>NC_137162.1:54413162-55705784 GCF_951394435.1 Stenella coeruleoalba | reverse complement strand
AAGACAAGGGGATAGGGGTCTGCTCCACCCACCCATGAAGACACGGGGATGGGGTCCAGGCTGACGGAAGCTCTGCCATCTTGCCCTGGACCACATGGGCATCCCCTGCCTCAGCCTGGAAGTGATGCTTTGCCCAGCTCCTAGGTTCCCACGTCCTTCCTAACTGTGGGAGCTGGGAAAGGTACAGGAGCCACTGGAACATCTGGTGAGCCTTCCTGCCTCAGCCACAGACCCAAAGGGGGCACAAACGGAGACAGCAGAGATGCGTGAGGGCTCCAGCCCTAAGAGGCAGAACCCAAGCCAGACAAGAGTGCGAAGTCTAGGAGTTGGGATTTAACAGATTTTTCCGAATGAATGGCCCTTCATTCCAATTCAAGGAGGTGAGGGGATCAGGTGAAGGAAGCCAGGTGAAAAGGAGGATTAATCCATCTATCAAAGGCCTTTGGAACTGAACACATAAAAGATGAATTCATTTGTGAGCCATAATGATCCACTACCAGGAGAAATATCTTGAAGCTTGTGGGGCCCCAGAAGCAATCTTTATTTAACTGTATTTATTTTGGGCTGCTCATCCCGCTTGCCTCTCTTGGAAGCTCAAGGAGTATTCTCCCCCTTCCTCTTTTGTGTGTGCGTATGTGATAAATTCCCAAAACTTGCTTATTTCATGTTTTTCAACAGAATGATCTTTGTGTGGGTCTTTCCCTCTCCCTTCGCCCTCTCTAGGTATTACTGATCCTCACCCCTAAGCATGCACTTCCCAGGATTCTCTTGTTTCCCTAGAGCACTTATCACTCTCTTAAAATGTATTATTTATCAGTTTATTTGCTTTTTTGATAATCTGGCTCTTCCACTGGAAATATAAGACGGGTAAAAGCAGGGACCTTGCCTGTCTCCACGGGCTAGATCACACCACCAGACCCATGAACAGCCATGGAACAAATGAGCAAAAAGATACTAACAAACATACCTAACTCCTAACCTCTTTTAGTCCTTATTACAACCTCAATTTATTATTATTGATTATTCCCATTTTACAAATGAAAAAACTGAGGCACAGAGAATAATTAAGTAACTTTCTCAGGGTTACAGCTCAAGGCTGTAAATAAAACAGCCAGGATTTGAATCCGGGCAGTCTGGCTCCAGAAGCCATGCTCTTTTTTTTTTCCTCCCCCGTGCTCCTTTGACTTAGGTTTTTAAGAAATGATTCTTGACTGAATGTATGAATATTAAATGAATGACTGCCATGGGTTTCGTTTCCTGATTTCCTTCCCAGTGTTATTTGTTTCCAACTTTTCCTGGACCCCCTACAGGTCTGGCCTGGTTCTAAATTCTCTACATGTATGATTCGGTTGAACCCTCACACCTACCCTGCTCTCCCTGACACTTAGAACTGTGCCTCATTCTCCAGCTCAGGTCTCCTGGCTCCACTTACCAGGTGATGCTGCCCTGATCTGCAATCATGGACTCAGCTCCTTCAGAAAGAAAAACCAAACCAAAGATTCGGGGGGAGGTGCTTCGCCTGAGAAGCACGTGGCTGACGGCGGGCCCCGCCGCTGCCCCACCACTCCATTCAGAAACTGAATCCAAAAAGATGAAGTTATGGGTTTCGTGCCCGTGTCCGCCCTTCAGTCCAACGGACAAAGGCAAAATAAATACCAAATGCTAGATGCTAGGATGGGAGGGAGGGAAGGAAGAAGTAAAGTGCTTTTCCTGCTAAATTGGCTCTGAGAGTAGAGAAGAACCAAAGTGAGTTATTAAGGAAGCATCATCATCATACAGGTCTTCAACTCCCACTGGAGCACGCCCTCCCCTCCCTCTCGCCATCCCCATGGCTAACTCTGGTCCTGCTGGACACAACCATCACCAATCATCATTCTCATCCATCACGGCTTTATGCCCATGCCTTGAACAACACCTGGCACATGGTGGGTGCTCAGTCAATGCTGACTGGGTCAACGAATGAGGGAGACACAGCCCCATCCCCTTCCAGCCTCGGCTCTGTCTTCATCCCTCACCCACACGGCTGCACAGCTGCACCTGGCTCCATCCCCCCGGACCCAAATCCTGGGCACATTCATGTACTGACCACCGTTGGGTATGTACTCCCATTCCCCATGGGGATGTTTACAGGACCCTGAGCCAAAGAAGGTAGAGTAGGGGTATCCTGAGAAAATGTGCTTTCATTGAGTGATGGACCTTGCTATTCTCCACAACCACCCCTGAAACATGAGAATACTGCAGCAACAGTTCTTCCCAAATTGTGGGCCTTTACAGACTTAGGCCAACACCAAGTGGTGCTTCACTTGAGCAATTTAAAGCCCAGTCATGCAAAGCCAAGTGTGTTTTCATGTCTAGGAAACAAAAACATCCCAACTGCTCAGCACATCCAAGTCAATATTCCCTTAATAACCCACCTTGGTTCTTTCCCTGGACTCTGAGAGCCAGTTGAGTAGGAAAGCCAAGCTAGTAATCTCAGACTCTCCCTTGCATTCTGTCCCTCCTCCTGTCTTGCATCTGAACCTCTGGTCATTTGTCTTGCTCTTGTTCAAGTTGAAGGGCAACCATGGTTTTGAAATCATTAACTGGAGTTCATCTGGAGAATTCAGATTAGGAACTTGTGCAATATCTCTCTCATTGTGCTGCAATGCTTGGACTCTTCCCCAATCAGCTAGAAGACTGGCTAAGGACTTCCTCAGTTCATCTTGCAGGAAGGTGTCTCTTCTGGTTACCTGGACTGTTAAATAGGTAAATAGGTTCATTGGGGTTTCCGGGTCCTGTACTGTGCCACAGAACTCCGACCCAGCCAAGCACGCACATATGAATGGGCCACCATCTCTGACGGAACTGCTGGACACAAGACCAGAGTTGGTACATCCTTCCTAGGGAAACAGCATTAGACTTCCGCCTTATTCTCCTGGCCCAGGAACATTGTCTTCAAGCCCAAGTGACAGCACTGTCCTACACAGACATGATTAAAGTGTCCACTGCCAGTCTGCACTGCTGATCAAGGAACATGGCCAGACACCAGCCCTGTAAGCACCCTAGCACATGGCTCTGAAGAAGACAGATGGAGAAGGGGTTTCCACAGAGTAAGGCTGCTGGTGTTTCAACCTCAACTTCATAATCTGTGGCCTTAGGACCTTGAGCAAGTCACTTAATCGCACAGAGCCTCAGTTTCCCCAACTGAAAAATGAAGAGTACAGATCTCCCAGTGGTGTCAAAAGGATTACACGAGATCATGCCTGTAAAGCAGCCTGGTGCAAAGCCAATGCAGAGCATCATTGTGGGCAGAGACTTACTGAGCACTAATGACGTGCTGGGCCTGTAGTCCTTGACCCTTCCACAGCATGTGCACATTAGCCTCACTGTGCACATAAGACGTGGATATTACCTTCTCTATTTTACAGCAGAGGAGACTGAAGATCAGAGAAGTCAAGCAACCTGCACAAGGGCAAACAGCTAGGGAGGGGTGGAATTTGAATCTGAACTGAGGGCTCCCTTGCCATATGAGGAGGACCCACTGGGAGGGTGCCTCCTACCAGAGCTGACACCAGCCTCCTGTCTCTGGGCCCCATCAAGGGCTGGTTGATAGGCAGCTCTACAGAGATGCTGGGGATCATGGACTTGGAGCCGGCCGGCCTGACTCTGAATCCTCCATGTGTTGTGTGACTTAGCACCAGGCTCTCTACTGCTCAGGTACGCTTTGTTTCCTCAGCCATAAAACAGGACAACGGCAATTTCCTTGTAAGACTGTCGTGAGGCTTAAATAAAACAATGGTGCCTTGCCATCTTTTCACCCAAGGTAGGATTCTTACACTATGCCACGCCCTGTGACATGAAAAGAAGACAATAACAACACTCAGCACAGTGTTAAAAGCCTTTAGAAAATAATAATTTATGAGATGAGTAGTAACAGCTAATAGGGCTTCCCTGGTGGCGCAGTGGTTGAGAGTCCGCCTGCCGATGCAGGGGACGCGGGTTCGTGCCCCGGTCCGGGAAGATCCCACATGCCGCGGAGCGGCTGGGCCCGTGAGCCATGGCCGCTGAGCCTGCGCGTCCGGAGCCTGTGCTCCGCAACGGGAGAGGCCACAACAGTGAGAGCCCCGCGTACCGCAAATAAATAAATAAAAATAACGGCTAATAAACAGAGGCCATATTATATTTCCGGAATTGCCCTAAGAGCCTAACTAAAGCACTTCATTCTCATGACAACGCTATAAAGTTGGTACTTTTCATCATCTTCTTTTACAGATGAAGAAACGGAGGCATGCGATGGTTAGGTAACTTGCTCAAAGGCACAAAACTAGATGCTGAAAACTTCCAAGCTTGCTATCTACCTGGCTGCATCTGAGCTTTATTCAAAGGATGAGGCAGTCCCGGCCAGCAACATCAAGACCCCAGCATCCTGGTCTCCCTGGGAACTGCTGGGATAAACAGAGGCAAGCTCGTCCAGGTCACTTTACTACAGGACTTGCACGGTCTTTAAGGTAAACGTGCATGAAAATCACCAAGAGGGAGACAGAACATGCAGCCTTTCCCATCATTTGAGGGGCACCAGTATGCTCTAAAACAGGGTGTGAGAAATACTACATCTGGATCATTTACTCTAGATAGGACAGTCCCCCATCAGCTGCTGGAAACACTAAGCATAAGGCAAAAAGACAGAGAAGGGAAAATGAACAGGCCAATGTCCTTCAACCTGTCTTTTGTCCTCTGATCCAGATCTGTAGAAGTGTGTCTGCCTGCAGACCTGGACACCCACAAGCCCCTCACCGAACGGAAGACCCACGGAGGCCCCCAACAAGGGGTGGTACCAGGAAAACGAGGTCAGCCTGGCACAGTCCTGGGAAGCAGAGGCCCTGCTCACAGCCTGCTGGGAATCAGTGGCCTTTTTTTAACACAAGTGTGACACTCACCTGTACTGTTGGGACTCGTTTGGTGGGAAAGAAGGAGGTTTTTATATCCCTGCTCTTACCCCCAGCAGGCTCCTGAAATGTATTTCTGTAATTCACTTAGCTGGTAAGTATGAAAAAGAGAATACTGAATATTCCAGTAGGGATCTGACAGAACAGGGGCACGTTCATTAGCTGCTGAATTTCCCAGTGATTCCTAGAAATTGCCACAATTAGACCAAATTAAGTGCTTCCATTCCAAGAATAGGCAGCCACTGTTCTTTAGGGTATATCTCCGCACTGCTGGCCTTGCAGAGGAAGGTCCTGGAATTCCAGACAAAAGCAGCATCTCCTTCCTTCTTGCTCTCACTGAGCAAATCTAAAATCCAGTGCCAAATTTCTTGGAGCTGAATCTAAACCGGGAAGGCTTTTCGTAAGATTACTAAGACTGGATTGGCCTTTGAGGAGGAGTTCCTTTGCTCTGCAACTCTCTTAATGCAATCATTGGAATTCTACCCTATCCCCCATTGGCTGGGCAAAAGGGTAACATCACTCCTCATCTCTATGGTGGATACGGAGACTCAGGGTGCTGTTCCCAACCCCTGGGTGAGTCAGCAGGGAAACCAAGTTCAGTAAATAAACTCAGTTCCTTTCCTCCCCATCATCAGCTTTCCCCTGTAAGAAACTGATCAGCAGTTCTTTGGCATCTAGAGTTAATCTGTCATTAACAAAGTTTAGACAAGAGGTCATAGTTTTGGTTTCTTTTTTTCAGGTTCAGAACAAGAGCAGTAATGTATTTTATGGACCATGGCAGTTAACTGGCTCTAAGATAGAGGCCAGCCATTCCAACTCTCTGGACCTACAGTCAACATTTTTAAAGACTTTAATCTTCCAGTGAGTCTTACATAGATGTATATACCCATTTCACAGGCAAGAAGACTGAGGCACTGGCACGTGACACGTTAGAGACAAAGAGTCCTTGGAAGACAACGTTCATTCACCCTTGTGCAAGAGCCAAATGCACCTGCTAACACTATGACTACAGCTGTTTTGTTCCTGGTGGCAGACTGAGAGGCCAAACGAGTACAACGGATGACCACCGCAGGGGCTTCCAGGTGCCCACGCCTGGGTTTGCAAAGCAAGAGGAACTGGAGCAGCCTGGATGAAGTTCAAGGTAGGCTGGAAACTCTCCTGAGGGTCTTCGCAGCAGAATCCCTGCGTGAAGCACACAGCCGCTTTGAAGACAGGCTACGTGGAGGCCAGGGCTCAAAACTTCTACCTTGCCTACGAGTTAAGAGTTCTATGGGCCTAAGGAGCCAAGTTCTATGAGCACATGCTCTACACTCTAGAAAACAGCCTCTGGAGAATCTAGACCCTACCCCACAGTGACCTTGGATGAGTCCCTTCTACTGCATTCCTGTCACGACATACCCTCCTTGAAGGGGGCCAAGCAGTGTGCGGGCCACTGTCTCATCAGCCGCCTCCCTAATTCCAGGGGCACAACATCACTGCAATGGCAGGAGGACAGAACACGTACCCAGCTGACTGTGAGCACTTACTGGGCGATGCTCTGGACCATTCGTTGGAGACATGGGCTGACTCAAAGGCTCGGGGAGGGTTTGTGGGGGAGTGAGTGGGGCTCTACCCTTTCTCTCCCTTCGCCACACTCCACTTTTATCTGCACTATACATTGGGTCCTAGCCATGGTCTCATTTGAAGATTCTGAAGGACACCGACACCAAGGGAGTTTGAAAACTACTAGGATAATACTTCGCAGAGGTGGGGGGGACTTTATTCAAAGGCTGCAAAAATCTAGAGATATTATTATGCTTATTACTGTGATATTTTTAGAGTATTGTAAATCTTTTAAGAGCTTTATCAGTGACAAGAAATTCTCATCTCAATGTCATCAGTCAATTCTGAGGGGACTAAAGGTCAAACGGCACCAAAAAGATGACCCTTAACAGGGGTTGAATGCCGTAATTAGCTCACGACTACAAAGACATATGGGGAAGATTATCCTTCCTTCTGGTCTCTGGACAATTCTACAGATATTCTCCACCAGACTATTTGGTAAGCTGACCACAGCCGATTTGGAACACAATGAACCTCATACTCACCAGAGGCTCCAGGCACTGCCAGATAAGCTTGTCTCAGGCAGGATATCAGCCCTTCCCTGCGCTGGGCTCTGGCCGTAGCATCTCAGCTCTCAGGGGCAGCCCTGGAGCCTCCTGCACTTTCTTGTTAGCCCAGACAGCCAGTGCCACCCTCTGCTTTTCCCTCCTCTCAAGGACAGAAGGATTCAGAACCCTTGTCCAAGTATGTGTATTAAACTCTGCAAACTGATTAGTCATTCTCAAAATTAGGTCTGGTGGGTTCCCGAGAGATCCACAGACTTTTTGCAATATTCATGCAATGATGTTTATCTCTTTGATCCGGGGGGATCTGGTAATTCACTAACAGCAAGGAAACAGCAGGAAGCATCATCAAAAAGCATGTCTGTTCATTTCTGGTGTATATGCTTTTGAAGATGAACTAGTAGATTGGGTTGTCCCGAGTAGATGTGCCCACCAAGTAGTCAACAGACAAAAATGTTATAGTTCTGTTTGGACAGAAATATTTAATATCTAGTAGTTTTTCTGAACCCCTTTCTCTCTCTAATATAAGCAAGGTTCTACACTGTCTTTCTGACCACATGCATACCAGTCAGCAATGGGTTGAAACACATGTAACATGCTGTCCAAGCTCATCGTTCGTATGAGGTAACAAAATATGCATTTATATTTCTCTGTAAGAGAAAATAAATCCCATTTTCATGGAATGTTTATGTCAGATCAGGGAACAATAGTCTCTCACTTCTCCTGGTGTATGGGTGCTTGAAGATTGCAGGGGAAACAGATGCAGAAGAGTTAAAAAAGAGGAATATTTAATATCTATTGGTCTGTGGTCCTTTGTAGCTAAAGGCTAACACCCATATGCCAGTTCCCTCTCCCTTTCTCCTTTATGCTAAATGTTGTCCAGCACAGCTCCCTGTATCAATGGAAATGTTCTTTTTCTGGGCTGTGCAAGATGGTAGCCACTAGCCACCTGTGGCTATTGAGCCCTTGAAATGTGGCAAATGCGACTGGGTAGCTGAACTTGTAATTTCATTTAAATTTAAATAGCCACAGTCAGCGAGTGGCTTCCATATTATACAGTGAACTGATCTAGAATTCAGGACCTTGGAGGGAGAGAGAGAGTATGTACAAGAAACACTACTCTAAACCTACCATAAATCCCTTCTGTGGGGTGTTTTACAACCTTGAAGGAGCTGCAAAGACCACTCATCCACATGCAGACAAATATTACCACAAACATCCTTACATCCCACTGTTTTCCAAAGAACCCGTTTATCTTTCCGGAAGAAACCTATCTGTGGGAATTCCCTGGAGGTCCAGTGGTCAGGCCTCTGCGCTTTCACTGCTGAGGGTCTGGGTTCAATTCCTGGTCGGGGAACTAAGATCCCACAAGCCGCGAGGCACAGCCAAAAAAAAAAGAAACCTATCTGTTCTTCCCATAGAAGCCAGTTCTCCCCTCTCCCCTTCCCCTATTAAGTTAGATTTATAAGCCTTTAACTTGCACCATTTAACATGTTAGCTACTTTTTTGGTTGGCTCCTGTGTGCATAGAGAAAAACATTTTCTCCTGTTTTTTTTTATTTTTATTTTAAGAAAGAAAGAAACACTACTCTTTCTGCAGTGAGCACTGTTCTGTGATCAGGGTCTAAGGAATATGCATAAGGTGGGTACCTGAAGTTCTAGGCTTCCTGCTGCTCTAAGGTCTTATCAAAAGAAATTTCCTGGTGCTCCCTCTGGGCAGTACAGTTTGACATTCATTAGGAAGAGGAGCACATGCATATAGAGAAGCAGCAAAAGGCACAGACACATGAGAGGCAAAACACAGATGCAACCTTGTAAAGTGGTAGATAATTCAGAAGGTGACAGCTCTCCCCGACTTAGCTGGAAAACCAAATGCCAAATGGGAGACATCAGTCTCTTCCCGTCCCTGGAAAACAATCCCCTGAAGGCAAAATTAGAACTTGGTGACTATTTCCTGATCCAGCCCTTTGTATTTTTCATGAAGCTTAAAAGGTGATTAATGGGCCAGTCAGGGTATTAGAGATGAGAGCCACATGCATTTCAAATGCGGCCGTGACAAATGGCTGGGAAGCCTCCAGGCTCGGTGGGGACGGGAAGGGGACAAGGTCAGGACAGGGAAACTCCCCTCCATGGGTCCTGTCCTACAGTCCCATCAGGACACCCTGGGAAGGCATTCAACCCTCTCCTGAGATCCACTGGGCAAAAGAAGGAGCCCCATCATTGAGTAGTTGTGAGGTCCAAGGGGACAATATTAGCAGCAAACACCCCAGAAATGATCAAGTTCTATTCCAATGACTCACATAATTATTAAGCAGTTCAATCAACATAATTATTATTACTAATGGCTAACATTTATCAGGTTTCTATTATAGGCCAGACAATACATATGTAATGACTGTAAGGCTCACGGCAGCCGTACAAGACATACAAGACACATCTAAACATCCTCACCGCTAGTGCTTCCCAGCCGCTGTTCCAAGTGTTTTCCACATACTAACTCATTTAATCCTCACAACAACCCTATAACGTGGACATTTTTCTTATCCATATTTTACAGAGGAGACAACTGAGGCCAAAGAGAAAATGACAGACATCACCCTCCCAAGTAGATTGGAAGCCAAATGGCAAGAGGACACATCAGAAAACAACCCCTTGAAAGGAAGAATGAACCTGGTGACTATTCATGATCCAGGCCTAGCAAATGGCATTGCCGGGACATGAGCCCAGGCACAGCCTGGAGACAAGCTCAGACTCAGGCAGTCGGGCTACAGTCGGTATTCCCCACGCCACACCCACACCGCCTCTTAAAAAGTGACAGCATCACGGCTTGAGACTGGGCCTGCTCTCCTCCAACTACTCAGCCTTTCTAGAGCCACCCTGCCTCAGTTTAATCCATGACCCGCCACCTCCGGCTAGCGGCCTTGCATATTTCTTCCTCTCGTCAGTGCAAGACACCTTGGGAAGCCCCCTTTTTTGCCATTCTATGACTGAGAATAAATTCAGGTACCCCACTAGGAAAGAGAGAGTGGTGGGCTTGGAGGTCGACAAGAGTTTTAGAAAATGCTTTTTTTTTTTACCCTCTTTTAAGAAAGACGTTCTGCAAAAGGCCTCAGAAATCAGCTGCTAGGAAGTTCTCGACCGTTTGGTGTGGTATTTATGCCGTCCTGCCCAGAGAACCCTGGTCTGTCCACAAAATTCACTGTCGTCTACTAGGGAGTGGGCGTCCTCAGACCGAATCAAAGCAAGTTGGTCCAGAAGACGAACTAGGGAGAGACAATGAAGAGATGAAAGGTAGTTCAGGACCGGATTGCCCAAGGTCAAGCCCAGAGCTGAGCACCCAAGGTTACGTGCAACAGGTACATGCCACCTTCACTGCTCAAAAGAAAGAGAACATACAAACTTGAGTGCCGTAGTGAACATTCTTTAAAGCTTTCCCAGCATCCACTGTCCACTTCTTCCTTCCATCAGTCCCCAAAATCTCACCTGAGGATTCATGTAGTTCCAAAGAAACTGACTGCATCAGCGGGCTCTGTCCCTTGGCCACAGTGACCCGCTCAGGGCTGGGTCTGTGACCTAAGCCAGTCCAATCAGAGTGACTCTCAGGTCTTTGGCTGGGAATGCTGGAACAAAACCACCTTTCCTTCCAGGTGGGCATAACAACGAAGGAAGCACACAGCCCCAGGAGATCTGTCAGCCATTGCAGGGCTCTAAAAGGAGCCAGCATTTGATGAAAATGCCATTTCACAAGACAGAACAGGGAGATGGGAAGCAACCAGACCCTTGGTGAGAGTGTTCAACCAGCAGATGAAGGCTCACCCCACACCAGCCCGAATTCTGTGACTTTCAATGAGATGAGTCATTAAATCTCCTTTATTGTTTAATCCACCTTGTACTGGGGTTTCTATTCTTTTCAAATGAAAGCATCTGAACTTACGCAAATGTATATCACTTTGGCCATGTGGTAAAATGAGAAGGCAGAGTCCAAGGTGATATTACATCTCCTAAAACTGGCAGCTCCATCTCATACAAAACTCATGTGTTACTCAGTTAAAGGACAAATTCCCTCTGTACTGTACCCCCATGGGAAACTCCTACTCATTCATCAAGGCCTAGCTCAAATGTCCCTTCCTGCCTCTGAGACTACACTCAGGCAAAATTAATCACTTCCTTCTGTTTTATTTCTTATGCCCGAAGAAGCATATTACTCATTCTTTTATGTAACGATAAACACCCAGCAGTCCCATACTGCTCAGAGGCAGAGAACCATTGCTTATGGGTCCCTCCTATGAGCATCAAGCCCAGCACAAGCACATAAGCATGCTGCCCACTCCAGGCCTTTGACAGGTCACAGGACACTCTGACCCTGTCTCCTCTCCTGCAAAATAGGGCTAAGTGTGCATCTGTCTCATAGGGTTGTTGGGAAGACCTGACCTAATGTTTATAGAGCACTCACACAACTGCCTGGGACATAGTAAGTACTTAATAACAGGCAGGTGTAGGTATTTCATAAAAATTTGTTCAATTAATAAAATTAAATAGTTCAAAGAGTAAAAGTGGATGGATGATTTCTTAAATCTCCAATAGTTATCAGCTCTCAATTGATGGCCAATAATTAATATTAATCATATTGCATGGAAGTGATTTGTTAACTCTATAGTTGGGGAAGAAGTGTGGGCACAGAGCTTGCCTTGTCTTATATACATCAGATCCAAGTGGTAAATTAGGTTCTGCTTGCCTAATTTCCAGTATCTAGGAGCAAGATGGCAGGAAGACCATGCAAACAATTGGAGATACGCTGCAGGTAAGCAAACAGGAAGACACTGCCTAACAGGATTGGCTGGCAAACATGGATCACCCCAGGGCTGGCTCCTCTAATCTACCTAACCAAACCATATCATAGTGAATAGCTATTGTCTTTACCTGACTAGCACCCACTGCCCCTCTGGTAACAAAACAATCCCTCGCTCTCAATCCTCGTGGTTCAGCAAGGGTCCCAGCTCCAGGAGTGGGTGTCCACCAGGTTTATCCAATAAGAGGAGACCCATCTTCCTGGCCATGGTAATTGGTTCAAAAACAAGCCTGTGAACCAACCTGTTCCAGGGAGAGTCAGTTCTGGGATTTTTGCTGGAACTTCTGTATGTAAAAGAGAAGTTGTCTTTCCACTGAGAGTTAAGGGTAAGAAGTGAATATGAAATGCATTTGATTCTGTTGCAGGATCCCACGTGGAGAAAGTATAAAACCAACACAGAGGCAGAAATGTGAGATGGAAGGAAAAATGGAGTGAACCAGTGAGAACAAGGGACTAAGAGACATCCTTCAAGTGCCTGGAGTCAGCGAAAAGAGAAGCCAAACCTAACCTCTGGGCTTTTCAGTTACCAAAGTCGTCAAATTCCTCCCTACCCTTTCCTTTTGTTTTTATTTTTATTTGTGCTTAAGCAGCTTGAACCAGATTTCTCTCATTTGCATACAAAAAATCCCAGACAGTATGCACATTCCTGCTGGTAAGACTTTCCATCCCTTTGCCCCCAGGCTTTGCACCCTGACACTCTTGGGCTTTGGAAGGGTCCAAAAGAGGGTCTGATTGACTCTGCTTAGGTAGGGTTCACTGAAAAGGAGAGATGACAAATTTAGCCTTGATTTAAAAATCTAGTATTGCAAATTCCATTCAGTACTTCTCCTCCTCTATTCCCCAGGTTTCTCTATAGCTGAATAAAGAATCATTTTTTAAGTAAACAGCTTCACTGTTTATCCAAGAGTTTTCTTCTTTACTGGAATATGTGATATTTTTTTAAAAGAATTAGATTTCCCCATGGGATGCAGTCATTTAAATTAAGGGAAAAGCTTAAACTTTTAGAAATACTTCAGAAAAACTGAAGTATTTCTTAAACTTCAGTTTCTTGGGCACAAATGAATGTTTTATAGATTCCAGAAACTTCCATAGTTATGAAGAAGGCCCTCAGGTTTACTGCTGGGGTCAGATTCTCTCCATTACTTAAAACAACATGAGAAGGATTAGTCACCAATATAATCTGGAGAAATGCAGAAAGAACCACTTAGGAATTCAAATGTCAGCTTAAGAAAGAAAGGGGAGCCTAAAGATAAAAAGCCAGATGAGGCGAAGCGGGCTGGGGTCTCTGAAACAGCAAGTCACAAAATCAGCTTAGAGTCACAGGGAGCTTGAGGATGATCTGATTCAGGATATAAAGAAATGTTTTAGTTCCTGATTCCCTTTCCCAAATATTTCAGCGTAAGCACAATATAAGAAAAATATGTAAGTAGAAGAGCTCTTTCAAAGAGTTGGGGGGGAGTCTAGGGAGGAGCAGTGAGGATCAGCTGAGAGCCAGCCCCGAGGACTCCCTGCAGCCCAGCCCACAGCCATGGAACCGGCGCTCCTCCATACTGGTCTCCATCGTCCCAGAGCTACACAACTCTAGCTGAGATATAACCACACTCATCAGAATTCCTTCCAGGAAGCTTTCACGATGAGACCAGTCTTCTTCCGCTAGGATCTTCCATAAGTATACATGGTAAAGGGTAGCACTAGGGCTTCCCTGGTGGCGCAGTGGTTGAGGGTCCACCTGCCGATGCAGGGGACACGGGATCGTGCCCTGGTCCGGGAGGATCCCACATGCCGCGGAGCGGCTGGGCCCGTGAGCCATGGCCGCTGAGCCTGCGCGTCCAGAGCCTGTGCTCCGCGATGGGAGAGGCCACAGAAGAAAAAAAAAAAAAAAGAGCAGCACTTATTGAGTAGATCTGGTTAAATCCAGTTAACAGTCTCCTTCCGCACTTTCCCACGCCCAACCACCAGAGCAGGATGATATCTATGAACCTTTATCTCCCCCACCGTCGTCGCATCTAGGGCACTGCACCAGGATACTGCCTAGGACCTAGCCAATGATTGCCCCGCCCCCCCGGTTCCTGGACTCACCTCTTCTTTTTCCTCTCAAAGGCCCCAGGGACCTGGCCCTCCAGCATCTTTTGTCAGGCTGCCCTGTCCCTCCAGGAGCCGGCCTAGGAGGAGGATACTCCCTACTACCCCTACATTCAACCTAGCCTTCTCCAAAACAAGTCCACAGACACCTTTTCAGGATTATTACTGCTACACCCACAGGGAGGAAGTGATAAAGTAGCAAAAACTAGGATGATTTTCTAAAGAAAGAGGAAATGTTCTACATCATTACAAAATATTTGCAAGACCTTCATACAGCTGTCCAAGAAGGTATGCCTGCTGCTTCTTCTCATCCCACCACCCTCATCCTTCTCTTCATCTAAGAGTTGCCTCATATAAGTCTTGCTTTAGAAGCCGTCCTCAGTCAAGCCTTCCCTCTTTTATAATATGGGCAGAGCATCCTCAATTCCTCGTTAATACTGAACGCAGGCCCCATTTTCAGTGCCCGCACCATTTCCCTAAGCTCTTGTTCCTGAAGATAACAAGGGCCAAGTGAGACGCTTCTTCTAGGAAGACTCGTTCATATCCCAGAGGAGGTGATGCTGTTCTGTGTGCTTTTCCCATTATGCTCAGAATCAATCATCCAAGCCCCGTTCCAAGCCAGAGAGGTGGAGATGTGCTCACTGCCCAGCAGGCGCTTACAACCTGCAATTCTGCGGAGAGACCCTTCTTTGCATCTCCTAGGCTCAAATCCTCTTGCTCAAGTCTGCTGGGCGTCACAGCACACACGGGTACCGTTGGTCCTGTACCTGCAGTGCGGGAACATGGGCTGGCAGGGAGGTGCAGCAAGGTGTCTCCAGCAGGAGGAAGGGCAGGTACATGAGGGTGCAGTGTCTGAGCCAGGGCGGCAGTGACAAAGCTGTCGCTGCTGTGCGAGTGTTTACACGGGTGCTGCTTATTTGAATGTGGCATCTGTCGAGGCTCAGTGAGGATGACAGATGTCTCTCTGCTCCAGGAACAAACAACACAGCCCCGTGGGGGTGACAAACACAGCCTCAGCCAAACCAGACTGGAGAGGTGCGATTCTGGGAGAGTCATCGGAAGACAGTGTGTAGGGATCCAGAAGCCACCACACACCTGCTCCCCCAAAAACACCATGTTCTCGTGAAACCTCAGGAGGAGGCGTCAACTGCAGGAACAAGCGTGTGTGAGCCGGGATGGCCTCATTCATTACCAGACGTACCACTCATTCAAGAAAGACCTGAGGTGTATCCAGGAAAAGGCCCCTCAAATACTCAACACCCAGGTGAGCTCCCACGGGGACCTCAGCTCCAGCAGTGACATTATTAAGCTGACGAATTAAGCCTCACCCTAAGTCAGCCCTAATTCTGTGCTTTCCAGTTGCATAAGACAACTTAAAAAGTGTTCATTTCTGCACGTCCAGCACCTAGAACAGTGCCTGACATGTAGCAGTTGCTCAATGGCTGTCTATTGAATAAACAAATAAATGCCAAGGAGGGAAAAGCAGTGGGAAGCAAAGCCGTAAAAAAGAAACAACTAAGATCAAAACGATAATAAGAATAATTAGTAATACCCAGTACAAAGAAAGAGCAAATAATCTAAGTACACAAGAGTAGAAACTCACTGTGTATGCTGAATTATGCCAGTGGTTTTTTAAATATTTCATGGGACTAAGCACAGAAGAAGAGACTGTCCCAGGCTTAAGAGTTCCCAGTCTTATCTTAGAGAAAAGGAAAAAACACACATAAAGTGGTAGGTAGACTGCAATGCACCAGATGTTCTAGAATAAGGTCTGGAGCCATGATTCTGGGGCAGAGAAGACTTCCCAGAGGAGGTGACAGCGAGTGGGCCTTGGAGGAAGGATGGGGGCCTGGGGGAGAAGCAGGATAGCCACTGCAGACTGAGAGAACAGCTTCCAAGAACTGTCCCCTCTGTGGGCCCAGGGGATGGAGAGCTTCTGGGCCTCCCAGTCCTCCCCAGTATGGGGGGGGCCAGCTCTTGGTGGAGCACGAGGCTTTGTCCAGGCTAAGGAAGCCTTCCTGGTTTGGGTCTCTAATGACCTCAGGGAAGTATGCAGTCAAGGCTAGCAGGATCTCACTCCACCTTGGCCTCTGCAGTACCAGGGAGGGCACCCCCTCCTTCCCCTCGCCCCTCCCCCTCCCCCGGCTCAGGCCACTCTAAGATGGATACTTCCCTGAGCACTTGGGGAGATGGGCGCCCTCTGCACTTCGGGGGTCTTTAGTCTTCCTTTTCCCATTTTTCTTGCTTCTTCTCACCTTCCTATCCACTTCCCAGATGTGTTTCTCAGGCCTCCAAAGGGAAACTCAGGAGAAGCTGGGTCAAGCTGCTTTGAGTTTCCTTCAAGTCCAGCACTTTCCAAAGCTCACAGCCCAGCTCAGACAGTCGTAGGGTGGGGCTCTGTGCAGACACATGGAGGGTGAGGGGGGAACTAAGGAGCCAGGACACCGGTGTGGTCAGGGGGCTGGGCCTCCTCACTGCCAGGGGGAGGGAACTGGAATGATCTGGAGCCCTGCCAGCCCTGGGGGGGCTTCTGAGTGAGTGACCCTGGGGCTCCATGAAGTCATGTGTCAGCGTGCCCTGGTGGACAGAGCTGGGCTTGGGGTCACCAAGATGTGGGCACAAACCACAGCTCAGTAACCTTCCAGCTATTTGACCTGGGCAGTCACTCAACCTCTCTGAGCGTTAACTTTCTCATCTGTAAGGTGGCTCTCATGCCTGTCTTGCAGGGATGTTGTTAGAATGAAATGGCATGGAGTCTAAATTGGCACAAAATAGGCAAGTGGTAAACGACAGGTATTTTAACTGCTGTTGGTATCACCATCATCACCATCATCATCAAGTTTGGATGTATCTCAGACCAGGCCCCAGGCTGCCTAATTCTGAATCCAGAGCCCTTTGCTCTGGCAGACAAGAAAAAGAAGGTGGGCCTGAAGTGGGACAGGCCTGGAGGAGTCCCAGTGTGTGCTCCCGAACCCAAGACCTATCCGCCGGGGAGGTCTCCACGCCACATGCCCGGGGTGCCATCTTTCCCCCAGCAACAAGGTAACTGGCTGGCCCCTGGATACGCTTGCAGCAAAGAACAGGAAGGCAGAGCAGGAAAGCACAGGAACTAATGAGATTCTGAGAGCTTGAAGATTAGAGGCAATTGGAAGGGTGCCGCCATCTAATTGTTCCACCACCTCCCACTGCAGCTGCAGAGAAACTGCAAGGAGGAGATGAGAGCACGAGGCGGCGAGCTGGAGGGGCCGGAGGTCCAGGTCATCAACGGGAACTCTGGCTCCAGCTGGGAGCAGCTCAAGGGACTTTCTATGGCCAGACAGAACAGGAGGACCACTGCTCAAAGCCAGCCCGTGTGGTCCATCTTGCGGGCCAAGAGCTGTCCCCGGCTAATTCTGGGCTCGAAGCAGCAGGGATGAGAGGGCCCACACATACAGCCAGGCAGGGAGCAGCACGCCCCGGCACTCCCTCCACCGTGCAAATGGAAGCTGGTGACGTGGGCTCAGGAAACACAGTTTCTGACCCAGCCCAGGCAAAGCATGGCCCAATCCTCAGTCCCCCTGGAGCTGAGCCAGGACCAGGCTCTCCCCCCGCGGGCTGCTGGCAGTCCTGGCTGTCCATTCGCACCTCTCCTGCGCTCTCTCCTCCCTAAAGATCTTTCACACCCATTATCTCATACAGGCTCCCAGCAGGCTGGCAAGGGCAGGCCGGCAAGGTGGGTATGCTGACCCTGCTTCAGTGGGGAGAAAACGACGGCCTGTTGACGGGCCAAAGGCAATACTCAGACCCTCCCCATGCAACGCCCCTTCACTGCACCTGCCCCCACCCAAGGACACTGCTTTACCATCAGGATGTGCTTGGGAGGACCGCATCAT
Organism: Stenella coeruleoalba; assembly: GCF_951394435.1. Classification (NCBI taxonomy): domain Eukaryota; kingdom Metazoa; phylum Chordata; class Mammalia; order Artiodactyla; family Delphinidae; genus Stenella; species Stenella coeruleoalba. The sequence continues at coordinate 55,687,952 of NC_137162.1, read as the reverse complement.
GGACCCTTTCCTCCACATGCACACACAAATGGGAAGCTGGAATGGTCTAAGAGACAACATGGAAAGAGCCAGAAAGATCTGCACCCAAATCCAGTTCTACCTCGGGTCTCAGTCTGGTCGGGCAGCTGTAGCAAAAAGGCCACAGGCTGGGTGGTTTAAACAGCACACATTTACTTCTCACAGTTCTGGAGGCTGGGAAGTGCAAGACCAAGGTGTCGGCAGATTCAGGATGTGGTGAGGGCCTGCCTCCTGGTTCACAGATGGTCATCTTCTCTTTGTGTCCTCATATGGTGGAAAGGGTAAGGGAGCTCTCTGGGGTCTCTTTTATAAGGGCACTAATCCCATGATGGCTCTGTCCTTATGCCCTAATCATTTCCTAAAAACCCCACCTGCAAATACCATCACACTGGGAATTAGATTTCAACATATGAATTTGGGGTGTGGGAGGGACACAAACATTTAGTCTATATCAACCCCTTCTTGCGCATGTGAATTTGGGCACTTTATGTGAGCCTCAGTTGTTCCATCTAAGAGTGGTACATCCCTCAGAAGGATAAATGTGATGGCATGAGGAAAGGCCAGAAGACAGCAGACGCTGAATAAATGGGAGAACTTCTTTGCATGGATCGTGGCCAATGTCCTGCCTCAGACCTGGCCGCCAGATCATAGGGCAGCGGCAGCCTTGTAGGACCCCGGAGCCGCTGCCTGCCTGCCTGAGCTCCCCTTATCTCACTCTGCCATACGCCCTCTTCTTAGTTAGAGGGGACTCTCCCCTGGATGGTCAGCTTATAAAGAGATGCATCTGTCCAATGGGCCTTTGATGAATCTCTCTCTGGACTCTTTGCTGAAACAAACAGGAAGAACACAGGGAAAAGAGTCCCTGCTTCTCTCTGGGCCAAGCCATTCCACAGATCAGGCTGAAGTGGGCACAGGGGACATACGTCCCCTTTCAGGGTGTTTGGGGTCCTCCCATCAGTGGGAGGAGAGAGGCACAGCTGGCTTACTTTGACTGCTCTCCCAGTAGGGACAAAAGCACCAAGATCACTAGGCCAAGAGGCATACAATTCTAACCCTATGCTGTCAGGTGACTCACAATACTGAGAGTCTTTCGACTTTCTAAAGACGTTTCTTTTCCCCCTGAAAAATACATGGTGAGCTTCCTCAACCCGGCTTATTCCATCTGAAGCCACAGCCTCACTGTTCCTCTTCCAAGCAATAGTGGAACCAAATGATCAAACTGGAATTCCAGTTCAGGCCACACAGCTGACATCTTCTGGATTCCCACTCCTGGGGATTCTCGAGACATGGGAAAGTCTATGGCTCCAGATGGGCAGAACCCCACGGACCCCGGAGGCTGAGCCTGTCCCTAGCTCCATAAAGGACCAGAGTCAGGGAGAACCAAAGACAATCATCAACGACCACCACCCTTGCCTTATGCCAGCCCTCAGCACTGAGTGCATGAGCTCTTCTCATAAAAAGGCATTGTATTCTTATAAACTTTTATTCAATTCAACTGGTCTTAATAAATACAATTACATTACTTCCTTGTTTAAAACACTTCTACGGCTTTCTGTGGTTCCCAGGATAAGATGCAAGGCCTGTGTGCTCTTACCCTTCTCTGCAGCCTCCCTTCAGCCAGGCCCCTCTCCTTGCTCACCATACTTGGGTCTCCCGGCCTTATTTTTCCTTCCTTGAAAAATGCACAGCTCGGGACTGGACACTTGTTCTCCCTCCTCTTTTGCCAGTTAATTCCCACCCCCCTTGCTGGTCTCAGCTCAAAGGCTGCCGCCTCAACTCCCTTAACTACTCGCCAGGACAAGTTACCCCCACCCTCTTCTCTCTTCCAGGTCTTTTAAAAAGAGACTGATCAATATGTATGACCGTACATTTCTGGGTTCACCGTCCTCTTCTTCCCTACCACGTAAGCTCTAGGAAATCAGGGACAATAATTTTCTCCACCGGCTCGCATAATGTCTGACGCCTAGCAGATTCTCAATGATCTCTGATGAACACATGTGTTCATTTATTCATTCCATTCTCCACAATCTGACTTCATTCATTCAAAGAGCTTCAGTGAACCGGGAATTGAGAAACCACTGTCTACCGAGCACTGTCCTGGAGGCTTATGTGAGCTCATCTGTGTCTGCAGTTAGTAACGCTGCCATTTTTAAATGGATAAATCCTGACTCCAAGAAGCTAAGTAGCTTTCACAAGTCATGGAACCAGCAAGTGGCCAAACCAGAATTGAACGCTCTGGCTCATAACTTCTTGCTTTTTCCATCATATAACAGAAGCGACGATAACTTGAATACCCAGGACTGCATGGGGAGTAGGTCTTAACTGTGTTGGTCTCCAACCCTCCAGCAGCCAGGATCAGCCCCAGCGCGGCATGGTTCCCCCACCACAGCAGAGAGGGCTGCCTGGACAATGAAACGGAATTGGCATGTTTACCTCCTTCTCACCAGAGTTTTTACTTGACAGCAGCTGCTGAAATAACTTGGGCTAAAAATAAATAGGAACTGGGCTAGAATCTGAACCTGCTTTCAAAGCTGACTCCTCTTCCAAGGGAGCTGCACAAAGTCCAATCTGCTCTGGGGGAAAAAGGGAACAACGGAAAAAAGGCTTTCATCTCTGTGGTATTTTAACTAAAGATTAATTGAGGTTGTATGCTGCAAGGAAGCTACTGTTGAGGAGTCGTTGTCAAGAAAATTGAGGTGCGAGAGTCACCTGGCATAGAAGAATCAACTAAGGTTATCAACCAAAGCACAGCAGAGGGCAATGACACTTGGAGCAAATGACAGAGGCATGAAATGTCACCCCCCAATGCCTGAACCTAGGAAATAGGTCCCCCTTGTCCTGGAGGTCCCTGGCTCCTCTCACTGCCATTCCAGGGCAGGGCCATGGCAATTCATGGACATCTTCCACTCCCAAACACTGAACAACCCAGATACCCTTTCCAGGGACCTTCTAGAGATGAGGCTTTCATTGACTTGTTCAAGATCCCTCAACAAGGTAGCCATCAGCTGCAGGAGCAGTGAAGCCTGGATGGTCTGACTGTAAAGAGCGTCTCATTCAACACTGGAACTTTCATGCAGGACCTCCTCTAATTGGGGGCAGAGGAAAGAAAATCAGGAGTTGGTGATCGTATGACTTCCCGCAGACCCGCCGCTTGGCAAAGAGTCATCATATGCTAGAACCTACACTTGAGTCACATTTGGTTTCCTCTCCTTTCCCCCTCCCCTCGCTCTTTCCTCTACCTCCATCCAGCCTTTGATATTGCCATCTTCGAGCTGGTGTGTCAGCTTGCAGCAGACTCCCCGGAAGAGTCCTGAGAACCTACTGCCTGTGCTTGGTGCTCTGCGAAGATTCAGCCCACTTGACATGCCTCTCACAGGGATCCCGGGCACTCTGGTGGGTGAGAAACCAGCTTCCTCCTTACTCTTTCCTTAACAAGCTCTATGACCTTAACTGTCCAGGGTCTCGTGATTATTACCTGCAAGACAGGGAGATGAACCCCTGCCTAGGATTCCACAAGAATGTAGCATATCTAAAGAGAATAATACATAAGAGCTTTGAGAAAAGTAGAAAACTCTGACAGGCTGTGCTGAGGTGAATAATGCAATTTTGTCTTCCTTGGACCCCCTTAACCTAGTCTAGAGCTAGTTCCAAGGAAGCGCTTTGCAAATTGTTAATCACTAACAATCGATGAAGTGTTTGTTCAAGTCTTTTGCCATTTTTCAATTGTCCTCTTGCTAGTGAATTTTAAGAGGTTTTTTTTTTAATTGGGGTATAGCTGCTTTACCATGTTGTGCTAGTTCCTGCTGCACCGTGAAGTGAACCAGCCATATGTATACACACACCCTCTCCCTTTTGGATTTCCCTCCCATGCAGGTCACCACAGAGCACGGAGAAGAGTTCCCCATGCTACACAACAGGTCCTCACTAGTTATCTATTTCATACCCAGCGGCGTATATATGTCAATCCCAATCTCCCAGTTCATCCCACCCCACCCTGGTGTCCACACATTTGTTCTCCCTGGCTGTCCACTGGTTAAGACTCCATGCTTCCACTGCAGGGGGTGCGGGTTTGATCCCTGATTGGGGAACTAAGATTCTGCATGCTGTGCGGCACGGCCAAAAAAAAAAAAAAAAAAAAAAACAGAAAGAAAGAGAGAAATCTGAAGAGTTCTTTATATATCCTGGCTATATACAAAGTCCTTTGTGAGATACGTGATTTTTAAGTATTTTCTCACAGTATGTAACTTGTCTTTTCATTCTCAAAATAGTCTTTCACAGAGCAAAAGTTTTTAATTCTGATGAAGTCCAATTGATCCATTTTTCTTGTATGGATTGTCTTTTTGGTGTCATGTCTAAGAACTCTTTGCCTAACTACAGGCCACAAAGATATCCCCCTGTTCTCCTCTAAAAGTTTTAGAGTTTTACATTTATATATATGTGGTCTATTTTGAGTAAATTTTTCTACAACTGTGAAGTTTAGGTCGGGGTATATATATATTTTTTCTTTCAGGTGTCCAGTTGTTTCAACTCCATTTGTAGAAAACATCCTTACTTCATCAAACTGCCTTTGCACCTCTGTCAAAAAACAATTGGCATATTTGTTGTAGGTCCATTTCTGGACTCTATATAGATATGTAGGAACAGACCTACATGTCTATTCCTTTGCCAATACCACATTGTCTTGATTACTGTAGTCTGTAATGAATCTTAAAATCAGGTAATGTGATTCCTCCAAATATATACTTTCTCAAAATTATTTTATCTATTCCAGCTACTTTGCTTTTTCATATAGATTTAGAAATGAGCTTATTTTTATCTACAAAAAGTCCTGCTTAGAATTTGATTAGAATTGTGTTAAAGCTATAGAGAAATTGAGGGAGAACTGACATCTTTACTGATGAGTCTTCCAGTCCATGAACATGGTATGTCTTGTCATTTATTTAGGTCTTCAGAATCTTCATTTTAACAAGATCCCCATGTAAACTCTGCACATCAGAGTTTGAGAAGCACTCTGCTCTACAGTGCAAATCACAACAGAGTCCTCTGGGAAGATTTACAAAACATGGCTTCCTGGGTCCCAACTAGACCAAGTGAGTAAGAATCTCTGAAGGTGGGCTTAGACGCTGGAATTTTTTTTAAAGTTCTCCAGGTGATTCCAAGCAGCAGACAGGTGTGAACCCCTACTCTAGACTCAGGCGAGGGCTTATGAGAATCTGGGCTCCCATGGCTCTGGCCGATGCACAATAAGTCAGTCTGATTGACGCCATTGGTCCATTGCTTCTCAGCCCCATTGCACATTAGAATCACCTGAGGACAGGAGTTATCTCACTGAGAATTTTCAAGGAACGATTCTGATTGATGGATTTACCAACTCCCTCTGTTGGTCCAACGTGCTTCCTTGAGGATTGCCTTTCTCCACCCAACCCAGTAAGTGCAGCAAGATTCCAGAAGCCCATCTTCTGGCTGCCTCCTACCTTCGCAAATCTCTCTGGAAGTTACTGAGGCAGCAGGAGACAGAGGAGAGAGAGAACATGTGTGGGCACAAGAGAAATGTCCAATTGCATAAGTCTGATCAATAAGATCCATGACCCAAAATACTTGCTTCACGGCAAGGGAACATCTTTTGCTTTCATATCCACCTCCTTCCCCTGCTGAGTCAGAAAAACAGTTCCATATTTGACAGAAAAATCCTCCTCTAATCTCTAAGGGCAAAAGGAAGTTTTGCTGTGCCTTTTTCTGTGGCTCCTTGTAAAGGTTAAATGCGTGTCTCAGCTACAGCAAGGTGGGACATGACATACTGGTCCCCCAAATATGAACCAATTGGATGTTGTCTGAAGACAGCTCTGTTTCTGTTATCTTTTAATGGATTTGGGGGAGAGAGGAGCTGAGATAGATAAAATAGATGTAAAACTTAATGCTTTCATTTTGGATGTGCACCAACCCCAGCCAGCCAAAAATAGACTTAATACATCAATTATATTTCTCTTTGAAGTTGCAGGTCCTTTGGGGGGTTTATGAACATTCATAGAAGACAGAAGGGCAGAATGATGAAAACAGCAGAAGCTGCATGCTAGGCTCCCAGGTTGGAGCCTCGGTGACAGCCAAGTGGGAATATCTGTTTTTTAGATACCCTTGTACCTATTTCCTACAAAAAGCACTTCCAAGAATGATGAGCACACATTCTTTCCTGCAGGGCTGCCAAGTTCATTCTCAACACTGCTGCCACCGCCTATCTGAAGATGACACATCTCTGATTCCTAGTTCTTTGTTTGAAGCTAAGTGTTCAAAGGCCTTTAGAATCATAAAATCCCAACATATGAATACTTCAGTTGCAGAACCATGGCACCCTGAGGTTGGAGCAACGTCAGGAAACCCTGAGGTTTCCTCTCTTGCTCTTCTGTGAGGAGGTGGAAATGACCTATCCAAGGTCAATGGGTGAGATATGCAGCACAGGGAGGGACGCAGCATGCACCAGAGCAGTAGTGGTGTCCATGGGAAAGGACCTGGCCTGTGGAATCAACTGATCTGGGTTCCAGTGCCAGCCTTGCCATTGATCAGCTCTGTGACCTTGACCTTGAACAAGTCACAGAATTCTCTACTTTGCCGGGCAGCTTGGAGAATTAGGAGAGGTAGTGAGAATGTGCACAAAGTGGCTGACACATGGTGGGTACTCAGTGAACAGCAGGAACTTCAACAACCCTGACCTCCCAACTCACCGTCTACCGCTTTTCTCACAATCCCTCCATATGAAGACCCTGAACCATTCCAATGAGACCAGATGTGTTAAGGGCTAGATCCCCTGCCCTCCTCACAAGTACAGGCCAGTACCATCCGGGCTTCTTTAAAGACAACAAGAAAAGGAACTGGATTCGCACTGCTCACCCAACCCTGAACCAGACACCTCACTCCCTTTCCTTCAGTCTTTCTTCCGTTCTGGGGCTGTGGTTCCTGGTCGGGCTGAGCCCTGCTCGGTATTGTGACCCCTGGCCACAACTGCACATGGTCCCGACCCCTAAGCTGTCCGTTCCTTGCTCAGTTCTCCAGGTCAGCAACCCCCTCTTCCCTCCACCATCTGCCCTGTGGCACCCAAGGCTGTAAGGACCTTCGATGACCACACTGCCTGCAGAAAAGTGACAGGATGGAGCCCCGCAGGTCACATCTATTTGTTGACCCATGGAATGACTTCAATTTTTTTTCACTTAGTTGACAACATGTGAAAAACCAACAGACTTCACCAAAATGCAGATTTCTGACTTCCCTTGAAAAATCACAAACTGGTCACATGGCCACATTGGCTAGAGCTCCGAGGCAGCTGCTCCCTCCCCCGCTGGGAAGACTCTCGCTCCACTGATCAAGGTCCCTACCAGGCCCTCTTCCCTCACTGCATGACCTTCCTAGCCCCTAATAGCATCTGAGTTTTTAACAAGATACAATATGAACCCCAGTTCCTCTGCTGGACACTCATGGTGCTTCACCACCTGGCCCGTCGCACCTGTTCAAACTCTTCTCCCAGGAATCCTGGAAAAGCTTCCTGCTTCCAGGCCTCTACTGGGAGCCGTTCGCCTGCCCAGAATGCCTCCCTGCTCTTTGGTTTACCCAAGCCAATCAAGAGGGTCTCCTCTCTGGAAATTCTTCCTGACCACCCAAGCCACAAAGAGCTCCCCTCGCCCCAGAGCCTTGAGCCAACAGCCACTTTACCCACCATCACATACTGTTGGCTTTTCCTGTGAGTGTGTCCTGTTTCCCCAGCTAAATTGTAAACTTCTTGAGTTCACCATTGCTTACACGTGTTCACCTTCCCTAGAGGGCAGCTGCAGGCTCTGCATAGAGAAGGTTCTAGCCAAAAATGAATTATTTGGTCAAGGGTTATCATCCATATCATCATTCAGCTAAAGGCCGGGCTCTCCCATCTCTCCAGCCTGACTGGTCTCCACACCACCCCACCTCTCTCCCCTTCTCCCAAATGTACCCAAGACTCCGGTGTCCTGTAACACTCCAAAAGGACTACGATTTGTCTTCTACTTCACCAATAAGTGTCCCCATCTCCTCCACTCCCTTCACATAGCCCAGGGTCAAACACAGAACTTGGCACATGACAGAAGCTCAACACAGATCCATTCAATGAAAAGCACCTTATTTTTTTTTCCCTACATCTCTGCATATGCCATTCACCTGGTCAAGCAAGCCTTTCTTTTTTTTTCACCAGCCACCTGATCTATGGGGCTTGGAAATTCCCTAACATTCCTGGCTTGGTCCTTTCTCTTCCCTTCCTCTGCCAACTAACTCCTCTGTCTAGGCTCCTGCAGCACTCTGCTCTTGCCTGTCCCAGCCACTGCCAAATGGTGGTGCAATTATCTGCACAAGTCTGCCTCTCCTGTGGATGTCATGTTCCTCCAGTGCTGGGATTACGTGACCTTCTTCCATGTACCTGCCCAATGCCAAGCCATATATGAGCAGAACCAGCCCACAAGGGAGGTATTACCTTCCTCATTTTGCCAATGAGGAAATGGTAAAGAGGACCCAGACTCCATGCAGAAAGCAGAAAGAGGAGGGAGGAGTGGGTTAGGTGAGAAGACTTGGCTCTATCATCAGGATTAAAGCACAAGAAAGGCAGCGCGTCCTTTCAATGTCGTATCTGGGGCACTGTTTGACAGCCGCCCAAGGAGTATTTAACTTAACAGGGGAAAGTGCCTTTGTTTGATTTGTTGTTTACTTTCGATTAAAGGCTCAGAGTCTGTGAAGTTGCATGTTCAAGGATGGAGTTTTGCCCAGCAGAAATGCAAATTATTTCTGTTCAGTGGAAAAGATAATCCCAAAGTTTATGATTTTATGGCCCTGTAAAACATTAACTAGTTTTATGTCTAATCTAGCAACCCTATTCCAATGTTCTTTCCCGAGCACCTATAACTCCGTTTTGCTATTCTGTTGATCCCCTCATTAGGGAGCTAAATGAAACTTTTGATGTGTGCACATTCTATATTTGTATGAGTCACATTTTTAACTTCTGAAAATTATATTTTAACACTAAGCCTGCCACCAACTCTGAGAGTGTGGGCAAGTCTCTCCCTTCCCTCTTTTGGGCTCTGTTTCCTCATCAGTAACATAAGGGAGTGAGTCTAGATGGGGAAATACAAGCCCTAGAAATTGTATATTTTAGTACAGAATTTTCAAAAGAATTATTTTCTCATCGGGTTGCACATCTTAGGGAGTTATTTCCAAAAATAACAACAACAATAGCAATAGCTAACACTTATCCAGCCCCAGGTTATCAAGCACTACCCCATTTAATTCTCACACAATGAGGCAGGTGCTCCTGTTACTAGTCCCACTGACACATGAGACTAAGAAAGCTGAAACGTTGTGTTTTTTAAATCAGGAGGCGCTACATTCATCCCTCTGTCCATGTTTCCTTCTATTCATCTCTTCACCTGTCTACTCACCCAGCCAGCCAGCCAGCTGATACAAAACAAAGATGGTTCCCACCTTCACACTGAATCTAACTGACTGAAATGGCATTTAGAAGAGGCAGCGATTGCTTCTAGCTGGTGGGTCCAGGAAGGCTTTGTGGAAGAGGTGCCATTTCGAGTCTGCCCCTGAAGGTTTGAGCAGGACTATTTAGAAAGAGGTCACACTAGCATCCTTGGCCGAAGGAACCCCTGGTGGCAGAAAGGACCGGAGGCAGGAGGAGGGGGACGTGCACAGTGACCAGGGAGCACAGTGGCAGGCTGCTGAGGAGGCTGCAGGAAGGATGGATGGCGGCAGACAGAGATGGAAACAGATACTGATTGGTCCTGATATATCAATGTCTTATTGAGCATCACCCTAAGTGTCCTTCATTGGATGCTTCTCCACAGTCATCCAGACCCGGAGTACCACGCACAGTGGAAAATCAGTAGAGACAAACTCTTCTCCAGTGTCAAAGCCGGGCACTCCAATGACCAGAGTTCTAAACCCCTGGATGGTAGAGTTGCAAACAGCCACAAAGGGAATCTACTCCAACCTCTAGCGTCCCTTCCAGAACACGTGGCCCCGAGCTAACTGAAGCTAGCCTGAGCTCACTCTGCAAGCAGCTATCACAAGGTGCTACATCAAAAGACTCCCAAGGCCCAAATATCTCACAACCAGAACACTCCCTAATTCCGTCCAAGGGGGAGAAAAAAGCTATTGGGGTTTCTTTTCTGGACTGCTCATTTCTTATAAACATGCCAGGGCCATTTAGAGCTCACAACTCACTGCTCTCTAAACATTTACACATTTGTCTCTCCTAACACGTCCTTGGTCATTTGACTAAGTGGTAGGTCACAGAGGCTGGACATCAAGGCCTTGGAACCTTTGGGTTTTATCCAGACCTGCTTTCAAGAGCCTTTAATGCTGGCCTCCCTCCTTCAGTAAACATGGGGATCACTGGTCTCCTTCAGCCTTGCTGATGCCTTGGTCTGCCCCACATCTACTTTCACAGGTACATGAGGTAGGAGACATACAGACCCCTCAAGAAGACATGAGGACATTCTACCAGGTGGGCTTCTAGGGGGCAAGCCGGTGGGTTCCCCCATGACCCCTAGGGCAGAGTGGGCACTAGCATTTCACAACACCCCTATTTCCAGAGGGGAAGGTTAGAGACGTAGCTCTATTAGGGGGAAGGAAGCTGCCCACACCAAACGTCCTGGGCTATGAGCATGGGAGCCTCGCACAAAGCCTAAATCAGCACACATACAACAGCTCTGCCCTTTGGAAGTGTGCAGTCTCCTGGGACTAGTGGGACACATCAAGTGCAGCGAACAGAGAACATAATTATGGCCAGCTAACAAAAGACAAGAAGAGGTAGAAGCCACATGGGCTGGAGAAGTGGGGAAGGCTTCCTGGAGGAAGCATGGAGAAATGGCATCCCAGGCGGGAGAACGGCTGGAGCAAAGGCACAGCGGTGAGACTGGACAAGGGCCAAGGGGTGGCTACTGGACCCTCACAATCGCAACTATCCTGCTGGCTCTAATTTCAGAGGCAATTTTGAATATAGGAAAGCCCAGAGCCTTCAGAGTTGGACCTGAGTTTGAATCCTGATGCCTTCCCCAAATGGCGGTATGACCTTCGCAAGTTCCTCAACATCTCGGAGCCTCAATTTCCTTATCAGCCAGATGGGGTGCTAGCATATAGCTCACAGGTGTGCTGAGGAGTCCTGGGGCTGTGGAGGATCAGGTACATGCGTGGGGTTACTCAGCAGCACTAGGTACATCCCTCCGTGCTGGAATCCATCACTCTGGAGTCTGAGCCACAAGACGTCAAGCACTTTAGGGACAGAGACAAGCCTTTCAACTCTACCTAGTGGCTCAACACAGCGCCTGAACCATGAGAAACCTTGCTACCCAGCTGCTGGGAGGGCTGCGGGCAGCCTCTTCAGAGTTTGCTCAGCTGCGAAGAGCTGCCTGGCCCAAGGTCACGCCCTCTGGGGACTGCCCAACTCCTATATGACCGATTGGGGCGAGGAAACAGAAGCCCATTTCAGCTCATCCCATGGCAATGCCGGCAAACCATCTTAGTTCCAGCTTTCTCCATGGGGCTGGCTGATGCTGCAACAGGCCTGCATCACAGCCCAACCTCCATGCAATCCTGCCTTGTTCCCCTCCACCTGTGGGCACTGGTCCTATGGACACTCCCTGATAAATATCCCTGATAAGCACACTCACCTTGCCTCAGAGTCTGCTTCCCAAGGACACAGCCTGCCACAAACCCTGAATTTGTTGATTGAATACATGTCAGGAACAAGACCCCTTGCCTGCTAAATCCACAGCAACCCAGACCCCGTGTGCCCACACAGGATGTTGTCCTGGGCACTCTTGCTGCTGGCATGGGCAAGACAGCAGGGTAAGCAAAAGGGCACAAGGGGGGTGCTTTGACCACCCTGAGGGCCATACTTCTACACGAGTGAAGCCCCCCATCCAGGGAAATGGGGTACCCAGTTGTATTCTGACAGGGGCTGGGAAGTTTCCGGTAGAGGCTGGGTGCTGTAGACCTTCTCCACCATAAAAAGCCACCAGGTTCAATTTCCCCACCTAGCTGGGAGAGTCAGTACTGGGTGGAGAGATAAATGAAGCAATGGAACACACAAGGGGGAGCGCCCTGCAATGGGACAGCACCCACTTCTTAAACCCAGGCATCCCTGAGGACCCTGAATGGCTCAGATAAATGTAAATGATGAAGGATGGTCACCTCAGGGCATTATTTGGAAAGCCACCCTGAGGGAGGAGGAAGCATCTACCAATACCAGAAGAGCCAGAAACCTTTTTTTTCCCTAGAAAATAAATGTCTAATTTCAAAATAATTATTTTATTGTCTGCTATATACGTTTGTTTTCTTTTTCTTAAGTTAACTTGTTAAAAAATGAAATGCTTCGTTTTTTAAATGAAGCACCGGAACACCGGGATCTAAAATGCCAGCAAGTTCTTTTCTGGCAGTGAGGTGAGGAGGAGAGGGCGTTCAAAGAAGTCCCCAGCATTGAAACTGCTTAAAATCTGAGAAAATACGGCATAGCTCTGAGAGCACTCTGTCCTCATCCACCAGAAGCAGCGCTGGTCACCACAGCCCCAGGGTGCCCTGGAGTCAAGGCATGAAAATTAATGCACTGACTCTGCCCTCCAGGAGGAAGGGCTTCCTCGGGATCCGGCCAAGGTGGTGAAGATGCCGCTTTCCTGTGATTCCTCTGTTCGTGCCGCCTCATCGCCCCATCCCCATCTCACAAGTGCCTTGGGTGGGCCAAAGGCTCAGCTAGGAAGAGTTTAAGACATTTGCTTTTGTCTTGACTCTTCAGGGAAAGGAAGGAGTATCTGTCTCTTGCTAAGGTGAGGGGCGCAAAGCTGGTGAGCCAACCTCACCGAGTTCTGTTTTCTACTTTCAGCACAATGGATAGGATGAGGTCTACCTCCGCCATATGCATTCAGGAAAAAGCCCTGGCTCTGGAGTCTGGAGACCTGGATTAGGTCAACTGTCACTGTTGATCTGCTGTACGTCATAAGGCAAGTGACATAACCTCTCTGATCCTCAGCTTCCACATTGTAAAGAGAGATCTGGGTTTCAATCTCATTACTTCCAGGACATTTGAAACGTTCAAATACCAAACAAGATAGCGTATGAGAGAACACCTTGACAAGTGAACTGCCACTGTATGCAAATATAAAGCGCTCTTATCTTCATTATAAACCAACTAATCTATGGTGATCACTTGGCAGGAAGGATGTGAGGAAGTAATTTCAAGACAGCATTATTATTCATTGTAGGATTATTTGTGTAATGTTGTAAATGACAGCTCTTCACCCCATCCTCTGATTCAAATTAAAAGCTTCACTCCGTGGCCCTCATGCGTACATTCGTTTTCATTGTTCAATTACAGTCACCGAGATGAGATGCTGATGAAACCCTTGGTGATTGTCTTGTTTCTATTCAGAAGTTTTTGGTTCACGAACATTATTTTATTTGATGTTTGGGGAATAACAAGGCCTTCCCCTGACATTGTAAAAAAAAAACAAAAAAACCAACTGTGTAACGATTTCTATGTTAAATTGAGTAATAATCAAGAAAGATAATGGCCCAAATTCTCTGTTTAACAGTCTTCCTCCCCACTCCCAACAAGGACACAGTCCACTAGGGAATCACCATATTCTGATACTAATTAAGTTAAAAAGCAATTTACTGTTATTGTATTTAACAGAGAGACGTAGTAAATCATCAACAATTTTAAAATTACAGCATAAAACTCTTCTCTACTCAATAAGCAATAAGAACACACTTGAATTCTTTTGCATGGGCATTTAAGAGATACTAATAGGTACAGAGAGAAAAGGGAAAAGTAAACAAAACAGCTGGATAAACACCTAAGAGGAGAAAACAAGAGTGATACAAAAGAAAGAGATGGAAATGATTGAGAAAGGCCTCTAGGATGCAGACAGGAGAAAATCAGACAAAAGTAAGCAGAAAGTAATCAGCCCAATGAACAACAGTAAAATGAGAAATAAAGAGAAATTTTCATAAAGCAACCTCTAATTTTGGAAGATTAACACTAAAAGCTTTTAAAGCTATCTTACAGATTTAGAATTACAGGAGTTAAAGGGTATGTAACCTCTTGGTAACTACTTCCTTAATGAGATAAAATCGTATCAAGACTACATCCAGCTCAAGGGCTAGCAGCTCCTCATTCCTGTCCCATAACACCACGCTCTACCGTTTCTCATGTAAACATTTCAGGTCTACATGGGTGAGCATTTTTATCAGGGCTGCCACTTACTAAGGCAAGTGACAGCTTCCCCATGCCACAGTGTCCTCACCTACAGGGTCCATAGAATGGGGATGAACATGGTACTCGCTTCATGGTAGAGATCTGAGGATTAAAGAGGTAATATAAGGAAGATACCTGGCATCTTATGTGGCACTTAGTAAATCTTTAGTAGATATTAGCATCTGTTATAAGCTGGGGTTATAGTTCATCTCAGATGGAGACAAAGAAGGAAATGTGTGTGTGTAGATTTTTTCAAAGTATTTCAGAAATTTTATAGCCTTACCTGAAAATTCTGCATTAGGTTGAAGGCATCATACTCAGAGCCATCCTCTTCTCATAGCCCACATGAAGAACACTCCTCATTTTCTACCCTGCATCTCCTTCTGGGCTTCCACACTCAGCCCTCCGGCTTGATCAGCCCCTTTGCCACCAGCCTTCTTAGGAACCCCAGCCTGGACTCTGATTTCGACAAGCACTTCTCTTATTTCAGGTCTTCATTCAGCCCGTGGTTCAGCCACAGAATCACCTCTGTTTCCTTCCTTCATTTCCCTCACAAAGGAATCCTCTCATCTAGAGCCCTCTGGAAAGGCTCTCTTCTCTTTTTTTTTTTTTTTTTTTGCGGTACGCCGGCCTCTCACTGTTTTGGCCTCTCCCGTTGCGGAGCACAGGCTCCGGATGCGCATGCCCAACGGCCACGGCCCACGGGCCCAGCCGCTCCGCGGCATGTGGGATCTTCCCGGACCGGGGCACGAACCCATGTCCCCTGCATCGGCAGGCAGACTCTCAACCACTGCGCCACCAGGGAAGCCCAAAACAGGTGAATTTTAATAAAAGTTTATTTAACCTAGATTAGGTTCTGGTTAGATCATCCTAAATATTATCCTTTCCAGATACAATCAATATAAAAATTATTAGTATCAGTAATATTTTGCAGTCTTCATACTAAATTTTTGTACTACATTTTACACTTACAGCATATCTCAATTTGGACTGGCCATATTTCAAGTGATCAACACCCACCTGGGGTTAGTGGCTCCCACGCTGGACAGCCACGTCCAGAGCTTCTCCAGCCCATGCAGGCTCAGCCAGCCCACGGGCATCCCCAGGGAAGAACAAGCAGCCATCCGTTTATGAAAGGTACACACATCGCCATCAGCTCTCCAGGGCAGTCTGTCATTCACTGCAAGACTCTACATGGCATCTGACTCTAATGGTTCTAGATGGGCATCTCCAAGTTTCCCCACCCCCGATCGCCATCATCATGATGACGTCAGCACAAGATCGAGGCCCTAAAGGAGAGCGTTTCCTGGTGCGGCAAATCTTGTGCCTCTGGCCAATCTACCTGTGGGTCCATCTCCAAACTGAGAGGGTGACCTCAGCAGTGAGGGTGGAGACGGCACCTACATAGCCACTTGAGCACTCCCAGGTTAAGCCAATAATAAACACGTGCCTGCGTGGAAATCGGGAAGTGTGTGAGCAGGACTGAGGCAAGCAGTGGTTGCCATGGAAACCAGGCAGCCTCACTCCAGACTCTACCTTGGAGAGGTAGAGCCCCTTGGAGAGGCGTTGTCCCTGTACCTATGGAAACCTATGGAAACCTTCCAAATGGTCCCATTATGATGAAACATTAAAGAGGGAATGGCTACATACCTGTTCTCTCCATCGTCATATCCACCTTTTGTCCTGGGTATTACCCAAAGGAACAGAAACTAAAACCATCCTTGCCTCAGAGATAAATGCCTGGAGGGCATCGAGGTAAGACAATAGGGGTGAGGTGGCCCCCAAAACGGAAGCAATAAACCACTCCAGCTGTCCACCATAGGAAGTGCTTGGCTAGACAAATGGTCACGGCTTCAGGGGTTTACCATCTTTCCAACCTGACTGAGAACTCCTCCTATAAGGCGAATCCCTGGAATGATCTCTTCCCAGAGCCATGTGTCTTTGGGACGGTCCAATGTATTCTTTCACACAGTCATTCATTCCTTCACTCATTCATGAATGAGAAGCACCATGGTACGGTGGCAAGAGTCTAGGCCATCAGGTCACAGGAACCCAGGTTTAAATTCCAGTTCTGATGCTTACTGGATGTGTGGTCTTTCCTAAGTTATTTTTAAAAATCCTTGTAAATCAACTATACTTCAATCAAGAATTAGTTTTTTAAAAGTCTTTGTGCCTTGGTTTTCTCATCTGTAACATGGCAATGAGAACAGAATAATGTTTGTCACTTGTCTTCCATATGGTCATAATCAACGCCTTTAGATACTGACTTACAACTCTTTTTCCCTAGACTGTGAGCTCCCTGAATATTCAAACAATATCTCATTCCATTTTGATCATTAACAACTACCTAGCAGAGTGCCTGGTACTTCCAGATACTCAATAATATCACTTGAACGAAGAAGTGACGAAGTGTTTTCCCTCTCTTAATTTCATTCTCACAGCAATCTGGTTCAGGATTATTTTAGCCCACTGCAAGACAAAGGGGATTATAATATTAAAATACATGCTTCCGGGCTTCCCTGGTGGCGCAGTGGTTGAGAGTCCGCCTGCCGATGCAGGGCACACGGGTTCGTGCCCTGGTCCAGAAGGATGCCGCGTGCCGCGGAGCGGCTGGGCCCATGAGCCATGGCCGCTGGGCCTGCGCGTCTGGAGCCTGTGCTCCGCAGCGGGAGAAGCCGCAACAGTGAGAGGCCCGTGTACCGCAAAAAAATAAAATAAAATAAAATAAAAACACATGCTTCGTATTCTCAAGGTATTTACCGTTTACTGTATTTGTTTAACAAACAATTTATATAATATTTAGTGTGTGCCAGCTACTGTTCTAACCACCTTATAGATATCAGCTCACTGAATCCTCATAGTAATCCTACAAAATAGGAGCTGTCTGTACAACTGCCACTGGCCCAGGGTTACATCAGTACACGGCAGACCAAAAGTCAAGTTCGACCAGCTTGGCTCTACAGACAGTGTTCTTAACCACTTGGGTGATGCCTTTAATAGGGCACACAGGTCACCTGCACAAGTGTATGTGAATAGTGTATGAGTGGTGAGTTACAGAGGAGGGGAAGACCCCACACTGCATCTTAAAGAGTAGTAGGATTTGAACACACAAGAACACTGGAGAAGAGAGGGAAGGCTGTATGGAAAGAGACTGGGGGCCAGATGATGGTCAGCTCTGACCATCTGCATAAGGAGTTTGGGCTTCAGGCATGAGATGCCACTGAAAGTCTCTGAGCCATGGGGGAACCTAAGCAAAGCTGGTTTCAGGGAGAGTTCATCTGACAATGGCATGCAAGGGGGACTAAAGGGAGGAGATGGAGCAAATGGGGAGTGTGACACAGCAGCTGTTATAATGGGTCAAGGAAGAGGTCACAGGGTCTAAACCAGGACAATGGAGGCAGAAGCATGGAGGGCAAATCCACAGGACGTGGCTACTGCTATGATGTAACATGTCTGTATCAGTTTCCCACCAAATCATTCAAATTAGAAAGAAGTTCTAGGGAGCACTCACTGGACACGTCCCCAGCCACCCAGAGTGGCACAGGGGCAGCTTGTGAAGGTGAAACATGGGGCTCTCCTAAGCAGTGCCTGGAAATGTAGGCTGAGCTCTTCCCATTTGTATGCAGCTGGTTACTGAAGCCAAGATGGCCAATTCAATCGTGACAAAGAACCCTAGCCACCTCAAAGGTGAAAGACAGCCTGGTACCTCAAACTGCAGTCCTGTCTGTTACAGTGCCCTGTCAGTCACCTCCCCAGAATCTCAACCCAGCCCGGGCCTTACAGCGAACGGAGCTTTCTGTTCCAATTCCCATCACACCAGAAGGGAAGGAGCAAGAACTGAGGAATGGGCGAGGAGTGCGGGGGTGACTTATGGCTCAAGAACACGATGTGTCAGCCTTCTCCCAAGATCTACCAACTGTCTGAAATCCTCTATCCAGCCACAGTGTTGCAGGAATTCACAGAGAAGGTTCTCTTCTACATCAGAACGAAACAGATGCCAGAGAATGCCATACTAGGTAGACTCATAAAACTGGTACAGAGAACTTTGCTCTGACAAAAGCTAGAGTCTTCCTTATTATTTATCTATCATATTTGAAGGCTTGGAATCCCATTTTCATCTTGATGGAGGCAATAAAAGCTCAGCAAACTTTTATGGCCCCCAGGACGAAGCTGAGGACTCTACCGCTGTTCCCACCCAGCAACGCTTACAGACTTCTCAGTTCAAGTCAGGGCAGAAATTGCTTTTGGTCAGAGGCAAAATGTAGTTTATCTTTGCAAGCATAGCCATTAAGATGTGAGCATGAACACCTGAAGAGATAAAACATAAAGGGAGAAAACAGGAAGAAAAAGAAGGTGAGGCTTCTGAAGCAAGAGAGGAAATGATGGCAGAAGAGACCCCCACCAGAAGCTTTCTACGGTGCAGGGGGAGTGGGATGTGGAGAAAGGCATCTTCAGAGATGGCGAGGACGGAACCCCGGGAGTGGGCCGAGGGGAAAGCTTTGCAGAGAGAGGGCTGTGAGTGACCTGTGCTCTGTGCTAAGGGTTTTGAGAGGAGATCTAATAAATGGGAAAATTGTGCTTGCATTTCTGTTTGTCTGCAGGATCACTGTGGATCTGAAATCTACCCCCTCCCACTTCTCCAAACACGAAAGTCTCCAGATGGAAAAATCTGAAGTCAGGCTGCAATATGAAGAAAAAGAAAAAGTCTCATCCAGGAAGCTGACAACTTGCTGCTCCTCTGAGATCTCATCTATGGAGCTAGGGTATCAAATACTACACAGAGTCAGGAAACATGGGTTCTTGACCATTTGCTGCTTGGGACTGACTGACCGTGGACAAGCCTCACTTAAATCACCCATAAAGTAAACTTTAGGGAAAATGATTGAGAACAGAGATAACTAAGGCAGAATAAGGCAGAAATAACACTGGTACTGCCATCCTCCAAGCCATTGCTCATCGCAGACATCACTAATCAATCACAGCATTCTGTAGAGCAGTAGCCCCAATTACTCTGTTGCTGAGCCTTGAATCTTCAGTAAAGCATCCTCAGTAACCACTACTGATTAATCGCAATGGGCCCTGGAGATGGAACCTATTCACCATCCCTCTTCTAATCCTTGAACACCACAGCTATAAAATGCTGCATGTCACACGTATTCTCATTATGGATAGCTTTAACTAAGGTCTGTCTCTTTCCTTTTCTCCTTGGTCTTTTTTCCAAGCCCTAGCAACCAAGACTAAGAAGGAAAAAACTGGCTGGAAGGCCCTTCCATTAAACCCATGTCTGAAGCTCCGAAAGTGACCCTGTGCATTCTTCTTAGACCTCTTTACCTTAGGTTCCCTCATTCTGCTAAAAAGCTCCTCCTGGGGCCAATGTCCCCTCTATCCTCTTACGGATTTCATCAAGGTAGAGAATTCTCTTCCTTTTCAAATGCTTCGAGATGACTGAAGAAAAGACAGCCTGGGGAAGTTCAAAGACATTTATTACCCTCAGTTCTTTTGAAAATTATTAAAGAGCCCAGAGTTAGAAATTCAGATTTCCTCCAAATCCCCGAGAACAAACATCTCACTTGTAAGTGGCTTAATGTGTCTGTTTCACATACACAAAATTACCTTTCAGGAAAGCAGACTGTTTTTCATGTCATTTTTCATCTCTAAAATATACCTCCTCTGGCAAAAGGACCGGGATTCAAGGGCTGACAAAATCTACGGCAGAAATAATTAACACCAGAGGCCGTGTCTAAAAGAGAGTTAAATGAAAGAGAAGGGGGTTACTTATCTATTTCTGTTCTCTGGATCTGGATCTCTCCATCGTAACCCAGGGAAGAAGAATTGGATCTTTCGAGGCTGGAAGGGTGGTTTGCTGAACTGCCTCTACGAGGCTGGTCTGTTGGAGAGAACCCTGAGTCCCCGGCACAGTAACTCCCTCTGGTCCAGGGAGCTATGAAAATCTGCTTCAGCCCTGAAACTTTCTAGGAAAAACCACCAGAAAAATCTACTTGTTTGCATATCAGGCACAGATACAAGAAACAATGATGTTTAGTCATTTAGCATTCAAGGAAGGGCTCAGTCCTAACTCCCAAGGATATGGACAGTCTTTGCTTAAATCACGTTCATCAAACTGGAAACACTTGAAATAGGCAGCAAATTGAGGGCTTGTTGTGGTTGTTTTTCAAGTTCATCTAAGAAGTCCACCTGAAATAAAGCTTCATTTGGGGGAAACTCTGCAACATCAAACCCACTAATACGCACAGTATTCACACCTTTGCTGTACATTTGGGGGTTAGCCTGGAAGCTCCCACCGGCCCCCTGGGTACACCAGTTACCTTGCTCCCAAAGTAAAAAATGACTCTTACCATGGTAACGTTTCCTTGCTCCACAACCCCTCCTGGGGGCCTCTGCCAGTCCCTATTTTATATAAACGTGCCTCTTATGAAACGTTTACAGGTACGAAGAGATGGAGCTCCTTCTGACCAGAAGAGGAACAGACTTTGCAAGAACTCCGAGACTTTCTCCAACAGCACTTCCATCAAAGTGATGCAAACAGCAAAGGACAGAGGCCATATCTCAACCAGGGTCGCCCCAAGCAGAGGCTGCTCAATCGGAAAGAAGGCTCTTCAAGCCGATTCTGGTGCCAGTGGGGTTACCAAGTCAAAATGTGATCCCCTCAGAGGTTTCTGACTATCTGAAGATGGCTCAAGGAGGGGCATCCAAGACTGAAATGATGTAAAAGAAGCCAACTTCTCCAGGGAGGAACTGGCCCTTTAGGATGTGACCCCTCCTCCTAAGGCACCCTTCCTCCTGCTCAACTCCATGGTTACAGGCCCTGCTCCTGCTGCCAGATGCTTCCCTTCTCTGCATATGGAGATGCACCTGGAAAGGAGTCCAGGAGGAAAAGAATCACAGGAGACAAATGACAGGCAGAGGCCTAATGACACAAGGAGAGTTTATGTTTTTATTTTAAATGAAACGCAAAGCCAGGGGAGAGCCAGGCAGGATCGGTCCTTGACTATTTCCTGCATCTCTCCAGGTGCTCTAGCAGCTAAGAAAGAACTATTCTTTCTCCTTTTGCAGCTCTCCCAGTGCCTAGCACATTGCCAAGGGCACCACAGGTCTGAGATAGACCCTTGCTGCCTTTGCTGACTGAAGGACAGTAGAGGGAATGAGAAAACACAGAAACATTTTGGACTCAAGGGAACAGACTATTGCTACTCCCTCGTTTTATCCACAGACACATCAAAACCTTAAAAGGGAATGGACTTGTCCAAGGTCACCAGAAATGTCACGACAGAGCCCGGATTAAGAATGCAGTTTTCTGGGACTTCCCTGGTGGAGCAGTGGTTAAGAATCCACCTGCCAATGCAGGGGGCATGGGTTCGATCCCTGATCCGGGAAGATCCCACATGCTGTGGAGCAACTAAGCCCGTGTGCCACAACTACTGAGACTATGCTCTAGAGGCCACGAGTCACAACTACTGAGCCTGCGTGCCACAACTACTGAAGTCAGTGCGCCTAGAGCCCATGCTCCACAACAGGAGAAGCCACCGCAATGAGAAGCCTGAGCACCACAATGAAGAGTAGCCCCCACTCGCCACAACTAGAGAAAGCCCGCACGCAGCAACGAAGGCCCAGTGCAGCCAAAAAATAAAAATTAAAAAAAACATTATTAAAGAACAAAACACAGTTTTCTGCAGATCACGGTTTCTCAGATGAAAGGAAGCGATGGTCACCTCTGCTCTCATATCCCAAATTGATCTTGAACACCATCACCAATCCCCAAGGCCCAGATTGACACACTGTGTGAAGCTAGGTGAATAAACTCCTTTCCTTCTTTCTGATGATCTAAGCTTTCTTCCTGCAGAGGTCGAAGATGACCAAGAAACCAAGCCGCCTCATGGCAGCTTCCCCGGGAGCCCACGCAGGGGTCTGTGGGATTAAGCAGCCCCTGCAATCAGCTGCTCCCCCTTCACAGGAAGTTATTTGTCACCCCTGGGCCATAAGCCCAGGCAGAAGGTTGAGTGCCCGACTAGTAGAATTAACTCCAGATAGATCTCGCATGACACAGAAGAAGAATGGTCTGGCCCCCTCCCAATGGGATTCCACACCCCTCGCCTTCCTGTGCAAGTTGGGGCCCAGAGGCTAACACGCCCAGCAGCCTCATGTGGGAGCCGGCAGCCTCTGCCCTGTGAAATGCCCCTTTTTTGTCATTTGGCCTCCGTTTCAAGCTATTTTTAGTGTAAGCAAAGCCAAAATTTGAGGGATGCTGATGTGGGAACAGGGCCTTGTCTTCCTCTCTCCCTTTCAATGAGCGGCTCCCTGTTTCCCTTAGGACAGCTGCTTCCTCAACAGCCACCAGGAAATGAAGGGAGAAAAAAATGCTGAAAAGAGAAAAATGGGGAAAAGCCTCTTCACTAAAGCAGTCTGGGAAGGTGACGGTTTCTCAACCCTTCAGATTAATTCTCTGGATCCTGCCTTCTCTACAGGTACAAGACAGCAGCATATGCCCAGTCCATTTACTGTCCCGATTAACCCACCTCCAACAAACAAGGAAGGCCCAGAGGTCTGCTTGCCCCGGAAGGAGGCACGTACGGTTTACAGGTAACCCGGATGTCCCCAGGAAAGATCTGTGTCCCCAGAGGCTTGTGAAGCAGGAACCAAGCTTCCACTCAGGCCCCTGGATCCTCAGCTTTGTTGTGCCTTCCATGTCAGCACGGGGCCAATTTTATGAACTACAATTAATTAGACGAGCAGAAAGATAGCCCTGGTGCTTAAGAGGCCTGGGTGCATTTAATTGTTTTCAAGTGCCCTAATTTCCTGAAGAAAGACAGAGAAGCAAATGTCCTGTCCTAGTTCCCTCACTACTCAAACACACGGGAACATTTTCTGCAATAAAATTTTTAGGGCAAATGGTGGATTTCTGTTGTTGTCATTCTTCTCAAGTAGTTGTTTTTCTGGAAAAAGCCTCATTCTGTACCTAAAAATGAGGCTTTTAGTGTACGAATTTGGGGTGTTTGGGGCCTGGAGGCACGAGTCAGTCTGCCTCCTCCTAAACATGGCCTAGTAAATAAACTTGGAAGCATCAGCTCGCCTGTGGTCCCAAGTGTGACTTTCCAAGCACGTGCTTCCCGGCAACGACAATGGCTGGTAACTTTGTCATCATCATCATCATCTGTTTTTGAGTCTCCCTGTTAAACAAACTTCTTCACAGCTGAAGTGGAGGCTCCAAGGAGAGTCTCAGTCCACAAGGATGTTTTTCTGACAAATAGGGGCTGCTAAACCATCAGCGTTCCCCGAAGGCCCCGGGGGAAAAGCTAGGCGAGAAAAGTGTCCCAGCCCAAGATGGTGGGCTCCAAATACAGGTGTTCCGTTTCCTACAAAGCCTCCACGGGGCACCAGCTTTTACTGGCTGGGAGAGGGAGGGCGAGGGAGGGAGGGAGGGAGGGAGAGAGTTAGTTTAACATTAGTCATATAATGTTAAACTCAGGTCCCTTGTGTCCAGTAGCAGGAAGACACAGGATATATGATCAGGATTAGAAGACCTGGGCCGCCAGGCCTGTCCAAGGATGGATGGAGAGATCACGGACTCTGATTTATCACCAAACTACTTCAAAAACCTTGCCGCCCAGAAGCACTGTAGCAAAATGCAACGTAACATTTTCACTTTCAACACCTGGGATGATTTCACTTTACAGATTTCGCTAGAAGAACCAATATGTGTCCAGTGACTTGAATAGCGTCTGACACCTCGCAGGTGCTCCAGGAATGTCTGAAGAAACGGATGAATGGCTCAGAGGAGATGCCTGGCACGTACAGTAGAACCTGTGTCCTTATCTTCCGGTGACTTAACGCACTTCCTTGCACCCTTCCAACGGATTTGTGGTTGCTGCCTGCCAGAATGGACATTAAAGACATCTCCCCACATCAGAGGGTGCTGACGTGCCCTCTGAAACCAGCCCTGTGTTTGTCAGTCTCACCCCACATCCAGGGATGACTGGATACGGGAACCAGAGTGAGTACACTTGACCCTCTTTCCACAAGATTCATCTGTCATACTGCCAGGGTGTTTCCTGTGACACACGTGCCTACAATGTACAGCTCCCAGGGAAAGCCCAGCCAGCCCTCCGGCCCCGCCAGCTCACGACAGCTATATGCAGTGAGAATTTCCCGGCCGACTGGACAATGGTAAGAGCCAGCTTCAGAAACGGCAGAGCCTGAATTGTGTGCATGGCCCAAACATCATCAGCTGGCTGGACCCAAACCTGGATCCTGGGATACTCAGACCCCTTTCAGATGGCCACGCCCAGCGGTAGCTCAGCACTCTGAGACGACATCTGAGGTTTGGGGAGGTCTAAGGGCTGCCACAGGAAAGGGTTTATCCTCCACTCCCTACCCCTGTGTGTCTCCATACCAGCACGTTTCCTCCATGACACGGTGACTAGGCTCACTCAATAATAACAAAAGTAATAACAACAAATGTTTATTAAGCGCTAACCACGTAACAGGCACTATTCTGAACACTTCATATATGTCGATGAATCAAACCCTCCTAACGACATTAAGAGGCAGGGACTATTATTATGCTCATTCAACACATGAGGAAACTGAGGCACCAAAATGAAGCAACTAGCCCAGAGGAAAAGCCCTACAGAGTGGCAGAGGTGGGATTCAGCAGAATGACTGCAGAAGCTGGGTTCCTAACTGCCCTGCCGTACCACACACAGCAGCCCTCCACGGGCCAAGGCATCCCTTCCCAAGGATGCACGTCCCAGGGAGAGAGGAAAAGCAGGAGCTGGCGATCTGGGGATGCTAATGCTCCATCTATCCTTCTTGTTGGTTCCAATCAAATGAGACACCAGACCAGATGGAGAGCAAAAGACTAAAAGCCCCAGTTCAGATGACGCTGGATCAGCCATGGGCAGGACTCTTATCTCCCAGCCCAGACAGAGAAGCTGAAACAGAGTGAACAGAGACAAGGGAAAGCCCTGGGGGTCCTGCCTTATTCATCGGGCATCCACTGACCGGGTGCTACATTCAGTTCTGTGTGCCAGGGAACACCAATGAAGTTACGTGGGTTGGGTGGACGAGTGGCCATAGATGGATAAGGAAACAAACGGATGAGACAGAAGAACAAAACAGACACCCACTCCCAGCAAACTCCCCAGAGGAGAGAAGCAGCAGCAGCCTAAGTAGGGGGTTGACCTGGCCAACCCCATACTTGCCACCAGAGGCCGTGGGAGCCAGGGATGAACAGCCGGGACGAGGCAAGGTGCTCCTGTGCCAGGAGGCTCTTCCTCTCTCCAGAACCTGTGCCAGGAGGCTCTTCCTCTCTCCAGAACCCTGCGGGGGTTGACTTCTGAAACTCTCCTTCATTCTCACGGCGGGAGGCCAGAGGAGCTAACCCCCCAGCTAGTAAAATTAACAGCTGCTCTTCACAGAATATGCCAGAGAAGCTGGCACACAGAGCATATGGCCTGCAGACCGGAAGCACAGCCCGGCAGCTGGCATGGCTGAGGCACCTGGCCTGCAGGTCTGGATCAGGGGTGTCTTCCATGGTAGGCACTAGACGCTGGGCTACCGGGCGGGGCCTGGGGGACACTGACTGCAGGGGACGCAGGCAGGTGGAGGGGGAGACAGAAAGTGACCCTGCTAGAGAATTCCCAGACACATTCCACTGACCTTGGGAAGGGGAAATTCCTATGCTGAGCCAGCTGTGGAATTTGGGGGGCCACCTGGCTCTGGCCTCTGTGTCCCCATCTCTACCGTATCATTTAGTTGAGCTTGTGGAAGTAAATGTAGAGGGTCTCCGTAAGAAGGGGCTAGATGGTACATTTCATCCACTGCCTTGAATCATGGGAACAAGTCCTGTTGGCCACTTACACTGGCCAGTCACAGAGCGGAAGGGGAACGTGAAGATCCGGATTGGGAGTTGGCAAATGCATTCTGTTTCAGGACCACACAGTGACTATTTTGGGGCGGCATATTTTGGACTCTGTGGATACTACTCAATTCTGCTGCCGTAGTGCATTGCAAAAGCAGCCACAGACAATATGTAAATGAGAACATGGCTGCGGCCCAATAAAACTGTGTTTGTGAACACTGAAATTTGATTTCACATAATTTTCACATATCAGAGAACATGCTTTAGATTATTTTAAAAAAACATTTAAAAATGTAAAAACCATCGTGAGCTTGTGAGCTGTATAATACAGGCAGTGAGCCAGATTTGGCCCATGGGTTACTGTTTGACAATCCCTGGGCTGGTTAAATGTTTCCCAAAGTGTGTCCTTTGTGATGCCCACAGACGTTTCATGGGGAAAGGGTTCCTGGTAAAACAGGAGTGGGAAATGCTGGGCCAAAGTCTTTCTGCTTTCTTACTGCAGGACTTCTTCAAGACTCACACGCTGATACACACTGGACAATCTCAAAATGGGGATGAGAAACAAAGTCTGTTCAACTTCCAGGCAAGCATTTTTATTCTGGAGCGTCTCTGACATCTTAGTTTTCTGAATAACCCAACTAAAGCCACGAGGATGAAGTCTGACCAACCGTCAGCAACGGCGCCACCAAATGAGATCCTGCCTCTCTCTGACCATCTCCAGTGACAGGCAGCTCACTACCTACCATGGGTTCCAGCTGAATTCAAGTGACTTCTCTGACTCGTTTTCTCACTCCATGATGCTGGGTCCCAGGTAACAAATCTAGTGCAATCTAGTGCGCCTTTCATCAAAGACAAACTTTCACGTTTAATAATATAAATAAAGCATACCTTCTTTGATTTACTGATTCATACCCCAAATATAAACTCTATTTATGCACAGGATAAAATGAAGAGCCATTATTAAGTCCTGGGAGGGGGTGGATTACCACTCGGTTCCTTTAAGAGAAGTCTCACTTAGGAGAGTTAAAATAAACTCAAAGGATCTCAAATTTATTCCCAACTGCACATAAAGCAGGATCTACCTGTTCACTATAGAGGCATTCTTAGTAAAAATACAGGCCCATGCAACCTATGATCTTTCTGCTACATAGGGTATCATCATCTGCAGGGGATATAGACATTTTATGTAGATTTGCCTAAAATGTAAAAAAAAAAGGGAGGGGGAAAGGGAAGGGAGCAGAGGTGAGGAAGAGAGAGTGAGATGGAAATGTGAGGTATGTGTGAATTTGCAACCAGGCACCACTGAAAACAAAAAGTAGAGGATGCTAATGAGAACTGTCACCAGCACCAGGAGGCACCTAAAGAGAGAAACAAAGTCAATGATGTCACCTATGTGATTAAGCTGTGCCCATGTGCCCTCCATTTTGTTCAACTTGTCCAATTTCAGGTGCAAACAGCACAGGAGTGAACATATCTGTTTAACTCTATTAAACGAATAGGATTATTTCTCTTTGAAAGGCGTACTTGTTACATATTTTCTTTGGGGCCCTAGGAGATAAGGATAGAACGGTCCAGGCTATGCATACTATGTTAATATAAAATGCCACACATGCAATGTATTTAGGAAGATAAAGGGAAAGACTGGCATTTTTCTTCCTCCTTATTTCAACAAATCATCCCCCAGACAGTAAAGCAAGTAGCATATATTTTCAGTTCCTGGAGTAGATGTGCATGTTTCCTGGAGCAATATTTAAATGTAGTAGCACGGGAATATGAGGAAAATAAGCAAAAGAGAGTCATTCTAAAGGCTCTATCTTTGCTCAAGGAGCTGACAGCTATATTGGCAAGACCAGTCTTTGAAGTGAGCACAAAAGACTGAATCTGCACAGGGGCTGAGCAGCTACACAGCCCAGCCATTTACAGACTTTGCTCACACCTGGAGGTGAGGTCATGCTTGTCCACAATACATAGTTTTTTTAAGGAGACAGTCACTCTGAGATTAATGTGGAAATTAATAAGAATATTCAGAAACAAGGGGCTAATGGAGATGGTATGAGTGTGTGTGTGCCTGTATTTATCTGTATGTATCTGTATGTCCATAAATTTCCCCATTATAAATGGGTTCACTAGCAGTGTCACTCTTATACTATACTGTCTTAGGAAATCACTTCCTAAAATTTTTCTTTCAATTTCTGCCTCTCAGTTTCTTAGTTTATAAAATAAGGAGTTGAACTAGACCAAGAATCGTAAACTATGGCCCATGAAACAAATCTGGCCCATGAAACAAATCTAGCCCACCACCTGTTTTTATAAATAAAGTTTTACTGGAACACACTCACACCCATGTATTGTCTGCGCTGCTTTCAAACTACAATGGCAGAGTGAAATAGTTGTGACAGAGTCTCTATGGCCTGCAAAGCCTAAAATACTTACTATCTGGCCCATTACAGAAAAACTTAACCCTGAACTAGACTATCTCTAATACTAGTTTTGGCCTATAAAGTACAACCAAACAATACAAAAGCCCACTCTGTGTGCTTCTTGCCCTTTTTATTTATATATCCAGGCATAACTCGCTTTATTGCACTTCATAGATACTGTGTTTTTTGTTTTTGTTTGTTTTTATAAATTGAAGGTTTGTGGCAACCTCGCCTCAAGCAAGTCTGTAGCTGCCATTTTTCCAACAGCATTTGCTCACTTCATGCCTTTGTGTCACATTTTGGTAATTCTCGCAATATTTCAAACTTTTTCATCATGTCTTATGATGACCTGTGATCAATGATCTTTTGATGTTAGTAAATGATTCGCTCAAGGCTCAGATGATAATTAGCATGTTTTAGTAATAAAGTATTTTTTAATTAAGGTATGTACAGTGTTTTTTAAAAACATAATGCTACTGCACAGTTAACAGACTCCAGTATAGTGTAAACATAATTTTTATATGCACCAGGAAACCAAGAAATTCGTATGACTTGCTCTATTGTGATACTCGCTTTATTGCAGTGGTCTGGAACCGAGTCTTCAGTATCTCCGAGGTCTGCCTGTACTGCCTTACTTAGAAAGATTCCATTCAGCTCACAAAGCTCTATGGAGCATATAACCACACACGTGTAAAGTTCAAATAGGAGGCAAAAGGGAAATGAGAGGATACACTTGAAGACAAAGCCGGGAGGCTGTGAATACACAGAAGGCAAACCCTGAGATGCTGTGTAGTTTCAATGGGCCACAAACTTGGCTCCCAGCAGCCACTACAGAAAAAGGGCCAGGATCCCTTTCCCAATTTAGATTGTTCACTGGAGGTTCACCAGGACGACCACAGCAATCCTGGCACGAAGCACTTACCCACGTCTGTGCAGAAGCAGATAACGTGAGATGTAGTGAACAAAGTCCCCAGCAACACCCGAACAGCTGGGAGGCATCTCAATGGCATTTACTGCAACACTGAAATGTCCCTCACTGTGGACCAACTCCAAATCCCAAAGTGGAAGTGACCATCCTTTGGTATATCAAATGATCAAACTGATCAAAATTTGGTATCCCAAATTTTGAATTCAGCACACACCAACTTTAGAATCAGAAAATAATAAATATTTTTACTTTTACAAAAAGATAAGGGAAGCAGTAATCCTTGACAGTTTGGGGGTGCACTTTGACACAGAATCCCTCAGCCATCGCTCCTAGAGAAGGCCCTATGCAGTACTGCTGTTTTTGTAAAGCTAAGCCTGAGTGCCGAGGAGAGAGAGAGACAAGACAAAGACAGGATATTCTGCGAACTGGTCAAGGACTGTTTCTCACTTTGATGATGAAGCTCCAAGTGTTAACTATTAAAAGCACCTGCAAATGGTGACGCGCACCTGTCACTGTTTACACTGAGCTCTACAACTTTTTATCTAGCTTTTCAACATAAATAATTCACACCCTGGATCTCAGGTGCTCACTGTCCTGTGCCCAGCGCCTGGAATAACGCCTGGTGCAGGTGAGAAATAAGTGCTTCCTGAATGAATGACGTGCTCATCTGAGAGATCCTGGACAACCAGTGAATCTACTGATACGCTGAGGTTGTCTTGGTGAATCCTTCCCCAGCTGGGCCTTACCCACCATGCCCTGGTTCTGAAACTCTCACCTGTGACAATGAGACAGGTGAGAAAGGGGCCCAGATGTGGAGGGCCCAAGCTCCTGAGCTGTGCGTCAAGGAAAACACATTAAACATGGAAAAGGGAAACCGCACAGCTGGTGTCTAGTCTCGCCTGAGTCCCACTGTTGCAAGGATAAACACTGGGGCAGTTCAGGACAAACACAGCTTTCAGTTCTGAACAGGCAGAGGTACTTTCCCTTGAGCATGGAGACTGCAATATGAAATCTGTTCCTTGCTCAGAGCAAGGACCTGCCTTCTCTAAAGGAGAGGCCTGTTCTGAAGGTACCGCCTGAACTCTGAGCTGCCTGCTCTCTGGGCAGTGGGACTGCTCCATCCTGAGTGCACCAGAGCAGCCCAGGCAGCATTTTCCCCAAGGAGACCTTCGGAGAGCAGCTAGCCTCATGGGCAATCCCAGGCAAGGAGGCCTGGGTGCACCATGCTTGTCCACACAAATGTTAAAAGGATCAGGTCAAGCAGCCTCAGGACCTAATTGGCTCAGAGACAGTAATGTCAAAAGGTCATAGCCATAGCAAGAGCTGACAGGGGCTTCAAAAAGAAGGTATTATCTTCAAACGGGAAGTAACGACACGGGAAGACCACTGGACGGGGAGTCTGGAGGCCTGCAGGTACGAGCCTCGTTCTGTCACTTCACTGCCCTTCCTAGGCCTCGGTTTTCTCAACTGTAAAATGGACATGAATTCACTGATAAGACTGGCTTTGTGGCTTCCTCGTCATGAACCCCTACAACACAACAGCAAAATGGGAGATACACAACAAATACAACATGGTCCTTGCCCTTCGACCTGATTATAATGTATAGGGCTTAGCGCAGTGCCTGGCTCCCAAGATGCTCTTAATAATGTCGTCGTCAGCAGTAGTATCCAGGTGGCTGCTGGGTGCACATGGCCTGGGGCTTCTACTTCCAAATATCACACACATCACCTACCTGCCTCCGCTGCATGGTGCTAGCTCAGGCCTTGCCTCACCGGGTCCACTGCAGCAATGCTCTCCTGTTGTGTCCTGACCCAGGAGCTCACTGTCCCAACCGGCCTAGCATCCCTGAGCTCCTGCCTCACCAATTTAGTCTCTAACTTGCCCATTTGTGCCCATTTGTGCTTCTCTCGGCACCATCACCAATCATGATGCCCCTCCCTCAAAATCTCCTTTTCCTGCAAAATTCAGTCCAAAGTCTTTAAGCTCGGCATTTAAAGACCTGACTAGCTGTCTCCAGCCCACTTTCCCAGTCTCACTGCCCCTCAGGTGCCTCTGTGTTGGCAGCCCAGGCCTCATTCCCACAGCACACCATGCACTTTTCCTGCTGCTCCCCCACTGTGGAATCATTTCCTCTCCTTTGACTTTCAGGATCCTAACCCACATTGCCAAGCTCAACTCAAATGCCTTCTGTTTTATTAGGTGTTCTTCTCAGCTTCTGGCCCACTACGTAGTCCCTTGCTTTCAAGCTCGGCTATGTTTTTATTTTTGATATCATTGCTATCATCAAATGTGTTCGGTTCATCTTGAAATGGAAGTTTCAGCTCAAAGGCTTTCCCCCCATGAAGCCCTGTGAAGGCTTTCTTGACCCCCTTCTTCCCCCCACTCAGCCTCCCCACCACACACTCACACGCAATGTGCGTATTCGTAGCATTTCTCCTCCAGACATTCCTTCAATAGCTTCCATCCACGGTGCAACGGAATCAGGATCATGCCTTGTTTTTCACGGGGATGAAAAAGCACCTGGCCCAGAGTTGGTGTTCAGTATCTCTTAGATGTATCTCTTAGATGATGTTGCTGAAGGTAATCAGAATGGTCCTCGGTGGCCACAGGGAAGCACCAGGCAGCACATGTGTACAACCAAACTGTCTGCTGTTTCCCATCCATCACCACCGTACACAGAGAATGCACTGCCTCTCTTTCATCCCACGTGAATGCCCAGACCCAGAATTCAACCTCCTTAAGTTTTCCACACAGAATGCACTCACACACAAGTGTGAAAAAGCAACAGGGACTTTACAGAAGGCTCTGGAGGGGGGATGAGGGTGGTGGTCACACAGCACAGCCCACGACTAGCCACCTTCAATTCCTCATGAGACACTCAGGGCTGCCCAGTCTCTCGTGGATCCCACTGACCCAGACTGTCCCCCTCCGTCTTCCTCCACACAGCAACTGGCCTCAGCACTTTCTCTCTCCTCCTTTCCCAAATCCCAGCTTTAAGTTGCTCCGCTTTCGATGTTGCCACCAATTACCATCAGCCAGGGCTTCATACCCAGATTCTTCAGAAGGCGCAGCTCCCACTGGTCCCTCAGTTAACAGAGCCCTGTTCTCCTTGAAGGCTCTTAGGCCACCACCTTTGTGACTCAAGCATGACATTCAGTGACTTACTCCTTCCCTCAAGCAGTTTGTGAGATATTTATCCCAAACATAATGTGGAGTTTCCCCCAAGGAGGCTTCTGATCGGTGAAATTTCACCATCTCCCAACATCTATGGTCACCTTCCACTGAGTTTTTGCCATGAAACATCAAGAGCGATGGCATCTATCTTCCAGCTTCCCTGCCTGATCTCTGATCCCCCCAACCATCTGGAAACCCCCATTCATTCTACCTCTGAGCCAAATGACTCGTGACCGTGCCCCAGCATCAGGTCCAGGAAGGGCAGCCCATACAAAACAGCTTCCCGAATCACGACAAGTTATTTGGAATGCGACATCCTTCTCAGGGAAACTCTTGACTCTGATCAGACTCAAGAAAGCTGGTGGGCAGGGCTACCCAGGGAAGGAGCCCACCTACGGCAGGAGCCTGGCCTGACCAGGGTGACTGACTCGTGCCTGTTCGCCCCCAACTTTCCCAGTCTTTGCACCCAAAGAACCATGTCCCAGGCCCCCCAGGTAAACAGGGATGGTTGGTCACTACAGGCTTGTACCACCCACAATCCTTGCCAAGAAGCAGGAGCTCAGGAGGCCCGTCAGTGAAGCCAAGCCCCACACAAGCAGATCAGAGAGAATGTGGGAAACGCACAGAGGAGGGGCAGGACGAGCCTGGGCTGCAGGTGGGCTAGGAGACAGCCTCCTCAGAAGCAAGGTCACAGGAGCAACGCTCCAAGCACGGGGCCAGGAGTCTCAGGTGGGCTGCCCACGAGTTTCACCACCAGCATGATTGAGGATTTCTACCAGGAGCAGGACCCTGATCACACAGGGCAGGAGACTAGAAAACTCTGGAGGCCAGAGGACAACAGTAACATTCTCAGAAGGCACACACACACACACACACACACACACACACACACACACACACACACACCCACCCACCCACCCACCCACCCACCCCTGGATTCCGGCATCTATGGAGCCTCTGCAGAATCCTGAGCACACGTTTCTTTGACCCTTTCTCCTCTCCAAGACTGTCAAGCGTGCACGTGTGTGTCTGTGTGTGCACTGTGCGTGTGCACGTGCACACCTCTTCTGCTAGCAGAGGAAATGCTCTACATCCTCTCCAACAGACCCTCTCTGCCCCAAACAGTGGCCCGCTCTGCAAATGCCCCACACATCGCTGGCTCAGCTGTGCACCAAGACCCCCCCACGACCATATGACCACACGTAAGCCCTCGCCCTTCACCCCCACCTCCCAACAGCCAATGGCCTGGAGAAGACGCGGCGAAACATCACATCCCCATAAACAGAGAGATCACGGACCAGAGAGCAGACTTCCTCGTGTGAGGAGGGAGCTGGGGACTCACCAGGACTCTGCCGGTCAGCGTCTGGGCAGATATCATCACCCCCGCCCAGTCTTTCACGGAGGTCATCCAGCCGACCTCGGCTGCCACCGCCTCCTCTTTTTCGTCCACTGGCTTGAGAGTGCCGTCCGCCTGGCTTGAGCCATTGTTAATCTTCTGGGCCTCCTGGCAACAGAGAGAACAAGGGTTGAGACGTAGCCACCAAGTGGATTTAAAAAACACAACCTACCCAAAAGAATCAAAGCTAGACGGGCCCCCGCTGAGGTGGGCACTGGCTTGAAGGTACAGGGGTTGGGAAGAAGGACGGATTATGGCTTTGATTTTTTTTTTAATCTTTTTAAAAAGGATCTTTCCTTTGTTTCCTCTTAAAATATCTTTGTGAAAGAAAGAAGAATAAAATTATTCTCTTCTGATTTTAAAGAAAAAAAGTCATAAAACTCAGGAGGGAAACCATCCTGTCTAGGGTCACGGAGTGGCTAGACAGGAAGTGAGGTCAGCATTCTGTAATCTCCACCTGCCCAGCCTTCATACCCTTCTCACAGACGCACCCTACTTTCCTAAAAAAAAAAAAAAACCCCACCTCCTCCTCATCTCAGTCTGTGTGGTTCAAAAGGGACTGAAGGTCCACCCTTTCTCCAGAAATGGAGACTGGTCAATCAGATCAGTCCACCCCTCTGGCAACAGCAATTGGGCCAAGGATGGTTATGCGATCCCATGCCAACCCAGTATGACTCAAGCCTGGGACATTTGCTGGAAAGAATAAGAAGGGTAATCCTTCCCTGAGAATGAAGCCACCACAGAGGAAACTAGAAATGGCAGAATACTGATGTCATCATTTGAACACCTGGATCCAGCTGTGCCTGAAATCCACACCAGACCTGTTTAGTTACAGGAGAAAATAAATTCCCCTTTGTAGCTAAAAATGTGCTTGAGGATCAAGGCTGACTTCATCAGATAACTGAGCCCCACATGGGGTCCTAAACCGTACACTTCTGCGTGCACTGTGCCCTCTGCCTAGAATACTCTTCTCCCACGGAGGGTCATGGCTTACTCCCTCACCTCTCTCAAATCTTTGCTCAAATATCACCTTTTCAATACTTCTTCTCTGGCTACCCTTTTAAAATTCCAACTGTCTTCTGACAGCACTGCCTTTCTGCTTTGTTTTTCTCCAAAGCACTTAAAATTTCTAACACACTCCATAATTCTCTTATTTCATTTACAGTCTGCCTCCCCCAACTGCTGAATCCTGAGTGCCTAAAAGAGAGCCTAGTATATGGCTGGCTCAATAAATATGAAAGAAGGAATAAAAAGGGTTATAAATGTCAGCCCCTCACTCACTATAGAGCCTGGGCTTAGGGGTTGCCAGATAAAATACAGGAAACCCAGCAAAATTTGAATCTCAACTAAGCAACAAATGATTTTTCAGTATAAGTATGTCCCAAATATTGCATGGGACATACTTACACTAAAAACACATTCATTGTCTAAAATTTAAATGTAACTGGGCCCCCTATTCAAATAACCACTGAGATTATTTTTGCAGACACAGATGTTTAAAAAGATGCCAGCAAAATTATGTTCATCATTTAAAATGCTAGAATTAACAAAACAAACTGACCCTGGGGATCATTGTGAATTGGAGTGAGGAGGAAAATCCAAAGGCAGAGGTGAAAATCTTGATCTGCAGTGAGTGGGGGTGGGCCAGAATGAGGAAAGGAGAGCTGGGAGGCACTGAGTGAGTCATCCTCCTGGGGACTTGCAGGCAGGCAGGAAGCTGCTCCTGATGCCTGGTTCTCCCCCGCCAGCCACCCCGACCCAGGGACGCTGGGCAAACGGAACATCAGTAACACCAGGCGCTCATGTTTAATTTCCAAGTGTATTGGCCCCTCCAGCGCTGGAATAGTCAAAAAGGAGGCCTGGGGCAGGGGCACAGGGGGGCATATTTGGGGGCCGCCTGCTGACATCTGTGGAGCCAGCTGCCCAAGCCACCTAAGGCCAGTCCCAATGACCTGTTAGGGCCCCAAGTCTCAGCCACGTGGAGACTGCAAAGGTGGGTGTCCTGGAAGAGACAGAGACGCTGATGCGTGGCACCCTTTAGTAACTGAAGGTGTAGATGCAGGTCTCCTGTCCGTCCCTGGTAAGATGGGGACCATACTGCCTGCCCCATAGGTGTTGGTCGGATTAGATAGTGTCCAACAGCACACAGTACGCGTTTCATGAATTAGTCTCACCACCTCCCTCTTTCTCCTGGAAGCGCAGACACTCTAGCGGTGGTTCTCAAACTTCAGCAGCGTCAGAACCACCTGGAGGACTTGTGAAAACACAGAGGGCTGGGCCCCACCTGCAAACCCCCGTTTCTATCAAGTTCCCAGGTAATGCTGCTGCTGCTGCTCTGGGAAGCCCAGTTCGAGCACCACTGCCTGTAATCGTTCTGACCTGGCTTGATCATCACCGCCCCGATGTGAAATGGAACATGAATCGTAACCCTCAGCTCGATCCTGGCCTCTCCCTTCGCCCAGACGAGGAAGAGATCAGGGCAAAGAGAAGACCCTCAAATCAGAGGCTCTTATGGCTCCTTTTGAGCAGTGCCTCCCAGAGACATTTCTGAGCTGGTCCAGGGCCACAGCCTGGGGGCCTGAAGGACCAGCTAGCTCTCTGCTCCTCAATCCTGGCTGACCCTGGAGGAGGGAATGGCATGCAAAGGGCCGGGACTCAGGGAGTCCTCTCCAGTCACAGTGGTTTCCATGCGTCAATAATTCAGAGCACAAGAGGTATATGGCAGATAAGCTCTCTTGCCAGCCCTCTTACCTACTGTTTTACAAGTCATTCATTATTTTAATTACTTTACAATAGGCAAGGAAAAACACGGACTAAAGGGAGATAATGCTCTCGTTATTATTTGCTTACACAAGATGTTGTGAGCATAATTAATTACTTGTGGAGGCAGGACTCGAGGTGGGGAGCTGGGGGAGCAGGGAGGCGAGCACATTGCAGAGCCTGACGCCAGGCCACCACGTCAGCGCTCCTCGGCCTGGAGGGAAAGGCCCTCTGCACCACTGACCTCACTCTGGCCAAGCATCCCTCATCGGGAGCAGGTGTAACTCCTGCTCCAGAGAAAGGGGGCGGAGGCCCAGAGAGGTTAAGTGGTCTTGCTGGGGACACACGGGGTGGGTTTGGGGGGAGGAGTGGTAAGGAACAGAGCCCATTACAATAGCGATTGACCACCATTTACCAAGCCAGAACTGGGGGCCAGCAAGTAAAAATTAAGTGCCTCCTCTGCATTACCTTGCTTAGACCTTGTAATAAATACGACAGGCAGGTGGAATTATCCCCATTTTACAGACAGGCCAACTGAGAGCAGGTATTTCTCGGGGGAAGGCACACAGAGCCTGAGAACTCGGGCTGGAAGCAGCAAGCCCATCTGGCCTTAGGTCTGCTCTGCCACTTACAAGCTGGCCACCCGGGACATGTTAGCTCACAAGCTCAGCCTCCTGCATGTGAAATGGGGACAGGCATGCAGACCCCAGGAAGGTGGTGGTGAAGCTTATGTCAGATAAGCAATGCACTAGTGCTCAGCACAGGGCTTGGGGCGTGACAGTTACAGCTGCTGTGGGACGGGTTGGCTCCAAGGATATTCAGTCAAAACCACGCCGTCAACTGGGGGCTCTGTGAGGGACACTGTAATAAGTAATTACAGAACAGAGGATAAATGAGTGTCGATTCTAACAGCTATGAGGCTTCAACTAGGTAACAGGCCACCAGGAGGTAAGATGCCCAACTTCTGGACAGGTTCCAGCAGGAGCTGTGTGGCACTCCCCCAGGACAGTGGGGGCAGGGATTCCTGCAGAGAGTCACCCCTGGACCAAGTGACCTCTTAGATCCCTCTGACTCTAAGCTCCATTAGACCAACTTCCTATTGTGATGAGGCGACTGAGGACCAGAGGGAGGCTGCCCCCCAGGTCCCAGTACACTGCTTTCTCTCCTGTGCCCCGCCAAGTGGGCGTCCATCCATCCCCACACCTTCCACTTCCCACTGTAGAGAAGGACCCCGCCACCCTGCCGGGAGGACTCCTGACTTGGGCCAGACAGGCTCCCCCTGGTGTCAGTAGTGAACTGGCCCTGATTCCTGCTCATCCTCCGGGAAAAAAGAGAGACAGAGAGAAAAAGAGAGCGTGTGTGTGTGTGTGTGTGTGTGTGTGTGTGTAAGAGAGAACTCCACCAGTTACAGGCTCCAGCTACCCTAGCCTCAGACAGACCATCAGAGATTTTCTGAAACGGAGAAAAGGAGGCCTTTGAGGGAAGAGAGGAATAAGGAGGAGGGAGGAGTAGGGAACAGACGAGACTGGGCGGGGCCTGGGGATGTCCTGGAAAGCGGAGGTCCAGTCGCGGCCACCCTCCCGAGGCTCCGTCTTGCCCTGTCTCCCACCAGAGTCTTGTGCAAAAGAAGCCGCAGCTGCCTCCTGAGGACACGCTTGACAGTCTCTAATCTCAGCGCCGGACTGGAGGATGCGGAGGGCTGTAGGGTGCGCTGCAAGCACAGGAGGCTGCGTGGACACGGGAGCAGGCTGGCAGGCAGCCCCCTGCCATCGCAGGCCCACACGGGCGGCCTCTCTCAGGCCGGGCTTGGGCACGTGGCCTCACCCCTTCTTGCCTTCTCGCCGTCCCCCTCAGTGACTTCTGACATGGCCACGGAGGGCCTCGCCCCTACTATGTCCCCTGCGGCCAAAGGCCTGACTGGACCACAGTCACCTGCCAGGCGCTCACTGTCCACAGCACGTACCTGTTGGATGTTTGGGCATTTCCCCCGAAGCACCAGGTCGAAGACCAAAGCCTGAGAAGGAAGCTCAGCCATGCCTTCAGATGCCAACCCCGAATACGGAGGGCCTGGAGGGACGTCACAGCCCAGTGCCACCCTGCCTACCTGGGAACCACCAAGCCAGGACACAAACCCCCAGTTGGCTCTGTTTCTCTTCCTTCTTTTTGCCTCCCCAAGAGGATGATTCCACCAAATCTAGCCCAAGGGAACCCATCACTCCCAAGCAGATCCCTGCCTCACCAGCCTGCAATCTGGAGCCCAAGTGTTCCCAGGGCCAGCGGAAACCTCCACCTGGCCTGGTATGGGGGATTGGGTGTGGGAGCCCCACAGGGCAACACGTCTCATCTTCAAACGTCCCAGCTTTCCCCAGCAGCGGGAGCTGCCCTGGCCCAGCGTGGGAGAGCAGGCCTGTGCTAACCCCAGGACCCCACCGCTTCTGGTCCTCAGATCCAGGCTGTCTCGCTGTCTCTGTCTCTCACCCTTCCTTCACTGGACCCAGTATACTGGGAGCCTCAAGTCTGTGGTGTGGTAGGAAGAGCTCTGAGGATCAAAAGATACCCAAGTCCAGATTCTCTAGATGGCCTTGGACAAGTCATTTCATTTCTCAAAGCCTCTTCTGTAAATAGGGATACATCCCGCCATATAATCTGGGGTAAGGTGGAGCACAGCACTTTCTGAAAGTACCAACTTCTTTATGAAGGGTGGGCAAAGATGGCATCATGGCTCAACTCTCAGATCCCCACCTGCCTGCACCTTGCTGGGCAGGGCCTGGTTATCTCCCTGGGCACGAACAGAATGTTGGCATTGCCAAGTCCTTCCAGGTGGCCCGCTGTGTCGGCCACACCCTCCCTATGAGCCTCTGCCACTCCTGCCCAGCTGGGCTCACTCACCCCCAGGTGCCAAGGCCACCCTGGGCACCACACCTGTAGGGATGGAGGAGGATTCCAGAGTCACCTTGATCATCCCTGCTGAGGCCACCCACTCGCTGCAAAGCTCCAAGTCTGCCTCGGGTTTAGTTACATGTCAGTTAGAAAGGGAAGTTGTTTAATCAGTGATTGCCTGGGAGGAGAACCACGCTTCAAAATGTAAGTCAGATCATGTCGCTGCCATGCCGACCCCCTCCTGGGGTTTCTCATCCCAGTCGAAGGACAAGCCGTAGACTTCACACAGTGCAACCCCTTAATCTGCCTGCTCCTGCCGTCATCCTACAAGCCTCCCACTCACTCCCTTGCTCGCTCCAGCTGCACTGGCCTCCTTGTGCTGCCAGAATGTTCCAGGCCCTCTCCAAGCTGGGGCTGACTGCACTGGCTACCCCCTCACCTCACACTGTTCAAAGCCTGACCGTATGGGTGAGCACTTCCCTGCCCACCTTCCCTGCCCACCCCCAGCCCTCCCCGATCCCATCACTCCTCATCTATGCTCCACGCTCCTCCAGAGCATTTATCCCACCACCTGGCAGCCTGAAGACTTTAATCATCACTGACTGACCGTAAGCTCCACGAGGGCAAGCATTTTCGTCTCTTTTGTTCACCGCTGTATCCTCAACAATGAAACATTACGAGCTCAGACTAAGCAAGGACTTGATACATCTTGGTGAAAGGAAGGAAAGAAGGGGGAAAGGGGGAAGGAGGGAAGGAGAGGAGGAAGGAGGGAGGGAGGGAGGGATGGTAGAAGTATAAAAAGAAGGGAGGGAGGGAAGGAGAGCTGTAGCAGATGGGAAGTCAACTGCTGGCAAGCACGATAACTAGAGTAGGTAACATTACTAACAAGTAATGATGGTAACGATAACCAGCATCATCACAGTAACTCTACGAGGCGGGTCTGAATGCGCTCATTGGCAGATGAGGGGTTAAGCAGCTGGCCCAGGAAGACACAGTCGGAATTTAAACCCCGCTGTCTGACACCAAGAAGAGACATGCACCTGAGCTGACTTCCTCCCGGGGATAACGCGCGCAGAAGGATTCCGGGCTGTCACAAAGTGCCCAGGAGAGGCTTATTACCATCAGGAACTCTTAATTCTGCTGCGTGTACTGCAGAGACCCTTCTTCGAGGTCCCTGTGCCTTAAGAGGGTGGTTAAAACAAGGACAGAGGAACACGGTTCTTTTTCTCTACCAAGAACCGGCTTGGAACCAAAAACCACCCTTCGTGGAGCAGAGCAGCAGATGGGAAATGAACGTGGTCTCTTGCTCAGCACTGAGGTTCTCTACACAGATGCTGCTGAAGGACGAGATGGCTTCCCGGCTTCCCTCATGCCATCTGCATCCTTAACAGGGAATCCTGGCCCAAGACTGCAGGGCCCAGGGCACCCGAGGGGTGGGGCACTCACGGCGGCCAGAGCATCTCCCGTCCTTGGAAGCCCCAGGCCTGCACCTCTCTCTGCCCAGGGCCTTGGTGCTAAGGGGCATTTCCTGGGTGCTCAACTTCCAGAGGGCTGTGGGGAAAGGAAGGACCCGGAAACCTCCACCTGTCTTCCCCTTGTGTCTCACAGTCCCACTTGGTCCTCAAATCTCCCTGGTCGACATCAAAAAGCCATTTCTCCTGAGCCTGCGTTGACGGATCCTGCTTCAGTCTGCCTGAGACCCCCAACCTCACCCCATCCCCAGCAGCAGCCCCCCGCCTCTCCCTGTCCCCTCTCACCCAGCAAAACCGACCCAGCAGCCTGGCGCGCAGCTGCCCTCAGCTGACCACAAAGCAGGAGTCCGTAAGTCCTCGTCGCCTATTAGAGGGATAGTAGCAGGGCCAGGAGCTCTGGGCTGCAAGTTAGGAGGCCTGCATTCTAGCCCCGGCTTTGCCAGGCACACGCTTTGTGGCCCTGGCCAGTCGCTTAACCTCTCTGAGTGAGCAGAGTCCCCATCTGGAAAATGAGGGGAAACAGTGGGTTAAACCCATAGTTTTCTGTCCCTTAGAGGCCAGCACTGTGTTCTGTCAGGTGCCTTAGTGGATTAGCAAGGGACGGCAGAGGCGGCAAGGCCCCTGGCCCCCATGAAAATCAAAGCACCACTACGTTGAGCCGTTTTCACCTATTAAGGTTCTGTACTAGACCGCACCTGAGTAAAGGGGTCTTCTGAGGAAGAAACGTTTGAAATCCACTGAGTAAAAACCCATAGGCCTGTTTCAGCTTTTAGAAGAGGCTCTATTTCATGGCAATGATGATGGCATCCTGTGCCCTAAGACCCAGAAACGCCTGAGCATCAACACCTATAAACCCATGGGGCTTCCAGGACCTCCGTGCAGGCCACCATCCTGTCCCTCAGCGTCAGGTCTTCACCAGGCCTAAAGGCTGGGAAACGGTCCTCCAGCCGCCCCCCCCTCCCCCGACTCCTTCCAAATCGGCCAAGAGGAAAACGCCCTCCCCTGCCCCCAACGGCTTCTTTCATATCCTGGAAAGGTGGCCCAGCCCTGGGATTCTCCCAGGTACCGATAACCCTGCATATGAGGGATTAGGCCGATTACCTCAAGCAGTTCAAGCAAATAAAGCAGCATGTGGGCACCACCAGCTGGGATTTTCACAGTGAGAGCTCTGCAAAGGGAGAGGAGGGAAGAGATAGGTACTCTGGCACTCAGGGACAGGGAAACGAGGCACCAGAAGCCTCGGGCCCCCGACAGGAACCGCTGTCAGCGGGTGGTGGAATCGGTTCTGCCCTTGGGAAGTTCCGATGATCCGACCTCTGCCTGTCAGGACGGAGCCTCCCCTGCACCTTGAGGCCTCCTCATCCAGCCCCCGGGACCCCACGTGCACCTGGGGCACCGCGTTTGTGCCAGAGGAACCCATCCAGCAGCTACTGCATCTGCTAACTACAGGCTACACGTCCAGGGAAGGGGCAGGGTGACTACAGATTCGGGCTGCAGGAGCTGAAAAAGAAGCTCGGACAAAGCCAATTGCTCTGGGATGTCAGAAAACCATCGTGTTGCCTGGTAAGACACCTCGTCATCACGCGCATTTTTAGCTATGGCTTTCCAGGGGCAGTGTCCATATTTTCACTTCTAGGGGTCCCCCGTGCTGTGTGTGAAGACACAGGTCACCGCGGAAGGAAAAAGGTGACAGCAGAAAAAGGCCAGGTGCCCTCTGACGAGTCGATGGCCATCTTGTGCCTCAGGCTTCCTTGCTTCAAACTCAAAGGGGCTGTGTAAACGCTCCCCAACGTTCTGTCTAGCTCTGACACCGCCGGACCTCGACATCTGGACTGTGAGTCCTGCACTTGCCCCACCCCAGCGGTGTCAGATGCTGGGAGAGGATGGGGGTCCTTTCTGGCCCTTCTCAGGGCCATTCTAAGCTGCTCCCCGGTGCCCTGGGGACCAAGGGGAGGCAGCTGGCTCTCAGGAAATCCTTGACTCCTTGTCTGTACAAGCCATGTTCTCTCCTTGGCAGTTTTACACCATCTTATTTAATCCTCAGAACAAGCCTGCAAGGTAGGAATGTTACGAGGCTCAGAGAGGTTGGGTGATTTCCAAGATCACTCATCTTGTAAGCGGCAGAGCTGAAATTTAAATCCAGTCTCTTCTAAGACCGAAGGCCATGTCTTTTTATCTGTTCCT
Organism: Stenella coeruleoalba; assembly: GCF_951394435.1. Classification (NCBI taxonomy): domain Eukaryota; kingdom Metazoa; phylum Chordata; class Mammalia; order Artiodactyla; family Delphinidae; genus Stenella; species Stenella coeruleoalba. The sequence goes on along the minus strand of NC_137162.1, from coordinate 55,644,578 downwards.
TGCTGCCTCAGGATAGGCAAAACGTACAAAGAAGAGATGGAATCTCCTTATAAAATGCTGTTTATTACTAGCACTGAAACAATCATCGTATACCCTATGGCTTCTAAATGACAAAATTTTGTAGTACAGACATCTGGTTATAATCAACCCTGTATGGAGAGGGAGTTGGAGAAATGGCCTAGGGGAAGGGGTGCCAATTTGGGAATAAACTGACCCATTAGACACCATATCCCGTGGTGAGACGCGTTCTCAAATGGCCACATCTGCTGCTTGAAATTAGTAAGTCAACCCATCAGTTCAAACTTCAGGACTGATGCATCCAGCTCAGCCAATACACCACGTCTGCAAAATAAACATCTTCTCAATCAATTAGCTTAATAAAATGGGAACATGTAAGTGACAGTCCAGAACTCACTATCTGGACCTCAGAGACTTGGAACTGGATCAGCCAAGACCTCAACTCTGATCGCTCAGCCAGTGACCGGGCCGGTTCCAAGCAGGCCTGCTCACCTGCAAAGACATGGAGGTTGAGCTGCCATTCTGCAGGGCAGCCTGCCCTGGGAGAATGGCTCAAGAACCACAGGTGCAAGAAAACCATCCCAGGGGCCCCAGTCAGAAGACGAAAATCACATTTGTTTTCCAGTTGAGGAAGCACTTGTAACCACAGCAGGCAAGTCTGAGGCAGGACCGTAAATTCAGAAAGAGTGATAATGGATGTAACTTTCTGAATGCCTTGTGTTCTCTTGGTTAATCCTGTTAACAAGGTTGCAAGTCAGGCACTATTATGCCCATTTTAAAGATGGGCAACTGAGGCACTAAGGCTCTCTGAAGGTCTACGGTTAGCAGAGCAGCCTTATAAATCCCACTCAGGCCCATACGCTCAATACAAATCCCTTTTCCTCGTAGGAAGAATCTGGCATTGTATGGAAAAGCAATCCAGTGTGAGTTCTTGTTTCAAGGAGAGCACTCAAACCCCTTCAAAAAATGTGTTGCTGTTGTTTTTTGGTTTGTTTTTTTAATGAGATGCATCTCAGAGTCATAGATCTGTAGAGGTCAGAGCTGTGAGGGACCTGAGAACTTATGCAGGCTGATTCCCTTCCTTCAATAAGAAGCCTAGGGTCACAGAAAGGTTGGGGGCCTCTTCAAGGAAACACAGCTTGTTCATTTAAGAGACTGGGTAGGTCCACACATGGCTGAGAGACGGTGCAAGAATGCTGGGAGGCACAGGTGTTGTCCCCAGAGTCCGCCTTCTGGCTTCCCCTCGTACCCCCGCTATGCAACCCGGCACAAGTCACTCCACCCCATCCAGCCTCAGGGTCCTCAACCAAACGACGGGCTTGCAAATACCTTCCTCAGAGAGTCTCTGTGAGGAGCAACCATGATGATGAAGGCAAAGCAGGTGGGGACAGCTCAGTAAACAGTATTATCCACTAAGTGCCGGAGTCTGCACTTATGTGACCTTGGACAATGACCTGCCCAAGATCCCACAGCTAGTAAAGAGCTCGTCAGGATGGGAATTCAGATTTGCCAGACAGCAAACCCCATCTCTCTCCTCTTCACCAAAGTGGTGGCCAGCTTTGTTTCTAATCAAGACAGACTGGATATGCATAACTAAGACACAAAGGAAATCCAAGACCCTCATTTTCATTAAAAAAAAAAAAAAAGGCAGAACTCTCCAAGTCACAGCCAAGTTAACTTGTAAGACTCAAGTTAGCGGGGAAAAGGCCGATGGAATCACAACAAGGGTGTGAACATGACTGGGGAACAACTGAATCCTACCCAAAGACGCAGAGTGTCAATGTCTGAGGCACCAGTTCATCTGGTCAGGGAGATCACGGGCTCCTCCTCTCTCCCACCTCCTGGAAAGCAGCCCAGGACAGTTTGGAGAGTTCCCCACTTCTGGGGAGGAGTTACTGAGAGAGAGACAGTGGAAGGGTCAAGAGGGGAGAAGCAGAAGAAGGAAGGGAGCCCCATCACCACCTGAGGACCAAGAAGAGGATCTGGCTCCCCACAGCAAAGCATCCTGGGAGGCTGGCTCTCAGGCCCTCTGGTCCCGTGGTCCCCACAGCAGTGCAGGACAGAGCGTGGAAATGGAAAACAGCAGCACAGTATAATGTGTGTGTGTCAGCGAAAGACAGCCAACGCTCCTCCCCAGGGAAGAACTGTCCTTTTCCTTGACATTATGTCATCACTGCTTGGCTGGATATTAACATGCCCTTTGAATGAAATGACAACGATGGTAGAGCTGGCATTTGACAGTTTCTTTCTTGCCTGTCAAAATAAACAACTGGCAACCCTGTGATATTCTCTATGATTTTTAAAGTTTAAGTGAGTGCCCATGGAGAGTCTAGGGACCACTCACCTAGTCCTCATGCTACAGGGGAAATTAAGGCCTAGAGAGGCCATGCTCATAGTAGCCAGGCCCCCCTACATGGAGCCCAGGGTGTGTCTGTCAGGTCAAACGGGGACAGCCTTGGGGCCAGGAAAGGTAGGACCCAGGGGACGGAGATGAAGTCCGTCGGGGCTCCAACAGCTCAGCTGGCGCAGGCCCAGAGAGCAGGGGAGAACGGAATGCATCAGTTTTCACAGCTCAGGGTCATACCACAGGGTCCTGCGTTCCCAGCCTCACTGAGAGTTCTGAAGCCCTCACTCCGTCTGTAGCAGGAAATGCACAGCACCTAAACAATCTCCCCAGAAACAGTGCCACTGTTACCACGGCCCCAAACCATCCCCTTAGCTTGCTGCACTCTTCCTCATAACCATTACCACTGCCTAGACATTATACCCGGGGGTGCTTATTCCCCACCAATCTCCACTAGAGGGTAAGCTCCAGGAGGGCAGGGCCTTGGCCGGGTTTGCTCATTCCATATCCTCAGAGCCTGGAACAGTGCCCAGCACATAGTGGAGATTTAAGGGCATGTTAAAAAAGTGCTTTGTTTTCACTCTGTTCACATTTTCTGGAATCTCAAAATTCTCCCCAGTCCCCACTGCCCACGGCATACAACTCAGACTCTCACGGCCTGGTCTTCAGGCCTGCCTGCTCCTCCCCAAGCCCCCTCACCCACCAGGCTCCTCTCAGAGGACTTGGCCCTCCACAGCTTTGGGCCAGCGGTTCCCACCCCAGGGATGCCCTCTGCATTTCTCTCCAGCCATCCTCATCCTGCTACATCAAATCCCAGGGGCCCAGTGAAGCCGTCTTCCTGGTGACAGACCCCCGCTGCTCCCCCTGTCCCGACTCCAGTGCCCACAATACACTCCTCTCTCGCAACGCTGCACAGGCCCCGGCTGGCAGCCTTAGCTGTCTTTTCATCCATGCGTGTCAGATTGCCCCAAGGAGCCTGAAAGCTCCTCGAAGCCAAGGTCCATTGTTTTAAGTATCCAGAGTGCGTGGCATACAGCAAGTGACTACTGAGTAAATTAAAAGTCTGCCCGGGAGGCACTGGAAAAGCAAGCCCTTTCCCGGGCACCACGGATGTCCTGGCTCCACCAGGCCAGTTTCCATGACTTGAAGCTTGAACAGGGGTGCTGGCTCCCACATCACTGCCCCTCAGAGCAGCTACATTTTGAAATACAAACACTAAATCCCAAGCAAGAATAGATGTCATTGGGCTTCTGAAAAGCACATGCCTCACCAGGCACATCAGTCAAAAACAGATGAATGTTCTTGTGTACAAAAGGATTTGTCCCGTTCCAGGAAGATTTCTACCACGATTTAGGACCTAATCCAATATGTGCCTATAGACCTCACCAACTGAATATTTTTCTACCTCTTCCCGTTTGCTGAACTTGGATGTGGTTTCGGCTTCAGGTCAAAAGAGCTATTGCAATGAGGTCGTCCCCCACGGCCTTTCCCAATTGGGAACATGACCCTCATTCAGGAAACGAAGGCCTAGCAGGTCAGACAGACCTGGGGAGGCAGGAAGATGGCCAGGTGACCAGGCATACAGATTTACTCAGGACCCGGCAATGCTACCAGCCGCCCAGCGTGAGGCCCAGGCTCAGACCACCGGGTCTGCAGAGGGGCCTGTCTCCCTGCGCTCTGAGCTTGTACCCGCCTCGGAGGCCTGGCTGGGCTCTGAAACCCCAGTCTCCCCTGCTTCTGGGTTCCCACAACCCTAGCCTGGATCTGGGTTTCCAACACAGCAGCCAAATACAATAGAGTCTGGCCTGGCTGTTAATGTGAAATAATGACAATAATTCAACAGCCGGGGGAGAGGGGAGGGGACTTCTCTTTCTATCCAGTTCCGACAATTGCTTCTCCTTCTCCTTCAACTGGGAGTTAGGAATGGCGAGCACCCCAGCACTGCAAAGTCTCAGCTTTCCCTTGGCACCCCTGGACCCATCAATCTCCTCCCTGTGGCCTGGGACCCCCTCCAACCCTGAACACTGGGGAGAGGCTCAGCAGCTGTGAGAAACTTCTTTCTCAAAGAAGGTTTTTCCAAAATTATATCAGGTTTCCTTCTACCCCAGCTTGTCAGCGGGGGACTCTTTTGCCTAACATGGTTGAAGAATGTCTTAGAAACTGGTGTGATCCAGTCTGGCTTCAGATGAGGTTTTCCACCCAGACAGAGGACACCAAGTGTCTGGACGTGGCGGCTTCCGACCCCCCGGGGCACCCACATCCTTTCCCTGTCTCCGGACCTCTGTCAGGAGGGCACACTTGACAAAGTAGCAGGTCCAGCCCAAAGATGAAGTCAGAAATAGTCAACAGGAAAAAGCCAAAGCAAAGTGTGTGCAACCCACATACTTGGGGACACAGGGGCCTCCCTCCCCACAGCAGCCCTCCCTATGCCCCCAGTTTTCTGAATTTGCAAATCTAATGGCGATGCACTCAGTATAAATATTTAAGAGCTACTGGGGAAAGTGATTCAAGAACTGAAATCTCAAAAGGCACACACCTTTCTCCTGGAAGACAGGGCAAAGCCTTTCAGCCTTCTCTTCCGATGGAAATTGTTTTTCCCCTCGTGCCTATTCAGATGGGCCTCCTTCCACAGATCCAAACTCTAATCAGAGAGGTGCCCAAGGCCACTGTTAGAAAAAGCAGTTGGCAAACAATGTCGGAAGGCTGCAAGTCAAGTCTGTTAGTGAATTATTACTGAACTCTTAGTTCTGCTATATTCTCACCTGAGGACCCACAATCTCCCCTGGACCAAAAGCAACATTCTCTCCCTCCGTTAGTGCTCCAGCTACCATGCTGAGGTGTGGCTGCACCAGGTGGGCACCGGGAGAAAGGGAACACGAGAGAGGAAGCGTCTTTTAAATCTCAGAAGTCTCTTACTATAAGGATCTAACAACTGCAAGGAGAGAAGAGCCCTACAGGATGGGAGCTCCTGCCTGAGTGCTGTGGCCATCACCTGAGCCGGCATCCTGCAGCCCACGTTTCCATAACAACTGTCAGCCGGGCCCCTAGAACTCATGGAGACGGGACCTCCTTTGTGCGGGCAGCTCTGAAAGAAAGGTCAGATGGTTGCCTGAATCCCAAGGCTCTGTTTTTCTTCTTCTGCAGCTGATTTTCTGACCAGAAGCTAGACAGAGAGCTGTTACCAGGATTTCTTAGCATTGATGCATCAAAGGGGAGAAGCCAGACGAGGAGAAGGGACACATGGAGAAGAGTCTGGGGACACCGGCATATTCTATTTCTTGACCCAGCTGGTTACGTGAATTTTCTCATGATTATTCACTTTTATTACTTTCATGTTTTATACACCTTTCTGTATATTTGTTGTATTTCACAATTTTTGAGAAGTCTTTTAAAAATAAATCAGCCAAACTGTTCTTAAGGGACCTGTCATCATCACCCACATTTATTAAGTATGTGCTGGCACACGACAGAAGACTCAGACTGCAAATAACCCTGTGTCACAGCCCTGAACAACAGGACCAAGAACCAGAAAGAATTCACTGGAAGTCCTTGTCAGCTGCACCCTTTGAGAAAATATCTGCAAACGATGTGACTGATAAGTGATTAATTTCCAAAATATACAAACAGCTCATACATCTCAATATCAAAACAAGCAAAAAACCCAAGCAAAAAATGAGAAGCCTAAATAGACATTTCTCCAAAGAAGACATACAGATGGCCAAAAGGCACATGAAAAGACGCTTAACATCACTAATAACTAGAAAAAGGCAAACCAAAACCACAGTGAGGTACCACCTCACACCAGTCAGAATGGCCAGAATCATCAAAAAGTCTACAAGTAACAAATGCTAGAGACGGTGTGGAGAAAAGGGAACCCTCCTACACTGTTAGTGGGAACGTAAGTTGGTGCAGCCACTATGGAGAACAGTGTGGAGGTTCCTTTAAAAACTAAGAAGAGAGTTACCATACGATCCAGCAATTCCAATCCTGGCCATATATCTGGAAAAGATGAAAACTCTAATTCAAAAATATACATGCACCCCAATGTTCACTGCAGCACTATTTACAATAGCTAAGACATGGAAGCCACCTAAATGTCCATTGACAGAGGAATGGATAAAGAGGATGTGGTACATATATACAATGGAATATTACTCAGCCATAAAAAAGAATGAAGTGATGCCATTTGCAGCAACATGGATGGACCTAGAGATTATCATACTAAGTAAATTGGACAGAGAAAGATAAATATCATATGATATCACTTATATGTGGAATCTAAAAAAAGATACAAATGAACATACTTACAAAACAGAAATCAGAAACAGACTCAGACATAGAAAAACTTATGGTTACCAAAGGGGAAAGAACGGGGGTTAAACTAGGAGTTTGAGATTAATAGACACACACTATATAGAAAATAGATAAGCAACAAAGACCTGTATGACACAGGGAACTACGTTCAATCTCTTGTAATAAACTATAATGAAAAGAATCTGAAAAATAATATATATATATAACTAAATCACTTTGTTGTACACCTGAAATTAACACAACATTGTAAATCAACTATACTTCAATAAAAAGTTGTTTGTTTTGAAAAAAGAAAGGAGGAAGGGAGGAAGGGAGGGAGGGAGAAAGAGACAGAGAGAGAGACAGAGAGAAAGAGAGGAAGGAAGGAGGGAAGGAAGGAGGGAAGGAGGGAGGGAGGAGGGAGGACGAGAAAGTCCTTGGTCTTGAGGCACAGCGGGGGCAGGCACCCCCCAGAAGAAAGTCAAAGCAGAGATGAAGCAGTCAGACCAGCCATAGGATGAATGGGCTAGGAACCCCCACCCCCTAGAGGACTTACTGATACAAGAGTTTGCTCTGTTGACTGGAGGCAAGGGGCTGAGCCTGTAAACAAGGTCGTGGGGAGGGGGTGTGTTTTTATCCTTTATACCTGCCTTGGGAGGTCATGAAATGAGGTACGCAAGGCCCCTGGTCATCAGAGAAAGACAGAGCCTTCCCTTGCCCTGCCGATTCACTCCTGAGAGCTGCTCACGGTCTCAGCACAGCCTCGATTAAGGTGGCAAGAACATTAAAGTAATCAGGAGTCTGGGTCAAGTTCCAAGCCAGATCAGGAGCCTCAGGACCACCTCTTCACCCTCCATAAGCCTCCACTCATCACTCATTCCAGCCACACTGCTCCCCGAGCCCTTCCCCGTACACACCTCACACTGTCACAGTCCACTGTTTTGCTCCAGTTGGATTGATTACATCTCCCCACCTTTCCAAATCCTGCACATTCTTCAAGACTCTTTTAAAGCCACTTCCACCACGAAGCCTCTCCAGATCGCTTCTTCAGAATTAACACCTCCCAGCGATGCTCGGCCGACCCTTACTCTCTGTCCCCTCAGAGTATGACTTGTTCCTCTGGTTATCAGCCCTCATCATGTTCAAGTATCCATCCTTCCTCCCAACTAAGAATCTTGAGGTCAGATACCTGGTCATATCAATTTTCACATCTACAGAATATATATATATTCTACAGAATACACTCAATGGACTACATATATTATTAATTCTTATATCTATAGAACATAAATATATATTCTAGATAAATATCTACATCTACATAATATCAATATATATAACAAGAATATATGTATTCTAATTCCTACACCTAGAGAATATAAATTTATATTCTACATAAATATATCTCTACAACTAGCACTGTTGACTCATGGACATACAGTAGGTGCGCAGCAAGCAATCAGTGCTTATTAATAAATCAGGTCCAAGAGGATGCGGGCCAGCACGTAGGAAAGCGGGTTCTTCAGGCCATCACGGAGCACACAGGGCCCAGCAGGAGGGGAGTGAGCCTCACAGAAAGCGTCTGCATCTCCAAACCACACACTTCTCTCCACCTTCACCTTCTCTCTCCTGATCGACTGCTAAGCTTCATAATTATTTATAAGGTGTCCACTCTTGCTCCAGAGCCCCATTCATCCTCCACACTAAGCCAGAGGGACCTCGCAAAGTCTCCATCACTCATGTCATTCCCGTGCTTAAACTCTTCTACGACGCCCCACTGCTCTCAGGGTAAAGTTCAAAATCCTCAGGATGGCCTTCAAGGGCGCTCTTGGATGTTCGGCTCCTGCCTGGTATCTGATCACGTATGAAACCACTCTCGGCCTCACCTTCCTTATTCTCCAGCCATACTGGACTTTCTTCCGTTCCTTCCATGAGTGGTTCTCTTTTATGACTCATGGATTTGCATGTACTCTTTCCTTTAACAACCTCCTCCACCCAGTCATATTCCAGACTTCCCACTCATCCTTAAGATCTCTCTCCAGAAAGCCTTCCCTAAGGGCCCCTCCAGCTCCACCATCAGTGAGGCAAGCTCTTCGGTCATGTGATCCCCGTACTCCTCTCCTCCAGCACACTCAAGGCACCCGCCAATACTTGTCCACAGCCTCTTTGCTTCAGGAGACCAGGAGTCAGCAAACTGTTTCTGTCAAGGGTCAGAGAGTGAATACCTTAGACTCTACCAGAGCCTAAAATCTCTTTGGCAAACGTCCAACTCTGTCACCATAGAACAAAAGTGGTCAGAGATAAAATGTAAACAAACGAGTGGTTGTGTTCCAATAACATTTATGGACACTGAAATTTGAATTTCATATAATTCTCACATTTCATAAAATATCCTTCATTAAAAATTTTTTTTCATATCTTTAAAAAATGTGAAAACCCTTCTTAGCTAGCAGGCCATAAGAAAAACAGATGGCCAGGCGGACTTGGCCTGCAGCCTCCAGTGTGCCAGCCCTGGCACAAGTTCTCAGTTCCAGGGAGAGGGAAACCATGTCTTCACTGGTATATTGCCCCACCACAGGGCCTGGTTCTTAGAAGGTGATTCTTAAAAAGTCTGTTGAATGCCTTCATATGCAGATGAGAGCAGTGTCTCCCAGTGTGTACTCTACAGAACACCAGTCCAATGGGATGCTCTGCACAAAAAGGACAGTTCTGTTATCAATGAAATTTCGAAATGCTACTGTTACCCTTCCTGGAAATTTTCAATGTTTGGACCATAAAACATATCAAAAGCTTAGAACCAGTCAAGGAGCTTGTTTGACTTCGACCAATACAAACTCATTTGACCAAAGAACTGTCTACTTTAACCAAAACATCTACCAGCATCCACACGCAACCCCATCAGAAAGCACTGCAGTGAGGACAAAAGGTAAGAATTTAGAAGAATAGTTCTTCAACTGTAGCATCAGAACCACCTAGAAGACTTGTTACAACAGAGGTGGCTGGGCTTCACCCCAGAGTTGCCACTTTAATAGGTCTGGGGTGGGGCCTAAGAATGTGGCATTTCTCACAAGTTCTCAACTGACGCTACTAGTCTCGGGACCCCACTTAGGGAAACACAGATCTGAGAAAAAGGACCTTCAAGGCTTAAGTCCTCCACCTGAGGCTTCCTCCTCCTTCCAGGGACTCCTGATCGTAAGGAGAACCCCAACTTCTTCATCTCCTCACACTGGCAGAAGAAACCCTGACCCATCTTTCCAGCAGTCAGGCAAAGCACATGTAGTGGGTGGCACTGTGTCCCCGCAAGATTTGTCTAAGCCCTAAACCCCATAGCTGTGAATATGACTGTATTTGGAAATAAGGTCTTCGGAGATGCAATCAAGCAAGCCCTTAATTCAGTATCACTTGTGTCCTCATGAAAGAAGGAGAGGAAAACAGGAAGGAGGACACCATGTGAAGACAGAGACCCAGGAAGAAGGCCATGTGATGACAGAGACAGAGACTGGTGTGATGCGGCAGCAAGCCAAGGAGCGCCGAGGACGCACGGCCACCCCGGAAGCTAGACAGAGGCAAGGAGGGATTCTCTCCTCACCGAGGATGCACGGCCACCCCGGAAGCTAGACAGAGGCAAGGAGGGATTCTCTCCTCACCGAGGACGCACGGCCACCCCGGAAGCTAGACAGAGGCAAGGAGGGATTCTCCCCTCACCGAGGATGCATGGCCACCCCAGAAGCTAGACAGAGGCAAGGAGGGATTCTCCCCTCACCGAGGATGCACGGCCACCCGGAAGCCAGACAGAGGCAGGAGGGCTTCTCCCCTCACCGAGGATGCACGGCCACCCGGAAGCCAGACAGAGGCAGGAGGGCTTCTCCCCTCACCGAGGATGCACGGCCACCCGGAAGCCAGACAGAGGCAGGAGGGCTTCCCCCCCACAGGTTTCAGAGGGAGCACAGTCCTGCGAATCCTTGATTCTGGACTTCTGGTCTCTAAAACTATGAAAGAATGAATTTATGTTTATCCCAGCCACCCAGTTTGTAGCACCCTTTCCCCTAAATACAGTGTTTCTCACTATCACAGATACGAGACACACACACACATGCACAGAACCCAGATGGAGCTCTGGCCGAGCCCTAACCTCGGTCGCCGTCCATGTGAACTTCAAGGGAACAATGGGCCTCTGTTCTCTGATTCTTTTGTCATCTCTGCATCACTGCTAGCTGAGGGGAGTTTGACTTAGGGTCTCTCTTTGGAAATTAGATTATCTCATTAGTATGATGTTTTGCTGGATTCCTGCCCCAGGGCTGGTTTTGGCCAAAAGCATGTGATTATTTTCTAGTCTAAAAAAAGAGTCAATGAATAAATTAAGGAGACTTGGCTTTCCCCCATCCTGGCTCCACTGGTCCCATTTCTCACCAGGAGACACTCATAAAGGGCTTCTCCCTGACAAATGAAGAGTTTTTTCTCCTCTGGGTCTGAGCTAGAAATGCCTTCTCTAATCGACATGGAAAGGTCCAAGCAGTAGATATTTTCAGTCTGAGCACCTTGGTTTTAGTCACAAATTACACCCCTCTCCTTTTGGAAAAATAAGGGGTATAATCTTTATTCTCAAAAGAGGCAAACACCGTTATGTGCCCAATACCTTAGGAAGGTACCAGGAAGGGAATGTGAACACAGATTGTCACTGCTGATGGAGAGAAAGGGGACACCAGGGGATGGGGACTCTGTATTCTCAAGCTTAGAGGTGACAGCAATTAAAAAAAAAAAGAGAGAAACAACCAAACACCTTCTTTGCCTCTCCAATCTATGCCAACCCAGGGCTGGCCGCTCAGAGTTGGTGTGAAATTGGAAACCTTCAGATATTTCACAGGTGGGTCACGGCCGTATTTTCTGCTGCATCAGATCATGAGATTTTCAGAATGCTGTTCCCCCTCTATATCTGCCATATCCCCATAAGGGGTCTCTGGGGTTAGAAATGAAGGCCTGTATTTATTTATTCATTCAACAATTTACCTTTGCACTGCTCACAGAAGGAATGCTCACAGGAGGTTCTCAGACAATAAAATATAGCCTCTTCTTCCAGGGTGTAAGAATTAATAAGAATATATTAACATGAATTTATTAATAAGAATACATATTAATCAATAAGAATATATATTCTTATATGTGTATATATTTTATATTATGTAGATATAAATTTATATTTATCTAGAATATATATTCTATAGATATAAATACATATGTACATCTAGCACTGTGCCTAACGAATATGCAGTAGGTGTGGAACAAGCAATCAAAGCTCATTAACAAGTCAGGGACCAAGAGGATGCAGGCCTAGCACGCTGGTGGGTCAGGGAGGCTGCCCTCTGGCTTTGTCCAGGTGGCAGGACTTCTGCTGAGAACAGAGCCGAGATCCTGGGTTCCCTGGAGCTGAGTCAGATGACTAAGCACCCTAATGATTCCAACTGTTCTCGAGGACCTTCCTCCAAAGGCAGGAGAGTGTTTAAAAATGCATGGGTCTCTGCTGGGCCACGCTTCCTGTCTGGAATTCTCTTCACTACAGCACTTCAAAGAGGGGCCTGAGTCTGTCACGGGCTCCCAGCCCAGGCGGGGCCTTGCTTCTGAGACAGAGAGGATGAGCCAGGCACGGGGCAGAGCAGGCTGCTGACATATCTCAGACCGCAGCACAGCCCGACAAAGCCGTGTGGGAGGCGCAGCAGCTGCAAGAGCCGTCGGGAAGCCAGGTCTCCTAGTGGCTGTGTGCGTCACCCCTCAGGGTGGGCCTGGGCCCTCCACAGAGCCAGTGTGCTTCAAAGCCCTCCCTCTGCCCACTGGGGAGAACAGTACCCTTTCTCAAGGCCAGGAAAGGACCAAAGCAGCCACATTTTCGAAGGAAGCAGTGGTGGCAGGCCAAGGACAGAATGTGTCCTCTGGCTCAAGAGCACAGGCTTCAGAGCCAGACCAACCTGGGTCTGGGCCCTGGCTTGGCCCCTCATTAAACACTCCACATCCCCATCTGTAAAATGGGCATAACGAGTCCCACTTCCCTGGATTGTAGGACATACATGGAAGACTCTGCACAGTGTCTAGAATATATTAATGACAAGAAAACAGTGGTTATGGATGATCATAATGGGAAGAAGAATATTAAAAAGTAACCGTCAAGGCCTTCTCAAAGTCTTGCCTTTGTAAAGCTTTCTGTTAGGCACTCAAATAAAGCTCGTATGCTCATTTTTATATAACATACATACGTATATATGTACATACATATATATATACATATACATACATATATATATACACACACACATACACATACATATATATACACACATATACCTATATATATATATATATATATGCGCCAGGCATTGTCTGAGCATTCTGTGAATACTAACTCAATCTTCATAACAACTTTATGCAGTGTATACCATTCTTATGCCCACTTTACAGATGAGAAAACTGAGGCACAGAGAGGTTAGGTGATCTACCCAAGGCCATGGAGCTGTAACGAGCTGGGATTTAAACCCAGGCAGGCTGTCCTGGGGTTCATGCTCTTAACCACAGCTACGTTGCACTGCTCCATTATTATTCTTGTAGATGTTGCCTGTTACATCCTCTTGTCTTCCTGGGTAGAGCTGCTCCCTCTGACTGGAAGGGAAGAACTCAAGGGCTAGCAGGGGCCTCCTCTCTGACATCTCTGAAGCCCCCAAAGCACCAGTAGAGCCCAGCTCAGAGTGGGCCCTCAGCTAACCCTTGCTGACCAACCTGCCAAGACCTGCTGTACCCTTTTTCCCCTTCAACCCATCCCCCCCCAGCAGAGATTCAAGCAGCAAACACAGGGTGCCTGTCTGCGGAGTGTTCGCTGCATGCCCAACTCCCCTCCAGGGCGGTGCTTTCAAATTTGTAACCTTCACCCAAAGTAAGAAATTTGTTTTACACTGTGACCCATACACATCTAGTACATAAGTAACAGCAACAAAGGACTCGTGAAAAAACATCTAACCTATTACATAGGACATACTTCCAATATCTTTTTTTTTTGCATTGATTGTGACCCGATAAATTGATTTTATGATCCACTTACGGGTTGTGGCCATGGCCTGAAAAATTCTTCTTAGGGTAGTTCAGTTCTAACATGTGCACATGCAATTTCTGAGCACACAGCAATCCTTCCCAAAACTGGAAAGCCCTGTCTACTTCGTGTGAGCACCACGGTGCTGTCACAGCCTAGGCAGGCAGTCAGACCCTCCCCAGAGCCCGGAGCCTGGAGCACTGAGGCCACAGAGACCGGGTACAACCTGGGAGCTAAGGACCCGGATTCAAATGAGCACTCATGGGAGGCATAGAATTAAGAGCATGGCTTTAGAGTCTGCTGGAAATGGGTTCAAAGTCTAGTTACAACTTGGTGGGTTCTTAACCTCCCATGAGCATCAGTTTCCTCACCCAGAAGTGGAGGTTGTTAATGTCTACTGCAGAGGGTGGCTGACAGGGTGACTGTGAGGGTAGATGGGTGGGTGGATGGGAGGGTAGGTGACTGGGAGGGTGGCTGAGTGACTGGGAAGGGGTCTGGGTGGGTTAGCTGAGACACAGAAAGCACTCAGCAAAGTGCCAGGACCCGTAACGCTGAATCGTGCTGACTGCAGTGGTGGGAGACCTTTGCTGCCCCGTCTGACACCTGACCCAAAACCTTACAAAGGCCTTCAGTCCCCCTCTATGTGTCTCCATAGCTGCACACTCTGCAACCTTCAGAAGAAAGAGCAGTACTTCCCTAGCACATGGTTAACACTCAATAAATGTCTGAATCAATTACGCAAGAGCCTTGGACTGACTCGCCCAACAAGTCACCCGTCACTGTTTTTTGGAAAAGGTGTCTCATACAACCCACTCCAGGGCCAGTGGCCAGTGGCCAGTGAAGCTTGTTGCATAAATTCCACTCATTTGATCTCATTTGACATCTCTGGACACAGGAGAACGCTTCCCCCTCTAGGATGGAAAAGACAGACATGACAGATTCCAACATGGTTTCCCCAAGGCCTTCCTAAGTTGCTGCTGGTGACAGACCTGGGCTCGCTAAGTCCGATCCTTGCCTACACTGCCTTCCCAGGGAAAAACAAGCTTCTTCGTAAATGGCTCTTACCCCTAAAGATAATGAGGCCCCCTGTGCTGAGAATAAGCACAGGACTGATGGGCTGGGAAGCGGGAAGGAAGTGTATTTCCACCTTGGGTTGGACTGTTCATGTGGCCCAACGGTGGCAGAGAATCCTTAAAGAACATGTACCTCTGAAGCCCAGAAAAGGAAGGGATGCTACACAAAGAGTCTACCTTGAGCCATGGCAGGCTGATTTCCCTGAAGCTGTACATAGGAGAATTCATTTCCGTGAGAGGCTAATTAGTCATAACATCACCGTGCTTCAGATAAAACTGCACTGGCCCCATTTGGGTCTCTGTGGGTCAGCCTGTGGTGGAATTCCCTTTACCTATTGTGTTTTGGTTACTGGAGGAAAATGTGTGTTTAGAGAAGGGGGTGTGGTCAAGAAGAAGCATGAAAAGCGGGAATATCTTGAGTATCTGTAAAACCCATCTGTGATTTTAAAACTTCATAAACACAATGAATCTCTGTGAGCTGAAGATTCTTCTTGGAATCTCAGCTCTGTCTGTGGGAATGGCTCCTGGCAGGCAGTGTGGGCTTTGAAATCCAAGTCTCTCAGGCAACAGGGCAAAGTGAGCTCCCCCAGCTTGGCCACTGAGAGTGGCAACAAAACCCAGGAAGGGGAGACTTTGTGTTCTGCTCACCTGGTCACCAGCCCTTGAGCTGCCAGAAATGCGGACCACGGTTACTGAAATACATGGATATATGGGTATATGGCTCACGAGCGAGGTGTGCAAGTATCGACACGGATGCAGAAGAACAACCTCCTCTCTCCTGCCTTCCAGAGAGCAACGGCATTCAAGAGCCAGACATCCCTCTGGGTGAACAGGTGTACCAAGTCAGGGAGTGTCACCAAATGACGCACTCCCCCAAGTGTTAGAGCTAGGAAGGGGATGGCTGCTTTAGGGACCACCTTGTCCAGGGTTTCTCAACCTCGACACTAATGACATTTTGGCGGGATAAACCCTTGTTGTGGGCATCTGTCCTGTGTGTTTTAGAATGTTTGGTAGCATCTCTGGCCTCCATCTACTGGATGCTAGTAGCAGTCTTCCTCCCTCCCTAGTTGTGACAATTAAAATGTTTCCAAACATTGCCAGAAGTCGCCTAGGAGACAAAATCACCATGGACTGAGAAGCACTTATCTAGACCAGCAGTTCCCAAAGTAGATTCCAAGTAATATTAGTTCAGTAAGCTCCTCTATAACCCAAGTATGCCATGGTCAACTGAGTTTAGGAATCGCTGCACACCGTACCCCACTGCAGTGATTCCCCTATTAGTATATTAAGGGCTCTGAAAAGTTCCACAGTAAGAAGAAAACTGTTTAATAACTTTAACCTAGTATTTTGCAAACTTTCTCAAACAAAATGCTTTTATTATCTATTTGCATCTTTCAGGGCCTGAAGAGTATACTGTGAGATGTTTACATACGTGTGTACAGGCACAATACACCAGGCAATCCTCCTCCCACTGACTAGATGAAGTGAAGCAATAAGCCAATACCCTTCCTAAGTCCCAGGAACGGATGCGTGGCAGAGCCACGTCTAGAAGTCCGGAGGCTGACTCCCAGTCTACCTCCTCCAGCGTCAATGACTTGGATGTTATCCACAATAAGACAACAGTCCATCTTCTCACAACCATAGCACAACTGGGTTCTACCAACACCACTGAGAACATCCACCTGGAAAGCTCAAGCTAGTGAAGCATCAGCACGATACTCCCCAGGAGAACAAACAAAACAGGTGCTTGCTGGAGGCAGAGTCGAGGAGGACCTCACAACGGGGATCACCTTGACCATGGAGGATGCAGGGAGGAGCCATCCACTCAGCATCACATCCACGCGTGCCCCACCAGCCTCTCTCAGCGCAATTCCCACCAGAGTCACTCAACCTAACGCATCTTTGTCTCACTACAATGCACCTTCCTATCAGGGCTGGCACAGAGTGGGCTTCAATAAATTTGGTGAAGGGAGTATGTTAACCAACAAAGGTCAAGGCCTTGACCGTCAACATGCCTTGATTACCACTCACGGATCACCAAGAATCACGGTAACGCCTCCCCACGCCTCTCGGCCCTCTTCACGCTTTTTCTTGGGTCACATTCCACCCTGGCCTTCCAGGCTGCAGAGAACTCCTCTTTTTAGGGGTAGCAGCTGCCCCCTCCTCTGAACTGTCCACTGTCCATCCGCCCACTTGCACCAGTTCCAGGAGGTAAGAGATCAATTTCCAGCTCAGATCAGCTGTCCCGGTGGCCCTCCTAGAGGCAGTGTATCAAGGCGCCAGCTTCCTGCCCCTCTGGGCCCAACCAAATGCGGCTGATATTCACTCTCCTGGTGGTCTCAGCTGCCCAGATGGAGCACTGGAGGGACCATAGATGGCTCTCATTCTCAGACTTGCAAGACAATCAAAATAGTATGGAGAGGGAAACAGCTGGCGTTGTGACATTCTGCAATTTTGCACGAGGACTGAAATACAATTCTCTCTCTAGGCCTCTGGCGTCCCAGGAATACTCTTGCAGCCCTGGGAAGCAGAAGAGGACCTCAAGGATTGCTCCCGGCCCTTTGTGACTTTCCAAGCAGAGGGACTGTAAGGACAGGGAATGGGGAGGGTTCCAAGCTGGAGGGCAGGCCTGGGACCCCTCTGCTGGTTTAGCCCGGCTCCAGCCAGTCTGAAGACTCCAGCGGTGACCGCAGACCACTAAGCGGAGGCTGAGGGCTCAGCCCCAGGGCAGCTGCAGCCAACGGGTGTCTCAACAGCTGCAACATGAATGCAGCAGCAACTGACGGCTATCTGCAGCTTCCCCCGCAAAGTCTGTGCTGTTAGGCGACAGACAGACAAGGACTGGGAGGCCGGGACCCTGGAGTGCAAGAGCACACAGCCAGCGCCTCCCACTTGTAGGATTCCATACTCAGAGCCACATCTTCACTACTGCTTTCTCTTTCCTCTTCCCAAGCCGGCACCTTCGAGTCACTAGGGTGAGGTCATGCTTAAGGAGAAGCCAAAAGGACTTTGCCTCCTTTGGGCTCATTTACCTTTTTTGCACAAAACTCACACAATCACCTCGCGTTCTTTCACTCCATCAGCCTATTTTTATTGGCACTGTTATAGGCCCAGCGCTGGGCCTATGGTGGTGAACAAGACAAAGACGGCCCTGCTCACTTGTTGAGCTGTATTATGATACCTTCCTCATGAAATTCATCCACAACCAGCGGTCGTCCTGATTTTACTTCCTCATTTCACACCTGTGGAACTCAAGCCCAACCATCCAGGGTCAGACTCACAGAACTTTAAAATGGGAAGAGGCCCTGGAGATTAGCTTTGGCATCCCCTGTCGCTTCCGGAAATAAAGAGACTCATTCATCTGGCCCAAATCCCTTTGATGGCCAATGAGAAAACGGAGCCCCATGAACATGAGAGGCCCCAGGTACTAAGCATGGCAAGGTGGTGGCCCTGCCAGGCCCAGAAGACAGGGAACTCAAAGGCCCCCACTTTCAATCCAGCCTTTTCCCCACACTGTCATCTCAAAGCTGGGACATTCTAGTACAACTTAAAAAATAAAGTGTTAAACTCTCAACGTTCTTTTTATTATTAAGCAAGATGCAAAACAGACTTTGTTTTCCTATGCGTGGGTGAGAGAGACTATTTATAGAGGGGCCGGGGTGGGATGGGGAAGAGGGATAGTGCGAAGAATGGTGTAAGGCAAGGGATTGGGTGAGGGTCATGGAGGGGTCAAGGTCGCGGACAGAGTAGGGTCAGGGGTGAGGAAAGATCAGCGAAGTCTCTTCATAATAAGAAAGAAACAATGACTTCATATTTCAAAACTGAGGAAGGTCAGGGACTCGATAATCAGGCAACGATCATAATGCCTGCTTTAATCTTTCAAAGAAAGTGATTTTATTTTTTGACAGATCATTCTGGCATCACCAACCTACACAGTGACATCAAGCCTGAGTATAGCACAATGTTCTACTTGTCCCAAGCCTGGATCCCAGGCCACAAAGGTTAACTGCCATGCAATCAGAGGCACAGCCAGCCAGAGAATGCCTCCCCCTTGGGCACTAAAGGCACTAAACGTCTTCTGGCACCAATGTGCCATCGCCTCAAAGGAACCCCTCCCTCACCCAACACAGAACTTGTATGCCCACATCACCAGCTAGTGTGAGCTTCCTTCTGCTTCCCAACCACACAACCACAGTACTTGCCTCGTTGAAGTAATACAGCAGGGCGAGCCTTGGAGCCGTGTGGAGCACTGAGGAGGGCGGGGGCTCAAGCACATCCTCTGACATCTGCAGCACACCCGTCTCTCACCTTCTGGACCACTTCCCCCACGCAAGACGCGACTGCTAAGAAATCAGCCTCCGCCAGAACACGTAACCCTCCTGCCGCTTTGACCAGCTCCTGGGCCAGGATCCTGGTCCCGGACAGTGTGGAACAGAGCTGGAGGCAACCAGAACCAAGTGCTATCATGTTCCGGAGAAGCAGCCGTTACTGAGAACCCCGTCCCCACACACATCTCGCCAACATCGAGATGCCAGGTCAACCCTCTCCTTGCGGAGAGGCCAACCTGTTTGTGTGAGGCGTGTTTTGGGTCATTACGAATGGAGCAGGAACTCTTTCATAGGAAGACGGTCCACATTCAACACAGCATCTCAAGTGTTCTCGAGCCCTGCGAGCCAGAGGCATGCTGGCTCTCACTCCTGGACCCGCAGGACCAGCACAAGCCCCTCAATATGTGTGTTAAATAGCTGAATAACAATAGGTCATGGTACCTGTGAGGAGCACGGGATGACAAGGATGAAAAACATAGTGCCTCCACCTTCAAGGAACCTTCAAGGAGGGTGCCATGACCCTCCACCTCAATGGTGAGGTCAGAAATGGAGTCAAGGTCAGCAGTTTCGGGGCTAATCCAGGAGAAGGACTCAGTCAGTGCCTCCTAAATTATTCACACCTACCCATCACAACCTCTGCCCTACCCACATGCCACCTGCACCATTAACTTCTTAAGCCTTTTCCTTAAGCGGACTCCTTTTTAATTAGATATATTTTAATAAAACCTTATAACACTGCCATATGTGAAAAACTGATGCTACTTATGAAAAAATAGAAGATAACTTTCAAAATAACCACAATGCAAAACAAAACCAGGTCAGGAAATTCCAGCTAGATGCCATTGCCGGCAAAGGCTCACGGCCTGAGGTTGGCCATGCCTTTGTTCAAAGGAGACATGGCAAAAAATAAAAAAAATAAAAAAAAAAAGCAGTATGGCAGTGCGTTGAGAGGTATTCAAAACACCAAAATGAGACACTCTCCCTGAGAAGAAAAGTGAAAAGGGACTCTCTTCTGCCTGGTGATCCAAGGTCTTGTCCACGTATTACTGGAAGGTACTCACACACACCATCACGTGCTTCCCACACTTGGAGAAACCCTGAAGCCTGAACTAACGTTTCGGTCAATGTCCAGAATCTGTTAACACCACAAGTTTATGACTCAATGTCAAAGATATCAGGCACAAGAATGTCAGACAATGCTCAAACAACACTGTGTTGCTAGCTGATTTAGGTTTCCAAATTTTCCAGCTCCCCAAGGTTAAATATATCCTACAGGCTTCAGGTTACAAACAAACCAGGACAAAAAAGACCAGAGAGGGGAGAGAAAGAGCCCAGCTCGGCCAGCAGACAGTGACAGAGGGAAGAATCCTCAGTCTTCGATCGTTCGGGACCCAGAATCCTGAAAAAGGAGAGGGCTTTTTAAATGATTGTATTCCCAATCTTAGATCATGATTGGAATTCCACCAAAGGACCCCCAAGAAATGGAGGCAGTGAATCAGTCTTGGCAGGTGAAGAGCGTGTCTGAACCGGGAAGGGAAGCCAGAACTGGATCCCCAGAAGCCCCTAAATGTTGCTGATGGAGGCTTGTACAACCGCCCAGTCCAAAGTCCATTCCTAAGAAAATCAGGAAGACCCCAGCAAAGCTGACCTTCACAAGCCGCATACTTCTCAATCAAGACCCAACTGGGGAAGAGTTCCCAGAACCTCAGGTAGAACTGGGGAAAAACAAAAAACAAACAAAAAAAAAACAACGTAACAGATTAAACTAGAGGCTTACCGAAGTTAAAAACCTAAATTGGAGTTGACTATTTACATTTCAAGAAGATTCTTCCCTCTCCAAAAGCAGTCCTTTGTAGTCTGAGCTTCCCTGGAACACTTAAGTGTTTGTTAACAGATTATTAACTCCTTGGCAGGTTCTCAAGCTCTAGAGAAAACTTGCAGGGAAAGGAAGGGGGAGGGAGCTGGAATCCCTGCCCTGTTTGTTCGCCTGGCTTTCTGCTTAGTGCTTTACATACTGTATCTTCTTTAAGTAACCCGCCCAGCAGGGTTAGGAATGATCAGCTCCACTTTACGGAAAAGAAAACTGAGCACAGAGAAGTAAAGTAACTCACACAAGGTCACACAGCTACTACAGCACCAAATCCATGGGCTGTTCCTAGCAGCACACAGCATGGCCTTCCCAGGGAAGGGCCATTTGCATTTTATTATGACCGTGTACTGAAATATGCCTCCAGGCATACAATTCAATGACTCTTTGAAATGAACATACATACATGCTAAGAATGCCATAGTAAAGATGACTGTATCAAGTGTACAACTTATTATGGGTCAGAAGCATCAAAAGAAAATTACCTCAATATACCAGGCTAGAAAGGGAGGGGGTTCCTGGTGCCTGAAACTCTACCATTCCAGTCCTATACAACACACACACACACACACACACACACACACACACAATCCCTCAGCCAAAATGTTACGCTTGAGATGGAAAAGCAAGGGCTAGAGAGGTGCTTCCAGCTCACCCGAGGCCTAGCTTCTCCTCCTCTGCCTCGGAGGCTATGGAAGTTATCTGGTCAGCCAGACGGCAGAACAGAGAGCTCCGTTACCAAGGGGGGGCCTGGGATGCTTTCTGAGCAGGATCGGGGACTGTATCCTCCTTCAGGAGATAAACTTTGAATGTAGGATGGAAGCATTGTGTTACCCAGAGGTTATCAGGTGGGGAAGGATGGAAGGAAAGGGAATGAAAAAGAGGGAGGGGAGGGAAGGAGGGTGAAAGGCAGGAAGTTGACTTAAAGTATATATTGTCAGAGGCACAGGAAGAATAGTTTTTTCAGTGACTGAAAGCATTTTTTTTTAAATGAAAGACAGGGACAGCTGCTACGCTATGCTGGTGGGGTTATGGTTGGTTTTTTAACTGTCTTTTAAAGTTCCTATTAAATAGGTTTTTCAACAGGTAAAACTTTGGAGTGAAAAGGTCTAGGAACATTTGTGGATAGAAAATTCAGAGCAACTCACCAAGGGGAACTTGGTTCGTGATAATTTCATAAAACAGTTGTACATACAGTACCTAATGCAACTGTTTGGGCCCCTGAGAGCCAAACCAACGGCCACTGGAGCAGGCTTGTAGGATTTCATAAAGATTGAATGGGGGCAGGCGGCGGGGAGGCTTCCCTGGTGGCGCAGTGGTTAAGAATCCACCTGCCAATGCAGGGGACACAGGTTCGAGCTCTGGTCCGGGAAGATCCCACATGCAGCTAAGCCCGTGCGCCACAACTACTGAGCCTGCACTCTAGAGCCCGTGAGCCACAACTACTGAAGCCCGCGCGCCTAGAGCCCGTGCTCCACAAGAGAAGCCAATGCAATAAGAAGCCCACGCACTGCAACAAAGAGTAGCCCCTGCTCGCCGCAACTAGAAAAGCCTGCACGCAGCAACAAAGACCCATTGCAGCCAAAAATAAATTAATAAAAATAAATTAAAAAAAAAGATTGAATGGGGCTTCTGATGGCAGGGCCTAGAAACCCACTGAGGGAGGGGCTACAAGATACAGAGGCAAGAGACCTGCACTGGGATCCAGGACCGTGCTCTGTGGACAAAACGGGTGACCTTAGGCATGTCCCTTAACCTGGCTGGCCAGTGGCCACTTCCTAAAAGTAAGAGGTTGCGTGACACCAGGGGTGACAAACTCAAATGCTTTAAAGGGTTAGGCTGGAGACACAGGACTGAAAGGGTCAGCAGGGACGATGGTGACCTAGAGAGCACATGCCCAGGCCAAGGAGGCAGCTGCCACTCAGATCCAGATCACTGTCAGGTCCCATGTGGCCAGATGAGTTGATTTTTTTCAAGAGAAGCTAGAAATCTATACCTTCATATGGACATTCAATTTTCCTGTTGGCATCTAATTTTTAAAATGCAGACACCCTGAAGATGGCACAAACCCTGGAAGTGTTCCCTGGATTAGATGTTCCAAAACTCCCTATAAGTGTAGAGTGTCAAGTCCGCCGGCTAGACGTCCCCTGCTTTATTACTGCACAGTGCAAGGACCACTGGCCCCGCGGCTCCTCCAAGACACCACTTCTGTCAGAGCAGACTGACAAGAGAAAGAGCAACAGCACACTGCCGGGTGGCCCCATCTGAGGTTCCTGGACCCCAGGGAAAGGTGACAAAATGCCTGGCTGGACCTTCTGACTCTGCCTCCTGACTCAGGCTGGAAGACTGAGCATCTGAGCATCCTGCCGGAGCCTGGCCACGCCCTTCCCGTCCTGCAGTGCGACAGTGTGGTCCAGCTCAGAGCTTCCCTAACGAGCACAAGCATTCTGCGTTTCTAACAACCTCATAGGTGATGCGGCTACTTCTGGTCCTCGGAACCACACTTTCAGGAGCGAGGCAGCACGTCTATAACTTTCCTTCCCCTCCTGTCCTTTTTCTCTCTGCCTGTGGCCCACAAGCAAGTCTCCTCTGTCCCCCAAATTCCTGTTCCTCTCAAGCGCTCACCTCAGCTCCCTCTCCCATTTCTAACAAGCCTTCTGCAAGAGAGGTCACTACTTATTGCCTTAACTTCTCCACCGCCTTCCTCTCTGTTGAAACCCCTTCTCTGGCTTCTCCTCCCCACCCCACCAAGTTCCTAGAATTATTCTTTCGGGTTACTAATAACCCTCTAATTGCCTAATCCAAAGTCCTCTTCTAAGAGCCCATCCAAACAAAGCTGTCTAATCAATAACGACTGACATTTATTGGTTGGATATTAAGTGCAGCAATCACTGTCCTAAGTCTTTGCCTAAAAAGTACTTCAAATGCGCTATCTTACCACCTAAAATATGTTCTTTGATTAGCCTCATTTTTACAAATGAGGAAACAGGCTCAGAGAGGTTAAGTAACTTGCCAAAGGCCGCAGAGCAGGGACTGGCTACTTGGAACAGTCAGCTACAAAGTCCTCACTCCTTCTCCCCACAATGTGTTATTATAAAAAAAATTTCAAACACACAAGGTTGAAAGAATTTTACAGAGAACACCTGAATACTCACCACCTAGATTCTATCATGAATCTCATTATACTTTACTGTATTGCTTTATCACAAATCTATCTGAAAGTTAGCACCTTTGGCTCCATTTGAAAAGCAGCTTAGAAAACACTTTCAAGGCTTAGCTCAGATGTTGCCATTTCTGAACCCCCTCACCTCATTCCCTCCTGGGCTAGGGGTGGGACTGGGGGAACAGGAAGGGGAATATCGATCTTGGAACACTTGTGCACCTCATCACACCACATGTCGTCCCGGCCAGCCTCTGATCTCTCCCCTGGCACAAAGCAGGGAGGGAAGGTGTTTGGGAATAGCTCACCACCTTGAAATGCCTCCCCAAGCCCTGAGGGGTCTTTCAGAAAGCGGCCAGGGGACAGAAGGATGGGCAGTATATAGGAAAGGGCAGCCATGCCTACCTTCAGAGGATTTAACCTGTTCAAGTGGGATGAATGGCACCCCTAGGCTCTGATGCTTTTGCGTCTTCCAGCTGCAGGAGGCCTCAGGCTTCATCACCATGCCCAGGAGTATGACGACAGGGTTGTCGGAAATTTCCCATCCCAGGACCTCTTTGTACACCTCAAGCGGAGGCCATTCCCATCGAGTATGATGTGAAGGATTCCCCCTGGAGTCCTGCAGGGCACTGGTATCCCTGCCAACCCCAGTCCATCTGCTCCAGGGGAAGGGTGTTCAAGCAGAAAATAACAGCTTTTTCTCAGTGCCCCTTGTAAAGGAAAGGCCCTTAATGGGGCAGCATATGCAGAGAAAGGTCTTGGGGCCCTGGAAGCACTGGAATCTCAGTCCTGCCACCTTAGGCTCTCCACCACCTTCCTGCTGTGTGACCTTAAGAAACCCTCCTACCCTCTCTGGGCTGGAGCTTTCTCATCTGTATAAATGACAAGACACCGAATAAAATAAATAAATAAGCAAATCTGGCCTGTCCACTATGTCCATGGCAGTGGGCTGGGGCTGCGTGGAGAAGTAGGCACGCAAAAGATCTCAGCAGACACTACCATGCCCTGTTCTAAGCTCTTTTTTCCTTTTTGAATCCTTACAAACTCTTTGAGGTAGGTGTGATTTTTATCCACATTCTATAGGTGGGGAAACTGAGGCATAGAGAAGTTAAAACTTTCCTAAGGTCCTATGGTTAGTAAGAGGCAGAGCGAGGATGAAACACAGGAGGCTGTGGAATCTGTGCGGGGAGACTGCCACACCCGGCTGCCTGCTGGAGAAGCCTACAACCCTCTCTTCACCCTCCAACAAGACTCAGTCCAGTTGAGGTGGCAGGACAAATATGAAGATTTAAATGCTGATGAAATATTTAAATAACTCTTTGAGATAATAGTGGGGAAGATACTGCCAGGCAGGACATGATTCATTGCCAAATGAAAGTGTTTAGACAGAATTGCTCTAAAGGTCCAGGAAAAAAAAAGTGAGATCATTCCAAGACTGGAGGAATCCCAGGAGATTTAATGTGAACCGGCTTTTGCAGGGTGAGCAGAATCGGAACAGGCAAAGAGGACGTGAAAGAGAATTCCAGCAGAAGTCAAAACTCAGAGAGGCAGCCCCCCTAACCAGAGATGTGGGGAGCCCTGAACGTCGGAAGGTGGCTTAGGAGAGCAGGGTTATGAAGCTGGAAAAGTGGGCTGAGGCCAGATCTCAGACGCCAAGCCAAGCTGAATTTTACCCTGCAGGTAATAGGGAACCATGGAGGAGTTGGAGTGAGGGTAGAGAAGTATCATAACCAGAATGTCTTCAGGTGATGATACACTGCGGGTACCAAGGGGGGAACCCGATGAATGATCACAGGCTTTGGCCAAGGAGCCCCTGGTTCCTGACAAAGGAAAGTAAGACCCAACCAGGGAGGGGAACACCGTAAGTCGTCGGCTGGGCTTCTCCCTAGGGCCGTTTAGAACTGAGCACACTGTGTCAGCTGGGAAGCAAGCAAATGTGATACAAAGAGCCCCCCAGGGTCACATCCAGTGAACAGAATTTTTTTCTAAGTGCTATTTTTAATCCTTCTGTTGACCAAAAACACAATGGGAAGAAATGAAGCATGAACATCAACAAGAGGCTTTCCAAACTCTCCTCTCTCCACCTATTAGCCACGTGGCAGCCCTGCAGACTCACCACACAGCCCACCAGCCAGGTGGCCCCTTCTGATGATGAAGGACAGGTTGATTCGCTTAATTATTTGGTGGCTATAAATGGAAGGGTTGGACAATAGGTTGAGACTTTTTCTGTCTCGCATACAAAGATAGGGTCCCCAGTTGGCAGAGTGAGGACCGCGGGGGCCCAGTCACTCCATCAAGGCCACAACAGCATAAGACAGCTTCAGAACAGCTGAGGGTTCTGCTGGGGAGCCCCCTCTCCTCGAGGAGCCAGCAGTGGAGATGGCTTGGCCACTCACAGCTCTTAAAGGGGGCTGTCGTGTCAGGAAAGAGATTCCCCGGGAGACTGGACAGGTCCATTTGCTCTGAGCTGCCTCCTTGCCCATGGGGTCAAGACGTAGCTCCAGCCACCCAAGGCCATTCCTCTTTGCCACCTGCTGTGCCCACATTCAACCTGCACTCTGGGCCCCACCCACTCCCAGGCTACAGCAGCCGTCCCAAGGACTGAATTCCCCAGACCCAGAACCAGGAGGTAAGCCAAGCGAACATTCAAGGGCAGGAACACCTGGCCTGGGTTCCCGGTCCCAGGGCACCCCCGTTCCCCTCACCACCTGGACCTGTGCCCCCTCCCCACCTCCATCGCTGGCTGTCACTGCTGCCCCACTGGTCCTTTCACCCTCCCCGCCGGGCTGTCTGCACTCCACACGTTAGCCCTCTCTTGTCCCAGCTCCTAAGTGGTCCTTCCAGCCCCAACCACCCAGGGGGACCCAGGGTTAAAGTCTGATGAGCCTGGCCTGGCCTTCTGGATCTGCCACTTTATTAGCCATAAGACCCTGGGCAAGTGGCTTAATGGCTCGGCACGTCCGTTTCCTCAACTGTACAATGGGCACTGGCTTCCCAGGGCTACTCATGAGGCCCAGCAAGAGAGAGCACGTAAAGGGTTTCTCCTGGAGCCTGGCAATGCTCCCTAAGGAGTGTCACTGGAAGTTTTTATCTTCATCCACCACCACCACCACCACCACCCCCCGCCCACACATGCACTGACTCAGCGCTGAGTGGCTGGTTCCCTCCCCCGTCCCCTCCCTCTCCCCAAGCCAGAGGCAGGGCAGGTGGCAACGGGAAGCAGCACGTTCGACCTCTGTACCTGGCGCTCCAGATCCTGTCCAGTGTGAATCTGAACCCATTTCCCTAAGTGTCTGACACCTGCATTTTACCCCGTCACTGTCCCCTCCTCCCGTCCTGGCTGGGCAGGGGAGCTCACTCTGCACAGGTGGCCAAGGTGTAGGGAGGACACTCCTTCCTAACCTGTTTGGTTTTCAGCAGATGTGTTTGCCCAGCGACACGGATGCCATGGTGACAGCCCAGGGTCACCCAGGATCCAGGAGTGGATGGATACACACAGAGAGAAGGGCAACCAGGCAAGAGAAAAAGCCCTGGGGGCCACCAGTCCCCCACTGAGGGGCCAGACTGCCTCCATAATGCAGTTTCCCCAAGGGAAAGGTCTTCTCAGTGGTCCCAGCAGGCTCCTGGGATGCTCCTGCTGGCAGGGGCGCTGTTCCTCTTGGTCTTGAAGCCCCTGCATCCACAGAATCCACCAAAGACACTTACTTCCTTCAGACCCATCACTAAACAAACCCCTGGTGGGCATTTTCGGAGCCACTTATGAGTGGTGGCTGTGGCTTGGAAAATTCTTTGTAGGGGAGTTCATCTAGGCAGGGCTTCCTGGGAGCCAGAGGACAGGGTAAGAGACCTGCCCATCAGAGAGCATGACAGCCCTCGGGAAATACGGAGACCTCAGCTCACAAGGAATCAGGTCTGCCTGGCCCTGCACTGGCTCCAAGGTGGAACTGAAGGGATCGGGGTTTGGAACAAGAGACCAGAGTCACATCTTAGCTGTGCCACTTCCTGGCTGGGTGCACGCTGGTGATCCATTTAACCTCTCTGAGCCTCAATTTCCTCAGCTGAGAAATGGGACCAGCACAGTTGGCTGTTTTGAGAATACAAGGATATACTTTAGAAAGGTGACAAGCACCTAGTAGCAGCTTGCTTAACAGGGCTGAGACTTTCCCACCTGAGGAACTGCTGTGGTGTCTCCTCCTGCTCTGGGCAAAGACTCAGTCCTGAGAATCACCCAATGTTTCACCGAAGTACATTCTCCAGGGATGAGCTGCAGGGAAGAGAGAGACCTTTCCCTTCTCTTCAAAAGCTTCAGGCAGCCAGATGAAGTGGTCAAGCCGCTCTGCCCTTAGAGAGTAACCAACGCCTCTGACTGGAATTACTAATGAACCGCCCCTGTTAGCTGACTTGGAGCCCCCTTAATCTGACACCCGGCAGTTATATTCACTACCCTATCAGCTGGTGCGTGAGATATAAAACGCCACGCGATATGCCTTGGTCGTCTCCACGCTACGAGGGGGAGGCTGTCCCTTAGGGTGGTTATCAGCCCGTGTTCCCAACCACCCCAGAGGTTATCCTGCAGGCTTCCCAGGAAGCCCCACAGGCACAAGGGCTCCCTGCCCCCGTGAGCGCTGCTGGGCCTGACGGAGCAGCTGGGCACCTTGTCCGAAGGTGAAGACTGCCTCTGAGCGAGGGGAAAAACATCCCCCAAGAGTTCCTGACTCCCCACAGCGGTCACCATGCTCAGCGCCTTGAAAAGCCTTGCTGGTTGGCGCAGGGAATTCCCAACTCAGGCCAGGAGCAAAGAGGTCACCATCACCGTTATTCCCAGGTCAGGGGCAGCACATGGAGGATTAAAAAGGCTCCATGCCAAGTCATGAGATTGGGTTTCTATAGCAACACAACTGCAGCTGCAGGAGCACCTATGAGATGCCCAAGGCTTGCCTTAAACAGGGCCAGAATGCAGAATCCTAAAATCAAAAACCACCCAGCAGTATTTAGACACAGAAAACAAGCTTTGCTGAGGTTCAGAACAAAACCACAGGAAAAAAAAATGTGGCGAGTATCTCAGAGTTCTATCAAGACAAGCTCCAAGAATATCTTGTGTGCTGAGCTGATGCAGGCCCTATGGGTTAGCTGAGCTGTGCTGGGAGTTTAAGGGGAAACACCCGTTCAGGATCTTCCACAGAAAAATTCTCTCTCTCTCTCTCTCTCTCTC
This sequence comes from Stenella coeruleoalba, assembly GCF_951394435.1. NCBI lineage: Eukaryota > Metazoa > Chordata > Mammalia > Artiodactyla > Delphinidae > Stenella > Stenella coeruleoalba. Next base: position 55,615,214 of record NC_137162.1, on the reverse strand, counting down.
TCTCTCTCTCTCTCACACACACACACACACACACACACACACACACACACACACACACACACACACACACACACACACACACACACACACGATGCAAGTACATATGGAAAATTTTAAATCTATCAAGATCCCTACAGTTCATTTGTAGATCAGAAAAACAAAATCAATGTTTTTGTTGACCAATTTCAACAAGATCCTTCAATGAAAATTTCTAATTAACTTTACCTTCAGACACTTCTATCAGTACACTTGTAGAGTAGTTATTTTAGCTATGCAACATTTCCTACGAGAACTGAGCATTTAGTGGAGGGAGCGAGGGAGGGGCTGAAACCCAAACACCGTGCAGGTACCAGCTGCCACACTCAGCAGCCAGCGGTCTGGCTTCCTGACGGCCGATACGGAATAACTCAGGAAACTCAATCCCACAGGGCTGCACTGGTCCTGCTTGCTGTCCACACATGTCACTGCAGTCATCAATCAAGGAGGAGGGAAGTTAACCACAAATGGGCCACCAGGCCACTCCATCTCTCCTTTGTCAAATCCCAAAATACCATGACGGCACCCAAGCCAGGGCCTCTGAGGACACTCGAGAGGAAATCCAACTTCATGCAACAAGGACTCAAGGCGTGGACCTCATTGGCCAATTGGCAGCACGGGCTAGAGAGCCAGGGGAAGGCGGGAGGCTGGGAGAGGAACAGTGAAAGAAGAGGATGCTGTGCAGGAAGGCAGGTGCTGGGAAGGAGCTTGCTGGGCCTGGGGAAGCTGTCTCAAGGGATGATGCTTCTGTCCCCGGGCTCTTTCCTTACAGCCCCTAATGCCTCAAGAGCCTGGCTAAGGAAATCCCCAGACCACCAGTGAAGCTGAACAGAGTCACCACCTACCAAAGTACCCTCAGCTCCAGAGCTGTCTCAGGAATCAAAACCACCAAGCCATCAGGCCAAAGACCAGTCTTTCTTCATCTGCGGGGGTTATGAGATGCCCAGCAAATACGATGGCCTGGCTGGCGGCTTCTCCTAGATGCCGGTCAGAGGGCGAGGGCAGCCCCTCCACACTTGGAAGGTGGGGTGCTCTATCGGGATCCCCCACACCCACCTCAGAAGAGCGGTGAACCAAAATCAGCTGTCAGGTCAAGGAGATGCTCAAGGCCCTGGTCCACTGCCCCAGCAGTCAACCTCCACCTTCATCCAGTCTGAGCCCTGAAAATCCAGGCTCTGCGCGGGAAGGAGCAGGTAATCTTCCCAGTCGCCCAAGTGAACGGGCTGGAGGACACAGAGCAAAGGCCATCCCATAAAGGTGATGGGAATAACAGGCTTCCCAGGCTCACTAGAGAGCAAACGACTGGGAAGGTCACACACAAGATGTGGCCCCCTGGGCCATTTCTCAATGATGACAGGTCTCTACCTAGATGGCCAAGCTGCAATGATTTCATACTGACTCAGGCTCGAGACGTGCTGTTTTCCTACCTCCACGCCTTTGCCCACACCATTCTGCCTCCCCGGAAGCTCTCCCTGTTCCTCCATGATAGCCAAAGCCCAAGGTGTCCTTCAGGGTACAGGTGGAGCTCCAGCTCCGTCCTCAGCTGTGCCTGCCTCCGGGATGCCCTGGCCCCATACCCCGCCAAGGAAGGATGCATTGCCCGGCTCCAGGGAGGGGCGTCAGCAGACAGCCTCCAGCTGTCTGCTCCGTCAGGGTCAGCCTCAGCTGCAGGGAGCAGCTTCACCCAAGATCACACCCTTCCTGGGACCCTCAGCATCTCGTGAGGTGGGGGGATAGAGGACCAAGCCCTTCTGGCCCAAAGGGACCAACTCTATTAGGCAATATTCACCCTGAGAACCCTGCTGGGCTGGCCGAGGCTTGCTGGAGCCTATGCCAGCTCTCTTCTTGTCCCTGTGGCCACTCCTGCCTCTGCCCCTCCTTTCACAAGGGTTGATTCCTATTAAACATCCCGTGCCCAAACTCCGGTCCATCTCCAGAGAACCCATCACCAGTGCCCACTCTCTCTTAGTATTCAGTGGTTGGCCATTAATAGTACAACCTTGGTTTCTCTCACAGAAGATGCTCAATAAATGTCTAACAAACAGATGGAATAATTTCATGTTCCCCCCTGTTGACAGAGCTCTCACAGAGCCCACACACCCCTCCTTCCAGGCCCACTCAGAGTAGTTGTTGATCAGGTCGACAAAACGTCGCTGAGGCCAATGAAACGGAAACACCGTTACAAGAAAATGCCTTCCTCTGGCTCCCCCAGAATCACACAGGACCCTCGCTCCTTCATCTCACAAGTGCAGCCTAAGGACCACATGGGATGTCTTGGGTCCTGGGATCCAGGACAGTGGTCTATTGGGTCCTCAGGCTTCTAAGCAGTGGCTCAACCTTCTTTTCCTGGAAGGTCAGCTTTAGTGGCACCTTCTCATCCGCAGCGCCGCCACTGGGTGAAACTGCCTTGTTCACCACGACACTTGAATCAGGATGGCGCGGCAGCGTGGTAAATGTTAAAAAGGTTATAATTAGAGATGCTGTTAAAACAACCCAAGGCTTAGTGTTACTAAAGATATGTGCAGAGTTTAGTACCATATAAATAGCAGGGTTTATGGTGTTACGCCTACAATTTTGAGCAAGCTGACATTTCAAGGGGACACTCAGTGAGTGCCCATCTAAGCTGGGACTTCTCTTGCCTGACTCTTCTCTTCCTAATGTCAGATTTCTCAGGAATAGTAATCCAGGGTGTCCATCCTAATAATGGGGTGATGATTTCCTGCTACTCAAAGGGCCTGGAGGACCACACTAGGACGCAAACCAAAGCTCAGTGGAACAGCTGCAGCTCCCCAAGCTGCTGGGAACACTGTCTCCTACTTGGGGAGCTCACAGCATTGTGATTCCATCAGCTCAGATTTAAAAGCTCTCTTGCAGAGAAGGGCCAGCACGCATCAGAACGAGCGGATTGCTTTTCAGCACCATTTCAGACTGAGTCTGTGGATTATACATCACACAGAAACTAGCAATCAGTCATTCAACAAAGACGATAATGATAAGAGTGGCTACCCCTGGCCAGTGGCGACCTCTGCACACACACCCATTTCCTCCTCACACTACCTGACAAGGCGATTGTTGGCACACCCATTTTACAGATGAGGAAACCACAGCCCAGAGAGTGCATGATTAATCCACCATCACACAGCTAACGAGCAGCACCGTTCAAATTCAGGTCTGTCCAATTCCCAGCTTGGCTCTATCAGGGCCTATTTCTGAGTAGATATGGGCGGTTGAGGAGGGAGGGGTGCCTTTTACTTTTCACTGAAAATACTTCTGTGTTGTTTGAATTTTTTTTTATAAACAGCAGGTCTTCAGGTCTTACTTTTTTAATCTTCAAAACATCAAAAAGAATTTATGGGTGAGAAAAATGGTCTTATTTCTACAGAAAAAATGTATCATAATTTGACAGTATCTATCAACAGCCATAGAAGTTTCTATCCTTTGCTGTAATAATTCCATTTCTGGAAATCCGTCCTCAAAAAATAAGCTAGGGGGAAAGCAAAATTATATGCAAATACGTTTTTATTGTAAAACGTTACTTTTAATAACATAGACTGGAAAGAAACTAAATGTCCCACAGAGAATAGAGATGGGACATCTTGATGATGGACTGTGGTGGTGTCATTTAAAATATTTTTGAAATATCAATAGCAACAGGAGGAAATGTTCATTATGTATTTCTAGGTTTAAAAAGTAACAAATAATCCTTAACTACTGGGGATTATAAAAGCTAGTATATGCATTTCTTTTTCCACATCCCCTCTCCCCCCACCATGGAAGGATACAAAATAATCTTTGAAGAGTAGATACCTCTGGAGAGAAATTTCAGAGATTAAGGTGGAAGGGTGGGCAGAAAACTTTTACTTTTCATTTTATATCTTCATGAGTCATTTGAATGTTTACCATATATGTTACTTATATTTAAAATAACGTATTTTAAAGCTTTACATATAGTATGATCCGATGTTTTCAGAACACTTCATTATAATAAAATACACCCAAATGTGATCACTGCATTGCAGAATTACACAAGATTGCTTTCCCTTTAAAATTTCTGTATTTTCTGAGTTTTATATCATAAACATGTAATTTATTATAAAAAGCCTCTCTTTTTTCTTTCCAACTTGAAGACATCCTATTAGTAAGAGGATGTACTGCCTCTAATAGATCTTAGAAATTTCAGAGATTCACCAGTCATGTCCTACCTCAGATCCACACAAAGGGTCACACTGTCCGGAGTCTGGGGGAAGGAAGGAGGCACATGAGACCCATGACAAAAAGCCAGCTAACACAACAGACCCAAACCCTCATTGGCTTAGCCCAAATCCCAGCTGACGCCACTCTGCAACAGCCCTGGGCCCCTGAAATACAAGGGCTGCCTGACCCAGAGGCACCCCAGAATCAAACAGGGAAGAATCATCCTCTTATTTTTCACCCTGGGCAATACACTGGCTGGACATTAGGCAGATAAAAAAAAAAAAAAAAAAGGAACCACTGGACCCTGAAGGCACTCTGTCCCACCAGCGAGGGGTGGCATCTGCTACGTGCACAGCCCTGAAGGGGTCACAAAGATGACCTAGTCCTGGGCCTGGCCCTCAAAGGAGGGTGCAGGGCTTCCCTGGTGGCGCAGTGGTTGAGAGTCCGCCTGCCGATGCAGGGGACACGGGTTCGTGTCCCGGTCCGGGAGCGGGGAGCGGCTGGGCCCGTGAGCCATGGCCGCTGAGCCTGCGCGTCCGGAGCCTGTGCTCCGCAACGGGAGAGGCCACAACAGTGAGAGGCCGGCGTACCGCAAAAAAAAAAAAAAAAAGGAGGGTGCAGACCAGATAAGGGGTAAGAAGGTATGTAAGTCAAACCCAGGCAGAAAGTGACCACAGCCCTAACAGCAGAGATATGGGTGAAGGACGACTGCGGTCCAGAGGAAAGAAGCTCACTTCCAGCCTGGGGCACACAGACGGCTTCCAGGAGACACGGCGAATGAACTGGGTTATACTCTGGGCGTATTCAAACAGAGGCCAGGCGCTCACCTGCCCAGGTGTGGGCAGTCTCTGCAGCATGTGGACCAGATATTTTAGTGACTGTCCCTCCTGCTTATGGGCAAGGCTGCCCGCCATCGCCATGTCGGGGCACCTGTATTTCCAGAGACCTGTGTGCTTTTTTTCTTCCCAGGGCATATAGCTCAATGACAAACCTGCGGCCAACAAGTTTGTGTACTTTCACAAAATGTTTTTTTTGTTGTTGTTGAAATTCACAAATCTTTTCACCACAGGCAACTAGGCCTAACACGTATTTTCGATGGAACACCTGTGACTCTGACAAAACACCCCCACTTAATGTATTTCTCCTTCCCACCAAAACTTTGCTAATAGTAGTGAAAATAAAAGCACTGACCCTATATTTGCTTGGTGCTCTGGACATGAGCTGGCACTGCAAGAGAGCAAAGTGCTCATTTAACAAAATTCAGCAAGACTCTACCCTCCCCTACCACTCCTTACCTGGCCGCTGGAAGGAGGAAATTACCAGACTCTGATTGTCTCCCTGCCTGCCCCCCACCTGGTTCAGTCTGGGTCCCCCACACAATGAGGTAAGGCTGCTCATGCCTCATGCGGTCACCCAGACCACACACGGGACCCCCTGATCAGGCGCCAGGATCACACGGTGGGAGTCACACTCAAAGGAGAGAGTGAGGCGGGCGCCTATGAGAGCAAAGCAGTTGACATCTAATCAGGGTTCTTCTCTAGATGGAGTCACGAGGGTAAATTTTTAGAAAAGTTTCTTAGAGAATAAAGTAAATGGGTTAATTTAATTGAGCGTGAAAGATGTTTTTTTATTAATTAATTTATTTTTGGTTGCACTGGGTCTTCGTTGCTGCACACAGGCTTTCTCTAGTTGTGGCGAGCAGGGGCTACTCTTCGTTGCGGTGCACAGGCTCTGGGCATGTGGGCTCAGTGGTTGTGGCGCATGGGCTCTAGAACGCAGGCTCAGCAGTTGTGGCACATGGGCTTCGTTGCTCCGCGGCATGTGGGATCTTCCCGGACCAGGGCTCGAACCCGTGTCCCCTGAATTGGCAGGCGGATTCTCAACAACTACGCCACCAGGGAAGTCCCGGAGCGTCAAAGACATTTTGACGGTAATGAGGAGGCGATGATTTATTTATAATCTACAAGGTTGTATCCATCTAGTTACTGGGATAATTATACATTTTAGAAATGCAAACTTATTATACGAAAAGTCCCTTCACACAATGAAGACTGGGGCCACCAAGAGGAAATCCTGCCGGGGAAGCTGGTGTGACACGACCATACCATGAGAGTGACACCGCCACAAAAGCTATTGGCCACCGGCCACTGCTAACCCTAGCTATAAGTTGGGGACTGAATAATCTCTAAGTTCCCTTCTAAAAATGAGGTCTTTTCCTGGAATAAGTATTTAGTCACCATCTGCTTCTGGGGACGTTTTCTTATCTCAATGCAGGGACAAAGAAGGCGCCTTCATCTTGCATCTGATCTGTTGTTTTTATTCTGCTGATCTGGGTTGAAGTTCCAGCTCTTGGATCCTCCCTAATCAAGATGCTGATGAAGATGTTGGGCAATACAGCAACCCGTTCAAGGGCCAGCAGAACAGAGTTCAAACCTTAGACTTGGGAAATGTCCTTCATCACCCTGCTGTTTCCTCTCCTGGAAAACACGGATGCCGGCACCTGCCTGACAGGGTTGCTATAAAGACAAAACCTGGCACAAAGGAAGTCCTGGTATGTAGTAAAAACTCATAGCCGTGACTTAAGGTGAAGGAAGTCCTACATGTTGACATTGGTTCCTTAATAACCGGCGGGTCCAGCTTGACCTGTGTGTATGGAGACCAGGCTGGCTCCTGTGACCACCACTTGCATCTCCAAGGGCTCACGAGCACTCAGCTTAACAATCCAATCAAACATTATTCCCAGTATTCCCATTATTCCCAGCTACAACATCATTAGAATAGAAATTCCAGAATCCATTTTCTAACACCCACTGAGAAATACTAGAAACAACAAGAAGTTCTGGAACACTAGAGGTGCTCCCCACAATTCAAAGACTCCCAAAGGAAGTAGAAGGGAGTAGATTTACCCACTCTCCTGAAACAACTACAAAATCAGTCGTGACACTTGAAACAAGAGTTTGCAGACACTGGAGCCCAGATAGGGCAGGGCAGAGATCCCTGCGAAACAAACGAGATAGGCCCACAACTGCTGCAGCCTCCGGCCTGGGGAGTGTCTGGGCTACAGCACAGAGAAAGGGGCCCAGGCAGAGCCCAGGGGTCTTGTTGAGTTGAGAAGACAGAGCTGGGATTCAAGGGAGGCCCAGGCACCTAGAATTCACAGGGCAGGGCACCAGAGAGGAGACAGCTGTCCAGACAACACTCCGGAGACCAGCAGAGGGGCCCCCTTGAGTCTTTAGCTAAGTACTGACACTCAGTACCCAAGGCTGGGGAGAGAAACACCCTGAAGGAGCACAGAGAACATCTTCCAGAACTCGCGTGGGGTTGGGAATAGGTCACGTCGCACCAGCCAGAGCAGAAAAGCTCAAAAATAAAAACACTGGAAAAAAAAAAAAAAAAAAAAAAACACTGTTATGGGCTGAACTGGGTTCCCTCAAAACTCCTATGTTGAAGTCCTAACCCACCCACCGCCCCACCCACACTGAGCCTCTGAACATGGCTGTATTTGGAGACAGAGTCTTTAATGGGATAATTTATTCAAAATGTGGTCATTAGGGTAGACCCTAATCCAATACGGCTGAAGTCCTTTTAAGAGGAGATTAGGATACAGATAACACAGAAAGAGGGATAACCACATGAGGACACAGCAAGAAGACAGCCATCTGTAAGCCAAGGAGAGATGCTTCAGGAGAAACAAACCTGCCAACACCTTGACCTTGGACTTCTAGTCTCTCCAAAACTGTAAGAAAATAGATTTCCTTTGTTAAGCCTCCCAATCTGTGATATTTTATAGCAGCCCTAGCAAACTAATACAGGTACTCAGACTGGTTATTGCCTCTGTAGTGGGGAAAAAAATTAGTCCTAGATTAAGGCATCTAATTAAAGCTTATAAAGCAAAACCCAAACGGCGCAAACTGTTTCCACGTCACTTAACCACGTCCCAGAACAAAGTTCAAGAATATTTATAGGAGTACTAAGATAGCCAGCACCGGGGCTTCCCTGGTGGCGCAGTGGTTGAGAGCCCGCCTGCCGATGCAGGGGACACGGCTTCGTGTCCCGGTCTGGGAAGATCCCACATGCCGCGGAGCGGCTGGGCCCGTGAGCCATGGCCGCTGAGCCTGCACGTCCGGAGCCTGTGCTCCGCAACAGGAGAGGCCACAACAGTGAGAGGCCCGCGTACCGCAAAAAAAAAAAAAAAAAAAAATCCAGCACCCACAAAGGTAAAATTTACTATGTCTGGCATCCAATCGAAAGTTACCAGGCAAGCAAAGGAGCTGGGAAATACAACCCATAATAAAAAGCAAGATCAATCAAAAAAGACTCCCCCCGCTTCCCCAGCAACTCTACCATCACATCCGCACTGTATTTCAAGACCCTGCCACAGAACCCACCTGGACCCAGAAGTGCATTTTAAAGTGATTCTCCAGTTCCCTGCAACAGACTTGCTTCTTTTCTTCTAAAGAGGGTCATTCTAGGTGACGACAGAGAGAAAGCACAGAAATGCTCACTTTCCATTTTGTTTCTCTGCTAACACGGTCACCTTTCCCGAGGAGATATACTATCCCATCTTCTTCATCGTCTAACCCTGGGCCTACTGTTGTACAGAAGTCTGTGGCTATCTTTAGCTGTTTTCACCAGTTTTAGTTCATTCTGTGTTAAAGCTGTGCTGAACCCCTTTCAATCAGCCCTAACTTAGACGATTCTTCATCCCTTGTTCATAAGGGTATGTTAAAATCCAAGCTTGCTGGTGATCACTGCATATGAACGTGTTCTCTCTGGATGCCTTCGTCCTTTCCTTCTTCACTTGGTGATTAATTATGTAATTACTTAATTCATGGAACAGACTCAAAATGCCATGTCTGGAGCCTTCCATCACTCTTGGCTCTATTCTCTTTTATGGTCCTCCTCTGAACACTTTTCTAAAACAGTCTAGAGGAGCAAGACATCCATGAACAGGACTAGCACCCAGTTGTGCTTCATAGGTATCCATCCTATGTGAGCAAGGCAATCTGCAATTTGTCCCAAGACACATCATCTTGCAACGAGGGTGCCTGAAAGAGTTGGCCAAGCCCCTGGGATGGGGGATCTCCGTGGGTACCTTGTAACCATCCACCTTAACTTCCTCTCTGTCACTGTCATATTAACCCTGGTTCCATATAGTCATAAAGTTCTAGAATAATATACCAGCTTTGATCTCTTTTCTTTAATTTATTTTATTTATTTTTGGCTGCATTGGGTCTTCGTTGCTGCATGTGGGCTTTCTCTAGTTGCGGCGAGCAGGGCTACTCTTCTTTGTGGTGCACGGGCTTCTCATTGCAGTGGCTTCTCTTGTTGTGAAGCACGGGCTCTAGGCATGCGGGCTTCAGTAGTTGTGGCGCACGGGCTTAGCTGCTCCGCAGCATGTGGGATCTTCCCGGACCAGCGCTCGAACTCGTGTGCCCTGCATTGGCAGGTGGATTCTTAACCACTGTGCCACCAGGGAAGCCCCAGCTTTGATCTCTTGCAGTGATTTGTGCAGGCTTTCATTTAAGCAAACAGATAGTACCTACTATGAGCCTGGCAGCACTTTCAAGCCCTATATCCCTTTGGAGCCTCACATCAATCCTGAGAAGGACAGACAGGTATCACTACCCCCATTTTAGTAGTGAGGAAGCCGAGGCCTCTCAAAGAGACCAAGTAACTTGCTCCAGGTCACGCAGCTAATGAAACATGCAGCCAACCCAGGACTCCTGGAACCAAGCCTCTTGTGGACACATCTTGCCCAGTCACTGCAATCACAGCCCTAACCGGTCACAGCGATGAGTCAGAATGCCCCCTGCCCCCCCCCCCAACTCCAGGCCTCCGCAGAATTCCCCGTTTTGATGCTTCTTTGCAGGCCACAGGATTAATTTTTTTCCTCCCAATTCATTCACACTTTGTGGGTTCATAAAAAAAATTAAAGTGACCTTCACCTAGATCTATACCTGCCCTCACTGCTAAGGGGATAGGGTAACATCAGGCAGGCCTAAAGGGACCAAGATGAACTCAGGCAGGGCATGAGGCCGTTGCATGCTGGGACCCTCCACCCCTCCTCATGCGCTCCCTTCAAGGACACTTCCAACAAGCCTGACTAGCACAGAAGGCCTGTCCCCCATGAAAGGGCAGGCGGGAGAAGTGACCGGCCCCGTGGCCAACACAGAGAATGCCGAAATGCAATTCCCTCCCCCCATCACTGCTGTGCTGGGTGGAAACGGGGTCAGAGCCGCCCAGCCCATTCATTTAATCCAAACTCCCCCTCTCCATTCAGCTTTTAAGTCTTCAGAGCTTTCAGTCCAAGGAAGGATGATTTCCTCTGCAAAATAAACAAAATAAATTAAGCCCGTGCTCTTTGATCTCCGGGCTTTTGTGCAACTGATGGCCTCAACAGAAACAGTCCTCCATCCTCCTGGCATCTCAACAAGAATGGAAAAATTCAGCCACTGTCTCAGGAGGCAGAATGCCAGCATTCAGCCACCTGCCAGACACCCTGCTGAGAATGGGGCTTGGCTAAGGAAGGGGTGCTTTGCCACCCATTCACCCATTAAAGCAAGAAGATTCTACATGAGGCAGGGCAGGGCCTGTCAGACAAGTCAAAAACTCTAAGGTAGGAGCTCTCATTTGGCCCATTTTTGTTGTTTTCCCTCATTCCCACCCCAGGGCCTTTGCACTGGCTCTTATCCCCATCAGACATGCTCTCTCTCCAGATTTTGGAAAACTGACTCCTTCTTATCCTTCACATCTCCTAGGAGAGGCCTCCCCCATCGAATTAGCTCCCGTACTCCACTCTCAATCCTCTATCCCATCACCCTTCTCTGTTATCTTCTTGGCCTTTATCACGATCAGGAATTATCTTGAGTTTCTGTTCTGTTTACTTTGACTCTATGTCTACCTCCATAACAGCAGCGACATTGTCTCTCCTGATCAGCACTGTCTCCCCATGAGTTAGTTAGCAAAATGCCTGGCACATGGTAGGTGTAAGGCACATGTTTATTGAAGGAGGGAGACTGCATGAAGGAGAACTGGGTTCTATTTCCAGTGCCAGCTCTGCCTGCCCCACACACTGTGTGGTGCACCTAGACCAGGATGCAGATCGATGCATGGCTGCCACGGGCTGCAGGAGCATGTCTGTGTGCTTGAGATCGGGAAGGCCGATGAGACACATAGCTGGTTCTGGAGGGGCAGAGAGCAGAGAGGGGACTTTCCCTAACAGGCTTGCTCAGCTGGGACAACTGAAGGACCACAGCCAGTTAGCAGAGTATATATAATAGATATAGATATCTAGATATATGTATACATATAGGTACCAAGAGAATAGGAACCTGTGGGTGTTTATCTGTGCTCTTGGATTTCCCAAGCGTAAGACAAGATGGTTGGATTACTGATTATGCTGAAGCTTTTGGTGGTTTCAGACCAACCTGAGAATCTGAAGAAAGATACTGACTCCAGCGAAATGCACAAGCATACATAGGAAAATAGTGCCTACATTTCCTAGAGGTGCACAGACTTCGAAGCTCATCCACAGGCCCCAGGATGAGAACATCTTATCCTAAGGCTCTTCCTCAGGCCCCCGTGCTGGTCGTTTGCCTGCTTGCCCTCAGACCCAGTCCTGACCCTCCTCTATACTCCCCTAGCTCCCTTCTTCTGCCTTCTGGTAGGTCTGGCCAATAGGAATCCAGGTAGAAGACTATTACACCTGTAAGAAGAAGAAGAGAAACCAGGGTGCTTCTCCCACCCCTTGCTGCTTTGGGTGGTGTCTCCACAGTGGCTCTAACACCTCTGGGTCTCCTGCCCTCCCCAGGGAGCCCCTCCCTCTGTGGTCCTGTCCCAGCCAGCAGGCCTTCCAAAGGGCTCGCATCTCCAAGTGCTGCTGGATCCTGGGCTCCACGAAACCAGCTCCCCACTGTCTCTCCAGCCCTAGGGATGCTCACAGCTTCCCGCTCTTGTGGTTTCCTGGTTGCCTCTCTGTTTCCTGTTTGACTTTGGATGTCCTCCAACACCCGTATACTCAGCTCCCCACATAAACTCCATCTACTACACTTATTGGCATGAGCAAAGGTTTCCTGAAAGTCCCTGATGGATCGGCCTCCCTCCAGCATGGGCATTCTGGAAGGCTCTAAGCTTTGAGAAAGGTCAGTCTGAGTTGCAAGAACCAAGCCCTAGGAAGTTCAAGAAGACGGAGGGGGCTAGGAAAACCCACAATGCCAGCAAGCGCAACGCCCCTGTCCTGTCCAGTGCCATTTCAGGAAAAAGCTAAAAATTAAAAGCCTCACAACCACCACCCAGCTAAACTGTTTACAACTGTTTTTGTGGACAAGGGAAACAAACGTGAGGCTCTCAGCAGCCATCCGGTCAGTCGTGGCCCTTCTCTGATCTAACAGCCGCCAGGGTGAGTCTTCCCAGCATTCCTGCTCAGGAGCTCACGCTAGCTGCTGAATGCCCCCTGCCAGAGACCCAAGTGCACAATGGCAGGTGCAGGCATTCCCATCCGGGACGCCGGGGGGCAGCCAGGGGTGCCAGTCCTGTAGCATCACAGACACATACCGTCTGGATTCCGTCATCCACGAGCAGGCATCCTTCCACCCAGAGAGAGTACAGCTGGGACCCTGCACCTTGGAGCAGTCCCACACAGGAGGATACCTTACGTTCTCACTGTGCTCATTTCTTTTAATGAATAGCCCCTTCCATGAGCTCCCTTGTTCCTTCCAGCCATTCGGCAAGGCAGGTAGGGCAGACATGCAGGCAGGATTATCCTCACTGAGGCACGGGGAGGGTCAGTGGCTTTCCCAAGGCCACACAGCTACTTTGACGCAGAGCCGGAATTGGAACCCAGAGCAGGGAATGACTTCAACCGCCTTCCCATGGCTTCCACACAGGAACCAACATAAACCTCGACACCCCACGTGTGAGGTTGGGTTCCCCCAGACACAGACCCGAAGTGGGGACTTCAGTGCAAACTGCATCATGAAAGTACTGATATTCAACCATTTTTTCACCTAAAAACAGTGCAATTTCATATGGCTTGGAGGAATACAGTTGGTCCCTGACCTGACACGGTTCAACTTATGATTTTTCAAATTTACGATGGTACAAAAGCAATAGACACTTGGTAGAGACCATACTTCAGATTTTGAATTTTGATCTTTTCCTGGGCTAGCCACGTATGGAACGATACTCTCATGACGCTGGGCAGTGGCAGCAAACCATGGCTCCCAGTCAGCCCCCCAATCACAAGGGTAAACAACTGATACACTTACCACACTGAACAACCACTGTTTTCTTTTTTACTTTCAGTACAATATTCAATAAATTATGAGATATTCAACACTTGATCATGAAACAGGCTTTGTATTAGATGATCTTGCCCAACAGTAGGCTACTGTAAGTGTTCTGAGCACGTTTAAGGTAGGTTAAGCTAAGCTACGGCGTCTAGTTGGTTAGGTGTATCAAATGCATCTTGGACTTATGATATTTTCAACTCACAATGACTTTATTCGGATGTAACCCCATCATAGAAGATCAAAGAAGATCTGTAGTTTATTTGGGTAGCAATTCCAGGGAAGAACCAGTTAGGGAGGGGGGAGGTGAGATGCAATGAAGAGTCTGATGACAGGATGCGGAGATGGACATTCCCAGGGGCTCAGTCCTGCTGGGGACCTCTGGGAGGCACCGCGGAGTGGCCCTGCTCAACACGGCAGGCACCATGTTGGTGCCTGCTTACTGGCTACTTACATAAAAATTACTTAAAATTAAAAATTCAGTTCCTCAGTCTTATTAGCCACATTTCAAGAGCTCAACAGCCACATGGGCCAGTGGCTGCCATATTGGACAACACAGACATAGAACATCTCCATCATCACAGGAAGTTCTGTGGGCAGCGTTGGGGTAGAACACGCCACAGAGCTGTGCCACCGGAGGACCAGAATCTGGGGTATTTATACTCCCATCCGAGTCTATGATTGGGGCTGCTCCTGGGGGCTTTGCCCCTGGGCACTTCCAGCCGTCCTGGCTCACTCTAGCTCCAGGAAGCAAGGGCAGAGGCATGGGAGGTGCTGACATTAGGAGCAGCTGGGCGGGATAGGAATGGAGAATGCTGGGGAACACAGGCAGGGCACTGACAGCATCTGCTACCATCACTGGTCCCTCCTGCACATTGACTCTCTGCTCTTGTGGAAGGCCCTCTGGATACAGTCCTGATAGGACTGTGGCCCTGGAATCCCCCGGCCTCACGAGAAGCCATTCTCCCCTGGACAACACACCCAGAAAGACACAACCCAGGCCTTCCAAGCATTTATGATCTATGACAGGCAAGTAAGACGCAGATCATAGCACATGGCAACTGTACAAACACGGACCAATAAACTAAATTAGGAAGTCTTATGGAGAAACCCTTGTGAGCAGTGCCCAGCCAACGGCAGGCGGGTGTTGCCTCCAAGAACTATCTAGAACTTGAGAGATATACGTTGGAGACTGATATCCCCACCAGGCTGGCTAGTCCCTGAATATTCAAGTTATGGCAATTTCCAAAGCAGAGCTCTGACATATCACTGCCCTGGTTCAAAGCCTGGCAAGGTCAAGGCAGTGCTCTGAAGACCAACACTCAACATCTTCTCAGCCTATTCTTCTTCTCCAGGGGCTGCTCTCAGCACAACACGGTGGCCAGAGCTCGGGCTCTCTGGAACCCAACCACCTGGGTTCACATCCCATCCACCTCCTAACTGTGTGGAGTTAAGGTACATTATTTGATATCTCTGAGTTCAAGTTTCCTCATCTGTAAAGTGGGTACAATAATACCTTCTCGAATTACAAGGATTAAATGAGTCCACATCTGTAAAGGATTTAGAAGGGGGTGGCAGACTTCTTCTGTAAAGAGCCAGACAGTCAGTATTTAAGGCCTTGCCAGCCATGTGGTCTCTGTTGCAATTTCTCATCTCTCCCCTGGAGCCCAGTGCAAGCCATAGGCAATATGTAAATAAATGGGCATGGATGTTCCAATAAAACTTTATTTATAAAGTCAGGGGGTGCGCCAGATTGCCAGCAGGCCGTTTCTTAGAAAATGCCAACCTCTATCTTAGAACAATGCCTGCTCTATAGTAAATGCTGTATTAATTTGGTTAAATGAATGAATAAAGTATGCTGTGCCCTCTTCCCTCTCAGATTCTCCTTGCATTGCTTCCTCTGCCTCCCCCTCCACTCATCTTTCAAGACCAAGCTCAAGAAGCCTTCCTAGACCTTCCCTCTTTTCTCAAAACCCAGAGCGCTGTGCTTGCTCTTCTATCATAATACTCGCCCTAGACTGCCATTTGTGGAGTAACTTGTTCAGTTGCAGAATGTAATGGTTCCTGTAAGATGAGATGATTCAGCGTCTTCTTTTTATCAGTAGGGAAGGCCCAGAGAGGCCAAGTGGCTTTCTCAAGGTCACACAGTGAGGGTCAGGATCAGACATGGGGTGTCCTGAGTCTTAGGGTTAGCGAGGCTACAATACTGGATGGGACAGGGTGCAGGTTTCTCTACCGTCCACCTACTGTCCATTTCCAGCGTCGCACACAAAGTGAGCTCACAGACACACAAATTCAGACACATACACACAAGTACTTGCACACACACACTCGGGCATGTACTCACACCTGTAAACACACACATGCACACAGAGACACAGAAATGCAGACACAGGCACACGTCAGCATAAACACACACAGGCTCAAATATTCACAGACATGCACACATATATACACATATACACACTGACACATAACACATGAGCGCATAGGTACACAGATACATGCACACACTGACACACAAGCACATGCACACTAACACAAACATACACACTAACAGACATTTACACACATAAACACAAATATACACACTTGAAAAGACATACACACATACACACATGTCCCTATACATACACACACGTCCCTATACATGCCTACATCCTCACACAGACCCATACACACCTTTATGCATGGGCGCACGCACACACCCATACACACACACGCATGCACACCCTGCCTGATGCTTTTAGGTTCTACCTTTACAGACATACACAGCACGCTTTCCCAGAAAGGGACTGTGCCCTGTTCACTCCCCTCCCTTCTCCTCTCCAAGACTTTAACACTCTTAGCATCCTGCCTGGTGCTGTGAACACGGCTGGTGTTCGTGTTTAATTGGAAGAAGAACAGGTGACGTTGTCACATCCAGGGGCCTTGGGTCCAGGGGCAGAGCTTTGTTAAGAAGGCCCAGCTGCTGGCCGTGTCACCCCTGAGTTTCAAAGCAGTTCTCTGCCCCCAACCCAGAGAGTCCTCCCCGGCCCCACCAGCCTGGGCAGCAGTCTGCCTCTTGCCGGCGGACTGGCAGGGTGCTGCTCATTAACACCTCTGCCGGGGGTGGCAGAGACCTAATGAAACTCAAACCAAGTCATCTGGCCACTTGTCTGGAGCTGCAGTCAGAGGTCCCCTGGGGTGGGGAGGGTGTGGCAGAAACCACAGGCTTAAGTGGCCCTGCCTTCTAGGACTTATATACACCACCAAACATAAAATAGCTAGCTAGTGGGAAGCAGCTGCATAGCACAGGGAGGTCAGCTCGGGGCTTTGTGACCACCTAGAGGGGTGGGATAGGGAGGGTGGGAGAGAGACGCAAGAGGGAGGGGATATGGGAACATATGTAAATGTATAGCTGATTCACTTTGTTATAAAGAAGAAACTAACACACCACTATAAAGCAATTACACTCCAATAAGATGTTAAAAAAAAAAGTGGCCCTGGCGTCTGTCTCCCAGCGTGTGGATTTTCCAGCTGAACTTTATAAATAAAATCAGAGCCAGGCACGCACTCTACCTGAGGGGGACACAGGACACGGCCCCCACCTGACCTCCCTTCAGACCCCCTGTAAAACAGTGGCTCGGAAAGAGCCTGGCTCTGCTCCGCCTGGGAAGGTGCCCCTTTGCCATGACCTCTCCCCGGCGGGGAGGTAAAGGGCTCAGGAATCCTATTTCTTGGCACCATCACCCAGCACAGCCCGAATCTGACCGACACCCGCTCTGGGCCTCAATGTTTACGCCACATCTACCAAATGGGGTGGATAATCTCTCAATCCTAAATGATAAGGACGCAGCGCCCGAGGAAACAGGACTCTGACCTCTAGAGAGATGGGAAGGGGGGGGGGGGGGCAGCTCGCAAAAGCCCGAGGAAGAACATTCCTTGCTGGTACCTCGCCGGTACCTCTCCACTTAACGGAGGAGCCACTCTGCAAGTTAAGTAACTGATGGAGCACACTCTAAAAATACAAACTGGGTTAGCACTCCGGGTGGCAGATCGCTCCGAGAGGGAGTTAATTCGGGCGTCGGCTCTCCATGGACTGGGGACTGTGAGCCTACAGGCGCAGGCTTGTGAGCCAGGGGGCCCCCCAGAAACCGACTGAGACGCGACCTGAGCAAGATGAAAGTGGAGAAAATGGCCCGGGAAGCACTGGGGCGACAGCACAGGCCTTCCCAGCACAAGGCAAAGAAAACTCGGGAAAGAGTTGAGGGTACAAAAACCAGTAAGGAGGTGGTGGAAGTTTTACACAGGAGAGCTCACTCCACTTGATCGGGCTGCAAAGAGCCCAGCCTCCTAGCTTTATGGAGTCCCTTGCTCCTCCAAGCCATGTCCACAGACCAGCAGCATCAGCATTGCCTGAGCCCTTGTCAGAAATACAGAATCTCAGGCCCCACCACAGACCTCCTGGATCCGCATTTTCACAAGATCCCCAGGAGATTCTTGAACGCATTAAAGTTTGAGAAGCACCAGATTGGGAGTCAAAACCCCTGATTCTGGCCCAGCTACTGCCATCAGATTGCTGTGTGATTTTCTGGGAATTGCTTGACCTCTCTGAGTTTCCTCATCTGGGCTATGGGGAGTGAGCTTTGTTTCTCTCTCATGGGTTCCAGGAGGTTTATGTCAGATCCTCCACCTGCAAGCCCTTGGAGACGTGGGAGGGCTTTTACAAGTAATGATTCCATTCCTACCAGGAATCCTACCCTTTCCCCTTCTGGATGTTATTAGTGCACAGAGAGGGAGGTTAGGAGATGATACTTGAAGGACGCATGGAGGCCAGGAAGATAGCCTCCTAATTTCTTTTAAACCTTAACGGCTCTCAAAAAAAAACAAAAAGGAGGGGGGGGCTAAAAAAAAAAAAAAAGACATAGCCTCTTAATAATGGGAAAGCAACAAATCTGAGGCATGCTAAGTAAGCTAGAGCATTCCATCTAGAAATCCTAGGTCTGGCACTGTCCTCTGCCTTCACATAATTCAGGTATCACTACTGAATATCCATCTGAGAAATGAGGCTTCCTAGGCTCAGAAAGGTTAAGTGAGTGAGTCGAAGTCACACAGCCAGTGAGAGGCAGGGCCAAAAGAAGGAGCCGGGCTCCCTGTCCTCTAAGGCAAACTCTCGTCAGGACTTCAGGGTACCCATGTCCTTGGCAGCCAACCCAGATCAGTATGTGAACAGTAAGGGGAAAGCCATTCTAATACTGGTCTGAGTTGAACAGAATTGAAAAGATAAATCTGCCATGGGAGGAAATTACATCAGAGGGTTTAGATAGAAAGTCTATAAATTATTGCTTATCTGGTTTCATTGAATTCATTGCTTCCCTCCATTAGCTCCAGGGGCTGAGCTGCCCAAGCACCTGTCTTCTATCAATACACAGGCCTGTAGTTGTGTGTAAACCCACAGGGGAAGGGAACAAAGGGATATGGCACAAATTCTAAACCAAAACCAGACGAGAGACGTAAGTATAGCCCAAATGGAACACACACACACACACACACACTAGCAACCCAGAGGTTAAACTCTGAGAAGGCCAGGCCTGGATCCTTCTGGGCTCTCACCTGGAGCCCAAAAACGGTCTCTGTTGAGGCTGGAAGTAGCAGGGAGAACTCAGCAGAAACGGGGTTCTTTGCCCATAGCTGGTTTCCAAGAATGCTGGGAGCAAACTGCTTGGTCTTCCCGGGCTGCGGGAAGGGCTCTGAGGCTGGAGATGCAGCTAGGGGCAAAGCTGGCAGCCACTGGCCCAAAGGCACCAGGCAGTCTACAGCTACAAGCACATTTTAATGCAAACGGAAAGAAAGACATCCTGGCCAGGCCCTCCCTTCTGGCTTCAGGATGGCACCCCTGTCTCTGGAGCTGCCTGGCTTTTCTCATGTCTTAGGAGGCATCATGAGATCATGGAAATACTTGACGGGGGCGGGGGTGGGGAGTTAGAGGAGCCTGAGTTTGAATCCGAACCCTGCTACTTAAGAGCTGTGCCCACCTTGGGTGAGTCACTTAAACACCCTGAGCCTCAGCTTTCTCATCTCTAAAATGGGGATAACAACAGTGCCGGCCTCAAAGGGCTGTAGGGAGGATTAAATACGATACCGTATACAAAGTCTCTGGTTGGCACCCAGCAAACAGCAGGCATCTACTGGGCACTGGTGCCCTCCTCCAATGTACAACAAACATGTTTCAGGGATGGGCCTTTCCTGGGCCTGTATTATATTAAGAGAGTGGCCAGCCCCTGCCAGATTTCCAGTTCCACCCCTCAGCAGGGGTGGTCTTGTGGTCTTAATGCACGGTGCCCCTCACCCAGGACTGGGCAGTCAACACCTACGGAGATACCCATGGGATGCTGGGAGGGAAAGGACAGACTGAAATCTGCCCTGGTAGGGAAGGAGGCCACCCCAGCAAGCGCTCTGGTGGGGGCTCAGCTGGCAGGAGGTGGGGAGTCCAGCAAAGGCACACCCTTGGCCAGAGCAGCAGGAACTGACCACAGCTGCCAAAGGGGGCGCCAACGACGGGCCATGTGGCTCAGGGCTGACCCGCTGCCCCGGCCCAGAGCTCCCTGCCTCTCTAAAGCCTGGCTGCCCGTGCCTCAGCCCTCACACTAATGAGAACAGGCTCCTCACATGATCCTTCTCCTCCTTCACCTGGTCTCCCCAACATGACAGGAAGCGCCCCACAGGCAGGGGAGGGACCAGTGTTCCTGTGGTCCCCTTGAATGGAACAAGTCCAGGCCTGGGTCACCTGCTGGCTAGTGGTGATGCTTTGGGCAAGCTCCAAGAGAAGACTGACATACCCACCCACCTACCACCTAGGGTGGTTAGAAAACCCAGATGATCTCACTCACTCATTTAAGGAACGTGCACTGAGAACCTAGCGTAAGCCACATACTGTGCGAAGCTCCAGCAGTGAAAGAGTGGGAAAGGCAGACACGGTCCCTGTCCTCAAAGGGCTTACACTCCTGAGAGAGACAAAGACCAACCGAGCACACAAACGTAAATATCATGTATGTGTTCAATTGTGACGACTTTCCAGAAAGGAGTCAGTATGCTTTATAATCAATCACTGACGGCATCAACAGTTACAGTACGAGTAGTGCATGAGACAGGGTAAATCTGGCTCCAGTAAGATAGGAAGGGGCCCCAGAGAGGTGAGAGAGGGGAGAATGTGAGCAAAAACCCATCTACGCGAGAGAGCTCCCTATGCTGTGATGCCCCTTCACAGCACAGAGGGCGTTCACATTATGACACATGGAATGGTGATGCCCACCAGCGAGGCGAGGTATCACCTCTGATGTGGAAGCCTGGAGAAAGTGAAGCCTAAATCACATCAACAGGATTCACAAGGAAAAAAAGGAAGGAGGAAGGAGAGGGGGATGGAGGAGAGAAAAAGGAAAAGGAAGAGGAGGGGAAAAGTAAATAAAAATAAAGGAAAAAAGAAAGATAGAGACCTGCACAGGGAAAACCCAGCTGGAAGAATGCAGAGCCTCTCTCAAGATCTCAGGGTGACCCCTGGGCCAGACTGTGAAGGACACCATGTGATAAAGCTATTGCCACCTCTGCTTGACAGGCACACTCACCTCCCGTGGATCCTGGACTTATACATCCATCTGTTAAAACCAATCTGACATCGTTGAGGCTATTGCTACACTGTTGGTAGGACAGGCTCCACACCAAATAAATTTGCTTTAACCAAGCCCTCTTGACTGATTGCGTGTTTTCACTATGGAAGGTCTGTCTCCCTCACAGTCATCCACAATGGTGTTGGCAGAGAAGGGTTCAGTGGATGTCATGCCAGGCGACTAGAAGACCCAGGGGTTCTGGATGCCACTGAGGATGACCCAATAGGGTTCCACACATTGCAATTCAGTTTTGCTTAATATGCAGCCATAGAATCGGATGACAGAGCTCTTAGTCACAGCATCAGAGTCGTGGGGATGTCTGGAGCTGCCGGAGCCCATAAAGGTCACCTTTTATTCCAACACCTCCATTTGCAGACAGGGAAGGTAGGCTGGAGGCATTTGACCTTCCCAAGGTCACTCACTGCTGCTTCCTGGCAGAATTGAGACCAGAACCCGTTTCCAGACTTGGGAGGGAGCAGAGCACAGCAGTTCGAGACCAGAGACTCGGGAGTCACAAAGTTTCAGAAAGGCTGCCCGAAGCAGGCAGGGAGGTGCAGAAGGCCACTAGACAAGCTCTCCGTTCACAGGGGGCCTCGAATGTAGACCTCAAAGCTATCCCTGAGGACGTTATATACGCATGCAAGGAGATGCACTCATGGGTTGGGGAAAACGTACCATTGCCTATCAAGTTCAGACTTCATCCTGTTACCAGATCTCACCCCTGTAATACTCTAGGGATTAAGTTTACATATGAAGTAATTATCCTTTGAATATCAAGATCATATTGTGTTCGATTTCTTTTTCTTTTCAAAAGCACTCCTTTATTGAATTCAGGTAAACATTTAAAATAGACCACAATTTGCATAACCCTGCTTTGGCATGTCTTCATTTTTTAATTTCTATATGGACGGAACTAGGGCTTTCTAGCGTCAGACTGTCTGAACTCCAGTCCTGTAGCTGTGTGACCTCAGGCAAGCTACTTAGCCTCTCTGTGCCTGTAATGGGCTGAACTGTGTCCCACTCTAAAAAAAATTCACATGGGTGTCCTAACCCCCATACCTCAGAATGTGACTGTATTTGGAAATAAGATCTTTAAAGAGGTGATTAAGCTAAAATGAGGCCATTTGGGGGGACTCCAGTCCAATATAACTGATGTCTGTGTACAAATTTCTTCTTCTTAGAAGGACATGTACACAGGGAAGACAATGTGAAGACCCAGGGAAATGAGGCCCATCTACAAGCCCAGGAGAGAGGCCTGGGATAGATCCCTGCCTCACGGCCCTAAGAAGGAACCAATCCTGCTGACACCTAGATCTCAGACTTGCAGCCCCCAGAACTGTAAGAAATTTAATTTCTGTTGTTTAAGCCACCCAGTCTGTTTGTTACAGCAGCCCTAGAAGACTCACCTTCCTCATCAGGCGAATGCTGATACTTGGGCCTTCCTCACAGAGTTGTGCTGAGTACCCAGTTCCTGGCACTTAGTAGGTGCCCGATAAACGTTTCTCACACTTATTACTAACACGGAGCCTTAACCCAGCCTGGTCTTGGCAGACTGTTTTCTCTCACTCTTCTGTGTGAGCAGAAAGCAGAATGATAAATTCTGCAGGCAAGCCCAAGTTCTTCACAGTCCCCCTCTCTCCAAACGACCCCTTCACCCCAAGTCCCTCAAAGCAAAGCGGTTTGAACCCCCGGACCTGCACTCACAGGACTTTCCTTTTGCTCCCCACTCTCGGCTAGCTGTCGCTCCCCCTCAGCACTGTTTTAGGACCTGCCCGTCTGTCCCTACCGTCTCCCCACCCAATATCACGGAGGCCCCAGTAGGAAGCCTGATTCTCCTCCAGCTTATCAAAGTTAGACAACACAGGATGCAGCTCCAGAAAACAGAGTTGATAGGAAAACAGCTACACAACATCCAAATTCCCCAATTATGAGCATCAGAGGCCTGGCCTTCCAGTTTATTGGAGAGGGAGGGCTTCTCTACTTCGGGATGAGCTGGAGAGCTGACACAGCTCTGGACGGCTCTCCAGCCACCCAAGCATAACCCAGCCTGTTGGTGGCGGTTTGAGAACTGTGTCTCGTTCTCAGTTTACCTTGCAGAAGGCCCCCAAACCTAAGAGTCACCAGAAGGAACTCCTGAGGGCCTAGAATAAGTTAACTGGCAGTGATGGAAAACTCTTGGGGTGTGACCTTACCTAAAGCTGACTGAGAAATCACCTGGGACCGGCCAGTGAAGGAAGGGGCACAAAGACCCTCAGAAACCAGTAAGGCTTCCGGAGATCACCCGTGAACCCGGAAGCTTGGCCCAACTCTAAAACCCCAGCTCTCTGCTGCCTCAGCAAAGTAGCAAGAGATTCGGGAACTGCCGAAGCTTCCAAACCTGTACGGCACTGGTGATGAAAATTAAGGTCATTTAGAAGCTAAAGCTGATCTGACTCTGAAGGGAATTTTAATCTGTTAATGGATTTTCCAGCTGATGGTTGGTGGGGGCAAGACAGCAATTCACCATGGGTTTAAGGCAAAAACAGGGCCCCATAAGCCAGCAAGTCACAGAGAGCTCTTTAGTCTTTCTTCAACTGCATCAAGAACAGGTTGTCCGGGGATGCAGATTTTTTCCCCCCATTTTCATCAGCTAATAGCAGATGAACACCTGATGATGCGGCCAAGATTCTTTTAATCCCATCCGTCAGGGGGAGCGAGGGTGCAAAGGGCAGGTGCCTACTTGTGCCTCTATTGGAGGGATGTAGGATTTGGTGGCTGGGGCAGAAACCCAGGGGCCAGTTTCTCCACTAGTCACAGACTGTTTGCAGGGAACCGGGAGAGAGAAGCAGGTGGAATTCTCTCATCCCTGTGCCCATTCTGCGGAGGATGTTAAGAAATGGAAATATGTTCACTTATCCCACAAATGATTATGGACAGCCTACACTATGTCATGACTACAGCAACGACTAAAATAGACCCAGTCCCTGAGCTCATTGACTCGATGGTCCGGCAATGAATCTGACAGCGTAAACCAAGGAGGAGATGCCACAGAACCGTATCATTAAAGGCCCTCATTAAACGTTGCAAAGGGAGGACTGGGGCCGGGGGGGGTACCCAGAAGGAGTCTCCACGTAGAGGAAGAGTGAGTCAAGAGAAGAGCTTCACCCAGAAATGTAAACCAAAGGCCACACACCTCATCCTGAGCACCCAGAGCTGCTGAGAGGCTCAGGTGCCACCCGAAGCCTCTGGACCGGACTCTCACTGGGAACACCAGAGCTCACGGGGCTCTATGGTGAGGACAGACAAGAAAAACCTAATTCCCGAATCTTACTTTCAGCTGCAAGCCAAGCAGAAGAGTAAAAAGAAGCCACTTGACGAGAATCCCAACCATACAGAACGAGTCATTTAATCCTTTTTAAAAGATCCCCAGGATCTGCATCTTGCTGGCGTCTAACTTGGGAAACTCTCATCTTATTTCAAATGACAGGAGTTTCTCTAGAAGAGTCACCAAAAGCCATCTCCCTGAGAAGTGCAATTTCCAGCCATTTGTTTGTCCCAAAACTTGGACTCTTCTGTTGTGTTCCTTTAGGCAATGTGAGTAACTATGCCAGCTGAGGAGGTGAGAGGAGGAAGTTGGAGTGGGGAGTGGGCAAGGAGGCATTCCTGCTCACAGGGAACATTCCCGGGTTGTCCAAAGAATACACACATGCACACATACATGCACACACATACATGTAGTACATGTACATGCATGCATGCACTACATACACACGCACACGTGCACACAAACACACGCACACAGTTTTCTTGCCTTTAATAGAAAATAGAGCTTTAAAAAGAAACAGAGAAAGTGGTATTTGGACCATCAGCCCAATCCTATACTATGACAGCTTTTACAAAATATCCTCTGAAGTCTGATTTTCCCACATCTGAAAACTAATTTATTTCTTTTTGTTCCGTTGCTGTTAGGCACTAAAATATAAGTATCTGTGCACACAGAGGCAGCTTCCCAATCTTCCATCGGTGACATCTGTGGAGAACTTTGGAGCTGGTGTGTATTCACACAAGGCATCATCGTGTTTCAGCCTTAAAACAACAGCGGAAGCAGGGAGAAGCTGGAGATCAGGGAAGTGATCAAGGTCTCAGGGAGGGTGGGTCAGCTGCGGAGCTAGGGCTCAAGTGCAAGTAATTCACTGTGTGATACAGCGGGTGCCCACTGTGATCCAGGGGACACAGTCTTGCACAAGACACACCCTAGGCTCCCCCCATCAGGGGCACCACAAGTGTGGCTAAAGGGACTCCATCTTTCTCAGGGTGGGCAGAGTGCAACGTGCAAAGCAGAGCTGCCCAGGTGCTCATTTCTCGGAAGGACCACACATCAGGGTTCTCTGGCCAACCTGCTCAGTGCTATGGCCTGAGTGGGTCCCCACAGGGGCACAGTGCTGCCCCTCACCCGGGTCAGACTCCCTCTATCGAAATCCTCAGTCTCCATCTTTCTCCTCACCAAACCAATAACACGGGCGCCTGCCGAGTGATTTCTCTTTAGAAGTAGCCTGTTTTCCCCAAAATTCCTCAACAAAGGCCATTGACTACAAATGGCCAAGTTTCATCTGGACCCAGAATTGGAACAGTCCCATGAGGCAGGCCCTGGGGAAGGTCCTGGACCCCAGAACTGAACATTTACGTTCTTCAAAAAACCAAGGTGGAGGGCTTCCCTGGTGGTGCAGTGGGTAAGAATCCGCCTGCCAATGCAGGGGACACGGGTTCAAGCCCTGGTCCGGGAAGATCCCACATGCCGCGGAGCAACTAATCCCAGGCACCACAACTGAGCCTGCGCTCTAGAGCCCGTGAGCCACAACTACTGAAGCCCGCGTGCCTACAGCCCGTGCTCTGCAACAAGAGAAGCCACCGCAATGAGAAGCCTGGGCACCACCATGAAAGAGTAGCCTCCGCTTGCCGCAACCAGAGAAAGCCCGTGCACAGCAACAAAGACCCAAAGCAGCCAAAAATTAATTAATTTTAAAAAAATACAAGGTGGAGCTATATTCTAAGAGGAGCTGCTGAAGGATGAAGCGGAGCCCTCAGCCTCGAGCAGCGACGGCCAGCAGATCTTCAGCCGTGTCTCCAAGGCCTCTGAAGAGCTGCCAAACAGGGGGACATATTCTCTCCGTCCCCGGGGTGGACGCAGACCAGCAGGTGGAACATTTAGAAAAGAAGCAAGTTCCTTCTCAGTTACCTAGGACAGGATGGCCATCTTGGATGGAATATGGGAGACAGTTAAGAAGAGGTTGGATGGTCCCTCGGTGGGGACACTTGGAGCAGTGATTCAAGCATCAGGTGGAAGGCTGCGTTGACAGGATCCTGTGAATTTCTTCCAACCTTTAGAGTCTCCAGTGGGACGGAATAATCACAAAGTCCCTGGGAGACCTCCTGGTCACCTGCCTGCAGGGCTCTCCTCTGGGCCTAAAAATAAGACTCCCAGAGTCCTGATCCAATCAGATCCTTAATAATGTGTCACCGTGGCTATAAATATGTCTCTTTAAGAGCCAGTTAATATGATTATTTTAATCAGCTACGCTCCCTAGAAGGACTACCAGCTCCCTCATCGGCCCTGAAATGCGTGTGTTCTGAGTAGACTGGATCCTCCTGTCCTCACTGAGCAGGTCCATGGAGCAGTCACCGTGGGGTACGTGGGGGATGGTCACGGGCAGCCCCTTCTGCTTCCCCTTTCCAGTGCCCCTGGGATGCTCATTCCACTCTGGGGTCTCTTCTGATCATTCACCAAGACCCCCATAAAGACAGGGCTGCTGGACGCAAATGCCCAAAGGGTGTAAATCAGACACAAGGTCATATGAGAAGGATTGTCAGGGGCCGAATCGTCCCCCTCAAGTCCATATGTTGAAGTTCTAACCCCCAATACCTCAAAATATGACTGTATTTGGAGACAGGGTCTTTAAAGAGGTGAGTAGCTAAAACAAGGTCACTAGTGTGAGCCCTGAGCCAACCTGACTTGTGTCCTTATGAGGAGATGAGAACACAGACACACAAAAGGAAGACCCTGTGAAGACAGAGGAAGAAGACAGTCATCTACAAGCCAAGGAGAGAGGTCTCAGAAGAAACCAACTCTGCCAGGACCTTGATCTCAGACTTGTAGCCTCCAGAACTGTGAGAAAATAAATGTCTGTCCTCTAGCCACCCAATCGGGGGTATTTGTTACCACACCTCTAGCTGATTGATACGGGAAGTGTGCTGCACGCCCTGTGTGGAGACTTTAAATTCTCTTTTTCCTTTCTCCTACAGACCAGCCAAACACAACAGTCTTGTACCTCACTTTCACCAGTGTATGACCCCTGATGGAATTTCAAGGAAAGGAAGGCAGTAGGGTATAGGAGAACGTGCAAGGGATTCAAGGGTTCTTGAATCAGGAGGGCTGGTCATCCCAGGCTATTTCAACAAGCTATGGGGTCATGGAGCCACTCAACCACTTTAGCCCCCATTCAAGCACCAGTTAACTGAAACGGATGAGCCAAACAACATCTAAGGGTCCCTCCAGTGCTAACACTCTCTCCTTGCAAGTTTAAGGCTTAAGGATGCTAACTAGCAAGGGCAGCTTTGGGGCACAAGCCCTGACGGGACAAGCCCGGAGGGCAGGTTGCGACAACAGCAAGAGACGCACACAGAGGTTAGAGGGTGATGCGATCGGGCTGTTGGGCTGTTTCCTGGAGGTGGGAGCTTCCATTCCTGACCTGCCCCTGCCTTGTTTCTTGTTTACTGGTTGCATGGCCTTGGGTACCTTCCCCATATCCTACCCCCATCTGTAAATAAAGTAACAAGAGTGTATATGCTGTGTACCGGTAAGACATCCTACCTCTCCAAGCATGCTCACCATTACTAGTGGGCAAGAAGGAAGGGCGTACTCCTAGGCGTATCTCAGGACTAACATCCAAGTCTGAGTCCCCACAAGGTGACTCCCTGGCAAGGCAGCATGAGTCTTCGGTTAGAGTAGGACCTGGAGCGCCCATCTTCTCCCCACCACAATCCTGGGCACCAAACTGCTGTGAGGGCCTAAAGATGCTTTAGGAGAGCAGCCCTGTGAGGGATGAGGCAGTGAAGAAACCATAATGCACCTCTTCCAAAGGATGGGTGCAAGGCTGCAGTGACCATATGAAGAGCCCTCATGCGTGCCTAGTGCTTTGCATTTTACACAGTTTATGGAAACTATCTTCTGAGTATTATCATTCCCATTTTACAGATGAAGAAACCAAGGCTAGGGGGAGGTTAAGCAAGACAATGAGGTAGGGTGGGAAAAACACAAGGCTTAGGCCCTTATCTTGGCCTTGAACAAAGTTATTTAATATCTTATCAAACTGTATGCAAATGAAGTCATGTGGCTGCCCCAGGCAGAGTCACTATGTGACCTGATGGCTCCAACTCATGATTTCCACGTTTCACAGATTCAAATCATCTCAGAACTGGCAAGGCCCTGGGCGATCACAGATCTGATTCCCTCAGTCTATAGGAGAGCAAACTGAGGTCCAAAGAGTTCACTGACCACAGTCCCACAGGCTCTGGGCCAGGCTAGGACCAGAGCCCAGGGGTCTGTTCCTTAGACCACCCTGCCCTGTCCATTAGCCTTGAAAATATTCCTCTTTAAAAACAAACAGACCACAAAGAGAGGAGCTTCCAGGACACGTGTATTGGGTTCTGGGGAAAGGTTTCCATGCCTCCTCCCTCCAGGCCGCATGCTGCTGGCCTCCTGCAGTGACTTTCATCAGGACAGCAAATGTGTCAAGTGCTCCTCTCACACGATAAGGCTGCTGGGAGCTGCTCAGAGGACTGGAATTAGAAATTCTAATTATTAGAACTCTCGGAATGCAATGAAGGACAATTTATAATTAGCACATGTCCAAAGACCATCCCCAAAAGGACACATTATAACTCTGAAAACAAAGATGGTCCAGAGAGGCATTGGGGAGCTAAGCTATTTGGCCCTCCTACCCCTCCCCTCCAGCCCTAAATCCAATCTACCTCCTGCCCCTCCACACCTCC
This sequence comes from Stenella coeruleoalba, assembly GCF_951394435.1. NCBI lineage: Eukaryota > Metazoa > Chordata > Mammalia > Artiodactyla > Delphinidae > Stenella > Stenella coeruleoalba. The sequence goes on along the minus strand of NC_137162.1, from coordinate 55,586,020 downwards.
TGGTATTGGGCCTCTTTCCTGATGCCTCGCCCCAGCTCCAAGCATGGGGGTCCCTGTTCCCCCAGTCCTCCACCCTTTGAAGCAGAGGTGCTGCCACTCTTCTGCAAGTCCTGTGCAGAGATCCCTCTATTCAGGACCCAAGCAGATCTCACCCCAGGTCCCGAGCTGGTTAGAGGCTTGTGGCTCCTGCTGTCAAGGGCTGCAAATAAAGACTTAAGGACTAGCCTCCTTGTGGGGAAGAAAGCCTCCAGTGAACAGATAATGTCATCACTGGCTGCACAGATGCATGTGCCCAGGCGGCCTCCCAGCCAGAGCTGCTCGTGATTAAAGCTCAGGAAGTCCACAGGAATTCCTCCCCCATGTCCAAGGTTTACCCTGCTCCAGTTTTAAAGGGGACCTCTCTCTTGGCATGTCAGCATTTGGTGGAGAGTCTTCCTTCCTACCTTGCTCTGCTCACGATTTTATAAAACTCTACTATGTCTGTGCTAATTCCAAACAGAGCTGGGCTGCAGTCAAGCCCTGAACTACTTATGCAAAAGGAGAGCTGAGCAAATGAATGCTGTGATCACGGCCAAGCGGGGCAGAGGACAGGCTATGTCCAGGCCCATCAGCAGCATCTGTGCACCAGGAACGCTCCAAACACAGCCTCAGTGAGATATCGGGAAAGAGGGCCCCTTGGGTGATCTTACGTTTCCAGTTAGAACCACAGACGGCTGGAGGCAGGAAGGAGCTTCAAACCCATCTAGTGACTACAGACATGGAAACTGAGGCCCAGAACAATTAACCTGCCCATGGTCCTATGAAAAGCCAGGGATAGTGACTACAGATAACAGCACCACAAAATTGCATGTTCTTAAGTAGTGCATCTACGTGCCTCTTTGCTATTTCAGGTGGTTTCCTCCTAAGTCCTTCCGTAGCATTCCCAACGTCCAACTCTGTCTAAAAGCCCTCTTCTCATGGCTAAAAACCACATTGTCTTGCACACTACAGATACTCAAAGTTTTTTAAATAAATGAATAAATGAAGTAATGTATATAATTCTGTAAAGATATCCAGTGTAATTCTATGATAACAAAAAAAAATGAAAGGAGAAATATGAAGAAAAGGGGTGAGTATCCAAATCATGGCATACAAGCCATTTAAAGATATGTTTATAGAGTCTCAGTAACACCTGGAAATACTAATACGATGTTAAGGATAAAAGCAGAACACTAAATTGCACGTAGTCTATGATCTCGGCACTATGAAGAAAAATGCATGATAACATTGTTAGGAGAAAATGAAGCAAAACGTGAAGAGTAGTAGATGTTTCTGGTGTGATTATGAGCGATTAAATTTCTGCCTCTTTGCACTCTTCTGTTATCTGCAAATATTTTGCCCTGTGCCCATAAGACTTCTGAAGGCAGTAGGAGGGGACTAGGAAATAGAAAAGAATGTCCTCAGATACTATGCATCCTCGTTGGGATCTGGAAAGACACAGAATTTCTCTCTTCTCCCATTAAGCAGCTAATGAAACGAAGAGACACAGATGCTGAGCACACAGGCAGGCTCCCCGCTACCTCCCACCCCACCCCCTGCCGCATGGCCAGCCGGTCACTCCTGCTCTGGACTGAGCAGGTGCTGCCTTAGGACACCTGAATTGCTGCCCACACATCTCATCTGTGAGGCCAGTACGAGTTGCTGTTGAACCTTTCCTGTGTGTGTCTCTCTCTCGCTTCCCTCAATTAACTGGAGTGGAGGCTCCTTGAGTAGAGGAGGCCATACCGGCCTGATAATTCCTGTGCCCCCTACAGAGCCAGGCCAGGAGACTTTTCTCCAGTACTTGACACCGTGAGTCTCAGGAAATACTTGCTCATACTTGCTCATCGATGGGCGGATTGAACAGGCTCACCAGGAGAACGGTCCATGGGACACGCTGGCTTTCAACCAAGACAAAAGCCGAATGCACCTCCCTGAGGACCCGCTGGCCTCGCCAACCAGGACTCCAAGGGGTATCAACTGTGACGCTGGCATTTGCCCCCAGCGGGACAGAGCCACCAACGAAGAAATCGCAGGGCACTCAGACATCAGGATGTGTCCCTTCCTTCCCACCAGACCTGGGCTGGTACAGGCCAGTGAAAGGGAAGGGCTGGCCCTGCTGCCTCCCATCTGGCCACGGGATCCAATTCCAGTTTCTGACATGCAGGTGGGTATGGCACGGTGACCCAGGGCTCCAGCAGGCAAATCCCAGTCGTAAAACTCTGGTCTGATCCCATCCCACCTACCAGGCTCCCTCCTAAATTGCAGCAGAGGGGCTCTTCCAGCTGAGCCAAAGGCACTCAGGCACAGGTGTGTTTACTTTTCCTATACTATTAAACACCCCAGGCAAATAAGGACCTGGTCCCCCTCTCCAGGGGCAGGACAGTCAGCAAACGCAGGCCTGGGGCAGAAGACTGTATCTGCAATTGTATCTTTTAAGTCTAAGCCTGCCTCAAAGTTGCTGCACAGTAGGCTGTGACTCCCCTCTCTAAATCCTTCTGAAACCACAGGGGCTGCTACAGGCTTCTCCTAAGTGCTGGCCTCATGCCTTGCCCTACGCAGGTTTCCCCTCCCGGTAAAGCCTTCCTAATAACCCCACCTCTAGTAACCCCAACCGTTATGAACCTTTTCTCTTCCTGCATGATGAATGTGTTAAAACACACACACGTACACATGGAGATAGTGTAAACGTGTTATTTCCCCCAATGAAAGCATATTTTCCTTAAGAGCAGGGGTCCAATTGTTAAAGAATGGACCCCACAGCCTTGAATTAATGAATAAACGAGCAAAAAGCGGGCATGCTAATGCAGCGATCAATCGATAACTCCAAGGAACCGCAGGCAGCAGCCGACAAAGCAGGCCTCCAAAATCACGCCTTTCCAAATCCAAGGAGATACTCAACCACGGTACTGTAGAAATTAAGTAATAATCATAGTGACAATTTCTTAGAGCCTGCTAGGTGAGGCATTTGATATATATCACATAATCATCTTTTTTTTTTTTTTTTTTTTTTTTTGCGGTACACGGTCCTCTCACTGATGTGGCCTCTCCCGTTGCGGAGCACAGGCTCTGGACGCGCAGCCTCAGCGGCCATGGCTCACGGTCCCAGCCACTTCGCAGCATGTGGGATCGTCCCAGACCGGGGCTCGAACTCGTGTCCCCTGCATCGGCAGGTGGACTCTCAACCACTGCGCCACCAGGAAAGCCCACATAATCATCTTTTAAGTAAGGTATTACTATTATTCCCACTTTACAGGTAAGAAAAACGAAGACAGAGGGCTATCCAAGGTTGAGGACATTTGAGTCAGGATCCGTTGGGACATTGCTTTATCAGCTGTAAAGGGATGCTGGTCTTAGAGCTGCCCTTCTTCACCACAACCTGGGCAAAGTCCAGAACTCTGGAGTGTAGAGTCGGTAATGACACATGAAGCAGATGAGGTCTACAGGACGCCAGCTTTTCCTAGGGACAAATCCCAGGCAGAAAGTAACCGCCCTGACTTGCCTTTTGCTAAAGTGCTGAGAAGACAATTCCCATCCTTCAATTTTATTTAATCAGAGCAAAGAATTCCTAAGAATCTGCAAGCATTCATTCATCAGGCAGATAAATATTTGATAACCCTGCAGTTGAATTTTTTATGGCTCAGTGTGTGCTGAGAAGCATTCCCAGGGAGGCCAGCCCTGTCCCTGGGACAGAGCAGCACCAGAGGCAGACACGGCAGGGCTCTGCTCCATGCTGCTCACCTACCCTGACCACGACAAGATGCTCGTTCTGGATCCCTGGGCCAAAGGGCCACAGCTGCTGTTTTCTAAGTTCTTAAGAGAGAATCTAGAAAAGCAAAGAGAGGTTGTGGGGAAGGCAGGCTGAGAACCTGACAAAATCAGGGAGGAACCCAGGTGACCCAAAACGTCCAGGTCCCAGGAAGAGGAAGCAGCCTCGTCCTTGTGCCTCTTTCCCAGGTCACCTGACCACAAAGGGGAGAAAGCTTCTGAACAAACGTGTGACACGGCAAAAGGGCAAAGTCATCCCGTCCATCTCCCTGCCGACTGACAGCACCATGCAACCATTCTGGACCTTCCCCTCCCCCTTCCAGCAACACTCTCCAGTCACAAAGGACGTCCCTATGCTCATTTCAGCCCTGAGGAGGCTTGGGAGTCTACAGAGAAAAAGAGGAATTTGGAGGCATAAGTGCTTCACATCCTGAAAACTCTTTTCTCCAGGGCTAGAGAGGGTCTCCCTCCCAGTCCTTTGATTCTCTTCAAGATGAAATTCCAGCAGACTTTGTCTCCTCTACCCCAAAATGCTCAAACCTCCTCTCAATTTCTGAACTGCCCCCAACTCACCCCCACCCCCGCTGTGTGACACACACACACACACACACACCCCTCCCTCTCCGCCCACCACAGAAAGAACTGGTGTCTAAGCCTTCAGCTGATCCCCCCCAGTCAACATCCATTTAGTTAATTTGTTCAAGGGTTTAGAGGGGCCAGGAGAGGAGATGCCTGCATTCCAGCAGCCGGCAGAGATTTGTTTTAGTTTCTTTTTAACTGGCTGCACCACTAACAGCATATCAGAAATCTCTCCGCTCTGACCCTTCTCCCCTCCACTCTTCCAGGGAAGGACGTCTCGGCATTTTGCTAGGAAAGTAAAGAAATGCCACTGCACAGCCCAACTCATTTCTCCTGCTGCCCTTATTCATCAGCTGCCTAGTGAGGAGTCACGGTTGTGACATGAGCCCTCACTTCATCAATGTGTGGCTCACCGAGGCAGGTGACCAGGAGGACAGCGGCGCGCCTCGCCTCCCAGACGGAAGAGCTATTGCCTCCCCGTGATAAATCCCAGGGTGGAGGGCTCTCCTCCCCAAGCTCTCTGGCTCTATCTCTGCTCTGCAGACACCCTCTCGGGTCCCTCAGCACTCTCGGGAGAAGACAGGAACCTTCCAGCAGCCTGTGCTGGCTGGCTCCGGGCCTCTCTAGTGATGGATGTGTTGTCACTGGACACCATCAAGGAAAAAAAGGGGGAGTGTGTGGGGAAGGGAAAGCTGTTTACCCATTTTCCTCATTTAAGAATCTAGTGAAATTATGAGCAAAGCTTATCTCCGCACTGGGACAATTCACGTTGCAAAAAAACAGCGCTGAGACACTTCAGGGAAGGAGGCAATTTATTTGATGTCTTGGCAGGCCCACCCAAGCAATTACCGTAATGACAAAAGGACATGCTGGACAGTCCACACCACCCTCCCCTCCTCCAGGAAGCCAGGCAGTGTTCCCGGCTTGCAGTTGACATTTTAATAGGGGCTCAACATCCGAGCACAAGGGAATGCAAGCTGAAGACAGGATTTGGTGGGTAGGGTCAGGATGGGAGGGAACAGAAATGGAGAAAAAAAATAAAGTGGTCCTGGGGGGCAAAAAAGCCTTCTGTGACCCAGCCTGCAAGTCCTGTATGGTGAGATTTCTGACGTTCTCTTATTATTTGGGGAAAGGGGATATATATTCCAAGAGGACAAAGAACAAGCCACCCCAGTAAATAACTCTCTAGAAATTTCTCCTATTGGATATTTTACAGATTACAAAGCACTCGTGTCATTGGATCCTATTGATAGATAGGTGTGGTTAGGCACATTTTATGGAGAAGGAGACCAACTTGCCCAAGGTCACAGAGCTAGTGAGGGAAGCAATTTGGGAACCAGATGTTTCTGGGTGTTTTGTTTTGTTTTGACAGAAGCTGCTACCACCCCCATCCAATTAATGGGAAAAACAATAACGGAGGCCGGATACCAAACACTCCTATTTGCCCTGCACGGTGCTCAGCACTTTACACCAATTATCTCCTATTTCCATTCTCATACTAAAGTTAGGAGAGAGGTGTTACAACCGTCATTAGTCAGATGGGAAAACCAAGTCTCCGAGAAGTCCATTAGTCATTTGCCCGAGGCCACAGAGCCAGCAGGGGCAGAGCCAGGACTCCAACCCCACGCCCCTGCCAGGGTATCTCAGCGGTTCTCCATTTTGCCTGTGCATCAGAATCACCTGAAAGGCTGGCCGCAACAGGCATGCTGGGCCCCCGCCCCCAGTCTGATTCTAGGAGTCTGGGGAGAAGCCTAAGCATTTGCATTTCAAACAGCTTCCCAGGTGATTCTCTAAGCTGCTCGTCTGGAAACCCCACTTTGAGAACCACTGCCTCCCATCACTCATCAACTAACACACTCATCCTGTTAGAGATGTGATGACACAAGGTATACGAAGCTGACTGCAGGAAGCTACCTCTGTGGTGCACAGAACCGCTCTCTTGAGACTTGTTAACATAAAGAGGGTACACACCATCCGTAGGGGCACTTAAGTACCATCTGTATCAGTTAAACATCAACCGAGGGATGTTCGAAGCCAATTCACACTGACACTCACTCTCTTCATCTGGACCTCCCCCTGCTGAAACAGACTCTAACATCTATCCTCCAGCCAAGAGATCTCATTATCATTAAAACAGCTCTTCTTTAGAAGTATGGGGAGCATTCACGGAAGAGCAGCCCCCACCGGCATACACGCCCATGTGTGCATACGTATGTGCACCACACACCACACTACGTGAATATTACATACACTATAAAGTGTACACAGAAAGTCATTAAAAGGATCATAAAAATAGTCATCGGTGCTTTAATATCTTCTTCCCATATTCCACAGGACAGTTTTGTACATCCCACTTTGGAGAGCTTCGGCCTAGAATGCAGGGTTTTCCAGGATCTGAGCGGGAGAACCTGTCAATTGCCCCCTGCTCCTGCTGAACAATCGCTGTGTCTGTGATTCAGGAAGAACGAGTTCCGTTTCACTAAACATAAGCCCCTAGAGCACACATACTGCCTGCCCCTCAAAGAGTCACCCCAATAAACCCCCAGCACATCACAAGTGCTCCACCGGGGCTTTCGGCCAAAGCGTCTTGATCTGGGGGGTTGTTTTTCCAAAAGAGGATGAGAAGCGTCAAGGAATCCAGAGAGAAGACAGCAGCTGCCTATAAAAGTTGTGTCTTAAAAGTGCAGAGCAGGAGACCGAGCCTCACTTCTAGAGGCTGTAGGAGAGACTACTGGATCAGGAATCAGGGAGCAGCCCCTGGAGCCAGCCTCCACCAAGAACCATGGTGAGGCTCGGGGCATGCCTCGCCCCCCCACCGCCCCCCCACCGCCTCAGGCACCAGGGTACTCATCTGTCAAATGAGGTATAGGGTGACTAACTGTCCTGGTTTGCCCAGGACTGACTCAGGGGTTTCCCATGATGCCAGACTTGCAGTGCTAAGACCACAACACCACCAAGTAAACCGGATGATTGGTCACCCTAGGTGTGCACCACGTACGGGCTCTGGGTGAGCCAGACTGATCAGCCCCACCTTGACCTCTGCTATAACCTGTCCTGAGAGTAGGAGGGAGGAGCCTGAGGCCAGTGCTTGTTCTCGAGGGCTTTGCAATCGTACTAAGATAGAGGTATAGTAATAATAGTAATCATCATCATGCAAACCAAATTAAATGTCCATAACCGGTGAAAACAGAGGTTGGAAAGAGGGGCTAATGTGGGCTGCAGCAGCCGGACAGACTCTATGGAGGAAGCCAGGGTCCAGGCAGAGCAGAGAGCGCACAGATCGAAGTCTGCTCTCCCCTCATCTCCACCTTCATCTTCCTCCTGCCCCTCGCCACCATCGTCTGGAGCAGGACAGCAGAGCAGTTAACCCAGGCTCTGGAGTCTCACGGAATCCACACCTGATGCTGCCCTTTTATTTTTGGAGAGATCCTGGGACAGGTACTCAAATTCCCACAGCCTCAGTATTCTTTTCTTTAAAATGGGGCCAAGTGCACCCCCACTTCCAAGAGTTGTTTTAAAGACTAAAGGAAGGAACACAGGCAGAGTGTTTCAGAACTGTGTCCGAGGGCGTGTGCTCCGTCAGCATTGACTGTCCTTCACCTCTCAACCCTTTTCAATCTATTATGAACCTAAGGTGTTTTTAAAGAACAGTGCTCTACACACAGTAAGCGCTATTATGAATACTTTTGTGATGAATGATGGGAGGACAGGCTTAGTTCTGCTCCTGTCTCCTACTCCTGAAGCCAAAGAGGACACAGTGAGGGTGTGTGGAGGAAAAATCCCAGGGAAGGTGGCTCTGGCCCGGGGCAAAGCCCAAGGGTTTCTCCTGGCCCTGTTCAGAACAAGCAGCACACCTTCCAACTGGAGCTCATAGCTCTGAGCAGTCACCACGGAGGGGCTTTCGTCCCTCCTCAGCCCCCAAGGTTGTGAAGAAAGAAAGTTACCTGGGCCTCTTCCCCCTGCTTTGAGAGTGTTTCCCCTCAGGCCAAGACAAGTCCCAGCTGAGCATCAGCTCAGGACCACTTAAGGCTCTTGGAAATGAGCTTTCTAAGAACATGGCAGGTTTCAAAAATCCTGCAGCATTCCCCAAGAACTCAGGCAGTGAGTTGATGTTGGGGACCAGGGAGGGTGCCCTCCTGCTTAGGCTGGTCTCTATCAGGTCAGCCCTAGAAGTAGGCATATATAATAGAATCCAAATCTGTAGGCCCCCACAAACACTTGAGTCTTAAATTCCACATTAGGCATTCACTTCTTTGATACTAACATGTCTTCTTTTTTGGGCAAAGACTCTTTCTTTTGGTTGCCTACCGTGTCCCCAGAACTAGAACACACTTAAAAAAGGAAGATCAAGATTCACCTCAGCCTCTTCCCTTACGGATCTCACAGGTCAACTGGGGAGACAAACCACACAGAAGTGCAATACACAGAGAGAAAGAAACACTATCACACTTGCCTTTGAAGAGGTCCCTCCCAAGTGCCCCTTCCCCTGTACTCCTAGTTGCGCTTCCCACACAATATCCCAGTAAAGGCAATGGCACTAGTCGGCAACTGTTTTTAATGTGCAGCTCCCTTGTTGCACACTGGGTTCCATGAGGCCATTTTTATGTTTTTTTCCCCTAAACTTGGTGCATGGGATACAGCAGGACAATGAAGATTTGTTTAATTAGTTACTTAATGAATATTTTAATAAAAGTAGAATTGAAATGCAAGGCATTTGAGAAAGGCAATCATTTCAGCTGGTGATTCTCAAAGTGTGGCCCTGGACCAGCAGTGTCACCTGGGAACTTATTAGAAGTGCAAAGTCTTGGTTCCTACCCCCAGGACTATGGAACGAGGAATCCTGAGTTGGGGCTGGTCTGCTTTAACAAGGTCTCCAGGTGACGCTGATGCCCGCTCAAGTTTGAGAACCAGCGGCCTCAACCTTTATCATCAGACACTTTCTACATATGGAGTTACCGTGTTTTCTCTCTCATATATTGGTTCACCATGCACTTATTATGCACCTACACAGCAAAGCCCACTGGTCCTCAGGTGGCCCACGGATGTCCACAAGATGGCAGGCAATATGGTAAATCGGTTACCCCCTGAAGACCCTCAAAGGCTGTTCCCGGTCAACATGAAGAAAGCCACCGTATCAAGGTTATGGCCAACTGCTCACCCTTCAGGAACAGCTGTGGGGATGAACTCCCCCAGCAGGAAGCTGCTCTGGGGAGAGGGGAGCGACAGCATCCTGACACCCAGGAGCAGCACGCCTGGACCTTGGGTGGGGAGCTGGAGGGGATGGGGCAGAGTAGCAGCTGACCTCTAATTGCTCTGGAGCCCAGGGTCTGCGCTAGGAAGACAAAGATGCAGGACTGATAGAGGGGGCAGGGCAGGGTGAGGCTGAGAGGGCAGAGCAGCCAGGCCAGCCTCCCTTTATCACCTAGCCTGTTAACAGCCTCCCCCGCTCTCAGGCCTCTTCTAAACAAAGAGGCTGAGCTTATAGGTGTTGGCAGCAGCTGGGCTCAGCAGCTCAGAGGCAGCTCTGTGGTGTATCCTGCTGCCCCATCCTCCCCCGAGCTGACTGCAGCTGCTCGGCTCCAACCCCAGGGAACAGACCCAGAGCCCAAGGGCCACACAGGGTTATCAACCCAGTACTGGAAGGTGCTGTGGCCCAGCTGAGCAGGCAGTCCCACAGCCCGGGTGCTCCTCAGGCCCAGGTGGCAGTGCTCTCAGGAAGCCAGTGGGATGAAGGGGACCCTGCTCCTAATTCAGGAGTAAAGTTGCCAGGACTTCCCCAGACCTCGTGTTCCAGGGACACAGACCACTTGCTGACACCTCACTTAAACTATTCTCCAGTTATAAAAAGGGACATCTCGGCCACCCTCTCAGCTTACAGGCCACTTCCCTTTAGCCCAGTGTGGATGGCCAGTCCCTCACTGACACCTGGGCCAGGAGCTGGGGATGCCTGATCCATGCTCAGGGCCACTCTCCTCTTTCCATCTTCCCCCTCCAGGCAGAGGGGCCTCTGAGTAACACCAGAAGCCTCAGGCAGGGGCAGAGAGGTCCCACAGCCTGTGTGTGATCTCAGGGCAGTGGGTAGAGACCATAGGGTTTCCAGGTCAAAGGAGGATACCCTCTTATGTTTTAACTTCAGATAAACAAGAAGTAATTTATTAAGATAGTATGTCCCAAATATTGTAGAGGACATAACATAAACCAAAAAATTCTATCTTGCTTACCTGAAATTCAAATGTACCTGGGCATCCTGGTTTTTTTTTTTTTTTTTTTTTTGCGGTACGCGGGCCTCTCCCACTGCGGAGCACAGGCTCCGGACGCGCAGACTCAGTGGCCATGGCTCACGGGCCCAGCCGCTCTGCGGCACGTGGGATCTTCCCGGACCGGGGCACGAACCCGTGTCCCCTGCATCGACAGGCGGACTCTCAACCACTGCGCCACCAGAGAAGCCCCATCCTGTATTTTTATGTGCTAAATCTAGCGACCCTTCTCTATCAGCAGGCCCAGAATATGGAAATCTGGCTTTCCCAAAGCAGAACTTAGGAGATCACAAGAGAAAGTGACTTGAAAGCGATGAAGTATAAAATCTCAGTAGCATGATTAAAGTTGATGATTTGCTTCATATAACGAGATGAAGGCACCACGGTATTAACAGGAAAAGACCTGGCTCTGCTCAACCAACTCAGTTCTGGGTCCCAGGTCCACCTCAGACATGACCTTGGCCAGTCACTTTCCCCTGCCAGGAGTCAGTTCCCTCAGCTTAAGCAATCAGCCTAAGGTCAGGGAGTCCACCTGACTCCGGAGCCTGGGCTCCTTCTACTATATAAACATTCCATCACATACAGCTCCTACGGGGAATGGGAAATTCACTCCTCCCTGGGCCTCCATTCCTGGTAAAACACTCATAAGGCTCTCATCTACCAGGACCCAAATCTCTAGGGACGATACAAGGCCAGAAGACACAGTGATGCAGCTGCCACTTCTCACCTGGCACCACACAGAACCCCGGGCCCTCTGGAGCTGCCACACACACACAGCACACTTGGCTTGTAAACGTTTCCTGACCTGGCTTTTACTTTAAACCGCTCTTTATAACTCCAGTGTCTACTACAGAGCCAGGCCCACAACAAGCACTCAAAAGATGCTTGCTAAATGAGTCACTGAATGTCCCATTTCAAAGATGGGGATACTGAGGCCCACCTCACTCAATGCAGCTATAACCTAAGGGAAAACCGGCTTCTGGCTCTCAAATTCCCTTTGTCCTTCAACCAAATTCCCCCCAAGTGCCTATTCACTTTGTTTTTGTAACTGCTCTAAGGACACCCTCACTCCCTTTTGTATTATGAGTGAAAGGACAAGTGATTGGCCTTGTGTGACCCGATCACCTGGTGGCCCCAAAGGCTGGGCCTGGAGACCACTGAAGAGCCTCGGCCTGGAAAACTGTGTTTCTGTGCTCTCCGTTACTAGGGCACCTTGAGGGCTGCCTGGCTGTTCTGTGGCCCAGTTTCCCCCCTGAACTGCGCACTGGGCAAGACTCCCCCCACCGCGTATGCTATTATTACCTGGCACACCAAGGAACGAGGCCGCTGCCACAATAAGGCCACCCCGCCCCACCAAGATTCTTCAAAATTCTGCTCCTCGGAGCAGGACAACCAGGCAATGTAGGGCAGCAGCCGCTCCAGTTCGCAAAGGACTGGGGTTGGAAGAGGGCGTGGCAGGAGTGAGCCGGTAAACAGGGCTCTGGGACACCCAGTGACAACAGGAGGAATCACAGAACAAAAGGGCACCAACTGTGGGCCTCACTCAGGGGGAAATGGATTTAAAATTCTTTCTCTCTCTCTCTCTCTCTCTCTCTCTCTCACACACACACACACACACACTCACTTACTCCAGAGAGTCCAATTTTAGTAGCCATTCGCCGCAGCAAAGCACTTTGCAAGCAGTTATTTTGAGAAATGCTATTAGCCACTGGGATATTTTTAATGCCCCTTGTGGGACAGGCATTTGTGACACGAACAGCAGCTGAGAGGCAGTAAACTCGTAGCCTTGGATATGTCCAGGATCTGGGGACCAGCCCCTTCAGATAGCAGATGGCAGGACTGGGCAAGCATCCCATGTGCCCTGCTGTTCCCTCCCTTTGTGAATACTGCTCTGTTCACCAGAGATGGGCGCATATTTGAATGAATGAGGAGTCCCTCCCAACCATGACAGCCAACTGCTAACAGGCCAGCAGACTCTGAAATGATCCGCCAAAAGCATGACACCCTCAGAGTCTCCCCACGGCTCACAGGTCAAAATTCACAGCCAAAGGCCCCAGCCTAACTTCCCAAACCCAGCGTTCCCACATAGACTGTGCACCCTGGCCTCCTGGCTCTCTGCTTTCCCACCTCCGCTGCCCAAGCTGACGCCCTCACTTGGAACATCCCTGCCCCATCTCTCCTAATCCAGCCACACTGAGTTCCACACTCTAACCACCTATAATAAAAGAGCTGCTTCATCCTCTGGGTGTCCTGCATATGACAGCTTGCAATTTTGGTCACCTGTGCACATGTGTTTCTTATTGAAAGAACTGCTGCCACTTACTGAGTGCCTAGGACATGCCAGGCATCCTCCTAAACCCTCTACAAAGCTCAAAACTTTCTCCTAAGGGTCCCCAATTGGTACCCACGTCATCCCAATCTTAAACATGAGGAAACTGAGGTATCGGGAAGTTGTCCAAGATCCCATAGGTCGGTCTCAGCAAGGCCACGGAGCACAGCGGTTAAAGGTACAGATCAGGGGCCAGACCGCCTGCATCAAACCCTAGCTTCGCACCTGGGAACCTCAGACAGTTGCTTCTAACCAGTCTGTGCCTCGGTCTTTCCCTGAGCTCCTGTGTGGATGAAATGAGTTACCACTTATAAAGCCCCTTTAAAGGTGCCTGGCGCACAGCAGGCACTGTCTCTGGGTCAGCTCTAATCCCTGCAGTGGAGATGGAGGGGCCAGAGGACCTTAAGCTAATATTTACTGGGTACCTACAACGTGCCGTGTGCTATGCGACTGCTCACAGAAACCTTGTAAAAGTTTACAATGAACTTAAAAGAAATGAAATCGTTCACCTCAGATCAAAGCTAGTAAAGAGGGATTTGAACTGGTACTTGAACACAAGTCTGAGTTTTAACTAGAATCTTCTGCTGGTCTTGTCTCTCTAGAAATAGTGATTGTGTTTTCACATCCCCGCAGTTCCTGGCACTGGGTTGGGTCCTTTAAACAGAAACAATGACAACTGTCGGTTTCTAGCAAGGCTAAGTGGGAGGCCCTGACTACAGACCAGGAGCCCTGCCCCTCCGCGGGGGGCCCAGCTTCTCATCCCCTTCTCCATCAGCCCCCAGGCAGGCATGGTGCTTCAAAAGCAGAGGAGAGGCTGCAGAACACTGGAGAAGCCTCACCGTGGGCCAGAGCCTGCTGTTCAGATGACATCAAGCTACCCATGGGGACCCAAGGCCCAAAGGTCAGGAATTTGGGACAATCCAGCCAGGCCACCGTATGCTGAAATAGTCCAGAATTGTAAGGCGTCGAGCGTGAGCTGGAGGCTGGATGGCAGAGAGAATGCAGGGCCAGCTGAGCAAGCACGCAGAGTGGATCATGTGTGTGGTTCGATTTTAGGCAGCGGGTAGATCTATAAAGCTCCTCACCCTCCTACCTGCAAAAGGCCACACACTGACACCATGCCCATCAGTCGGCACAGGAGGGGAGTGTGTGCCCAAGCAGGGCTGGGAGCCCGGGGGCTACAGCTAAGAGGTCATCCCTGACCTTGACAGTTCACGGTCTCAGCCAAGGACACGGGCTTGGCACCTATGGAACGCTAAGGGCAGCCTTAAACATGCAACTCTGATGTGGTGCCAATGAAGTCACACATTTCCTGGGAACCTACTGTGTGCCAGGGGACCCCTGTGTCTCGCGCTGCTCGTGAAACAGCAAAGAAATCACTCCACCCTGGAGTCTCTTGGTTTCTTCCCCTGCACAATGAGGATGATCCTGATAAAACACCCCACACAGGCCTGCTGAAGGAGGCAAGCCCCAGGCAAGTGTCGGCTTCCCCTGTGCACGAGTGAACAAGACAGGGAGGGGTTTTTGCCCTCGGAGACCTTGTAACTAATATAAAGGGGATGGAATCGAACATTGAAAAGTCAATACAGGGCTGGGGGGATAAACCCACAACTGACCGTGTCACTCAGTAGAATGGGATAACCACGCAGAAGACTTTGAACGCCAGAGAAACTCACCACATAGCACTTGACTTTAAAAGGTGGCCTCTGTTCAGTCTGAGTGCCTCGCTGACCAGACTGTGAACTCCCCAACAACAAGGCCCTAGCTTTCACCTCCCAGCCCCTCTTGAGCTGAGGGCCAAGGGCAGGCTGGCTAGGAACTGGCAGCCTCTGACCGTAGGAGCTACCTGGATTCCCTGTGGCTCAGAGAGTAGCTTCTGCCAACCAGCTGGGAAGGGCTTACCAGGTCAGGAGGTCACACAATGATCCTTTGACATCAGTGGAAGCAGTTTTCCAGGGCGTGGAAAAAATGGGGTCTGGAAAGCTTGGTGTATTCACTTGCCAAGGGCTGTTGTCACAAAATATCACGCACTCAGTGGCTTAAACAACAGAAATTTATTGCCTCACATTCTAGAGGCCAAAAGTCTGAGATCAAGCTGTCAGCGGGGTTGGATCCTCCTGAGGGCTGTGAGGGAGAATCTGTTCCATGCCTCTCCCCTGGCTCTTGGTGGTGTGTTGGCCATCTTTGACATCCCTTGGCTTGTAGGTGCATTACCCTGATCTCTGCTTTCATCCTCACGTGGCGTTCTCCCTGTGTGCCTGTCTGTGCTCCAATTTCCCTTTTCTATAAGGACACCAGCCATACTGGATTAGGGCCCACCCTAATGACCTCATCTTAACTTGATCATCTGCAAAAACTATTTCCTACAGATGGCCAATAGGCAAATGAAAAGATGCTCAACATTGCTAATTATTAGAAAAATGCAAGTCAGAACTACAACGAGGTGATCACCTCACATCAGTCAGAATGTCCATCATTTAAAAAGTCTACACACAAAAGAAAAAAAAAAAGTCTACAAATAACCAATGTTGGAGAGGGTGTGGGGGAAAGGGAACCCTCCTATACTGTTGGTGGGAATGTAAGTTGGTGCAGCCACTATGGAGAACAGTATGGAGGTTCTTCAGAAAACTAAAAATAGAATTACCATATGATCCAGCAATCCCACTCCTGGGCATATATCCACACAAAACTCTAACTCAAAAAGATACATGCACCCCTCTGTTCATAGCAGCACTATTCACAATAGCAAAGACATGGAAACAATCTAAATGTCTGTCAACAGATGAATGGATAAAGAAGATGTGGTACATATAAAATGGAATATTACTCAACCATAAAAAAGAATGAAATAATGTCAGCTGCAGCAACATGGATGGACCCAGAGATTATCATACTAGGTGAAGTTAAGTCAGAAAGAGAAAGACAGATACCATATATATCACTTGTATGTGGAATCTGAAATATGACACAACTGAACCTGTCTATGCAACAGAAACAGAATCACAGACAGAGAACAGACTGGTGGTTGCCAAGGGGGAGGGTTTGGGGGAGGGATAGAATGGGAGGTTGGGGTTAGCAGATGTAAGCGTTCATATATAGAATGGATAAACAAGGTCCTACTGTATAGCACAGAGAACTATATTCAATATCCCATGATAAACCATAATGGAAAAGAATATATCAAAAAGAATGTGTGTATATATATATGTATAATTGAATCATTTTGCTGTCAGCAGAAATTAACACAACATTGTAAATCAACTATACTTCAATTTAAAAATATTTAAAAAATAAAAAACAAAGACTATATCTCCAAATAAGGTCACACTTATAGGTACCAGGAGCTAGGACACTTCAACGTCTTTTGGAGGGGGACATAATTCAACCTACAATACTTGGGTTCGCCAAAGAAAAAACAGCTTTTTAAAAAGCCAAGTTGGAATTCCTAGCATTACTAATATACTGGGGCTGCGACCCGAGAAATAGGCTAGACGTCTGAAAAAACTTCCCAGCTCCATCCCAGCCCAGGACTTTGTGGCCTCGTGCCTGCATCACTAAACGGACTCCTCGCTGGTTGCCCTGGCTTTGGTCTGTCTCCCTTCCGTGCCCTCCAGCATCAGGCTGTCCGACCTTGAGTCATACCATCAAGTCCCAGCTTTGTCATACCACCGGTCCTGCTCTTCAGCCCCCAACGGCTGCCTACTGCCCAGAAGACAGAACGCGGCCTACCCTGTTACCCCTGGTGAGTGCTCCAACAAGAACATTAGCCGACGAGGGCCCTTGACTTCTCGGGCCCTGTTTTCTCATTTGTGAAAGGGAGAAAAAGCAAACTCCCTGGAATGTTCCCAAGACATCCACGAGGAAGCCCAAGCCAAGGCTGCTGCCCTAGAGGCTGGTGCAGGTGGACAGAGTAGCTATGCTCTGGCCCCAGCCCAAGGGGCTGAGCAGAGGGTGGGGAGAAACCTCAGGCCAGAGACAGACATCTGGTTTCTCCAAGGAGGAAGCAGAGGGCTGCTGAGCCGTTTCTGCCTTGCTGCCTGTGGTTTCTCCCAGAAGGCCGCCAGTCTCTGGAAGTCTTCCTCCCTGGGAAGCTCGCTGCCACCAAGGCTGGCTGAGACCATCTGCCAGAGATTCTCAGCAAGCATCAGTCTGATCAACCAGCAGAGCCCTCCTTGGAGGCCTCGGAAGAAGGCTCACTGGGTGTGGACGGTCTTAAAAGGCACGTAGTCTCCAGTAAGACTGCTTTGACGACTCTCTCGCCCGCCTCCACTTCCCTGGCCCCGGGGTGCCTGAACTGTCCTCGATGCAGCTGTACCCACCTGACCACAAGGCCTGGCAAGCCCTCAGTTCCATCCTGGATTCCAGACCTTTCCCTGCCACCTCAAAAACAAACAACAACAAAATCCCATCTACCTGTTACCCTTCTCATCAAAATCCTCACCGGGGGGACAGGCCTTCCAAAGAAGAGAACTCCTCGTGACTATTACAGAGACTATTCCAGAAAAAGCACCCTTCGAGGAAGAGATGTTGAGCACCCTCCCAGACCAGGGGGCACTCAAAGCAACACTATACTTACTGGCTCACCTGATCTCACAACAGCAGTGTGAGCGAGCTCTGAACATTCTCACTTTACAGGGAAGGTATCTGACGTTCCAAAATGTGAAGTGGGTTTCCCAGAAGAGGACTAAACAGGAGGCTGGTGCCACCCACTGCACCCCCGTGGACATATCTTCCGCACTCCTGCTGCCTATTGGCTGTCTGCACCTGGTATCTCATGGGTACCTCAAACTCAACCTCTCCAAAGATCTACTCATTGTCTCCCCCTCCTTGAGCGTCCTGTGCCCCTTTCTCACCAGCCCCCTGCCCACTGACCTTGTTCTCCCTGGATTCTTTCTCCTCACAAGGTCATCACCATCTACTCTGCTGGCAAAGCACACGAAGGGACCAGCCCCCCCGCCCCACCCCCGGTCTTGACATAAAGGCCAATGCATGACAGCAAGCAGCATCTCAGAGAGCAAACCTCAGACTCGCCCGGGAGTTAACCACTGGTCTGACCGTGCCCCCTCTCTCTTGGTTTTCTGTCCTAGCTTTCATCGGAAAAATGCCACCATCATGCTTAATGAATCTTCTGAAGGCAGACAGTGCTTTATGATCAACTGTCATTTATGAAGAATCAACATCCAATGGGGAAAGGTCATCCTTTCTTGGCCTGGGAGCGAAGGCTGTTTGCATATCACAATTGATCCCTCTGGAGTGTCAGGTACCTTGGTAGAAGTGATGTCAATCAACTAAACCTCAAGGATGTGAGTGTGCCTAGCACCTGACCCAGATGGATCTGGAAATGGTACACCAAGTCCACACCATGTGAGAGTGAGTGAGCTCACACACACAGTCTCCTCCTGACACTGCTGTTCTTGTCTCCTGACAATGAACTGACGCCACATGAGGACATCCACCTCTGGGCTCCAGAAAGCCCCAGACAGGCTTCTACACCCTGAGTTCCTAGCCTGAGAGCCTGTGATGTGTAAGGAGAGCTGGCAAAGGACCTACTCCTTATTGTAAAGTCTCTTGATCTCCTAAAAGAGAGCTTGGTTTTACCTGACTTCGATCACCAGGACCAGTGCTGTCACAGAGTCATAGCAGCTGAGGCTATCCAACTCAATGTCAAATCCAGAGGCCTCAGTCATCTTCTCCTCCTAAGACTTAAGGTTTAAGGTGGAGAGAAAGGGAGAAAGGGGAAGACTCAAGTAGAAGGTAAGTAGAGGAGAAGTCAGGCAGAAGCAGTGACCTGCTCCTGAGTGAGCACAGCCAGTGGAGGAAGAAAAGCCCTTAGCCAGCCTCAGAGGGAACTGTCCACTTACGAGTCACCATGGCAACTTGGCACACGCTTGTGATGCCCTCCTGTCCAGCTTCCTGTTGACATAACCAAAGGAGTACAGCAAGCCTGGGGAACTTGCACCGCTCAGGAGACTTGGGATAGGTGCCAGTCCTGTGCCAGAAACCTACAAGAATCTCTGCGGGGGAAAAAGGGATGAGGAAAGAGAAAAAGCAGTGGGCTCCTGGGGCAGCTGTGCTGAGTGAGAAGTGGCAGAATGGCTGTGCAACCAGGAGTGGAGGCCATCGAGACCCGCACAGCAGAGCTGCCCAAACTGGAGGACAGGACCAGACGGTGAGCCAGGCACAGGGCAGAGAAGCCACACAGACCAGGTCCCTCTTGTCACGAGGGAGCCTCAGCACGGCGACGTGTGTCAGCACAGCACTGGGAAGCCCCAGTAATCACATGGCAGATACACCGAGAACTGGCTGGGGGGAGGGACTTGTCCCTGACATGGCAGGTGGCAGCTCCAGGAAGGAGCACAAGTCCAAGCACAGTTTGTACCTGGCACAGTGGCCAGGTCAAACAGCGAGCCAGATGTAAACAGTTGGTTCGTGATGCAATGGGCTTACCAAACTCAAGGCAGAAATATCACACGGATTAAGTTTCTCTTCTGGAACGACTCACCGCTCAAGCTCATTCGCTTGGCCTTACAGTCTGCTGGATCTTATAAGACCTCATTTCATCAACCGGTGCTCTGATGGAAAAGCCGAGAAGAGCCCTGTATCAGCAGTGAGGTGGACAGTAAAAGGGACCCAGGAGAACTGCCCCTCCTGACTTATGGGCAAACGTTGTCCACGTTCATGGATGAAAGATACAAAAACCTTCCACCAGAGCTAGGAAAGCATTCTTCAACACAAAAAGCAGAGAACATAGCACTCAAAATGAAGAAAAAGAGATTTGGAGGGCTTCCCTGGTGGCGCAGTGGTTGAGAGTCCGCCTGCCGATGCAGGGGACACGGATTCGTGCCCCGGTCCGGGAAGATCCCACATGCCGCGGAGCGGCTGGGCCCGTGAGCCATGGCCGCTGAGCCTGCGCGTCCGGAGCCTGTGCTCTGCAACGGGAGAGGCCACAACAGTGAGAGGCCCGCATACCGCAAAAGGAAAAAAGGGAAAAAAAAAAAAAAAAAAGAGATTTGGAAAACAATTAACTGGCTGGAAAGGCATCCTATCATCGTGGCTGAGAGCACAGCCTCTGCTGTGAAACTGGATGACTCTGAATCCCGGCCCCAGCACTCACTAGCAGGTGAGGCTGAGCAGGGTTCAACCTCTCTGAGCATCTGTTTTCTCCAATCTATACAGTGAGTAAGGACACTCAAAGCACATGTCTCTCAGACTTGTTCTAAGGGTTATATGGGGTAAAGCATGCAAATGCTTAGCACAGTACCTAGAACATAGTTCTCAGGACACAAGAACTCCTACAATACCTGGAGCGTTGAGAAACCATCTATTCTCTGTCTGCAATACAAGTTAAGAGGACTTACTTCTAAAACAAGAGGCGCTGTACAGGACAAATTTAAGAAGCACTCCCAAAATGAAGAAGAAGAACAAAGATGTAAGCAGAAATACTGTAAGATCTAAGACAGCAGGTTATACAAAAAGATGGCAGATACAGACGACAGGCAGCCAATTCAGAATGAACTGAATTGAAATGAAAATACAAGAAAACTTTCTAACACTGAAGATAGACCTAGGTCTGAATGTCAAAAGGCTCACTGACAACTATGTATATGTTTATTTATTTCATGATGAAGACATAAAAGCATCCAAATAGAAGATGGCAGATTACCTATGAAAGGAAGAAAACCAAGGCGAGTATCTGGCTTCCGCAAAACTCAGCAACAGGGCCAAGTTGTCATTCATATTGGAAGAAACAAAGTGCAAGGAATCAATAAATTTTTCGGGCAGACTCCATAGGTGTTAAGCTTTTCATATTTATGACCAAGACATTAATCAAAATAAGGAATTCAATAGCAGGGCATGCCCGTGGGAATAAAGATCTAGCAACGAACACTCAAATCCATTAGGTCTAAATAACTGTTATAACTGATACATCACTAACCAAATGAAAATTAAAATAAAACTCCTTTAAAGAGAAGATAACAAGGTAAAAAATATAGTAATAACACAGTAGAGATTTAAAATACCAGATTACACAGTAAAAGCATGAATGTAACATTACAGGGGTGGGGGATGAAAAGATGGAAACGCTCATAGTTATTTACCTCACATGGTAGGGAGTCAGCAGAGGCTGTTTCACTCTGGACATTAACCATTAGCAAAATATGGCTGCAGAATAATTTTAAGCATCTGAGAAGCAACAAAGGTAGAGCTAACATTCTAATTTACTGAAAAAAGTATAAAACAAAATTTGAAATGGTTCAATTTTGCAAGACAAAGGAGTCTACAAAGAAACATTTAAAAAAAACACAAAGAGGGCTTCCCTGGTGGCGTAGTGGTTGGGAGTCCGCCTGCCGATGCAGGGGGCATGGGTTCCTGCCCGGTCCGGGAGGATCCCGCGTGCCGCGGAGTGGCTGGGCCTGTGAGCCATGGCCGCTGAGCCTGCGCGTCCAGAGCCTGTGCTCCGCAGCGGGAGAGGCCACAACAGTGAGAGGCCCGCGTACCGCAAAACACACACACACACACACACACACACACACACACACACACACACACACACACACACACACACAGAAAGAAAGCCAAGACATGGTCACTTTTAGAATACACACATACACACATATATATACTATAAAACATGGTATAATATATGGTGAATACGTACATAAATTATATATTTTTTTTATTAAAAATGTACCCTAAACAAAGTGATAAAATGAGGTTAAAATTAAAAGAATGGACCGAAATATGTTAGCAAAAATCAAGTAAAAGGAATGATGCCATGTTGGAGGCACTGGTATCCAAATACAGAAATTTTAAAGAAAAAAACATTAGACAATACAAGAGGTTTTATATTGAGAAAGTATAATCCAAAGTGAACGCCTAGAAGTCAGGGACTTTATGTACCGACTAAGAAAGCCTCAAAACATATAACAGCAAATTGTCAAAAATAAAAGGAGACGTGACAGAAACACAGTAGCAGTAGGCAGGTTTATCAAACTGCTACTGCTCTGTCATAAATTAAATTGGTCAAAACTAAACATAATTATGAATGATTAGAGGATGGCATTCATGATAGGAGACTCCAACCCTCTCGTTTCACAGGCAAGGAGACTGGGATGGGGAAGATTAGTATAGCATAGTGGTTCCCAAAATGTGGTCCCTGGCCCACGGCATCAGCACCACCTGGGAACTTAGTAGAAATGCACATTCTCAGACTCATCCCAGACTCAATCAGAATCAGAAAGTAGGGGGTGGGAGCCAGCCCTTCCAGGTGGTTCTAATCCAAGTTTAAGACTGATGCAGTGATTAAGCCCACAGACTCCCAGGGCCAGAAGCATTCAGCCCCATTTAATTATTGCTGGGTGACTTCTGACAAGATGCTTAACCTCTCTGTGCCCCAGATTCATCACCCACAAACAGACTAATAATAGTGCTTCCCTCTTGGGATGGCTGTGAGGATGGGATAAGATCACTTCTGTAAAGCACGCATGGTGCCTGCTGTGTGATCTCACTTTGACGGCCCTCGCTCTGATCCAGGGATACACAGCAGAGCCCCCCTTGAACCCTGCTGCTCTCCTGCCTCCAAGTTCAGTGAATCTTCTGCACCCACTCCTCCGAGCCTGTGCCTGGAAGGATGTGCCACCCCCTGACAATGAACCGATGCCACCTCATGGTTGGTCCCTTGCCTGCTTCAAGAGGCACTGCCATATCCCACTCCCTGACTCTCTGCAGCGGGAGCGGACGCTGAGTGACTCACTGAGCCTGTCATTTCAGGGCCTCCTTCCCCAGCCCACACTGCCCTCCATCCCTGCCTCCCCGACCCTGGTCTCTGCAGAGGAAAGAAAGCCAACACACAGGGGAGCCCTAGGCAAGTCCCAGGACACAGGCTTCAAGTACCAAACAGGCACTGCTACCCAGGGGGGAGGGACCAGCAGCAGGCAGAGGCCTCAGACCACAGGGCAAGTTCAGGGTCAGGTATGTCCTAGTTAAATAAAAATGTCCCAGGAGAAGGCTTCCCTGGTGGCGCAGTGGTTGAGAGTCCGCCTGCCGATGCAGGGGACACGGGTTCGTGCCCCAGTCCGGGAAGATCCCACATGCCGCGGAGCGGCTGGGCCCGTGAGCCATGGCCGCTGAGCCTGCGCGTCCGGAGCCTGTGCTCCGCAACGGGAGAGGCCACAGCGGTGAGAGGCCCGCGTACCGCAAAAAAAAAAAAAAAAAAAAAAAAAAAAAAATGTCCCAGGAGACAATTTTTCCACTCATAAAGATGTAATTCAAATTTCAGATATGGCAGGGATTTCACTATTGCTGCGTGTCGTCACGATTAGATCATACACTCAAGCATTTTAGTGCTACAAGTGCCCAAGGAAATAACCAGTGTTAACCCCTCATCTGGAAAGTGAGACCCAAGAAACACAGAGAGGCTCTGGGGCAGCCCCAAAGTCACACAGCAGAAAAATCTACCAGTGAGGACTAAAACACACATCTGAGGACGCCAGAAACTTCCTTCTGCTGTATCAGGTTGCTATGAAACACAACAGCTGTGGTGCCTGGAAAGAGAAAAAGTCACAAAGGAAGTTTCTACCTGACATCCCTACTGATAGTCATGCTCCTGACACCGGTAACGCCTGTTCTTCGTAGCACTTTTCCTCACGTGGAGGAAATGCTTCTCTTACTGCTTGATTCCTAGTTAAACGTACCCAGGAAGATGCGAAGACTGAGGCCAGAATGCTTGAGTGAGCAGCCTCTGAACCCTTTCTCGGGTTATTTGCTCCACTCAAAATGCCCGTCCCTCACCCTACCTGCCCAAAAGCTCCCATGTTTTAGGTCCTTAAAGAGCCCTCTCCCTCCAGGAAGCCTTCTCTGCAAACTTCGTCTAACCCTGCGCTTTTCCACCAGGATCTCCCTGAGGAATCAGGGCTCAGATTTAACCGCATAGCATCTGGCTCACCCTCAGACTTCCAGCTGGGTCTGATCCGGAAGGAGAGAACATGGCCCCTACAACTCTGGCACCCCCATGGACATCAGGAAAAGGACCAGGTCTGTCTGATGGCAAAGCCTAAACTCCCACCTCACCGAGTTCAATTTTCACATTTACCGTGAACCTCCCTGTGTAATTGGGCAGGCCACTTAAACTCTCTAGGCCTCATTTTTCCCTCCTGGGAAGCGGCAATAATAATACCTCCTGCCAAGCTGTTGTGAGGATTAAATGAGATCACATGGGTAAAGCTCCAAGGACACCCCCCGCCACAGATACTGAATAGAAGTCACTGTAATAAAACAGGCAATGACAGTGATGAAGGTAATCTGAGTGTATAATACAGACCTTTCAACTTGGTTTGTTTGCCCAAGACCATGTAGCAACTGTATCAAAGAAGCAGAGACGAGTGAAGACTCTTGCTGGCTAAAACGCTGCAGATACATCAACTCCAAACCTTTTAGGTTAAGGAAGGAGATAAGGTAGTAACAGACTTCTTCGTTTAAAAGGTAATAATAAAATCCATCTTCTGAACAAAAACTCACCTAGCCACTTCAAGAATCTCAGGGAAGTATACAAAGGATAGTTCAAAGGGGAAACTATCACCTCTTCACCTTAGGAATTGTTAAGTCTTTTTTTTTTTTTTTTTGAGTAATAAATACATAGGGTACACAAAGGCACAAAAGACTCATCACACCTGGGGCTGATATCATCTCACATCTGTCAGGATGGCTGTCATCAAAAAGAAATAAATGTTGGTGAGGATGTGGAAAAAAGTGAAACCTCGGGCACTATTGGTGGGAATATAAATCGGTGTAGTCACTATGGAAAAGAGTATGGAGGTTCCTCAAAAAATTTAAACTAGAACTACCGTATAATCTAGCAATTCCACTTCTGGTCATTTATCCAAAGAAAATGAAAACGTTGATTTGAAAAGATACATGCACCCCTACGTTCACTACAGCATTAATTACAATAGCCAAGATATGGAAGCAACCTAAGTGTCCATCAACAATTGAACGGATAAAGACGTGCTATACATACACACAATGGAACGTTACTTAGCCATGAAAAAGAATGAAATCTTGCTATTTGCAACAACACGGATGGACCTAGAGTGTATTACACTCCGTGAAATTAGATACAGAAAGACAAATACTATGTTTTCACTTATATGTGGAATCTAAAAAAACCAACAAATATAACAAAACGGAAACAGACTCACAGATACAGAGAACCAACTAGTCAGTGCCAAAGCGGGGGGCGGTGGAGAGACGGGTGAAACAGGTGAAGGGAATTAAGAGGTACACTACCGGTTATAAAGTAAATAAGTAACAGGGATGTAATACAGCATGAGGAATATAGTCTATAACATTGTAATAACTTTGTATGGTGTGTAATTATAAAAATATTGAATCGTATGTTGTACACCTGAAATCAATGTACTACATACTATGGTAAGTCTACTATATTTAAGAAAAAAAGTCTGTTGGAGAAGGAGGCCAAACTCATGTGAGGAAAATACATCAAAGGTAATACACAACTGAGAGTCTCAGTGATTCACTACTAAATAGCTGATGGCCAATAACTAAAATTACTGGCCCAACAAAAGCAACCTACATGAAGAAAAGCATGGCAGCCTTCCCAAAGACTGACTTGTTCATCCCCTCAAACACTGGGTTTTTGTTTTTAACTCTGTTCTTTAAGTATGAAATTAATTTCTAATATGTCTTCATAGTATTCCAATCTACCTGGGTATTTTAAAATAAGCAAAGGCATTTTAGTTTGCTCTTATACTTCAAAACTCACGATGAAACAATAATGAAGGATTTCATTATGCCAATGAAATGAACGCTGTGGCTACAGCCAGACTGATATTGATTTATAAAGAAAAAATTGGCCAAATTTTAACATCAAACTTTGCTTTCATACACATCGAAGTTTCTTTCTTTCTTCCAAGGCTCAGAAAGTTAGTTCAACACCTTACAGAGAGATCACACTCATCTCTCCCCCCAGTACCAGTGGCTTGGAGAGAAAGGTCACTTCGCATACACCCTAGACACAGCTAGATGTGGGAACTCCCACCCACCCACCCAGCTGGAGCATTCCACGAAACCCAGTTTAGTTTAGGCTCCTAAAGACAGATCCAGAAAAGCCTGGTAGCTTTATTTCAAATTGAAGAGGTCATTAAGTTCACACCATTTTAGCAAGTAACTTCCTCAGAGGTTCTGTGCACATCCTCCGTGGCCTGGCTGCCCCCCTATGTTAATGGACCTACTTCCTGCATCCAGCGGCCATCAGGTTATCAGCCCAGCACCTACTCTGCGTGGGGCACTGCTCCAGCAGGTAAGGCTACAAGGGTGAATCAGGCAAGTCCCTGACTGCATGGAAGCTGGCATTCTTTAAACAGTTTCTCAGAAAACCCCAGGGAGCAAATGACCGGTCCATCCCCACGTTGGAGCTGCTGTCAGTGCTGTGGGATTCTCCAGTGCAGGAAGGGTCAGTTACAAGGTAACAAGCACCGAAAAACTTTGCTACAGCATTTTACAAGTCAGGTACTGAGGGCTAGGGCACGAGACTTGCCCAAGGTCACACGGCCAGGCAACATTCAGCACACCTAAGAGATGGGTGGTGTGCAAGGCGGGGAGGAGAACAGGTTGCTGGGATTTGCCCCTGGAGGGTCTCTCCAGAAGTAGGTACCAATGAGTGGCATCATCAGCTGAAGTGCTTTCAACTGTCCCTTTTTTTGGTTATGCTCCTGCCTGAAAGAAGTGTTTTTCTCATACTGATCCCCATGGGCATACACCTTACTAGCTATGTCATTTATTCCACATGTACTTTTCACAATCTTACCATGTTTCCAGCATTCATGTCTCACCTCTGGGAAGAGGGAGCACCAATGTCCCTTCCCCCTGTCGTCCTCTGGATCCAGGGTCTGTACAGCTGGTGGGATTCAAACCCAGCTCTGTGCACTCCCCAAGTCTAACTTTTCATCACAGTCTACACTCTGCTGAAGATCAGCCATGGGGTGGGGAGGCAGGTGGTGATGGGGAAACTAGCAACCAGGTGCAGGGGTGGCTAAACAAGCCAAATCATTACAGACTTTTCCATCGCAGCCCCTGCAGGTAAGAAGATTGAACACCGACCTCCCTACCTCAGATCCCGGGCTGCAAACTGAAGCAAGCCTTCTGCAGGCAGGAAGCTTCTTTAAAGTGTTACATTTTCTCTCTTTTAAAATACCTGCATATTTGCATTCCTCCCGGTGATAACTGTGATTGAATATTAAAGAATATGTATCCTGGGCTTCCCTGGTGGCGCACTGGTTGAGAGTCCGCCTGCCGATGCAGGGGACACGGGTGCGTGCCCCAGTCCGGGAAGATCCCACGTGCCGCGGAGCGGCTGGGCCCGTGAGCCATGGCCGCTGAGCCTGCGCGTCCGGAGCCTGTGCTCCGCAACGGGAGAGGCCACAGCAGTGCGAGGCCCGCGTACCGCAAAAAAAAAAAAAAAAAAAAAAAAAAAAATATGTATCCCTAAACTCTCAAGAAGAACTGGTTCTCCAAGAAAATGTGCCACGTTTATACTGAGGCTCCTAGCACTCCCCATGAGGCCCTGGGCTGTGTACTTCTAAAGCTGGGAAATATGGATCCAGAAGATCTGGGTCCCCTGAGATTCCATGACCAACTGTTCATTCATGCCATCCACTCGTTGATTCAGAGCCCGGAGGGGCCCCAGGTTAGCAGCAGGCGGCTGAGTCAGCAGCTCTCAAGGCGATCACCTCTTCTACCTACCCATGAATCGCTAACCCACTTGCCCCTTACTACATGCCCAGAAATACACAAGTGTGCTTAAGTGAAGTGGTACCTGGGCAGCACGTTGTCACCAGCAGGAACCAGCCCAAGTGAGAGCAGCGTGAAAATAAAGGGTGATGACCACCAGACACCCTCAGTCATCTGTACCTTTATTCATCAAACACTATGGCATAGTTGCCATGCACAAGGTCCAAAACTTTTAGTGCTTCAAGAGAGGGAGTGGAGGAGGAGGGTGGTGGTTAGAGGAGGGTGAGATGACTTTTGGCTTGAGCACCAAAAACAGAAGCATCCTGGAAGAGCTGGCTTTGGCCCCAGGCTATGAAAATCAGTGGGACTTAGGGGTAAACACACAAGGAAGCAGAAAGGACAGAACATGCTACCACATGAGGCAGGAAACAGAAGTGCATGGACAGGGACATAAAGGGGAAGGGGAGACAGGGAGGAATTACGGAGATCTTTGAACACCAAGAAAAGATGTTTGGGCTTTTTGTTTCCCTTTGGTTAATGAGGAGCCAGGAAAGAGTATTTGATGAGGAAAGTGAAATCATCAGCTAACATTTAGAAAGTTTAATTGGGTAGTCAGACGTCTGACTAATAGAAATGAGAAAGTTATGAGGCCAGCTGGAAGACTACTGCAGTAGTCCAAGGAAGCAGCAATGGAAGCCTCAACCAGGCAATGGAGAGGAGGAATGTACACAGGGAACGACTGAGGGAGAATCACTAGGATTTGGCAACAGACTAGAAAAGGCAGAGAAAGCTGGTCCTGAAAACCATGCTGCCTGGGAGAGAAATACTCTTTTTTCTCACTTCCTCTTAGGAAATGGTGGCATGGCTCCTTGTCCCTCTTTGGTGAATTCAACCCCGCTGGCTCCTGTGGGGTTAGAAAGCTAATGAGACTTTCTTCCGAAGGTTCTGAAACGACCAACAGTGAGCCTCCTTGGACAGACCTGATCGTCAGGCCCATGACTTATCCTGTTTGCTTCCATCGTCTCCACATCCAAGGGGTGCAGCTCAAGGGAGCCCCACTCCTTTCAAGAACAATCCAAAATCAAAAGGATGTTTTAAGGGGGCCTTGTTGGGACTTCCCACATACAGAGAGAAACCAAGGACAGAGTTGACGTTCCCAAGTATCGTGGCGGGGGGGGGGGGGGGGGAGGGACTTTTAAACGTGCAGAGAGAGAAAAAGGGAGAAGGACAGCAAAAGAAAGTTGGAGATAGATTTCTTCCTCTAAAGCCTTTAGCTCCCAGCCATCTCCCAGGCTCCCAGAATTCTAAGCCCCCACCCACCACCCATCACAGAGCTTAATTCCAGAGGAACCGGCCATTCATTCCAGACCCATGTTTATCCTGTCAGCTCAGAATAAGGAACAGCGCACTGGCTCTCCAATGGGCTGGGGTAAGCATTTTTTCTACAATTCACAAAAAAACTTCTAAAATTTAACAAACAGAAAATGCTTTGCAGCCTCTCTTTTTCTTTCGTTCAAAAGGTAAATGACTCTATGGAACATCACAGGAAGACATATATGCTTGCAACTTAGTTTAGTTCCCTATTCAACAGAAAAATGTCCACGAGAAAGTGGGCACTGTTCTCTCACTCCTTAAAATGGAATACCAGAGTAAACTGGGAGAAAAGCAACATGGAGATGGCCTTCAAATGTTCCCGGCCCCAACCCCGAAATAAGATCAGAGGACCAAATCAAGAGGCTCAGTGAACCCATCTGCCTGGCTCAGCGGACTGCCGGCACTGCTCCAGCCCAGAAATGGCCTGGCCATCAGCCCTGATAAAAATCTCTAGACTGGAACCACAGCGCCAAAATCAAGGGATTATCCCCGAACCGGCTGTTCTTTCCCACAGGCAGGCTCAGAACCCCTGGCCGTTCACAGCACTAATCAGCCCTGGCCTGGCTCACTAACCAGGTGCCCACTCACTGCCCAAGAGAAAACACGCACAGGCCAAGACCCAGCTCCGAGGTCTACAGGGACCAGGCTGTCTCTCCCCTTCCTCCTCCCTCCCCCTCTCTCGCTGCATCCTATAGGCTCCCCCTTCCAGGAAGGGGGAAAAAGCTAATGGGAAAAGACACTCCTTCTCACACACTTTGGTTGAGACCACGTGAAAGCAGCACAACCCTTCTGGAAAGCAACTTGGCAACGTGTACAGAGATTTTTAAAAACGTGCGCTTCTCCGCTTCTAGGAGTCTGTCCTAAGGAAACAATCTGTGATGTGAATAAAAATGGACATAGACAGACCTTAGCTAAAACACAGCCTGAGACAGTGAAAACCCGAAACTAACTTAGAGGACCAACAGTAGGGAGACGGTTACATAGGTCAGCCATCTGTTTAAGTAGATTGCGGTGCCTCTACTTGAAAAACTAATATGCATCACTAAAAAGCATGCTTTCAAAAAAGTGATGATGAAATGGGAAAGATCTCCATATGCATCTAAATGCAGAGAAAAGATCGATATGAAACATCAGAATATTAACAGCAATCGTCTCTGGAGTATAATAGTTCCTTTCATTTTTATACTTTTTAAAAACTTAGTGGTCAACTACACATACCATAAAATTTACCATTTTAAAGACTTTTAAGTGGACAGTCCTGTGGCATTAAGTATATTCACATTGTTGTGCAGACATCACCGCTACCCATCTCAAGAACACATCTTCCCCAACTGACACGCTGTACCCATTAAACAATAACTCTCCCTCCCCACACCTCATCCTCACTCCAGGCAACCACTTTTTTCCTTTCTGTCTCTAGGAATGTGACTACTCTAAGTACCTCATATAAGTAGAATCAAACAATATCTGTACTTTTGTAACTGGCTTATTTCGCTTGGCATAGTATCTTCAAGGTTCACCCATGTTGTGGCATGTGTCAAAATCTCCTTCCGTTTTTAAAGCTGTCTAATATCCCAGTGTATATATCACATTTTGCTTATCCATTCTTCTGTCAATAGACACTTGGGTTGCTTCCACCACTTGGCTACGGTGAGGAATGCTCCTACGAACACAGGCATACAAATATCTTTTTGAGTCTTTGTTGGCATTTCTTTGGGGTATATACCTAATAGTGGAATGGTGGGATCGTATGGTATTCTATGCTTCATTTTCTAAGCAACAGCCCTAGCAGCTGTATCACTTTACATTCCCACCAGCAATGCACAGAGGTTCCAATTTCTCTACATCCTCAACTCATTATTTTCCTTTTTTTTTTTTTTAATGAAAGTCATCTTAATGGGTATGCATTTTTATACTTTTCTGTATTTTTAGAGTTTCCTACCGGGAGAATGTGTTACGTTGAAGTCAGAAGAATAATTACTGTTGTTTTTTGAAACTGCGCTGAAGGCTCATCAAATGCCGCCCACCTCATCTATCATCAATGCTGCAGGGCTTCAGGCCTCCTCGTCCTCATCCTGCACAGCATCAACTCTCAGCTGACACTTGCGGGGTCTGGCGTTACTGCTCCAAGAGTGGCTCCTGCCTCCCTCCCCCACCAAGCTTCATGCGGTGATACAGAAAGACAAAGGGATGTGATTTGGGGTTCACAAAGTCCCAGCCCCACCACCTACCAAGCTGTAAGACAAGCAATTTCACCTTTCTGTGCCTCATTTTCCTCATCTGGTAACTGAGACCGATGGTATCAACCCCTTAAAGCTGTAGGGCCTTGCACTCTGCCTGCCACAGAGGAGGTGTTTGATAAATAATGATCTCTATTCATTTCTGGAATCATTCATAGCTTCTGCCACAGGAAGGAACACAGCACACCTACGAGTAAATACTGCTTAACTGACTGATTGAAACATCCTCGTGAAGATCCCAATTCCATCACTTGTATCTCCCCCAGAAGCCTCTAGGGAGTGCAACGTTTCACAAACGTTGGTCCTGTTATTTGCTCCCACAAAAAAAAGGATTTCATGGTCAACTAAAGTTTGGGAAACATTAACATCAGTATCTCCAAAAAGAGCAAAAGAGTAATCAACAATTAAAGGTCTGCGATAAAGAAACCCATGGTTCTCAAACATACTGACCACAAACACCTTTCTGGCGTAACACCTACTAACATCACATAGAACTGCCTTTGGCAAAGTCCTCATCCCATCTGAAGGCTTGAAATCTGGGTCCTTGAAGATACGCAGCCTTGGATTTCCAAATGCAAACTCCTGCTAGTATGTTGGGGTTGATGTGGACCAGTGGTCTCAAAATTGAGCAAGCATGAGAGTAACCTGGAGAGCTTGTTAAACCAGAGTGCGGGATAGATTTCAGCCTCAGATTCTGACTTCGTAGACCCAGGGTCGGGCCTGACAATTTGTATTGCTAACACATTCTCAGGTGATGCTGACCTGCTGCTCCATGGACCCCACTTCGAGAAACACCGACTATAAAAACTCCTCGCATGTAAGTTAAACACCGGACATAGATGAAATCTGTCTACTTTCTGCAACACCAAAAAAATCAAGTCTAACTCAAAACTTGAAACATCCATTCTCTTCTGGGACAAGTTCTTAAAAGAAGCATTTCACAGGAGTCTGATAAACAGACTCTGGAATCAGAAAAGAGCTCATGTGCCGATCCCCACTCCACCACCACCCAGCCAAAGAAGCACAGACAAGTTACTAAAATTTACCACGGTGCAGTTCCCTCATCTCTAAAATGGGGATGATAATAACGATAACATCTAGCTCAGAGAATTTCTGTGAAGTCAAAATAAGGCATGCAGGAGAGTGCCTTGCACTTAGTAAGTGCTCAATAAATACTGGATATTCTTTTTGGTAACTTTGCTCTTTAACCACCTGACCTGGCAAACAGCTCATCATCTGTGTGCTGTGAGTTGGCTATGAGAGATGCCGTAGTTTGTTTCTGCTCCCACTCACCACCTCGCACAAACACAAGGCACTTGCTCTCTCTGGGGACACCATCTGCCCTCCCATGCTTATGGCACTGGGACTGGACTCTTGCACGTGAACACTTGCAAATATCTTAATGCTAGCCAATCATCCTGGAGACAAACCGAGTATGGGTCCTGAGTGTTCCAGGGAGAGCAGCATCTCGTGTAAACAACATGCCGCCTGCCAAGCTGGCTCTATAAGGACAGGGGCTGTTAAGGGCTGAATTGTGTCTGTC
Source organism: Stenella coeruleoalba (assembly GCF_951394435.1). Classification (NCBI taxonomy): domain Eukaryota; kingdom Metazoa; phylum Chordata; class Mammalia; order Artiodactyla; family Delphinidae; genus Stenella; species Stenella coeruleoalba. Next base: position 55,553,164 of record NC_137162.1, on the reverse strand, counting down.
CCCCTAAAATCAACATGTTGAAGTCCTAACCCTCAGGACCTCAGAACATGACTATATATGGAGACAGGGTCTTTAAAGAGGTAATTAATTAAAATGAGTTCATTACAGTGAGCCCTAACCCAACATGACTGGTGTCCTCAGGAGAGCAGTTGAGGACACAAACAAGCATAGAGGGAAGCTCATGTGAGGACATAGGGAGAAGGCAGCCATCAGCAAGCCAAGGAGAGGGGCCTCAGAAGGAACCCACCCTGTCCACACCTTGATCTCAGACTTCCAGCCTCCAGAATCACGAGAAAATCAACTTCTGTTGTCTCAGCCACTGTTGGAGGAGGTCATGGAGAGGACATGACCGCCGGGTGACCCGTGAGCTGCACCCGGGCAATCAGAGGCTCCTCACTCCTTCCTCTGTCCTTAGAATGTACGTTCTGCCCACTGTTCCCGTAGTGGGAGCTGTTCCAAGGACAGAGAGAGCAAGGTGTTGAGACCATCTGGACGGTGTATGTGACTAAACCCAGTTAAGGCCTCCACAGAAACTTTAAGATTCTGGTGGGTAGGTGGGGAGACCTACTCATCCAGAGGCTGCCCAAGGCAAGCCTGGTTCGTAAGTTCCTCTGCTTATGTAACCTGCCACCTACCAATCTGGAGCGCTCTGCCTCTTTCTTCTCTCTCTCCTTACCCTCCACGTACAGGCACTGGTTTGCAGACTAACAGCCACCCAGTCAGTGGTATTTGTTATGGCAGCTGTAGCAAACTAATACAGGGGCTACAGGGACCCTCCCCACTCCTGCTCATGACCCAGCATCACGTCGTGCAAGAGAGAGGCGGGAGGCCTCCTGAGACACCACAGCCGAGGCGAGGAGAGTGTGGAAGCCCTCATACAGGGGCTCTGGTGGCAATTTTTAGCCCTGCTGATTACTGGCCATGGGACAAGTCATTGATACTCTTTGAACCTCTGTTTTTTCCTTTCTCTCCCTACTGGGGCTGCTGTAAGGATGGAGATGAATTATCTGAAATGAGTCTTAGAGTCCAATCCACGGTCGCACCATTAGCTCACCAAGGTAAGTGCAGTAGCCTCCTGATACGTCCTTCTGCTTCACTCCCACCCTCACTTCCTGGCCTCACTGCTGCAAGAGCAAGCTTTTAAAAATGTTCATCAGGTCACGTGCGTGGCTACTTAAACCCTTCCAGTAACACCCCATCATACTGAGCAGGAATTCCAGACTCTGCACCATTGCTTGCAAAGCCGTGCAAGAAGCAGCCCCTGCAACCTCCTCCTTCCATAGCCCTTTCCCCTCTCCCATGCTCTAAACTCCGTTCAGAGTAGCTTTTTTGTTGTTTCCGAAACAAGCCAGCTTATTCCTACCCCAGGGCCTTTGCACTCACTGTTCCCACTGCCTGAAAAGCTTTTCCCTCAAATTTCTACCTGGTTGGCTTCCCCTCTGGTCAAATGTCTCCTCCTTAGAGAGGCCTTTCCCACCCATCCTAAAGAAACACGTGGTATCACTTCATGCTGTTGTCTCCCTAGGTGTTACTAGCAATAGCTTATCCCCACCTCCTGAGAGCAAGCACCGTGTCTGTCTGTTCAGGGCTGCCTCTCCAGCACTTGTCCAGCACCTAGAAGGAGCTCAGGAAATATGTGCTGCCTGAAAGTGCTTTGCAAACTGTAAAGTGCTGCATAAATGTGAGTGTCACAAGCACCCGAAAGAGCCAACCAAGTAATTCAAAGAAAAATAGCGTGGAAAAGGAAGGGGAGAATGGATGATTCAGGGTGAACATGGAGGGACTTCAAACGGTGATTTAAAAAATCAACCAAGCAATCCATTTTCTTAACTATATGAGGCTTGTGGGCCAGAGAAGCACAAACCACACTGACGATTCATTTAATTCTAGTCGGGCTTTATCTGCTCCACCCAGCCCTAGGACCCACATAAATTACAGGCAGCCGCAGTCCTTCCGGAGCCGGGCAGCAGAACCCCTCCTCGGGGTGGCCTGGGAGGGGACCCTGGCCTGGCAAGCAGGGCTGCCTCACCCTCATTGCATTAGCCCTCCCCTCCTGCATCTGGGTCCGTCTCACCGCAGTGCTGCCTGCCCGGAGCCCGCACTCCCACAGCAGGCGGGCCTGTGATTCACAGATGGCCCATCACTCCCGATGCCAGCAGAGCACCACCCGAGCCTATCTTTAGAAGTTCCGCAGGCTGGAAAATCAATTTACCCACCTGGCACCCAGGCCCGGAGCCTCCCCACACTAACATCAGCGCTGGGCGGCGTGTGGCTTCTCCTCCCACCACCCACCCTGGCGCATCAGGCCTTGTTCAAAGTCCGGAGGGCCTGGCAGTGCCACCTGCTAGACTTCTGTACCCAAAGACACGCTGGTCTGCCCTCAGAGTTAGGCCAGGTCTCACCAAAACCGGCAGGCCAACACCAGACCTTGGAAAGCACTGGCAAGGAGGAGGCAATTTGCTCTGGGTCCCGGCTGCCCAACTGGCACATTCCCCAGGTGGTCATCTGACACCTAATCCACACGTGGTCCCATCAAAGCAGCTTGCCCAGGTGCTGTGACTTCAGTCTCCTTCTCAGAGCACGGACCACAGAACAGGACAAGACTCCCCATGACGGTAAACACTCAACAGGCAAGTTCCCACTGCAGTGCCTCCTCCCAGCCCACCCCCGGGCTGCCCACTTACTGAAAATGACCATGTGTGAATCCCAGAAGCCAAAGGGAAGCCAGTGCTCGGGGGCGCAGGGGAGGGATGACCACCTGGTTGGATCTGGACCTTTTTCCTAGGAAGACTCACTGGGGACCCAGCTTGGGAATGGACTGGGATGAGAGGGCAGGTGGGGAGTAACAGAGGAGGCCTCCCTGGCGTCCCCACCCTCTGTACCCATGAGCTCTCTCTGCTCAGCCTTTGAGAAGGGACCTCTGACCTTCACATCTTGACCCACATCTAGACACCATTTTTACAGATGCTGGGAGATGTGGCCTGTGTCTTTCAACAACGCAGTCTAGGGCCCTGCCCACGCCTACTTCTCCCCCATTACTCCTGACAATGACATCCAGCTGTCCCACAGCAGGTCAAAACAAAGAGAGGCTCCCACCCACTGGCTTCTAGTTGAGAAATAAGAATGACCTGCACGAGTTTGAGGGCTCAATCCCTGAGAACTTGCAGAAGCACAATCCTGGGTTTGTTTCCTTAATGCAAAACATGGGGTGCAAGCCGGCCCATGTGGCCCCCCGGCACCAGGCTGCTACGGCAAGAAAGGGGCTCTGCGTGGCACGGGCCGTAGCTGCTCTCCCTCAATCCTCACCACGAGAACACAGGCCCCTAAGTGTCCATCTTCCATCTTTTTTCAAGGAAAGCTAGAAACCCAGTTTTTTTAATCTGAAAAACTTAATATAGGCAATTAATGCCAAAAAAGAAATAACCCATAAAGCTATGCAGACCACCAGTCTGTCCCCCCTGAAAAAGAGAGCGGGGTGACTGGATTCTGAGAAGCAGATACAGAGGTCTCCATCCTTCCATGCTTCTCCCCACAAAGGCCTTCCTGGCCTGCCTCTCAAACAGCAACAGCAGCCAGAAGGTGAGGTCCAACCGATGAGACATGAAATCTGGCGCCCACCACTTTGAGGAAGGAATCAGGATGACGACCAGGAGGGTTGAGGAGCAGCGTGGGTCAGGCATTCCCAGCCGGGCACTGGAGACGGGGACAGGCAGCCTCGGACTTGCCCCTTAACGGCATCAGCTCGCTTGCCAGGACAAGTATTTTAGACCTGTCTTGCTCCCTTCTTGGCCCGGCACAAACACGGCAGGAATGTGGGCATAAACAGCACTCCCGCACCATACATCGCGCGGGTGGCATTTCCCAAATCCTTGTGGGTCACCCCTCTGCCGGCAATGTCTTTTCTTTCCTCTCAATCAAGGCTATTTCCTCTCCTTCCTGAAGATTCTGTAAAGTATCAGCTCCTCCAAAGAGCTGCCCCCCCTATGCAGTGCCCACCAGCCCAGGCACATCCCTCTCAGGCAAGCACAACCTTCATGCATCCTGCTGGCCACTCTACTAGCCAGAAGCTGCTCCAGGGAAGGGCTGGGTCCTTCCATCTGGTCATGCCCGCAGCCAACACGGATAGCTCAGAACACAGAAGCAGCCCCTTACAGAACTGAGGCAGACAAAGCAAAGGTTTTCAGAGCTCCAGCCCTCCCGGGCCCCCTCCACACATCCACACTTGTTGTTCCTTCTTCCCCAGTATCTATCTGCTGAAAACTCACCTTACCACAGAGCTTTTTCTCACTGCCCGGTGTAAATCAGCACCCTCCGCATCACTATTCTTTCCCTTTTCCACCTTTATTTGTCTGTTTGCACCTATCACCAACTGACTTATCCTGTTTACTTAAAGATCCCGTTTACGGACTGTCTCCACCGCTGGAACGCAAACCCAGGAGCGCAGGGCCTGCGTCTGCTTTGTTCTCTGCAGTGTCCCCAGTGCCTAGGACAGTGCCTGACACACCGTGGGGCACAACAAACATTGGCTAAATGAACCCCAGATCCTCCCCCAGAAGCACTGCGCGAAGCCAAAGCCTCTGAGCCCGACACTCCCGAGAAGCAGCCCAGACCCCTGCCTCTTCCTCCCCGTCCTTTGCTATCAGTGAGGACACCTGCAGAACTTTCCATTTCTCATGTCTCATCACATTTCTGTGGCTCAGGTGCCGCAAAGCAGGTCAGGAACCCCTTCTGTGTAAGTGCAAGAGGATACAGCGGGGATGCCCATGTGAGGGGATCAGGTGTGGGATGAGCATCTGAGTGTGTAGTGGGCCAAGGCGGACAGGGCGCACCACGGAGGTGTGGTTGGGGAGCTGCCGGTGTGTGAGCAAGTGTGCAAGACCTGGGAGTGGAAGTATGTGGGCACAAGTGAGCGGGGCGGGGGGAGGATGTCTGTGGACATGGGGATGTGGGTAAAAAAAGGCGAGGGGGAAGAGAGGCAGGCAAGCATGTGTGGGTGTGCACCCAAGTGTGAACGCAGGGAAGGTGTGCTGGGTGGGTGAAGGTGCTGGCGCTTTCTCCCCCTGCTGCAAACTTCGGCTGGAGGGACAAAGATGGGGATGAAAAGGGCTCTGCCCTGGGTCCTCGGCAAGAATTCCTCCCTCCCTTTCATGCCGCCTAGACCTATATCACACTGTATCGGAAGGAGATAATGTAACCGGAACCCAGCCCTCCTTTATTAAAGGACCAGAAGACAATTACACAGCTGCAACCGGGCAATCAAATCAGCCCCTGGAAGACACAGGCCAACGCCAAGCACAGGTGTCTTGGGCTCCGTGGGCGTGGGGTCCCTAGCGTCCCTCGGAAGGAGCCCAGGCTCCTAGTGATTTTGCACCAAGACCAAACACATAGATCTGGATCCCTGGAGATTCCAGGAAGCAACAGAAACACTAGTGCAGGGTATGGGCACTTCATTACTAGCTACCCATCTAACAGACATCGCAGCCTCCGGAAACAGCCAGGATCAGAGAGGCAACGACCTGCTGGTCTTTCTGCTGAGCTGGGGCTCACGGGGCCCTCCCAGAAGGCCATGACACAAGACACAAATGCCTAAGAAGTGTTCTCAGCCTCTCCGTCAGCTGTACGTGGAGGGGACGGCAGACAGGAGAGAAGATGCAAGGGGCTGCTTTCCAGAGCACAGGACCAGAAGGGAGACCCGGGGGCTCTGTGCCCACTTCTGGGTAACCTCACTCAGCATGTTTCTTTCCGCATTATCGCTGAGAGGGAGCTCTGTGGTCACCTAAGGCTTGGGCATTTCAGGGAGAGGCAATAGATCAATTAAGAGAGGAGACAAGTTCAGCTGCCTGCCCACTTTGCCATCAGGGACAGCAGGTTTGTGGTATGACCTCCCCAATGGCTCACAGTGGGACGGCAATAGAAGCAAAGTGGGGAAAACCCAACCACGGTGGGAAGCCACGTGCGCCTGTGTTAATGCACACTCCGGGGAGATCATCTGCCAGTTGCTAAGCACCGGCTGTACACACACAGTTACTATTAGAAAGTTAATCATGGAAAATGCTGAGGTCTCTTTCCCCTGCCTGGCATCTCACGACTCCACGCTACGATTTCATCTTCCATATAACGTTACCAGACAGTGCCATTGGCTCCGTCCACTCCCTCGTCCCCGGCCTTTATGACCTTTCCATTCCCTTTAAGCTGCACGCCACGTCAGCCCTGCAAGAGCTTGAAGACACGCTGGCGTGGGGCTGCAGCCCACTGAGACTTTCCATGCAGCCGCACAGCCAGCAAAATACTCAGGGGGGATTAAAACAACTTGCTCCATCACCCAAGATGCTTTAGAAAGGGGAAAAACAGCACTAGCTCCACCTTGGCTGCAGACAAGATCCACACACCATCTGTACTTGAGACGAAAGGTCAGAGCAAAAACTGCTTCTCCAACCCTGACTAGCAAAGCAGGGATTAACTCCCACCTTGCACTTGCTAAAAGATCACCCGGAAGGGAGTCACACTGGAAGGCGGGGACCGCATAAAAGGCTTAGTCCCTATTTGTTAGTCAACACCCCAGGGAGCAGATAATCAACTGTTTTTGTTTTATGATTATTTGTGGGCGCCGGTTCTCATTCCCTTAGCCTGGATAATAGAGAGGAGAATGCAAAAGAGTATTAACATCCCAACCAAGGTCACCCAGCTCCTCCTGCTGCCTCTCTAACCCAAAGACTGACTTATTATAGCTTTTATTAGTAATAGCAAGAATAAATAACATGAGTGCTTATAACGCCAAGCAATTCTATTGTCTCAACAGGTCAAGGCCTTCCTTGATGAAACGCAGAATGCAAAATTTTTTTCTAAGGTTCAAGCTAGGAGTCTCTGACAAAGTAAGCGCCTTCTGCTTGGTGACAGTAAAAACGAGAAGAGGGACTATGCTTGAGGGGGTGTATAGTGTGAGGTCTGGGCCTGGCAGGGGTGGGGTTCCCAGCTCCACCAGCCGTGTGACCTTGGGCAAGTCCCTTCACCTGGCAGGTTCCCACATCACACGGGTACCAGCGAGGACTCAGCGAGAGGACGCACATACAGGGCTCAGCATGGCATCCAGCACGTAGCACCACTCCCTAAACATTAGCTTCTATCATAATAGTTAATATGAGTGTAATACCATCTCAGGCACAATGATGGGAGCTCTCTGGTCCCCACGCCAACCCAGGAATGGAGACGAGGATGGCGCGTCCTCCACTGTCCCTCGGCCTGACCTCAGTGCAGCCCTCACCCCAGGGGAAGCCACTGGGTATCCCACACCATACACTCCTCTGGCTCCCGGGAGCCAGCTCACGCCAAGCCTGCCCCCTTGCCCTCTCTCCTGTCCTTCACCGAGAGGAGCAGGCATCACCGTCCCCATTTTAAAGAGGCAGCCTGTGAGGCATCCAAGAGACTCTCTCCAGGACTGCCCTGAGGGAAAGGCATGAACCAAGGCTCAGATGATGTCCCCGTGCTGGCATGGGTATCAGTTACCCCAACCACCCTGGCCTCTGGAAAACATCAAATCCCCAAAAGGCTCAGCTGCAGAAGATTCTTCCAAACTTCTCAGTACGGTTATTCCCCCAAAGGTCCAAGAGCTTTATTTCTCATTTGCTTACTCAGCAAACACTTACTGAGCATCCTCTGTGTGTCAGGCTCTGAGCTGGGCACTTGGGATACAGCGGTGACCAAGGAAGCCAAGGTCCCTGTCCTCATGGGACTTACCATGGGAGGTTAGCAGACAAGGATCAAGTAAACAAAGAAAATAGTTACAAATCTTGCTAAGTAAGGGCTTTGAAAGAAGCAAACGGGCTGCTGAAATAGAGAATAACAAAATCACACACTGCAAAAATTTCTTATATGATGTGTTTATTAGGTATTTTTTGTCTCCCCTCAATACATTACACTCCTTAAGAGCACTGATCTGTCTTTACTGATTTGTGTCATTACTACATTCCACGTACCTAGAATAATGTGCATGGGCACACAATAAATATTTGTTGAATAAGTACTGTTGGATGGTCAGGAAGGCTTCTCTATCCCCATGGCTTTAAGCTAACACATGACAATGAGAAGGAGCCAGCATACAGAAAGTAGGCAGAACAATCATTCTAGCCACAGAGAACAACACGTGCAAAGGCCCCGAGGTATCCAATAGCTTGGAATGGTCAGGGTGAACAGCATTCTAGGGGCAGAAAATGTCCAGGACTGACACCTTTGTGTCACTCTCAACCAAATGCAACCTTTAGGGCTTCCCTGGTGGCGCACTGGTTGACAGTCCGCCTGCCGATGCAGGGGACGCGGGTGCGTGCCCCGGTCCAGGAAGATCCCACATGCCGCGGAGCGGCTGGGCCCGTGAGCCATGGCCGCTGAGCCTGCGCGTCCGGAGCCTGTGCTCCGCAACGGGAGAGGCCACAGCAGGGAGAGGCCCGCTTACCGCAAAAGACAAAACAAAACAAAACAAATGCAACCTTTAAAAAGCCACAGGAGATGCCATCCTCAACTCAGCAAATCTCTGAGCCCTATCTTCTGTCTTCCCCTCCCACGTTCTTACCCTCATCTGGTTTCCTCAGTCTCCATTCTGGTGCCTGGTTCCTGGTGACAGCAAAGTGCCAAGTTACAGGCATGCACCCTAAGGCCAGGAAGCCAAGATTTCAACCCCAGCCCTGCCACTTACTGCTGTGCTGACTTGGGGCAGGTAACTTAACCTCTCTGTGCCTCAGTTCCCTCATCTGTAAACTATGGGTACCAGAGAACCAATTCTGAGAGCTGCTGTAAGGATAAGACAACTTAAAAGATATGAAGCTCTTAGCTCAGTTCCTGACACAGAGGAGGTACCCAATAAATGTGAGAGCACTGTCATTATCTGTTTTAAGCATCATCATTTCTATTATTAGATCCCCCTTCTTCACCTGGCCCGTTGGGAGTGACGACTGGGTAGATGAATGACACTCACCCACCCCAGTACCACATCCAGATTCCCAAACACCCGACCCCTCTTACCTTGGAGATGGGTTATCCGTCAGATATGCCCATCCCAAATCCTCACTCCATACACTGACTCCTGGGGACCCTAAGGGGACTCCAGGCTTCCCATATGTTCCCGTAAGCCATTTCCAACTGGCTCCTCGGGGCCCTCCTCTAGCGTCTTGGGGCAGAGGAGGGGGGATTCCGCGATCCTACGGAGGGGTTCTACAGCCATACCTGACACTTGCACTTCTCCCAGCTGACATTTTTCCTTTAACTTTTTAAAGCACCACCCCCAAGATGTTTTGCCTTTTCAAATCGTCTCTTCTCCGCCTCAACACTCCCACCTGCCCCCAAGTCCCCAGCAGTTTCAAAATCGAGTAGCTGCTGGGAATTGCATTGAAAGATGCTAATTTAAACACACACGTCAGACAAGGCGAGCTGAAACCGCTTTCTTAGCAACAGCCCCTCACCAACACCTCACAGCTGCTGCGGCCCAGGAGGAGGGCTGGAGGAAGCTGGCAGGCGGGCGGGATTGGTAGGGCACAGAGCTTGGGGGCCTCACTTAGGTCCTGCTTCAGCCTCTGCCCTTGGAGGGAAATCTCCAAAGGTTCAAAGGCTGCCAAGCCGCCAACTGCGCGAGAAATGGGTCTCAGGGCAGCCAACTGTGTAAGTAAACCCGTTGCATCCCATTTTGAACTTACAGAACTGCTAACACAGAGAGTTCTAATTTCCTGTAATAAACCCCCCATCTTCCCTGAGTCAGCTTCAGGCATTAAATGGCCGCACCTACCCTCAAAGCACAGCAAGACTCCTTTCCCTGTTGTTCACGTCAGAAATGAAAGCGCGAGTTCCATCAACGGTCAGAGTGACGTCGTGTAACATGTCCCCTCCTTCACCAACTCTCCTGAATCCCCCTCCCCACCTTCAGGTGGGGGTGGTTTTTCCCTCCCCTCTTTCATAACTCTTCTGATATCTCGCTTATGTGGCAAGTTCACAGTCAAGTACATTTTGTCTCCCCCTAGACTGGCACATACTTGAGAAGAGCAGCCAGGTCTTAACCTTTGATCTTGTCTCCACTGCATTTACATTGCAGATAAGCACACCGTATCTGCCAAAATGCCTGGCCCGTAGTAGTTGCTTGATAAATAGTTATGGGTTCCTAAGGTGAATCATTTTATAAATGCTAGAGAGGAGTTCACCCCTTTGAACAGTTAAAAAAAAAAAAAAAGGCAGCAACACTGGTGTTAAATAAGGTTGCCCCCGCAGTTGATCTCATTGGTAAATGTGGCTTTTCATATGCTGGGTTTGCTTAAAATGAAGGTATATGAATATGCATACAAAAAGACAAAGACAGAAGCTGGGACATAGGAAATGCAAGCCAGGTAACCCCATGTGGGAGAGAAGTTCCCACCGTCTTATGATGAGCAGGTGTGAGGGTGTCAGAGGAGTGAACACTGGACTGCAGAAATGCTCCAGAGAGAACATAAACAACTAGAGATACAAGGCGTGTGTGTTTCAACACATTCTGAAGATATTCTGTTTCTTGATTTCAGTGTAGGTTACTTGGGTGTGGTCCATTCGCACAGATGCCTGGACTTTATGGTATTTATGGTCACTTTTCAGTATCTTGTTATAGTTCAATTAAAGAGTAAAAAAAGGAATGATTAAACCACATTTCCCCCATGGAAATATACCTTCACTGTCCAACTGAAGTTGATGTGAGAACAGGATTTGTTTTATAAAAATTCACTCTACAGAGAGCTCAGCTGTTACCACCTATAAAGTAAGACGGGTCTCCACCCGCACAAAGGCGAGCGGCAGGACCATGTGAGGCGTCAGCAGAGAACGTGGAATGCATGAGTAATAAAACAGATGCAGAGAACTCTCCATCTGCACGACTAGAGGAGAAGCCTTGATGGAAGAAGCCTTGATGGTGTTCGCTCTCCCTCCGCAGAGTGACCGGACTCAAGGATCCGAACGCTGAGGAAGCCAAGAATGTGCAAACTACACTCTCTCAGACTAAGAAGGCTACTCCTTTCTCCTCTGGGAACCTTCAAATATTCTGGAGCTTCTGATGACACTCTCAAGATCACACAGAAACCAGAGCCTGATTTTAGACACCTTGACATGGTGGGTGGGGCGGGGTGGGGGGGAGGTGTGATGTTCTGAGTTCTGAATGATTTATAGCCATGGTGCCTCAGTTCTAGAGGAGAAAACGAAAATGCCAGGCACACTAAGGCAGCTGTGGGTTGCTTTTTTTGCTTTATTTAGGGTGGAACCCAGGGACCAAGGATCTGGGTCTAGTTGTCCACCAGCTTACTCCCCCCCTACGTTTTCTGCAACTGACAGCAGACCACAATAGACAACCAGAGCCACCTTGACAATGAGAGAAGGCTCTGAGGAGTGCCCTGAGGATTATGCAGGTGGCAAGAGGAGGACACACTTCTTCTAGACACTGGGGTCAAGGGGCAGTCATGGATGACCTGCAGGGATACGAGCTGCAGGCTTTCTCAGCACCAGCGGGCTGCACCCACATCACTGCCTGATTCCCTAGCAAGGTCACTACCCAACCATCAAGACCACAGTCCCCAAATGAGACCAAACAGGTTCACTTTCCCGAAGGTGGGTGGTTTAATATTTTTCTTTGGAAAATCTTGTCTAGAGAATTGCTATCACGACTTAATTTTATAGCCGCCTTGTACAGGTTAAAATAAGACGAAATCAACATTTTCTGGGCCTCGTGCAGCTTTAATTGATGCAATTCGACACGCATATATGGAGTGCCTGTTGTGTTCTAGAATCTGTTGCAAGTCCTTGGAATCAGGAAGTGAGAATATGAAAAATGAGAACAAAATGAGAACTGGGGCTTCCCTGGTGGCGCAGTGGTTGAGAGTCCGCCTGCCGATGCAGGGGACACGGGTTCGTGCCCCGGTCCGGGAAGATCCCACATGCCGCAGAGTGGCTGGGCCCGTGAGCCATGGCCACTGAGCCTGCGCATCCGGAGCCTGTGCTCTGCAATGGGAGAGGCCACAACAGTGAGAGGCCCGCATACAGCAAAAAAAAAAAAAAAAAAAAAAAAAAAAATGAGAACTGTCCCCAGAAGAGAACACATACCAGCTTTGGCTATGCCCTCGTGGGTTGGACTTCTCTTGTGGACACCTTGAGGCTTCCTTCTGTACTTTTCCTTGTAGTACCCAGAGAATGCAGGATTAGAGACTCAAGGGTGGCTCGATACATTCACTGAATGAAAGTGACGGGCCCTACAAATAGTTTCCAAAAGGCCTGCCAACACTCTCCCACCCTGGGTTCTGGTCCTCTTCCACAAGCTGTGTAACATCAGCCAGGACACCCCTACCGGCCCACCATGCCCACACAGCTGGAGCCTGGTTTCCACGGTGAATTGGGTGACTTTGGGCAAGTTGCCCTGACTCTTGGGGCTCAGTTTCTTTATCTGCAAAACGAAGAGATTGGGGTAGATTGTCTCTATTTCCCTTCTAAGTTCTAGCATTCCATGATGCCCTGTACATTCAGGTAAATGGGAGCTGCCTTTTGCTACTTACGGATAAGAGAGGCAGCTACACATCACCCTCTTCCTCTTTTTTAGCCTGGCCCTCTTTTGTCAGGTTCCTACCACTTTTCTCCACTGCCCTGGGCCTCAGGCAAGCTGAGCCCACTCCCTCGCCAGCTGCTAGGTCCTGCGTACTCAATATCAGTGGGCATTCCCATCCCACTTCCACTGACTGACTTAAGGGTGGACAATTGGCCTCGTTCTGGGTCCATGAGACAGATGGAGAACTTGCTGGAGGGGCTTCCAGGAAAGGTTTCCTCTCTCTATAAAGCCCTCACCAGAAGGGAGGGTCCCCATCCTCCATCTGGACACTGCTATGTCCAGATGTGATACGTGGAACTGCTGCAGCCCTTTTGCAGCCATGAGGGGAACCAGATTTAGGATGAAGCTGTCACTAAGGACAGCAGAGCAAAGACACAGAAGCAGCCAGGGCCTCAGACATCACTCAGCCACTGAGCCATCCACACTGAAGAGCCCTCACCCCAACCCCAGCCACCTCTGTTCTACTTATGGGAGATACACTTCCTTACTGGTTAAGCTGATTTGAGTCAGCGTTTCCCATTACGTGTGGCCAGAAGCATCCCAATGACCATAGTGGACCAATTTGAAAAGAAAGGAAGTATTCTGAAACAAACTTAACACTAAAACTATACTAGGCACAGCGGAATCTTCCTTTAGCGTCTAGGAAGATGCTCTAGGACACCATCTGGGCGGAGGTTTTACACTTCCCAGTGAATCCCTGACATCCCTTCCTTTTCTTCTTCATAAGCCAAGAGCATCCAGACATCTGCACTCTGTAGTTGCTTGGTTTCCAGAAAAATGTGAGTGGCCCAAATATTCCAACAAGAAACAGCACTGGCTCGCCCCTGTCCATGGAAACAACGAGCACAGCCATGAACTAAGAAGAGTCCAAATTGGCACTTTGAACAAAGAATTCTATGTTGTATTAGTGGTTCTGAGCTTTCGAAGTGTTATTTGTTTTGTTTCACCTGTAAATTGAGAAATCTGGGACCCATCTGCTTACTAGCTGAGACAGATTTCAGCAAAGTATCAGGGAGAGGACATAGGGACATAGGTTTCCTCCTCCCCCTCTCTCTCCCCGACACCTCCCCTCAACCTCTTACCAAGGTAACAAAAAGAAACAATAATTAAAGTCAAACAGCATTAAATGTTGTTACTGCTACCATGTGCAGTAAAAGAAAAAAACACCTCCCATCTTACACGGCCATTTCCTTTTTAAACCCTTCGGGGGCATTGTGTGCGAATATAGTCAACAGCACTAGAGGGAAATAATGTCGCACATACTTCTGGGAGCATGTCCTGTCCCTTTAAGACAAGGCCCACTGCTCAGTTCCATTCTAGGCCAGAGCTCCGGTTTCAAGCTTGCGGTCCCCTTACTGCCTCATGCCATATTAATATGGCCCTTGGCATGCTCCCAGATCTGCATTGTGAACCATAATCTGGGCCAGCTCCCACACGACAAACTGGTTTGGGGCTTCCCCTTCATTTCCCAGGAGGGCTTTCCCCCTCTCCCAGGCCAGGCCATCCCTTTCCCGGGGTTCCCCACCTTCAGCCTCAGCCAGGGGAACACGCAAGGGCTCTTCAACAAGCAGTTAAGAGACTCGGCGTGGAATAGCCTCTGTAAGTGCTGCTAATACAACAGCTGATGAAAGCAGGCTGTGCTGTGGACAGTTACGGGGGCTGGGGAGAGCTCAGACACCAGAGCCCAAGCCCGACTCAGAGTCACCTCTGCAACAGGCCTGGTGGTCCCCTGGGCTCTCCGCAGATCTGCTGGAGGACCGCTTTCTCTCTCCCTCCCACCCCTGCCCCTAGCCCTACTGAACAGGAAGGCAGGGGCTTCCCTAGGGTATTACTTCTAGGAGAGCCCACAGACCATTTTCATTTATTGAAAGGGAGAGCGGTGGTGAGGCTAGCAGCAAGGTGGGGGGTTGTGGCACACGGTAAAAAAGACACAAGGGTGAGGGTACAGCTGAATGGACCCCAGGTGGCCCTCAAACCCAGGGGCTCCTGGAAGCTCCACGCGGCACACAGACTCCCACCGTACAACAGGAACCCTGCCGACCCCCCACCCAGCTCAGCCTGTGACCCCATCTGTGGACACTGCCATCCTGAGGCATCATGGGGTGTTGTCAGGGCAAGACCGGGCTCTGGAGACAGGCTGTCTGGGTTCCAGGCCCAGATCCACTGCTCACCAGCAGCGTGACTTTGGGTATCATGCTCAACCACTCTGAGCCTCAGTTTCCTCATCTGAAAACTGGGAACAGGAACAGCACCCACCTCCTGGGGTTACTAGTGAGGATGCAAAACCCTGCCTGGCACACAGTAACTGTTCAGTCCATCTCTCAGAGCTGGTACCTAACAGCACACGTGAGCAGGGCACGACCCTGAGCAGAGGGCGGAGCCAAAATGTACCCTCAAGAATCCTGCAATTTCCTCAATATGTTAAACCCAGAATTACCACTGCAACCCAGCAATTTCACTCCTAAGCATATACCCAAAAGCATTGAAAACAGGTGTTACGGACATCCCTGGTGGCGCAGTGGTTAAGAATCCGCCTGCTAATGCAGGGGACATAGGTTCAAGCCCTGGTCCGGGAAAATCCCACATGCCACGGAGCAACTAAGCCCGTGCGCCACAACTACTGAGCCTGCGCTCTAGAGCCCGTGAGCTACAACTACTGAGCCTACGCAACACAACTACTGAAGCCCATGCTCCACAACGAGAAGCCACCGCAATGAGAAGCCCGTGCACCACAACGAAGAGTAGCCCCCGCTCACTGAAACTAGAGAAAGCCCGTGTGCAGCAACAAAGACCCAACGCAGCCAAAAATCAATTAATTAAAAAACAGGTGTTAAAATAAAAATGTGTACACAAACATTTATAGCAGCACTGTTCACAGCAGTCAAAGGTGGAAACAACACAAATGTCCATCCAACAGATGATCAGATCAACAAAAACATGATATATCCACACAATGGAGTGTTATTTAGCCATAGAAAGGAAGGAAATCCTGACACATGCTACACGGATGAACCTTGGAAACATTATGCTAAGTGGAAGAAGCCAGATACAAAAGGCCATATATCGTATGCTTCCAGTTACATGAAATATCCAAAATAAGTCACTTCATAGGAGCACAAAGTCGATCTGTGGTTCCAGGGGCTAAAGGAAGGAGGAGATGGGTAATGACTGCTAATGGGTACGGGGTTTCCATTTGGGGTGATGAAGAAGTTCCGAAACTAGGTGACAGTGATGGCTGTACAACACTGTGATGGCGTATTTTTAAACGGCTAAAACGGCAAATGTTACGGTATGTATATTTTGCAACACAAAGAGTAAGAACTCAGAAACGGCACAGCACGCAGACCCTTCTTCCCTGAGACCTCCTACCTGATGGGGGCTTAGGAGGACAGGGGGACAGGGCTGGCGGGTAGCTGTCACATGCTGAGTTCCATTCCTGTGCTCCTGCCCGCCCCTCCTCGCTCCCTGCACCACGCTGCCTGGGTTTCTCACCTATGCCCTGCAGCCTGTCCCCTCCGGGCCTTTCACGTACTATTCTTGCATGCCCACCACCATCAGCACAGCATGCAACATCCCTCACACCCCAGGACCCAGATCAGGCCCTGCCTCATTTGTAAGCCTTTCCCTCCTGCTGCCTCCTCCCAGGCTGGGTTAGGCGGCTTCCTCCTCTGGGCCCCCACCTCGGCACCCCACACTTATCCTCATCGAAGCATGATGCTCTGTGCATTCCCGACAGCGCTCCCGACCTGTCAGTTTTTCCAAGCAAGGGTTATATCGAATTCACCCTTGCATCCCTAGAACCTAGCCCAAAATAATGACACACATGAATGACTGAATTAAAATTACAGACTATTATCTAGAAATCTTGAGAAAGGAAATAAGTAGTGTAAGTAATTCAATTCCTAGACAACCTAACCCACCCCACCCGCCATGCCAGAACTTCCCCAGGCAAAAGGACCACGAGTCCCCAAGCTGACAGGGACCAGGCCAATGCAAGGCACCAGAATGAGCCTCTGTCAGGAAAGTCGTGGGCTGGGGAGCCGGGAGGTCGTGAGCTCAGTCTACAGTTGACAGATCAACCTCAGTCTCGACTACACTGACCGAGGGAGCCAGGCACTAGGCTTTCCCCCATCTTGTCATTCAAACCTGCAGAGCTCAAACCATCTTCCAGAGGACGAAACTCAGGCTCTGGGAGGTCGGCAGCAGCCCCAGGTCACACGGCTAGTCTGCAACACTGCAGGCACAAAAAACCTACCCTTCTGATTTTCAAATTCATTTCCTCTCCCCTCCTTCCCACAGGGTCTAAACCGTTGGATCTCCAATCCTCTCACCAACGGGAGAAACACAGGCAGTGCTGAAGAGTAGATCCCTCATGGTCCTGGACTTACACATGTCAACTGAAAAAATGCACAACCTAAAAGTTGAGAACTATGTTTTACTGGGCGGACTTTCTGAGCACTCAAGCCCGGGAGGCAGCCTCTCAGATAGCTCTGAGGGACTGCTCCAAAGCGGTAAGGAAGGAGCCGGGACATACGGGGGTTTCTGCAACAAAGACCAGGTAGTTGGAACATCCAAAGGTAACAGTTAAAGAAAACCCCACATCTCAAGTTAATGAATTTAGTGCTTTTCTATGTATGCGTAGATGCAAGAGTCTGGGCTCACTGAAATTATTCCTCTGATATGCACCTTAGCTGTCTAGGGCCAGTATCCTTCTCCTTCCCATCCTGAGTCCCCTCGGGTTCGCCATGCGGGGACGTAGTAGTAGCGGATGGCTTTATCGCCACAGCATCCTTTGTTTGCGGACATGGCAGGCAACGCTTTTCATCCACATACATCTGAGTCCAGGTGGGTCCTCTTCTGAGAACACACTTCAAACAATGAAGCTATTGCCCATGATGGGAAGCAACATAGAGGAAAGAAAGATCTTCAGGGAAAAATGCCTAAAGATTTGTACCAGCCATTCCACTGACTACCTGTGTGTCTTTGAATAAGTCTATACCTCTCTGGGTCCTTTTTTTAGTTAAATAACTATTTTTTATTTTATTTTTTTATTTTTTTGTGTGTTGTACGCAGGCCTCTCACTGTTGTGGCCTCTCCCGTTGCGGAGCACAGGCTCCGGACGCGCAGGCTCAGCGGCCATGGCTCACGGGCCCAGCTGCTCCGCGGCATGTGGGATCTTCCCGGACCGGGGCACGAACCCGTGTCCCTGCATCGGCAGGCGGACCCTCAACCACTGCGCCACCAGGGAAGCCCAAATATCTATTTTTTAATCACCAAAGCCTATTCTATAAAATGGAGTAGATTGAAAGATCCCTTCTAGCTCTAGGGCTCCAATTCTTTAATGACTAACACCTACCTGGAAGGACCTGGAAAAGTGGCTGCCTTGTCCTTACTCATTTAGCAGGACTCAGCTTGGAGTGAAGAGCATCCCGTCAGGCTGATGCAACATACAAAGCTGAGCTACTAGCAATTTTTCTCTCTGAGCTTCTTAGACCAGCGCCCTACACCTTCCCTGAACCAGGAGCAGACAAGAAAGCAAAGACACACCGACTCTGCTCCTACCATGTCTTCTGTATGAGATTTTTAGTACAACAGAGCTCGGTAGTACCCAAAATTCTGTCCTACTCGCCCACCTTCCTGATTCGTCTGCCTGCCCTGCACTAAAATTTACTGCCCGTTATTCTTTAAATCAACTTTAAATTATCTCACTTCTTGTAAAATTAGCATGTCCTAAGCAATAATATCTGTGAAATCACGAGCTCTGATGTGCCGTTTCTATTTTTTCACGAGCGTATTCAAATACACAACTATAGTAAGAAATTCATCTGGGTCCCACCTAAAAGCATCCCACGGGTGTCGGGATGCTGCAAACCCCAGCATTCGCTCACTCTGTCTTCACCAGCAAACCTCTTAGGTCAATGTTATTTTTTTTACCATTTGCAGAAGGTGAACAGAGGCTCAGGGAGACTCATGTTTAAGGTGACACAGTCCAAAGCATCACTGCTGGGCTTCAAACTCGGGGGTGCCTGATTCCAAATACCAAGTCTTTGCCCCTCTTATAAGCATCCAGCGTGTCTACAGCCTATGGGGGTGAATAAAAAGTCAAGAGATTGTAAATAATGCTAGCAACCTTTATCACCTATTCTACTTAATCCTGTCCTAAGAACCTGACAGTAAAATTTTCCATGCTTATTGGAAACAAGAGTAATTCAGCTATGCATAAGCAAAGCTGACAGCCAAGAGTACCGGAATGGGGAGGAGGTGAGTCCAGTACGTGCAGCCCCTCACCCACACGGGCAAGGTCACGGTTTATTCCCTATCTGGGCAACACTGGGTTCAGGCTATCCCAGTCCCAAGGCTGCACCACCAGCCCTGCCAGTCCTCCTGAAAACGCACCGCTCAGTCACAAGGGACTCTGGCTGAGCCTGTGTGTGACTCAGCACACATCTATCAGGCCTCCCGGGAAAACAATGGCAAGACCACACAGGGTCGGTGGTGTCATCTGCGAATGCAGGAACGCCCAGGTCTTCGCACACCGAGCCACCAAAGAAAAGGGATTCCACCCCAGCCTGGAAATTGTAAGAACTGCGAGGGCCAGCACCCAGTGTCACCTGGTCTGCTACCCGCTAGTGCAGCAAGGGAAAAACCAGAGCCCGGCAAGAGGCAGTGAGGGACTTGCCCACAAGCACTCGGCTGTATCAAGCCAGGGCTGGGCAGAAGTGCCCCTGTCTCAGACAAGAATCTTGGTCCTGGAGTGGTACAGCTTCCAGCAGAGTCACCATCCACAGGTGTAGGCCTGCTCTCTGCCACAGTGGGTGGAGGAAATCGTCAATGACAGAGCCATCCCCGAAATTCAGGAATCAATGAAGTGGAGAACCCAGTGACCCGTATGAATTCAACAGTAACAAAGAAAAATGAAGAAGAAAACTACCCAGCTCATCATCCCTCTCAAACATTTTCCAGTAACAAGTCAATATGCATCATAAATAATCGCCTAAAAAAGCAGCAGCTGGGGGGGAAATGCACTGGATTGGTGCTGGGAGACAGAGGAGGCTTGCCGTGCATTTCAGCAGAATACAAACCCTGCCAGGTGTCATACAATATGTCAACCGCAAAAGGATTCCCCAAGCAGGCATGTGCTAACACGTCATTTGTCTCCATCGAGATGCCTTTGAGCCTCCCCGTGATGTGTCAAAAGGGGCATATTTGTCCCCTGCAGGGCAGGGGGCTCTCTGGACCATCTGACCAAGAGAGGAGGGCAAGAGGCTGGCAGATGAGGGACTGACCGGCAAATGACAAGAGAGACGCACCCCATAAAAGCGTACTCCCACTGGGTGGGAAGGAACTGGGGTCAGTATATTTCTTCCCAGATCTTTTTTTATTCATTGAAACCTGGAAACACCGCCCTCTAGATCCCTCTGAGGAGCACAAAGTAGGGTTTCCCAAGCCCTGACACAGGAGGGTAGATGGTCGACCTGCTTCAGCTTTGGTTGTGGGAGAGAACTGCTTGTTACTTGCTGACAACTCGGGGCAGAAATACCAGAGGGATGAAGGTGGGGAGGTCCTAAATGCATGGCTGCTCCTTCCCACCCTGTGCCCACCTCTACTGCCTCTATAAAACCAAATCCCTGAGAGGCATACATTCTCCCTAGCTCTGTGCCTGAAAATCCTATTCCTGCCTAAAGAAGGGAGAACCCTCCCCTCTCTCTCTCCATCTGCCCCAAGGCTGGCCCACGATACTACCCAGTGCTGGCCTAGGGGTGGGTAGCCCCTGTCAAGGGCACACTTGTGCCAGGCGGCCGTGTAACCCCAGGCCAGGCTTTCCCCAGCCTCTCCTGGGCGTGACAAACACCCAGCTCCACACCACCCCTGGAAACCTAAAGATACCATCTTCAAGAAAACTCAGCTCTAAGATGACTGCTGTTTCCTTAGTTAGAAAGCCACTCAGTACAAACAGCCTAGATACCCCACTCAAGAGAAAAGCTAAGCAACGGTGGTACAGCCGTACTGAACAGCATGCAGTCACAAAAACTGTTACAGACTTATAACAGCACAGGAAATGTCTGTTATAATAATGGGAGGGGAGGCAGCATACAAAATCGGATAAACAGTACAGTCATAGCTAAGGAAGTTGAAATACTTTGAAAATCTGTACAGAGTAAAGAGGCTTGAAGGAAATCCAACAAAAGGTAACCAACCAGAGACAAGGTCCCTCATCTATGTTTACGTGTATTTACAACAGCAAAAAATAAACACTACCTTTGAAACATATCTCAAGGAGGAACATACCCAGAAAGATCAGGGATTGTGACATCAAAAGATCTGGGTTCTAGGTTCAGGTGTGTCTGTTTCCAAAGGCATGTGACTCTGAGAAGTGAAAAGCACTTCGTTCTATTTCTCACCTACAACCTATATTTACAGCCTGCAACCTACACCTACAATCTAACATTCACCTACAACTTACACCTATAACTTACAACCTACATCTATAATCAATAACCTATACTTACAACCTACACCCACAATCTACAGCCTACACCTATAACCTACAACCTATATCTATAACCAATAACATATACCTACAATGCACATGTACAACCTATGCCTCCAAGCTATAATCTACAGCCTATATCTAACTACAAACTATGCCCATACCTATAACCTACAACCAAAACCTACACCCATACTTACAGCCTAAATCTACAACCTATAACCCACAGGGTTGCTATTAGGGTTGGAGGACTCTCCCAAGCACCGATCTTTACATGAAGATGTTATATGAAGGTGAAGCATGAAATCATTATGATCACTTGAGATCTACACACACATACACACTCCAGTATCAACAATGTTATCAGTGCACTAAGTGAATCTTGATTCCAGAAAGAAACACTAACATACCAGAAAATTCCTATCAGGGCTCAGAAGTCCAAATGGCCACCATGTACCTGTTCATGTACCCAGCACTTCTCAGGGCCTCCCGGGTTTGGTTCAACAAGTTTATCACCTTCTTTTTGAAAATATAGAGGAAGCCTTACTTCAGCTTTAAAAAGAAAGACAAAGAAAAGGAAAACGCACCATGCAGGTGCATTGTGTGTAATTATTCAGTTTGAAAACTACTCTTTGTCTAGGGATAATGGTCTAGAATTTTCCCTCAGGTAAGGGCTGGGAGCTGGCTTCTAGGATCGGAGGGAAGCCAGCACCCTTTCCTGTTAAAATCTGAGAGCGTGGCTTTCACAGAGGGTTTACATCCTGCCGTGGCCTTGCTTCCCAGTGTTCTTCAAAACGCCCTGAAGACACTGAGACTGAGCCCCCTAAGACAAAGGGCCTCTCCGCTGTCTATCAGATGGCACCTCAAAAGATCCTGCCTCTTCTCCCCTATCTGGCTGGTAAGAGCAGCTGAGGCCAAGGCTGGGGCATGATCCCTACTCTCTGCCTCCCCGTGAAGCTGGATGTGAATTCCAGCTCCTTTAGGCACCAGTAAGTGACCTGTAGGCAAGTTCCTCACCTCACCAAGCTTCCATCTCCTCCTTGGTAACAGTAATACCAATATATATAGACAGACATATTTTTTCAGCACTTAGCATGTGCTAGGCACGAAAGCTAAGGGCCTTACATCCAAGGACGTGTCTGTTCTTTGCAACAGCAGTACTAGGAGACTGGCAGTAGGCACCATTACTATCACTCCCATCGTAGAAATGAGAAAGTGGAGGCAGAGAGCTAAGTAACTTGCTCAACGTCCCACAGCTAGTTGGTGGGGGCAGCGGGGGAGGGTACTGAAACCAGGCAGTCTCTCCCCCATGCTTTTACCATTACACTGTCAACTGGAGGTGGGGAAATGGCCATCTGACAAGGTCATCATCTACCTAGGGCTTCCCGGGTGGCACAGTGTTTGAGAGTCCGCCTGCCGATGCAGGGGACACGGGTTCGTGCCCCGGTCCGGGAAGATCCCACATACCGCGGAGCGGCTAGGCCCCTGAGCCATGGCCGCTGAGCCTGCGCGTCCGGAGCCTGTGCTCTGCAATGGGAGAGGCCACAACAGTAAGAGGCCCGCGTACCGCAAAAAAAAAAAAAGAAAACCAACTATCTAAAACACCACAGTAGTTCCTCAATAAATAGTAGTGCCAGTTTCCTCCTAACAGCCAAACTCTGCACCATTCTCTCCACAGCCATCTTGACGATGCTTCCTGTTGGATACAGGGACCATGCATAATTCAACGCAGCCAATGACTAAGGAATAGAAAACAAACTCAGTTTCCTGTGAGTCCTAGGGGCAAATATTGTGTCTCCTTCATTTCTGAGCAATTTGGACAACCAAGGGTCATGACTAGCACAGAGAAGGAAATGGAAAAAAGCTTACTGACCCTCATCCATTTCCTTCTGAGGTGCTCCTTATTATTACTATTACTATTACTATTTTGGCTGCACTGCGAGACATTCAGGATCTTGGTTCCCTGACCAGGGGTTGAACCCGTGCCCCCTGAAGTGGAAGCGTGGAGTCTTAACCCCTGGACTGCCAGCGAAGTCCCTGTGCTCCTTATTATTCTGTGTTCATTTTTACTTCCCAGAGACAGCCCTAAACATTGGGTAGCAACGATTCTAAAGTCTACAAAAAAACACAGAGAACCCCAGAGCCGGCAGGAAATGTGTCACCTAACTCTGACACTCCCAAGATCTGCAAATTCTCTCCAGAACCAAGCTTCTCTTTTGTATCACCCTCCCTCTTCACTTTTAATTCCTATGACAAGAAATGCCCTCCTGATCCATCCTCTGCCATGCCTCACCACATGCCAACTCAAGGGATGTGTACTCTTCAGCAGAATCAAGATGAACCTGCAGTACCCAAGCCACGCCCATTCCCACCAGCTCCCCACTGGGCCACCTTCCCCAAACCATGGATGAAGCCCCACAAGGGCCTGAGAAGGTCTCTTCCACAGTCAGAGGCACGTGAGCCTGTTTATGAAGTGTCTTCCATATCAGGGTCCTCCCATGACTGCAGAAAAACAAGAATCACTCAGAACCCTCTTTATTCTGAGAGCTTCAGAATTGACTCTGTGATACCTGAAATCTCACAATGTCTCTTATTCCCCATCTCCTCCTCCTTCCATTCTGCTTTAAAAAGAGTATACACTTTTATAAAGATCTACCTAGCACTGAGAAACTGGAAACAATCCGTTATTCAGAACATAACCACTCCTAAGGAGCCATTAAGAGTTTTGGTGGCAACGCTGGCCCCACCGTCACCCAAGTCATCACCATGGGCCACTAGGACCGTAAAACGCTGCCTGATCCTCTGCGGGTGCGAATGTTCTTTATGGCTCTCCTTCACTCTAATTTTTTGGCGGGGCTCAGAGGGAACGGAATGGGCTTCTGTTATGATGATGGCTGAGCAGGCTGCTGGCAGGGCAGGACCGTTGGGAGGCACTTTACACACACACACTCCACTCTAGATCCACTCTACACCCTACACAATCCCCACCCTACACACACACACACACACACACTCTAGACATAAGCTACACTCTACAGCCTACTCACGTACACTTACACACACTCTATACATATGCTACACCCTACACTCTGCGCACACATTCACACAGACTCAGACTCTCACCCTTGGCCAGCAGCACCCAGGAACTCCCACTGTGGTCTTATGGGCCAGGACCCCCTGCCAAGCTCTTTGGCCACTGAAGCAACCCCATAAGCCCTTTTCTCTGTCCCCTTCCAACCCTAGGGCCTTTGTTGGTATCATTACCCCCAGCTTACTCTTTCGTTAGCCAGACCTGAGCTCAAATCCCAGGTTACTAGCTGTGTGGCCTTGGCAAAGTCACTTGACCTCTCTGAACCTCAGTTTCCTCATATGCATCTAGGAGCGTGCCAGTACCAAACTCCACGGCTAAGATGAAGCCAGCTCTCAACAGCCCAGCCAGATCACGAGTTCCCCGTCTATGAGCCCCCAAGTGCACCAACCCCGCTCCCTCCTCCATGGACCCCCCTGGATCTTCCATAGCCTGAAGACTAGAGGGTTAGAGCCTGACCCAACAGGGGGTCTCTAGGATCCTGTTCTAACTCCACAAGCAGCATCTAGTCTGACTGGTCCATGCCTATGAAGGGCTGGTTGCTAGGATGCTGATTCGGTGGGATACTGGATCCTGCAAGAGAAGGGGTTATCACAGGCCCTGGCACCGAGTCCCTGCTTAGCAGAAGTTACCTCCAAGACTAAGTTGCTCGGCCAATGGGTCCCTCTTCCTGCAGGGCAGTGATCTGTCTCCCTCATGCCTCCAGTCATGGTCCTGCATCTACTCGCGGGGCTGGACAGATTCAAATACAGGCTGGCTAGTCCAGAAGGACCCCTGGGAAGAGGCTGGGAACTTTGACTTGCACCATCCATATCTCAGCTCCCCTTACCCTAGGTAAGAAGGAGATGACCCCAAGAAACCCTCTTCTCTTTACCTCTCTCCCAACTCCAGAGCCTGGAAAGCCACTCTCTCACCGGCCGTTCCCAACTTCCCTGGCCCAGGTAGCTAGGGCAGGTGCTGTTACATTGCACTTTACAGATGGCTGAGCACCCATGCCAGGTGGCTTATCCAAGATCACGCAGTGATGGAGTTGGAATTAAAACCCAGGTCTCAACGCCTGACTCCTGATCCGCTAAAATACCTGTAATTCTACTTTTACAGGTTAGGGAACAGACACCCAGGCACGATAAGTGAGTGGCCTAGGACGTCCCAGACAATATATTGTGGACATAAAGCAGAACTGAGGCTTGGGGACCGGAACTCTGTCCTCTAATGGGTCGATCTGGAAGACGTCTTCAGGGATGAGACCCGGCTCTGGCAAGGTCTCTCATCCCCAACATTCAGGTTCACCCTACGACAGGCCTTGCTACTTCCAGGGTCCATCAGAGGCAGGCGACCCAGGCACTGGGGAGCCACGGGCTGGAGTCCTAGGCGTGCCTCTCTGTTCTGAGCTCAGCCTGTGGGCACCGGACATGGGCATCGCCCCCTCTCAGAGAATCTGCACCACCTACCTCTGGGAACGCTGTGGTCGCTGAGGGAAAACAGAGCAAAGCTCGCTGCCAGCCCAGCCCTGCTTAGTAATCTGCCCTTTGCATTACCGGGGAGCAGTGGGGATACAGCTGCAGTACCTGATGGTACATCTAAAAAAAGCCAGCTGAGGGGGCCCACAGACTCCCACCTGTCCTCTCCCACCTGCCACTCCGGAGACTGGCGAGGAGCTGCTGTTTCTTTTTTCTCCCACCCCAAGGAGCTCAGTATGTTGTGCAGAAACAACTCCATCCAACAAAGCTCTGCTTTACACCTACCTCCATCTGGACTGTCCCTCACAGCATTCCGCTCATTCACCAATAATTCCTCCCAGAATCATGATTGATTTCCCAGTGCTGGGTTGCCTCCTACCTGGCTGTGTCCCAACCAGGTGGCGCTGAGCAGTTACCTCAATGCTCAGTCCACAGGAGCTTTCGGTGAGGCAAACAGAGCCAGAGGGACACTCACCCAGAACTGGCTTTCAGGTGAACAAGGTAAGATAATGAGTCAAGGCTAAGATGTTTGAAAAGGGAAGTTCAGCTTGGTATCCATAAAACGGTAACCAGTTACTGAACACCTACTGTGTGCTAAGCACTTGAAAAGATTTCTCTCACTGAACACTCAGTGGGACTTTGTAAATGAGAAGACTCCTGCCAAAAGATGTTGTCATGAGCCCAGACACAAAAGGCACCGAGACACAGTGCTCCTAACAGACCCTCCTTTGGGAAAAACCGTCACTATTCAGACTAGAAATTCTTCTGAATAATTTTCATCATGTTCAGCATCTTGATAATGTACTCACGCATAAAAATGATGCTCAGCAGCTCTTTGGGTAAAATGATGATATTAATGTTAACTGTAGTGTTGGCAGTAGTAAGAGCGAAACTAGTAACTGGAAATTAATATGCATTTTAATGACTGTCAGGCACTGCACATCCTTTATATACAGTATGTTATTAATAATACTGTATCACTTTCAATGTTCCCAGGAAAAATTTTGGTTAAGTATGTATGCTAAGAATGTAAGAGGAATCACTGAGAAGAGAATGTGACCTACAGCCTGTGAACTGGCAAAGGATAAAAGGAATGGATGTGGAACCATCCATCCACATAAGACAGGAGAGGTAAAAGAAGAGCAAAGAAAAAAACTAGTCCACAGAAACCCATAATAAAACAGTAGGAAAAAAGCTCTGAAGTTAACATCAGCCATTACAATAAACGTAAACAAATCAAATTTACCTATTAAGAGACAGAAATTATCAGATTGGATTAAAAAGTTGAAAATTCAACTGAGATGATTACACGAGACAAATCTAAAACAAAACTTTATTAAAAGGCTAAGAATAAAGAGACAGAAAAGAATATACCAGGCAAGCACTAAACAAAAGAAAACTGGTATAACATGTAGTTAATGTCATTCAAAACTAATTTGGGTCCTCAGAACCAGCCTCAAAATGGCACAAGGTAGATCTGAAATCCCTTTTTTGCACAAGAAGACTGAGGAATGGAAAGGTTAGGTTACTTGCCCAAGGTCACTCAGGCAGCAGGGGCACCAAGAGGATCCACACTCAGGTGTCTATTACCCCAAAGCCCACACTTTCAACCAGAACACTCTACTGTTGTAAGTAACATCATGTTGGGAAATATTTAGTGGGTGGAAAATACATGTTCCATAACCAAGGCTTGGAGGGTAAGTAAAGGAAATGGAGGAAGGGTCATGAGGCACTAAAGAAATAAGAACAATCCATTGGTTCTCAATCCTGGAAGCAGGTTAGTTAGCTAGAACACCTAGGGGAGCTCTAAGAAAAGGCTAGTGATTTGGGCCCCATCCCAGACCAATAAACACAGCATCTCTGAGGGTAAGACCCAGGCATCAGTATTTTGAAAGCTTCTAAAGTGATCCTAACGCACAGGCAGAGTTGAGAACAACTATCTGTAACACAAACTCAAGGGCAAGTCTCCTAAAAGACAGAGGGTACTTTTAGGTCACGGTGGAAAGCAGAAATTAGATGACCCACCAACCTCATCCCTTCTGCCTACCGTTCAAAAAAGAAATAATTATAATAAGAGATATGTGACCCCTTCCTCCGTGATGAGGGGAGACCACGACTGAGTATATCTGGGAAAAGAGTTGACAGAATCCGTCTGCTAACTCCCCCTCCCTGTTTCTCAAAGAGAACAGAATGAATCACAGCATCTTAGGGGTGGAAAGACTCTTATAGGAAACTTAAAATGGATCCTACACTGGGCTGTTAAAACTGCCTTGGAAACTTGGTTAAAATATAGATTTCTGTGCTCCAACCCTAGGGGAATCTGAGTCAGTGTATCTGCTTTAGCATGGGAAACAATACTCTTCAAAAGATAACTCAGTCTTTTGGAGAAGGATGGCACAGTGGAGCCAGATCACAATAATTCCCTGTCCCAACACACAATTACAATTAAGCAAAAGAAAACAAAAAGGAGGGAGGAAAACCAGCAGTGATCAAACAAGGAATGCCACCAACATCTCAAAGGGAAGACCTGGGCGAGGCTGGGGGAGAGGGTTTGGCTTGGCTTGGAGGTGCCTGTCCCCACCCCACCCCCCCGGAGCATTACTGGCGACGCCAAAATAATGAGGCTTTTCACTAATTACTACATGTTTGGAAAGAAGCAGGCTACGGTTGCATTGTTATTTTTTCCTTTTCTGACCTGACAGGAAAAGAGATGAGGGGACAAATTGGAAACTGCTAGGAAGAGGATTATATAACAGGGTGTGAGGAGTTAGGGATCCCTCCTCTATCTCCCTCATAGAAGCATAGACACCAGGGCTCAAAGCTTAACTGAGGGAATCATCTAAATGTCAAGGGCACCTCCTCATGGAAGATGGTACATCCCCCCATGGGTGGAATGAACCTTGGAATAGGACATTTAACAAAATCTCAGGAGAGCAGAATGTAATCCTACCCAAAGGAACACACAGCTCTGAGCCCTGACCCTCCCAGATGCCCAGGTTCCCCACATCAGATATCAGAAACCATCTCAAACTGCAGCTCAGATACCAAGGCAAGGGTTTTAGATAAATTCCAAAAGGAGTCATAAAGCATTTGCCCACGGTATCAGAAAAATTAGAAGGACCAGACAAAGCTACCCACGTTCAGCATAAGCAAATTAAAACATATCACGGCACTTGTACGTATACACATACTACAGGGGAAAAAATACAGAACATGACATACAGAAGATGAAAAACTGTCTTGAAAGAATAAAACCAAAGCAACAGGAAATTTCCAACTAGTGCTTAATGCTATAGAAGAAATTCATCAGAATATATATTCAATAAAACCAGCAAAGTTAGATTACAAAGCAGTTAGATCAAAGAAAACACACTGAAGACGAAAATAACACCATTTCAGATTGCTGAATAAATTGGAGACAGAAATAATACAAGTGAAAATTGAATTCCCACCTAGGGGAAAGGCTTGAGACTAAACAACTGTGGGACTTATTAAATATTATCAACCTTAACAATGGAAAAACAATACCATTGCCAAAATAAGGCCTGCTAGCCTTATTTGGCAGGAAGTAGGAGCAAGTATATGAATGCTAATTTCCTCATCGTTTATAGTATGGACTCAAGTCTAAAATTGAAAATAGTTAACAGAAAGTGAATCACTCTGCTATACAGCAGAAATTAACACAACACTGTAAATCAACTCTACTTCAATAAAATTTTTTTAAAAAGTAATGACTCCAACCTTTTAATATTTTTCATAATCTTAGTCAGATCTTTTAGAAAATCTGTTTCAATGAAGAAATATTTACCCAGAGCTCAACACTTCCTTCAGATGTGTCCTATTAGAAAATTAAGCCAAACAAATTAATACTCTTCGTTAAAATTAGGATGTAGAGTGTGATCCTATTACTCCAAAATTATTCTTGCCAATCTATGATCTATGAATCCTTCCAGCTGTGTATAGCCATAGAAAGATTCTTCAGTGATTTTTCTCCTACTCTTCAAGATGGTTATTTTGAGATGGTGAGATAATTATTTTTAAAATTCCTCTATGCATGTTGGTGTTGCTTGAATTATTTGTAGTACATGTTTTCAGAAACAACTCTTTTAGAGGAAAAAAAAATCTCCCAGGTGGTTGAGATGGTCACAGGCAAGTTTGAGGACCACTGAATCTACTTAGCAGTGACTCCTAAATCTCGCCCATGTATCTCCAGGCAGCACTCCTGAGAAGCCAGCCTCCCAGCTGCTGACAAAATCTCCAGAGATGATGATACACTCACTACCCCCCAACTGTCCCATCCCACTGCAGCACCGCAGGGCAACTTCAATTTTATAGTACAGCTAATTTTCTTACTGACGCTACCCTTACTATCATATGTTCTAGCAATAATGCCCACTCTGGGGGACTTCCCTGGTGGCACAGTGGTTGGGAGACCGCACTCCCAATGCAGGGGGCCTGGGTTCAATCCCTGGTCGGAGAACTAGATCCCCCATGCATGCCATAACTGAGAGTTGCATGCCACAACTAAGGAGCTGGCGAGCTGCAACTAAGGAGTTGGTGAGCCCCAACTGAGACCCAGCACAGCCAAATAAATAATGAAAATTTTTAAAAAGATAACAATGATCAACTAGATTAATAGAAATTCATGGATATGGGGCTTACAAGAGATACATTAGCATTAAAAAAGATATGACAAGGTTGGAAGCAATAGAAAAAAATAAACTAGGAGAAAAAAAAATATTGCCCACTCTTTATTGAATTGCCCTAACTATGAGCTAATCATATTCTTCTACATTCTCCCTTCATCTTCAGAGCATGAGGTTACAATGTTTCATTACAGTTCTCCCCATTTCTCTGTTGAAGAGACAGACCCACAGAAGTGAATTTTCCCGAGGGTCCCCAGTTAGTAGGCGCTAGACCTGGCTTTCAAGCCACACTACAGTTGACTCAAGTCCATGCTTTTAATCAAAATGCTTTGCTAGAAAGTGATGCCTTGTATTCATCCAACATCCACCTTACTCTGCTCTCTGGCGACACACCAAAAAAGTCTAACCCCTTTCCATATAGCATTGCCTTCCAACATAGGAAAACAAAAATCACGTGACCCTCATCTATCCAGCCTTCCTCCCCCAGGCCGTCCCACACTAGACGCAAAAGATACAGGGAAAAGATGACATTTTTTCCTGATCCATGATGAACTCGTTGAATGATGAATTTAAACAAAAGCACGAAGTTTCCAAGATGCTCTTATTTATATGCTACCATTTAAGTTCCACTTGCAACAGTTCTTAATACTTGGGTTCCCGGGGAAGACCTCCCAAGAGAGTTTCATGCCACAGACCACTCTCCGGGTTAATGGACGGGTGTAGTGATGCGGATAATGTAATTTATATCTGGCACAGACGTGTATTATATGCATTTTTCAATTTACCTTCCGAATAATTTTTTTTTCCACTGACTCATATTTAAATTCTACTCCCCTAACACGCATTGGCTGGCAGTGACGGGACGGAAAGTAGGATGAAAATGTTAAGTAGATTTTCCCTACACCATCACCAAGTGCTCTCTGGGCTATCAGGGGGCTGCGGGGTTTGGCAGGGGGCTCGCTTTGGTCTATAATCTGAGTCTGATTTTCACATACAGATGCAACAGGCGTCCAGCGGGCAGTGTACACGGCCTGGCATCTCCTGTGCTGCGAGCCACAAGGCAGCTGGGCACAGGGGCCCCCCCAGGCCTCGCCCAGAACACATTCTCCCAGGACTGTGAACTTCCCAGCAGGGTTCCGTTCCAGGGAAAGATCCCACTGCCTTAGTTTTGCACAGAGGCCGGTAGGCCTCTACCAAATTGCACACCTGTGTTGGCAGCAGGGCCATGGAACAGGGCCTGGAAAACATCGCCCGATGCCTCGGCGGAGGAACAGAGACCCAATACAGCTCAGCCCAGACTGAGTTGGGCTGCTGACCCCACTCACTACCCTGTCCCCAAATCCTCTCCCGCAGTGTCCTTGATGTCACCTCCGTGTCCTGAAATCCCAGCCCCCAGGCACACACATATCACTCTCCACTTCCTCCTGGCAGCTTTTCCCCAGGAGACATCTGAACTCACTTATCCCGGGCCCCCCGTCCCTCGCAGGGGAGGAGACACTCAATGCCACAACCCAGAAGGAACCGCCGCAGGGAATCAGTCAAAAGCCAGACACTAAAATTACATTTTCTCACTCCCTTCTCATTTCCAGGGAAGTCTGTGTGAGGCTGTCTGGGATCACACACTCTCCGTGGAAGTGACAGCTTATCCCGACTGCCGTCTCCTCCCCCACCCCTCCTCCTTGTCCTGTCCCCTCTCCGGGTCTGCAAGGCCTCCCTCCTCCACTGAACTCCCAGCTCACTGCCTCCCACTGGCTCCCCGTGTGCCGGGAGCACCCCGGAAAGCCTGCAGAAAGCCCTGGTCCCCCGGCCAGGAAAGGATGAGCGTAACCCCCGCCCAGCAGATTCTCAGGACACAGGGAGCAGAGGAAGTAGGCGGTGTTTGGACAGAAGGTACCTCACACAGGAGAAGACTAAGGGAACATTTCAGCCTCCAGGAGTCTATAAAAACACTGGTACAAGGAGAGGAGCAAAACTGAAAAATAGTATAGATGAACTTATTTGCAAAGCAGAAATAGAGAGAGACATAGAGAACAAACGTATGGATACCAAGGGGGAAAGGAAGGTGGGATGGATTGGGAGATTGGGATTGACATACACACACTACTGTGTATAAAATAGATAACTAATGAGAAGAGACTGTATAGCACAGGGAACTCTACTCAAGGCTCTGTGGTGACCTAAATGGGAAGGAATCCAAGGAAGAGGGGATATACGTATACGTGTGGCTGATTCACTTTGCTGTACAGCAGAAACTAACACAACATCATAAAGCAACACTCCAATTAAAAAAAAGAGGTACCAACCATTATGTATAAAAGGAAATATTGTACAACATGGGGGATAGAGCCAGTATTTTGTAATAACTATAAATGGAGTATAAGCTTTAAAAATTGTGAATCACTATATTGTACACCTGTAACTTACACAATATTGTATATCAACTATACATCAATAAAAAAATAAATATTAAAAAACTAGCTCTACAAAGCTAGTAGTCCACAATACCCAGAGCCCCAGACCACTCCTGCCCCTTTCTTCTGGAAAAGTTCACACAAGGTCATGTCTCAAGGTTCTCAGACACAAAGGACACCATAAACAAGATGAAAAGACAACCCTCAGAATGGGAGAAAATATTTGCAAATGAAGCAACTGACAAAGGATTAATCTCCAAAATATACAAGCAGCTCATGCAGCTCAATATCAAAACAAACAACCCAATCCAAAAATGGGCAGAAGACCTAAATAGACATTTCTCCAAAGAAGATATACAGACGGCCCCCAAACACATGAAAGGATGCTCAACATCACTAACCATTAGAGAAATGCAAATCAAAACTACAGTGAGGTGTCACCTCACACCAGTCAGAATGGCCATCATCAAAATATCTACAAACAATAAATGCTGGAGAGGGTGTGGAGAAAAGGGAACCCTCGTGTACTGTTGGTGGGAATGTAAATTGATACAGCCACTATGGAGAACAGTATGGAGGTTCCTTACAAAACCACAAATAGAACTACCATACGACCTAGCAATCCGACTACTGGGCATATACCCTGAGAAAACCATAATTCAAAGTCATGTACCAAAACCTTCATTGCAGCTCTATTTATAATAGCTAGGACATGGAAGCAACCTAAGTGTCCATCAACAGATGAATGTATCAAGAAGATGTGGCACATAGATACAATGGAATATTACTCAGCCATAAAAAGAAACAAAATTGAATTATTTGTAGTGAGGTGGATGGACCTAGAGTCTGTCATACAGGGTGAAGTAAGTCGGAAAGAGAAAAACAAATACCGTATGCTAACACATATATATGGAATCTAAAAAAAAAATGGTCATGAAGAACCTAAGGGCAAGATGGGAATAAAGACACAGACCTACTAGAGAATGGACTTAAGGATATAGGGAGGCGGATGGGTAAGCTGTGACAAAGTGAGAGAGTGGCATGGACATATATACACTACCAAATGTAAAACAGATAGCTAGTGGGAAGCAATCGCATAGCACAGGGAGATCAGCTCGGTGCTTTGTGTCCACCTAGAGGGGTGGGATAGGGGAGGGTGGGAGGGAGGGAGATGCAAGAGGGAGCAGATATGGGGATATATGTATAGCTGATTCACTTTGTTATAAAGAAGAAACTAACACCACTAAAGCAATTATACTCCAATAAAGACGTTAAAAAAAAAAAAGGATGCTCAGACACATGCCCCTTCCCCCTGATGCTGCCTGGCTCCCCAACTGCCTGAATGTTTTCACTGGAAAGAGAAAGGGACAGGCCAACTTTCAAATGGCCGTTCACCATGCAGTAGCCGGCCCCTTCAGGCCTCCTCCACAGTTCAAAATATTACTGCTGGGTGGTTACTTGTCAGGAAAGCACACAGACAGCCTCAAAGATGTTGAACCAGACCTGCCTCTTACAACTGAATTTTTGTTCTCCTCTATAGGGCACCTACTGTGTGTACACACCAACTCCCATTCAGTCCTCCAGCAATGGTGGGGATGGTGTCATCACCCTCC
This sequence comes from Stenella coeruleoalba, assembly GCF_951394435.1. Lineage (NCBI taxonomy): Eukaryota > Metazoa > Chordata > Mammalia > Artiodactyla > Delphinidae > Stenella > Stenella coeruleoalba. Next base: position 55,518,866 of record NC_137162.1, on the reverse strand, counting down.
TGTGCAGGTGAGGCCTGAAGCTGAGAGAGATTAAGGATCTTGCCTGAGGCCATTACAAGTAATGTCCCACAGCCAAGACATAAATCTAGTCCCAGAAACCATAATCTTCCTACCACACCAAACATTTCCCCTTAAGAGTGCCCGTAACTCCACACAAGGAACCCAGCCCAGCCTGGATAATCCATCAGAGTAGAGGAAGAAAACTCCCCCGTCAAAATTCAAGAGGCTAACAGCAAGGGTGTTTAGGTGGGAGCATTCAAATTTCCATAAAAAAATCTCCTTGTGCAAAGATGAGCTGAAAAGCATCATGCTGAATCTGCCTCAGAGGCCACTACCTCCTGGAGCCTGGATGTCTACCCCAAGTTTACTGAAGAGCCCCCCTGCTTCCCCACCGACCTGCAATCCCCACCGTGATTTATTAAGGAATCATGCAGGCTCGGCTAAGGGAACGGAACTGGTCAATCATATTTCACTTTACCCACTAAACCTTAAATATTATGCCCCAGTTTGGACAGGCCTTGCCTTTCGTTTTTCTTGGCTTTAAGAAGGCAGGGAAGGGCCATGGAGCCAAAAACCCAAGTGTCTGAGCGTTTGCAGTAATTCAGCCTCACCCGAGACTGGGCCCCCCACCCAGGCCCACCTCTGCATGGCTTTTCCAGATCAACTGGAAATTGTGGTGACAGCCAGCCCTTCCATACACAGTAAGCCTTCTGCATGGAAGGCACATGTTTCCAGAACCTCCCAGGCCCTCTCCCGAGCAGGTATTCTAGGAGAAGGGTTTTGAAGCAGAGGCTAGGAAGTCAACATGGAATTGCCTTCCCCTTGGATGACCTGACTCAGGCAGTACCCAGGACCAGCAAGACCACAGGAAATCGGCTGACCCCAAAGACGATCACTGAGAACAAGGGTTAGCAAACTAACAGCCCATGGGCCAAATACAGCCCAGTGTTTTCGTAAATAAAGTTTTACTGGAACACAGCCACGGTCATCTGTTACGTAGTGTCTACGGTTGATTCCATGCTACAAAGGCACGTTTGAGTAGTTGCAAAAGCATGGCCCACAAGGCCTAAAATATTTACTATCTGGCCCTTCACAGAAAAAAAAATTTTTTTTTGCAACCCTCAATTTAGAAAAACTTTCAGAAGTGGTTGGGCCTATTTCTTGAGACCATTTAAGAGCAAATAATATCTCTAGAATATAATTGGTACTGTATTGCATGGAGGAAGAAGAATGGAAAAAATGTCCCTGGAGGGTCCTTCCAGCCCCATAGGAAGCCAAAGAAGGGACCAGGTGCCTGGTACTCAGTGCCTCAGGTGACAGATGTCCTATTTACAGGACAACAATCTGTGGAGAAAAGGGAACCCTCCTACACTGTTGGTGGGCACGTAAATTGATACAGCCACTACAGAAAACAGTATGGAGGTTCTTTAAAGAACTAAAAGTAGAACTACCATGTGATCCAGCAATCCCACTCCTGGGCATATATCTGGAGAAAACCATAATTTGAAAAGATACATGCACCCCAATGTTCACTGCAGCACTATTTACAATAGCTAAGACATGGAAGTAACCTAAATGTCCACTGACAGATGAATGGATAAAGATGTGGTACATATATACAATAGAATATTACTCAGCTATAAAAAAGAATGAAATAATGCCATTTGCAGCAACGTGGATGGACCTAGAGATCATCATACTCAGTGAAGTCAGACAGAGAAAGACAAATATCATTTGATATCACCTATGTGTGGGATCTTAAATGATTCAAATGAACTTATTTAGAAAACAAACAGACTCACAGACTTCAAAAACAAACTTGTATTACCAAAGGGGAAAGGTGGGGGGCATAAATTGGGAGACTGGGATTGACATATACACACTACTATATATAAAATAGACAATCAACAAGGACAGCACAGGAAACTCTACTCAATATTCTGTAATAACCTGTATAGGAAAAGAATCTGAAAAAGAATGGATATATGTATATGTGTAACTGAATCACTTTGCTATACACCTGAAACTAACACAACATTGTAAATCAACTATACTCCAATACAAAATTAAAAATTTAAAAACAACAACAATCTGCACACCACCTTTGGGAGGCCAAACCAACACGCCTGGTGTGACCGTGCATAAGGAATTAGGCAAAGGTGGAAGAACCATAGCCTCAAGCTTGGGTCACCATAGTTAAAGGAAAATGGTGCCCCCTTAAAACTGGTATCTTGGTGGTAGCAGCAAGAGCTGAGAAGTTCCCCAGGAAACAGGTAAAACTGGACAGTCATTGACATTCAGCTACCTTTTGCCCACTTGATGTATTTTTCTCCATTGCCAATGCTGGAGGGTGAAAGTGCTCGTTTTTCCAGGGAGATAACAGCTTCTGAGGAGGATGCTAAGAGTGGAGAGAGAATGATGAAGAAAGATGTAAGATTCAGGGGCCGTGCAGGTGCCCTGACCCCAGCCATCCAAGAGACTCTCCCGAGCGGGGCAACGATGCTCGTGGCTGACCTGCTCACCACCAGGGCCAGGGTAGAGCGAAGAAAAGAGGAGAAGGAGGCAGAGACAAAACGGCCTCTGGGGGAAGTCTGGGTGCATCTGGTGGGGAGGATGGGGGTCGGAAGAGACGGAGGACTGGCCCTGCTCCCAGGCGGTACTGGATGCTCTCTCCCCAGAGGCTCCCATATTGGTTCTGGCTGGAGCTGTCTCTCTCAATGCCTACAGTGCAGACTTGAGCATGTTTGCTCCCCAGGGGTGCCCCGGCATCCAGAGCTGTCTTCATTCTGCTGCTGGAAGCACTGGGAAGCCCCTGGGGCCTCGGGCTCCTCTGGGACTTCACTGTTCTCTCCTGCCTTGCCTCCTCTTGTATCTCTTGGATGAACGTACTGCTGTGCCTTCGACACAGTTGTCAGCATGCCTGTCCTGGCAGTGTGACCTCGCGCAGACCCACAGAAGAGCTGCAAGAGGCCTTGGAGAACATTCCCGAACCAAGTATCTCAGACTCGGGCATGCCTCTCCCCAGGAACCCAGGCTGTGTCTAGGCAGGAGGCTGCTGGGGAGTGGCAAGGGCTGCGTATGCTCCTTCTGAGTACATTTTCCCAGGTGGGGCATTTTTAAGGTGAGCTGTTGACATAATCGCTAAGTCTGGAAAGGAAAGATGCTAGAGCAGTGTGAGAATAAGACCCTGAGACAAGCAGAGGAGGCAGCAGTCCCTGGGGGGTACTATATGCTGCCCCCTCCAACCCAAGTATGTCCCACGTCCTGCTCCCCAAGCTCTGCCTCCCAGAGGTAAGGCCCCAAGATTTTGATGTCAGGGGTCAACACAGCCATTCAGGGGACAAACTGATGGAGTACAAAACTGATTCAAAGATGGTGGGCAGGAGACCAAGATGTTGTAGAAGGACGTGGAGCTCACATCCCCCACAAGAACATCAGAAGTACATCTACATGTGGAACAATTCAGAGTGCCTGCTGAAAGTTGCCAACAGATCTTATACTAGCAAAGCTGCAAGAAAGATCCCCAAGTAACCGGGTAAGACAAAAGGGGAAAAAAAATGTAGGGAGGACACAATTTTTATACTGAATAAAACACACATCATGCAGGGACAGAAAACCCTGCACAAGTTTATTCAGTAAATGTTTCGCACAGTGTGTGTGACTTTGGATTTTGCTGCTATATTTGAGGGAAGAGATGGAGGTGGGGCTGATTTACCTTCATCCTTCTCTCCCCTTTAAGGACTTCAGTAGAAAATTCTCAGAAACACCAAATTTTCCAGCTTTCTTGAGATATAATATTGACCTATAATATTGTGTAACGTTAAGGGTCATGTTGTGCACACAGTTTCTAATGGCCCCATTTTACAGATGAGAAAACAGAGACCCAGAGAAAACAAAGAGTAGAAGCCGACTGGATCCCAAGCCCCTGAGCCCCATGATCAATGCTCTTTCCAGCAAAGTACCACCCAAATTTAGGAGGCCCCCACACAGGGGCCAGGAACGGTCTCCAATTTAACTCATCCTGACCAGTGACTGGAACAGCACGCTACTGAGAGGCAGCCTTAATTAAATGCTTTTGATGAGTACGGTGATGGTCTGGGATTCCAGCCAGGGTTCAGCTGATACTGCGGCCTTGATCCTTCAGGGAAGACCCCTTCCTCCGAGGATGACATGTGTGGAGCACTGAGGGAAGACCAGGACCCTACGGTCCAACCTAGCCAGCTCACCTACTCCAGTCATCACCCAGACAGCAGATGTGTATTCAGAAGTCACCCTCTCCTTCCAGGGATGGCTCTGGTGATCGCCACAAAGGGGACACTATGGTTTTCAGCTTACAGATGGCTGCACAGCCCAGCCCCACCGAAAAGCCTGAAGTGGCAAGGAGGAGGTCAAATGCCAGCAACAGAGGCCTCCCTGAGGCCTCACACAGGTGTACACCACAGAAACAGGCATTCATCAGGCATTCCCCTGACGGGAAGGGGAGGGCACTCATTCCAGGGAAGTGAGCTGAGTGTCTGGGTCGTAACTGGGAGCTGGTGAGATGTGGCTGACGTCCTTCAGGGGGAGGATGAGCAGGACGCTTCCTCACAGGCCAGGCGACTGTACGGCAGAGTCACAATGCCTTCAGTGCTTCTCGGGCCTCGATCTGAACCCAAATACAACTCTATGTATCAAAGGTCATTTCTGACTCTCATAAGGAGTAACCAGAACTGAAAACACAAGTCAGGAGAAAAAACCCCAGAAATGTAGACCTTGGAGAGAGAACCTGAAAATCAGAATCAAGGAAGAGTCAACCTCTCTTTCAACAGAAAAAAAAAAAAAAAAAAAATCATTTACTCTAGTGACACTTCAGTGTCACGTGCTTCTTAAAGCTTATCTTTCTGAACTGAACGTAAAAAAAGCAATTGTAAAACCGTAAGTTCTGCTGGTTCAGCCAACTTAATGACAAAAAGAAATCCAAGAGCTTCTCATAGCTGCAAGCAGAGCCCAGTACCGAGCATCTTGAATTGTTCCAAGATCCCAACCCCCAGGCTGGAATTGAGAATGATGTACGAAGCAATATAAAAACATCATTTTCCATTTGGCGCCGAGAAGGGGGTATAACGCTTTGGAGGTTAAACTAAACAGATGAAAAGGGAACAGTACAGAGATCCAAACCTTGCTCCCCTGTGCCCCTTGGACACATATACACCCCACAAGGGGGGCACCCAGAGATGCAGGTGGTACCAGAGAAGCCAGAAATCTGGGCTATGTTTTGGGCCTCCGGTTCTGTGCCGGAATCAGCCAGGTCAATCCCAATGAACTATTACAGTCTTGATTATCACTACCCAAGAATCAACTTAGGCAAACACCGATATTCCATAAAGAATCAAGAGTAAAATGCAGGTTTTCTAAAGCATTTTGAGCTCCTCTCAAAGAGGCCTGGACAAGAATCCAGAGTGAATATATGGTGTGGCCAGGGAAAGAGCTTGGGTTTCAGGTCAGGGTTCCAAGCCACTTCCTACAATTTACCATCTGGGGAACTTTAAGCCCATCACCAACCTCACTGAGCCAGTTTCTTCCTCTTTAAAAATGGAATGAGAGCCTTCAAAGTGATTAGGAAAAATTTAAAAATCGTTAACTCAGCTGGTAGACTTCTGTCACCTCTAAGGTGCTCCTACAGAAGTAGCTGTGCTGTGGATGAGGAAGATGCTGATACAATGAGGCAGGGCCTCCACTCCTCGCTCATCTCAAGGCCACGATCATGCTACATCAAGTGGAACCCAGGACACTGGAAATATGGACCAGATCCATCCAGAACTGAGGATTAAGATGAGCATGGACACACCCAGCCAAGTGCCCCATGCCCAAAACCAGGGAACCATCTTCCGTCAACACCCAATGGTCACGCTGCTGGGATGCACATCTGTGAGCCAAAAATATGCTAAAACACAAATGCTGGAGCACTGCCCCAGCTCCAGCCTCCAGCCCACTGACCACAGGCACAATCATACCCCAATGCCTCCAACCCGTCTCCTATAGGCCCTGCCAGGACGGAGACCAAAAGTCACGGAGGCAATCAAGCATATGATCACTTTGATGGTCCTCTAGCAGCAGTAGTTGGTTGGAGACTAAAGTAATTGCTAGAATTTTGAGTGAGTTAAGTCTGGCAAAAGAGCCAAAGATGGTTGTGACATATACTAAGCAAAGAGCAGCACAAGAGGCAGGTTTTTGGGAGGGAAAGAGAGCTATGCAAGGAAATTAACTCCAGAGCAGTTTGCAGGGAATCAGGGGCTCCGGGCTCATTATTTCAATCTTGGCAGCTGTCACTCACTGCCAGAAGCCGTTTAATCCTGCCCCAGAGCTTTCAGAAGCACTATAAATCAAGGCCCACAACTGGCCCTTCAATGTTGAGTTCAGGAGTTATGGGCATCCACCAGCTGGTAGGGCACAAGCTTCTCCTATATGGCGTGTGCCCTGGGCAAGAAGAACGTGTAGATAAATACAAATACCCAGACAGCCAGGTGACAAACAGATCTATAGCATTAGCCCGACTGGGTTTATAGGAAACAAGTGTGCAGTTCAATACTGTTCATGTGGTTCATGGGAGACTCTTGGGCAGTGATGGATAATGTAATTCTCATCCTCCTTAGGGTTTCCAGAGATGAACAGACAATGTAGGAAAAAACCAGTAATAAGGTACTACCAGAAGAAGGGCTGGGAGATTCGAGATCCCCCTCCTCCATGTTCTCAAAAGAAAAGTCAGCATCTGGCCAGGTTAAGAAATTCAGCCTGCCCAGGAAGTGATTTTTTTCTCTTTACATCATTCTCTAAACAAGCAAGCTAACAACCCAGACTGGAATTATAGAAAGACTGCACCAGTCAAATGAGACATCTGGGTGTTCAGATGATAAGAAATGCTAAGCAGTCACAACAGTAATTAATAATAAATTCTTTTCTTTCCCCTTGAGCTGAATAATCTGCAATGCTTAAGTTCTCCATCTCACTGGATCTTCACGACAAAGCTCTGAAGCGGGTATTCTTAGCCCCCTGGTCAGGATAAGGAAAAGGCTCAGAAAGGGTTCGCACGTCTCCAGGCAGGTAACTCCTGGAATGTTTGTAATTCTGATCTTACAAAAACAAGAACACAAATGGAAGGACAGGCGCCAGGAGTCAGGTGATGCCCGGGCGGCACCTCCCTCAGCATAGAGACTCCTAGAGGCAGGGGTGTGCTGAGGACCACTCCCCTCCCAGCCATGAGTAGACAGCTATTTCATCAGATCCATTTGATCATAATGATGCTGGGGGAGGGGACACATCACAGCCCTGGATGAGAGCAACTGAGACCTCCAACCCGTGGCTCACCAGCTTCAATGCACTACCGGAAAGTGCCTTAGGTGACAGGTGCCCCAAGGGAGAGAAGCCAGGCTTCTGGCCAGTTCCAAGAAGATAGGTTCCTACAGTACAGCTAGTATTAACTGGATACCTTTTTGTCCTTAGGCCTGTCCCTACCAATTGAGAACACTGCCACATCTCAACAGCAGTCTTGCAACTCCAAATAAGATCTCTGCCCATCCAGATGGAAGAGAGCAGAGACACAAAATAAACCCAAGAGGCAGAGGCCTGGACGTAAGGGTCAAGCCAGGCGTCTTGACAGAACTCCTGGCAGTCCCCATTTGCTGGGCCTCAGGGCCTCCCCAAGCAATACACTTTCTAATGAGTCTTTCTTCCTTTAGAGTAGCTGTGACCTAAAAGCCTTAGGTGGAGAGCCGCTGATACAGCTTCATCGTAACACAGCACTGTATATTAAGGCTCCGATGCTACACCGGGAAACGTGGGGACTGACATCTGGCCACATGCTTGAAAAGGCCTGATGGGTTATTTTTGCCTGGGGGCTTCAGCCGCAGAAGACCACTCTCCATGCCCTTGGTCAGCCCATGCCCTGTCAACACTCAGTAGGCATTCAGACCACCCTCAGCTGGTTCACAATGGTGGTCTCTTCAAGACAACCTAAGGCAACAGGGCATATGCCAGGGCTGAAGTTCAGATGTCTGCCCTGGCACAGCACTACCCGTGTTAGAATACTGAAATACTTTTTACATGTAAGTAGGTTCTGCTCCAAACTCTTGCATGCCCACCACCATGACCCTGACCCCTCCCCTGTGACCCCAGACCTTCCCAGCAACTCAAGGGTCACCACCTGGTGGGGTAGGTGGATGCCTCTTCAGGACCGAATCGGTGCCCAGGCTGTGCAGCTGAGAAAGGACAGGAATCCCCTCCCTGCATGTGCCCCGTCCATGACGCTACAGCTGGGCTCATCCCCACCGCGGTGGAAAGACCGGAGGATCCAGCTTTGCTGAGAAGTAGCTGGGACCACACTATCTATTGTTCTCCACGGGGTGAGAAGGGGTCACCCCCCCCACTCTCCTCTTCAGCCAGGGATCCTCCCTTCATTCCCACTGGGATTGGGAATACCGGAGGAGGAACGATAACCCTACATGTATTGTAACCTTGGCCTCTACGTAAATACCCACTTGTTTTTGAGGAGAAGACCAAAACAGAAGCAGCAGCTCCTGGCTCCACCTCTGGAATTAAAAATCTGGTTGGTATCATCCACTAGACATTTCACACACTCTCTGGCCCAACAGCCAAAAGCCACTGCTCCCCCAGTGCTGCCCCCACAGAACCACAGACAGCACACAGCACTCCAGGGCCCTCAACTCTCAATTAGCCTGATGTTTTCCAACTGCAGGTTATGACCCATGAGCAGATCACAGAATCACTTTAATAGTTCACAATTGGCATTTTTCAGCTGAAATAGAAAACAACCTAGCAGCACAGAAAATAGAAAGCGTTGCATATAGGATATGCTGCTACATGAAACCTTTCACTACATACATGGATGGGCGTGTTGGGTTGAAGAAGAAAATGGATCTCTCGTTGTGGGGCCCAAGGAAAAAAGTGTGGAAGCCCCTGATCTAGCTAATTCCACCCTATCGATGATGACGAACCCGGGACCAGAGAAGCAGTGTGACCTATACCAGGAGCATCGAGGTGGCTTCTAGTCCGCAGCCCTCACTTCTAAGTGGCTGTGGCTCTGGAGGCAGGTGTCGGGTTTCCTGGACACTCAAGTAGCTGGCTCTTCAGCCCCCAAGAGCTGCACTCAAGCAGTCTCTAGTGCCGTTATGACTTTCGCCTGCAGACTAAACCTTAGCACTGGACCTCCTGACTCTGACCAGGACACTCTAAGAGAGACATACTTCCAGGGCTGCCAGGCCCACAGCCAGGTGGGGGGGCGGGGGTGAGGTTTGGGCCCAGCCTCCACCATGAGCAGCCTCACCTGCACCTCCAAAGTCCCTAAAGACACCAGGAAACCGGGGGGCCATGGAACCTGGGCCCTCCCTCAAGCTGAGGCTTCAGCAAAGGAACTAGAGCTCTTTAGCCAGCCTCCCCGTCCCCACAGGCCCATCCTGCATCCACTGGGAAAATAAGGAGAGCATGACCTTTGGGAGAGCCTGAGACAGGTGACAGGCTCCTTCTCATCACATTAGCTCACTCGATACAGAACACAGCAAAGCCCCATGATACAGGTGCGTAGATGGAGACCACACACGCACGCACACACGCAGAGCTATCCCTTCTAGTACGTTTATTCTATTCTAAGTAGTTCATATGATACATTATTCAATCTCACCATCAGCTCAATAAAGTAGATGCTACTGTAATCTCCACGTTGCAGGCAACGTGGACCCCCTGCACTGCCAGACCTTGAGCCTTCAGGCGCTGCCTCAGGGGAGGTCCAGAGGCTGTCAAGGAAGGAGCCAGAGTGAGGAAAGCAACCCCAGAGCTTAGGGCAATGGCTGCTTTAACCAGAAGGGGCATTTTTTAAAATATGTTGTCAGGAAGCAACCTAAAGTCCATCAACAGAGGAATGGATAAAGAAGATGCGGTACACAGATACAATGGAAAATTACTCAGCCATAAAAAAGGACAAAATAATGTCATTTACAGCAACACGGAGGGACCTCGAGATTGTCATACTGAGTGAAGTCAGACAGAGAAAGACAAATATCATCTGATATCACTTATATGTGGGATCTTTAAAGAGCCTACAAATGAACTTATCTACAAAACAGAGTTACAGATGTCGAAAATAAACTTATGGTTACTGGGGTGTAAGGGGGAGAGGGATAAATTGGAAGATTGGGATTGACACAAACACACTACTATATATAAAATAGGTAACTAATAAGGACCTACTGTATAGCACAGGGAATTCTACACAATATTCTGTAATAGCATATCTGGGAAAAGAATCTAAAACAGAGTCGATATATGTATCTGTACAACAGATTCACTTTCCTGTACATCTGAAACTAACAACACTGTAAATCAACTATACCAATAAAATTTTTTTTTTTAACTATGTTATCAATTTTGACCACTACAAACAGCCCAGATAAGGAAGAGCTAAAGCTCTTGGATCTTTGAACTTGGGCTTGTTAATTATAGGGTAGGGGATCTGGAAAGGACCATAGAGCACATATGATTAGATACCTTCATTTTACTGATGAGGAAACCAAGGCTGCTATGTGCCTCACTGTGCTCAAGGTCACACAGCCAGTAAGTAACAAAGTTGAGACGAAACCCCAGGGGGCCTGGATTGGTGCTTTGAGGGTCTGTCCATCATGATTTGTCTTTTCTCTGTGCATGCTGCTTCAGCAAAATTATGTGTTGATGTGTATATCTAGAGCCTGGTCCACAGCTGATATGCTACACCCTAATAATCGTGGGATCCTAAGGGAGGCTCAGCTGCCCAAATTTCCACCAGAGACTGTGCCAGCCTCCCGAGTACTGGGATTTTTTAAGTAAGCACCTTAATTTTGTGTGACTGACTTCAGCATCCACTGGCGGCAGCTTCTAAGTTTAGAATTAACATCCGAGGCAGTCTGTTGCACCAAAGTTTACTTGCTCAGAAGATGTGGTCAGAAACAGTAAAACTGACATGCATAGAAGTTTCTTTATACCTTAGTAATACTGAAATGCAAAACTAGAGCCTCTCAAAGAAACAAAGCTTTAACCATAATACACTTCAAAATTAACTACAGTAGTCAAGGACCATCCAGAATTTTTCTAATAAAAATTCAGACGTATTCCCATCCTTATTCTCACTTGCCAATGCAATTCCCTAGACCTGACGGTGCTCCAGACACTTGTCACTACCCAATCTAGAGCTTTAGTAATTAATCTTTCGGGGGTACTAACCTGTACCGTACTTTACCTTCGTACAAGTTGAAGCTTCTATTAATTTCAATAACCTCCTCCTTTGCCTATTCCAATTAGTTGCTTATAGTCCACATTACACACATCTCTCCTACACTCTGCATCTTCAGTTGGGCCAGGAGGAGGGAGGGAGGAGGCCTCTTGCTGAGGGCAGCTTAACCAAGTAGACACTGCAAAGCAGTAACATAGTGGGACTCACAACTGATGTTTACACACAACTTTCCATCAAAATGCCTTAACGTCCCTTGCCAGAACAGATGGAAAAAAATTACTCTTATGCCCTGAAATTTTCCATTCTTGATCTCAGCCCAAAGGTGACTTTTTTATTTTTAAACTTGAGCAAAAAAAAAGTTCAACTATTTTTGATTCATGCCTGGGCTAAAGAAACACACTTTGTTCTTGTTAAAGCAAGGCAAGTTTTTTTTTTTTTTTAAACACGTAGGTAGCTCAAACAGCTGAGCTTCAAAAGCCGAAGCATTCCAACCAGCTAGTGTTCACAGAGGCAGCACCTTCGCTGTAACTGCAAAACCAACAATCAAGAGCCAAGGCGAGAGGGAGCTGGGATTCCATTTTCTATTTACCTTGTCTTCAGTTCCAGTAAATGCTTTAAAGAACTGCATGGAATTCCAAACTTTTAAGCTGGGTGGTCGGGACTGAAGCTTTTCCTCCTCTCTGGGTGCTAAGGAAACCCAAGGGCTCGTGCAACTCCAGGGAGAGGTGACAGGTCCCCTGACTGCCTCTGTCCCCAGGCCTCGCTCACCTGCTCTGCTCACCCATCCTATCCAAGTCCAGCCCCACCTCCCAGCCCTCTATTCCTTCTCGTCTAGCTCCATCAGCTATTCTCAGTCTCCACGGAGAAAGAGACGTGAAATGCTTGAATAAGAATTAGGAGAACAGGGCTTCCCTGGTGGCGCAGTGGTTGAGAGTCCGCCTGCCGATGCAGGGGACACGGGTTCGTGCCCCGGTCCGGGAAGATCCCACATGCCGCGGAGCGGCTGGGCCCGTGAGTCATGGCCGCTAAGCCTGCGCGTCCGGAGCCTGTGCTCGCAATGGGAAAGGTCACAACAGTGAGAGGACCGCATACCGCAAAAAAAAAAAAAAAAAAATTAGGAGAACAGAGCACCCTTTATCCAACAAGGCTAGGTCACCCCATGCACCTCCCTGCTCCTTGATGGATGCCCTGGCTTTCAGTTGCAAGATTCTCCTCTCCACTCTCATCCTACCCTAACATACACGTGACACCCACTGCAGGCCCAGGGGACAGCCCACGGTGAAGGCACTGCATCCATTCATCCTTCTGTGAGGCTGTGTGGCACTCACATGGTAAGACCCCAGGCCCTAGCCTAGGCTCTGCCAGTTGTGAACCGTGTGCCTTACCACTCTGCAAACCGGGGCTGATCATGTCTGTCCTGCTTGTCCCATACTTTTATTAGAGAATCAGGGGGAATCACAAATATGAGCATACTTTGTAATCAGACCCCAATATAAACACATATTCCTATTAATAGGCACATGGCGCAGCAGTGTGGTATGTTCCTTTAGGATTAAGTCCAAGAGATACTGCCAGTAAAAGAAAGTGAATTTTTCAGGGCAGAAAACAAGGCACTGAAAGAGAACAGAGACTGGGATCTATAGGACTCCAGCAAAGGATGAGTTCAGTGATGGAGCAATCTGTGAGGGCTTCCTGGAAGAGGCGGCTTTGTAAACAGCCTGGAGTAGCTCTCACCACATTGATCAAAGGCACTTCAAGAGATGTCGCTAGCCTAGACCGAGAGCTCTTCAAGGGCAGGCGACCTGTCTTGTTATGTCTGTTTTCCCAGCCTTTTCCTGGCCCTGCGTCGCCTCATAACAGAGGAGTGTTGAGTGAATGAAAGAATGAACAGAGCCCCGAACGAACAAGTTGGACACCTGGGAGAGGAGGAAGGAACCCCAGATAGGGACAATGTGTCAGGAGGGCTTGTTCAGGTCAGTGTGTAGACCAGGCCAGGTGGAGTGGGGTTTGTGGCGGGGGGGGGGGGGGGGGGGGGGCGCAGATGAGAAAGGAGAGATCGAAAAGGCAAGGGGGGTCTGAGGGCAGAGGAGCTCAGGCTTCTGGGCACAGTGGGGAGGAAGGAGGGGGAGGAAGGGGAGTTCAGAGTGACATCATGAAATCAGCACTTGGGAGATTAATCTGGCAGCTGCACTCAGGGCAGCCTGAAGAAGGGAGTGAAGTGAACGTAGAGAGCAGCCAGGCGGCAACTGCAATAACTCAGGCAGGTGGTGAGAAGGGCCGGGGTGCCACCGCCTCCCCCAGCCGAGTCACACTTCTGGCAGCACCATCTCTACGACAGTGGGAGCCCCATCAAGGGCCATGATCGGTGGCTGTCCTCGCTGGCTGGACCTCAGATGTCCTCTGGTCCTCCCGCCCAACACCCGGCACCGGCTTCCTGCAAGTGGTCACCTTCCCCTTCCTGAATCCCTGCAGCGCGGAGCCAGGCCATTTTTAGACGACAGCTCCCAGAGTACACACTCCCTTAAAGGAGATAAACACTGATGAGGCAGGGACAGAGATTTCTCGGCGGAGCACCATTTCCCAAAGTGGTATCTTCTCAACAACTGAAGAAACGAACAGGTTAATGTGACAGTTAAAACTACAATACAAAGAGGGCAGAGAAAAAAGTGTGCAAGAAGAGGCTGGCGGGTTCAACCCACATTAAAACCATGCTGAGAAGTAAATCCCAGTGGTTTAAGAGCTGGGGGAGGGGAGCTCCAACATCAGCCTACCTTGATTCCACTCAGTCCCCTGCCACTTACCAGCCTGTGACCTTCGGCCACTGGACTCTGTGAGTCAATTATCCCCATCTGTAAAGTGATGTTAACGATCGTTCCCACCCAACGGAAGAGTCGTGAGAATGAAATGAGTTGATCAGCACAGCACTTAGCACTGGGCCTGATGGATACGTGGCCAGGACCTAGTAACTATCAGGGTTCTGTGCTAGAGGTTGTCTGCTGAAGCATAAACTGTCTCTAACATCCGAGGCTTATGAGCAAGTCCACTGCACTGCGGCTGTTCCGCAGCAGGTGCGGCGATGCGAGCTCCCACCCCCACTGGAATCCCAAGATGAAATATGCCTCCCCACAGCCCTAATTCTCTTATCAGGGGACACACAGAACGAGCCGATGCCTCTTCCCCATTACAGACCTTCAGATACGGCAAGGCAGCTGCTGCGTCTCCACAGACTAGTCTATTCTCTAAATCTCTGTGCTTCTCTCTTGCTTCACTTCTCTTATGTTCACCTGCTGCACAGAGAAGATTAGGCAGCAGAGATAGGTAAATAAGAAGAAAATACTTTTTTAATGGAATAGCAAAAAGAGGCCTCGAAAAGTATTGCCTAGGAAAGGATCCCATGGGCTCTGAAGACCTGTTTAAATGGAATCCCACTGCCATAAAGCTGCAGCCCTTTGGGCAATGTCCCTGCATCCCACCCCCAGGAGCCCTGCCCCAGGGAAGATGGGGGCTTCACATCCCCCTGGTGTCCAGGGCAGCCACCTGAAAAGTCTCATGGCAGAAACACTTCTCGCCATGCACGAATGCTGTGGGAAGCACTTGAAAATAAAGTTTCCAGTTACTGCTGGCATTTTCTGAGTGTCCTGCTGGCTGCAGCTGTCCCACGGAAAGCAGATGACATCATCCACAGGCCTGACCATGCTTAGTTCCAAGGCTTGGCTGGGCCCACGTCACTGGGGAGGGGGGACCTGCCATTTCCTCCCTGAGACCAGCGCTGCTCAGGTTCACAACTGCCCTTCCTGGGTAGAATTCCATTGTCATGACTTGGACTCACACCAGGAAAGATCCAGAAGCTTTTCCAAGGTCCAGGACAACCCCATTGGACAGCTTCTAAAATCTTACCGTGTGCCAAGCATTGTCCTGGGTCCAGGCCAAGCCCAGATGAGACCTACCCCCCCCAAATTCTCACTGTACTCATTTCCCAGAATGAAAAAAAAATACACTCTTGCATTTCTCAGCCAGAGAGAGAGAGAGAGAGAGAAGAGAAGGGAGATAAAAGGGGAAGGAGAGAAAGAAAAAGGAGAAGAATGTGTGGGTACAAAGTGAAAAGAGGAGAGGCGAAGAGGGAAGGAGGGAGAAAGGGAAGGAAGAAGATGTGGACACCCCACCAGGTTCCTACCATCCCCCCCCCCCACTCCCCACAGTGCAAGGCACTCGGGCCCTGGGACAGTACTGGCAGGTCCTGTCTTCTGGGAGAGCTGACCAAGAGGACAGGACACGGGATGCCTGCAGGGCACTGTAACAGATTGGGCCTGAGCCCTGAAGTAGAGTTCAAGTTCAATGCAAAATTCAGATTTCCCAAGGGCCGGGATTAGGTTAGTTGGGGATAGGATTTGCAGGCTGTATCTGACCGAAATCCGTATCTGTCAGCGTATTAAGCACACTCAGGCCCGTCTCAAAGTCAGAACCCTGCCATCCATCACCACCCTAGAATGGGAGGCCTAGCCAGAGCCTTGCTACCTACAACTGACCCCTCTGGCTGGCGGCCTGCCTTTCAGCCATCCCAGCCCCCTCCTTATAGAACACCCACACTCCCCCACCAGCTTCCAGATGAATGTATGTAGCTCCTGAACACATACAAGTCCCCGGAGTAACTCTCAGCAATTATGACACAGTCCCCTCACATTCACTTCAGGAGCTAATAGGAAACTGCAGGACCCCTCCACAGGGACAGGGAGGTGGGGGAGAGATGTAGTCTCCAGAATCAAAGCAAGTGCAGGGAAAAGGGAAATCAAGACCCTTGCAAAAACTATCTAATGGAACCCTCAGAGCACACCTGTGGGGTCAGATTACACAAGAGGAAACCAAGAATCTGAGAGGCTAAGAAGTAACTCAAGGTCACACAGCCGTGAAATGAAAGACTGCCTGGCTTCCGCATGTTTTTTCTGATACATTATAATGCAATCATACAAAACTGTGCAAATTAACATTTTTAATGTTTTCTTTGATGTATCCTTAGTCAGCATTGCTATCTCAATGTTTCTAATAAGAACCTGTGAAAGCACATACCTAATGGTGAGCAGTGTATGCTCAATTTCAATTATATTTTTCATTTCTGGATGTTCTATTTGTTTGTATTCAAATTTGTATAGATTTTTTTAAATTAGTATAGTGTTTCCCACTCATTTTTTTTCAACAACTTGTTTTACTTTATTAACGTTTTAAGGACACTATATGAATATATCCAACTGGTCTTCTATCTGAAACCCTTGGGGGTCTGATTCTTCTGTTTGTTGTTTCTGCTGACTTTCATTCATGGGGACTTGCTGCCTCATCTGTTCTGTAACTGAGGGTAAAAACTTGCATCAGAATGGCTGGGTTTTACCTATAGGAATCTTTCAGGGCTTGAGCTATGAGTACAGCCCTCCAGAGATGATTCTCATTTGCTTCAGACACGATGGGGTGCTACCAACCCCAAATTCTATCAGACTAATTTCACAGCTTGGAGTTTCTTGGGCCACACAGGTAGTACCAATTCAAAGCTGAACTGCATGAATGCAGATCTACGATTATAAATTCTCACAGGAGACCCTGCTTCATCCTCCCACCACCAAGCCAAAGTCGAAACACGCAAGTCCCCTGGTGTGTTCCCTTGGCTCTCTGGCAGGTGTCTGCTGACTACGTGTTTTCTGAGGATGGAGCTGGCCTGGAGGGGCTAGTTTTATGCAGGACTCTCACTTCCAACTTCCCAACTGGCAAGGGCCTAAAGTTTGGTCTCCTGGGCCTTGGTAAAGGCCACACGTTCATTCCTGGCTTAAAGTCTGACGTACACTCGGCCTGATTTCTTTTAGACATACCCGAGTATTTCTCAGAGCCTGCCTCTGTGCCATTTCCTGTAGCTAAATGAACACTGGGCACACCTTCCTCTAGTCTCAGAAGCCCAGAGTTCCCAGGGCCCTCAAAGGTAGAAGCTTTAAAAACTGAAATTTTGACTTTATTGGGAAAGAAAAAAAAAGCAGCAGCGAGGTTTTAATGACCTACAAGACTAATAGTAAGGAAGAAAAGTGCACGACTGTGTGCAGTCAGCAGTTTCTAGGAAGGAGCATCTGAGTATTACAAAGAAGGAAGAACAAAGGCGGAAACAGAACGGAGCAGAGTAGATGTGAGAGGAATCTACAACGAATGCAGAGAAATTCCTGTGTCACTGTATTTTGCTTTGTTATTCATCTGTGGCTCAGCAAAATAAAGTGACATTTTCAGCCTACACACACACACACACACACACACACACGATGTGGGCCTTTTAAGTTGGAAATAAGTGCAAATAAGTGCATTGTTAGACAATTTAATTTTCTAAAGAAACCGCGCTGCACCAGACACCTTACATAGGTAGGAACCACTCTAGTTTCCCAAATGCTTTCATAGCCATCACTCACTTCACCCCCAAAACCCTCCGAGCTTCATTTTGTAGCTGTTAACAGGCAACTTTCTGATAACTAGTCCTCTGCACTTCTTACCACCTAGCACTCCTTCCTCTCAATAAACGAACATCCATTAATCAGTAACACACTAACACACACACGTCAAATATATCTACAGGTCCACAAGCCCTTACCCTGGGGCAGGATTCATGACTATTTCAGATTTTAGAAAGTAAATCAGGCGTACCTGTGGGGTTTGGGCCACATGCTCCAGCCACACGCACTCCCATTTCTGCAGGGACACGACTGGCTCTTTGGACTGAGCAGGATGAGCAAAGGCCATCATCAGCCCCACATCAGCTCAGGGCAGGTTTGCCTCCACAATATGTAAAAACTCTCACTTCTCAGAGCTTTGGGAATTTCGGAATTGTGAACGAGGGGTTGTGGACCCAGATAAATGAGTTCTCTCTCAAAATGCCTACACTGAAATCCACCATGCCCAAATCTTGGGACTGCATCTCAAAATCCGCACTCCAGGGCTTCCTTCGTGGCGCAGTGGTTGAGAGTCCACCTGCCGATGCAGGGGACATGGGTTCATGCCCCGGTCCAGGAAGATCCCACACACTGCGGAGCAGCTGGGCCCGTGAGCCATGGCCGCTGAGGCTGCGTGTCCGGAGCCTGTGCTCCGCAACGGGAGAGGCCACAACAAGGAGAGTCCCGCGTACAGCAAAAAAAAAAACGCACTCTGGTTCTCAGAAGGGGCAGAAAAGAACAGCGACCAGGAGAGGTGCAAAGCACTGGGATGGGTGATGGCCAGAGAGCGCCTGGCCAGGCCTGGGAGCCTCGGGTTCACAGTGCATCCACGAGAGGAGGAAAAGGGCACGAAACCGCAGAACAAGTCAGCAAATGGCTCCAAAAGATGCTTGGCAAAGTCTCAGGTAGGGCAGGGTCGGCACAGGGTGGGTATGGCAATCAGTAAAGCTAGACCCTAGCCTCAGATTTGTGCCTCACATGTAATGTGAGGCAAAGCTTCAGCTTCCTCTCCTGCAGTGTGAGAGAGCTGGGCCACACCATTATTTCGCAAATGGCAGGACGTAGCCCACTAGTTGATCATGAAATCTGCTTAATGCGCTGTGAACAGTATCTTTTGGAACAGAACAGAACAAACATCAAGTTGGTCCATGTGGTAAGAACAGCCATTATTCCATTAACTTTCGTTTCTGTGATTACATATATACACGTAGGTAAATAGAACGATGTTTTATATAGATATACGGACATACACACATAAATAGAATCCAAGACAGTATATACATATACGTATATATAATATACACATTACACATATATACACAATGTACAGTGTGTTTCTTACTGTGGGACTTGGTCTAAAATCTTTCAAATTTACTGTGTGTTGGGCTGCATCCCCCAGGCCTGCAAGACCTGTACTTACCCAGCTTCAAGACTGAAGAAAGAGCCTGGAGTCAGTGACAGAGACATCAGTGGTTTAATGGATGGGGGAGCTTAAACATCTGAAGCAAAGTCCTGGAGCGACACCCCACCATGTGCGGTGAAGGCAGAGCAGGACGTGGCTGCAGCCTTCGTTCCCGGGGGCAGGGGGCGGTTAGGAGTTATAAGGGTAATTGACATCAGGTTGGCTCATCAGTTACTAGGAAAGTTCACAGAAGGGAACACCCCTCACGGCCCCTTTGATAAGAACAATCATCAGCTGGGAAAGGGGGAGGCACGTAGGAAGGTCAGTCAGGTGAGTAGCATGAAACAAGCACTGGTGGAGCAGGAGAATTAGAGAGCAAGAAAACAGCCATCTTGGAAGGCTTGACCATACATTCCCCCCCCTACATAACCTGCATGACCCTTACATCCTTGGTCCACCCCTCTTCTGCCATATCCCTGGAGTCATGTATGTAGGGGGCACTGCCACCAGATACCACACACACAATGCAGATAGCAGCAGCCAAGAGGATCAAGAGTACGATACCTAGGGCTTCCCTGGTGGTGCAGTGGTTGGGAGTCCGCCTGCCGATGCAGGGGACGCGGGTTCGTGCCCCGGTCCGGGAAGATCCCACATGCCGCGAAGCGGCTGGGCCCGTGAGCCATGGCCGCTGAGCCTGCGCGTCCGGAGCCTGTGCTCCGCAACGGGAGAGGCCACAACAGTGAGAGGCCGGCGTACCGCAAAAAAAAAAAAAAAAAAAAAAAAAAAAAAAAAAAAAAAGTACGATACCTAGTATGCTGGGTACACCTTGTATACCCAGCATGCTCAGAACAGTCATTCACCAGCATGTGGGCAAATTCTGCAGCCAAGTGCTTACGGGGTCAATGGAGAGGCAGTCAATGGCAAAAGTGCTGTGTCCAGTTATAAGGAAGGTAAGGCCACCCCTGGTTTTCACAACCCCAGAGCCACCCCTATGTGGAAGGCAAGGCCCCGACTCTAAAAGAAACACTATTGGCCTAGCCAGGTGTCAGCAATCACATTAAAAGTCGGAATGCACTGAAAGTCTGATTAGCAGAATTAGAATTTAATACCCACTGAAACAGTCTTTTTCTCTCTAAAATTACCCTCATCTCCACCAAACATAACCAATTCAAGACTAATTTGCTTGTAAATTAAGTCTGGTCAATTGACCACACAGGCTCCTCCAAACTGGCTCTCATGGAACTCCTCAGATGGAGCCTCAGACTGAATTCCCAAAAGGCCTCTCGAGGCCAGGAAAGCCAACAGACTCCACCTGGGTGGATTTCTCTCTTCTAGGAGGTTCTGAAAATATCGAGATTCCTGCATATGCCAGGAGACAGTTTTTCCCATTTGCCTGATAAGGCTGCTGGGAACCCAGGAGTCTCTAATTTCTCGGAGGAACCAGGCAGAGAGAAAAGGAAAATGTTTCAATTCTACCCACAGGTGTGGTTTACCCAACTCCTGTTAAGTCATCACTAACTTGAGCAAAAGGGCTTCCCTATATCTGGAAAACAGATCAAAACCAGTAATACTCCAGACAAAACCCATAAAAATTATAACCATATACAACAGTTCACTCAGTAACAAATCCTTTTGTTAACTTTTAATGAAGCCATTAGGTTTTCCATTAGGATTCTTTAATTTCTTACCTAGTTCAGCAGTATAATCTGAAATTTATCAGAGACCTGTACTTGTCAAAAGCCCTTCTTATGAATCTTCTTGAAGATGAAGCATCTTCACAAAAGCATCGAAGTACAACAACTATGTATGACGTAAGACTTAAAAAGGCACGGTTAAACACCTGATTACAATGTAATCAATAAAGAGACTTGTTTACAATAACTAAAAAGATGACTGATTATAATCTTAACCCTTAAAAATCTTCATCTCTGGCAAAAACGAAACAATTGTTAACTGTTTGTCATACCAGCATTTCCTCTTTGGAGAACTTACGCTTTAGCCTTCCTCCCCTACGAAAGCAAAGGTAGGCAAGCTTAGAACCACCCAGCAATTAATGTTCCAATAGTTTATCCTATTTGAAATAACCCAGCTAGTCAATGAATTCTCTTCATTTAACTTAGTTTCAAGTTACCAGTATCTACAGAGACTATTATAGACAGACATTCCCAAAACAATTACTCCTAGAGTTTTAAAAGACTTCCCTCATTTTTCTTTACTCTTAGAGATCACGTGGGATTAAAGTTCCTGAGAGCCCAAGTAGATCATTTAAAGTTACAAGCAGAGAAATACCAATTCCTTCTAGAAAGCTAACTTAATTACAAAAGGCTCACTTTCAAAAAAAAAAACAAACAAAAAGCTCACTTTGATACAACAGCAGAGCCATTAGGGGCCACTCTTCTCCAGATCTCCTGGCAGCCCCCATTCATCAAGGACAGCCCCCACAGTGCCCCCCATACCAATGGACAGCCAACGCAGGATTTCCCCTACAACCTTTGGGCTCCATGAGTTAGTGCAACGAAGCAGGACCCTATGGTCCCTCCCTACCATGTCCTCCACCTGCCTTTTATCTGTAAAAAAAATTTTAGCCAAAGAATAAGTTTAATCAGAGAAATGAGAAAACGCAAAAGCAAAGACAAGCGTTCAAACAGGACAATAACAGTTTAGTCAGTAAGCACAGTCAAGGACCTTCGGTTGCTCTTCAAGGGCTATAGATATATTCTGAGCGGTATCCTGCGAGCTGTCTTGTAGATGCTGAAACCCCCACCAGGTGGAAAAAGTTAACTACGTGATGACCAGACCACAGTCAGGACATAAGCTGCCGCAATTCTGAGAATTACCCTCAAGAAAAAGGGAACAAACCGACCCTGGAATAGAAGGTTAACTGTACTTAAAGCAATCAAAATGATGCTGGTCAGACCACCGCACGACCTTTTTCAAGACGACCGTCAGAGCTGACGGTGCTGTTGCCACATGTAGCCCCCTCTCTCCGCCTATAAAAGCTCCTGTCTAGCGGTTGTCGGCGGCGGGAAATCAGTCTTTGGACAGGAGTCTGCCCTCCGAAATAAAGCAAACCTTCCTTTCCACCAACCCTGCCTCCTTAAAGGCTTTTGGGCGGCAAGCCGCCGGACCCCATTTTCGGTAACATCAATGGACGACCACCCCGCCATCACCCCTGCAACTTCCAGGCCCCACACGTTCGTGGACAGGCCCAACCTTCAACTCCCCCGCTTCTTTCCCAACACCTCGGCGCTCACGGGAGTTTCCTCGGTCTCTGGGCTGACGCCGCCAATTGTTGGGCTGCACCCCGCAGGCCTGCGAGGCCTCGGCTTGCCCGGGTTCAAGACCGAAGAAAGAGCCCGGAGTCAGGGACAGAAACGTCAACGGTTTAATGGCTAGGGCAAAACTTACAGGCAAGGTCCTGGAGCGTCACCTCCACCGTGCGCAGCAGACGACGGACAAAACATGGCGGCTGGCGTCTCTCCCAGGAGACGAAGGAAAACCTCCCCCTCTTAAAGGGGTAATTGACATCAGGTTGGCTCATCAGTTACCAGGGAAACTAACAGGGGCACGCCCCTCAGTACTCCTTTGATAAGTTACAGGTGGAGCTGTTCTGACCTAAAGATTAGGACAATCACTAGCTGAGGCTGGGGGCAAGCAAGTAGGAAGGTCAGGTGAGTAGGATGTAGTGAAGCAGGGGATACACAGAGAGCAAGAGAACAGCCATCTTGGGTGACCTGATCACACACTGTGTTAGATGATCTCCTGTAAATCTTTTCAGAACAAATATCCTCTGAATTATTTTTCTGGTGTTACATAATCCAGGCATTCTGTATTAAGTCATTCCCGACTGCAAATTAAGAAGAGGTTTACGCCAAACACTCTGTTTTTCAAGGTATGCTTTGGCGGTTAGGACCCGACTTCTAATTTTCTCTCTGCTGCTCACTCACTATGACCCCTGGGCACGTACCTAACCTCTGGGTCTTGGTTTCCCCATCTGCGAGATGCAGAGTTTGACCATCACAAACTGATGGCTGCATCACAGTTGCTCCCCATGACCCCTGAGGAGCAACTGCTTACGTAAAATGGGAGAAATAATGGGACATAGGTCATGGGGTGGTGGCTGAGGATCACATGAGGTAACACTTAGAACAGCACCTCCAGGCACGTGGGAAGCAGCATGCAATCTTGCTTTTAACATTAGATTATGATTACATTCCACATTTGGTTTTCAAGCCAACATAAAATGCACATGCAGCTTGCCCCTTTGTAGTTGGAACTAACGGCTGTTTCCATGAGCCCTGAGATGCCGGCCACTGCAGGGCCTAGCACTGGAGACCATAACCACCACCCTTTTTCCTGCCTTGTCCCAGCCCTTGGAAGGCTCAGCTCATCCCCACCATAAATTACAACCAGAACTCTGTGTTTGTTACCCAGCTTCCTGGGAGACGGGCAGTGGCATAGCAGAGGTATTACTTTGGGTAAATATTTCTCTAAACCTCATTGTTGCCACCACTAGTGCTCAGAGGCAGGGGGCCCAGCTCCGCAGCAGGCCCCACCCATCCTAATCCAAGGGAGCCCGGGATGGAGCAGGCTTCATAGTCTCCCCAACGCTGAGCAAAGGACCCCAGTAAGAGCAAGCGCCAGAATTAGACACTGGGGGCAGCGAGGGCGGCTTACACTGGGCTCTCAAGGAACCAGCAATCTCCTGCCCCGAAACAGAGCTATGGCAGCAAGCAGGGGATCGTCTTTACAGCACTTAGTACTTGGATCAGCCAGCCACCACGTTACAATTCCTCCCCTAAGGCCGTAGTGGGCATCCCATCCCACCTCCCCTCAGCACAGGAATCTCGGTGCACCTTTACTGACAGATGGAAGCCTGTCTCCTGTGTGCTTTTCCAAGTCCCAGACAGCTACATGAAAGGCTCCCCCAGGCCCTTTCACTGCAGGTAGGGAAACGGGGGTTATTCTACCCAATATACACGTGAGAAAACTGAGGCCTAGTCCATGGACCTAAAGCACTGGTGCTTAATCCCGGCCGCACATGAGAATCACCTGGGGAGCTTCTGACATTCCCAATATCCCTGACACACCTAGATGCTCTTCCTGACCCAGGTGTTTCCTCTTTTTACCTTCCCAAGTGATACCAGCATGCAGCTGGGGCTGACAGCCTGTGATCCTGGTTATCAATCTCATAAGTGCTTCA
This sequence comes from Stenella coeruleoalba, assembly GCF_951394435.1. NCBI lineage: Eukaryota > Metazoa > Chordata > Mammalia > Artiodactyla > Delphinidae > Stenella > Stenella coeruleoalba. Next base: position 55,494,558 of record NC_137162.1, on the reverse strand, counting down.
GAGCCACCTAGAGGGATGGTTAACATGCCACCCTGGCCCCACCCCAGGGGTTCTCATTCCCCAGCCTTGGAGGGGAGCCTGAGGATTTCCATTTCTAACAGGTGAGGGCTGATGCTGCTGGTCCAGAAAAGAATCAGTGCTTCCCGGGGACCCAGAGAGAGAAGCAGAACTTTGAGGACCAGGTTCAAGGCCCATAATAGCCTGAGTTTTCCCAGCAGTAGATTGGGAAGAGTGGCTCCTGGCTTAAGGAGCACTGGTCTAGAACAGGGCTCCTCCAATTTCCATGCCCACAGCTGAGCACCTTGTTCAAAATCAGATGGGGGAGTTTCCCACAAGGAACTCTGATCTGAAGTGCCCAGTGAGAGGCCTCTGCACAGAACACCCTATGAGCAAGTGGAACTAGATGAATCACAAAAGGAAAAGGAATCTATGAAATGGAGCCTCTCAGAGCTATTTCACTGCTGCTACATCTAAAGATGTCTTTTCCCTCTGCCTGGTGTGAAAACGGAACTAACTGTGAAGAAGCCGTGTGGCTGACAGGGTCTTGGTGCTCCGGCTGGGTGTCAGGCCTGAGCCTCTGAGGTGGAAGAGCTGAGTCCAGGACATTGATCCACCGGAGACCTCCCAGCCCCATGTAATATCAATCGGCGAGGGCTCTCCCAGAGATCTCCACCTCAACGCTGAGACCCAGCTCCACTCGACAACAAGCAAGCTAAAGTGCTGGACACCCTATGCCAAACAACAAGCAAGACAGGAATACAATACCATCCATTAGCAGAGAGGCTGCCTAAAATCATAATAAGTTCACAGACACCCCAAAACACACCACCGGATGCGGTCCTGCCCACCAGAAAGACAAGATCCAGCCTCATCCGCCAGAACACAGGCACCAGTCCCCTCCACCAGGAAGCCTTCACAACCCACTGAACGAACCTTACCCACTGGGGGCAGACACCAAAAACAACAGGAACTACAAACCTGCAGCCTGCAAAAAGGAGACCCCAAACACAGTAAGGTGAGCAAAAAGAGAAGACAGAGAAACACACAGCAGATGACGGAGCAAAGTAAAAACCCACCAGACCAAACAAATGAAGAGGAAATAGGCAGTCCACCTGAAAAAGAATTCAGAGTAATGATAGTAAAGATGACCCCAAATCTTGGAAATAGAATAGAAAAATACAAGAAACATTTAACAAGGACCTAGAAGAACTAAAGAGCAAACAAACAATGATGAACAACACAATAAATGAAATTTTAAATTCTCTAGAAGGAATCAATAGCAGAATAACCTGAGGCAGAAGAACGGATAAGTGACCTGGAAGACAAAAGAGTGGGAATAACTACCACAGAGCAGAATAAAGAAAAAAGAATAGAAAGAATTGAGGACGGTCTCAGAGACCTCTGGGACAACATTAAACGTACCAACATTTGAATTATAGGGATCCGAGAAGAAGAGAAAAAGAAAGGGACTGAGAAAATATTTGAAGATATTATAGTTGAAAACTTCCCTAATATGGGAAAGGAAAGAGTCAATCAACTCCAGGAAGCACAGAGAGTCCCATACAGGTTAAATCCAAGGAGAAACATGCCAAGACACATATTAATCAAACTATCAAAAATTAAATAAGAAGAAAAAACATTAAAAGCAGCAAGGGAAAAATAACATACAAGGGAATCCCCATAAGGTTAACAGCTGACCTTTCAGCAGAAACTCTGCAAGCCAGAAGGGGTGGCAAGACATATTTAAAGTGATGAAAGGGAAAAACCTACAACCAAGATTACTCTACCCAGCAAGGATCTCATTCAGATTTGACGGAGAAATTAAAACCTTAACAGACAAGCAAAAGCTAAAAAATTCAGCACCACCAAACCAGCTTTACAACAAATGTTAAAGGAACTTCTCTAGGCAGGAAACACAAGACAAGGAAAAGACCTACAATAACAAACCCAAAACAATTAAGAAAATGGTAATAGGAACATATATATCGATAATTACCTTAAATGTAAATGGTTTAAATGCTCCCACCAAAAGACATACACTGGCTGAATGGATACGAAAACAAGACCTGTATATATGCTGTCTACAAGAGACCCACTTCAGACCTAGGGACACATACAGACTGAAAGTGAGGGGATGCAAAAAGATATTCCATGCAAATGGAAATCAAAAGAAAGCCAGACTAGCAATTCTCACATCAAACAAAATAGACTTCAAAATAAAGACTATTACAAGAAACATAGAAGGATACTACATAGTTATCAAGGGATCAATCCAAGAAGAAGATATAACAATTATAAATATTTATGCACCCAACATAAGAACACCTCAATACATAAGGCAAATGTTAACAGCCATAAAAGGGGAAATCGACAGTAACACAATATTAGTAGGGGACTTTAACACCTCACTTTCATCAATGGACAGATCATCTAAAATGAAAAAAAATAAGGACACACAAGCTTTAAATGACACATTAAACAAGATAGACTCAATTGATATTTATAGGACATTCCATCCAAAAACAACAGAATACACTTTCTTCTCAAGTGCTCATGGAACATTCTCCAGGACAGATCTTATCTTGGGTCACAAATCAAGCCTTGATAAATTTAAGAAAATTGAAATGGTATCAAGTATCTTTTCCGACCACAAGGCTATGAGACTAGGTATCAATTACAGGAAAAACACTGTAAAAAATACAAACACATAGAGGCTAAACAATACACTACTAAATAACCAAGAGATCACTGAAGAAATCAAGCAGGAAATCAAAAAATACCTAGAAACAAATGACAAAGAAAACATGATGACCCAAAACCTATGGGATGCAGCAAAAGCAGTTGTAAGAGGGAAGTTTACAGCAATACAATCCTACCTCAACAAACAAGAAAAATCTCAAATAAACAACCTAACCTTACACCTAAAGCAATTAGAGAAAGAACAACAACAACAAAAAACCAAAGTTAGCAGAAGGGAAGAAATCATAAAAATCAGATCAGAAATGAAGGAAACAATAGCAAAGATCAATAAAACTAAAAGCTGGTTCTTTGAGAAGATAAACAAAACTGATAAACCATTAGCCAGACTCATCAAGAAAAAAAGGGAAAAGACTCAAATCAACAGAATTAGAAATGAAAAAGGAGAAGTAACAACTGACACTGCAGAAATACAAAGGATCATGAGAGATTACTACAAGCAACTGTATGTCAATAAAATGGACAACCTGGAAGAAATGAACACATTCTTAGAAAAGCACAATCTTCTGAGACTGAACGAGGAAGAAACAGAAAACATAAATAGACTAATCACAAACACTGAAACTGAAACTGTGATTAAAAATCTTCCAACAGGGCTTCCCTGGTGGTACAGTGGTTGAGAGTCCACCTGCTGATGCAGGGGACACAGGTTCGTGCCCCGGTCCCGGAGGATCCTGCATGCCACGGAGCGGCGGGACCGGTGAGCCATGGTTGCTGGGCCTGTGCGTCCACAACCAGAGGGGCTACAACGGTGAGAGGCCCACGTACCGCAAAAAAAAAAAAAAAAAAAATCTTCCAACAAACAAAAGCCCAGGACCAGATGGCTTCACAGGCCAATTCTATCAAACATTTAGAGAAGAGCTAAAACCTATCCTTCTCAAACTCTTCCAAAATACAGCAGAGGGAGGAACATTCCCAAACTCATCCTACAAGGCCACCATCACCCTGATACCAAAACCAGACAAAGATGTTACAAAAAAAGAAAACTACAGGCCAATATCCCTGATGAACATAGATGCAAAAATCTCAACAAAATACTCACAAACAGAATCCAACAGCACATGAAAAGGATCATACACTATGATCAACTGGGGTTTATCCCAGGAATGCAAGGATTCTTCAGTATATGCAAATCAATCAATGTGATACACCGTATTAGCATACTGAAGGATAAAAACCATATGATGCAGAAAAAGCTTTCAACAAAATTCAACACCCATTTATGATAAAAACCCTGCAGAAAGTAGGCATAGAGGGAACTTTCCTCAACATAATAAAGGCCATATATGACAAACCCACAGCCAACATTGTTCTCAATGGTGAAAAACCAAAACCATTTCCACTAAGATCAGGAACAAGACACGGTTGCCCACTCTCACCACTATTATTCAACATAGTTTTGGAAGTTTTAGCCACAGCAATCAGAGAAGAAAAAGAAATAAAAGGAATACAAATCGGAAAAGAAGTAAAACTGTCACTGTTTGCAGATGACATGATACTATACATAGAGAATCCTAAAGATGCTACCAGAAAACTACTAGAGCTAATCAATGAAGCTGGTAAAGTAGCAGGATACAAAATTAATGCACAGAAATCTCTTGCATTCCTATAAACTAAGGATGAAAAATCTGAAAGTGAAATTAAGGAAACACTCCCATTTACCACTGCAACAAAAAGAAAAAAATACCTAGGAATAAACCTACCTAAGGAGACAAAAGACCTGTATGCAGAAAACTATAAGATACTGATGAAAGAAATTAAAGATGATACAAACAGATGGAGAGATATACCATGTTCTTGGATTGGAAGAATGAATATTGTGAAAATGACTCTACTACCCAAAGCAATCTACAGATTCAATGCAATCCCCATCAAACTACCAATAACATTTTTCACAGAACTAGAACAAAAAGTTTCATAACCTGTATGGAAACACAAAAGATCCCAAACAGCCAAAGCAATCTTGAGAAAGAAAAACTGACCTGGAGGAATCAGGTTCCCTGACTTCAGAATATACTACAAAGCTATAGTGATCAAGACAATATGGAACTGGCACAAAAACAGAAACATAGATCAATGGAACAGGATAGAAAGCCCAGAGATAAACCCATGCACATATGATCACCTTATCTTTGATAAAGGAGGCAAGGATATACAACGGAGAAGAGGCAGCCTCTTCAATAAGTGTTGCTGGAAAAACTGGACAGCTACATGTAAAAGAATGAAATTAGAACACTCCCTAACACCATACACAAAAATAAACTCAAAATGGATTAAAGACCTAAATGTAAGGCCAGGCACTATAAAACTCTTAGAGGAAAACATAGGCAGAACACTCTATGACAGAAATCACAGCAAGATCCTTTTTGACCCACCTCCTAGAGAAATGGAAATAAAAACAAAAATAAACAAATGGGACCAAATGACACTGAAAAGCTTTTGCACAGCAAAGGAAAACATAAACAAGACGAAAAGACAACCCTCAGAATGGGAGAAAATATTTGCAAATGAAGCAACTGACAAAGGATTAATCTCTAAAAAAAGAGAGCTGCGGCTCATGCAGCTCAATATCAAAAAAACAAACAACCCAATCCAAAAATGGGCAGAAGACCTAAACAGACATTTCTCCAAAGAAGATATACAGATTGCCAACAAACACATGAAAGATGCTCAACATCACTAACCATCAGAGAAATGCAAATCAAAACTACAGTGAGGTATCACCTCACACCGGTCAGAATGGCCATTATCAAAAAATCTACAAACAATAAATGCTGGAGAGGATGTGGAGAAAAGGGAACCTTCCTGAACTGTTGGTGGGAATGTAAATTGATACAGCCACTATGGAGAACAGTATGGAGGTTCCTTAAAAAACTAAAAATAGAACTACCATACAACCCAGCAATCCCACTACTGGGCATATAACCTGAGAAACCATAATTCAAAAAGAGTCATGTACCACAATGTTCATTGCAGCACTATTTACAATAGCCAGGACATGGAAGCAACCTAAGTGTCCATCGACAGATGAATGGATAAAGAAGATGTGGCACATATATACAATGGAATATTACTCAGCCATAAAAAGAAATGAAATTGAGTTATTTGTAGTGAGGTGGATAGACCTAGAGTCTGTCATACAGAGTGAAGTAAGTCAGAAAGAGAAAAACAAATACCGTATGCTAACACATATATATGGAATCTAAAAAAAAAAAAATGCTTCTGAAGAACCTAGGGGCAGGACAGGAATAAAGACGCAGACATAGAGAATGGACTTGAGGACACGGGGAAGGGGAAGGGGAAGCTGGGACGAAGTGAGAGAGTGGCCTGGACATATATACACTACCAAATGTAAAATCGATAGCTAGTGGGAAGTAGCCGCAGAGCACAGGGAGATCAGCTCGGTGCTTTGTGACCACCTAGAGGGGTGGGATAGGGAGGGCGGGAGGGAGACGCAAGAGGGAGGAGATATGGGGATATATGTATATGTGTAGCTATATATATATATATATATATATATATATATAATGTCTTTTGTACATTAAAAAAAAAAATCAGATGGGGGCTCGGTAGGTGTGGGGTGAGACCCATGCTGCATGCCTTGACTAGCTTGCCTAAATCCCGGGTCGGAGCTCCACTCAGGCCTCTTCCTTCAAGCAGGCCCAGGGCCCAGCAACTTGCCCTTTTCGTAATGGAACTCAGCCTCCTTGACACTTCCACCTGATATCCTTGCTCTGAGGCACAGGATGAAACGAATAGGGTCCCTCTCCCAGGAGAGCTCCCAGGTATCTTGTCCCTACCTCCACCCCTTGCCTCTCTCCATACAAAGCAAACAGTCCCCGTCCCTTGAACTCTTCTTCCTCTGTCACGACAAACACAGCTCTCCGCTGGGACATGCTTCCCACCCCATGCTGTTCCAGGGCTAGGCACTCAGAACCCAGCTGGGGCACAAGGATAGAGACACCAGAAGCAAACAGCATTGTTAAGAGAGGGTGCCCCCGGGCCCAGGAGGAGAGGTGCTAACAGCTGGATAAGAGCACTGCAAAGGAAGACGACCCGGCCTCCCATCTTCAGGCTGGGGCATCTTAGGACTGCTGCCCTCTGCCCACTGAGGTATTGGCCCCATTGTCCAGGGGACATAAATACATTAGCCTGGAGATGCTGTCATAGCCAAAGTCATAAGAGAAGAGGAGAATCAACAATAACGAATTACACTGTTTAACAGACATTGTGTACTAGGCATTGTGCTAAGTGCTCTACAGGTATCAGCTCATTTAATCCTGCCAAAACTCCATGAAATGCTCATTATTATGGTGCCCCGTTTCACTGATGAAGAATGGAGACTTACAGATGGGAAGTAACATGCCTAATGGGCAGTAACAGAACTGAAATTTAACGTATACTCTTAACTGTCACACAGCACCCTGTCATCAAAAGCTGGGAGGGCCCTAGACTCAGCACTCTTCCAAGATCAAGGTTTCCGCACAAGATGGTCACTCCTGGGCAGGTGGTGTATAACTATCCGCATGCCATTTCAAACAGTAATAAACAATAAATAATTTTCTTATACCGAAGATACCAGGCTTTTCTAAATATATATACATATATATGCATACATTATATATACATAACTATATAATTAGATTATATAATAGAATAATTATGTATTATAAGGAGTAAATACTTATATAAATCTATATGTACAATATATTACACATACACTTATTTAATGGTACAGCATCCTTATTGTGTACATATTATTAAGACTTTATTTTATAGATGAAAAAAACGGAAGGACAGAGAGTTTGAGTAACTTCTCCAAGGTCTCACAGCTGTGAAGAGCCAGGATTTGAGCTCTCACAGTCTGGTGCCCAAAGCACGCTCTAGACCTGCCCCCGCCCGCACTGTTCACACTGGCTTCCTCTGACTCCCCTACATATTGAGAGCAAGGTTCAAGGGCTCTAGGTGCTTTCTGTGCCCACGCCAGGCCCAGCCCAAAGCCTGAAGCCTTTGTAGGTACCTTGATAAATGCCTACTAATAACCAAACAGGTGTTTCCCACCCTTTTTATAGCTCCCTGCACGGCCAGTGGGCTATAATTAGCACAGCTTTCCACAGGACCGGAGCTAAATTAAACCAGTGGGATGAGAGGCCAACAGCTTCGGACAGTGCCTCGGGCCACCTCCAGCCAAGAGCACCGGTGACACGCGGGAGGGTTCTCTTCAAGGAAGCAGCCTGTCTTGGCCAGTGGGCCTCTCTCTTGTAATGTGTGTCGATCCGAAGGGTTTCCCAATGGCCTCTACTGGCCTATCTCCACCCTGGGGACTGATTTCTCCTGGTATTCCCCCCAGTAAAATCAAAAGATGAGTGATCTCTTTTTTCTGAGGGTCAGGAGCCCAGGATACTGGTGCTGGCTCTGCTTCTGATCAGCCCAGTGACCAAGGGACCCAACTTCTCTGGGTTTCAGTGTTGCCTCTTGAAGTAGCACCGAGTCTGCGGCTGAAGTTCCTAGAGTCGTTCCCCAGATCTCAAAAAGGGGCTGCCGGTTAAGTCCCGGGGTTCAGATTGATGCCAGGAGCCTCTGGGGAGGGGTCTAATGGAAGGAGCGGCCCACCCCCAAGGGAGGGCTCTGACCTGGGAGCCTGGCATGACTCCTCAGGCTGCTGACGCTCTGGGCCTGGGGAGGAGAGAAGCACTCCCCGCCTCTCACCATCTCCTTGGGCTGAAGAGCAGAAGGGGAGGGATGGCATTAGAAGAGACATCCTCTTCCCCTCCCTCCAGAGCTCCTGTCTGCCCAGTGCGCTGCCTCATTCAGGACTTGGACGTCACCTCCTGGAGGCCTTCCTGGCTTCCTCATCTAGACCACCCGCCCCTCCACCAATCCTACCCCTCTTCCAGAGCACGAATGAGGACTGGAAACTCTTCCTCACATGTGTGTTAATGTCCCCGTTCATTGTCTCGCCCACTGGAATGGAAGCCCCACGGGGACAGAGCCACAGTCTGTGAGTCTATGTGTCCACCCCTCAAGGGCATGGTGTGTCCCACCCCACCCACATCTGCTCACTGGGTGAGTCATTTCCGCCCCCTGTGCTGCTTCCCTTGTGCTGAGCTCCCTACCCCCAAGCCCTCGGCCTTCTCTATATTTTCCTTTCCAAACAGTGAGTCCCAGAGCAGGGTGTCACTAAACCAGTGACGCAGGTCAGGAAGGCCTCCTGAAGGAGATGATTTCTGCAGGGATGAGTCAGTGACGTCTAGCCAAGGAAGGGCAAAGATGGAGAGAAAAGAAGGGACAGAGCACAGAGGTGAAAATGGCCCATGCAGGGGACCTCGAAAGGGTTGGGGGTTCTTAAGAGCATAAAGGGCAAAAGAAGTGAGGTAGGGGTGGGGAGGCAGGCTGGCGGCTGGTGGCAGTGACAGAGGCCTTAGGTGCTGTGCCGAGAAGCCTAATTTTATCCTACACCTCAGGGGTCAGCAAACTTTTCTGTAACCACCTGTGCAATTACTCAACTCTGCCATAGAAGATACAAAACTGAATGTGCATGGCTGTGTTCCAATAAAACTTTATTTACGGACGTTGAAATTTGAATTTCTCATAATTTTCATGTGTCATTACCGAGGTTCCCTTCACCTTCCACAGTCCTTTGCTCAAAAAGAGGCTGTACATTTCTCACACTGCACTTATCAAAGTGCACTGACACGCACCCACCTTTCACCCTGTGGCCTAATGCTCTGCGTGCACTATTATCTTTTATAAACCTCACAACAAGCCCATGAAGGATATACAACTACCCCCATTTTACAAAGGAGGAAAACTGAGTACCATCTGTGTAGTCACACAGGTCCCTGCACCTAGAAAGGCCCCATGCTTGGTTTAAGTCACCATCTTAATAGTTTTTGAACAAGGGGCTCGCATTTTCACCCTGCTCTGGCCCTTGTAAGTTATGTAGCTGGTCCTGCTGACAGGCAAGTGGCTCGGGTCACATGGCTCACTAGTGACCCCGGGCATTGGACTCTAACACCTGCCTGCCCAACCACGCATAGTTAGAAATTACATCTGTGAAGTACCTACTTGATTCCGGGCTTCTAGAAGGCAAAGCCAGCACAGACACCAGGATCCATCTGACACCCGAGTCTGAACAAAGGCTCAGTGGCCTGGGCCAATCAGCCCTGAGCCCAAATTGCCTCCTTCCACCACTCTCTCCTTCCGTGGGGAGCAGGCATCCCTCCTCACGTGGCCATCCCCATTTATTCCATAGCGACCTTGGGCTGGTGACTGGGAGTGCTTCACCGGGGTCACATGGAGGACGGCCTTGGAAGGACCACCTGCCCTGTCCAGTCCAGCCCTGCTCTCTGGCTCTGACTACAGGTGCACACACCCCTAGCCAGGTGAAGGGAGAACTTCAAAGGGCATCTGAGTTTTAGGAGGGGTGCGAGAGAGCCAGGATAAAGACCGGTTCTACAAGCCTTCATCCGCCTCCTGTAACCAGGCAAGAATGAGAAAGTAAAACCTCTTTTTAAAAATTCAGCAAACCAGGAAACATGCCCTTGGGATATGGCGCTGAGGTTCCACTTCTCACGTTTTTCATGGGTTGAGAAGATTGGCAATTTCTCCAGCAAGAACAAACGCGCCTCAACGCAGCCCCACCAGGGCCAAAGCAGAGCCCATCCTCAAGGTCATCGACACTGACACTGAACCTGGTGCACGGCTCTGGAGCTAGTGGGCCTGGGGTTGAATCCAACCCTACCCTCCACTGTTGTCCCCCCGCCTTGACACTCACTAGCCGAGTGCGCTCGGCAAGTCACTTAGCCTCCTAGTTCCTCAGCTTCCTCCTCTGTAAAACAGAAACAACCAGGCCCACCACACAGGGTTGTTGTGAGGCGTAAACGTGTTAATATACGTGGAATGAGAGCCTAACAATTGCCAGTGATTAGTATTAATATCATTAACTTCAAGCTGGAATTCAGGAGCTGCACACACGCCAGGAAGCAGGCTCTGCTTTGCCACACCCTACATCACTCCCATCTGGAATCCCCAAGACAAGGAGGCAGTATTGCCCTCTCTTGACCAACTGCAAGGAAGCACCTGCCCCTGCCAGGACGCCCACGAGGGCAGCTCTCAGAGCCACGCCCCTCTGGGGGGCCTTCTTGACCTGAGTGGTTGAAGTCTTGGCAGACACCCAGGTGTTTGGTTCCATCTAGCTAAGATGAGCCTCTCAGCCAACTTTATTTAACAGACATGTGACTGCTTAGCTAGGGGCATGGCCCCAAGGCACGGGGCAAGCGGCCAGCAGGGGAGGCCCCACTTCCTGTGTGCTTCGCCGGCACCCATGCCTGGCCACCGGCCCCATCTGCCAATTTTCAAGGCCGAGTTGACTCTGGCGAGGTGACAGAATTCCAGCATCTCCATCCCCTCCTGCTCTACTCAGCAGCACTGTGGGCCTCCGACCTTCCTTTGGCTACAAATCTCACTCACGGGTCCAGGACAGTCACGGTTAATGGGCATCTCCATGCCAAACTCATGAGCAGGGCTGTTCTGGCTGACCTCTGACCACTCAGAGCCGGGCCCTTGCAGTTCTGCCCACTCCGCCTTGGTCCTGACCCTTTGCTTCTGTTCCCTGGACTCCCGGGAGGGGTTTCTTCCTTTCAGCCCCATCGGGGCCTGACCACAGCTGACTCCATTCTGAGCAATTGGAGAGAAATTCATGTATATCACTGGCCAAGTTTCACAGGAAGATGGATGGGGACCCAGATGGCACTGGAATCCAGGTCCTTAAAAGAGCCTGGGTGGGTACCATTTCTCACACAGGGACACCAGTGTAGAAGGCAGGATCTCCGGGGACCGGTCTGATACCTGGAGGTTCTAATCCCAAGAAGAGATGATAATAAAAGTTTTGGCCTTGGAGCCCATGCTGCTCTAAGTTTCTAAGATCTGAAATCTGTAACACAATCATCAGTCTCATGACAAAGAAACCATCTTTGAGAGAAACCGGTCCACCATTCTCTGATCAGTGACTTAACTTTCCACACAGGCAGAGCAGGGTCAAGGTGAGTCCTGAGTTTTGGGGTAACCTCCTTGGCTCTGTGGCAGAAGACAGGGGTGTTGCCTCTTTGCTCTTTGGGGTTCTCCCAGAGACAGCCCATCCTTGTCACCCACCTTCCAAGTTCAGCCTCAGCACTGGCTCGACAGGAAAGGCCAACACATCCAACCCCACTTCCTAAAGGCCTGGTCTCCAACCCTCAGTCATGACCACATCCAGGTAGGAGACACTGAGGAGGTGCAGATTTCAAAGGGATTTTCCATTTCTGAAAACTAAAGTCTCATTCACAAATGACACATTGCAGGGGCTTGATTTATGGGATAGGATGATTAACTTGTTTCCTCTTTCTTTTGTCATGTTTTATCATCCTTTACCAAGGATGTGACTTGGTGACAACTGGCTGATTTCTTCAGGTGATTAGCTCAGTTACAAAAACCCAGAGAGCAGATCTTTGGTACCGTACCAGTCAGCAACTCAAGATCAGAGAACTGCTGTCAGTCTGCGAGCTGGTTCTTTTATAGCCCCCTGAATGCCTTGGGCCAGCCTTGGTCCCCACCACCCACCAAGTCTTCCCTCAGCAACAAGCACCAATATATATGTGATAAGAGCACGAGTCTGTGAGCAATCCTCATTGCCTCTCTAGCCACAGAATGTGGTACATTTAAGTTGTTCAATAAATGTCTGTAACCAAGAAAATGCTCCCTGGAAGCCAGGCTGTGGGTCACTCAGTCCCAGCCTCTGTGTCTGATGGAGACACCAACGAGTGAGTTGAGGAAGGGTTTGGCCATCTGCTGTCACCTCAGAGGTTGGAGATTTAACCCCATCCTTCAGACCCTGAGAAATTCCCAGAAAAGCCAGCACTCCCTGGTCCTTAGGGCCCACCACAGCCTCCAGCTACCTCTCCAGCAACCCCTCCAGCTCCCTATATGTACCCCATGCTCCTGCCCAGGGGACACCAGCCTCCTTCATTCCGTGCACTGCCCTGTCACTTACCCACTCTGGCCCTTTGTTCGCGTTCTTCTCTTACCCAGAAGCGCCCTCCCTAACCTTCTCTGAGCTGCGCCTCTAAATAAACCCAGAAGCGTGCTCCTTAAAATCTCCATAGCACATCGTTTGCACTCAGCCTGCATTTACCAAGCGGGCGGCCACGCGGAACAGTCTGCTGGACGACAGGGGGACCGAGAGGAGTGAACCGCATCCCTGCCCGCAAGCGGCTCACGCTCTGGTAGACAAGTGAATCGCTGTACCTCGGGGTGAGAAGTGGCAGTGCACGGGGCCGTGGCCAAGCGCACAAGCTCCAGGGTCAGGCTAGCACCTGTGAGTCCTGGCTTCATGACACACCAGCTGCGTGAACCTAAGCAAGTCACTTAACTGCAAGCATCTCATCTTCCTCTTCAAAAATTTATGAACAATTATGATTCTTATGGCAACGGGCTGCTGTCATGATCAAATAAATTAACGCAATTAAAGACAACACTTATTATTCTCAATAGTTTCTGTAAGAAGCGAAGATAAGTACAGGGAGTATTGCTTGGTTTTATACCAAGCTCTTATCTCATTCTTTTCACTTGAATGGAGCTCTATGCACATAACAGTCTCTCCAAAAATACTCATTAACCTGCATTGAACAAGCTGTGCACATGATCACTTTTTTCTGTTCCCTTTACCTCTTCCATCTCTGTTTGTTTATAAAGTGTATACTCATCAAGGATGGGCTCAGATGCCACCTCCGTAAATCAGCTTACATGCTTCGTGAGTCTCTGGATGAATGGCTTTCCTGTCCTGTCTTCAGAGGTCTTTGGCAACCAAGAACCCAGGTCCTCACCACCGTTGGTAACACCCTTCTTTGCAGGTGTGCTGTATGTCCCATCAGACTACATGCCCTTCGAGGACAAAGGCTGAGTTCACTCATGCTTTCATTCTCCAGCACCAAGTCCCCAGTGATCAAATGATTAGAGCAGCGCTGTTTCTGGGGGAAAACACACCAAAACTCCCTTCTGAAACCTCTTTCTCACAGCGTGTGAGCCAGACTGGCCTTCCAGACCCTCATTTTTGTCAAAAATAGAAGCCAATTTGACCAAGCACACTTTCTATCACCATGAAATTGAAGGTCCAGATCAAACAATGTGTTTATCAACACGCATTTTCTGTCCCCTCTATATACTAAAAGGCTCCAATCTTCACGCAACATTTTTCTGAAATCGACATGTTAACACTCTCCACTGGCAACTCTGAAACTAGTCAGTTCACAGCCATCATTGGAGAGATTCCATGCCAGATCTGTCTTCAATGAAACACCATGTGGAACACCTCTAACACCACTTTTTGAATGTCACCCACCTGTGCTCTTGGTTCTGGTGACGACAGAGAAAAACTGATTTTAGCATTTAGACACAGACTGTAGTGTCCCAGGTTTGACAGCCTCGTCTTGTGCTCCACATGAAACATATCCTGGATCCTACACAGACCACCCCTCCCCTGCTGTCCACTTTCATAGGAGCACAGCCAACAAGCCCAGTTTCTGATAGGTAATAGTTTTGTGCTCCGTTTCTTGAACAAACAGGGATGCAGTAATAAATTAAATGATGCGCCCTCATCAGTAGACAGTAAATGTTATTGTTTATTAAAAAGCTAATAATCCATTCAATTTTTTTAAATTAAGCAATAAGCCTCTAATATAATAACTTGGAACGATTGAACCTACTATTAATGAAGCAAAATCATGAGCGAGGAGGGGAGCCAGTTCTAGAACCTACATTTTTTCCCCCACATAAAACATGCTGACCATGAAACAACTGGAGAAAGAAGTTTTTATCCACATGCCATCAAAGAACTTACCTGCCAAAGTCAAGGTTCCCATATATGCTTAGATGGTTGTACATGTCTAAGGAAGTACAGAGAATTCTCCTAAATCGGCCCTCACTGTTGAGTCCTCGTCATGTCTTTATTTAATTGGTTTGTATTGTTTTATCTCTTTCCACTACAGACTAAGAATTGTCTACTCCAGTTAGACAGCCCTAACCAGGATGCAGGTTTACAACCCTGATGGGTGGTCTATAAACCACTGTCTTCTCACAGTACGAAGGCAACATCGTGTTCTAAATAACCTGACACAATGATTCTAAACAAAGCACTGTTTGATTATTTGTTCTGAAATATCACCTTCCTGCCACATAACTGCAAAGAAGACATGAACACTGTGTCTGCCTGGAGACCCAGCTCCCAGGTTGTGCTGTCACACCCTGAAGAAGGCAAGAAGCCCTTTCTGAGGCCGCAGAGGGCAGGCTTGTGGAAACAGGCAGTAGAACTTGCTGAGCAGAGATGAAACATTTGCACTTCTCTCTGAGCATTTTAAATGGGAAAGCAAAACTCATTATACGAGCTAAACCCTCTTCTACATTCTTAAACGTCCAAGCAAACTTTTCCCCGGCAGCATGCACTTCTATGGCTTTGCGTTATTGGGATAAATCAAAGGGGGTGGAAAAAAGGGCCTTTTCGCATCAGCCTATGGAGATCAAAGTAAAGAGAACAAAGCTAGGGAGACGCACGGGATTCTGCTTGGTAAGCGTTCTCAGGGGGGCTGAGTTTCTGTGTCTGGGCTGCCAGGCACCCAGGGCTCTGAGGCCATCTTCTCCAGAATGAGTAGAAGGTATACATCAGGCCTGCTTCTGAGGATAATGCCCTGCTTTGCAGAGCCTGTTTTGCTTTCCCGGGCATCTTCCTATCTTGTCTTGATCAACAAGCAAACATTTACAGAGCGTCTCCCAGATGCAGGGCCTGATGCAGGAGGTAATCTCACCAACAAACCACGTCCCAGCCCTAATCTCCATATAAATGTGCTACTCTGAAAAAAACAATAAGACCCAGCTCTGCCGTCAAGGTGTTTCCAGTTTATTTGAAGAGAAAACAAAGAGACCCATAAAAAGATGACTACTGCAAAGCACTCTGTTTTAACTTAGCATTCCTCAAACTTCAGTCACAATCATAACCATACTAGGAGTTTGTTTAAAAAAAAAGAAGCCTGGATCCCACCCTTGGAGATTTACGTCCATGGGTCTGGGGTCTGGGCTTCTGGTTTTTTTTTTTTTAACAAGTATCAACAGGGATTAAAAAACAGCAACAAAAAACACTACACTGGGTGGCAATGGTCAATGGTCATGCTGGTCAAGGTCAGAGGACTCTAGCAGGGTCAGCATAAGGGGGACCTGCAAGACCAGAGAACAGAGAAGCAGGAAGGGGAGAGGGGGGAGGGTCCCAGGTAAAGGAACAATAAATATGCAGAAAATTCTGGATGCAGCAGGTGGCACTGGAGGAGTGACAGATCAAGACAGGCAGGTCAAGGTCAAAATAAGAAGGGTCATGAATGCCTACTGTACAGCACAGGGGACTCTGCTCAATATTCTGTAGTAACCTAAACGGGAACAAAACTTGAAAGAGAATAGATACATGTAAATGTATAACTGAATCACTTTGCTGTACACCTGAAACTAATACAACATTGCTAATCAACTGTACTCAGGTATAAAATAAAACTTTTTTAAAAAGAGCACAAAAAAAAAAAAGAAAAACAGGAGGGTAATGAACAAAAGGCTCAGTGTGTACTTTTGCCTGTAGGCAAAAGGAAGCCACTGAGAGGTTGGTGCCCGGGGTGCAAGAGTTTCGGAAAGAGAAATCCAGTGCTGAGCTACGTTAGAATCATCAGAAAGACTGGAAGCTAGGCCTGCAGTTCTTACTAGAATTGTCTTCTAGTATTCTGCTCTATCCTCACTGTAAATCAATGAACTCAGCGAGGCAGACAATATTATCCTCTTTCTCCAAACAGAAAACTGGGGTGCAGAGTGGTCCAACAGTGGGATGAAGCCTGGGGAAGCCAGGGGCTGGCTCCAGCCCTGCACACTCAACCACTGACCAAGTGACCCACTGCCTTTCAAGCCCAGTCAACATATATTTATTGAGCACCTACTATGAGTGAGGAACAGAAGATGCAAAGGTAAATGAAACTCCATTCCTGCCCTCCAGGAGCTCACTTTCTGGTGCCGGAGCTGGCAAACTTTCTCTATAAAGGGCCAAGACAGTCAAAATGCAGGCTATCGGGTCTCTGTAGCAACTACTCACCTCTGCCACTGTAGTGCAAAAGCAGCCATGGCCAATACATAAACAAATGGGCACAACTGTGTTTCAATAAAACTTTATTTACAAAAATAGGCAGTGGGCTGGATTGGATCTGCAGGCTGTAATTTGCTGATCCCTGATCCCATACACAACTACGTATAAGAGAAGTCTGTTATAAAGCAACCTTGGTCCACAGAAGAAAGAGAGAGCCATTTGGTCTGCCCAGGGATAGTTGAGGAGGTGACATCTGAGCAGAGCTAGGCTTTCAAGATCTTGGTTAAAATGATGGGGTTGAATCAGAAGCACCCTGACGTCCCTCTTGTCCCAACGGCGGTTCTATGATTTGGATAACACGCTGCCTTCCTGCCCAGGGTGTTCCAACAGCACAAGCAGTATGGCCTCCCCAAGCTTGTTGATGCTTCCCCTCACCTCTAACACCACTTTTTGAATGTCACTTAAAGGAATTAAAAGTCCTAAATGATTCTGGAAGTTTAAAGGCACACACACACACACACACACACACACACACACACACACACGTGTAAACATTCCTATCATCACTGTGTGTTAAGTCCAAACATAATTTAATTATTTATCTCCCTGAAGGCTTTCTTCCTCCTTCAGAATTTCTCTCTCCCGAAAAGAACCCATCTGCTTCCGCAGCAGATACTCTAGTGAGACTGAAATGTTCTACCTGACCAAGGGCCAGCCTTAAGAAGAACATGGAGCCAGAAAGAAAGCAAGGGTGGCCACACACCTCATCTGCCCCCGCTGAGCTGGTACCAGACAGGAAAACAGAAATAGAGCCACGAAGACCAACAGCAACACCTCTGACGGTGCCAGCAGGCAGCGGGCACGGCCCAGGCAAATAAACACATCCAGACATCCTGTGCAATACGGGGCGCATCCAGGCCTTAGAGTGACTCCATCCAAGCCAGCCAAGGTCAACTCTTGTCAAAGGCTTAGTCAGACTCCTCTTCTGGGGCCTCAGATCCCCTGGCCAAGACTGCTCATGGTACGGAGAAGGCCAGACAAAGGCACAGTGAGGCCAGAGGCCAATAGGGCAAAGGTAGGCAAAAGGCACCCACGGTTTGCGTGCGATTGCTGTGTGTGGCTGAAGCCCCACCCTCACCAGTGTAAATCCCACCCCACTCCAGCCTCACCTCCTCCTCCGTGAAGCCTTCCTGGTCCTTGCTCGCTGGCAGTGGCCTATTTCTCCTCTGAACATCTAGAGCAGCGGCTCTCAAAGTGGGGTCCCTGGACCAACAGGATCAGCATCACCTGGAAACTTGCTGGGAATGCAAGTTCTCAGGCCCCACATCAGACCAAGCGAATTAGAAACTCCGCAGGTAAGACCCAGCAATCTGTGTTTTCACAGAGTCTGCTGGATGATTCTGAACCAGGCTGGAATTTGGGAGCCACTCACGTAGAGTCCAGACTCTAGACCATTAACTGTCTGCATCATGGCCACTGGTCCTTCTCATGCATTTCCCTGGGCTCTTGGCCCACAGGGAATATAAATGCACTTCACAGCCTGGATCCTAGGTGCCCAGCACAGTGTTCCGCAGCCAGCACCTGTTCAGCTAACACCTGTGGAATTTTATGAACCTGAGCTAATCTGATTATAAAATCACAGAATCTGAATGTTGGAAGAGGCCTCAGGGCCCACCCAGCCCAGCCACCTACCAAGGCTCTGCCAGCACCCAGCTGCTCTGGGTTTCCCTCGCTCCAGGTCAGGTGCTCGGCTAAAGCTGGGGAGTTCACCACCTCATCCTTCACTTGGCCAATATCAACGCGTGCGGAACGTGTGCCAGGCACTCCGGCGGGGGTTGGGGTACATCAGCGAACCAAATAGGCCAGGATGCTTGTTCTGGGGGAGCCAACAGTCCAGTTCAGGGAGAGACCCAATAAACGGTAAATAAAACCAGTACGTATTAACCACAAGAAGACAAACCCAAATTGGAGGAGAGTCTACAAAAATGACTAAGCAGGGCTCTTCACAAATGTCAAAGTCACAAAAGATGAAGCCGTGTCACAGATTAGAGGAGACTAAGGAGATGTGTCAGGGAGAGGCAAAGTGGGATCCTGGATCAGACCCTGCAAAGGAAAAAGGGCGTGAGTGGACAAACTGGTGACATTCGAAGAAGGTCTGTATTCAGAGAGTAGCATTATACCAACGTTCAGTGCTTGGTTTCCAGCCTTGCTCCCTCTGTGGTCTTTAAGATGTGAACATCAGGGGAAACTGGGTGAAGGGTAGACAGGAGCTCTCTGTACGAACTTGCAATTTTTCAGTACATTTTGGATGGTGAATCCAGTTCAGAAAGAGAGGTCAAAGCATGGGGGTGCAAGTCACATGCTGGAACAGCAGGGTTCCTGTAGGCCTCGTCTAGAAGGTGACATGGGAACAAGACCTGGAAGCAGTAAAGGGTTCAACTAAGGGGTGAATGAATAATGAATACGAGGCCAGAGTCAGCTTTGCCAGAACCTCCTCCCACTGGTCCCCAGTCTATCTAAAGTAAGCCTGACTGCCCTCTGAATACTTAAAGCATCCCTCAGTCTTCTCTCCAGAGGGGGCCTCCCCATCCTACAGCTATGCCTCCTGCCAGTGCCCCAGTGGCTGGTGCCCCCCAGGGAGGGCAGACAGAGAGTCACGAGGAGGGTGGGGTCTGATAAGGACCGAAGGCAGGAGCTGGGGCACCTCTGCCTGCCTTGCTCTGGAATTGCCCTGGTCTCCTTTCCTTGCTGGCAAACCACTTCAGTTCCTATCCCTTCTTTCTTGGCCCCTATGCCCAGCTCTGTCAGCATCTGAGCCTCTCCTCAGAGCACTGTCCAAATTCGCCCAGAAGCTCAAGCAGTGGAGCTCCCAGTGGGGTCAGTGTGAGCAAGCAGACATGAGTCAGAGCAGTAACTCCACCTAATGACTAAGGATAAATATCCCACCCAAAGCTCCTGGTTTCCAGCTTCTTCAGAAAGCACAGGGTATCGTTGACCCAAAAAAGCAAAACAGCCCACTCTGTAGCACTGAAAGTCTGAGTCTCGGGCTCCAGGGACCTCAGACAAGTCCCTCCCCTCCACAGATGTTTCACGACATACAAGTGATAAGGCTGGACGAGTTAATCCCCAAGATTCTTTCTAGTACTAACATTCCACGATCATTAAGTATCAAACAAAATTGCACATGGTAATTGCAGCTTTGAAGTACGATGTGGGGCAGTAACGGTAACAATGATGAGAGCTCTGACCCCAAATGAATCACCACCATTGTAAATGACAGTTGCTACTATTAATATAATACCTTATATTGCAGCATGCTTTACCATTTACAAAGCACTTTTATACACACTATCTCATGTGATCCTCAAAAGAACCAGTGAGAATGATGGGAAAGATGCTATTTCTTTTGCACAGATGAGAAAACCAAGTTCAGTGGCTTTCTAGTCCCATTCAGCTAGGCCTGACAGTGCCAAGCCCTGCACAGTGGCCTCTTGACACCTCATCTACTTTCTGTAGCTCGGTGATGTCTTTGCTACCTCAATGATCCATGCATCCACCTATGATTCTGTCCCTATAGGCTTTGACCAGGTTAGTTCAAGGTCCTTCACCCTACAAGGAAACCCAAGCGTCCACCCTGAAGAAGAAAGCATCCAATGTGTGCTCAGTCCACCCAGTAGACCCTTGGAGGCATAGTCCTTACTCAAAGGGGAGGTGACGGCATCATCCCACATTTGCTTCCCTGCTGCTCCAAACAGAACAGATGAGATATCACAGCTCACATGCTGATCTCACTGCAGCATCGGATGTTGCAAAATAATTAAATAAAAGGAAATGGGAGTGTGAAGAGGAGAGCCCCAATTTCCACGCTACTGTCCCAGGCAAATGATAAGAAAGGGACGGTGGACAACGTCAAGGTGAGAGACAGCTCCCCTGCAGGTGCCAGGTTTACTGCGGTTCTGTCCTACGTGGGCCACCTTGGCCAAGCCTTCCTACCAGTAGCAGTGCTGTCACCCCTCGCCATTTGGCTGGTACGTCCAAAGGGTAAGAGACACCTTCCCCTCTCACCACACACCAGGGTAGAGGATACGCTCGGGCCAGCCTCCACTGTCCCCTTGACAAACGGCCCCGTTCTCCCACGCACAAATGTTGGCTCAGGCTTGCCCAGAGTAGGCGACTGCTTGGTGTCATGTCGGAAAGGGCCAGCCAGATGAGAGCTTTGTTCTGGAGCCCACTCTCCCTGCACCTGTGTCCATACCTAAATGCCCCACCTTGTGTAGGATACCAACCTCCCTGGGCCGTGGCCTCCTCGGCTCTGAATAGGGGTTAAAAACATCCATTTTACCTCTCCCTTACAGAACTGTCAAAGGATGGAGCGAGATCACACTTGAGAAGACACTTTGGAAACTTTCAAGTCCCACATGGCGCTCAGAGATCGTGGCACACCAGGCACCTGGGGTCAGGACTGACCACCTGGGGCACACGCTGGCCTCCACTGCCCAGCCTCTCTCTGGTTAATCAGGACACAAGACTGAGTTCTGGCCAGTGGCGTGTGGGCAGAGCATCTGACCCATGAAACCTTCCCACACACAGTCCTCTTCTCTCTTTTCCCCTCTGGCAGCTGGGGACCCAGAGGCAGCCTCTGGGGACCTAGAAAGGGCAGAGCCACAGACAGAAGGAGCCTGGATCCCTGACCGGACACTTGGGGGGTTGCCCCATCAGGAACACTCACATGGTGTTAATAATAAATATCATAGAGGTGGAAGATGCCCTTTATTGTGTTAAGTTACTGAAGTTGGGGGTCGTTGGCGATAGCAGGTAAGCCACCTGGACTGGCATAGTGACGCAGTGGAGTCACTGCTTCAAAAACTCCAGCAAGGGAGTTACTTGTAAATTCAAGCAAATGGAGAAAATAGTTATAGTAACAAACAACCAAGTTTCCTCAGAGTTCCTCAAACCTGTGATAGGATAAAAATGAGATCACATGAAAGATGTTCCCAGTCTGACGGATGTCAGGGTCAAAGAGTTCTCTGTTATGTCTGGGTTAAGCTATTTGAGGGACAGTCAGTACACACACTTGTCCAAAGGCAACCATGATTGAGTTTGTTGTTGAGACGTACCTCTTTTTCTCCAACACCTAGGTTTTCACTCCTGACGATAAAGACGATGTGGATCGACCTCTAACTAGTCAGACAGATCAGGTTATCTAATCAGAGGGTTACATGTCCTCATAATGTGGACAGACCATGCTGGAAGGGGCCAGATAAGGGACTAAGAATCCACCAGGAAAATAAGAAGGACAAAGGATCTGAAAGACGGTTCACAAACATAACACAGAAATATCTCTTGACCGTCTGATGAAATGTTTGTCCCGACTCCTGAGAAATAGATACAAAATGAAACGGCAATGAGATACATCTCACACATCAGATTGGCAAAATTAAAACGTGTGACAAGACCCCATGTGGCCGACAGCACCCTCGGATGGGGACACCGGTCCCGCTCCAGAGGGAAGTCAATTTCATATCTATCAACACACAAGCGGCAAATCCCTTTTGATTCAGCAGTTCTATTTCTAGAAATCTACCCAACAGATATCCTCATGCATGCGCCAAAAGACTCATGCACAAGATTATTCATTGTTTGAATTGCAACAGACAGGAAACGGCCTGAATGTCCAACAGTACAAATCATCCAAGTACATACAGCTATAAAGCGGATGAGGAGTCGGCTTCAAAGTTTACGAGATCCCACTGGGAATGCTGGGGGGCATGGGGGCGGGGAGCAAGCACACGCCCACCGCCATTCTACCAGCATTCACAGGCGCACGAGATGGGACACTAGGAAGAAGCCTTACCCTTAAGATGCTACAGGAGTCGGTATCCCATGACAAGGTGTGAATCTGTGGCCATGCTGTCCTCGCTGTTGTGCTTATTTTCAGCATATGGAAAATTAGCCATAACGCAAACAACACAGCAACAGCTGTGTTTTCATCTTCTCGGCTATCCTGACGTCACAACCATCAAATACAAGCTCCCCAAAGGAGCAAATGATATTATTCCCAGCAGCACACTCCAAAAGGCCACACAGCTTCCCACCAGAAGAAGGATTCCAGGGCTGTCCTTTGTTTTGTAGGTGTGATTGCCCCTCTTTTCAGAGTAGCTATTTAGCAACTTGTGTACAAAGTGAGCCATCTGAGACTTAGGAACAGTTCTATCATAGAAAGCAGTTACAGCCTTTCTGGAGAGAAATCTAACACTATCTATTAAAATTAAATATACACGTGTCCCTGACCTAGAAATCCCACACTCCAACATGTAGCATGAAAGCACCAGAATGGAAGGCAACATGTACGAAGATATTTATTACAGCACTGCCTTAGTGGGGAAAGAAACAACCTGAAAGCCCATTAAAAGAGAACGGCTGACAGTGGGGAGAGGCAAGAGGGGAGGGGCAAGACAGGGGTAGGGGATTAAGAGGAACAAAATACTATGGATAAAATAAATAAGCTACAAAGATACATTGTACAACACAGGAAATATAGCCAATATTTTCTAATAACTTTCAATGGAGTATAAGTTATAAAAGTTCTGAATCTATGTTGTATACCTAAATCTAATAGAATATTGTAAATCAACTATACCTCAATAAAAAGATAAGATAAAATAAAAATAATAAAAATTAGTAAAAAAAAAATTTTAAGAGAATGGCTGAATCGATTATGGTACATGAACATCTGGTAATTGTTTCTAAAAATGAGATCTTTATCTGTGGACCTGGAGGGATGTCTGTGATGCATTATTAAATAAGAAAAGCAAGTTGTGAGGGAAAATAGCGTGATAAGATGCCCTTTTTGCCCACAAGGCCCTGCACAGTCTTCCCTCCTCCAATTCCTACCCCCTCTCCCTGTGACTTCATTTCCTACCTCTTTTCCTGTCACACACTCTGCTCCAGTTGACAGAGTGCGTTACCAGGCACAATCTGGCCACGGGGCCTTTGCACTTACCCTCAGCCTCACTGTTCCTCCCCAGAGATCTTCATGTCTCCCACACGTCCTTTAGGTCTCTGTACAAAATTTGCCTTCTCAGTAAATTCTACCCTAACCTCTTCATTCAAAATTACAAGGTGGGGGGGGGGGGTCAGCTTTATTTTTCTCCACAGAACTTACCACTGGCTGACACTTTAGGCGTTTCACTATTAGATATTTCCACCTTCTAGACGGTAAACTCCATGAGGGCAGGGATTTTTGTCTCTTGCTCACTATAGTATCCCCAGCATCTAGCACAGCGCCTGTCAATTCCCACTGAAGGAATGGAAAACCTGTTTGCACCAGGAGAAATGACTGAGAGGATGTGTATAAGGCTTTTACCACCAGCAGGTGAAGCTGCAGCAGAGAGCTGTCAAAGAAGAAACAGGACTACCTTTTCTCCTGTGTTATTATTCCACCAGTTGCAGTGAGTGTATGTTATTGTTGTAATTGTTGAAGAGGCATTTAAGGAAATAAGAAAGCAAAGATGTAAATCGGATTAAGAGGAAGCAGTGGAAAGCAGGCAAGTCAAAATGGAGAGAGACGGAACCCAGAGCACGCCCAACAACCGCTGGCCTCTCTCCTCCCTCCTCCCATCTCAGGCCAGGCACCCTCAAAGCCAATCCCACCCAGCATCTCACCCATAAGCACATTAGGAAGGACAAGCTGTTGCTCATAAAAGAAATCAGAGAGTACATTCTAACCCGAGTATAAACGCTTCTGGGCCATCGTCCCCGCCCAGCTCTGCCTCTATTAGAGATGGGCAACGGAGGACGAGACCAACTGGTAGAGAAGGTGAGGTCTCAAGAGGGTGGTGGAGAGTAGCACAGGGGAAGGAGCGCTGATCTCCCTGCGAAGCCGGGTCCCAGCGCTGCCTCCTAGGCACAGCGGGACCTTGGGCAAGGTCACTTTAACCTCTCAGAGCCACAGGTTCCTCCCCTGTGAAAATCAAAATAAAGGTATCTGTCTTCTATCGCACTGCACACAGACAAGTAAGGAGACAATCGCCACCACGGATGCCACGTGGATAATGGCAAAACCCCTCACTACACAGAGCCCTGGCTTCCTCTACTCTGTTTTCCAGTTACTTGCCGTTGCTCTACGAGAAAGGCATGTGTTTTCATACTTGACCTTTGGCCACCTGGCTGAACTCTGTTGCTTCTAATAATTTATAGATTCAGAGTCTAGGATTTCCTCTAGCCAGATGATCAGATCACCAGCAAATAATGACACTTTTATCTCCTCCTGTCCATGCCTCGTGTCTCTCTTGTCTTTCTCCTGTCTTACCGCACTGGCTCAGACCTACAGTCCAACGTCAAACAGGTAATAGTGGGCGTTCCTGTCTTATTCTTAAGTTGAAGGAAATTTGTCCCAAGTTTATCTATTAAGAATAACATTGGCTACAGATTCTAGTAGCTATCCATCACCAAATTAAGGAAGTTCTCTTTGCCGAATTTGCCATGTTTTCTCATGAAGTGTCAACTGGATTGTATTGGAATGCTTTTTCAGCAATTAAAGAGATCATCACATGGTTGTCTCCCCGTTAATGTGTTTTTTTTGTTTTTTGCTTTAACTGATGTATAGTTGATTTACAATATTATGTTAGTTTCAGGTGTACAGCACAGTGATTCAGTTAGATAGATGATAGATAGATAGATAAATATTCTTTTTCACATTCTCTTCCTATAAAAAACTTATTACAAAATACTGAGTATAGCTCCCTGTGCTATACATAGGTCCTTAATGTGTTTGAAGAGAGGCCTGCACAGCACTGGACACCCCAACCCAATGCTGATTTTTCATGGTCACGTGCAAGCCTGTGACCCTAGTCATGATGATGTCATCCTACCTCGGCTCCAGTGCTCTCCTGATGGCCGCCTTCTCTCTTCAACCCTACAACTCCCTAAAAGCTAATCTCCCTCACCTCCATCCCGAACGCTCACCAGTCCCTACAATGCCCCAGGCCTTCACCTGTTATGAAGGGGACATCAAGTCAAGACAAAGTTGACTGTCAACCCATCTCTACGTCATGAAACATCATCCCACACTTGTGGGAAGGGGGCCAATCACAGCATTTTCTCAAGATGAGCAGCCCATTATGTTAATGTAAACACTTCACCACCCACCGCGGCATAATCCAAGGTTCACATGAAGCTGTTCCCACCTGGTACAGGATGCCACGGTGGGGAGTAAGCTCCCCACTCCCGGGGGTATTTAAGCAGAGGTGGGAATGCCCCCCCCACGATATTGTTACACAAGATGAAGAGTGGCCCAGGGTCTCCCCACCTGTGAAATGAGGGTAATCAAAAGGAAAAGGAGGAGCCGGAGCAGGATTTATTGAGCATTTCCAAGCACTTTATACACATTTCCTCAGTCCTCACAAGAGCCCTTTTAGGTATTAGGATACATAGAGACGTTGCTACCATACACACACACACACACACACACACACACACACACACACGTGTTCAAGGTGACAGAGCCAGGTATGCACAAGGGCCTCTGCTCCTGGCCTTACGCCCCCTCCATGCCACCACTCTGCCTCCTGCTACAGGGCATGAAACCGCTTGTTAAGCTGCCTAACACAGCGACAGCCACCTAATGGGCACTTAATGATTCTCCCCAGACTGAGATGGTCAAAGGTCCCTCCCACTGAGCAAAGGCAATTTTCTCCTCTGCCAAGCAAAGGAGAGACTTCATCCTGGCCCTTCATGCACAGGAGGTCTGACCACGTGGCTTTACGGCCAGCCCTTTCCACCTTTCCAAAATATATTCAGAAACATAATCACATCTGAGCTTCACAGCTCTTGACAGAGAGGCTCACTGAGGCTCACATATGAAGGGTCTGCCCAAGTTCCCACGGCTGCACCAACACATTCACATCCCGGGACACCAGGGACCATCCTGATCTTCATCCCCACCAAGGCCTTGTGCGTGAAAAGAAAGGACAATCGCAAACATTTCATCAAAAAGCAGCAACAGGGGCTTCCCTGGTGGCGCAGTGGTTGAGAGTCCGCCTGCCGATGCAGGGGACACGGGTTCGTGCCCTGGTCCGGGAAGATCCCACATGCCGCGGAGCGGCTGGGCCCATGAGCCATGGCCGCTGAGCCTGCGCGTCCGGAGCCTGTGCTCCGCAACGGGAGAGGCCACAGCAGTGACAGCCTCGCGTACGGCAAAAAAAAAAAAAAAGAAAAAAAAAAAGCAGCAACAACTAAACCTATGTTCAAAGCCAAGTTAGTGGCAGGGATGAGTGGGTGACAGGTACTCCGTAACTGTTTGCTGACGTGGATAAGGAAGCAGCCAGCCCATGGTTTGGCCGATCAAACACAAATGATGCCACCACCTTAGACTCGGACCTTTAAACCCTTGGAGTACACATTTGCACCTCTTATATAATCTAGGAAGCAAAGTATCTATTGGTAGCTCATTCCCACCAGCCCCAGGATGAAGCAGCTCCTGCATTTGGAGGCCAGAGTCTACCTCCAAAGGTATGTTTATTGTCAGAGGTCATCACCATGGTGCCTCCCCTCCCCACAGGCCCTGGTAAGCAACAAGGCCGCTTCATTGGCCAGTGCCTCAACCAGAAACTATGTGGACCTCAAGGCAATTTCTTGGCCTTTGAGGACATGGCCAAAGTCAAGCTGGTCAAGAGATGTAGCCAGCTATTTGGACCAAGAGCCAAAGCAGATGGCACAGACCAGGCTAATGTTTACATCCAGGGAGCACTGAGTTCCAAGCAATGAATAGTAGATGCCCAGCCCTTGCTCCTTCATTTGCAAGACGATCCATGCCACCTAAGAAACTAACCTTGCTTCTCACCAAAACTATACCACACTAAGGGGCATTGAGAATGGGACCGTCCTTCATACGTTTCACCATTCCAGTTGGCTGACGGCCTTCTGAATTTATTCCAACTTGCGAGGCACATGAAACTCACCAATGCATGACAGCAAAATCTGATGGCATCTCCCATCTCCACCAGGGCACTAAAGCCTGGGGGAGGAGAGAAAGATGTCCTTATGATACTAACTTTTCAGGTTCTGATGACTCTCGTGTCTACTGTAGACAGAAGTGCTCAGAGAAAAGGACATGAGGCTCCCTCTTGCAGCATGACACGGAGATCAGAGAGGTCACACACTGTATGATCCTATTTATATGAAATGGCCAGAACTGGCAAATTATAGAGATCAAGAGTGGTCTAGCGGCCGCCAGGCTGGGAAAAGGGGGGGAATGGGGAGTGACTGCCCAAGGATAAGGGGTTTCTTTTGGCGGGGGGATAAAAATGGTCTGGAATTAGATAGTGGTGATGGATGCAGATCTCTGTGAATATACTAGAAACCATTTTATTTTATTTTATTTTATTTTTTTCTTTAGCGGTAGGCGGGCCTCTCACTGTTGTGGCCTCTCCCGTTACGGAGCACAGGCTCCAGACGCGCAGGCTCAGCGGCCATAGCTCACGGGCCCAGCCGCTCGACGGGACGTGGGATCTTCCCAGACCGGGGCATGAACCCGTGTCCCCTGCATCGGCAGGCGGACTCTCAACCACTGTGCCACCAGGGAAGCCCTAGAAACCATTTTAAATGGGTAAACTTTATGGTCTATAAGTGATGTCTCAATAAAGCCGTGTGTGTTTTTTTTAACGTTGATGGTGGAGAGGGGAAAAATGAGTGTACTAAGTTAGGAAGCGCTTCCCTGCTTCACACCCTACCGTTGCACTGGGTCCCCATCTCCTGAGCACTCCGAGCAGTCCTAAAGCTGTGGGACCAGCACCCCACATGCTGTCCTTCACCTGTCCAGCCCTCAGCAGGCCCCTCCTGCCAAGCGACAGACCTCATCCCTGCCACGGACTCAAGGGTTCTCAGCAACCGAGGCAGGCATGGGAACATTCTCAGAGCAGTCCCAGGAAACACCTCTGGAAATATTCATTCATCTGGTAGAAAAGCTGGCTGCTTTTGCTGGAGCCCAGGATGGGGGAGAGCATGAAATCAGAGAGACGGCCACTTTCCTCCCAGGAGAAGCGGGAGCTGCTAGGAAGGGAGACCTCAAGCCCGAATGGTGACATCATCATTCATGTTCCTTCAGGCTGTGCCGAAGGAAAAATACAGTGTGGGGCTGGAGGCAGGACAGACTTCAGAGCAAAACAAACCAGGCATTAAAAACTGCTAGAGGTTCCATTAGCAAGACAGAGCAAAAAATAGGATTCCCCCATCCCCCCGTTACCCTCAGGGCCCCTCAAACTGCTAAAAATAAAGCAACAGGCCCTGGTATTTGTGATGCCGGAGTTCTCAGGACTCCCTGCAGGGCCAGCCTCCCTCTGGGCTTCCTTCGATCATGCTTGCCTCCCTTTCTCCACCACTTCAGCATAGATTTCCACAGCACCAGGAGGGCAGCCAGGGTCCAGGACTGAAAAAAACGTTTCCACTGATCAGGAGGCTGGGACAGATGTCCCACTGCAAGGATGTGGTCCAGAGCTTGAGAATCAAACATGTAGATGCTCAACTGAGCATCTATATTAGTGGGGCTGGGGTTGGGGGATGGGATGCAGATCCATTCAATGATTGGACATCCCACCCCTACCCTCTGGGGTCCTGGCCATTGCTTAGGGGAAGGAGTCAAAAGTGGGCGGGTGGAAAACAGCTGGGGCAATATGTAGGCCTGAGCTCACACCCACCCTCTCCCGCTACACAGCAGGAAGGACCACCTCTTGCCCCTTCCGCAGACCCCTACTCCCAGGGCTGACCGATACTCATGCAGAACCGCAGTCTCTTGGAGAGAGAACAGCCTCAGAGCAATACAGCTTGGCAACAGGAGTGCAGACCTTGCGTCGGAATGCCTGGCTTCCAATCCCAGCTCTACCCCTTCCTAGCAGGGTGACCTTGGACGAGGTACTGAACCTCAGTTCTCCATCTCTAAAAGGAGGATAAAACGCTTCCTACTTCACAGGGTTAATCTGAAGCTCTTAGAAAAGTGCCCAACACATAAAAGTGTGCAGTGAACGCCAGATGTTACTGGGGACCCGCTAACAGTGTCTCTCTAAGAAAGCTGCCAGCACTGGGGGCTGGGCAATTCTTGTTTGTCCGGGGCTACCCCACACACGGCAGGACATTGACTCTTCCTGGCTCCTAGGAAGTAATTGCTCACAGCCAAGTAAATGCTCCTCTAGGCCGGGTGACGGTCAAAGCCGTTGTTGAGCAGGGAGGACAGGGTTCAAACCACAATTTGTCTGACCCTAAACCCATGCCTTTAACCCTCCACTGAACTGCCCCCTGTAAAACCACAGTGGACGCACAAAAAGCCTTTCTTGTCAAGGACAGTGAGGAACAGAGAAACAGGAATTGAAAAAACTAAAATAAAATAAGCCTCTTCAAAAAAACAATTGGCAGGAATGGCATTTATTAGCTTTTAAAAGTTATCCAATTCTCCCCTTCAGGTCCTTTGAGTTTACCTGATGTCAGAGCATGCAAACCGCGCAGTCACGCCCTTCCTAAAGATTAGCAGATGGCTCTTATCAGAGGTGGGTGCCCGGAAATCCAACACTTTTCTCTGAGGGCCTCAGGGTGACCGGAAACCCTAGGTCCTGGCTTTATGGCCTTGGTCCTCCCTCAGCCCCTTCCTTTCACGGGCAGCTCGGGGTGGCCACCATATGCCACTGGCCCATAGAGGCTCTGGGACATCCCAGAGGACTGGCCCCACCTGACGTGTGGCTCTAAGAACACAGTGACCCATAAAACAGCCTGGAGGCTGAACACAAGGAAACAGCCATAAAAACGTGCAGTTCTAACAGCAGCCACCGCAGCATGTGGAGCAAGGAAGCCACAGAGGGATGTTCCCTCCCCAGGACCCCATCCAGCTGCTGCCAGGGACATGGGATTGCAAGGTCCTCTGAGGCCACCTGGGAGAAGAGGTCCCTCACTGGGTGCTCACTGGCTGCCATGGGCTGCACGGGAGGCCTTCCTGCAAGGAGGGCAAGCAGACAACGCAGGAAAGAGCTGGCACCCTGCCTGCTGCCAGGAAGGACTCCGTGAACAGCACCCTCATCTTTCCTAAGCCTAAAAGCACCCCAGCAAGTTGGGCATGATTCCCACCTTACAGATGGGGAAACTGAGGCTCAGAGAAGTTACAGAACTAGGAAGGGACTGCACTGGGCTCCAAGCCAGGTCTGTCTCCAAACATGGGCTTTGCCCACGTCCCTCTTCCTTGACGGCCCCTGGAGAGGCCGGGTGATGGGGTTTGGCAGCCCGTCAGCCCTCTGCTAAGTGCCCCACACACACGGGGCATGTGGGCTTCTGGGGCAATGTCTGGCCCCCAGCAGTGTCTCAGGGGACTGAGCCTGAACAGCCTCCCCATACTCTGCCATGGCTGGGGGAGGGGGTGGGCACCATCTCCCACTCCCCTTTCTGGAGGCCAGAAAGGCCTGCAGGCCATGGGGCCGCAGAAACATGACAATGTTAACAGAAGCAGCTCATACTTAGGGTGCTTCCTAAATGCCGCCTGCTTCCCCGGTATCAGCTCACTGCACGGGCGCACAGTCTACGAGGGAGAGGCCCATCTTACAGAAAACCAACATGTACAGATACACAGCTTGTCCAAGGTCGCGCAGCTGCCAGTAGCAGGGCCAGGGCTGAATCCACGCTCCCCGCAACGCCACTCCACCTCTGGGGACACAGCCACAGATGTGTCCACTTGTATCATTTTCCAGCCACAGCGCAACAGCTGTGGCCTGGGTCTCCTCCTCAGGTTCCACCCTCCACCCTTCCCCAGAACCCCTGGCCTCCTCTGCCCTCATCCCTTTGCAGCTAAAACTGCTAAAAGGCCAGACTGGCTCTAACTTTAGGGTCACCCTGCCCTGTGTCCCACCCCCACTGTCAGTAAAGAAAAGATGAGACAGTCAGGTACCAGCCCCTCCTCCAGAGGAACGCGCAGACCCCAAAGGCCCTTGACATGGCACCCCCTCCTTAGAGTCAAGAAAGACACGTCTGCTCCGGCAGTTCCCTTCTTCCTGAGTCTCTTCTGGGGCCCCAAGTCGAGAGGAAAGGAGCAGACAGCACCACTCCATCACTGGGCCCCCTTGGTGACCTGAGGCCCTCCCTTTCTAAAGCAGGCAGAGCCATCCGCAATTTACCATGTTCAGACAACAAACTCTTGCAAAGAGCCATCCTGATGGTCCCGGTGCCGCCTTGGGCACACTGACCACGGGGAAGACCCTATGAGAACTTTGGGGATGCTGACCTTCCCAAGGACCCTCGCTCTCACCTGCAGCCGGCCACGGCAGTGGCCTTGCCCCATTCTCCCTCCCTGTGACCGTTTGTCTCCAATACATCACCCTGGCCAGCTTGGAGTCTGACTCACCTGACCCGACAGGGCATGCGACACTGTACTTAGGACACCTCCAGGGCGAGATCTTTAGGCAACCTTTTGCAAACACTTAC
Source organism: Stenella coeruleoalba (assembly GCF_951394435.1). NCBI lineage: Eukaryota > Metazoa > Chordata > Mammalia > Artiodactyla > Delphinidae > Stenella > Stenella coeruleoalba. The sequence goes on along the minus strand of NC_137162.1, from coordinate 55,462,205 downwards.
AGGGATTTATCAGATAGAAAGGGAAACAAGACAGGAAGAAGAATTCTGGAGTCGGGCAAAGAGCTGAATGTCAGAATCGGGTGTGAGTGGGATGCTTCTGAGACGGAAGAAGCAACCTAGTCTCACTCAGCAGTGAGAATGGGGAGAGGCGGGGCAGCCCGGGAGGAGGAAAGCAGTGTTGCAGGCAAGGGGAGGGCTGGTCTCCTTACCTCTGTCTTCAAGGTGCTGCTCGGTCCTCGGAGGACCTTGCAATCCCATGTCCCTGGGCTGTAAGCTGGGTGGGGTCCTGGAGAGGGGAATATTCCCCTGCTGCACGTGCTTCCTGGAGTCCCCTACCCTCTCCTTCCCTTAAAAACATCATTCCTTTACACGCTGTGGTCGGCATGCCCCGCCGCCACGTCCATGCCCTAATCCCCAGAACGTGAGAAGGCTTCTTACATGGCAAAGGGGGCTCTGCAGATGTGATGAACTGAAGGCTGTTGAGGTGGGGGGAGTAGCCTGGATGATCCCTAAGTGTGCTCACAAGGGTCCTGACAAGAGGGAGGCAGAGGAGATTTGACTACAGAAGAGAACGTGGGAGATATGATGGTGGAAACGGAGACCGCAGTGATGCGCTTGGCAACTGGAGGAAGGAGCCACAGGGCAAGGAACGCCGGAGGCTGATGGAAGCTGCAAAAGGCAAAGAAAGGATGCTCCCCTCAGAGCCTCCAGGAGGAAGCAGCCCTGCAGATGCTTTGACTTCAGCCAGTGAAATCGATTACAGACTTCTGATCTGCAGAACTGGAGGAGAATAATTTGTGGTGTCTAAAGCCACTAAGCGTATGGTCATTTGTCATCGCGGTGATAGGAAACTAATACACACACCCAGTCCACCTGAGGAGGGAAGGAGGGCGCTTTCTCCAGGCTCAGCACCATACTAGCCACTGGAGGTCAAGCCATGAGCAACAGAGACCCGTCCCTGCTCTCCTAGAGCTTCTGGTTTTTCTCATCTCTCCTCCATCTCCCCTCCTAGGGTCCCTGTGGCCTGGAATACGCTGCCACCCGCCTCTCTAAGTCCTCCCCATCCTTGCAGCTCCCAGCCCATGCACGCACATGTCTGTGTAAGAGGGAGCTTACCTGTTCCATCAGGCCCTGACAACGGGATTACTTGGCCCTGGAGCCAGGGATGGTGGATATCTCGTTCACTCCTGAATCCACTCCCACCCGTGGTGGGCACGTTCCCGATGCCCCCTGCCCGGAACCTCTGCCAGAACACGCCATCCCAGGACTGCTGGGGTATGGGTTTTACGTTGTGTGCCAGGTCCTTCCTCCCGACTATACAGACTCCCTAAAGGCAGGAACCTCATCTTCCCTCATCTTCCCCTCTATCTCCACTTACCAACAGAGCGGACTCAAGACATTAGCCTACAGAGCTCCCAGGGGCGCGAGACATCGGTTGTTCATCTAGACTAGGCCGACAGTCCCTGGAATTTGGACGACAACACATTTAAAGAGAAAGAGCATGAAAGTCTTTGAATGATCACATTTTTCTTTAAAACACAAATAAATAAATAAACCAACAGCTGATGGGCACCCTCGGGGCTGAGTCAGAAACAGGAGGAAGTCTGGGCTTGAGTCTCAAAACACAGAGAGACAAAGCCCCAGACAGATGCCAAAGCCTTCAGGGAGGAATCTCACCATGACCTTCAGGCAGTGGTCAAACCCTTTCAGAACAGTAGATGCAGATAAAAGAAGGTCCCAGGGAGGGAGGTACCACTCGGGAAAAGCGGAAACAAGGTAGCAGAGTCAGCATCACCTCCACCCCCAATCCCCCAGTCCCCACTCTCGGGGCCCACACCAGGGCCCGACCTGGAGCACGTGCCACCCCCGAATTCTGCCCGGCCGCCTCCATCCTCAAGCAGGTCTCAGCTCAATGACACCTCCTCAGAAAGGCCTTCCCTGGCCACCCACCAAGGCAGCCTGTCAAGCACCCTGATCCCATCCCCCCCGTCCTCTCTGTTGTGCCACTGGAAACTATCTCATCCATTTACTGATGGGTTGTTGATTACGTGACCCCTACCGCACCCCTGCTCCCACCCCAGCCCTTTTCCTTACTGTTCTCCCAGGGCTTCCAACAGTGCCTGGAGTATGGGGGTGCTCGAGAAAGCAGAATGATCGCTCACTGTGTACCTCTGGAAGATACTGGGGTACAGAGACCCCCCTCACAGAGCCCCAGCCTGGTGGCTCCCCAAAAATAAACAGAGAGCCCATCTGTGGAGCCTCTCTCCCTCTCTCTGGCTCTCTCTAGCACAGAACCTCTTTCTTCCCCAGCCCACCAGCAGCACTGTCCGTTTCACGATGGGTAAGATGGGAACGAAGAATCTTGAGGTCAGGCACAGCAGATTCCAGTCAAAAACAGCTTGCTGGCTAAGTGAAAGGACTCAGACACAGAAGGCCACATATTATGTGATTCCATTTATATGAAAAGTCCAGATTAGGCCCATCCACAGAGATAGAAAGTAGATTAGCCAGAGGCTGGGAGGAGGGGCAATGGGGAGTGACGGCCTGATGGGTACAGGGCTTCCTTTCGGAGTGATGAAACTGGAATTAGATGATGGTGATGGTTGCACAACTTTGCAAATATACTAAGAACTACTGAAATTGTGCACGTTAGAAGGCTGAATTTTATCTCGGTTAAAAAAAGAAAAGAAAAATGCCATGAAGCGGTCAGAATTGCAGGCTCAGAGTAAGAAGTCAGAGGCAGAGGCAGAGGCAGATTCAGAAGCGGTCAGAATTGCAGGCTCAACTCCTGGCTCAAGCCACGAGCTGTGTGAACGCAGGCAAATGACTTGGCCTCACTGTACCTCAGTTTCCCTATCTGTAAACGGGAGTAGTAACTGTGCCCACCTCGAGAGAGTGCTGTGAAGATTATATTTGACCCTGATGTGTAGGGGACTTTGGGTGACTGCTTTCCAAACGTCCATCTTCCCCTTTCCTTGCAGACCCTATTTTCCATTCAGGGATCTTTAATGTTCTGAAGACTCTGACCGTACCCCCTGGCCTCAGCCTATCTGATTAGAGTGACCCTCAGGACCTGTGCAAGGTATGCTGGAATAAAGGTGCTCTATTTCCTGCCATGCACGAACATAACACGTACACTCCGGAGCTGTGCCAGCCATATTGGAACCCAGGGCAAAGCAGCCTCAAGATGAGGCCACCTTTAAGGAAAGTAGATTGGAGAGACAGAAAGAAACTGGGTCCTTGGAGACATCATTGAACCTCTAGATGAACCCTCACATGAAGTCACCCAACGTTTTAATTATATGAGCCAATGAAGTCCATTAAATGTTTAAGCCAATGAAGTCCTTTAAATGTTTGAGCCAATGAAGTCCTTTAAATGTTTAAGCCAATTAAAGGCATCGTTTCTGCTACCTGCAATCAAAAGCATCATAACTGATTCAGCTACATAAACTCCTTCATTCTGGGCCTGGTACATAGCAATTTCTCAAAAGTGTGAGCTCTTACGATTTTTTTTTTTTTTTTTTTTTTTTTTTTGCGGTACACGGGCCTCTCACTGTTGTGGCCTCTCCCGTTGCGGAGCACAGGCTCCGGATGCGCAGGCTCAGCGGCCATGGCTCACGGGCCCAGCCGCTCGGCGGCATGTGGGATCTTCCCGGACCGGGGCACGAACCCGTGTCCCCTGCATCGGCAGGCGGACTCTCAACCACTGCGCCACCAGGGAAGTCCATCTTACGATTTTTTTTTTCTAAACTTGTCCTATGCTCTTCACCAGGGTCAATGTTCACCCAGATGTCTAGAGATGAATACTATTGGCTTGTAACTAGATATCAGCTTATCACCTTATAATCCAATTCCATGTCCCTGTGATGGCAAACCACAGACAACTTCACCAAAGACACTAAAATCAGTGCACACGACAAGCACTCGTGGGGTGGTTTCCTGTGTGCTCAGACAAGACCAGGAGAGCAGGGGGAGGAGAATGAGAAAAGAACAAGGCATGTGATCATAACCCAACAGAGGAGACTGAGGTCTGCAAAACAGTCAGGGATACAGTTGCCTCCTTACATGATTTAAGTGATTCTATATTGAAAGCTAAAAGGGGTCAAGGAAGAAAGAGATGGGAGTCCTGGTGGCTTTCTGGTTTCTCCTGGTTGGTTCCCTCTGGTTCCACTCATGGACCAGATCGAAACACACTCCTGCTGAGAACGTATGGAGGAAACAGCACATCAGGCTCAGTACCAGGCCTCGTTCCCACAAACCCCAAAGACAACGTACACATTCCATGTACGTGGCCAGAGACCAGCACATCCTTAGACGTGTGCACAAAGCTGACTCAACTATTCAAGGGGTCCAGTCAATTTCTCTTCCCCTCATTTCTTTTCTTCTCCCCTTCTCCTCCCAATGCAGGAAGAATGTGGTGCGTGAAACAATTATTCTTCAGAACCCAGGGGCAGGTGGGGAGCCTCCAATCCAGAGAAAACAAAATGTAAATGATACAGAAAGAGATCAAGATCCATGAATATTCATCTGCCTTTCCCTTATGATGGAAACCAGATTTGTGGAGGATCATCCAGCTCCATTTCCTCTGAATTCCTCCGAGGAATTCACGGTCAGGCGTCTCATCATTCTGCCTGAACACAACGCAATGCGGCGTTCTTGCCTCCAAAAACTGGAGGTTACACAGGTACGTACATAGCTGAAAATTCACTCACCTCAATACTTAAGATCTGTGCATGCCCTGTGTGAATTTCGACCTCAATTTTAAAAACGAAACTCGAAAGACTGGCAGATTCCTTCTCATCCTTCAAGGCATGTCTCAAATATGACATTCTGAGGAGGAGCCTTCCTCTCTCACCACTGAGAAAGAGTCCCTACCTCCTCGCCTTGCCCCGCACACATCCCTGACACAGCTCCCGGCCCCCAACGAAACAATGAAAGTGAAGATTCCTCTAGAGGCTGTTTGCTCCCAGGAAGACAAAGCTGGGGCTGATTCATTTCTGGATCCCCTGCACCAGGCAGAGGCATACAATAACTGTTTATTTGTGGGAATAAACTACAAACGGTCTGGAACTCTTTCCCACACACTAGGGCTGGAAGTTCTCAAGGTCTCTCTTCCACCTCCTGGGACATCTGTGTGACCCTGGAGTGATGACTTAACCTCTCTGAGTCTAAGCTCCTGAACAGCACCTGCCCTTCAGTGTTGCTATGAAAATTTTACCAGCTAAGCTGCAAGGCAGCCAGCTCAGAAGACGACACATTTTAAGCTCTCAAGAAATGCCAACTCCCCTGCCCCAACCTTCCCCTAGTCACAGAACAGGGTTTAAAACTTCCCAGGAGCCCAATAAACCCTGGTTGACCGGAACTGAGCGGCCCCACCCCGGGTGCTCTGTGCCTCTCTTCAATACACACTGTGCCTCCTTAAAGAACTCAAAGCCAATCAGGCTGGAAACAATGCTTTTGTCTAAAATCAGACCCGGGACTTCCCTGGTGGCACAGTGGTTAAGAATCCGCCTGCCGGGCTTCCCTGGTGGCACAGTGGTGGGGAGTCCACCTGCCGATGCAGGGGACATGGGTTCGTGCACCAGTCGGGGAGGATCCCACGTGCCGCGGAGTGGCTGGGCCCGTGAGCCATGGCCGCTGAGCCTGTGCATCTGGAGACTGTGCTCCGCAGCGGGAGAGGCCACAGCAGTGAGAGGCCCGCGTACCACAAAAAAAAAAAAAAAGAATCCGCCTGCCAATGCAGGGGACACGGGTTTGAGCCCTGGTCCGGGAAGATCCCACATGCCGCGGAGCAAGTAAGCCCGTGCTCCACAACTACTGAGCCCACGTGCCACAACTACTGAAGCCCACACACCTAGAGCCCGCGCTCCACAACAAGAGAAGCCACCACAATGCGAAGCCCGCGCAACGCAACGAAGAGTAGCCCCGGGTCGCCACAACTAGAGAAAGCCTGCGTGCAGCAACAAACACCCAACGCGGCCAAATAATTAAAGAAAGAAACCTCTTAAAATCAGACCCAATGCGGGTAACAGTAAATCAGGAAACCCATGGAGGCATCTGGGCCGAGTTTGGGTTCCAAGGGGCCTTCCTTAGGGGAGGTGGCTCAGGCTGCAGGCTGGCTTGGCTCACGCAGCATAAGTGCCCACCTAGGGGTTTATTAGCATAAACAGATGCCTTGATTCTCCTCTGTGCGGTCATTCCCACCCCCCCCCAAAACAAAAATGATAATTGCTCTGTTCTCTGACAGGATGTTTGCATTCGAGCTAAAATTGCCTTCTCCGTCCCATTTGCGGTAATTCTGCTCAGCACAGTGTGACGAGGAGCTCGGTTCCCCTCACCAGAGCTGGTGGCTGGCCTGACAGAGGCCCCTTCACGCGGGGAATGAAAGAAGGAGATGGTTGAGGAGGGGGAGAAAAGAACGAGTTTGTCATTTTAGCAAACACAGGCAAAGGCTGTCTGTGGAAGGGAAGCCGCTGTCTGACACACACACAGAGCACACAAAATACCCTTTCTTCTGGGGAAGCCGGGCGTGAGACACTTCAGGACCCGGGGCCAGGCCACGGGCAAGTGGGGTGGGGAGAGGCTACCTTTGAAGGCTCACCGCAGGCGCCCACCCCCTGCCACCACCCAGGCCTGGACAAACGCCTGTCTCCTCTTGGTGGAGGTGTCCTGAAAGGTTCCACCTCAGCTTCAAGAGGGAATGAAATACCCTCCGTGCTCAAGAAGCCACAGACAAGAAAGAGACTCAGTGCCCTAAATATACATGTAACCAGTGCGCACTATTAGTCAACCCATCAGGAGGAGTTCGTTGAAGGCCCATTCGTTCATTCATTCGCCAGTTTCCACCAAGTGCCCACCTTGTGTCAGGCCGCGCGCTTGGTTCTGGGGATACAGAGGGAAGAGTTAGGAGCTTAAAATCTAGCCAGAGGGCTGGGCAAGTGAAGCAGTGTGGCATTCTCTGGGGCTGGTCTCCATCCCCCACCTAACACAGTGCTTTGTCCAAGGCAACTCATGGTGGCTTGAATACATTTGCTTCTGATAAATGACATCATTACACCTGGACCCATAATCAACATGGTGGCCACTATCTATTGACTACTTCTCACGTGCTAGGTAGAACTTTCTCTGTGGTCTTCATCTTACAAGCAAAGTAAGCTGAGGCTTGGGGAAAGCAGACAACTTGCCCAAGACCACACAGCCCATCAGTGGGGAAGGCAAGAGCTGAGCCCATGTTCTGGCGCCCAAATCCCACACCCTTCCCACCTCACTGCAGAGGCGGAAGAAAGAACGCCCATGTCCGTCCCCCGCTCAGCCCCAAATCAACTGTGGGCTCCCCCAAGGAAGCATCATCAGTAGTGATGCCCGGGGGATCCTCTTCAGAGCCCACCCCAGTGTAGGACAAGTTGCCGAAAAACAAACTATTTGCTTAACTGAGTGACTGCGGCAGGATACGCTTGGGATAAGAGGGCATGGGAGGGGAAAGAAAGACGACCCGGAAGCCTTCCTGGAGGAGCTCGTGTACAGAAAGATGCTTTTGGTGCCTCAGAACACAGAATCCCCAATGGAGGAAAAAGTCTGAGGACAAACACTAGAGGTTATATAAACCTTACATCAGGCACCTGGCCTGCCTCAGTGCAGCAGTAACATATGCTCCTCAATGGGGGAAACTCAAATAACAAGTAACCCCGGCAGGAAGGCTGAGGCTGGAGAAGGGCCCTCTTCTTGGCCCTTAGAGCCCCAAAGGTTCCCTGGTCCATTCACAGCTCACTGGGCCCCTGTGGGCATTCACAGGATGGAAAGGTTGCCCAGGAGAGAAGACAGATGAGCCCACCAGACTCAAAAGCCTCTTCGCAGACCCTCAGCCTTCTGGCAGAAGCACCTTCTGGGCCCTCCAACACTTTCCATCCCTTTTACCCCTCTGCTATTATCTCCATCTGCTGAGGTTGAGGGAAGAGGTGGCGCAGGGCAGAACACATACAGGCAAAACCAAAATCCTTACGAAAACACCAGGGACCCTCGGAACGGTCTCATCCAGCCCTCATTTGGTACTCACTGCTGGCCCCTGGCTACCACGCACCCTCAAATGGTCTCTTCCTCCTCAGTGGCATCTCCACCCATGGCTACGGATAGAGGAGAGGGGTCAAAGTAACATTCCATCTTATCATAACAGGAGCCAACTATTAAGCACCTAGGAGGCACTAAGTGCTCAAGGTGATCACCTCATTTAACCTGCACAAAAACCCTACGTGGCAGGTATTTTCAATACTCACATTGTACTGATGAAGAGAGTGAGCTTGCCAAGGTTAATTGTCCACAGCTACCAGGCCAGTGCAAGGCAGAGCTGGGATTTAAGCCCACCTTTGTCCAACTCCAAGGCTAGGCTATAAAGTTCACAAGCCTGAATTTAAAGAGGCCAAAGGTTAACATTCAAAACAAGTGCTGCGGGCTTCCCTGGTGGCACAGTGGTTAAGAATCTGCCTGTCAAAGCAGGGGACGCGGGTTCGTGCCCCGGTCTGGGAAGATCCCACATGCCCCGGAGCGGCTGGGCCCGTGAGCCACGGCCGCTGAGCCTGCGCGTCTGGAGCCTGTGCTCCACAACGGGAGAGGCCACAACAGTGAGAGGCCCGCGTACAGCAAAAAAAAAACAAACAAAAAACGAGTGCTGCCCCTCTGCAATGGGGAGTGGGGAGGGGCAATGACACATTTGCTCCAATGCTGCCAAAACTCAAAGCATTTCCAGAACTTTTCTTTGGAAATCGCCTACAGAGGTAATTTACACACCACCCAGAACTTTCAGATTCTTATGTGCAATCATAATTATACATTTGAGAGACCAGAAATACCTTACCCACACTGGCTTCCTCTCTTGATCATTATACTTGCCTGCAAACTCCCTTGGACAGTTTTCTAAAATCAAATTGACTTTCAAATGCTGAGAGATGTCACCCCAGCAACATTCAAAAGAATGCACCGATGCTATCACCAACCTGTTCCCAAGGGGAGACCTTCATTTTCCACGTAAGGATGTAACCATTTGTTCGTTCAGTCCTACATTTATTCGAGAAGAATTTTGTGATGCTGGATACTGCTGTGGGTTGCTAATGAAACAGAGATAAAAAGGTCCCTGTCATCTTGGAGCCCTCAACATGGGGACAATACTTCAGGCAACGCTTGCATAGGACCTCCAATCTCAAGCACCACAGATGCAAAGATGGACAGCATAGAGTCCCAGACTTCAGGAAGGCTACATTCCAGCAGGGGGACAGACACGCCAGCCATCCCTCTGGAAAACAGAGTGACCACCTAGGAGGTGACTGTCATGGTCCATGTTAGGGAGAGTCAGTCTCCCAAAGGCGACCAAAGTGAAATAACAATAATAACTAACACTTACCTAGCACTTGTGATGTACCAGATGCTACTCTAAGTAATTAACACACATTATCCTCCCAACAACCCCATGAAGTGATTACTAATACTAGTCCCACTTTCCAGGTGAGTAAACTGAGGCTCTGAGAGTTTAGGCAATTCATAAAAGGTCTAAAAGTCAGCAAGTAGCGAACTATGATTTGAGCCCACAAAGTCTGGCTCCAGAGGGCATGCTCTTGCTAACTACATCGAGCTGACTGGAATGAGAGATGCTGTCCATTTGGACACGTACGTTCCGGTCCGCTGGGTTTTTTTTGGGTTTTTTTAACATCTTTATTGGAGTTTAATTGCTTTACACTGGTGTGTTACTTTCTGCTTTACAACAAAGTGAATCAGTTATACATATATATATATCCCCACATCTCTTCCCTCTTGTGTCTCCCTCCCTCCCACCCTCCCTATCCCACCCCTCTAGGTGGTCACAAAGCACCAAGCTGATCTCCCTGTGCCATGCAGCTGCTTCCCACTAGCTATCTATTTTACATTTGGTAGTGTATATATGTCCATGCCACTCTCTCACTTTGTCCCAGCTTACCCTTCCCCCTCCCTGTTTCCTCAAGTCCATTCTCTAGTAGGTCTGCGTCTTTATTCCCGTCCTGCCCCTAGGTTCTTCATGACCTTTTTTTTTTTTTTTTTAGATTCCATATATGTGTTAGCATACGGTATTTGTTTTTCTCTCTCTGACTTACTTCACCCTGTATGACAGACTCTAGGTCCGTCCACCTCACTACAAATAACTCAATTTCGTTTCTTTTGATGGCTGAGTAATATTCCATTGTATATATGTACCACATCTTCCTTATCCACTTGTCTGTCGATGGGCATTTAGGTTGCTTCCATGACCTGGCTATTGGAAATAGTGCTTCAATGAATATTGGGGTGCATGTGTCTGGTTTTCTCTGGGTATATGCCCAGTAGTGGGATTGCTGGGTCATATGGTCATTCTATTTTCAGTTTTTTAAGGACCCTCCATACTGTTCTCCATAGTGGCTGTATCAGTTTACATTCCCACCAACAGTGCAAGAGGATTCCCTCCATTGGGTTTTAAAAGAGCAGCCACATCACTCACGTTATTACTCACGTTCAATATCCCCTGATATTGAACTGTCTGTTCACTGTCTCAGCAGTGAACTCCTGAACTCACTCTGCTAGAACATGACATCTGAACTGGATGGAATGGGCTAAAGGGAAGTTTCCAAGGGTGAAGCACTTCGCCACGGTGGGGGAAGGCAAAGGACCTGGGAACCAGCCTCTGACGTTCATCCCCCTTTGACGTTGCAGGCAAAGAGCCCCTCAAGGTAATACTCAAAGCGGGAGACAGCTGAGGGGAGGACAGTCCTTTCACATCATAGGGAGTATGTCAATTCACACCACCCCTTACCCTGGTGGAGAACAAGGGCCAACGTCACCTGGTGACAGCCAAGACGGCTCTCTCTTTGTTCTCCTTGGGATGTGGAGGGAGGAGGCATTTAAGCCCCTTGGTCCCTTTGTTTCTGAAGGTGTTTAGGAAGCAGAATAGCTTACAAGCTGAAGGAAGGGACAAGAATGGGGAGAGTTGAAGGAACCCCAGAGCAGCGAGGAAGTGGCTAAGAGTTAACACTCTGAAGCCAGAAAATTCTGAGTTTGAATGGAGTCCTGCCACTTACTAAGTGATATCCCTTGGACACATGCTATACCCACTGCAAGCCACAGCGTTTGCTCAGCTATAAAATGAGGATAATGGTAATAATATCTACAACACAGGCTTTTTGAGAGGATTACGTGAGATAAAGCACGTAGAGTGTTCAACAGCGTGTGTGATGCCTTATAGCACGCTGTGTTAATATTCGGTATTATATTCTAGATATTCCACTCTAACACCGAATATTAATATTCAGTATTAACATCCAGAGTTACCCCTGGGCCACGGTCATCTGGTCATCGTTAGTTATGGCACAGCCAGCTATGGACGGCAAAAGCCCTCACCCAGTGGCACTCTGGAGCCCCATTTCCTACTCCTCCTGGGTACACTACATTCCCCAGGATGCCTTGCAGCTAAGGTACCATGTGAGAGTTCTGACCACTGGACTGTGTGGGCAGAAGTGATGCGAATGACTTCCAGGACTACTTTCACAAAACCATACCTGATGATCCTTACTTCTCATTCCACATCTGTCAGATGGATGCAGGGGATTCAGCAGAGACCTTCAGGGCCCCATAGAAATGGCAGGTCTACGGGTATAAGGAGCCAACCCTGAATGACTGCTTGGAGCAAGTCCCTACCCCATCCCCCCAAACCTCCACATACACTATCAATGGTACTTTATATGAGCAATACATAAAGTTCTGTATTAAGTCCTCGACAGGTGGGGTTGCTTATTACAGCAGCTGGCCTAGCCTAATACACACAGTTAATCAAGCCTCAAAGTAGACTCATAGGCCCCTCTTAGCTCACTGCTTCCGTGACTGCTGCATGCACCACAGAAGAATCTAGACACCACGATGTGGTCCAATAGAGAAATTAGCATCTGTGACTGGTTAGGTGTGGAAAGCACGAGGAAGCGCCAGCAGCAACTCAAGAGAAGCAATGGAAGGACCACTAGTCTAGAAGAAACGAGACAGCCCAGCAGTGGTGTCACCTTTGCTCATGGTAGGCTCCAGGTCCTTCATGAGAACAAAGGAGAGTGGAAAGAGCATGAGGCCAAGCAGACCAGAATCCATACCTGCCCATGATTTACAGAAGAAAGTAAACCTCCGTGAGCTTCAGCCTCCACATAAGGTAGATAACACACCTGCCTCCATGTTCTGTGCCATCATGCTGATATCTTAAAAGCAGCCACGGTGAGAGTATTTACACCATGGGAACTGACGAATGCTACAAATCGGGGCTTCCCTCCTCGAGATTAAACGCTTACCAGCACATCATTGGATAAACAGGAGTCAGCTAAGTGGTACAGGAGACAGAGGGTAAGGAAAGAGAATTCCAGCTAGAGTGGATGGCATGTGTGAAGGCCCAGAAGCATAGAAACAAAAAGTTTAATGAAGTGAAGAAAGTCCTATATGGCCGGGTGCAGGGAGCTTGGGAAGAAAGTCTAAGAGGAACCCAGAGAGAGGACCACCCCTTTAATAGTAGTTATTTGTTCTAATCATCTACTGCTGCATAACAAATCACCTCAAAATGCAGTGGCTTGAAACAATCATTCATTTTGTTAATGCTCTTTAGGAATTCAGGGGGGGATGCGCTGGCTGGCTCAGCTCTGATTCACGTCAGCTGGGGCTGGACAATTCACTTTCCAGATGGACTCTTCCCACCATGTCCGGTGCCTTGGTGCTCCTTGGAGAGTCTCCCTCTCCCCCCACAAGGCAGCACATCCTCCAGGCCTCTCCAAGTGACCTGGACTTCTCACAACGCGGTGCTCTCAGGGTAGTCAGACTTCTTCATATGGCGGCTGGCTTCTCCTAAGCCAGTGTTCCAAAAGGCCAAGAGGGAAGCTGCAAGGGTTCTTCTGACCTAGTCTTGGAAGTTGCAGGATCATTGCCGCCACGTTCTATTGATTATGAGCAAATCACGGAGCCAGCCCTGATTCAAAAGGAAGCACTACCCAAGAGCATGAACACCAGGACTCACGGTTCACTGGGGGCCTGCTCTGAAGACAAGAGAAGGCCACACTGCTACTGATCAGCCAGCAGGCACTGCCCACTCCGCAGGACTACCTGGGGGAGGCACAGGAGCTCAGAAAAGGAAAACCACCAGCCCTGTCCACAGAGAGCATTTGATGGACGATGCTCACACCGATGGAGAGGACAAGGTGGGCGTATCAGAGGAGAGGGTGAGCCCTGACTCAGGGGAGCAGAGAAGGCTTCCCAGCAAGCGAACCTTCCCAGCACATGAGCCAGCCTTGAAGGACGTGGCAGGCAGAGCGCAGAGCTGGGAGGGAAGGAACGGGCCACCCGTGAGGTCGTTACCAGCCTTCTACCACGTCTGGACCAGCCGCGGAACAGGCCAGACCGTGTCCACATTTCCCAGTCCAGGCATGTTGCCCAGGCCTGGGCACCCTGCAGCCATGGTCAGGCAGCTCCAGAGCAGAAGCAGCACCCGCCCGTGCCAGCCCATCACCAGGCCCGTGAGTCTGTCCAACGCACCAGGGTCCGGGGAGGAGCGGTGAACTGTGGCCCTGGTTACTCGGGCTAGGCTTCCTCACCCAGAACCAGCAGCAGCCTGCCAGCCTCCGAGATCCAGCCCGGCCACTAGGCCTGGCGGCTGGACTGCTGCAGCCTAGCAGGCCGGCCCGGGCTCCCACTACCACTCTCTGGGCAGGCACAGGATGCTCTGCTGACAAACACCTGGGGACAGCAGGGGCCGTGGGAAGGAGCTAAAAATAGCACAGCTAGCAACTGAGGACTTCTCCAAATCCTCGGGGTCTTGTTATTCTTTGTTCACGGACCTTAGGAACACTCGTGGGCTGGCACCCGAGCTTTCACCCTTCTCAAAGGCTCAGGCTAAGAACAAGCATAGGGGCCAGGGAGGTCTCCTATGTCACAGTGCTCAGAAGTCATGGAAACAGCCTGCCCTGGGGCCTGGGCCTAGGGATGGGCAGGCTGGGTCCACTTTCACACACACACCCCCACCCCCAGTGGGCTCTCTCTGGCCACCCCACTCGGACCAATTCTCAGTGTTCTCTACCCTTCCTGAATCTCAGGTTCTTGATGTTTCTCTTACTTGTTTGGCCGTTAAGAACTACGGGCCTCGCACTGTATTTTCAATTTCTCGTGTGAGTGTATTATACCCACCCAGCCAGATGCCTAGAAAAGTCACGTGTATGGACGTGCGAGCTGCACACTGCACAATTCCAGGGGCATCATTCATGGCTGTGATGTGAATGGTGCCCCTGGAATAATGCAGTGTGGCTACTGGTGTTGCCAAGGAGGGAATGACGTCTTACACAACCCTGTGTCCGTGGAAAAAGGACAGCCATGCTAATAAAGATTTGTGGACCGACCCGTTCGTCTCCGCTACCAAATAGTCTGTGCCTGGGGTTTGGCAGGCACAAGGCCACAATGCCCAATGGTCTAGAGAGAAATCCATAATGTGATACAGTAATGTATTTCCAGGCCGTGGAGGTGGAGAGGGGCAAGGAATCGATCTTTCTAAGGGAAAGATTCATAACCACTGAGTAAGCTACCACTACCTCCTTCTCAGTGTGCAGATTAAATTCTCTGTCCCACCGACATTCAAAATGCACTTTATTTATAGCAGACCAGGGAATTCAGAGATATTTATTTGCTTTTCATAGAATTTCCATTATTTTAATAACACAGTTTTGGAGCTTGAGGTATGAGCAAATAGCATGTGGGAATAATAAGGCATCTATTCCACATTAGGATGCTTGGTTCAGAGTTTACTGATAAGCCTTTGCTGGTGGGTGTCAAACTATTTCACTACTCTGCGCTCTTCTGCATATGAGTGTCCCCGTAGCCCCACACGTACCTCTCAAGGTTTTTAAAATACGCGTGAATTCTGCATCCTACTCTGCTAATTTCTTCCATATATGTGTGAATATTAAAACTATGTTTTTATCCAAAACTTCTAGGAAGACTGATACTCAGAAAAATGCCCGAATATGTATTCTGTGCCTCCACCTACCCCCCAGCACAGGGATATGGTATATGTGCCCTGGTTCATAAAGTGCAATCATGTATTATTTGATGTGAATCTCATGGCAGCCCTATAGTTGTGCAGTGAGCAACCTGCACAACTGCACACAGCACACCTGCCTACCAGGTAGAGAAAAGGTGAATTAACCTACTTTCCAGCAAGGGAAACCAAGGCATAGAGAGAGTAAAAGGACTAGATAACCTTTAAGGTTCGTTTCTATCTGGATAGTATAGAACTCTCTGAACTTGTCCAAGGGATCTCACATCTCACCTAGGGATGGCTGCCTGAGTCTCCACACAACGACTCCTCTCCTCAGTCCTATGTCTTCACAGTTTCCTTCACTCCGTGGCAGGGATGAGCTGAGCAGAGCCCACCTACCACTACAGGAGGTGTGACGTATGACTGTAGGTGAACAGTGCAGGGGTTAAGACACCTGAGCTCCACTGCCCACCTGCCTGGATTTACACCTGGCTCTTCCCTCACTAGTGTGCGACCCTGCGCAAGTCACTCAACTTCTCCACGCCTCTGTCCTGTAAAGGGAGGATGATGATACCACCTATTTCACTGGGTTGTTGTGAGGACTAACTAATATAAAGAGCTTAGAAACTACAAGAACCACAGTAGACACTCAAAGTTTTTTATCCAAAAAAAAAAAGTATTATGTATGCCTCAGTCTTCTAATCTGTAAACTGGGCATCATAAAGGTGTTCACTCCACAGGAGTGTGAGGTTTAAACACCATAATAAACATAAGAAGTTTTAAAAGAGTGCTTCATGCATAGTAACTACTTTCAAGAGTTTATTAATTTTTTTCCCTAAAAAGCCAGTTACTCCAGTTCACATAGAAAGACTCAGCAAAACAAAAGTGCCAGTAAGTGTGGAGATCAATGCAATGTCTGAAGAGGGAGAGAAAAGGCCAAGAGAGAATGTTTGAGAATCAGGTGCTGTTTTCTAAAACAGGTGGTAGGGACTCCCCTGGTGGTCCAGTGGCTAAGACTCTGTGCTGCCAATGCAGGGGGCCCAGGTTTGATCTCTGGTCAGGGAACTAGATTCCGCATGCTGCAACTAAGAGTTCGCATGCTGCAACTAAAGATCCTGCATGCCACAACTAAGACCCAGTGCAGCCGAATAAATATTTTTAAAAAATAAAATAAAATAAAACAGGTGGTAGACAGGCTGTACTAGCAATTACAGCTCTCTTTTTTATATAAATTTATTTATTTCACTTATTTATTTTTGGCTGCGTTGGGTCTTCACTGCTGCACATGGGCTTTCTCTAGTTGTGGCGAGTGGGGTCTACTCTTTGTTGCAGTGCGCAGGCTTCTCATTGCGGTGGCTCCTCTTGTTGTGGAGCACGGGCTCTAGGTACGCAGGCTTCAGTAGTTGTGGTGCGCGGACTCAGTAGTTGTGGCTTGTGGGCTCTAGAACGCGGGCTTAGTTGCTCCATGGCATGTGGGATCTTCCCGGACCAGGGCTCAAACCTGTGTCCCCTGCACTGACAGCCAGATTCTTAACCACTGCGCCACCAGGGAAGCCCTACAGGTCTCTGTTTTAAGCGAATTCTTTCAGAGGTCAGGAAGCAAAGAGAAGCAGGGATGAAAAGTCACTGGTGGGGCAGGTCAGAAAGAACGGAAGCGCTCACTTGCTGGCTTCTCTTTTCACCATTAAAATTGCTGTCAAGCCTTGCCTGGCATTTAAAATAGCATCATCCCTGGAGATAGCTGTTTCAGTTTCATTACAGTCTGTGTTCATAGAGTACAAATAGAAACCTTCGTGATTTTATTAGTTTCCATGCAACTCAGGAGAGATCTGCATGATGACATTTCAGCTCCTGACTTAAAGAAGGGACCAATTAAGAACAGAGTGCTTGCATTGCCTGTCGCTGGAAAATGAAAAGCTTCCCAGAGTTTTCAAAAATCTCTGTCCTATCTGGTTCATGGCCATAAATAAACTGTTTGGTCCTGCAGATACAAAAACTACGGTCTTAAAATTTTAGTTCATTTGGTAAGGAATACTTGCAGGATGTCTTCATCCTCCAATAAGAATTAAACTACAATATAGAAAATCTAAGGAAGTATTTTTTGTCTGGGCCTCGTCAAGTCCTACCATCATCGTCAGTTTGCTCAATAACACCCAAAAACTACCTGGCACTCTGTGGATCTGTGAAGTGTTAACGTAATGTAGCTGTGACAAGTTGAAATTTAATACATGGCTCCAGTAGCATAATCTGATTAATGTTATATAACCTAAGAGACTATTCAGCAGGTCTGATGTGCTAGCTGCTTACGATTTACAGGAGAGGCAGGTATTTCAGAAGTTACTGACCCCATCAGATACCCTCTCCTTTGCCACAGAAACTGTGGTCATCTTATTGCTGATTTTGGCAGCTGGAGTGCTTCATGGAACAGGGCTGTGATGAACATTCTCGCTCTGGGGTTGCCTTTTGGGGCGAGTTAAGGAAAAGCACGAAAGTAAGTGGATTTGCATGACCTCCTCTTTAATCAGATGTTTCTTTTTATTCCCAACCTCAACAAAGCCAACCTATCATAGTGTACTGTTTATAGTCTAGTCTATAATCCAAGACCTTTTCAACCTTTCCCCCAAACCAGAAATTAAAATTAAAACCTCAATAGCGGTGTGGCCATGTCATTAGAAGTAATAGTACAGGGACTTCCCTGGTGGCGCAGTGGTTAAGAATCCACCTGCCAACGCGGGGGACACGGGTTCGAGCCCTGGTCCGGGAAGATCCCACATGCCGCGGAGCAACTAAGCCCGTGAGCCACAACTACTGATGTCACAACTACCGAGCCTACTCTCTAGAGCCCGTGAGCCACAACTACTGAGCCCACATGCCACAACTACTGAAGCCCACGTGCCTAGAGCCCGTGCTCTACAGCAAGAGAAGCCACCACAACGAGAAGCCCGCGCACCGCGACGAAGAGTAGCCCCCGCTCACCGCAACTACAGAAAGCCGGTGCACAGCAACGAAGACCAAAGACAGCCAAATAAATAAATAAATAAATAAATAAATAAATTTATTTTTTTTAAAAGTAGTAGCACAGTCACAGAAAACTATTTGAGTTGTTTTTTTTTTTCTTAATGACAAGTGTGACTGTACCTCCAATGGGGCCCCTGTCCCCAGACTGTAATTCTTAAATATGCCACCTCATCGAAATCAGTACGGAAGTTTTGGGGACATGTCAATCAGATTTCACTCTTGGGATTCAGAGGCACCAGAACTACTCCCTGGGCCCACTGCCTTGAGTAAGTTAGTCTCGGGTTCTTTATCAGGTAAAAATGATAGCTCTGAAATCTGATTGAAGAAATGGCTGTATATTGAAATCACTGAATCAGAGAGCACGTTACATATGACAAAACTGGGGCCCAGAGACCATCACTTGCCTAAGATACCGTAACTACTCATATGTCAAAATCAAAAATCCAGTGGTCCCTTAACTTCACACACCATCAAACCAGACTTGATGGGCAGAAACGCTGTTCGATCTGTTCTGCTCTCACTGTGGGTACATCTAAATCAAACAAGCACCACGGTGAAGAATGTGTCTGAAGATAATGAAAATCCATCTCCAGGAAGTGGGGTTTAGAGGGACTTTCTTTCCTTTTTTAAAAAATTGTAATTGTGGTAAAATAGACGTACCATAAAACTTACCATCTTAACCATTTTAAGTGTACAGTTCAGTAGTATTAAGTATACTCATATTATTGTGCAGAACCTTTTCGTCTTACAAAACTGAAATTCTCTATCCATTAAACAACCGCCCCCCGTCTCCCCCAGACCCTGGTAACCACCATTCTACTTCTGTGTCTGTGCAACTAGGTGCCTCATGTAAGTATTGTAGGATCACACAGTATGTGTCCTTTTGTGACTGGCTTAGCTCACCTAGCATAATGTCCTCCAGGGGCATCCATGTTGTAGCACACGTCGGAATTTCCTTCCTTTTTCCAAATGGATAATATTCCACCGCAGGTAAACACCACATTTGTTTATCCATTTATCCATCGATGGACATTTGGGCTGCTTCCACCTTTTGGCTATTACGAATAATGCTGCTATGAACAGGGATGTGCAGGTATCTTCTTTTGGATATGTACCCAGCCGTGGAATTGCTGGGTCATATGGTAGTTCTATGTTCAGTTTTTTTGACAAACCACCATACTGCTTCCCCCAGTAGCTGCATCATGGTGCATTCCCACACACAGCGCACCAGGCTTCCAATTCCTTCACATCCTCGTCAACACGTGCTGCTTTCTGGGTTTTGAGGTAGTAGCCATCCTGGTGGGTGTGAGGTGTCCTTTTTTTCTTTAAGCACCTCTCTGTCTTGCCTACATTTTCTACAGTGAATATATATACACTTAGGACTAAGGACAAAAGTGTAAAACACAAATTGAAAAAGAGATCTTACAGGGAAAATAGGGTTGTACATGAACTTAAGAAATGGGTTTCTTTTTTTTTTTGTATTTACTTGATTGATTTATTCATTTCTATTATTTTTTATAGACAAAGTTAGCACCAAATATATATATTTTTTTTTTGCGGTACGCGGGCCTCTCACTGTTGTGGCCTCTCCCATTGCAGAGCACAGGCTCCGGACGCGCAGGCTCAGCAGCCATGGCTCACGGGCCCAGGTGCTCCGCGGCATGTGGGATCTTCCCGGACCGGGGCACGAACCCGTGTCCCCTGCATCGGCAGGCGGACTCTCAACCACTGCGCCACCAGGGAAGCCCAGTTTCTTTTTTAAGACAGGCAAAGTATTACGGGTTCAGCTCGAGACACCATTCCTATACTCTTCAAGAGTCTTACCACCTGGTCAGCTGTGGCTGCCACAATCTATGAGGGAAACGGCCGTAATTTATGGGTAGCTAAAGCAATTCCTCTAAGCACTGGGAGGAAAGTGCTCCCAGGTGCACAAAGAAGAGAAACAGTGTATTAAGCAGTGGCCAGCTAATGTGGGTCATGAAAATCCCCGGCCCTCAGATAAACCCTTTCTTTCATCTTCCAAATCTTTCCTCCGAGCCTTAAGGGCCCTTATCTCTGAGTTCTCCATTGGCTACTCATTGCCCATCTACTTTTTCCCCTTCCAGAGCCACAAAAAGTCTACTTTCCAAAGTCATGTAAAGGGAAAACAAACTCATGCGGCAATTTCTCCCAAAGAGAAGAATTCTGCTCCTGCATAAACATGTACACGAAGAGGAAGAGCCCCCAGAAACCTTATAACCCCTGGTGTCTGGGCCACAGGGCCACACAAGCCCCACGCTAGCAGTTCATTAGAGGGAACTCACTTGAAAAGCTAAACTCTTCCAAAAGGGAAAGCACTCTTCCCACTGGTCTTTATATAATGCTAATGCTGCACACCCCGGGCATGAGGTCACTTGTCATGATTTATTCATTAAGACAAAGGGGAAGGGACTAAAAACAAAATCCATCCAATTACGTATTTATCCAGCCTCCAGCTCCCAGACGAGAAATTCTACTTTTCTTTGTGTCAACATTTCCCTCTCCCCCCTGCCCTCCCTCACCCTCCCCTCTTGTATGTTCTCTTTCTTTTCTGGTTTCTTTCCGCTCAGCAAAATAGGAGAAATGGCAGCAGTAGTGTATAGAAGCCCAAAGGAGAAGAGATAAGATGAGCAGTTGGAGAGGAATAATCTTCAACTCTAGGAGCAGCTGTATTTAAATGATCCAAAAAGAAACTCACGATCACTGTCTGTTCTCTCTCTCTTGGGAAGAGCCAACACCTAGAAAGCAGAGTCCAATGCAGGCTTCTTAACAAAGGATCTGTACTCTACATACATCTGGATCCCTGGTACTGCCCCCAAATCACATCTGCTCTCGGCCAAGCCCAGCACTGAACTCTGAAAGAAGCTGAACTTTGGAATCACTGGGCACATTCCAGTGACAAAGAGGCGACCCAATAGCTCAGGGATGGCCAAATCCTCACCCACAGCTTCTGACAAGACCTGACACATTGCACAGGACAAACCACCAGAACCAAGAGCCAGGATGGGCTGCTGTGTAAACCCTGGGGAAGAGGGCATGGAGAAACCTCACCGCCTCCGGGGAAGGAGGACATCGGGCAGTGACGAGAGAGAAAAAGAAGGTGGCTTGCACGGTAGCGACAAAAGTTAAGGGCGTTCTACATCTCAAGAACATTGCTGACACTTAAACCCACCCAGCTCTGGGCCTTCTTGGGCCGGATTTAGAATTTGAAATCTATCACCTACCAAGACATGTTCTGTGTGTCCTAGAAACAGCCGAGAAGCAAAGAGGGGTTAGTGCAAGGAGAAAGATCTTTCCATTCATGCTTAGGCGGGTTTGTGCCCCATGGAATGGTGGCCTCGGAAGGCCGTGAACACCCCAGTCCCCTCTGGAGATGGGGCCGAGGGCTCCCAGCACTGGCGCTGGGGAGGAGGTAGGACCCCGACGCCAAAGCACCTTTCTACCCGTATGATGTCACAACTCCACGTGCCTCTCAGCTTGCGAGATCAAGCCTCTATTTGTTGTCCACTAACCTGCAAACTTCAGTCCCTCTGCTCCTGGACTTGGCGGGAATCACCAAGAAAGAAAGGAAATCAAGGAAAGGATAAAGAGTGAAGGAAGGGACACAGCGTTTCTGTTAATTACCTTTGAAATGCCCAGCGTCAACCGGATCTCGTCCCCTGGAAAACCTGGTAGGGAGGCCAATGAAACAGCATAAAGAATACCAAGTAAATGAGATGTTTTAAATAATTTCGCTTTTGGCCATGTAAAGAAGCATTAGTCATACAGGTAATGAGATCTTATAGGGAGACGATTCAGAGGCTCGGCTTGACAACGTGAAGTATACCCCTTCTGGACCTGGAGTGCCAATTACATTTCCAAATTGGCAATTAGACATAATGCCCCAAATAATGCCAAAAACAAAGCAAATTCCGTCTTCAAGCAGCCATTCTTTCGAAGCTGTCCTTCTGCTCCCTGCCTGAGTCATCCACCTCATGGACAAGTGCTCATCGTGAACAAATTCTTCTTACCCACCGGTCAGGGGAGACCGGGGTGGCATGAATAATTAAAATCCAGAAATGACTCAAGCACATCCATCCCTTTCACCCAGAGTTTCTCCATAGCGTCTAACAAATTACCCAAAAGAGCAGCAAAATGTATTTGCACCTACAACATTCCCGCGCAGCCTCCCACAGATCACTGTGGAAGGGCCCTCCCAACATATATCTGTGCTTGTATTTACATGACTCAGTTCCTGCCCTCAGGGGGTTTGCAGGCAACTTGGAGACCAGACATGAGAAGATAACTGAATTTTTCCATCCTTCCATCAAACAAACTGGGTCTTATTTTTATCCCTAGCACCTAGCTTGGTTCCTGGAACAGAGGATGAACTCCCTATGTAATAAAAGCCAAAACAACAACACTAATAACCACAAGATGTATCTGAGGACCTACTGTGTGCCGGGCATCATGCTGAGTCCTTCATTTAGGCTGACGATGCTCACGATAAATGTTTATTCCAGGTTCTCCCCTTTGACGATGGAACAACCCAAAATGCACATCTCCAGGAAAAAGCCCCTGACGGTATGAGCTGTGAAAACCCTGACAGTATGTTGAGAAAAGGAGCTACTTCCAGCTTCATCTGCTGGGATTCTCGAGAAGTACCACTGGAGGGTGGCACAGCACAGTGCCGCACGTCTCTCCCCACTCCGTGATCAGGTCTTGAGCCCAATCCTTTCACATCCCTCCGCTTGGAAAAGCCCACCGAGGTCCCTATGGAAAATCAGGCTGGCAGTTTTACTGCCTGCTGACTTCAAACACCCCGGAGGCAGCGGCCAACAGCTGGCTTCCCGGAGCATCGCCACAGTGCAGCCCTGGCTCCACCACGAGCCTCTAATTTTGCAAGAAGGTGGTTTGTCTGAGTTGCCATCCGGGACTGCGGAAAGTCCCCTGGCAGTGTGACCCACCGGCACGAGGGAGAGCCCACAGCCTGATGGGCGACGCACAGACCACACCCCCATAGATCTGCAGGATGCTGCCCTGGTCACCACAACCCAGCCCCAAACCAACAGCGCTGTGGGTCCCTAGGGAGCAGACACCCAGACAATCAGCTTTAGCGGGGAGCACCCAGACTGAACGGCAGCAACACGGAGAGGCCTGAGCCGAGTTTTCTCCACCTGGCTGTCCTGGCACAGAGAACCTTCCTCTTCTCATCCCTTCCCACTGCTGAAGAGCTGAGACTTTCCATATTTAAAAATAGCCCTGTCTTCAGAGAGAGACCGCCTGGAGACTGAGGCTGGGACCAGATTCTTGCTTCTCAAAGCATGGTCTGCTCAGCATCGACATCACCTGTGGCTTGTCAGAAATGCAGAGTCTCAGGCCCCACCCTGGACCTTCTGAATCAGAATATGCATTTTAATGGCTCTCCAGGTGATTCGTGCACATGTAAACGTGCGAGAGGCCCCAGAAGTAGATGGACTAAGATGCTCTCTGGCCATGAGAGGGAGAGATCTAACACCCCAACTGAACATCCCTTGAGCCTTCTCCCCGGAGTGCTGGGACACCCCTGCCTCTCAGGCTGGGGCCCCCGAGCTTCCTTCTCCGTGTGCCCAGGGCCAGGGTTCCACCCACTCAGAAGCATCTCAAAAAAAGGGCACTCTCTTGATCTGCTCCCTGCTGTGCACAGAAAGGCTGTGTGACTTCAGAGGTCCTGGGGGACGCTAACCTTGCCTGCCCCCCAAGCAGGTCTCATGGAGACCAATGCTCCCCGCAGGGCTCCAGGAGCTGCGGCATCACGGCACAAACACCGCCCTTCTCACCGGAACCACAGAGGTGTCCTTGCAGGGGCTCCACAGCTCTGAAGTCCCAGGAAGGTGGGGCTGGCCGCTGTGATCCGCAGGCTAGCACGGTCACTGCCACTGTGAGCTGGGACACCGCGGCTGCCCGCACTGGGAAGGAGGTCCTGGCGTCGGAATCCAACACCAACCTGACTGCTTCAGCAGCAGGCTCCTTTTGCCGTGGTCAGAAAGAGATACCCACAGCAAGCACTCTCTGTACCAGGCACACAGCGAATGTCCCCATCCAGGGAAGAAGATAGCGGTGAGCCTTGCCCTTGGAATCCTTTCTCCCCCAGGCCAAACACAAGGGCAGCTCTTGCTTTCCTCCTGATGCACGTTTGGACAAGGACCCTGGGCACCCGGAAATAGAGCCAGCGCGTGGCTTGCAGTCACCAGTATCCTCCTAGGAAATGCTATAGAGTGGGGTCCCTGCGGGTACCTACCCCAAAGGGCTGAGCTCTACGAGGACCCCCGGTTTACAGATGAGGAGACTGAGGCACAAAGCGGTGACGTCCTTGCCCAAGGTCACAGGCTGACTTCTGGGTGCTACATGGCGAGCGTGACACCTAGGCCCTGCTGCTCAAAGTGAGCACGGCCAAGGGCAGTTTAACCAATTCCTCTCCCTTGGGACTTCTCCCAGAACATGACGTGACTCTCCAAGGTGGGGGTTGCAGATATGCCCTGACTTACAATTTTGTTTCACAAGGTAACTGCAAGGGCAAGTGCTCCACAGAACACACTTGGGGAAATACTACTCTGGAGGCGATCAGGGTAAAGCTGGTCTGAGTAGAGAGCACCCTGGCGGGGAAACTGTTCCATTGTCAGGGGAACAGGTCTGTGGGCTCTGGACTGGGGAGAACAGGGGTGGAATTCATCCTTTCTCAAGGGACATTCGACAGCCACACCTGCCCACAAAACCTTCCACTTCTGCTAGGTCTGCAGCTCCTGGAGCCCCACGACGACAATGCTCACCGCTGACCTGCCCGCCATCAGAGCACTAGCCATCCTGCCAAGCCCTCAGCCGTGGGGCCTTCCGAGGCTGCCCCTCCCCGACCTGCCAGCCTCGCAACAGCCAAGAGCTATGAGCCCACATCTCAATCTGACCCTAGCTGGTTGTCTGACCCAAGGACAACCGACTCCAGGGCCTAGAGGTCCCTTTCGGTTCAAAAGTTCTATTTGTTGTAGTCTGTGCCCTTCCAGGGCCAAAAGTTCAAGGAATCAAGGAGAAAGTTTAAAACCTGCCACTTTGTGGAGCTATGATAGCTCCCATTTACAGGCCTGCTAAGTGCCAGGCATTTCCCGGGTGCTGTATACCCAGCATCGTCACTCCTTATAAGAATTCTACAGGGGCTTCCCTGGTGGCGCAGTGGTTGAGTCCGCCTGCCCATGCAGGGGACACTGGCTCGTGCCCCGGTCCGGGAGGATCCCACATGCCGCGGAGCGGCTGGGCCCGTGAGCCATGGCCGCTGAGCCTGCGCTTCCGGAGCCTGTGCTCCGCAACGGGAGAGGCCACAACAGTGAGAGGCCCGCGTACTGAAAAAAAAAAAAAAAAAAAAAGAATTCTACAAAGTAAGCATCGTTAGCTTTTCTTACATGTGAAGAAACCATGCTTAACAGGGCTGCCAGCCACAGATGCCCAGCTAACAAGTATGGAATCCATGATTTGCACTCGGGTCTGTCTGACTGCAGCATCTCTACGGAAGTGTGCATTTCCACAGGGGGAGCCAGGAACAAGAAGCAAAAGTTCTCAGGACAAGGGAAGGTCACCTGGAACTCCCCTGTGCCTGGGACCGGAGCACTTCTCCAAGGCCCCCCCTAAGTGATCCGAAGGAACATCTGTAGTTCGTCCGATGCAGACTATCTCCAGGATGAGATGAGGCACCAGGGCCAATCTGGAATCAAGAATTCTGAGGCACTGAAGTTTCCAGCCCTGATTGGATGATGCGTCAGGCCAGACCCTGGGTAATTACCAAGCCGTAATGGGATCTGATGTTTATATTAGTCACGAGTCTAACAGAGAAAACGTGTTGTTTTCTCAGATACAGCCGTGGAGACAAACCTCCATAATTCATTATATGCAGACCAACCTTAATCAATTCCAAACTTCTACAGGGAGGACAGCTCCACCTGAGAGCAGGATGAGTCTATGACCCACAGCAAACCACAGCTCCATAGGAAGCTGGCCTCAGCATCCCCAGGCATTTAAAGAAAAGCAGACTGTGGGCTGGAGGAAGAGCAGAAGATGGGAATAAAGACACATAAGCACTCCGAGGCTGGAGAGTTACAGAACATGTCCTGAGCTAGAAACTTTACCCACAGATCACCAACTCCTTCTACCGGCTTCCACTGAGTCCCAGAGCAGGAAGGGACATTAGCACTCACAGAATTCAATCCCACATTTTGCACACCAGGAAAGAGACCAGAGAGGTTAATCTACTTCTTCAAGGTCACAACCTTCTTCAGGCTGCCAGAGCCGCTCCTTGTTCACTACAGTCTACGACTGGCTTAGACCTTGAAACGTCACGGCCAAGTAAAGAGAAGGCTCTGATGAAACCCAACAGAGAAAGAAAAATGATGTGAAAAAGTACAGCAAAGAATATAGTACTGGAATGACTGTGCCCAAATTCCCAACTGGGGGAAAATGGGATTCTCCTTCTTCTTTATTTCCTAAAGAAATCCACATAACTATTCTT
The DNA here is from genome assembly GCF_951394435.1 of Stenella coeruleoalba. Classification (NCBI taxonomy): domain Eukaryota; kingdom Metazoa; phylum Chordata; class Mammalia; order Artiodactyla; family Delphinidae; genus Stenella; species Stenella coeruleoalba. The sequence goes on along the minus strand of NC_137162.1, from coordinate 55,435,620 downwards.
TTCAGAATAGTAAAGTCATTCACGATTTGAGATTCGGAGGCCAGAGGAACTAAGGATGAGATGTCTCATGAGGTACATCCAGTGTCAGGTTCCTTTAATCAGAAGGGATGGTGCAGTCCCAGCGGCCAAATGCTTGTGATGCTGGAGCTCCTGCTGAAACTTATTCCCCTAGAATTTCAGATGCTAAAAAGACCAGCCTTCCTCTGGACCCTAGCTCCGGGTCAAACCATCTTGGGGCTGAACCAGGATCAGGGTGAATATATCTGAGGGCTGGTAGAATACTAAAGAAAAGCAGCCTTCGTTTGCTTGAGAAACCCAACGCTAAAATAATGATTCCAAACTGAAGCCAAATGCATTCTTCTGAACAGTGTCTTGATGACTACCAAATACTTGGAAAGCAAAAAGAATGAAAGACAAAAAAAAAAAAAGAATGATTGCAGTAAAAAATACAGACCTCAAGAGTAGAAAGAAAAGCTTATAAAAGGCCCAAGTAACTACTACTGGTCAAAATGAGATGGCTACACACACTGTTTAATTGAGCAAATCAAGGGGCAAGTATTAAGAGATTCTGGGCATGTTTTAAAGGGGACTCTAATGGTACCAAAAGTGACGTGATCTCATTTTATACTGGCCTCACATCTTCCCAACCAACTGCAAGCATCTCTCATCCCAGATGATTCTTTGTAGAAAGTTCCAGTTTAGTCAACTCGGCATGTCTTGGAGCTACAAAATATAGCCTAATATCTAGGGGTTGTTTTTTTTTCTAATGATCATTGCCAAAAACGTATTTTCTTGAGAAAACTTACAGAGGTTATGCTTGGTCATCATTTAAGAAAGAGACTCTTTATGTGAACGATCCAATCAGCATTTCATCAGAAGCAATGCAGTAGCACTGATGTACCCCCTAGAGCAGAAAGACTTTAGAAGCTGTGTTTAAAACCCCAGGATCACAAAAACACTGAAACTTATTTTGACTCACTGAAAAAAAAGTTTTCATTATGATCTAGCCTGCCCAGTTCCTGAAGGATAAGGAGATCGTTAAAAAGTTCCCCAAAATCACTCAGTGTAGAAAACGTCTGAGATGCATGCAACTACAAGTTCTACCTCTAAGGGTAGCACGGAATCTCAGTAAAGGAAAAACACTCACAGACTAAAGACTGGTGGGGAGGCAGAGGAGAGGGAATGTGTGAATAAGAAGGCTATATGAATAAGCACTGGTCAGGAGGGCTAGGCAAGGGGCTGGGTCTAGGGGGTCTCGGGGTTAGGATTTTGCTTAACCTAATGGCTTCTCTGGAATGTGGGTGGTTTTGCACCTTGACAAGTAAGGAGAAACTGCTATGGCCAAGAAGGTAACTCCAGAGAAAACTGACGGACTAACATCTGGAGGTCTCCGGAGAAGTAGGAGGAAGAGGAAGAGAATGATGGCTTTTATTGTTCTCCCTTATTTCCAACACACCAGTATTTTCCAAAACACAAATGTGCTACCACAAAACACAGCTGAGCTCCAGCACCCAACACAATGTATAATTAATGATCAGGAGAGAGAGAGAGAGAGAGAGAGAGAGAGAGAGAGAGAGAGAGAGCGAGCGAGCTTCCCTTCACCCTTGTGTGTCACCCATAGCCCCCATCTTACCTACTCCCTCCCCGTAGCAATTAAGGAGGCTGCTACAAGTTGCTGTGCCCCGTGGAAGTTTGAGGTGTCCTCGGATTAACTTTATTAGAAAAGGTGTGAGCATTCCCACCGAGATGTGCCACGGCCTTGCACTGTTCCCTATCCCGCTTTGAGCTTCCCTCCCTCTGAAAATGCTGGCGCTGGTTAGTCCCCTAGGTTAAAAATTAGTCAAACAGAAAACAGCTTGGTCACTCTTTTTTCCAGTTCTTTCTTTTTTATCCTGCAGTTCTATGAAAAACTGCCCGCCACCTCTCACCTTCAGCCAGTGGGGGGGGGGGGGGGGGGGGGAGGACATCTCTAGGGACACGACGGCGACAAACCAGGCAGTCAGCCTAGCAACCATACATAAGGTGTAGTGAGCCTCGGTGCTGGTGGGCGTCTCTGCGCCAGGAATAGTTTAAAGCCGACATCCAGCCACCTCAAAAGCGTCGGGGAGGAGGCTCGCGTGAAAACCTCGGCCTCGGCGGGCTCTCGGGCGGACCTCCCGCTCTAGCTCCACGCTGCCGGGGGCATTTCCGGGGACCTGAAGGCGGTGGCAGGGGGGCGAGAATACAGATGCCGAAGAACTTGCGGTGGGGGTGGGGGTCTGCTCCAACAGTAGGAGAGGGAGGGGACATCAGTTTTGCGACCTCGCCACATTCCTAAAGTGGCAGCATCCGCGGGTTGCCTCCAAAACTGGGATGCATCTCCCCAACTTTCTCTCGCCCCTCCAGGTCCCCCGCACGTCCTCTGGTCATGTTCCTCCCCTGGGATTCCCTAGTCCAAAAGATGTTCTCCCTTTCTCAAAGGATTTTCCTGCCCTTCTGATTTTACGAACTCATCTCCCCAACAGGTTTCTAAAGTGCGGGCTGACGCGCTCCCCCTCGCCCACCACAAGGAGCCGAGCCCGGGCAGGTGAGCCGCGCGGAACACGCACCGAGCGGCCCCCAGCTTGCTCGGTGCCTGCCGAGTCGGCTCTCCCTACCTCCCATCCCGGCCCCAGCCGCAGCCACAAACAACCCTACAATAAACAAGGGGACGGGATTTGGCGTCCGCGTCCCGGAGCGCACCGGTTGGGGGCAACTCCTCACCCCCGGCGCGCCGCCCGAAGCCCCAACAGGCGGGCGCCAGGAGAGCGGAGGGAAGGGAAGGCGGCGAGGGGAAGGCAGGCAGGGATGGAGGGAGGCACGGCGCTGTGAGAAGCGAGGAGGTGGGCTGCAGGGGACGCCGAGAAGCGGCGGGGCTGGCGCAGGGGGGAGGCGCCGGGGCGCGCGTTACCTTCGTCTTGCCCCCGCAGTGGCAGCAAACGGTCCACAGGTACTTGAGCGTCCGCCAGAGCAAGATGATGAAGAGGCCCCCGAAGAAAGTCACCATGGAGGAGGCCAGGAAAGCCCACCACATGCGCTGGCCCCGGCTGTCGCACGGCACCTCCATGGTCACTGGGATGATGAGCGCATCCATCTTGGGCTCGTGGACCGAGGACGAGGAGGAAGAGGAGGAGGAAGAAGAGGAGGAGGAAGAGGAGGAGGAGGAGGACGCGTCTAGGCTGAGAAGGTTCGCGTGGATATTGCTACTCATTCTAAGAGTGCTGCCTCCGCCGCCGCCGCCGCCGCCGCTGCTGCCGCCGCCGCCGCCACCATTTGCCATAGCTAGCAACGGGCAGCCGGCGCAGGGGCTCGGGGGAGCTCCTCCCGCCGCCAGCGCCACCCCGAACACCCATCAACAGCCATATTGCTGCTACTGCTGCCGCCGCCGCCGCCGCGGAGCGCGGGGAGGGGGCGGGGAGGCGCCTGGTCTCGGGGAGCTGTGCGCGACCTGGCGGGGTGCGCGGAGATATATACAGCGGGCCGACGCCGCCGCCCGCCCTCCCCCCGGCCGCCGGCCCGCCCGCCCAGGGGGGAGGGGGACGGAGCGCGCGGGCAGCTCCCCTCCCCGGCCCGAGCCCCGCTAACCCCGGGCTGCGCGGGCCCAGAGCGCCGAGAACGAGGGGGCGCTGCGGTCCGCCCCCGGGCCCGCCCCGGCTCTGCTCGCCGGCCCGGTTACCCTCCGCGTCGCGTCGCGCCGCTCCGCGCCGCCCGTCCGCGGTGCGCCACGCGTTTGCGCCGCGCTCCGGCCCGGGACCCCTCCCCGCACGCAGCCCGCGCAGCTAGCCCGCCGCTCTGGGCTTATTAGGCGGCGACTCGTTAATAATGCCTCATCAGCCCCCTCCCGGGCGCCCCCGCGCCAGCCCTCCTCTCCCGGCTGCGCTCGGCTCCCGCTCGCCGCCCCGGTGTGCGCCGGGCCCCGGCAGGTTCACCGCGCCCGGCCCGCCGCCGCCGCCGCCGCCGCCGCCGCTAGCCCATGTTTCCGGGATCCCCGAGCCGCGCCGCCACGCCGCTGAGCCTCCTCGGCCTTCGCTCGATCTTCCTCCCCGCTTCCTCAGGCTCCTCCTCGTCGCCGCCCGAGCCTCTCCTGCGCGCGCCCCGCGCTCCCCGCAGCCGCCAGCAACAGCAGCTGCAGCAACTGGAGCGGGCGCGGGCTCAGGCCGCCCGAACGGGAGGGGAGGAGGTTCGCCGCGCTGGCTCGCCTCGGCCCCGAGCTGGGCAGGGGGCCGGCAGAGCCCTTGGCGACGGCCTGGCACGCACCCCTGAGCCGCAGTGCGAAAGGTAGAGAGCCCCAAATCCAGGCGCGGGACCCGACACCTCTCTCCAAGGTGCTGCGCCCCCAGCCGAGCGCCCTGGGGGACCCGAGGAGGATGGCCGGGTGCCCGTGGCAGGCCATTTTTCCCAAAGGAGCCCCCAGTGGGGAGGGGAGAAGTGACCAGCTGTTGCTTGCACAGGCCGGACGCCCCAAGCTCCTCGGGCTTCGGGAGTGAGGAGGACCCTTCTCCAGGATACACACCCTCGTTCGACCCCTACCAGCCCCTGTCGCTCTTCCCTGTCGCCTTCCTAGGTGCCCCAGTGCCCCCTGTGTTCTGGAAAGCAGGGCCATGCAGGGGCCTGGCAGGTGGTCTGTGGCCTTTGACAGCAGCAGGTGGTTTTTCTGCCTCTTCCTTATTAAGCGACAGAGGCTGCCTAAGAGAGTAGGCAAAGATGGGCAGGGCCGACCTGACCTCAGGGACAGTGAAAGCTCCTATAGACAACAGAGTTCCCTAATGTCACTCCCCTTTTATTCAGCCTCAGACTCCATCGTGTGAGAAGGGCAGCTCCAAGCTCCATTAAAGCCCGCCTTTCCCCATTTAGGGTCTTCTGTCCTCCCCACTTAGAGGTGAAGAAGGTGTCTGCGTTTGTTCAGCAGCCTCTCCCTAACCACCAGGGGAAATCCCCCTTCTGATACTCTCAACCTTTGCTCCCTCTGGACACTGCCCTTCCTTATGCTACCAGCTGGACCACAAGTTTTTCCAGCACTAATTAAAAGGAAGATGATCACATTCTCCCCTCATTGCCCACAGGGGTTTCCCCAAAGTTTCCAGCTCATTAGTTTAAGCCTAATTGGAATTCTCGGGTTGCTTTCAGGCCTCTCTGTGGTGAAGGCCAAGTTAGCATCCTTCACTGTATAGGCCTGTGCTGTTTCTGCCTGAGCCACAGTTCAGCCCCTCCCCTTGCCCTTGGAGGCCCTAGGATGCAGGGGAGGATGGGGCAAGGGAGGCCAAGCTGGGCAGAGAGGCTCAAGGGGATGTGTGAAGCTTCCTCCTCCTGTCTGATTCAGAGTACATTCACTGCGCTCAGGACACACATCCATTAGTACAGTCAAGGACAAAGGCAAAGGGGAAATGGAATGAGGTAAGAGTGCTTAAGTGTTTGGTCCTCAAAAGCAGTAATGTAAAAGGGAGCTCCAGACAATATTCTCCAGAAAGTGAAATTGTCTCTCACCCACATGGTACCCGCAGCCTGGTCCTCCACGTTCAGAAACCACTCCGAGCACATCCCTGCCGCATCGGCCCCATTCATGCAGAGGCCCTGGGTCCTTTCCAGCACTGGCTTGGGGGGATCAGCCCCAGAAGCGCTCAGGGGAAGTGCAAGAAGGTGGCTGAGGCCCTGTGGTTCCTGGATTTATTAGCCTTCTAAATGGCTGTACTTTGCTGCCTTTGGGCCTCAGCCTATGCCAGGAAAGTTAAGGACTTTCCTTACAGTTTAGATTTGAAATTTAAATACAAAACACCCGTAACCCGAAAAGAGCAGCAAAGGATACGACTGCCTCCCCGGTGGGATATGAAACCCCCAGAATGGATTCCCTCCCCCCATATAATTGAGCTTCCACAAACCAATGAATGCCCTCCAGGCTTTCCTGGACTTTCCCCACAGCCTGGGTTCCCTTCAGACACCAGTCCGGGGGCTAGTAGCTAGAGGCCACTGACTGCTGTGACTTCTATCACCCCAACTGCAGCATCCCCAGCTGTGTTTCTCCTCCATCATCACCTTCATCATCTCATCATTCTTCCAGAGGTTCTGGGAGGCCCCTGAGACATCATCTCCTCTGCTTTGTTCATCACTCGTCCCTGTGCTGACTGGAGCTTGTAGCAACTTCTGTGTTACACAAAAACGAGGCTTAGGGCTTCCCTGGTGGCACAGTGGTTGAGAGTCCGCCTGCCCATGCAGGGGACGCGGGTTCGTGCCCCGGTCCGGGAAGATCCCACATGCCGCGGAGCGGCTGGGCCCGTGAGCCATGGCCGCTGAGCCTGCGCGTCCGGAACCTGTGCTCCGCAACGGGAGAGGCCACAACAGTGAGAGGCCCGTGTACCACAAAAAAAAAAAAAAAAAACAAACGAGGCTTAGGATCCTCAGAGACCCTCACCATCAAAGTCAAGAAACTACTATTCCTACAATCCCCAGTCCTTACCACCCCCTGACTGGTGGGCACCAAATGAGACAGTGGCCACCATTCACCGCCACCCACCAGAAATAGACCTCATCAGGCCATGGCCCAGCTCTCCCTCTACTTCCTTACTAACCACAGACTTCAGAAAGCCTGGCACCTGACCTCACCAATTTAGGCCTCAAACTTAAAGGGAACCTTAGGTACCACTTCATTCATTGTGCTTTCTCATCTGTAAATTGGAATTAAAATAAGAACTGCCCTGCCCACCTCAAAGGATTGTTTGTAAGGTTGAAAAAACATACAGATCTTCTTTGTAATTACTGTGACCCAAAAATAACCAGCCAAACACAGATCAGAGCTTCTGACCACCCACACACACAAGCCAGTCCCCGTGTTTGTGTAGCGGGGGAGATGGGTACAGGCAAGACTGTCACTCCCGGACCCACACTGCTGTCCTGCACCCCATGAGGCCCCTCAGTTGGGATGAGAACGGAAGCACAGTGCCTCTGCCTTCTGCCGCAGCCGTTACACAGCAGGCCATATGGACCCACAGACAGCTGGGTGTGGACAGACTCTAGGGCGCTACAGAGCCGCTCCAGGCCGGTGGGCCCTCAGAACACTGACACCCACGCCCACTCCCCACCTTCCCACCCCCTGGTATGGCCTTGGGAATGTGAAGGCTATAGAGAAGCACCTACAAATTGCCCCAGTGCATTTCACCTCTTGTAGGTGTGTCTGCAGGCTGGGAATTGAGAGCCATTGCACAAGAACTGAAAGTCTTTACGAAAGTACAAATTCCAACCTCCCCCGTTCTGAAAACAATACAAGCCACTTATTTATTTCTAGTCACATTTATAAGCTTCTCAGCGAGGAGGGCAGCCTCTTTATCATGTCAACATGTGCCTATGGCAGCCATCACAGCAAACTGGGGTTTCCCGTTTCTAAATTATTCTACTCTGAACAATCCCAACCGATTTAAAAGAAAGAAAGAAAAGTGCATGAACACACAAACTAAAAAGGCAGAGAGACTGAAGTAATAGCCAAGGAGAACAAAGAAGCTTATTTACTTAAATGTCGGCCCAACATCACAATTAACGTATACAGTTTCATTTTTTTTCAGGCCTGGATCTGCTTCCCATACTCTTGACATAAATCTGGGTGATTCTGCTCTAAAGAAGCCAGGTGAACTCTGTAAGTGATTTAGCGCCCTCTGGTGGTTCTTCTTGGCACATGACATTATTTTGTGAATTCAAAAAAGGGGCTTATTAAAACAGAAATTTGAGATATGAAAATTCCAAAGAGAAAACTCTGCTGTAAAAACCTACAACCACAATAATATTAATTATCCAGTTGTCAGTCCTACTAGCATATACACTGTTGTGATAAAGGCACTAACAGGGTTCACGTTGTTACCATGATTTGATGTCAGATCTTCTAAGCTATAACTACTATTGGTAACCTAACACTCCTTAAATTACCACTGTGTTATCTTCTGAACAGCTAATAGTACTCTCACTTCCCTCACCCTAGTCTTTATAATCTCTTTGTAGTGTCAGAAAGGGCAGTAGCTATTCTCCAATTTACTGGCAAGGAAACTGAGGCTTAGATCTGTCGAGTTTTCACGAGAGACTGTACCTTTGGAGAAATTTATCTCTTTGTGATTTATAACAAAAGAAGAAGACCATTGCAGCACATCCCTTGAAACCATGCTCTAGGGCCTTTGAGTACCAGAAGGGAGCACTGGTCCCCAGGATGGAGAGAGGGACTCAGAGAGCAAGCTTTGAGGGGTTTGTTTACTATAAATATCTTTTTCTACTTATAAGAATAATTCAGGGCTTCCCTGGTGGCGCAGTGGTTGAGAGTCTGCCTGCCGATGCAGGGGACATGGGTTCGTGCCCCGGTCCGGGAAGACCCCACATGCCGCGGAGCGGCTGGGCCCGTGAGCCATGGCCGCTGAGCCTGCGCTTCCGGAGCCTGTGCTCCGCAACGGGAGAGGCCACAACAGTGAGAGGCCCGCGTACCGGAAAAAAAAAAAAAGAATAATTCAGACTCATAAAGTTTCATAAAAGAGTATAAAAATCACGTAGATATATACAAATATAATTGCCTTTTATCTGTTGACCTTATACGCTTATCAACCCATCTTTGATTTGGAAAAAAACCCCTATATTTCTGTTTCCCTTGCAGTGGGTGTGGACCACGCGACTACATGTTAGCCAGTGGAATCTGAGCAGATGCTACATGCACTCTATAGGTTGCACGGTTATAAAGAAGAGACTTTCCCTCTATTTCCCGTCTCTTCTCCCCACTGGCTGGAATATGGATGTGATCTTAGTTCATGAGGTTGAATAATTGCCTCTTTAGCACGCAACAAATAGAAGGAGTCTGGTCCCCCAAACGCCAAAGAGCTAGGACGTCAGCCCACGGTTGTTTAGTTCACCCTATTAAGTGAGAGGGGAAAACACTCTCACTTTGTCACTGTTATATTCTGGTTTGGAACAGCAGCCAAAGTATATTTCTTAATAAAGGAACTTATTATTTTCAGTTGTTTAAAAAAAAAAAGTCACCCAGAATCTCACCATTAACAGATAACCATTATTAATATTTTTTTATAAATTTATTTATTTATTTATTTTTGGCTGCGTTGGGTCTTCATTGCTGCTCATGGACTTTCTCTAGTTGCAGCGAGCAAGGGCTACTCTACCTTGCGGTGCGAGGGCTTCTCATTAGGGTGGCTTCTCCTGTTGCAGAGCACGGGCTCTAGAGCCCAGGCTCCGTAGTTGTGGCGCACAGGCATGTGGGATCTTCCCGGACCAGGGATCAAACCTGTGTCCCCTGCATTGGCAGGTGGATTCTTAACCACTGAGCCACCAGGGAACTCCCACCATTATTGATATTTTTATATATTTCTTTCGTGTGTTTTCTTGAGTGTGTATTTTTGCAAAATTAGGGTTAGACTGAACATCTAATTTTTATTCTATTTTCCCTTCACATTACACTGTAAGCATTTTCCTCCATGTCATTAAATATCATAGATACTTTTTTTTTAATAATTGAATAGGGCTTCCCTGGTGGCGCAGTGGTTGAGAGTCTGCCTGCCGATGCAGGAGACATGGGTTCGTGCCCCGGTCCGGGAAGATCCCACATGCCGCAGAGCGGCTGGGCCCATGAGCCATGGCCGCTGAGTCTGCGCTTCCGGAGCCTGTGCTCTGCAACGGGAGAGGCCACGGCAGTGAGAGGCCCGCGTACCGTATAATAATAATAATTGAATAATATTCTATTAGATGGCGTACTGCTGACACTTAGGTTATTCCAAAACTTGTTAAATAAGTCCCAAACCTGTGTCAGTGATTTATACTAGTCAAAAAGATGCCCTGAAGATTTCCACAGACATTCTTACTCCTAGCCCCAGCACCTGTCTTCTACAGAGCGTGCATGTCCAAGCCAACCTGCCTGTGGGTTACTTCCCAGCCTTGCCCTATATCAGGGACCTCATATCAGCCAATTCCAAGTGAAGAATTTGGGAGCCAGGACGTGGCACCCACAGAAAATTCTCCCCTTTTCTCACACGTGAAAGCCAACGGTTCTGGGGAAAATAGTGTCTGTGGTCCCACCATATCTTTCTCAGTCATTGTTCCCAATGCCAGCCAAGATACAAACTGAAAGAATGTAGCCTTCATTTCCCTAAACTACTGATACATCCATGGCTGGGTCAAAGTAGGCCCAACTCATGGACCATGCCCTGCTTAGAATTCGTCTTCCACTTCCATCCCATCAGACTTCTGGAAATTCCCGCCTCCCTTTCATCTCTGTGAGCAATGTCACCCCATCAGGACATTGGTACTGTGGACCTTGCCTCTGGGAGGTAGGCAGGGCAAAACTTCATCCACCCATTTCCACGGTGGGAAAAGAAGGCACCAAAGGAAAGAGGTCCTCCTCGCTACTCCTCACTGGTTCTTCTGACACCCAGACCAATAGACTTTCTCATCCTTTTCTTAGAAGGTCCCCAATTTGATCTTTGCGAAAGCTCTGGTTCAAGATCTGGGCAGTCTAGAACTCAACTCTTCATCCCTCGCACTCCAAGGTCCTCGACTGACTACATTATAAAAGGGATGGAGGGACTTCCCTGGCGGTCCTGTAGTTAAGACTGTGCTTCCGCTGAAGGGGACATGGGTTCGATCCCTGGTCGGGGAACTAAGATCCCGCATGCTGTGCGGTGCAGCCAAAAGAAAAAAATAAGAAAAGAAAAAAAATATAAAAGTAAACGGGATGGACTGTGCAGATGAATCAAGGGGTTTAATCCCGCCTCTGCCTAGAAGCTCTCGCCACTTTTGCAAAACAGGACAATGCTGAGGCCACCCTTCCCACTTACAAACCCTCTTGAGAATAAGGAGAGATGAGTCAAAAGTCAGACGTCTCTGTGGGTTTCACTGACTTCTAATTTTGACTTACACTGTTGGTGTCTGCTTTTGGCGTAACTTTATCCAGAGCAGAATCACTTTGTTTCACACTGACAACTGGCCCCCCCTTGAAGTCACACCCCTTCTTTAACTTTAGTATCTATCCCACAGTTGCCAAGCTTCCTGCTTCCCAAAGATGAGATAATAATTTAATGGCTTGACAAATTATAAACCACGGTATTTTAATGAGTTAAGGCTACCTGCGTGAAACCAAGAAATTCTGCTTGTGCAATATTTTTGTGAAAACAAACAAAATAAGACAAAATTCCAATCCAGCAATATCCTGGGAGTCGCAGAAGAATAAGCCATTGAGGAAACACAGCTCCAAAGACTGGTGGCTGAGTTCAAGAGGAAAGTTCATTACAAGTCTTTATGGAAGGAGCTGCCATGTTTCAAGCTGAGTCCTTGAGTCCTGCCACCAAGGGGAGTTCTGCCCAGTTGTCCTACTAATCCAGAGAGGGTGCTGTGACAGTGCCTACAAGTCCAGACACAGAGAGCAGTGACCTCTGGTTCCTCCAGGTGCTGACGCTGTTTGGCGGCACCCGCTGAGTGCCCCACCAGCTCTTCCTCCCTGGGGGCCTCTGACATAGGCTTATATGAGCACAAACTTTGGATACTTTAGATACTTCTAGAAAGTATGCACTACGCACAAAGTATGCCTCCCTTGCACTATGCAGCTGGGACAGAGCAGGCTGTTAGAGGCAGACACCCCGGGGGCACATGGCTGAGTCTTTGCATCCAGAAAGCCCCGGGGACCCCCAGGATGCTGTGCTAACTGCATTCCCTGCAGGTCGCTGTGCTGGACTGCAGGCTTACAGAAACATCCCTTTGCTTATCTGTAAACCTCATTTTGTTCTTCCCTCCTTGTAACAAAATTGAAAGCTGTGAGTTGAACAAAGTAACGCACACGTTGTCCTAACCATTCTGGGAACTCCCTGGGTGATGGATAGTCATGGACTGAACAGCTTTTGATCTCACTTGCTCCTGACACTCCTGCCAAGATCTGTCTTGGTGACACTATACTGAGACATACTGGCTGATATGCATGACTGGCAACTCCTTCCGAAGGTAATCCATGTTCTGGTTAAAGTACAATGGCTCAAGTGGGAATTCCAAGCCCTTTATCATTAGTGTAGAAATTCCATGGTTCATAATCTGGTGGCCCATTGAAATGACTTCCCATTCAACTCAGTGGGAGAGACCATTTGAATCAGAACCAGTCTAAAGACTGAACAGGATTTATCCCCACGCTGCAACGCCCAGAAGGCTCCCTCTGGGGAGACGGTGTCATCAGCACTACCTGGGAGCTGAGGTGACAGGCAGAGAAATGGCATGTGGCAGTACATGCCCTTCCTTCAAGGGCAGGAATAGTCATGATTACCCACTAAAGAGGTCAGGTACCACAGGAAGCACTTGACATGTCCCCAGATTTAAGGCAAACATTTCCCCCAATTCCTCATATCGCCTGCACAACCTTTACCACATCATCATGCTGCCTGTACTGTTACTTAATATTTGTCTCCAATGGATTGCTTTTACTTACTCAAATTTATAGCAAAAGGATATTCTATAACGCTACCTTCGTGGAAAACCAGCATTGCTATGCACAGAAGGTAAATAAATAATAAATAAAATTAAAATAAATAAGATGAAATACAAACAGAAATAAATAATAAATAGACAGAAAGTGTAAAAACAGACATAATAAATAAAAACGATGTCATCAAGTCAGAACTTGACGTTGTCAACAGCCAGCCCTTACCCTGAGGCCTGGACTCCCTTTGCTAAACGGAGAAACTGGCGAGTGATATCGATGTGCTGCAGTCACTCCCACTGTCTCTGTGACAACTGGGTTTGAGAAAGGATTGAGCAGGGCCTGACTTTGTCACTGAGTGCCAGGATGCAGGATGAGCTAAGTCAGCCTGTATACCACCTGGGGCTCACAGCTCACTCTTCGAGAAATGCTGTGTTTTCCTTCTTGGTTTAATTCTAACAGGATCCCATAAGTAGGTATTACCCTCACTATACAGATGTAGAAACTGAGGCTCAAATAGGTTATGTACCCGCCTCATCCAGAGTCACACACAGAGCTGGTATTTGCTCCAGAGCCTTCCTGGGGTCAGTGGACAACGTCAGCCTCGTGGTCAACCAGCCCTCAGCCCCTCCTGGGACCATCCTAACTCTAGAGCTGGAAGGACTCTACTAGAGATCATTTTCTCTGACTTTCTCTTTTGAAAGGGAGGAAAGTGAAGCTTGGAAATATTATATAACCTGCCCAAATCTTTGCTCACCAGTGAGTGAGCTGAAGTTGGAGTCCAACTCTCCCCCGTTCTTATCTGTGCCTTTCCTGCCCTCTCAAATGCCACCTGGGCAGCAGATGGGCCTGCTGGGGGCCTGGGGCTGGTGAACTTCCCGGGCCATCATCCCCTCTGTTCCCAGCAGGTCTCAGAAATCCCTTCTGGCTGACCTTTCTTTAAAATGCTGATCTGGGTCTCTGAGCCCCATGGGGCCCTTTGCTCCATTGGGAGCCCACTGCCAAGGGAGCCCCCGCGGTGGGTCAGCACAGAGGGCCTCGGAAGTCCCCTGGGCTGATAGCAGGCCCCCAGGGAGTTTGTCCCCACAGTATCGGGGCCTCTGGGCACCCTGCAGGGGCCAGGCATCCAAGGCAGCCCAGGAAACGCTCCCCAGTGGAGGACTTTAAACTCAGCAGGTACAGCTGGCAGCCCAGCTCCTTGGCCTCTCCCTGGAACCCGGATGCAGCCTGAAGCCCAGAAGGGAGCTTTTGGGGGTTTTTTTCCATTGTTTTTTTTTTTTTAAATCTTTATTGGAGTATAATTGCTTTACAATGGTGTGTCAGTTTCTGCTTTATAACAAAGTGAATCAGTTATACATATACATATGTTCCCAAATCTCTTCCCTCTTGCGTCTCCCTCCCTCCCACCCTCCCTATCCCACCCCTCTAGGTGGTCACAAAGCACCAAGCTGATCTCCCTGTGCTATGCGGCTGGGGAAGGGTAAGCTGTGACAAAGTGAGACACTGGCATGGACATATATACACTACCAAATGTAAAACAGAAGGGAGCTTTGAAGGACCTCTGTGGTCTGAGCCCTGGGGCTTCAGGCAAGCCAGGACCTTCTCAGGGCATGGTAGGGTGAGGGAGGAGGGAGGACTTGGCACCGTGATGTGCCTTTGGAGAGAAAGAAGGCGTGCGGAGGTGGATGGAGCGATGGAAAAGTTCACAGAAAGCAAAGTGTGAGGCATGGGAGAGGGCCTGGGAGAGCAGAGAAGGAGAGGGAGAGACAACAGGAAGAGTTAAAGGAAGGAGAAGGAGAGAGATGGGAACAGAGAGAGAGAAAGACGCAAAGAGGGAGGGAGGGAGGGAGGGAGGGAGGAAGGAAGGACAATAAGGAGACCAGAGATACAAGGCAGACAAAGGGACACACAGTTGCCCAGTTGGTGCCCTCTTCTGGGTGCTCCGCTTCCCTGGCAAAGCAGACAGCTTGCAGCTGTAGTATAAGGGGGCTCCGAAGCTTCTGCAGTAAGAAACAAATCGTTTCCCTTCTAAAGGAAAGACACAGAATCCCGGTGGCAAATTCCTGGCAGTGCACCTTCCCGCTATCCCCCACCCTCCTAATTCCCATCACTCTGGGTTTTCTCCTTTCCCAGAAGAATAAATACTTGAGATGCTGGGCCTACCTGCAAAGCACATGTCTGGGGAGACCCTACAGCTTGGACATTCCAACCCGAAGGACTCGGGGTCTGCACTGGTTGGGGCTGAGCCTGGGCTGTGTGTGCAGGAGATGGGGACAAGGGAGGAATCCCTTCATTATGTGGTCTCTTCTCGTCACCAAGATGGAGACTGATAATCACAGGACTCAGCACGATGGATATCTAGAAACTGTCACCCAGCCGAGAGAGTGTCCAAACTGCCAGGTAGCAGCTTCTCATCACCGTGTCAGGTGCAGTATGACATGCTTCTCAAAAATCCTATCCAGGGCTACCCTGGTGGCGCAGTGGTTGAGAGTCCTCCTGCCGATGCAGGGGACACGGGTTCGTGCCCCGGTCCGGGAAGGTCCCACATGCCGCGGAGCGGCTGGGCCCGTGAGCCATGGCCGCTGAGCCTGCGCGTCCGGAGCCTGTGCTCCGCAACAGGAGAGGCCACAGCAGTGAGAGGCCTGCGCACCGAAAAAAAAAAAAAAATCCCATCCAGCCCAGCCTCCTCACCAGGAAAAATGACCAGGACACTGTTCTCCCCAGGGGACTGAAGAGGACTTTAAAGCCAAGGGAGGAGCTGGGCAGGAAAGCATCTCAACCTAACACAGCCTATTCCACTGCCCCAGGACTCAGCTCCCCAATTCTACAAAGAAAAAAACCTGGTTGTTTATTGGGCAAATATCTATTAAGCACCCACCACGTGCCATGTGCTTTGTGCTCTTGACAATTTCCATAAACGGGGTCTCCCCATCCGCAGCAGCTCTCCCTGCCACCGCATGTGGGTTCCCTGGAGGAGCTCCACCTATATTAAAGTATTCTGAATCATAACCCAGTGCAAGTGCTAGCACTTAATAATATTTAATAAATATTTAATAAATAAATAAATAAAACGACTTAGAGAACAAATGTAAGTGCCTACGTGTTCCTGCTCTGGAGTTGGACAGAGCTGGGTTCAAATTTCAGCTCTGCTCCTCTCTCTGGCTGTGGGGTGTGGGTTACGCCTCTTAGCTCCTTGAATTTCAGTGTCCTCATCTGTGTGTTAGGGAGAACAGAAGTGCCTCCTCAGTGAGTTGCTGTGAGGATCAAAGGAAAGAACCCAGATAATGCTCTTAGCACAGTCCCTGGCACACGGTTAACTCTTGGCTTTTCGCTGTGCTCTGCTATCATTAATAAAAGGAGAAACATGGGTATATAGCTCTTCCCACTTTCTCCAAGTTCTTATCCTCCACACAATGAGATACCTGCCCCCCTCTTTGGTCCCTTGCCATGTTACCCTTGTCTTTTTTTTTTCTTAACGTCTTCACTGGAGTATAATTGCTTTACAATGTTGTGTTAGTTTCTGCTGTATAACAAAGTGAATCAGCTATATGTATACATACATCCCCATACCCCCTCCCTTTTGCGTCTCTCTCCCACATTCCCTATCCCACCCCTCTAGGTGGTCACAAAGCACCGAGCTGACCTCCCTGTGCTATGCGGCTGCTTCCCACTAGCTATCTGTTTTACATTTGGTAGTGTATATATGTCCATGCTACCCTCTCACTTTGTCCCAGCTTACCCTTTCCCCCGTGTCCTCAAGTCCGTTCTGTACGTCTGCGTCTTTATTCCTGTCCTGCCCCTGGGTTCATCAGAACCATTTGTTTTTAGATTCCATATATATGCGTTAGCACACTACCCTTGTCTTTGCTCCCCTCTCTCAACCCAGAGATGATGGTAGTCTTGTTAACTCCTCTGTTTCCTGCTCAATGTTTTCTCTCTTCCTGCAACTGAAGGATTGTTCCATCCTCTTTTCCCCCTTTCCAGAACTTTTGCTCATTTCTCTTCTCCTGAAGCCAGCCACATTCTCTTGTCCCACGAATGTATGTCTCAACAACAGTGAAAATCTCAGATTCATAAGCAAAAATGCTTAGAAGGAATGTGGAAGAGGAACAGGTCTGCTCCCAGTAAAAGGAGGGGGGCGGTAAGGAGATTTATTTATCTTTTTGTAAGTTGTCCATATCATCAACAAAGACAAGACTTTGTTGGGCATCTGGTATACACATTAAAGCTTACTAACTGGCCAGAATAAAAAAATTTGTAAAAGAAGATACACATCCTCAACTCAAAATGAGAAGGATTCTGAAAGATAAAGCTTCATTGAATAGGAATTCACAATCCAAAATCTCAAAACCCATGAATAAACAATCACATCAGAGGCAAATGTCAACAGATAAAAGGAAAGCAAGATCAGCTAGGGCTGTCAAGAACTTCTGGTAAATGAATAAGAGAGAATATAAAATTAGTTATTTTAAATTATTAAAGGTATAAATGGTACAGATGAACTTACGTGAAAAGCAGAAATAGAGACACAGACGTAGAGAACAAATGTATGGATACCAAGGGAGGAAGTGGTGGTGGAATGAATTGGGAGATTGGGATTGACATATATACACTACTATGTATAAAATAGATAACTAATGAGAATCTACTGTATAGCACAGGGAAATCTACTCTATGCTCCATGGTGTGACCTAAATGGGAAGGAAATCCAAAAACGAGCGGATATATGTATACATATAGCTGATTCAGTTTGCTGTACAGCAGAAACTAACACAACATTGTAAAGCAACAATACTCCAATAAAAATTAATTTTAAAAATTATTAAAGGTATAAAAGAAGGAAATAGAAAAACTGAAAAAATGCAATGGAACCAAAAGCAAGCAGATTTGGAAAAGAACCAAAAAGAATTTATGGAAAAAAAATTTAATAGCCACTGAAATTTTAAAACTCAGTGATTAGGATAAATAGCAAATTAGACTCGGTTGGACTATAAGAATTAGGCAAATGAAAATAGACCTGAGAAACACACCCAGAATGCAGTACACAAAAAGAAAAAGATAGAAATAAGAGCACTGACTTGGAGGGCAGAGCAGATAGAAGGAGAATGTCTATCATATGGTATCTAGTGGGAGTTCCAGAAAACGATCATGGAGAATAAGGAGAGATAATATTCAAAGAGATAATGGCTGAGAACTGATGAAAAACAAGACTTCATAAATTCAGGAAGCACAAGTTCTGGTCAGGATAAATAAAAAACCAAACCCTGTAGATGCTTTGTAGAGAAACCATAATTCACCAAAGTCAAAGAGTAAAATATGAAAATCAACAAGAGAGAAAAGAGAAATTACCTCTGGAGGAATGACACTTGGCAGACTTCTCAACAGCAAAACTGAACCCAGGGACAGCAGAACAGTATCTTCAAAGGACTGAATGAAAATAACTGTCAACCTAGAACACTATGCACAACTACACTGTGACTCAATCGTGAGGCTGAAATAAAATGTTTTTAGACAAATGAAAACCGAAAGCATCTGTCACCAACAGACTCTCCCTGAATTTCTGAAGGATGAACTTCATGGGGGGCAAGAAACGGAACACAGAAGGGAGGAAAGAAGAAGAAACGCTGATGAGCAGAGATATTGACTACCACATGGGTAACAGTCTGCACACACTAATTTCTAAAACAACCACAGCAATATTAATGACCAATTTGGGCAGGACCAAACAAGATGGAACCAAAATACCAGACCCAGTAACATGTTAGGGAGTGTGCAGCAGGGTTGACCATATCAGGGTACTTAGATTTGTCTGTAAGAGGGTTAGAGGTATGAATCAAGTGGAGATTAAGTCAAGTGAACGTGTTAAAATTTTAGGAGTAACCACTGAAAGAATAAAAATGGAATGGATCGCTCCCAAATCAAAGAGGGATGAAAGGCAAATAAAGAAAGCAGAAAAGGGGGTGGGGGGAGTAGCATAAGGTAAGATAAACAGAAATAATCAAAGAAAATGATAGAATGTATTCAAACAGATCTGAAATTTCAGTAAGTGTAAATAGATTCAACCCACCAATTCAAAGAAACAATCACCTGAGTGGGTTTAAATTCTTTAGGAATGTGCTATTTCCCAGAAACACATCTATAATTTGAAGATCCAGAAAAGCTGAAAGTAAAGGACTGGGGGAAGTTGCAGCAGACAAATTCTAACCAAAAGAAAGCAGTCTGGCTGTTTTATCATCAGGCAAAATAGACTTTAAGATAAGAATAAGTAGAACTGACATAAGTGTCTCAGTGGGTGAAGAGGGGCAGCCATTGCAAGCAGAGAACACTGTGTGAGCAAAGACACAAAAGAAGGGTGTACCTAACACATTTTAGGAGCCCAAATTCAAACGCGGCCTCTCCCGTCACGGAGCACAGGCTCCGGACGCACAGGCTCAACGACCATGGCTCACGGGCCCAGCCACTCTGCGGCACGCGGGATCCTCCCAGACCAGGGCACGAACCCGCGTCCCCCGCATCGGCAGGTGGACTCCCAACCACTGCGCCACCAGGGAAGCCCCTGTTATTTTTTTAAATGTATATTTTTAGTATCTAGATGCCAGGCACCTTGTTAACTATTCTATATATATTATTTCTATTTCTTTGATAAACCTCACAATGTAGGTACTTTGTTACAGAAAACCACCTCAATTTAAATCAGTCTAAGTGGAAAGTAAGGACCGAGATGGAGCTCCTACTGGAAAAAAAAACCCATGGAAGGGCTCTGCCTGGCCCTTGAGTCACAGCCCCACTCCCAGCCCACGAGTGGGCTCAGGAGGACAGGCCACTGTGATGTGACAGCATCGGTCAAGTGTCTACCTAGCCTGGGACGTGGGGTATTACAATCAAGACCCCCAATTAAAACCTCATGACCGATGTAGGGAAGGGGCATTTCTCTGATAGAAGGGGACTGACACAAGGATGGGTTCTACAAGACTAGATTTTATTATCATCATTTTACAAATGAAATTCTGAGACTCAGAGGCGAAGTATTTGTCCAAAGCCCCAAGCTCCCACATGGCAGAGCCAATGGGAAACCAAGCCTTTTTTCCTCTAAAAAAGCTGTACTTTTTCTCCAAGTAATAGACACAGAACTTTGTATACAGCAAGTTCTCTAGATATACATGAATCGATGTTAAAGAAGCCATCACAAATAATGATAATTAACCACTTTTCTCCCTAGTCACTAAAAGTTTTGGAACAAAGAACCCGAAAGCCAACAACCCCACAGCATATGGGCCTTCCCAGTGTCTTCCACAGACACCAGTGAACTTGGCATCATAATTGATCCTCCTGTCTAGAACCCCTTTGCACTGATAATCTGTACTGTGCAGTTCAGCCCTGAAACCATCTCTCATTGTTTCATAGCTAGTCTGAGTCTAGGGTGACCCTGTGTCTCCCACAGCCCTCAGCTGAGCCAGTAGTAGGTATTTAGACTGTTAGCTCTAGGTTCTTTGGCTAAAGCAATTATCTGTAACAGGTTTTTTTTGTAACAGTTTTTAACTCCTGGATAAATCTGGAAGATTGATGAAAACTATGGGATCCCACCCCCAGGGGGGGAAAAAAATCAATGCCTGTTTGCACTTATACACAAAACTTTCAGTGGCTCTGCAGGTTCCCTGAAGTACATTCATGAAGAATGCACTTCATGAATTAAGGGGGTTAAGAACTGCCTTGGCAAGAGTAGAAGAGGACTTTATTACCCCCAAGAAACAGTACTGCACGCTATTTAATCAGCTTCAAAAGCATGGGCCCGATTCATATGTGACCGTCTTAAGGGACCAGGATGTGCCAACCCTCAAGTGAGGATACACCCCAGAGTCTGCGGTCGGCTACATGGCTCCTTCTCAGCTGAGCGCCTGCTATGTCCAAGTACTCCGCTGGCCACGGGGGCTACAAACTAGACTAGGGACCCTGTCCTGGATCCCTAGGAGCTCAGACAGATGCGTAAGCAATGGCCACTCTAACACAGTCAAAGCTACCACAGAAACGTGCAGAGGTCCTGTGTGAACGCTGGCAGGAGTGGGAGGTAAGGGAAGGATTCCTGGGAGAGAAAGTTTCAGTGGAAAGAGGATCAGGTGGCTTCTTCTCTGGGGAGGAGAGAAGCATCCCTGCTGGTAGGAACTTGGGCAAAGACCCACAAACAGGTGGAGTGACCTGTGCTGGGAGCCCTGAGCAGGCATCACTAGAGTTGTGGTTCTCCACCAGGGTGATTTCACCATGCCACTCCCAAGCCCCCGCCAGGGACATTTAGCAATGTCTGGAGACATTTGTAGTTGTCACATCTAGTGGGGAGGGGTGTTGTTACTGGTACCTCGTTGGTAGAACCCAGGACAGCCGCTAAACATACCTCAATGCACAGAACAGCCTCCAACAACAAAGAATTATCTGGTCCACAATGCCAATAGTGTTGAGAAGCCTGCCTTGGAGGATGGAGTGTGAATAGGAGAGCGGCCACCTGTGGGAAACCAATATTCCTGTATCTGGGGAGCTGCTGCCATCAGACCTGCCTTCCCTAAAGCAGAGATACAAGACCTGTACCACATCAGCAGAAGAAAAGAGTGGGAGAGGTCTAATCTGGAGAGTGGAAGTATAAATAAATTCTAGGAGCCAGTTTGACATCTGCACTCATACCTCAGTTGTGTTTGTTGAACAAGACTCTGCTGTACCAACAGAAAGCAACCTGGGGGCCATGATGGAGACGATTTGTACACCCATCCCAGGGAGCAGCAGGTCACCCAGTTTATCCACAGGATTTGCTTTGCCTGGTTAGCCCACAGTGGGACACAAGAAGGAGAATTGGAGCTATTCCCAAGGGCCATCTGGGATCAGACATGATCACCAAGGACTGCGGAATTCCCTCTGCAAACCCGGGAACATTTCCTTCGGGAGAAAGAAGCTCCAGGTGTAACTGTCTCTACAGTGAGTTCCCAACTCTAGGAATACGGAAACACTTTCCTCAAAAGAGCTGTCAGGAAATGCAAATCAAAACCACAATGAGGTATCACCTCACACTGGTCAGAATGGCCACCATCACAAAGTCTACAAATAATAAATGCTGGAGAGGGTGTGGAGAAAAGGGAACCCTCATTCACTGTTAGTGGGAATGTAAATTGGTGCAGCCACTATGGAAAACAGTATGGAGGTTCCTTAACAGACTAAAAGTAGAGTTACCAGATGATCCAGAGATCCCACCCCTGGGCACAGATCTGGAAAAAGAACCCAAAAACTCTAATTCAAAAAGATACATGCACCCCAATATTCATAGCAGCACTATTTACAAGAGCCAAGACATGGAAGCAACCTAAGTGCCCATCAACAGACAACTGGCTTAAGAAGATGTGAGGTGTGTGTATATATGTGTGTATATATATATATATATATATATATATATATATATATGGAATATTATACATAAAAAAGAATGAAATACTGCCATTTGCAGCAACATGGATGGACCTATAGAATATTATGCTTAGTTAAGTCAGACAGAGAAAGGCAAATACTATATCACTTATATGTGGAATCTACAAAATAGTACAAATGAATCTATATACAAAACAGAAACAGACTCACAGACATAGAAAATAAACGTATGGTCACCAAAGGGGAAAAGGAGGGGGGAAGGGGTAAATTAGGAGTATGGGCTTAACAGATTCAAACTATGATACATAAAATAGATAAGCAACAAGGATTTACTGCATAGCACAGGGAACTGTATTCAATATCCTGTAATAACCTATAATGGAACATAATCTGAAAAAAAATAACTCAATCACTATGCTGTATCCCTGGAACGAGCACAATATTGTACATCAACTATACTTCAATTTAAAATAGGAGCTGCCAGGAAGCAGGCTGGGAACTCTGTGAAAGATCCACAAAATTGCAGAAGCAGCGTCTCACTGAGGTGTTTACTGAAAGTTGCTACAGGAAAGAGAAACTCCTCCCAGCATAGGCCAATGGGGGCGACCACTACCAACTGTCACCAACCAGGGGAGACCTCCGGGCCTCACTAACAGCCCACAGCTGTGCCCGAGAGCGACACGGGAGCCAGCGCCTCAGAAGTTTCTGATGCAACCCCCCACCGAGATGGTCAGACAGAGTATCCTATCTACTTTCAGGGACTTGTTTATCAGAGTTCTCTCTCCCCATCCAAGCACGGGCCACCCTAGACATCTTTGTAGGAAGTATCATGGGCTTTCAACATACCCATCACTGAGAGGAAAAGCCAGGCCACCACCAACAAACTTTACCAGGAAGAGGTCTAGAAACGCCGGTTTAGCCAGGAAGCCTTGAACTGTTACCCTGTGCTCGGAGCCTGGGTGGACGAGATGGCCTGAGGGGAGATGATATTCTGAGATACCTTGGCTGACAGTTGTGGCCAAATACAAAACAAAACAAAACAATACTTTTTCTTTTTCCTACCCCAATGCTACTCCCAAACCTGCTAGTCTGGCTGTGGGAAATCAGCTGAGACAAGAAAAAGAGAACACAATAAGGCCATTTATCCTGAAACAAACTGGTCCTTCAGTTTCCGCAAGACATCACATAACTCACCCCTCCAAGGAAGCACTTGCACGTCAGTTGCCTCGCTCTCTGGGCACAGAGCACCATTAACTTAAAAAATGTATAAACTGTTGTGGCAGACACAGGTCATCAAGCACGGTGCTGGGGAAAGGGTGGTTTGGGGTCCATTTATGGAAACATGCCAGGGATTCGCAGGCTGCAAACTTCCCCGATGGAATCTTTTGAAAAGGTTTCTCCTTCCCTCTGGCAATCCCACCAGCAGCAGACCTGTGCCCTGGGAAATGTAGCCTGGAATTTCCATCTGCCAAACACCAGGGCTTTTGCATCTCAACTTACTCTTAACGTAGGGTCCCTTCCGTGAAGTCATTTGAGGATGCAGCCTGCCGCTCTACCGCTGGACCCTATTTTTAAATATCCTGTGATCTAATTATTTTTACAACCAAATTTTCACTTGACTGTTCGGCCTCCTCTGAGACTATGTCATCACTCAGCCCTATTTGCAGGTTTAAGTGCACGGCTCTGAGGCTGTCTGAACACAGGAAAAGGTTTTGTTGTGCATATGTGTGCATAATGTCTTCATTGCTAAGTCATTCCTAAATCGTTAACCGCTTTAAAGACGTGTTCCATAAAAACCTGCTTCTGGGCTCCATCCTAGGCGGTGGAGCCAGCATGGTCCTGGCTGGATATTTCAGGAAGCTGAGGAGCAACCGCGAAGAACTGTTATGCCTAATCATGGCACCCGTCCGGATACTGTAGGAAAACTGCGACCCAAAATACCTCCTGAAGACAGAATGACTACATGGCCTGGGGCCGTCTGGCAGCGTCAAGGTGTTGGGTTTTTCCAAGAATGGCACATAGAAGAAGACTACTAAGGGTTGAGCTTTACTTGGAAAATGGCCCTGTCAACGCCAGGAGAAGCGCTGGCAGTGTGGAAAATAAAGAAAGCTCTCGTGTAAGAAAATCTACCATGGGGCAATGGCATGATGGGAAGTATGGCACCGTCAAGAGCCACGTGTGGCAGCAGACAGATCTGGGTTCAAATCCCAGCTCTGCACCTTTCTAAAAGTGTGGCCTTGGAACAATCTAATTAACTCCTCTGATGGCCAGTTTCCCATCTATAAAAATGAAGAACATTGCGTAAGGAACAAAGAAGATCATAAAGTAGCACAGCACCTAGAAATAGTAGCTGTTAAAGCATTATTATCATAATTATTTTCTCATATTAACTTCTTATATCTGTAGAGTGTTTTAGAGTTTGCAAAGGGCCTTCCTAATCATCCTTTTTTTAGGAAAACTAGGTAATTTATTCATGCAATTAAAAATTCAAAACAATATACAAATACACAATGAGAGTCTAGTGCCCACCTGTGTCTGTCTGCCCACTCCCTTCCTCACTGCTGCTCCTTCAGGCAACCACTTTCTTTAGCTTCTTATGTATCCTCCAGTGTTCCTTTCTTTGTTTTGTTTTGTTTTGTTTTGTTTTGTTTTGTCTTTTAAACCCGGGCCTTCGGCAGTGAAAGCGCAGTCCCAACCACTGGACCGCTGGGGAATTCCCTCCAGTGTTCCTTTATGCACACACAATATGCATGTATTCAGATATTTTCCCTTCTCTTACACAAAGGTAGCATTCTATTTACACTATTCTATGCTTTGATGTTTTTACCTTACGATAAATCTTTACTATGGACAGATCCTACAACTAAACTGTATTCCATGGTGTGACTCTATCCAAGTTTCTTTAACCAGCCCCTTCTGGGTGGACACGTGGGCTGTTCCCAAGGCCAGCCTTCCATTACTCCCGACACTGCTACAGTGAAGACCCTCGTCCATTGTCATTTTGTACAAGAGCAGGCACGCTCTTAGAACAAACAGAATAAATAGCAATGAGATCAAAGGGCACGAGCATCTGTGATTCTGATCCATGTTGCCAATTGCTCCCCATCAGGACTGTACCATTTTGCACCTCCTCCCGCAATGGACAAGATTTTTACAAAGAAGCAATCCCTTTGAACACTTTCACTGTCTCTTCTGCTAGCTACCCACCCCATGTTTCCATGGGTTTCTGTACTTTTACCATTTTAACCATTGTAAATGTACAATTCAGTGGCATTAAGTACATTCAAAATGTCATGCAACCAACACTACTGTCCATCTCCAGAATTCGTTCATCATCACTGAAGCTCTGTACCCATTAAACGATAACGTCCCATTCCTCCTTCTATCCATCCTTATCCTGTCCTGGCACTTATCCATGTAGCATGGTTTGAAGGGAACCAAGCCCCCTGCCAAGCCCCCTGAAATACTCCCATTTGCTCTCAGAACCATAACATTCTTTCAGTAATAACGGAACAGAGATTTTCATCGTATTATGAGAAATCAGCTTGGCAGAAAAAAACTGCCCTGGAAGAGGAAACGATAATCTTAAACTTACACATAAACTGGTGCGTAAGTCATTTCTATGTGCAGCTTGCCATGCGGGTTGGGGTGCAGGATGCTGGAAAGGGGAGTGATGATGGTGTATCTCATGGCATGTGCAGCTAAGAGGATCAGAAAGGGAAGGCTGAGGCCAAGGACACATTTATCTGCTCACTCCACTAAGGGCAAGGCCTGGTTATCAGATACAGAAGGGTGAATCTAGTTTTGCAACAGGCAAATACTTTGTTTCCTAAGCCCTACAGTTCTGTAAGCACCTCCCTACCAGGACCAACCTCTCCCCAGACTCTCCAGCCTTGTCCAGATTCCTTGTTCCAATCTCCAAACCTCTCCAAAACTACAAGCCAGAGGGGTTAGGGGATAGGGAGAGAAAAGGAGGTGACAGTACATAGAAGGGACGCTAACTGAGACCATGCAGGTGAAGTGCTTAGCAGAGGGTCTGGCGCCCAGTACGTGCTCAGTAAATGGTGACGATGATATAGATGATGAAGACGATGATAATGTAAATCATGGACAAGCTTCCTCCAGTAGCAGCTGCTTGAACCATGGCTCAGCTCCTATCTATTGTAGCTGCTAACTTCCTTATTCTGACCTGGAACCTGTCCCCCTCCAGCTCCCACCCACGGATCTTAGTTCTACCTCTTGAGCCGCACAAAATCTGACTACCCTTCCAGGTATACACACCACCTACCAGTGGGTTGAAGAGAGTGATGATGGTTCTTTCTGGCATCTCCTCTTCTCCAGTTGGAACGTGCCATCATTCTGCACACATCCTTCATAAAACTCGGTTTCTAGAGCCTCATCAAGTGTTTTGACAGATTGGAAGAACGGAGGCAAGGAGAGAGTGGTTCCTGTCCCGTGAAACATAGAGATGGAACACAGCTGAGGAACAGGTAGAGCTTGATGGACACAAAGGCTGAGGGAACAGGATGAAAAGTGAGGGACTCCCTGGGTCAGAGGCTCAAAGAAATGGTTCCTGACGTCTCACTCCAGAGTGGAGACCCATGAGGGTACCAACGCTGGACTCGGCTGGTCAGCCCTGGACCAGGGCTTGATAGTGTTCCACGGCCGAATCCCCGGAGATTCTGTTATTTAAGTGTGCTACTTCTGAGGTTCACCTCATGTGAGCCCATCTAAGTGGGATATTAGCGAGCCACCCTCTCTATCTTTAGGTGGAGAATTAAGCTGGGGTATGATAACTTTGAATTTCACGTTCCAGGGGCCAAGTCCCACTTTGACCAGAAGAGACCTCTCTCTCCTGTGATAACCTGTTTGCAGGACGGGACAGAGTATTGGAACAAAGTGCCACAGAGCAGGGAGGAGACACTGAGTACAGCTTTCCTCCTTCCCCTGGAAACCCCTGCAGCCTCCACGACCTGTGGGCACATCACAGCACCAGCATTAAGATCTACCAATCAACAGTGGTTAACAGGTTGGCAGATCCCTGGCGCTGAACTCCAATTAGATTATATGTCTACACACATTTTTTTTTTTTGTCCCATGTGATTCTGCAGCTCAAATTATCCAAGTATGTGTTCACTACTGCAACTCAGCAGCTTAATTTCCTAAACCTTCATTCATTCCTTCCCATGGAGAAAACCTCCTCCATCCATTATCCTCCCTCCTCACATCACTCTTCTAAAAACCTCCCTAGAGCAAATGCCCACAAACACTCCCTTCTCTATTAAGCCCAGCAACAATTTCAAGAATGAAGGCAGAAGTGCTCTTTGACACACAGAACACAGCACCAAGAAAGTTCATGGCCCCTGGTGTCTCCTCTAAGGGTGTCACCGAACACCTGTGAGCAGAATAGCCATCAGCGGCTCCCTGCTTCTCCCAGTTCACTAACCACAGGGTCGTGCAGCCAGTTGCAAGACACCTGGTCGGTGTGAACAGTCCCCATGACATCACCAGCTGGGTTACTTGTGCATGCCGGGACAGATCCAGGTGGCTCGGCACTGGGGCCTGGAGGATTCTCCTACACAGTGGATGGACGTGGAGGTCAAGTTCAGGTTCCGTGGCCCCGGGTGGAGGATAGGCGTTGCTGCACAGAGCCAGCCTTGCCCTCCCCAGGCTGTGACCGTAAGTGCTTCCCAGCAATGTACCACCTTTATTGATTCTGCCTAATTTTTCTCCCCATCCACCTTCTCTTTTCTGTTTTGGATGGTAGTGACTGCCTGAGTTAGCCCTTATGAGTCAACTCCACCTACTTTTGGTCCAACTCCACTCCTGGCTTGGTGATCTTCCAAGACAAATGCAGAAGCCACAGGAGGCTGGAGAGGTGCCCTGGCAGAGAGTTGCCTAACAGAACTTCAATTAATTTCTCAAGTTGCCATCAGGATCTCCAACATGGGAGCAGAGCTCAGCGTCCAAGCCTGGCGGGTCACCTGGCTGGCGTACTAGGTAGACATTTAGGATATCGGGGCCTCTTTACCTCTGCCTTTCAATACTAGAACCAATTCCTGATTCCAACACTCATACACACACGAGAGGGAAAAAGCTTTTGAATTCCACATACTTCCTAAGTCAAGAGGCAGAATGAAAGGAAGGCGAGAGAGGCAGTGAGGAAAGCAGACACGGAAGCAGAGAGAACATCACTTCCAGTTTGGCTCCGGTCTCTCTCTCACACTTAGACCCTTAACTGTGCTCACTCCACACTTCAGACTTACAGCCCTCCTGTTCCCCAGCACCCACGGTGGCTCTAGAATTTTTATATAAGAAGTTGAGAATCTGGTTGGAAGAGGAACTAGGGAACCGTTTTGAGGCCACAGTGGCTTATTAAGCACAGTCCCTTGATGTTGAATAAATACTTCGTGGGGGTGACTCAGGCATGATCAGGGTACTCACACTGCCCAGCAATTGCCACTCCAGTTGGTTGAGTCCTTCTCTTTCCTCTCAACTCACGATGTCCATGCCATGGACTTAGCTTTTCTCCTCTCCCTTCCTTCCCCTTACCCAGAAGAACACTGCACAGACCTTCCCATGCTCAGCTTCTCAGTGAGACCCAATTAAACACATTCAGTGAATATTGCTTATTTACTCGGCAGCTGGGTATGGTACCTGGATGGATGCCAGGCACTGCCTAACAAGCCCTGAATCTATTCAAGGCTTTACAGTTTGCAAAGCTTCCACATTCAGCATCTTCTTCAAGTCTCACAACTACTTAGAAGAGAAACGGTCCTTATCCCACCTTAAACATGAGGACAAAAACAAGCATGCCAACACAAATTTTAGACACAGAGACCTGAACTGAAATTTCACCTCTAATTGCTCTGTGTGAGCGGGGACAGGTGTGAGTCTCAGTTTTCCCATCTATAAAATGGGACTGTAACTACCCCCCTTGTAAGATTATTGTTAGATCTAGAGATAACATATTTAAGCTGCCACACAAAGTATGTGGAATGGAGTATAAGCTCTTAAATGGTAACAACTTTAATTTTTTTTTTTTTTTTTTTTGCAGTACGCGTGCCTCTCACTGTTGTGGCCTCTCCCGTTGCAGAGCACAGGCTCCGGACGCGCAGGCTCAGCGGCCATGGCTCACGGGCCTAGCCGCTCCGCGGCACATGGGATCTTCCCGGACCGGGGCATGAACCCGCGTCCCCTGCATCGGCAGGCGGACTCTCAACCACTGCGCCACCAGGGAAGCCCTTTTTTTTTTTTAAATGGTAACAACTTTGATGACAATGAAGATGATGGTCGTGGTGGTACTGGTGATGATGATGAGTACACTAACCAAGATGTTGGTAGTGGTTTTGTTGTTTATATTTTCTAATTTTTCTACAGACTACTATCATCTAAGAAAAAAAAAATGATTCAAGTCCTTTCAAATCCTCCTGATGAGAGCCTGATTCTTCTACTCTAGGGCATCACGTTAATTCTGAGAAAACCCACTAGGAAGCCAGCAGCTTTGGGAAGATGCCATCTTAATGCCTGGCCAAGGCCTCATTCCCCTTGCTTGGTCTCACTCACCACGTATTCAAGTCCAGGTAATTGTGCCCAGCAGCCACAGGCCCCATGTAATTGCCCCTAAATTGCTCCAGTAGCCTTTCTAGGCGAGAGTTCTTCACAATTAGTCCTCGCATCACGATGTTGAAAGACGAGTGATTATTTGGGGGAATTACTTGTCAGCAAGAAGACTAGGCTCTGATAGGACATAATAGAGGCCGTGTGTTCATTACAATCTGCGAGATGCTATCACATCGTTTCTTAATCCTCAGCTCATTATGCATTCCAGCCTCAGCCCCCTGTCGTTACTGTGAGCTTGTTACACCTGCAAAGAAAAGCATCTCAAGTGAGGACAGTTTCAGGACTGTGAGGGCGCATCCGTATGCAGGTGGTCAGCAAGCATCTTCTTCATGAGCCTAATTTTGCCTTGGATCCAGAGAACAGCACGTATATCTTCGAGGGCAAGCACGCCCACACGCACACAGAGGCAGGCACGCTTAGGACATCTCGTGAAAAATATCTAAACGCTTCCTGATTACATTCCTTCTATTTCGCCTTCTTTGGGTCTGTTTGTTTTTTTTAAGCAACTAGGAATGATTTCTTGAGATAGGAAGCCAAAATTCTCAATCAAGTATTCAGTGTACCAAGTATTCTCAATCAAGTGTTCAAAATTCTCAATCAAGTGCCAAGCCTGACGTAGGCACAGGGGGATAACAGAGAAGGAGAACACATGTCCTCATGGAGTTTGTAATTGAGTTAGAGAGAAATGCTCAGTGCCCACAGAACAAGGAGCAAAAAGAGTGGCAGCAGCAGGAGAGCAGGAGGGTAAAATCATATTCCAAATGTCCCTGGCGTTCTGAGAACAGAAGGGAGAGTGCATCGGGGGAGACCTAGGGGAGAAGTAGACATTGAGTTTAGCCTAGAGGAATGGGTCAGGCAGGGGGTAGAAGCAGGGAGGATGGTCTTCTGTGAGCAGAGGGAAAGAGAAGGGATGAGAGAGAGAGAGGAGGACGCGTGTGTAAATCTTGATGAGAAACGCGACAGGTCTCCATGGCGCTACTCTGATGTCCTCGTTCTCTGGGGTAGATTAAAGAGTTGGGGGTAAAACGGACAGGGGCTAGGAAGCTAATGAGGCCCTTGCCCTCAGGAAAGCTTAAGGGGAACTGGCTCCTGCAATCTTGTTTTATAGCTTAGAACCCCATCTTCCAATTCGGCAGGACTCTTCTGTATCAGTTTCACCCTTGACGGGGTGCTCTTCATGCTTGCTGAGGGCGTCCATAGTTGCGGATCACTTGTTCCGTACAGCTTAAGGAGAGCCAAATCCCTAAGGGCAGTAGCCTCAGATTTCATCCCTCTTTGTTCATCCCATAAGTGTGAGCCTCCACTTTCATTCTGCCCCACCTCCCAAGCCAAGTCATTTTAGGATCTAGCCGCAGGGGGCCAGTGCTGGGTCAGCTCTCAGCGATGGGCAGGAGGCTTACAGGGATTAAGGCGAGGCGGGGGGACACCAGATTTGGTTTCAAAGCAATCTTCACCAGGATATTGGATGGCGTTTAGGGAGCCACTAATGGAGATGGGGGCGGGAGGTGGCCAGCCCTTTGGAAAATAATAACGCCTGAAGATTTTCCATCCTGATAGTGAAATCGAGTCGCCCAAAGGCGGGCCACCACTCGGGATCGCTGCCCTACTTTGCGCGGTTAGGGGGGAGTCAATGACACCAGGAGGCCTTGTACCAGGCCAGGGAAGGAAAAAGCCACCAGCAGCGCTGTCTCCAAGTCAGCACCGGGGCAGGACAAAGGCCTCATGGGATCCGAAGCCAGTCTGGGCCCAGGAAGGGGATGAAAAAGTAGCTAATTAACCATTTTGCCAAGGTCGGCATTCAGGGAACGTGGCCTTCAGGATTGCTGACTCAGAAGTCACCCTCTAACACAGAGCCTGGGCTTAATCCCTCTCAGCTCTCCTTTCCTGCCAGACCAAACTGTTTACCCATCCTGCTCAGAGCCTGCTGCAGCCTCCTTTCTGCCTTTCCCCAAGGCCATGCATGCTCCTCCAGTTCGCCTTCCGGACAAACCTCCCTGATTCCGTCCCCCGGTGGGACCCAGCGCTGCCACCGTGGATTTCTCTGTCTGCATTAGCGAACTCAGCAAGGTGCCACGAAAGAGCACGGGCGCTGCAGACCCAGGGCTGGAATTCCAGCTCTGACACTGGTGTGCGGGGGGAACTTGTAACCCTCACTCCCTGAGACTCTGTTCATGGACATCCTTACAGCTCACTCCTGATTTGCGGCGAGGACTAAGTGAAATGTGGTGGAGGTGAGGTGGCCCGCCTCTGGCCGGGCACATAGTAGGCGCTACGTTATTTCCCTCTCTTCAGAACATGGGCCCCTGAGAGTAAGAATTGGGTGCACTTCCTCTCTCCTCTGCGCCATCCCAGCGGGGCTAGAACAGGACTGTGTGTGCAGGGTGGGCTGGTGGCCAGCGCCCAGAGGTCTGCATTACCCTCCATAGAACCACCAACCCAAGGGGCCAACGTAGCATCGCTCTCCGGGCTCCAAGACATGGCAGTTCATCTGGGTAATGAGTTGAGAACTGCCCAGGCTGCCACCCCTCTCACCCACCAGCCTCACCACCCCCAGCCCTACCCCACATTCCCAGACACCCACACAACCTACCCTTTGCTGGTAGGGGCAAAATCAGCAGCAACTTCTGGCGGGGGGGCACAACTTCCCTCACTCACTCCCTTCTTCCCCCTGTGCTGACAGCTTTTTTAAAAGTCACGTTTCATTATCAAGACGGAAGATCTCCAGAGCTGCTTCCCAAGGGACGGTCAACTAAGCAGCAGAACAGCTCAATGGAAAGAACCAGAAGGCTATGACAGGATCCTGCTCTGCCATGTATTGGCTGAGCAACCTTGAGCCAGTCGCTTAACTTCTCTGAGCCTCTTTTTCCATATCTGCAAAAAAGAGAATTAAGAAGGAAAAATTGGCAGGGTTTTCAGTGAGAGGCTAAAGCAAGATAATGTATATGAAAGGGCTTTGTTACCAGAAAGGGCTGTAAAAAATGGGAGGGGTGGTTGTTTGGAAGGACATTTTTTACAGGAGACAGCCTAAGGCTATCTGCCTTCCACGTACAGATTATGTGCTTCCTATGTGACAGGCAGGGCACTAGGCTGGAGGAAAACAAAGGACCTGTTTCTGCCCTGGAAGAGCCTCCATTCTCTTGGAGGAGAGACACAGTGAATATGTCCTATGCCATGCGAGCAGGGCTATGAGGGGTGGAGCAGGTGGGGCTTAGGGAGCTGAGGAGGGTGGGGTTACTCGTGTGTAGGGCGTGGTCAGGGAGGGCCTTTGCAGCAGAACTGCCTGTCCGCAGACGCCTCCCACTGCCAACTCCCTTCCCCTGAGAGAGTCTGATGGCAGCCAAGGGAGGACGAAAGACCCCCTCCTATTGGTTGGCAGATTCTTGCCAACAACATCATTGTTGAAAGTCGTCCCAGAAGTACAAGCCAGTGCACTTACATAAGGAGAAAAATAAGAGGCACATATATGAGAAAGGAGGAAGCAGATATAATATGATATGCAGATGATATGATTATATATCCAATTAAACTGAAAAACTTTAGAAAGAAAAAGAGAATTGAGGGCATCCCTGGTGGCGCAGTGGTTAAGAATCCGCCTGCCAATGCAGGGGACACGGGTTCGAGCCCTGATCCAGGAAGATCCCATATGCCACGGAGCAACTAAGCCCATGCACCACAACTACTGAGCTTGCGCTCTAGAGCCCACGAGCCACAACTACTGAAGCCTGCGTGCCTAGAACCTGTGCTCCGCAACAAGACAAGCCACTGCAATGAGAAGTCCACGCACCGCAACAAAGAGTAGCCCCTGCTTGCTGCAACTAGAGAAAGCCCACGCACAGCAACGAAAACCCAGTGCAGCCAAAAACAAAATTAATTTTTAAAAAAAAACAGCAGTTACCTCTGGGGTTGGGGGTGGAGTAACTGGGATGGGACACGAGGGAACGTTCTGGAGTGATAAGATTCAATGTATGCAAGTTTTTACTCAAAAGAATAATAACTGTAAACAAATATTAAACTCGGAAGCAGTGCTGTCCAACAGAACATTCTCAGCGAAGGAAATTGTTCTGCGTCTGTGCTGTCGTCAGTCACTGTGGCTGCAGAGCTCCTGACATCGGGTGACTGAATCAGGTTCTGTGACACATAGGCTCTCCCAGATCCTCCCAGCCCTGTGGCCGGCAGGGCAGGGCGACCTTCACATCAGAGACAAAGGTGTTTTTGGAAAGAATGGGTAAGGGACTCACCCAAGGTCACACAGAGCAGCGAGACGACCAAGGGCAGAAAGTTCTGAATCTCCCCATTCTGAGGTATAGTCTCACTTCCCTCACATCGCAGAGGGAGAGAAAAGCCTTAGAGCTGGGGGTAAGGACAGACCTGGAAGATGGAAAAGCTCCGGGAGTCTCCGCAAGATGCCAGAGACGCTGAAGGCCCAACTTAGAGAGGACAAACTTCTTTCTGAAGGGGACGAACTCTGGTCTAACAATGACAATATTCTAGTCCATTCTGACACTTTAAACATGTAAACGCGGTTTCACACAGAGAGTCTTTCATTCCATCCTGGCAACTCGCAGGCTCCTTAGTTGTGGCATGCGAACTCTTAGTTGAGGCATGCATGTGGGATCTAGTTCCCTGACCAGGGATCGAACCTGGGCCCCCTGCATTGAGAGCTCGGAGTCTTACCCACTGCGCCACCAGGGAAGTCCCTGTGACACAGCTCTGTAAATGACAAGGCTAGAAACTGGAGCCAGAAGCCCAGAGGACAGCAGAGTCCTGACGAATCAGAGCCGAGCTAGAGCTGTCCAGACCCCACAGGAGTGGGAGGATGGAGTCATGAGCAGGCCCTTCTTTCTCACAGCAAGCACCTGAGCTGCGTTCTGCATTTGCCTCTGAGGTGTTTGCCCTTAGAGAGGGATTACCTTTAGCCCATGAATCTCCCACGTTCCTGACATCACTAGGATCATCACCACCATACGTAATGAGCCATCTCCTTTCGCCCAGCAAGCAGCATGCCGACCCCTTCTTTCTGGAGGCTGCGGTCAAGAGGGGAGCTTTACACGATCGAATTAACATAGGGAAAAGGGACTTCTGGGCTCTCCTATATCCCACCAGCCTGTCAGGATGGAAGATGGAAAATTCATCGCTAGTAAACCGTGTGCACACGTGCGCGCGTGAGAGACAGACAGAGAGAGACAGAGAGACAGAGAGAGACAGAGAGAGAAACAGAGACAGAGAGAAACAGAGACAGAGAGAGAAACAGAGAGAGACAGAGAGAGACAGAGAGAAACAGAGACAGAGACAGAGAGAGAAACAGAGAGAGACAGAGAGAGAGAGAGAGACAGAGAGAGAGAGAGAGAAAGAGAGAAACAAAGAGAGACAGAGAGAGAGAGACAGAGAGAAACAGAGACAGAGAGAGAGAGAGAAACAGAGACAGAGAGAGAGACAGAGAGAGAGAGACAGAGAGACAGAGAGAGACAGAGAGAAACAGAGACAGAGAGAGAGAGAGAGAACCAGAGAGAGACAGAGAGAGAGAGAGAGACAGAGAGAGAGAGAGAGAGAGAGAGAGAGTCTTTACAAAACCTTAAAGGGGCGGGTATTTTTTATTCTTATTTTTTTGAGATGAGAATTGAGTCAGAAGGGACTGAATGACCTACCCATGTCAGCTGTATTAAGTCTTCCTGTGTGCTATTCGCATGCCATCAATTATGGGACGTGCCTGGTAAGTTCCCTGAAAGCACCACTTTTAATCAGCAAAGGGCACTGCTGAAGTCACAGCCAGGTGTCTGTCTGACAGGGTCCTCCTTGGCTTCATTCTCCTTGGCCCCAGACTCAGGCATTGTCACTGTGCTGGTCCTCTGGAACACCTCCCCCAGTTGATGGATGGCATACTCAGCTCTAGAGAGCAGGCATTATGGAGACGCCCACTGTGCTAAGCACTGGGCCTGGGGCAGGAATGGGAGGGGGTGGAGACTGGGGGATATAAAGACACACAGCAGCAGGGGCTGGGTTCTAGAAGGTAATAGGCATCTAGGAGCTTAGACACCAGGGCTCCAGACTGAGCTATCAGTCACGTCCACAACCGGAGAGAACAAGTTGTTGATATTTGGCCTGCAAAGATAATACCTTATGAGTTGAAGTGAGACTCTGTGTCTTAAACATGGTCATAGCGATCGTTATGGAGCAGCTCCCGTTTGCCAGCCCCTGTGCTGAGCGCATTATACAGCACAGCCTCAATTAAGCCTCGTCTGAATCGAAGAGGCTTGTGAAACAGACGCGCTATCATCACCGTCTTACACATGAGGAGGCTGATGCCTGCCAGAAAGCCACCCAGCTTGGCTCGTAGGTGGTGGAGCCAGGATTTGAACCCAGGCAGTGCGATTCCAGAGCCTCATGCTGAACTGTCAGTGTAGGTCTCACCCTATAAAAGACTTTTTCCTGAGCCTCTGTGCATCTAACACACATATGGAAATTCAAGGAACACCTCATTTAAAACCTATATGATTACCTTTAGCCACGAAGGTGCAAAGTCCCTCTTCATCAGTTTACTAAACCCCTGCCCACGCCCAAATGAACGCTTTGGCCACATTTTTGTCCATAGGGGTGACATAAAACAAACAAAACAAATCCTTGTCTATCTGAGCATACAGGGGTCCCAGGCTACCCTCTGGGTCCTGAACTTCTTTGTCTCATTTTGTGGTCAGTTCAGAGGACCCCTAGGTTGGACATCACCTCATACCTGGAACATAGTACCTAGTGTAGGGGGCACTGGGGCTTGAAAAGGGCTCTGTCCTTTAGCAGCCTGTGTCCTGGGGTAACCTGTCCAATAAGCTCTAGAGCCCTGCCCTGCCCTCAGTACAGCAGAGATGACACTGCTGATAGCAGTGATCTGATAACAGATGACTCTGTCACTGACTGATCACCTGCTCAGTGCCAGGCACTTCCTGCCTTATCTAATTTGGTCCACACAGCCACCCTGGAAGGGAGGTACTATAACAAACTGCATTTTACAGATGGGGAAGCTGAGGCCCAGAGGGATAAATGATTTGTGCAGAGTCAGATAACTAGTAAGTGCCATGCCCATGTTCATTCTATGCAAGGCCTTGCTCTTGAACCACTGGCAGGTCTGTGGGCACCCTGCAGAGCTCTGCAGAAGATAAGGGCCCAGCAGGTGAATGGAAACACATCCCACCTCCCAGCACCTGGTCTTACTGGGCAGCCTGGGCTCCTGCCTAATTCCGTCCTCTTGGTCTTAGGCTGACTCATTCAGAGGTATAGAAAAATCCATCTCTTCCTGCCTTTTTTTTTTTTTTTTAATTTCCTTTTTATTTTTGGTTGTGTTGGGTCTTCGTTGCTGCACGCGGGCTTTCTCTAGTTGCGGCGAGCGGGGGCTACTCTTCGTCACGGTGCGTGGGCTTTTCATTGCAGTGGCTTCTCTTGTTGCGGAGCACAGGCTCTAGGTGCACGGGCTTCAGTAGTTGTGGCACGTGGGCTCAGTAGTTGTAGCTCACGGGCTCAGTAGTTGTGGCTCATGGGCTCAATAGTTGTGGCGCGCAGCTCTAGAGCCCAGGCTTAGTAGTTGTGGCGCACGGGCTTAGTTGCTCTGCGGCATGTGGGATCTTCCCGGACCAGGGATTGAACCCTGCATTGCCAGGCAGATTCTTAACCACTGTGCCACCAGGGAAGTCCCTCTTCCAGCTTTAAGAGACCACTTCTGCCGGATGGTACCCATCTCTAGAAACGACACATACTCCTTGATTGGGCAGCCAGCTTAGTGCAGCTCTCAACACAGGATAGGCATCTGATGAATGTTGATACAGGAACCCATTCATGTTCCACTCCTCTGGAGGTGGAATCCTGCCTCTGGTGGTGCGTGGCAGCCCCATCAGACGCTGCTTCTTCAGGCGCCAGGGCAGACTGTTTCGGCATTTCCCCAGCTGGCCCTTGCAGGTCTGTGCAACCACCTGAAACCAAGCAAGTCCTGAAACACATCAGACAGATCAATTGTGGAGCTGCCACCGGTAGGAGCTCATTAAGGATTTGTTTCCTCTGGGACCCAGAGAGCCCCTAGTCCCCAGCCCTCAGCCCATTCTCATCCTCCTTTCACCATCCTCCCGCCAAACATCCTTCTAAGTGCACATATGTAGTGCCAGGCCCTGTTCTAAATGCTTGACATGTATTAACTCATTCAGCCTCACAATCACCATTAGGCTAGGTTTGCTAGGAAAAGCCCTGGTTTATGTTATTGTATTATATTATCACATAGTGTCACATCATATCCCATCATATTATTCAATTTCATGGTGAAAAATACAAAAGAGATAAAAGGATATGCCAGCCCGTATCCAGGATGGGCTACCCTGCAACAGCTTTTAAATGGGGACCAGAATGGGCCCCTGCTTTCTCCCTGCAGCCCAGCCAGCTCTGCACTGAGTCCTGGCTGTGACCCAGACCAGAGCCAGAGACTTGTAGCCCTTGGGACAGGATGGTGGAGCCTGGGCTAAGCTGGTGTTTCCCAAACTTGGATCTTCCCAGGACTTCTGTCTCAATTTTTGCCCTATTCAACTAGTACCTCTACTTTTTAACTCTTTACTTAAGAATTAATATTTAAATTGGTTCACTTTAACTTGAAGAATTTTTAAAGGGAACAGCATCACTGTCCCAAAGGAGATGGTATGGAGTAGCTGCTAAGAACATGGATTCTGGATTGAATTCAAGCTCGGCCCTTTCCTCCCTGTGACTCTCTGGGTATTTACTAAAATTCTCCGAACTGCAGTTTCTGTAACTGAAAAATGGGGGCCTAGAACCTCTCTCATAGGGTTGTTGGTGAGGATCAATTCACAACAATGCTTGTAAGTTGGTGTTAGCTGCTACTTAGGAGATAACTGGAAAAACAAGCACAAAGAAAATCAAACAATTTATTAAATATTATTAACCAGACACTGCCTGCCTGAAGCCCAGTTTTCTCTTTGCCAGAGACAGAGATGGACAAAGGTTAGAGCAGTTTTGAAAACTTATAAACACCAAATGAGACTTTCTTCTTACTGTGTTCAGAAGTACTGAGGAGAGTGGAAAGGGGAATAACTATCTCGCGCTGTGAGACGCTATTATCAGGGCCATGCCTGTGTCCCATCTAGAACCATCTTGTGTACTACCTGTGTCACTCAGTCCACACTCCGGGAAAGGCTGGGTCGAGCAGTGGTTTCCTAGGGGTGGGGAGGGGGTGGAGGGAGGTCCCCGTCTGATCCTCCCAGGTCCTCTTCCTCCCCCACCCCTGCTGGGCTGTGCCTGTCTTCCCCAGCTGAGAATTACTATGTCTCACGAGAGTTGTCATTTGCGGGGGAGTGTCACTCACGTGAAGGGTCTAGAGGCAAGAAAAGGGGCTGAGACCAGCCTGTGAAGGGGAACCTTAGCCAATTTAGGCAACTGGTATTAAGATGGAACCTTAAGGGTCGTTTGCACCCACTGTAGCCCCTTCTTACTTAGTTCAACAACCAAGTGAAAAGTTCAGGCAGATGATGATAAAACCAAGACAAACGACAATTAGCTTAAATTGGACAAGGTAGTAGATGACAATAAGGAACTAGGGTTAGTATAGCTGGGTATGATGATTTCACAGCTATGCTTTTCTTTAAAAGTCCATATCTATTAGAGAAATACAGTAATGTCTTTGTCATTTTTTCCCTTTTTGTCAATTTTTAACTTATTTATCTGAGGCTATGTTATTAAGTGCAAATAAATTTGAACTGCTTAGTTTTCTGGTTCATTTGCCTTCCACGTAGAGTTTAACTAACGATTTAAAAAGAAATAATGCTGGGGAATTCCCTGGTGGTCCAGTGGTTACGACTCCGCGCTTTCACTGCCGAGGGCCCAGGTTCCATCCCTGATCAGGGAACTAAGATCCCACAAGCTGGGCTTCCCTGGTGGTGCAGTGGTTGGGAGTCCGCCTGCCGATGCAGGGGACACGGGTTCGTGCCCCGGTCCGGGAAGATCCCACATGCCGCGGAGCGGCTGGGCCCATAAGCCATGGCCACTGAGCCTGCGCGTCCGGAGCCTGTGCTCCGCAACGGGAGAGGCCACAACAGTGAGAGGCTCGCGTACCACAAAAAAAAAAAAAAAAAAAAAAAGATCCCACAAGCTGCATGGCATGGCCAATAAATAATAAATAAACAACAACAAAATAAAAATTTTTAAAAAGAAAGAAATAACACTGATCTTTACACATTTTTCCAGATATTAGAAAAAAAGAAACATAATCTAACTCATATTATGAGGCCTATAAAATATTGATATCAAAACTGACCAAAAAACAGTATGAGAAAGGAAAACTACAGGCCAAATCTTGTTCTTGAGATTGAATATTATATTAATGCAACATTCATTAATAAAATATTAGCAAGTTAATTTCAACAGTATATAAAAAGGATAATATACCATGACCACATTGAGTTTATTCTGAGAATACGAAGATGATTTAATATTGTGCCATATACTACATTAAGAAAAAAAAGGATAAAAATCTTGTTATCATCTCAATAGATTCACAAGAAGCATTTGAGAAGATCCAACATTGATTCACACATTATAAAAAGAAAACCTCAACCAAAAAGAAATAGAAGGAAACTCCCTTATCTGATAAAGGCAACCTACATAACAATGTACAGTAAACTTCAATTGCTCTGGACACCCAGCAGAAAGCAAACGGCACCCTTGGATGGGGTGACTTGAAGAGTTGGTGTTTTTTTTTTTTTTTTTTTTGGTCACACCTCTAGGCATGCAGGATCTCAGTTCCCCGACCAGGGACTGAACCCATGTACCCTGCAGCAGAAACACAGAATCTTAACCACTGGACCGTCAGGGAAGTCCTGAAGAGTGTTTTATACAGTAACTGTTTACATAGGTGGCATAGAATTTAAACAAACTAACAATGGATAATGTATCATCCCGGGCTAGTAAATGGGTGAAAGGACCTGAAGAGGGAAGAGAACAGAGCAATTATTATAAAATGGAAAAAGTGAGGGCTTCCCTGGTGGCACAGTGGTTGAGAGTCCGCCTGCCGATTCAGGGGACATGGGTTCGTGCCCCGGTCCGGAAAGATCCCACATGCCGCAGAGTGGCTGGGCCCGTGAGCCATGGCCGCTGAGCCTGCGCGTCTGGAGCCTGTGCTCCGCAATGGAAGAGGCCACAACAGTGAGAGGGCCACGTACCGCAAAAAAAAAAAAAAAAAAAGTTGGAAAGGCAAACCACCGAGAGGGAGAAGATCTTTGCAACACATACAACTGATGATAGGATCATATCCAAAATACAAAAACAACTCCTACAAAACGGCAAGAAACAAACATTCCAGTAGAAAAATGGCAAGAGTCTTGAACAAGAAATTCACAGGAGGAGCTCAGCCCCATTCAATATCAGAGAGATGCAAATTAAAATCACTGTGCGACATCACTATATACCCAACAGAATGTACAAGAAGTGCAAAAGTACGAAGAATGACAAATATACAAGAGATACAAAAACGTACAAATGTGTACAGCTTGAACTGATGAATCCAAGTGTGGGTGAGGATGTGAAGCTACAGGAACTCTCATAATGAGAGTAGGGGTATAATTCTGCTGCGACCACTCTGGAAAACAGGTTGGCACTACATACTGTAACTGAAGACAGGCATACGCTAGAACTCAGCAATCCTATTCCTAGCTGGAACAAAATGCCTATTCATAGAAACATGATTCTTGTAATCCCCAAATGGAAATTACTCAAATGTTCATTAACAGCAGAATGGATAAATATATTGTGATAACTTCGTACAATGGACAACTATACCAAAATGAAAATGTAGCAGACCACCATGGCATATAAATATATGCATGAATTTCTCAAACATAATGTTAAGACACACATTTTTAAAAAACATACAGTAAGGTTCTATTTATAAAAAATCAGAATTAAGCAATACTGTATTGTTCAAGGGTGAGTATGTACATGGAAAAATTATAAAAAAGAAAAGCATGGTTACCATAAAGTCAGGATAGTGGAATCCACTAGGACAAAGGGAGGGCAGTGTGAGTCGGAAGAAGCATGAGGGGGGCTTCCAGGATGATGGCAAAGAGCAATAATTACGTGTGTTTGCTTGTTTGTTGTTTATTGACCCATAAAGTTTTATGTAGTGAACTTCTCTGAATGTGTGTCATATTTCAAAATAAGTAAACTTGACTTGGTTAATTGGTTTGGCAATGAGAACTAGCTTTGCCACCTAGGATATCTGATGAACCTTTTCCAAGGTTTAGATGAAAATATGTTTAAAGCTTTCACTGAGACAAAAGCATTTCATCAAAAATATTATGATGATAAAGGTAAACTGAAACTTATGTTTGGATATTTCCCAGCTCTTTTTGTGAATATCAGTTTAAACAAATGTCCCTCTGTAAAGGAATGAGACGGTAATTTATAGTCATTTGATAGGTCTTGGTACATAGCCTTTTTGATATAATTCCCAGGAATTGAGAACATGAATTACTCTAATGATTGGGTTGCAAATCCTTTGCAAATCAATGATTCCTAATTCTTCGCTTTCAACAAAACTTGAGGACTTAGTCAAACTATTAGCTGATGTAATGTTAAAAATGGTTTTTGATGATATATCAAGTGATTTTTAAGCATGTAACTCATAAAAAGTTCAAAGAATTATATATATGACAACTTTATAATAAAATATGTCCATTCCTATTTACTTGCTTATGTGAGCAAAGCTTCCTAGTGTTTACCTCTATTTTTTAAGATTTACTTATTATTTATTTATTTAACTTATTTATTTTTGGCTGCATCAGGTCTTACTTGCGGCACGTGGGATCTTTGTTGAGGCATGCGGGATCTTTCTTGCAACACGTGGGCTTCTCTCTAGTTGTGGTGTGCGGGTTTTCTCTCTCTGGTTCTGGCGTGCAGGCTTCAGGGCGCATGGGCTCTGTAGTTTGTGGCACACAGGCTCTCTAGTTGAGGCACGCAAGCTCAGTAGTGTGGCGCGCGGGCTTAGTTGCTCCACAGCATGTGGGAGCTTCCCAGACCAGGGATCAAACCCGTGTCCCTTGCGTCGGCAGGCGGATTCTTAACCACTGCGCCACCAGGGAAGTCCCACTAATATTGTTTTGCTCAATTGTATATTCATTAAAATTGTAATAACAACTACTGAAGCCCGCGTGCCTAGAGTCCGTGCTCTGCAACAAGAGAAGCCACCGCAATGAGAAGCCCACGCACCGCAACGATGAGTAGCCCCCTGCTCGCCGCAGCTAGAGAAAGCCCACGCGCAGCAATGAAGACCCAATGCATCCATAAATTAATTAATTTAAAAATTTATAATATGGCTCAATCCAGGTCACATATTCAATCTTTGGAGATATATGATCACAAGAAATAAAAAATATTTTAATTCGTGTGTGTGTTTAATTTTATTGCAGAGACACAAGATGTAATCTATAAGACTTTCAAGCATAAAAAATGTTAGAAAGAAATTCTGTAAGATACATAGAGTTTGTTCATGTATTTTTAAATAGATGATGATATCAGATTACTATGAAATTTAATGTCTTTAAATACATTTTAAAGTGATGTGACAGTTTTAGAATGTTAACAGTTTCAATAAGTCAGAATTACATCCTTTGCAACTATTTAAACGTATCAAAAATTCTGGAATGTCAAC
This sequence comes from Stenella coeruleoalba, assembly GCF_951394435.1. Lineage (NCBI taxonomy): Eukaryota > Metazoa > Chordata > Mammalia > Artiodactyla > Delphinidae > Stenella > Stenella coeruleoalba. Next base: position 55,392,472 of record NC_137162.1, on the reverse strand, counting down.
TTAAAAATGTGCCCAGGGGTATGTAGTTTTTTAAGCCCAGTGGCTTAAATAGACTAATGTTTTATTCTTCTACATAAAAGAAGTCAGAGACAGACAGCTCAAGCTGGTGTGGCAGTTCCTTGAAATGATCAGAGGCTCAGGCTCCTTCAGTCCTTCTGTTCTGCCATCCTTGGAAGGTGGCTTCTACCCTCAAGGCCACAATATGGCTACTGGAGCTTCAGCCATGACCTGGGAATCCCAGGGAAGGGCACAGCAGCTCTGGAAGCAGGTCCGCTATGCTCTTACACTAGGTTATAGCCTCCAAGAATATAGGACTAAAGGTAGCATTTTACTCTTTTGGGTTTTTTGTTTGTTCTTTTTTTTTTTAAGAAGGATGATTTATTTTATTTATTTATTTGTTTATTTACTTATGGCTGTGTTGGGACTTCATTGTTGCGCGCCGGCTTTTTCTAGTTATGTCGAGCAGGGGCTACTCTTCATTGCAGTGCTCGGGTTTCTTATTGCATTGGCTTCTCATTACAGAGCAGGGCTCTAGGCGTGTGGGCTTCAGTAGTTGTGGCACATATGCTCAATAGTTGTGCCTCACAGGCTCTAGAGCGCAGGCTCAGTAGTTGTGGCGCATGGACTTAGCTGCTCCGCAGCATGTGGGATCTTCCTGGACCAGGGCTCGAACCCGTGTCCCCTGCATTGGCAGGCGGATTCTTAACCACTGCGCCACCAGGGAAGTCCCACTCTTTTGTTTTATATATCAAAATTTGAATGACTCAGATGGAGATAAGGAGTGCTACTTGCTGGGGGGCCTCCCCAGAGACCATTACAGGCACATGACCCCATTCAGACCTGGGATCTACAAGGGCAGGTGGTGGATGACTTGGGGAAACTTTTCCCTCCTCAAGGATCTCTTTATCTGTGGCTGTAGTGAGAACAAGGCTTCCTGCAGCCGCCTCAGTCCGAGCCTCAGGATGAAGCCAGCACCAGGGGGAGGACAGAGCTGAGAGAAGCACAGAGAAGCCATGGTGCCAACACCCGCCCAGTCTTTGGACTTCCCAATTATAGGAGCCAATATATCTCCTTTATTATGTAAGCCAGTTTGAATTTTGCTTTCTTTTACTTGGTCAGTGAAAGCATCCTAGCCAACATAAGCCCTATTCAGTTTGAAAGTACTTTTACTTTTATTATCTCATTTGATTCTCTCAAAGTGGGTCAAGAGCAGAGATTGAGAGTCCAAAATGTAAAAGAACTTGCTCAAGGTCACATGATAGAAAGATGGTGGACAGGGATGAGACCCAAACCCAGGTTTCCTTACTCTGAGTTCAGTGCTCTTTCCAGTGGAGCACACTGCCTGTGTGGATTGCCAAGCAGAAGGTGTTCTGATGACCTGGAGGGGTGGTCCATACTACAGACAACATACTAGGGATGAAACCAAGGCTTTGGGGCTGACATCAGAAAAGGGCAGTGGTCGTGGTCTCCCCAAGTCACACCCCTCTGTCCCTGTTGGGCCTGGGATCTCGGACTGGGTGGCCCCCAGAACCAAGCCCCCAACAATGGAGATTTGGATGGGGATCTTACTTGCTAATGGAGACACCCGTGGAGGAGCCAGGGAGGGGTTTCCAGAGCACAGGGATACCAGAAGTCAGTGATCAAGGAGATTGGGAGAGTCTGGTGAGAATCCACTGAGTACGGGCCTGAAGGTAGGCATTTGTAAATTAAACCTAAAAGCTAAATAAACACACACACACACACACACATATACATATACATATATATATATATATTTTTTTTTTTTTTTTGCGGTACACGGGCCTCTCACTGCTGTGGCCTCTCCCGTTGCGGAGCACAGGCTCCGGACGCGCAGGCTCAGCGGCCAGGGCTCACGGGCCCAGCTGCTCTGCGGCATGTGGGACCTTCCCGGACCGGGGCACGAACCCGCGTCCCCTGCATGGGCAGGCGGACTCTCAACCACTGCGCCACCAGGGAAGCCCTAAATAAACATATTTTGAGAATATCAGCAGCAAGAGCGTTCAGCCGCAGGATAACCCTCCCCCAAGCCACTCACTGACACTTGATATTCCACCCGTGGAGGCCATTCCCTTAACTTTAGAGTTGAAATGCAACTCCCCCTTGCCCCTCCGCACCCCTGGGGAGCAGCGAGCTGTTAGGCATTGACTACCACTTGTTCTGTGTCGTGAATGGGTTATCACTCCCTTCCTAAAAGACAGGGAGAGCGAGTCTTGATCAAGATAGGAAGGATCCCCAAAAGGAAGTTAAGGACTCCATGGACCCAGGAACACCTGCTCCCTGGGTGTCGCTGGGCTTCTCTTGTCTGACAGGTACAGGGCCATCATTATGGGCCTGGAGAAGACACAGACAAGCTCGCTGAGCTAGTCTGATGCTCGGAGGACACACTCCTTCCCCTCCTACCTTTCCTCCTCAGTCCTCCCCACACCCAGGGAACAATGCCAACAGGAAGAAACATGTCCATTTCCACCCACTGTTCTCAGTCTCCTTCATCCCAACTTCTGAGTCCTGCTGTGCCTGGGAGGGGCTGGCCCTGAGCCAAAGGTGGAGGCTACAAGCAGTTGACTTGCCTGTGGTTCTCTTGGGGATGTTTGGGCTCCCCCAGCTTTATTAGGCAGAAGGGCAAGCGCAAGAGGAACAAAATGTGGACCATCCAGTCTCCTGGGGAAGACATCACCACCAACCTTAAGTCAGAAGCAGAACACTAGCCATGTCAGATCAACACAAGGGACAGTAAAAACCAAAAGAAATCTCTCCAGTAGAGTCTCACAGCCTTGGCTTTGCATCTGGGCTCTGCCACTCCTTAAGTGTGACCTCAGGCCAGCTACTTAAACTTCCTGTGTCTCAGATTACTGCGATGATGATGACACAGACTCACAGAGCCCTTCAATGAGACGATGCGCACTTAACACAGTGCCTGGCGCACAGTGGGTGCTCATTAAATGAAGGCTCTTATTTTTACTTGCCTTGGGTCGGGGAGAAGGGCAGGAGATGGGAAATATTGCAAAGGGAAGGAAGATGAAATTGTGGGTGGGGAGGATTGCGGGGCATTTTGTGAATATTAATAACATTGCAAACAGTGAACAATGGTCACCAGACCTAGGTTTGGGCAGGCAAGGTGTTCAGTAAGGTTTTCGATTAGATTTAAGGGTCCTTCCAGGATTTCACAGAGCCTGGGGCTGGCGTCCACCTTTATTGTTTGTGATACCTGCGGCTGACCCCCCAAGAAGGAGCATCCCTACCATTGAGTGGCGGAGAGTGTGCTCGTTTGCAAAAGGCCCTCAGTGATTTTGAGTCACTGCCACTAAGGACCACACTCTCCTTGGGGCTGAGAATCATTGCTGAAGAGGATTAGTGGGATTTGGGTCCCTTAGGGAGTCAGATCTTGGACCAGGTCCCCATCTTCCCCCGTCATCACTAACCTTGCTCTCCTCCTTTTTTTCTCTGCCCTCTGCATCTCTGCAGACTGTTTCGCTGGATGGACCCTTAGGGGTGGTCTGGCCCAGCCTCCTCACTGACAAACACTGAGGACCAGAGAGGACATGAACTCAGTCCAGGTTTGCACAGGAGGCCTGAGGTTGCTTTGGGGCTCAGCTAGGTCTGGGGAGCCCATGACAGCGTTCGTCCCCTCCCCTCAGTAGCCACGTGCTCTTCCATATGTAGATGGCTCACAAAGGCTCACACATATAACCCACGTGCATGGTTCATGTATGGAAAGTCCAAGCTGGCATGGCAAGCGTTGATAAGCGGTAGCTATCATTATTACTGGTAGCTATTGTTATTACTGGTAGCTATTACTATCGCCTACCTTCATAGCGTGTGCACCGCGGACCCCTGCAGTGCGCGCCGAGTTGGGGGTGGACTCATAGGGATATATTTTTCCTGTGGAGAGGGCCGACAGCTTTTATAAGATTCTTGACCCTTCTGCACAAGACACTGCAGTGACATGGACAGATGGAAACAGACTTCCTGCCGTCCCAGGTCATGGGTCCCTGCAATGAGAGTGGCCAAGAAGGGAGGAGAAAGAGGCAGGCCTTGCCCCAGCTAAACAAGGAGGCTCTGAAGTCCTCTGTCCAACTCCACCCCTCACTTCTCAAGCCTGGCTAATTTCCCCTCACCTTAGGTGCCTCTGATATTCCATGTGTACTTCCCCCATTGGAGCACTTCTCATACCGTGTGGCGATTGCCTTCTCAATTGTCTGTTTCCCCCACTAAACCTCAGATCTCACTGAAGCAGTATCTGTCGGGTTCAGCCCCTGACAGGGGGCCTGGCACGTGGCAGTGACCAGTCATTCCCGAATGAGTGAATGGATGAATAGTAGTCCTAACTTAGGTGACTCTCAGAAGCTCCACATCTCTGAGAAGGGTTCTGCATTTTATTTTTTAAGGAAATAGAGATACAGGGGACCTTGGAGTTACATAGTTCCCTCCTGCCATGTGAGGGAAGACCAATCGGGCAAGGGCCCAGGGCCTCAGGTTTGCCTGTGCAGAACGAAGGCGGGGGAGGGGACACTGAGCGCCCTGGGCTTTGAGAGGCGGGTGGAGGCCCAGGCCTCTTCCATTCTGAGGCCTCTGGCATGCACAAACATGAAGACATGTGATAACTGCCTTACAAAAATGATGGTCCATCGTAAGTATTCATATTTAACAACTGGACTTGTTTTGGCCTGTCATGTACCCTGTCAGGGGAGCTCCCTCATCGCACACATGCTCTGATTTGGAGGTTATGTCTCAAGCCTAATCTGTGGCCCTTTGTGATTGGGGGCCTGGGTCCAAGGGTCCTCCCCCCATCCCACCCTCTGCACATCCCCAGCCCCGGGCTGGGATATGCCTCAGTTATTGTTTCTTACTATCTGCGTTCAGGGTGCAGGCTGTGCTCAGAGCATCTCAGGCTTAGAAAAGTCCTGACGCCCAGGCCAGAGTGGCCCAGCTCCCCGAGTACGGCAGGGCTGGGGCTGCACAGCCATCCTGGCTGTCCCCAAGAAAGCAGGAGCCCTGAGCCCTCGCTGCACTTCAGGGTGGGGCTCACGAAGGGTCGCACTCCATGCTACTGTCTTGCTGCTCCCCTGGGTCTCTCTCCTTGCCGCTCATCCCACGGATAATGCCAATAACTGGTGCTTCTCCAGATGGGGGCCCTGAGGAGGCTTGGGGCTGTGCTGCCCGCTCCAAGCCAGGGACAGCGGCTCCGGGACCAGGCCTGGCCTGCAGACTGGCGCCATCGCCTGGAGGGGAGCGGGACTGACACGCTCCTTTTCATCTGCCTCCTCCACCCAAGTCTCCAGAGTCAGGGGGCTTTTTCAGAGCCCTTGCCATGCCCCCTGACCTCTGGGAGGGATGTGAGGGGGATGGAGATTGAAGGCACAACGTACGGCACGCAACGTCTATCATCTAGTTGGGGAAAGCTGTCAGGCCAAAGGAGGGCAAAGGTGAACAAGACGAAGCCCCAGCCAGCAGAGGATCAGCTTATGTGCAAACAAGGACTGCGACTCAGAGTAGAGAGGAGAGACAGGCAGATGGGAGGGCCTGGCTCAGCCTCCAGCAGAAGGTGCGTCTAAGACAGGAGCTGAGCATACACATGGGCTTTGGAGCTGGACAAGGAGGTTTGAATCTCAGCTTCTCCGTTAAGCCAGACGTGTGACCCCTAGCAAGTTACTGTTCTTCTCTGAGGTGCATTTTCTGAATCTGTAAAAGAGGGTTAAGAACACCTGCCTTGCTGTGTTGTTGTGACAATTAAATTAAATAATGGATGTGGAGCACTTGACACAGTGCTCAGAATCCATCCTTAAAAGCAATCCGTTAATAATAGGGAGGGCTTCCCTGGTGGCGCAGTGGTTGAGAGTCCGCCTGCCGATGCAGGGCACACGGGTTCGTGCCCCGGTCCGGGAAGATCCCACATACCGCGGAGCGGCTGGGCCCGTGAACCATGGCTGCTGAGCCTGCGTGTCCGGAACCTGTGCTCCGTAACGGGAGAGGCCACAACGGTGAGAGGCCCGCATATCGCAAAAAAATAAATAAATAAAAATAGTAGGGAACCAAGGCTCAAGAATGATTACTTTTAAAATGTAAATTAGAAGATTCTAATTTATTCCTGTAAGAACATCTTGGTTCTTACTCATGTTCTTGAGTAGCAGAGAGAGGAGTAGAGTGGCAACCAGCGGAGGAGAGGATGGCTCACCAGTCACCGTCTATTCCACTTAAGCAGCAGCCATGGAAAGACCCGGCAAAAATGTCATCAGGAGCTAGGGAGGGAGGCAGCAAGGAACAGATGGCAGCACTGACGGCTTGGGAGATGCACTCGTTACTCCACATTCTTTAGGTGCACGAACTCATTTAATCCTCAAACATCCCCACGAGTAAGTGCTATTTTTGTCCCTATTTAGAGATAAGGAAGCTAGGGCACCCAGAGGTTGAGGGACCAGCCCAAGGTCACACTGCTTCTAAGTAGGAAAACTAGGATTGGAGCAGGGCAGTCTGGCCCCAGAGCCTCTCTGCTCCCAACTACTAGGCGATAACTGCCTCTGATCTGGGAACTGTGTTCATCCCCATTCCTCAGATAAGAAAACTGCTGTTCAGAGAGGCAAAGTAAATTTTGCAAGGTCACACAGCGGTCACTGGCAGAGCTAGGACAGTCATGATTTTAAGCTATGATTTTTAGTCAGTTGAGTTTCCTATTTAATTCAACTTGGGATCCAGAAAGTAAAAGTTGCCCCTCTCCAGTAGTGGGACCTGCAAAAGAGGAGCCAAGGGCCCTGCTGGCAGCCATATCTCCCATGCACAACGTGGCAGAAGCTAGTCAGTGCCAAGAGACAGTGAAACCATCACACAGAGAAAAGCAACGATGAGACTGCCAGCAGATTCAAGCCCTGGTTCCAGCCATTCCTGAAGTCTAGCTGCATCCTCCCCTTCGGAAGATTTGGTTGTTCAAATTTAGGACTTGATTCCAAGAGCCAATAAAGCCTCTCTGGGTCCCCAAGTTGTTATGATTGGGTGTCAGTCATTCGCAACCAAAATGGGTTCTTGCAGAGAAGGCAGCACGCAGAAACAAGAAGCTGAAACCGGAAGGCTGGGAGGCCAGGAAGAATGACAGAGAGGCAAAGAGAAGGTGAGAGAGGCGGACGGAGCACCAAAGGGCACAAAGATAGGAGAGCTGTTAGCGCATCCTTCCAAACCCCAGTGCTGTCAGGTTCCTAACTTTGGTTGGTTCTCCAGCCCCCAGACGGCCCCCAAACAGCCATGAAAACATCGTGAACTGGCGCTTTTGAACACTTCCTGTTCCAAATGTGAGTTTCGCAACCCTTCTGAATTCCATGTGTAGACACTCATTTATCCAATTTCTCCTTAGAAAAGTCTCACTTCCAATAAATTTTCACACCAGCTACAAAAACTCCCCATCCTTCAGAACCCCTGTGTGCTCTCCCTAAATATCTATTCCTCCTGCCTACACTCCACCGCACCACCCCAGCAGGGCGCTTCTGGGAAGGCAGATGGTACTGGCTCAGAGCTGACCCCAGCCCAGCCCTCGGGAAGGTAGGGCTGTTCATGAGTCAGCAGGGTCTGCACTGAAGCATCTGGCCCTGGTTACCAAGATGGAGGCTGCTTCGTCAAATCGCTCACAGCCCAAAAGGCAGCATCCACGTGGGCCTCCCCAAGGCTGCTCTTAGTCACACAGGCATTTTAATTTAGCTACAGAAGAGGGATGAGCAAAGAGCACAGAATAATCCTCTCCTTCAGAGAGAGAAAAATGGGACCTAGGGAGGTTACACGACTTTCCTAAGGTCACTGGCCAGTCAACAAACAAGCTCTCGGTGGGGCAGGTTTCCCAGTGCTTTTTCGAAAATCCTGGTCTAGGCAAGACACTTCTGATTCTGGCTGGAATCTGTACCGAGTCACACTCTTCACCTTCTTTTTTTTTTTTTTCCCCTGCCCTAATTTTACTTTCTCTTGGAGCTCAGACTAGAGGAGATCTGGTTCAATTCCATCAATCCGTCATTTATTGACTCATTCATTCAGCATGTGCCAGGCTGGAAGGGACCCATGAGTCATCTGACCAAATCTTTCCCATCCAGTGTCAGTGGGCTCTTTGATTCTAAGAAACAGAAATTGACTCTAGCTAACTAGAAGCACATTTTTGTTAAAAAAGAAAGGAATTAAAGAACTTATTTGGTGATGGGGAAGCTCATAGAATTGAAGAAAATCTGAAGACTTGGGTCCCTGACAGGACAGGTTCCAGAGATCTTAGGAGCAAAAACTCCTGGGCAATGTCTTTTTAAATTTATCTTTTATACAGCAGGTTCTTATTAGTCATCCATTTTATCCACATCAGTGTATGTATGTCAATCCCAATCTCCCAGTTCATCCCACCACCACCATCCCCCGCCGCTTTCCCCTCTTGGTGTCCATACGTTTGTCCTCCACATCTGGGTCTCTATTTCTGCCTTTGGGCAGTGTCTTGAGGGTCACACACCCCCAAGCCCCTACACCCCCCTCCCCACCGGTGGAAAACGTGGTGCCAACTGATTTCAGCGTTTGGGTGGAATCAAGAGTCAACCCTCAGATAACGATAAGACCCACTTTAACATCAGAACGCCCTGCAGGGCTTGCTAAAACACAGGTTGCTGGGCTCTACACCCAAAGTGTCTGATTCTAAGGTAGGACTCCAGAATTTTGCATGTCTAATAAGCTCCTAAGCAGGGCTGGTGCTGCTGGTCCGGAATCCATGCTGTGAGAGCCATCGCTCTGGAAAACCCTAGCCCGAGTTGTGTGTCACTCTGAGACGGGGAGCCCAGGGCTCCTTGAGAAATGGTCCCACCAAGGCTGTACTCAACGGAATCAACTAGTCCCACAGGGTTGTCCTCAATGGGATTCCCCAAATAAAGTCAGGATACTGTGACTAAAAGGGGGAATGGATGTCAGCTAGGCAGGAGAAAACACAGATGTGCATTATTCGGATATTTGGGGAAGATTCTCAGGGTTTGCTGTGTAGGTGGGTTAGATGTCCACGAATTACTTCTGCTGCGCTTCATGAGGCCGGCAACCCTCCTTGCAATCTTGAAGGAGAACAAGATGTCCCCCCTGTCCGGCAGGCAACAGATTTATTGCAAGCCTGGTATCTGACAGGTGCAATGTTCTTATTGGCAACACAGTAGCAAAAAAGGCAAGCACCAGCTCTCATGCAGCCTTAGTGGGTAATCAAAACGAAACTTAGCTCGACAGATAAGGTCTCTACAGCATGCAACAGTGAGGTTATCACCTCCCCCATTCTACTTAACATGCTTCTATTAACATGCTTCTATTAACACTAGGTTTCTCAGCAGCCACATCCTACCTCTGGCTTATTACCACTATTCAAAACTATTTAGTGAACATTTACAGTGCACCCAGCCCTGTGCTATACATCTGAGGAGCGCACGTCAAGCAAGAGGCCAGTCTCAGTCCCGTACGGGCTGCCATCAGTTACCAGTTAAGCAACATTAGTCTTGCTGAAATGTTGCTTAGCTGGCAACTGGACGAGATCCCCCAGTCCCACACTGGACACCCGAGGAGTGATCATCACCTAACGCATTAGGAACCCTTGGATCCTCTGCACCAGCAGAACCCACACTGGGAGGCAGGACGCACAGGCTGAGCACCTGGGATCACATCTCTACGGTGTGATGTGGAGCCTGGCACTCTTGAGGCTCCCTCGGCCGCAGCAGATGGGGGGGTCCCCCTGCCGCTCTCTTTAAGGGGTTGATGAATGGTCAGCTCTGAGGCAGCAGTGGAGGGAAGAGCTGAAGCATCAAAGAATCCCAAGCCGGAAATCCTTAGCAATCACCTGAGTCCAACCATCTCATTTAGCAGAAGACCCTGGGCCCCAAGAGACGAAAGAACTGCTCAAGTTCACACAGTTGATCGGCGACAACCAGGGTCCCCTCCTGTCTTAAAACCCAAAGCACTCTCAGCTACACCACGAGAAGCAAAGGTGGTGAGGCAAGGGACAGACCGAGAAAAGGGGGCACATTGACTCATGAACTAGTCCATCAGGGGACAGGTCTGATCTTACGATACCCAGTTTTCAGAAAAACAGCACTGAGCTTCCCGGGCTGGCAGTAATAAGAGCTAACATGTGTGTAGCGCTTACTACTTGCCAGACATTGTTCTGAGAACTTTGTAGATGTTAACACCTCACAATAACACTAAGAGGGGTGCTATTATCATCCCCATTTTATAGCTAAGTAAATTGTCGCAGAGAGGCTGAGGACGTTGTCCAAAGTCACACAGCTGGTGCAACTAAGCTTGGATTGAAGCCAGGTAGTCTGGTTAGCAGACTTGCTGGGTTGCTACGGGCACCCCAGCATGCCCAGAGAAACCCTCAGGGTACCCCAGGGTTCTGGCTTCTCACTGCCATTTGGGACCTGCCTAAGCTTTCCAACTTGAACTGTTGCTGATATCACCACCAAGTACCTCAGTAAATTCTGGCAATGATAGATTTTTTGTTTGTTTTGCTTGTTGACTAGAGAGCTCTTATATAGACCAAACTGCAATGTTTTAGGTTTCTTAAAATATACAGAATTGGCACATCAATATAGTATATAAGGGTCACTTATTTTCTTCCCATCCCTTTCATACTACTCATGATGCACTGAAGAGCTGCGTTTGACCCTAAACTCAAGGAGTGGCCACCTCTGTATCCTAAATGAGCCCAAGGGTGACGTGTCCCGTTCATCAACACTTCCTAACCTGGTGCCGTGCCCGCCACTGAGGGACACCAGCAGATAACATATGATCTCTGTCATCAATGAATTCACAGTCTCCTGGAACCACTGAGCGCAAACAACAGTGAAAATATAACATGGTGAGTGGTACTGTAGAAGGGTCCAAATGCTTTGGTTACAGAAAGAAAGAGAACCTGCTCTTGCGACAGTAGCAGGAAAAGAAGCTGAGGAGACTGGGGTTTGATTGCACACAGTTCAACAGTCTGGACAGTCTCAGAGGAGGTGTGCAGACACTGGAAGCCTCGAGAGGGGGGTACAGTTTAGAAAGACCACCCTTCTAGATGTGTGGAGGGGAGAAGGGCCAGGAGGAGGAAAACCAGTTAGGAGATGACTACAGCGTCCAGGTGAGAGATGAGGGTTACGCTAAGGCAGAAGCACTGAAGATGGAATAGAAACAATGGATCAAGGGGAAAAAAATCAGAGGTGATATAAATGGGGCTTTTTTTCTTCTGTGTGGTTCACTTCAGCTTCAGGTTCATTTGCCATTAAAATAGCTTTGGATCTGACTCCAATCATGCCTGAAGAATCGCAGAGACCTGGTGTTTAGGGTAGGTAATTTCAAGCTTTCAGGAAACACAGGTCAGATCAGAGGACCAGAGTTCAAATCATGTCCATCAAATCATGCGACAGCCTCTTCAACAAGTAAGTCACTTTCGTTCTCTGAACATCAGCTGCATCATCTGTGAAGTGAGAATCAAGGCTTCTGCCTCTGACCTTCTTATGGCGTCAGCTCACCTGGGCACCAGTTTCATCTCATCTCTTTGTATCTCTCCTAACAACAATATCATCAGCCTGCACAATTTCCTGAGCACTCACTATGTGCCAGGCACTATTCTAGCATTAGTTAAATGCATTAACTCATTGAACCCTCACAGCAACCTCAGGAGATAGGTACTATTATCATCCTCGTTCTGCAGATAAACAAACTGGCAGAAAGAGATGCAGTAACTGGCCAACTCCTCACAGAGGCAGAACTAGGATGTGGACCCAGTATACCACCTGCCATAACTGCCTAAGCACCCGCCTACCCTTCTCTACCGGAAGTCCAGGCTCTCCCTCTGGAGCCCTCCCTCCTCGCCTGCACTAAGAATCCTACTCCTTGGGTGCTGCTTCCTGGCACTAGGTGGACAAGGAAAAAAGCTCAGCTCTCTGCTGCCATTGCTAGAGGCCGCCACAAGGTGTCGCTATTGAAAGTCAATCCTACAAGGTTGGGTCTGCTGGTGCTCTTACTGGCTCTGGGACTTCACTTCTGTAGTTCTCATCCACGCACTTAGATATCATTCATCAAATCACTCTGGGGGTGGGGGCCTCTGAATCCAACAGGGCTTCCAGACTCCCCTTTCCTTTCTGGCTGGTCTCTTTTTGGATCCCTTGGGGTTCCTCCCTACCAGAATGCCGTGGCCAGGGCAGTGTCATTTGACCTCACCAGGTCCCCCTAACTTCAAGTTTCAGGGAGCCACTGAACTTAAGGTCTAAATACCCTACACACAGGAGCCCCACCACCCCCCGCCTACCCCGGGGCAGCTCGTACAATTTGGTCTACCCCCTCTGCGATTTACTACTAGAGGGAAAAGAAGCATTTTCTAAACACACACACACACACTCAAAAACAAAGCAAAACAAACAACATGCCCTGTTGTACCCTTTTCCTGGGGTAATGGGCATCAGCTCCCCTTACCTACTCCTAGCTAACGGGTTCCGGGGACTGCTGTCTGAACAAAAGCCTACTCCATAGCACATGTTCTGTTCACTGGCAGGCAGAAGTGCTAGAAGATTCTTTCTCTATGTCTAAAGAGGGGATTGCATACCTAATGGCCATTAGGAACCCTCTCCTCCACCAAGTAAAAGCTTCCCACACAGACATTAGGCCAAGCCAAGGGGCTGCCAAGGCCTCATGGAGTGTGTGGAAAGTTTCTCTGTGGACTGATTTCAGAAGGCTGATGAATGTAGTTTTCTGTCCTGGGCAGAGAGAATCTGAAGCTGAAACTTATTATAAACACAAACCTCTTCAGAAAACAGAGAGTCCCAACACCAGCCCTCGATAAGAGCAGGGGAATGCCACAGAAAATCAGGTTTTATCCTGAAGTATAACTATGATAAGCACAGCCAGATTTAGCAAATAAAAATACAAAATATCCAGTTAAATTTGCATTTCAGATAAACAACCAGTAATTTTTAGGATAAGCATGTCACCTGCAATACACGGGACTTACTTTCTCTAAAAAATGATTGGCTGTTTATCTGAAATTCAAATTGAACTGAGCATCTTATATTTTATCCGTCAACCTTAGTTTTGAAGTATAACCATGATCAGAAGTAAATCCAAGTCCTAAGAAAGCAAAGATCAAAGGTACTTAACAGGTCAACAGTTAAAATTCATTTGGCTACTAGACACTGACCAAACATTTTAAAATTTTAAAACAGTGGTCCTTTAAGCCTGGCTACACATTGGAATTAGCTGACAATTTTTTTTTTTTTTTTTTTTTTTTGTGGTACGCGGGCCTCTCACTGTTGTGGCCTCTCCCGTTGTGGAGCACAGGCTCCGGACACGCAGGCTCAGCGGCCATAGCTCACGGGCCCAGCTGCTCTGCAGCATGTGGGATCTTCCCGGACCAGGGCACGAACCCGCGTCCCCTGCATCGGCAGGCGGACTCTCAACCACTGCGCCACCAGGGAAGCCCAGCTGAGAATTTTTTAAAATATAGATATATAGATGCCCATGACTGTCCCTGAGGATTCATATTAAACTGAACTCATATTAATTCACATTAAAACATTCATGTATTAAGAATTAATAATACTCCTATGAAATAGGAGATGGTAATGTGCAAAGGGAGTTGAGGACCATTGTCTTAAAGTGTTGTCTGTACCTGCCTACTCAGTTGAAGACTCTTCTGAAGTGGTAAAGGAAATAAGACTGATACACTTTATTTGCAATTATAAGCTTCCTTAAACTTATAACTCACAGTGAGTTCAGACTGACATTAGCCCTGACTGTACTGAGGAAAAATTGGCAAAGAGATAGATCAGCTTACTAGTAGTTCCTGTTATTGTAACATAACATTTCTAATCATATTCTTTGTCCTTAGTAATTCCACTTTAGAGTATAAATCCTAGGAAAATATTCAGCAGTCCAGACAAATAAGTATATGCAAAGATGCCAATCATACTGTAATAATGAGGAAAAATTGTGCTTCCTGTAAAAATCATTTCCCTTTAGCCTGAGAACTTCATGATTTCTTGTAATAAAAGTCTACTACAGCCAAGTTCTCTCAGCTTTTTTATGTGGGAAAATGTCTTTAACTGTTTTTTCATTTTTTTTTTTTTTGTGCGGTACGCGGTCCTCTCACTGCTGTGGCCTCTCCCGTTGCGGAGCATAGGCTCCGGGCGCGCAGGCTCAGTGGCCATGGCTCATGGGTCCAGCCGCTCCGCGGCATGTGGGATCTTCCCGGACCGGGGCACGAACCCGTGTCCCCTGCATCGGCAGGCGGACTCTCAACCACTGCGCCACCAGGGAAACCCTGTTTTTTCATTTCTGAAGTATGTGTTTTGAATGATTTTTTCTTTCAGCATTTTAAAGAAGCTATTCCAATGTCTTCTGGATTCTACTGCTTTTTTTATTAGATGTCAGCCATGATTATTATTGTATTCTTAAATGTATGTGTCCTATTTCTCTGTGCTTAAGATATTCTCTTGGGCTTCCCTGGTGGCGCAGTGGTTGAGAGTCCGCCTGCCGATGCAGGGGACACGGGTTCGTGCCCCGGTCCGGGAAGATCCCACATGCCACGGAGCGGCTGGGCCCGCGAGCCATGGCTGCTGGGCCTGCATGTCCGGAGCCTATGCTCCACAACGGGAGAGACCACAACAGTGAGAGGCCCACGTAACGCAAAAAAAAAAAAAAAAAAAAAGATATTCTCTTTAATTTTGGTCTTCAGCAGTTTGACTATGATGAGCCTTGGTGTGGTTTTCCTTATACTTATTTTTTTTTAATTAATTAATTATATTTTTGGCTGCGTTGGGTCTTTGTTGCTGCGCGTGGGCTTTCTCTAGTTGCGGCTGAGCGGGGGCTACTCTTCGTTGCCATGCACGGGCTTCTCCTTGCGGTGGCTTCTCTTGCTGTGAAGCACAGGCTATAGGCGTGTGTACTCAGTAGCTGTGGCTCGTGGGCTCTAGTGCGCAGGCTCAGTAGTTGTGTTGCACAGGCTTAGTTGCTCCGCGGCATGTGGGATCTTCCTGGACCAGGGCTCGAACCTGTGTCCCCTGCATTGGCAGGCAGATTCTTAACCACTGAGCCACCGAGGAAGTCCCTCCTTATATTTATTCTACTTAGGTTTTCATGGGCTTCTAAAATCTGCAAATTAATATATTAGTATTTCTCATTAATTTTTAAAAATTCTCAAGCACAATCCCTTCAGATATTCCCTCTGCCCCGTTTTCTCTCTTCTCTCTTTGAAGGACTCCAAATATGTATATACTATCGTGTTTTATGTTGTCCTACTGTTCTCTGAAACTCTGCTATAATTTAAAATTTAATTTAAATTCAATTTACTTTTTCTCTCCTTATACATTAGTTTGGATAAATTTTATAAACCTGTCTTCAAGTTTCTGATCTTTTCTTCTGCTGTATCTAGTCTGCTGGTAAGACCTTCAATTAAAATTTTCATTTCAGTTCTAGAATTTCCATTTCATTCTTTTATAGGGTTTCAGATTCTCTGGAATCTTCCCATTTTTTCATTCATTTTGCCCATCTTTTCCAGTAAATACTTCAACACAGTTACAATACTTAAAGATTTTGTCTGCTGATTCCAACATCTGGGTCATTCCTGGTTCTGTTGCAATTGGCTATTCTTTCCTCTTGATTATGGGTCACATCTTCCTGCTTTTTCACATGTCTTCTACCTTCGACTGTGTGCTCACTGGTAAAGAATTGGTGGGCATGTGTGCCTTGAGGGGTTCTCCCCCTATCTTCCTTCCTGTCCCTGCTGTTTTGTACTCAGTGAAGACTTAGAAGGAGACAATAGGTGAGTGCTCCAAAAGAAATCTCTGTCCACCCTCATTTCCTGTCCTTCACCTTCACCAGGCCACGGTCATGCAGTTAGTGAAGCCCTACAGATAAGGATTGGCAGATAGATGCCATTTAGCATCTAAGTTTGGGGGTGGGATTTTAATACATCATGCCAGCTCATGGAAATTTTAGCTTGTTCAGCTAGTTTCTCAATGCACATTCAAAAATCCCCTGTCTATGGTGGGTCTGCTCTTCTATCCGTCATACCGCTTTGATGTAAGCAGCCTCATGTCTCACTCTCCCAGCAAGGGCTCTTTCCACTCTGGAGTTTAGTTCATTTTAAATTCTGGTGGATTTTTAACAACTAAGATTTTGCAGTTCATCCAGATTACTTGCATTGTCACAAAGACAGTAATGATCTCTTGCAAATTTCTATATCCTGGAAATGGAAGCCCAAACGTTTTTCAAAAAGACTTATAAACTGAAAATACAGAGAGAAAGGGTGAGAAGGAAGCCTCTGACATCTGTAGACTATAAGATTATCCATCTCCTCTCCATATTTAATTGCTAAATTGACTCAGGGGAAACACCCCCAGGTCACTTGGCGAGGTTTGTATCCCGGCTGAGAAAGTCCAGGAAGGCTAATGTATCAAATGCCCATTGCCACAAAAACATCTGTCTTTAAAAGGCCACCTGTTTTAAAATGGGATGTGGAGGAAATGGAGAAGAAACTAATTTGCCCTTATTTCACCAAATAGGATTTCTGATATCATTTTAAATGCCCTTTATCCTCATTTCAATATATTTCCACTTCTTAATCCTGCTGAATTGGAACCAAATCCAGAAGCCCACTTCTCTAACAAAACTGATGAGTATGAAGAGATAGT
This sequence comes from Stenella coeruleoalba, assembly GCF_951394435.1. NCBI lineage: Eukaryota > Metazoa > Chordata > Mammalia > Artiodactyla > Delphinidae > Stenella > Stenella coeruleoalba. The sequence goes on along the minus strand of NC_137162.1, from coordinate 55,375,808 downwards.
TTCCTTAAGGCACACCAAAAAAACCTGGGTACAGCTAGAGCTTATGCTATTTCACATGAAGAAAACTAGAAGAGAAAAAGGAGGCTGACATGAGAGGCCCTTTTGAGCAACAACTTTTCTGATGCAGGAGAGAGAAGACAAAATCTGAAACACAAACCTTCTTCCTCCAGAACACTGTCAACTGCTCGAGGTCTTATTATGGAGAAGGACACAATTGGTAGATTCAGTAAGAAATTAGCTAAAAATCCACACTTAATTGGTTTTAAATAGTCCAAAACTTGACGGTCACAAAACCGTTTTTAACATCTGATGAAGAGACACAATGGAGGGGGCTACAGCTGCTCAGGTTTTGAAATTCCTCAGTGCCCTCCCAGGAACAGACACAAGTAGGACTGTAAAAGAAAAAGAAATTGTAGAATAGGTGAAGCCGTGCTTAGAAGGAAGAAGGTCTAAAAGCAACCATCTAGGCTTCCATAGTAAGGGAGTAGAAAGAAAAGAGCAGCTTAAGCCCAAAATAAATAAAGTAGAAAATGAAGGCAAGAATAAGAATAATGAAATAGAAAATTCACAATCAGTAGCATAAACCAATTAAACCAAAAGCGGTCTTTAAAAAATGTGATAGGGCTTCCCTGGTGGCGCAGTGGTTGAGAGTCCGCCTGCCGATGCAGGGGACATGGGTTTCTGCCCCGGTCCGGGAGGATCCCACATGCTGCGGAGCGGCTGGGCCCGTAAGCCATGGCCGCTGAGCCTGCACGTCCGGAGCCTGCGCTCTGCAGCGGGAGAGACCACAACAGTGAGAGGCCCGCGTACCGCAAAAAAAAAAAAAAAAAGTGATAAAATTCATAAACCTCTAGACTTACCAAGGAAAAACCCAAAATCAGAAGTTAAAGAGGAGTCAAAACTACAGGTCCTACAAACATTAGCATGATAAAAATGAATAATATAAACAAATTTATGCCCCCCAAATTCATCAACATAATGAAATTACCTATTCCTTCAAAGGGGCAAATTATAAAAACTGACTTAAGAGAGAGCATCTAAATGATACTATGTCTACGAAAAAATTGAATTCTTTTGAAAAAGGAAAAGAAAAAAATAGCCCAGATGGCTTCCCTGGTGAAATCTATCAAACATTTAAGGAAATAACACCAATCTTACACTATCACTTTCATAAAAGAGGTGAAGGGTGTACTTCCCACATCCATTTTATGATGCCAACATTATCCTGATAAGAAAAAAAGTTATTATAAGAAAAGTAAACTCCAGGCTAATATCTCTCATGACCATAAATCCTTAACAAAACATTAGCAAATTGAATCCAGCAAAATATAACAAGGATACTACATGTGACCTAGTGGAGTTTATCCCAGGAATCCAGAGTTGGCTTAACATCTGAAAAATATCAGTGTAATTAACAGAATAAAACAGAATAACAGAATAAAGGAGAAAACCAGAATGAAAGAGAAAAATTAACAGAATTTAACAGAATAAAAGAGAAATTAACAGAATAAAAGACAAAAATCATGATACCAACAGAGACACGAACAAAACTTTACAAAATTAAACAACTGTTTATGATTTAAAAAATTCATGATCACAGGCTTCCCTGGTGGCGCAGTGGTTGAGAGTCCGCCTGCCGATTCAGGGGACACGGGTTCGTGCCCCGGTCCGGGAGGATCCCGCATGCCGCGGAGCGGCTGGGCCCATGAGCCATGGCCGCTGAGCCTGTGCATCCGCAGCCTGTGCTCCGCAACAGGAGAGGCCACAGCAGTGAGAGGCCCACGTACCACAAACAAAAATAAATAAATAAAAATTTAAAAATTTATGATCACAAGCCACTTATGACACTAAATGCTCAAGTGAAGAGACAAAATCTGTAGATAAAAATCCTCATAAGGATCATGAGAAGCACATCTTAGCAGCAAGGAACGACAAAGAATCAAGTAGCAATACATTACATAATACATATTCTTAACCCACCAGACACAGATTGAAAATGTGCAGAGTAATGGGCAAATTGGCAGGAATGCTATCCAGCCTAACCCCAGCTAAGCCACTCCTCTTGACCTTCCTCCGACTTAACTAGAGAAACTGATGAAGCTACTATTGAACCAGACTATATTGAAGGCGATGGCGAAAGTAACATATCTGTAAGAGAAGAGGAAACTTGTCTAAGGAACCGAACAATAAAGTGATGGAGGAAGCAAAAGAGCCTGGACACAGCGGCAGTCGGCCAGGAGCCAGAGTCAAAGCAGTCCCAGCATCAGTCCAAGTAGAAGTCATAGCCCTTCTGGAAGCCCAGCCCGAAGCCACAGTAGCATCACAAACCATACAATAATTAGGAATGAATTTAACAGAATGGGTGCACAAGACCTTGTATACCAAAAAACTGCAATACATTGCTAAGAGAAAGTAAAGACGACAAATAAATAGAGGGCTATGCCCTGTGCATGGGTTGGAAGACTCAGTATTGTTAAGATGTCGGTTCGCTCAAAATTCACCTACAGATTCAACATAATCCCATTCAAATCCCAGCAGGGTTTTTTTTGGTAGAAATTGACAAGTTTATTTTAAAAGTTATAAGAAAATGCAAAGAATCTAGAACAGCCAGAAAACTATTTAAGGGAAGAACAAAGTAGGACGACTTACACTACCTGATTTTCAAGTCTTCCTAGATTTTCAAGTCTTCCTAGATTTTCAAGTCTTCCTATAAAGCTACGGTAATCAAGACGATGCGTAGACCAGTGACTTCCATGAACGTGAGCTCAGTGCTGTACTTCATTGGCTGTAAAATGAGTTCCTCGGTCACAAGTAATGCAAGGTGGAATAACATCTTGGTGAATAAGGTATTTTGTCAGTGCATGGATACCAGTTTGGGAAAAAAATATTGCAGGCAGGAAAAGCAAATCTATATCAAAAGTAGGTGTCTGGGGCTTCCCTGGTAGTGCAGTGGTTCGGAGTCCGCCAGCCGATGCGGGGGACGCGGGTTCGTGCCCCGGTCCGCGAGGATCCCACATGCCGCGGAGCGTCTGGGCCCGTGAGCCACGGCCGCTGGGCCTGCGCGTCCGGAGCCTGTGCTCCGCAACGGGAGAGGCCACAACAGTGAGAGGCCCGCGTACCGCAAAAAAAAAAAAAAAAAAAGTAGGTGTCTGTGTCAATGAGATTAAAATACCACCCCTTACATGGAGGAGGTTGCTCACTGATTCACCCGAAGAATGGTGCTATGTTGGGGGCTCAGTGTTGGTCTTTGCTGTTGGCGGGTTGGCCTCTCAGCAGTGACTGTAGACAGAGACTTTAGGAGGTGGACAGTCGTCTCCATCACTGCTGCCTTGGCCACTTTGATCATGAGGCCTTTGTAAGGACAGAGGTTGCTGGGGAAAGAAACTAACTAACATCCAGAGAACAGATGATTTTATCCACCTGATTATCAAAGCATTTCTCTTGTATAATTACTCTTAGGCGACTATGGGGACACAGACCTTCACATTCTGTGGTCATTCAAAGATATCTATTCACACACCTCTTCCCCAGAACCTCCCCACTGTGATCATTTAACTGTGTCCTTTCCAAGTCCCTGACCAGCCAGCCGAACCATTAGCCACTGCCCATGAATCAGAGTAGATCCATACCTCTGGTCACCTCTCATTTCAGGCAAATAGTAGCCAGTTGCACTGGGTGAAGTTCTACCCAGTGGGAGTATTTTCCTCCACTGCTGTCCTGTAGGACCACATCAGAATGGCTTCTTATTCAGATCTCAGTACAAATAAACCAACTGCAAAAAGACATTCATGAGAGATTGTAAATGGAATGTGCATTGATACTAGATTTTATTAAGACAATATTATTAATTCACTAGATGTGGTAATGAAATGGTAGCATGTCCTGTTTTGAAAAAAATCCTTTATCTGTTGGAAATATATTCTGAAGTATTTGAAGGTAAGAAGGTAAGACGTATGGGGGATTTTACTTAAAATTTTTCATGGGAAAAAAGGAGAAGGAGAGCTCAATGGAAGAAGGATAATTGTCAAAGCCAGGTGATGAGTACGTACGTGGGGGTTCATTAAGCTGTTTTCTCTGCTTTTATATGTGTTTAAAATGTCACATAATAAAAAGCCTAAAAAATATTCTAATGAGAAGTATAGACAACCTCCCCTTATAAATGTACCTAAGAATGTAATCTGAATGTCACCTAGCCTCACCAGCCTGTGCCCTCAGAATAAGGTTAAATTTCCACTTGGACCCAATTTATGAGGACCGAAGCCCACTCACCCATCCCTGTGCACCAGGAGCATATTCTCACCCTCACCAGAACAACTCCACTATTCCAAGGAGTCCTCAAAAGGGTTCCACATATTAGGCCACAAACTAGGCTGACGCTGACAGCCATCCCTCAGGCTCTGCTATTCTAGCTCCCACTTGCCTCCATCTAGGCAATGTCTCAGCATTCCTGAGAAGCTGCTTAAAGAGGCTTAACCACTGCCGCTGTTGACAAAAAAGAATGGCATAGGAAGTCCTCCAAATTAAAGGAAACTAGCATACACATTAAAGGACATTAAATGCAACATATGCTCCTGAGTTGAGTCTTAGACTCGGGAAAAAATGGCTATTAAGTCATTATTGAGACGGCTGAAATTACCAAAATACGGACTGTGGATTGGATGATAGTATATTCATGCTAAACTTCCAGATTTTTATCACTGCATGGTGGTTACGTAAGAGAAGGTCTCACACTTAGCAAATACACACTGAAGTATTTAGGGTGTAAAAATAAAGCAGATACTTTGAAAATTCTCCCCCTCAACCCAGCCTCTCAGCCACACAAGTTCCCCCTGCCCCAACAGGCAATAAATGTTTCCTCATTCTTGTATGCATCCACCCAGAGGTATTTCATGCTTTTGCAAGCTAACACATGTTCTAACACCTCCTTTACACCAGAAATGGGAGCATTCTCTGTACTCTGTTCTGTGCTTGGCTCTTTCTTAATATATCTTGGAGATCATTCCGTACCAGAACATGAACCATCCACTCACTATTTTCTACAAATATGTAGTATTCCACTGGGAGATGTACCATAATTTATTTAGGCTCCATAAAACTGGTTTCCAACCTTTTGCTGTGCTTTCTTAAGATCTGCAGAATAGCAACCTTCAAGGGACCCAGGAAGATTTGGGAACACAAGCATATTACAAAAGTATGAAATTAATATGGTGATAATTGTGTCAGGGATTATATTTTGAATGGTTACTAATGAATGCAATGTTTTATGTTATTAACCAGGGAAATAGACCTCAGAATGAATGATTAGTGGGTACGAAAAAACAAGAATGTGTGTGGGGAAGTCAATGTTAACAGCCCTCCGTCTTAGCCATTAAACCTGTCTGAAAGAGCATTTTAACAACATGGAATTTTTTTTTCAGAACTCTTAACAGACACTGAACGCAATAAGTGACGATCAAGAATAGTAGTAGAGCCACTGATGATGTTGTTGTTATTGTGTCATTAATGAAAGTACTGATAGAAAAAGAGTAGCACTTTGGGTTCATTAATAAAAGACCTGAAAAAATGCAATGAGTCACAACAACAAAGTTGCCTTTCACTTCACTCTGCCAAATAAGGCTGTCCGGAAGGGGAGGAAGTTAACGATGAACTTAGAGAGCAGGGTGAAGTGCGTACATCCATATCTATACACACACCGAGTTTGGGGCTGTAGGGACTTTCTGTTGTTGTTAATAAATATAACTCCTGTGCCCATTTTTATCTTCAATATTTTTCCTTAGGTTCTTAAATTACAGAAGATAGTGACTTAATTTGACACAGATTTAGACAATATCCCAGAAACCCAAGAGCACATATGTCACGCATCCTGACCTAAAAGCTTCTCTCTTTGCAGGAATCAGAGTCCAGCATCTCTCTTCTCTCACAGACTCACCACCTCCTTTTCTGTTACAGTGGCCTTTTATGAGTTCTCACTCCTCCAACTGGACAGTTAGGCCTTTGAGGGCAGGACTACCACATCATAATCATCTAGGCTGTGCAGACTCCACTACTCGAGCAGGTGGGGGGCAGCCCCCGCTCTCCAGACGCGGCCCAGCAGAGGCACCATCCACAGTGTCCACTGGTTGGTGTCCCAGTGACGGTCATGTAAGTCAGTCTATCTACGCCGGCAGCGGTAGCATTGATATCTCCACGGCAGCAGCTCTGGAATATGATTTAGGGCATTGTGTCTGAGTATGAAGGCCCCAAGCCTAGTCTTCTAGCTTTATTGGTCAGAATAGGCTAGGTCATTCCAGAAAACAAACCCTGACCTCTCAGCAGCTCACGCAATGAGTTTATTTCCCAATCACACGCAGGTCCAAGCAGGCTGGGCAGCTCACGGGGCAGCACTTGACCCAGCGGTGACTCAGGGCCCAGCTGCTTCTACAGTGTGGCTCCCTGTCCCAGACTCCCTCTCACAGGAGAGTGAAAGCCAAAGATCTGGCGAGAACTTTTAGGACCAGGCCTGGAAGTGCTGTACATCATTTCCCGCCATCTTCCACTGGCCTAACTGAAAGGTGGGCTGAGAAACATTGTCTTCCCGAGCGCTTAGGGGCAGAAATGGGATCAGATCCAGCCAGAGTCCACCCTCTCAGAGATTTCACGAGCCCCCCTTAGCCTTCAGAAATCCATTTGATGATTATCCCAGCCAGGCTTGGTTTCTCTGTGTGCACCTAATCTCCCCGACTGACGTACAAATTGGAGGCACAGTAGAAGGTGGGGGTCCGGAGCACAGGCCTGAGCTCCACTCCAGGCTCCTGCCCTACTGCGTGCTTTGGTAGGCAGGCAGTGCTCCTCCGAAAATTCCAGATTAAGTGGAGTGTCTGCCTCAGGATGTTGTCGTGAGGGTTGAGTTAATGCGAGGTAGGCACCTAGAACGGTGTCGCCTGCACTCAGCACTCAGCAGCGTCGTTTATTATTTATTCCCCCCGAAGTCTTCAGCCCTCAGAGACTTCCAGGAGGAGGCAGTCAGGAAGACTCGAATGAGTGAAACAATGGATTGTAGAGGATTGAACAAAGGAAGAGACCTTAAAGGAAAATGAGTTTCTCCAGGCAGGACGCTGTGTTCTCTTTGAATTAATATAACTGCTGAGGACTTCCCTGGTGGCACAGTGGTTGGGAGTCCGCCTGCCAATGCAGGGGACACGGGTTCGAGCCCTGCTCCGGGAAGATCCCACATGCCGCAGAGCAACGAAGCCCCTGCACCACAACTACTGAGCCTGTGCTCTAGAGCCTGTGAGCCACAACTACTGAGCCCACGTGCCACAACTACTGGAGCCCGTGCACCTAGAGCCCGTGCTCTGCAGCAAGAGAAGCCACCGCAGGGAGAAGCCCTCGCACCGCAAGGAAGAGTAGCCCCTACTCGCCACTAGAGAAAGACCGCACGCAGCAATGAAGACCCAATGCAGCCAAAAATAAAAATTAAATTAAAAAATATATATATATATATATAACTGCTGAGCCCCAAAGAAAGGGCCCCCCAGGACCTGAGTATGTCTGTCATGTGCTCCAGGGAGTCTCCTTGCCTGAGTCCAGACAAGCTTCTCTTTTTATTTTTTTTGGCCACGCCACGCAGCTTGTGGGATCTTAGTTCCCCAACAGGGGACTGAATCCAGGGCCATGGCAGTGAAAGTACCGAGTCCTAACCACTGGACCATCAGGGAACTCCCCAAGCTTCTCTTTTTAAAGTCCTACCTTTGGGAGCTGGACTTACAGCCAGCAGGGCCGGTTATCTTGCCCAGGCTGTCCTCTGGCTCCGGGGTTGGGGTGGAGGTGGGCAAGCCTATGGGAGCCATGCCTGCATGGAAAGAGCAAGGCCGCTGCCCCCTCACCAGGCAGGTCCAGGCCTGGGCTTAGGGCGTCCAGAGGGAAAATGGTCATTGTGAAATCCCAGGCGCAAGCTGAAGACCTTCTTCTAAGTGTAAGGCATTTGGGCTCACTGTGGGGACAGGTACAGGGTGTTTGCTGCAGAGCAGAGATGATCAGGCCTGCCTTCACTCCCGTGTTGGCCAAATTGCTTGCTGACGCTGTGAAAACCCCATCCTTAGTTTTTCCACCAACATCTCCTCTGTTAATGCAGAGACCACACTATGAAAGAGGCAGTTTCCTGTGCCAGAGCCCAACAGGCCCAGCCCCCCACCCTCTGTAGGCGCCCATGGAGGACATGGTGACAGTGGGGAAGGTCTCTCCTCAGGGCAGCTGTAAAACATCCCTGGGGCATAAGGCTTCCCCTGGAATGTGGCCTTCTTCTAGCCAAGAACAGTTCCCGGTAATGAGCACGCTTCAGGCTGCATCCTCTTTCTCTGGAGAAAAATTTTCCAAACATGAAAGGACCGAGGTTCCTACTTTGAGAATCTCTTCCTAGAGGGTGACAGCCCAAATTCTCTGTAAAATAATAGTAGCAGAAAACAGAGCAGGGGAAGCGCGGAGGAAGTAGAGGTATGGATGCGGGGGACTCGATGACACCGCCAGGGAAATGGGCAAAGACTCTCAGCATCAGGCATTCGTTCAACAGGCTGGGCCAAGGGTACTCGGGTGCCCGTTCCCTGCTGGGTGTCAGGGTGTTGACGCAGCAAGTGGCCGACACTGGACTCTACATCTGTCATTTACCAGTCGTGAGCCTTGGACAATGTCAACTGTCAGAGCCTTAGTTTCTTCATTTGTCAACTAGAGATAAAAGTCCTTGCCCAGACTGCTTCATAAGGTTCTCCTGATGAACTAAAAAGAAAAAGGCCACAAGAACACTTTATAAACCAGAAAGGGTTGTCTTAAAACAAAGCATTGTTATCATTGCAGTTGCTAGGACAAATCTTAGCTCTCCAGGGACCTACAATCTAGTTGCAGGAATAAATTAAGATACCTGGAACAGTAAAGTGCTACATCATGGCAGTATGCACTGAGCATAAAATAATCTTAGGAAAAGTATATGCAGTAAGTTTTCTGAAAGAGAGTCAGGTGTAGAATGAATCAGACAGAACAAATTTCATGAAAGCCGTGGTAAGAATTGAAATGAGTCCTGGAAAAAGAGAAAGTTGTAGAGAAATTGGAAGAAGTAAGGCATTAACTGTGTGTGTGTGTGTGTGTGTGTGTGTGTGTGTGTCTGTGTGTGTGTGTGCGTGTGTGTGTAGTAGTAGTAGTAGTAGTAAAAAAGCGCAGCCAGGACATGTAGCATTCTAGGCTATAGACATACTCAGGAAGTGAATGGTGGGAAACGGGTCTAAAGCAGAGGCTGGCAAACTATAGCTCCACAAGCCAGTTTTTGTATAGTGTGCAAGCTAAGAATTGTTTTACAGTTTTAAAACGTTATACACTTATTAGAATGGCCAAAATCAAGAACACTGACAACACCAAACATTGGTGAGGATGTGGAGCAACAGGAACTCTCATTCACTGCTGCTGGGAACGTAGAATGATGAGACAGACACCTTGGAAGACAGTTTGGCAGTTCCTAACAAAACTAATTATACTTCACCACGTGATCCAGCAATTATGTTCCTACTGAAAGGAACTGAATACTTGTGTCCACACAAAAACCTGCACACAGATGTTTATAGAAACGTTATTCATAATTGCTAAAACCTGGAAGCAACCAAGTTGCCCCTGAGTACCTGGACAAATAAACTGCCTGGTATATCTGAAAACTGAATGTCACTCAGCCAAAAAGAAATGGACTATCAAGCTGCGAAAAGACAAGGACGTATCTTAAACATATATTAATTACCAAGTGAAAGAAGCCAATCTGAAAAAGCTACATACTATATGATTCTAACTGTATGACATTCTGGAAGAAGCAATGCTATGGAGACAATAAAAGTATTCATGGTTGCCAGGGTTGAGGGGAGGGAGCGAAGAGTAGGTAGAGCACAGGGGATTTTTAGGGCAGTGAAACTACTCTGTTTAATACTATAATACACGTCATTATACATTTGTCCAAGCCCATAGAATATACAAAGCCAAGACTGAACCCTCCTGTAAACTATGAACTCTGGATGATAATGATGTGTCAGTGTAGGCCCACCAATTGTAGCAAATGTACCACTCTGGTCAGGGATGTTGATAATGTGGGGGCAGGAGGTATATGGGAAATCTCTGTACCCTTCTCTCAACTTTGCTGTGAGCCTAAAACTGCTCTAAAAAATAAGTTTATGTTTTTTAAATGTTATAAGGAAAAGAAAAAGACGAGTAGGAGTGACATAGATCATAGTCCCACAAACCCTAAGGTATTTACTATCTGTCCCTATACTGAGGTTTACTGACCCTTGGCCCAAAGGATGAACACTAGACTGAATGACAGTGGAAATACAATATAACCCAAATTTGTGTGATGCAGCTAAACTGGTGCTGATAGAAAAATTTACAGCACTAAATAAAACGTCTACATTTAGGAAAAGCCTCAAATCAACAGTTTAATGTCCCATAATAAGAAACTAAAAATAGAAGAGCCAAGTAAACCAAACGCAAGCAGAAGGAAGAAAATAATAATAATAATAGCAGAAATAAATGAAATTGAAAACAAAAAACATAGAAAATCAATGACACAAAACCTGGCTCTTTGAAAAGCTCAATAAAATCAACAAACTTCTAGCAATACTGACAAAGAAAAAAAGAGAGAAGACATATATTATCCATATCAGGAATGAAACAGACGATATCACTACAGACTCAGCAGACATCAGAAAATAATAAGGAAATACTACAAACAACTCTACACACATGAATTTGACAACTTAGATGAAATGGACCAATTCCTTGAAAAGCACAAACTACCACAAGTCACCCAATACAGTACAGATAATTTGAATAGCCCTGTAACTATTAAGGAAATCAAACTCATAATTTTAAAACTCCCAAAAACAAATTTCCAGGCACAGATGGCTTCACCACTGAATTCCGCCAAACACTTAAGAATTAACACCAGTTCTACACAATCTCTTCCAGAAAAGAGAAGATGAGGAAACTTGCCAATTCATTTTTTCCAGCTTTACTAAGGTATAATTGACAAATAAAAATTGTATATATTCAAAGTGTACAACATGATAATTTGATACATGCATACACAGTGAAATGATTACCACAACCAATTTAATTAACACACCCATCACCTTACATAGTTACCTTTGGTGTGTGTGTGGGTAAGAACACTTAAGGTCTACTCTTTTAGCATATTTCAAGTATACAATAGAGTATTGTTAACTATGGTCACCGTGCTGTACATTAGATCCTCAGAACTTATTTCATCTCATAACTGAAAGTTTGTATCCTCTGACCAACATCTCCCCATTTCCTTAAGCCCCCAGTCCCTGACAACTATCATTCTACGTTCTGCTTCTATTAGTTCTACTTTCTTAAAATCCACATATAAATGAGATGATGCAATATTTGTCTTTTTGTGTCTGGATGATTTCATTTAGCATAACATCCTCCAGGCTGATCCACGTTGTTGCAAATGGCAGGATTTCTTTTTTATAGCTGAATAATATTCCATTGTATATATAAATATAATTTTTTTATCCATTCATCCAACAATGGACATTTAGTTTGTTTCCATATCTTGGCTATTGTAAATAATACTACAATGAATAGAGGGGTGCATATAGCGCTTCAAGATCCAACTTCATTTTATCAAGTTAGTATTATTCTGATGCCAAAACAAAACAAACACATTGTCAAAAAAAAGATCAATATCCTTCAAAAATCCTTAACAAAATATGAACAAAGGGAATTCAATAATATGTTAAAAAAATTATACACCATGACCAAGTAGGGTTTATTCCGGGGATGCAAAGCTGGCTCAATATTTGAAAGTCAATGCAATCTACCATACTGACAGGCTAAAGAAGAAAAACTATATGATCAGATCTACTGGTGCAGAAAAAGCATTTAACAAAATTCAATACTCATTCATGATAAAAACTCTCAGAATACTAAGAATAGAAGGGAACATTTTTTTTTTTTTTTTTTTTTTGCAGTACGCAGGCCTCTCACTGTTGTGGCCTCTCCCGTTGCGGAGCGCAGGCTCTGGACACGCAGGCTCAGCGGCCATGGCTCACGGACCTAGCTACTCCGTGGCATGTGGGATCTTCCTGGACCGGGGCACGAACCCGCGTCCCCTGCATCGGCAGGCAGACTCTCAACTGCGCCGGAACTTCGTTTTTTAAAAAATAGTAACAGCTAACATTTATTGAGCCCTTTCTTTTTTTTCTGGCCATGCCCTGCAGCATGTAGGATCTTAGTTCCCCAACCAGGGATCGAACCCGTGCCCCCTGCACGGGAGTCTTAACCACTGGAGCGCCAGGGAAGTCCAAGGGGAACTTCTTAATAAAGAACTGGGGTGCTGCTTTTTTTTTGGAAATGATAAAATTAACAAACCTTTAGCTAGACTAAGAAAAAAGAGAGAAAAGATGCACATAAATAAAATCAGAAATGAAACAGGAGACATTACAACTGGTACCATGGAAATACTAATGATCCTAAGACTACTATGAACAATTATATACCAATGAATTGGAAAACCTAGAAAGGTGGAATACTTTCCAGAAATATGCAACCTTCTAAGGGTGAATAATGAAGAAACAGAATATATGAACAGACCAATAATGAGTTAGAAGATCTAATCAGTAATCACAAACCTCCCAACAAAGAAAAGCCCAGGACCAGATGGTTTCACTGGCAAATTCTACCAAACATCTGAAGAAAAATTAATGCCAATGCTTCTCAAACTCTTCCAAGAAAACTGAATAGAAGGGAACACTCCCAAACTCATTTTATGAAGCCAGAATGAAATCTGATACCAAGCCATATAAGGATACTACAAGGAAAAAAAAAAACTAGAGACCAACATCCCTGATAAATAGAGGTACAAAAGTTCTCAACAAAATATTGACAAATCAAATTCAATAGCACATTAAAAGGATCATATGCCATGATCAAGCTGGATTTATCCCTGGGATGCAAGGATGGCTCAACACATGCAAATCAATAAATGTGATACACCAACTAATAAAATACGTAAAATCATATGATCATCTCAATAGATGCAGAAAAAGCATCGGACAATATTCAATATCCTTCCATTATAAAAACCCTCAACAAATTGGGTATGGAAGGAACATACCTCAACATAATAAAGGCCATATATCACAAGTCCACAGCTAACATCACACTCAATGGCAAAAAGTTGAAAGATTTTCCTCCGAGATCAGGAACAAGACAAGGATGCCCACAATCACCACTTCACGTCAACATAGTACTGGAAGTCCTAGTCAGAACACTTAGGCAAGAAAAAGAAATAAAATGTATCCAAATCAGAAAGAAGGGGGTAAAATTGTCTCTGTTTGCAGGTGATATGATCTTATTTAGAAAAAACCCTAAAGATCCCACCAAAAAAGACAAAGAATACACGAATCCAGTAAAGCTGCAGGATACAAAATCAACATACAGAAATCAGTTTCATTTCTGTACACTAACAATGAAATATCTGAGAAAGAAATAAAGAAAGCAATCCCATTCATAGTCATATCAAAAGCAATAAGATAGGAATAAATTCAACCAAGGAGGTAAAAGATCTGTACACTGAAAACAACAAGACTTTGGTGAAAGAAATTGAAGACACAAACAAATGGAAAGATATCCCATGTTCATTAATCAGAAGAATTAATATTGTTAAAATTTCCCTACTACCTAAAGCCATCTATAGATTTATGTAGCCCCTAACAAAATTTCGATGGCATTTTTCACAGAAATGGAAAAAAATCCAAAAATTTGTGTGGAATCACAAAAGACCACAAATAACCAAAATATCTTGAGGAAAAAGAACAACACACTTTCTAATTTCAAACTATATTACAAAGCTATAGTAATCAAAACAGTGTGGCACTGGCATCACAATAGATACAAAGACAAATGGAACAAAATCAAGAGCTCAGAAATAAACCCTTACATATATGGTCAACTAATATTTGACAAGAGAGCCAAGAATACTCAATGGGGAAAGGAGAAGCTCTTCAATAAATGACATTGGGAAAACTGGATAACCACATGCTGAAGAATAAAATTGGACCCCTATCTTACATTACTCACAAGAATTAATTCAAAATGGATTAAAGATTTAAACATAATACTGAAACCACAAAACTCCTAGAAGAAAACATAAGGACAAAACTCCTTGACAATGGTCTTGGCAATGATATTTTGGATGTCACACCAAAAGCATGAGCAATAAATGCAAAAATAAACAGGTAGGACTACATCAAGCTAAAATGCTTCTTCACAGCAAAGGAATCCATCAATACAATGAAAAGGCAACCTACTGAATGGGAGAAAATATTTGCAAATCATATATCTGATACGAAGCTAATATCTAAAATATATAAAGAACTCATACAATTCAGTCGTAAAAAGCAAACAATCTGATTTTAAAATGGGCAGAAGATCTGAATAGACTTTCTTCCAAAAAAGACACAGATGGCCAACAAATACATGAAAAGATGCTCAACAACATTAATCATGAGGGAAATCAAAACCACAATGAGATAACACCTCACCCCTGTCACAATGGTTATCATCAAAAAGACATGACATAAGTGTTGGTGAGGATGTGGAGAAAAGGGAACCTTGAGTATTGTTGGTGGGAAGGTAAACTGCTGCAGCCACTATGAAACACAGTATGGAGTTTTCTCAAAAAATTTAAAATAGAATTACTACCATATAATCCAGCAATTCCACTTCTGGGTATTTATCCAAAGAGAAAAAAATACTAACTTGAAAAGATGTACGTGTCCCATGTTCTTTGCAGCATTATTTACAATAGCCAAGACATGCAAACAACCTAAGTGTCCATCAATGGATAAGTGAATAAAGAAATTGTGGTATAACATATACAACGGAAAATTACTCATCCATAAAAAAGGAATGAAATGTTGCCATTTGTGGCAACATGGATGAACCTCAATGGCACTATGCTAAGTGAAATAAGTAAGACAGAGAAAGACAAATACCATATGATTTCTCTTATACATGAAAACTTTAAAAAAAAGTTGCACTCATAAAAACAGAGTAGAATAGTGGTTACCAGGGGCAGATGGAAAGATGCTGGTCAAAGGATACAAGCCTGCCATTATACGATGAATAAACTCTAGGGATCTGAGCATGGTACAGCATGGTGAATACATTTAACAACACTACACTGTGTACTTAAAATCTGCTAAGAGAGTAAACTTTTAGCATTCTCACAACAGCAACAAAGGTAACCATATGAGGTAATGGCTGTGTTGACTTGATTGTGGTAACCATTTCACAAAGTATAAGTATGTCAAATCATCACATCATGCACTTTAAATATATACAATTTTAATTTGAGATTATACTGTAATAAAGCTGAAAAACAGAACATCTGCAGATGACATAATAATCTACATAGAAAACCTAGGCAAGATACCAAAGCAAAACCAACAAAAAACAACGCCCATCTCCTAGAGCTAATAGTAAGATTGTAAGATACAAGTTCAACTTATAAAAATCAATTGTAGGGCTTCCCTGGTGGCGCAGTGGTTGAGAGTCCGCCTGCCGATGCAGGGGACACGGGTTCGTGCCCTGGTCCGGGAAAATCCCACATGTCGCGGAGCGGCTGGGCCTGTGAGCCATGGCCACTGAGCCTGCGCGTCCGGAGCCTGTGCTCCGCAACGGGAGAGGCCACAACAGAGAGAGGCCCGCGTACCGCAAAAAAAAAAAAAAAAAAAAAAATTAAATGCTTGAGTGTAACTGTAACGAACATACAGGACTGAATATAAAACAGAAAATGCTGATGAAAAAAATTAAGAATGTTCTAAATAAATAGACATAGCATGTTCATGGATCAGTACACTCAACACAGTGTTGAGATAGATAGATAGATAGATAGAGAGAAATTCCTATCCAGATCGCAGGAAGATTTTTTTCAGATATAGACAAGTTATTCTAAAATGTATATGGAAAGGCCAAGGAATTAGAATGGCTAAAACAGTTTTGGAAATGATGAATGAAGTGGGAGAAATAACTCTGCCCAATTTCAAGACTGATTACATAGCTCAGTAATCAAGACTGTGTGATATTGTTGGAGTAATAGACACAAAGATCAATGGAACAGAATAGAGCTCCCAGAAATAACTCCATACAAGTACAGCCAAATGCTTTTTTTCAATGTCAAAGCAATCTAATGCAGGAAGGATGGTCTTTTCAACAAATGGTGCTGGAGCAACTAAAAGACACCCATAGGAAAAAAAAAATGAACCTTGACCTAAACCTCACATCTTATGTGCAAAGTAACTCAAAATGGGTCATAGATTTAAATGTAAGACTATAAGACTTCTAGAAGAAAACAGAAGAAAATCTTCAGCACTTGGAGCTTGGTGAAGACTTCTTAGACATAACACCAAAAAAGAGTCCTTAGACATGACAATTCACAAAAGAAAAAAATTCATAAACAGGACTTAACAAAATGAAAAACTTTTGATAAAGGGATGAAAAGATAAGCTATAGACTGGGAGAAACTTTTGTAAATCACATATCTGACAAAGGACTCATCTCTAAATAGATAAAGAATGCTCAAAGTTCAACAATAAAAAAGCCAAATAATCCCATTAGAAAATTGGCAAAAGACATGAAGAAATGTTGCAGCAAAGAACATATAAAGATGACAAATAAGCACATAAAAAGATGTTGAACATCATTAGCCATCAAAGAAATGCAAATGAAGACCATAATGAGCTTTTACTACATGGAGAGGCTGAAGCAGTTAGAATTTGCAAGGCAGAGTCCTGGAGAGGAGAGAGCTTTGCAGAGAAAGAGCTCCAAAAATCTGCAGAGGAGTCTAAATCTTTGGCTGAGTACAAATCTGAGCATGCATAGGGTAAAACTCAATGAGGTTGGTAGAAAACAACTAACAAGGAAAGACAATTTTCCAGGGAGCTCTAAGCCAAACAATTCTCAGACCTCACACAAGGCTGGGAATCATTTTAACTCCTACAATAGGTGGAGGAACTTTGTTGAATACATAGGGGATTTAGTAGAAATCACATAAGTGTCATGTCCTAATAGTGTGGCTAAAATAACCCTACAGTACAGGAAAATCTAGACCTGCCCTTTAAAACTTAAAGAATAAGCTTGAAAAGGATTGATATGAACCATCTTAACTGCCTGCTACAACAAAACCAAACACTCTTTAAAGTAATGCAACAAAATAAAGCACTACTAAACACAAGATTTAAAATGTCATACACAATAAAAAATTAGGCATATGAAGAAGAAAGAAAGTGCTACCCATAACCAGGGGGAAAATCAGTTAGTGAAAAGAAAAATCCAAATCACATATATGATGGGAGCATGTCAAGTTGTCAGGAGGCAAATTAAAGGAGCACCCAAAGGTCAGGTCAGGGATATTTTAAATAACAAAATATAATAGTAATAATGGATTATAACCCATAGAATGAAATAAATATCCATGAGTCCACACTGTTATAATGAATACATGAAGGAGAAAGCCTAGCTCTTCCTTTCAGTAAAATTCCAATTTATACATGTAGAAGAAATGAAAATAGAAAATCATTTGGGAAATACCATGGTAATAATTATTGCTGGCAAAACCTTTCAATGGATGCTAAAAGTATGAAAAAAAGGAGATATTTCATTGGTCTCAAAATATCACAAAGCTACTGGAATTAATAAGGGTTTAGCAAGGTCGCAGGATACAAGGTCAATAAACAAAAATCAATAGTATTTCCATATACTAATACCAGCAACAAACAACTGGAAAATGATATAAGAACAGCCAAAACTATATACGCAAGATTTGCACATTGAAAACCTACAAAGCAATCCTAAAATTTAAAAAGACTTGAATAAATAGATATACCATATTTATGGATTAAAAGACTTGATATTAACAAATGTCAATTTTCCCCAAATTGATCTACAGATTCAATGTAATCCCTATCAACATCTCAGCAGCCTTTTTGTAGAAACTGATAAACTGACTCTAAAATTTACATGGAAATGCAAAGAATCTAAAATAGAATTTGAAGGACTCACAGTACCTTATTTTAAGTTTTATTATAAAGCTACATAATCAACAATGTGGGGGTGGGGGTGGGGGGTGGACTTCCCTGGTGGCGCAGTGGTTAAGAATCCGCCTGCCAATGCAGGGAACACAGGTTCAAGCCCTGGTCCGGGAAGATCCCACGTGCTGCGGAGCAACTGAGCCCACGTGCCACAACTACTGAGCCAGCGCGTGCGCCTAGAGCCCGTGCTCCGCAACAAGAGAAACCCCCGTCATGAGAAGCCCGCGCACCACAACGAAGAGTTGCCCCCGCTCGCCGCAACTAGAGAAAGCACGCACGCAGCAACCAAGACCCAACGCAGCCAAAAATAAGTAAATTATTTAAGAAAATACAAAACAATGTGGGGGATTGGCTTAAGGGTAAGTCATGTGATTGACGGAACATAAAGTTCAGAAATGGACTCCATTCAAATATGGTCAATTGACTTTCAATGGGGGAAAGGAGAGTGTTTTCAATAAATGGTGCAGGAACAACTATACACCTTTACTAGTTGAGGGGAAAAAAAGGGAAACTCAATCCTTTCCTCATACCATACACAAAAATTGACTTTGGATGGACTGCAGAATGGTTATAACAACTATTCATAATAGCCAATATTTGGAAACAACCCAAACCAAATCAAGTGAATGTATAAACAGAGTCTTGTATATCCAAACAATGGACTATCACTCAGCCATAAAAAGGAACAAACTATTGCCAAATTCAACAAAAGAATGAATCTCAAAAACATCATGCTAAGCAAAGAAGTTAGACACGGGCTTCCCTGGTGGCGCAGTGGTTGAGCGTCTGCCTGCCGATGCCGGGGACGCGGGTTCGTGCCCTGGTCTGGGAAGATCCCACATGCCGCGGAGCGGCTGGGCACGTGTGCCATGGCTGCTGAGCCTGCGCGTCCGGAGCCTGTGCTCCGCAATGGGAGGGGCCACAGCAGTGAGAGGCCCGCGTACCGCAAAAAAAAAAAAAAGAAGTCAGACACAAAAGAGGACACACTGCATAATTCTACTTATAGGAAGCTCTAGAAAGGGTAAAGCTAATTCGTTGGACCGGAGAGCAGATCAGTGGGTCTAGGGCTGGGGGTGAATGGTGGGGAATGACTGAACGAGGGAAAAGTCCTCTACCTGGATTGTGATGCTGGTTACAAAAGTGGAAACATCTGTCAAAGCCCTTCAAACTGTACATTTTAAATAGTCATATTTTATTGTATGTAAATCAGACCTCAATAAAATTGATCTTTAAAAAGTAACTGTAAATATTATAATCTTCTGTTCATCCCTGCATATCTATATATGCAGATATATCATCCCCCAAATCTGTGGTCCTCAAAACAGCAGTCACCTGGGAGGATTGTTTAAAAACTCATCTTCCCAGGCCCATTCCCAGGAGTAGGTAGGGGGCCTGGGACTTGCCATTTGAAACAAGCATTCTAGATAATTCTGACTCAGGCAACCTCAAGTCCACACTTTGGAAGACTTGTCCTAAGTGGACTGTGGCAGATTTTTCTCCTGGATCAGAATAAGGCCATGTTTGGCCATCTGGTAAGCGCAAATCTGAGATTTACTCAGGCCTGGCATTTCCAATTTACAGCAGGAGGTGATACTGGAGCTATCATGGCAGATAGTGTGATACACTCTCTTCATTTTAATCCCAGCTTGAACGACTCTGATCAAGCCACGCCCCTCATCTGTGAAATGCAGTTAGAGTTGCTGCCCTGGCAACCTTTGTAACCGGTGCGGACCAACTGAAAGTTTTTGAATAACTCTCAACCATTGGTAGGCTTTAGCCCCACCCAGGTTGCCACGGTAACCAGGCCTGCTGAGACTGGCCCCGCCTCCCAAGCCCAAGTCACCAGTAGAGAGAGGAAGGCAAGGAAGAAGGGCTTACAAAGAAGCCCTCACGGTGCTCTTCTCCCCCTCAAGGCAGGAAAGAGGCTGGGAGATGGGGAGAAAGGGAAACAGGCAGTCCTTTCAAGGGTTTAGGGAGCCAGGGCCTAACATGGGTCCTACAAACGCAAAAGCCTCCTAAAGCTGTTTTACAGAAGCTGGGTCGGAAGAAGGCCTCAGAGCTGCTGTCAGGCATGGAAGGAGCCACCATGAGAAGCCACTGCCGAGGAGAAAACCCTCCTCAGTCCTGAAGGGAAGAAAGCTATGCCACCATGGGTCCCCAGCTGGGGGTGGGCCCAGGTTTCTCATAAAGGGAGTATATGAAAAGGCATGGGGAATGGTGAAATAAGGATTCAGCAAAACTTCAAACTGACCTATATAAACCTATTAAAATATAACAGAACCAAAGCCTGTTAACACAAAATGGGGGGGGGGGGCAGTGCCGGGGGAGCCAGGTGGTAGAGAGGGAGTAGAGAAGTAAAATCCCAAAGAATTAGCCTCAGGGGACTGGAGTTAACTAACTGCGCACAAAATGCAGCTCTGAGCTTCTTGGCAGTGCAAGCAGAGAAAGGAGCTGATGGGTGACATCAGACTTCCACTTCCCTAGTAGAAGGCAGCATAAGCACCAATTTTTCAGGAAAGGAAACTGATTTCCTGACTCCCAAGCAAGACAGCAAGCCACAGCTTCTCCTTATATTTCTTTCCACTTGAAATGGGGATTCAGCATCTGTAGCAAAGGGAACTCTTCAAAGAGATGATAGTGAGGGGTTTCAAATCAAGGAAAAAGAGGAACAGTTTAGCTCAGGAGGAAGAACGAGGTTGACTAGAGGCTACAGCCTTGAAGCTGATGAAGCTTAACTTCAAAACCCCACACACATAGGGCCTCTCCCCAAGTTCTCTCCCCTTTTTCTGTCTGTCCAACGAAAACTGTAGAGATTTGGTGTTTTGGTTTCACTGATTTTACAAACCCAAATCGATGCATGGGCACAGAACGGGATTGAGAAGCAAAAGCAAAAGCAGTAAGTGCTCTCCTAAAAGCCCGGCACGTTGGCAAGTTAGCCTGGGAAACACTTTGACCTCGACCACGAGTTGCTGGGGAAGCCAGGAAGGAGCTGGCTGGCAAGGCCAGGGACACAGGACCTCATGAGCTACTGTGGAGGGGTCCAGGGTTGGAGGGTGGTGGGCCCAGCACCAGGAAGTAGCTCAGCCTCCCCCGACTACCTTACTGTCAGTCTTGAGGCCTGGCTGCTGATCTGCCCCCTCCCAGCATATCCAGGATGCCCTGCTGGGGTGTGAGGATACTGCGGGTACAACACCAGGCCCGGGAGTGCACTCTGTGTAGTTCTCTTATGGTACTTACCTTCCCTCCTCCTTTCATAATCATGTGTACTTAATCTTCCCAACAATATGTCCCTTGTTGCCAAGGGCAAAATCGTCCATGTCTCTGCTCCATCCAGGAGCTCTTAAATTTTGCACAAAAGATATGTCAACACACTCTTGGGGCTTTGATCCAAAGGGAAGTAAAAGAAATAGGAGACTGTGAGCTCTGAGCTTCCAGAAGTTCCAGTCCTATTGTAATAAGACACTTGTAAGCAAACTCAGCCCCACAGTTCCTTATTTGCTGTGATCAGTTACACAGCAAATGAGTTTCCCATGGTCAGGAGCAGAGATGGGTGTGGCTTTGGTGGAGGCTGGAAGTTTATAAAATTGGGAGATCTTCTCTAAGAAAACGTAAGATTACAAATATAAAATAAGGCCCAGGGCTTGGGAGTGTGGGGTCCTGAAGGTTAAGCTTCAAAAACTTCAAGGGTAAATAGCCTGTGGTCTTTGCAAGTGGTTGGCGCTAAAGGGGTTAAAGAGATGGGACCTGAACTTGCTGAGCCTTGACCCGGGCAGCCTTTGGAAAGACCCAACAAAAAGGGCGGTGTGGCAGGATGAGATGTAAGAAAGAGATGTAAGAATGCCAGAGACCTGCTGGGGGAGCCAGTGAGCAAACCAGTGCAGCCAGACAGGAACTTTTGCAAAGTAAAGGTAGAGAGAGAGACGCTAGGAACCAGCTAGTCAGACTGGGGAGGCCTTGAATGCAGGCTTAGGCATCTGAATGGCATTTCGCTGGTTATGGGAGCCGTCAATGTTTTTATTTTTTAAATGTGGTTGAGTGACTTGCATAAAGAAATGTTTTAGGAAGATCAGCCCAGTTGAATTGTACAAGGCAATGAAACAGAAACCTTTTTACAAGAGTCCGGGCTTGGGTGATAAAAGCCTGAACCTAGGCTGTGGCTGTATGGAAGCAAAAGAAAATAATCAACTCGATGCGCTTTGGTGATTTAGGTACCAAGAGGGGAAGGATTCCAAAATGATTGAGGGTTCTTCTGGGAAAGTCAGGAAGGAGGGCAGATTCGAAGGAGAAAAACAGAAGAGGAGAATTTGAGACATCCTGGATTTGAGGTGATTAAAAAAAAAACTATGGATGTTGAGATGGTCACCTGATGCCTGGGAATTGAGGAATACAGGTCTTCATTGGTACACAGAGCTCTCATTCATTCATTCATTCATTCAGGATGCATTTGTTGGTAACCTCTGGCACACCCAACCCTGTGTTAGGTGTCAAAGGAATGTAAAAGATGAAAGTGTTCCCTCCCTCTGAAGAATTAAATTTAGGATCTCAAGAGAGAAGAGACAGAGGTGAAACTAGTTGAGTAAGGCAGGGTCTGTTGTGTCTACAAATGAGCAACCCGGAGGTGCGGGTGGGGGGCTGGCTGTGACATTTGTCACTGTGTTGTTCTCTAGAAAGTATTCTGCTCGAGTGACTCGCTGTCATGTGGATATCCCCTTACTTCTCCTCCACTCCACTCATGTTCCTCCCCAAATGGCAGACTTGTCTGAAGAGAACAGTGTTCCCAGAGGCCACAACTGTCCTCCGGTCAAGGGTCCCTTGAGTAAAATGAGTGGTGCAGACAATAAAAGCGATGCCACTTCTCAGAACGGTGAAATCCCTATGAGAGGAGCCACAGCTGGGGGCAATGCTCCTGGACCCTGGAGAAGGTCGGACTGGATCTGAGTCCTAAGTGATTGAGGGGCTGGCTTCAGTGGAATGGAAGGAGGGGGAGGGCAGACCTGGCCCTACGAGATAAGTGCCAATTGCCATCTGCTAGAAAGCAACCTGATATTTGGGAAATCGTCTTCAACCCCCAAACCTCAGCCACTAGGAGGAGCAAACAGTCTTCCCAATGGCAGCTGTGTTAAAACACAGAAGACGTCCCCTAGGAAGGTGATGTGAGACCACGGGGAAGCTCTCCTGACTTTCCACATGCTGCTCCCTCTGTCTGGAAAGGCTTCACCAAGAAGAAAACATGGGAAACGAAGAAGGGGAAACGAGGACCAGAGGTGGGCAGACAGGAGCAACAAGGTCCCGGGAGGAATGGGCAACAATTCCAAGATATTTAAGTGAATTGAAACTCCCAAATTCAACCTTGAAGACGTTTTCTTAGCAGTGAGCTCACCAGAGCTGTTTTTGCAGTCATTTAAAATGAATAGAGATGATCTCCTGCATGGTTTTTTTTTTTAACTTCTATCACTGAAGTATGTGTTTCAATTTCCCTTGTTCATGATACCCTTTCCTGAACTTTTTATGGGAATGTGTATAACACATACATTTAAAAGCAGCCACTTAGAGGGCAATCTGGAATCAACAGGGCTTGATTTGCCTCTTAATTGCTAGTCAAGCAGTGTGTCCTCACAGTTTTAAGAAAAAAGGTGATTCACTGCAGACCTCCCAAACATACCTGAGAGATGGTAGTATTCCCAGAGATGCCACATCTAACTATCCTGACTCTGTGTCTCCTTGGATGCCTTTAGTCTCTTTAGGAGTTTTATTTACCTGCCCTGAATAAAGTGAAGACAGGAGGGATCAGAAGAAGGAAGGAAGTAGCAATCAAATTAATTTTGCCACTTATTCCCACCTGGCCACCAGGGTACACTCTGATGCTGAAGCTGCGAGTAGGATGAGGGTTTGCCGTCATTTCCCCAAATGGTCACACCCCATATTGATGGAGAGATGGCCCATATGACAAGAAGAGCTGGTTACTTCTTGGACAGTTGAATGTATACCCGGTGATGCGTGCTGAATCAGCTCCCACGCCTTCAGCCAGAGATAAGGGGCTAAGGTCCCGGTGACTTTGCCTGTAACTTCTATTGCCCTGTATCCACAAAGCCAAGCTTCTTGTCCTGAGCCTTGAAACACTGCTCACACCAAAGAATCCTACCGTTCCTGCTGCAGGGGGAAGCTTGCTCACAGACTTAAAGCTCTTCCTAATTGGAAACAGAAAGGGGCCTTCGATATGAAGTAGGATCCCTTTGTTTACTGAGTAGGAAATGTTTTAACAAACTGAAAAATACTGAGTATGAATGCCCACACACCCCTACCTAACTCTAGCAGACCCAACTATTTTACTCTTATGGTTCAGATCTTTTTTTTTTTTTAAAGTAAGATGCCGGTGCCCATGAGGCTTCTATTCTGGCATGAGGGCAAACACGATAACCAGAAGAGCTTTCTGTAACAAAACACCTAGAAAATGTTGGGTGTAATTTAGAAAACTTAATTTTAATGCATAGCTGAGCTTGCAAGAAGGTAAGGGAAACACCCCCAGGGGCTGGGGCACCAAGGGAACAGAATTCCAGAGCGCTGACCATGAGCAGCTGCCGTATGTAGCTGCCTAAGGTGGGAGAATGTGGTAGGAAGGGCTGTTTTAGGAAGCTTGACCTTCAGTGCCCATGCAGGGAGAGGAGACAGAGCCTCTGGCCTTGCCAGGGCGTGCTGGGACCAAGACCCTCCTCACACAGACACAGAAAATTGGGACTCTCTAAAAGCAATACTTACTCTCAGATAAAGGGGAAATTAGAAAAGTTCACACGGGAAGACAGTCCCCAGAGAATTCTTAACCAAGGTCTAGGACTCAGACTTTGGAGTTGAAATACCCACTCCCCTCATATCTGGGGAACTCAAAAAATTGACACTGAGCCGATGATGTCCCTAGGTTACCCGGCAGAAGCAAATGAAATCTCTCTGTACAGGACCCACCCACAAGCTAGGCCTCACAAGGATCCCACAGATAAAGCCCTGTTAAAGATGAGCTCAAGCCCAGGCGGTGATACACTGAAAGGAACAATCTACCCCTTGGCTTATACCTTCCCCCACTTTTTTCAGCTACAAGATGCCCCTGCTGTGGGGTACCAACTGCTCCTGTTATGCAGCAGAATTAAGAACTGTGTGCCCCTCCCCTAGTCTAGTCCCTCCCTCCCTGAGAGTAACCACTAAATCCCTGCTAATTCCCATGCATCATTTTAACCTACACTGAGTGATCCCATAAATAACATATACATGTGTCTGCAATCCCAAGCTTACAGAAGATGACAGTGATGCTCTGGAAAAGGCCTGTTTTTGCTGGGAGCTCATCTCTAAATGAAGTGCACATTCCGGTCTCGACAGAGGCTGAGCGTTCCCCATGACTCTCTGTGTGAGGGTGATGAACCCTCCTAGCACCGGGATCACCAGGGAGCTGTCAGCAACTCAAGGGCAGGCTCGTGTCTGATGCATGGGCCCTTGTATCTTCAGCTCTTAGAAAAGACCCTGGCACACTGTCAGTGCTCCATCAGAAAGCCAACTGGAAGATGTATGACCTGGGCGACAACACAGCAGGGTCCATCCAGAGGCAATGGAGTGACAGCCGCTCCCCCGGCCCAGCATAACCTACAAATCCCCGACTCTGCAAGTCCACGTTCAAGGCAGCCATGTGGGAGGAGGAGAAGAGAGAGCCCTGAGATGGGGCAGGCTCTGAACCCTCTACCCACAGCCACCGAGACCCCGAAATGGGCATGGCACTGATGGCAGCACCCCTTCTCAGGGCTCACAGGTCCCCACCCCTTGGCTTATGTTTTCTCCCCACACTTGTCAGCTACAAGTTACCTTATGATACCAACTGTTTTTCCCATGCAGCCTTTTCCCACCCTGATCCACTGTGGTTTCCATGAAGGTTTTTGCCATGACTGAGCTGATGATGCTATGTGCTTGGAGAGCTAAGCCCAGAGCACAGGGCCTCTAGAAAGTGACAGCCTGAAGGAGTTGAAATGCAGCTAGGCGGTATCAGCTCGGGTTCAAGGCCTCTTCCCACTCCAAATGCTAATGGCAGAGTGCCTGCCCCGGCTGCTACCCCAACCTTGAAGGGGCACCACAGACCCCATCTCTTCTGTTATTATCATATCTTGTCTCCTGTGGAGTCTCTGAAGTGATGTTCCTCCTGCCGCTGGACTTGGCCCCTTGAGCCCAAATAGCACACTGTGCGTAGCCTTTCAAAACAATGTTTACAGATATGGAGGCCAGGAAGAGAAGGGAGGAAGCAGGGAGTTCCAGGAAGGAGCATTTTGAGTTCTGAAATAGACAAACATTAGCTCTAACCTGGCATGAGCTTTTCTGAAACACAAATGTGATTGTATAAGTCCCCTCACTCATCGCCGTGAAATTCTTCGACTCCTAGGGAAAATGCCACATTTCTGTCTGTCACCGTTAATTATCCCACTTTCTCCCTTCTACATGCTTTTGTCCCACCATCCTTAAAGCTGGGCTCCTTCCTGACCCCATCAACGCCCTGGCCCTCCTGGCCTTTCTACCTGCACTGCCCTCCCCTCACTACCCCTCCCGCCCAGCCTCACTGTTGGTGCAGCAAACCCTTCTCACTTGTCTCATTTGTCATCCAGGAAGTTTTAGCTTCCCTCTGAAAACTTCTAAAACTGGCTCAGTCAGATGGAAGTAATTTTCTGTCATCACAGTCAGTGTCCCCTTTTGATGGTCCTTGTCCTTTGGGGTCCCAAAAGTGACTTTTAAAAAGAGAAGAAAAGACACAAACCAATAAGGCCGGTGAACCCTTGGGAGACACCCCCCACCCCCCGCACCGACTAGGGCATCACAGCAGAATTACCTGTCTCAAAGGGGTGTCTTTGACCAAAATTCACTCAACTCACAGGAATCCCTTTCCCCAGACAAGCAATTCACCACCTTGCCCCATTTCTACCTTCTTTCAACTACCATGGCCCCCACCAGCTCAAATAATGCTGGCAAGGAGGGACTCTCTCTACAGAGATGGGCTACAACACTTGCCCACTGCCTATCTCCTGGTTGTCACTCATCTTGTGACAGAACCTCTGCCCAGAAGCACTCAGGGATCCTGCCTGTAGGAGCCATCGTGGCCCTAGGGCCCGCCCTTGTCCCATATCCAGCATAAACAGGACAGCTGGAAAATCCCTGAATGGGAACAATCCTCAACAGAGCTCTACCACGGCACTCAGGCATCCACGCATAGCTGCGTGGCAGCCCTCTCTCCCCACAAGGCTGCGAGCTCCTCGGGACAGGGACCATGTCTTATTCACCTTTGTTCCCCTGTGCCCAGCACATGCAGGTGTTCAATGAATAAGAGCAATGACTGGCACTTGGAAGGGCCAGTTAGGAACCAGGGAGGGTGGGACATGACAAGGAAGGATTCTCTAATCCAAATCTGCACCATCAGCCAGGGCTGAGTGGGTCTCTGGATGGAAGAGGCAATGCGGATTTAGGCGATGAATAACAACCCGGTCCACCCAGCCCAGCGTGAAGACTGGCTGTCTAAGAGATGGAACAGTCTAGAGACCTGGGCTTCTGACAGTCACCACCAGACACTTCTTCTCATTTCCTGTCATTTTACTAGATGCTATGCCCACAGGTCAAGGCCTATTTCAAACATACTTTAGCTGGGAAGTCTACCTGACCTCTTCCAACCACCACTTCCTATCTCCCAGGAAGGAGTTTGCCTTTGTCTGACCTCCTGGAGCCCGGGGCCCAGAGGGCCCACTCAGGTGTGAAGGCAGGATAGACATCAGCAACTGAAACAAACAAAAACGCCAGTTAGGTAACCAAGGAATTCGGGCACACATCTGCTTGTTGCTACTTGCATGTACTCTCTCTTGAAAAATTCCCTGGAAACATAAGCAGTTCTCATTGAGACATGGCGGCCTCTGGGGAAGGGGACAGGACTGGGGGCTGAGTCCCAAGAGTGAGCAAGGGAGGCATATCTGAACTGGATGTTCTTCAGAATGTTTGGGTTTTGACCATATGCACGCAATACTGTTAAAAAGGACTCAAGAACTAAATATCAGACCACAGAAAATCGCAAATTCCAAAATGCAACAATCTTTTGAGGCTATAATTACAGACCTAGTCATAAATAATTGAAGTCTCAACAACACTAAAACAAGATACATGACAAGAAAACAGAAGTCTAAAAGTCTCTTCTCAAGCAGCAAACAAAATCAAGACTATAATGAGCAACTACTCTGAGAGTAGAATCACTATATATTTAAATGGGTTGAAAGCAGGATTTCTCAGAGGAAAATTCTTTGGTTTTTTGGGGTTTCTTTCCCCCCTTTTTTTTCTTTTTTCCTTTCCTTTGCGGTACGCAGGCCTCTCACCACCGTGGCCTCTCCCACCGCAGAACACAGGCTCCGGACACACAGGCCCAGCGGCCACGGCCCACGGGGCCAGCCGCCCCGTGGCACGCAGGATCCCCCCGGACCGGGGCATGAACCCGTGCCCCCCGCCTTGGCAGGCGGACCCCCAACCACTGCGCCACCAGGGAAGCCCGAAAATCTTTGTTCTTAATGCTTATGTATCAGGAAAAACTAAGAGAAAATAAGGGAAGAAAAAAGGTCAGAAAGGAACAACTGCCAGGAAACCACAGGGAAGGAAGAAAAAGTTTGCCAGCCACCCCGAATCCATAAGATATTGCATTTCTAAATAGATTCATCACCGAGGTGTCATCATTAGGAACACTCAATTTATTCTTGTCTTACCAGTAGCTTCCTAACTGGTTCCTCCCTCTGACCCAGCATCACTCATCTCTAATCCATTGGGAAGACATCCCCCCCAAAAAAAAAATCTAATCCTGCCATGCTCATTTTAAAACTGCAATAGTTTTCCAAATGATAGCCTATGGAATGCACTTCCAAATCTTGTCCCTATGTCTACCCCTCTCTTCCCCTCTCTCCTGGGCCCTTGGTTCCAGCTCTCTAGACATAATTCTTCAAGGCACCTTGCTCCTCCATGAGAACAGATCTGTGTACCAGCTGTTCCACTGGCCCATCCCCACTCTGCCTGGCCAATTTGACTGTGTTTAAGTTTGAGCTTAAATGTGAGGCTTTGCTAGGCTTTCTCTGCAAGTTTCTCTCTCACAGGGCTCGAGTGTAGCCATTTTTCCATGTTTTGTAATGCCTGCCTCACCAATGGGCTCGGGCAGAGACTACGCCTTGTTCATCTTTGTATCCTAGCTCCTTCCACCCGAGCACAAAGCCAGTTGCCTCGACTCCCCTCAGTGAAGGTTCATTGAGTGCCTCAAGTGACTTTCTTGTACAAAGCAAAAGAAAGCTAAAAGCCCCCTCTGCCCGAAGACGTCCCATCTACCCATCTTAAATTCTCCTTCCCCTCTCCATGGATTTCAGTCTCACAGACGTTGCTGTTCACGATGGTACCCAGACCTCTGCTGGCTGATGCTATTCCACTCACTCTTTAGGGTGCAGGGGCATTGCCAGGGATATCTGAACTCCACTCTCAAAAGACAACCCCCTTTCCCTTACAATTTCTCCTTCTCTTCGATGGGTCTTGCCCAGATTGGATCTCAGGTCCTTTTATACAAATGTCAGTAGCTCCATATCCTGCCCCAAGACTTGGATCTGGGTTGAGGCCCTATTCAGCTCCTGATACATGTCTCAGACCTAGAGGAGAAAAGCAGATGCATTCAGCTAGGCATCTAGTTGTCTTCTGCACTCCTCCTAATCTCCTGATTAGGCAACCTAAACTGAAGTTTTATCTGAAGATACTCTTCCCCAACCTCAAGAGAAAAATGCCATGGATTGGCTGAGTGTCCACCATGACTCTCTGTATGGTGATGGACCCTCTGGCATCACCAGCCTCAGATAGCTTCCAGGATCGTAAAGCCAGGGCCCTTGCCTCCTGAGTACTCGGAAGAGAGGCTGGCATTTTCGGTGCTCCATCAAAAATGTCAGCTGGATGGTGCGTTACCCAGGCAACACAGAAAGGTCCATCCAGAAGCAGTGGAGTGACACCCGCTCCCCCAGCCCAGTATAACCTTCAGTTTCCCAGCTCTGTAAGTCCACGTTCAAGGCAGGCAGGTAGGAGAAGGAGAAGAGAGAACCCTCACCGGGGTTTGAGCCACGTGCTCAATCTTTCAGAAGCCCAAGTCCAAAAGTAGCCTTCTGGTACACATTTGAACTTGAAAAAAAAAAGAAAACATTTCCAGTCTTCAAAAAAGTTTGTTTTAAAACACAAGCTTCTAGAAGGCAGATATTTCTTTCTATGTAACAGCAAGCACAGCACTTTTTATTTATAAATATTATTTGATAAGGATACTACTTTACTAGATGAACAAATATTCCAAGTTGGTTATTTTAGGAAGTAACTCCTAGAACAAGAAGTCTCCTGCATGTCAGGTAGAGAATCCTTTATTATCTCAACAATGTGTTTGCTTCCCATGCTTAATCCTGAAAAGGAATCCTTTCTAACAGTAGGGAAATTAGAGTGTCCTCTCAAGGCTGTATATAGGATTTTAATTTTAGATCTAAGTTTGGTGGGGAAGCTCAAACTTATTAATTGCCCTACTCTTCCCATCCACTGTTTGACTACACCTAAATCCCTACAGGGATAGAAAGCTCAGTACCTCTCAAGGAATCCTGCACCATTTTCAAACATTTCTATTAGAAAACCTTTCCTTACAGCCATTCCAATTCTTTGTCCTTAGAATATTGTTTGCCAGCCTTACCTGGTGGCGCAGTGGTTAAGAACCCACCTGCCGATGCAGGGGACAAAGGTTCAAGCCATGGTCCAGGAAGATGCCGCAAAGCAACTAAGCCCGTGCTCCACAACTACTGAGCCTGCGCTCTAGAACCCGCAAGCCACCACTGCTGAGCCCACACGCCACAACTACTGGAGCCCGCGTGCCTAGAGCCCATGCTCCGCAACAAGAGAAGCCACCGCAATGAGAAGCCCGCGCACCGCAATGAAGAGTAGCCCGCGCTCGCCCCAACTACAGAAAGCCCGCGCGCAGCAACGAAGACCCAACGCAGCCAAAAAAAAAAAGAATATTGTTTGCCAACCAAAAAAAAAACGAAAACAAAAACCCAAGAGTCAACCCCAAATGCTGGCATCTAAACTACCTTCCTGCTTTGTAGGGGTGGTATGCATGTGGCTATGTGCTCCAAACCCCACAGCCAATCTCTGCCAAAGTGCATGGGCACATTTTTGAGCAAGAAAGTTGATCTCATCTTTCTGTAGAGAATGTCTGTTGGGGTTAAGCATGGGCCCCTGGGCTCTTCATCTCAAGTTCTTACTATTCTTAATGGCTCATTATATTTGACCAAAACTCACCCAACTCACAGGAATCCCTTTCCCCAGACAAGCAATCCATCATCCTGCCCCATTTCTGTATTCTTTCAACTACCATGGCCCCCAGCACCTCAAATAATGCTGGCAAGGAGGGGCTCTCTCTGCAGAGATGGGCTACAACAC
Organism: Stenella coeruleoalba; assembly: GCF_951394435.1. Classification (NCBI taxonomy): domain Eukaryota; kingdom Metazoa; phylum Chordata; class Mammalia; order Artiodactyla; family Delphinidae; genus Stenella; species Stenella coeruleoalba. The sequence continues at coordinate 55,344,201 of NC_137162.1, read as the reverse complement.
TTGCCCACTGCCTCACAGGCCCTTGGTTCCAGGACCCGCCCACCCCATCTCCTGCTTATCACTCGTCTTGTGACAGAACCTCTGCCCAGAAGCACTCAGGGATCCTGCCTGTAGGAGCCATCGTGGCCCTAGGGCCCGCCCTTGTCCCATATCCAGCATAAACAGGACAGCTAGAAAATCCCTGAATGGGAACAATCCTCAACAGAGCTCTACCACGGCACTCAGGCATCCACGCATAGCTGCGTGGCAGGCCTCTCTCCCCACAAGGCTGCGAGCTCCTCGGGACAGGGACCATGTCTTATTCACCTTTGTTCCCCTGTGCCCAGCACATGCAGGTGTTCAATGAATAAGAGCAATGACTGGCACTTGGAAGGGCCAGTTAGGAACCAGGGAGGGTGGGACATGACAAGGAAGGATTCTCTAATCCAAATCTGCACCATCAGCCAGGGCTGAGGGGGTCTCTGGATGGAAGAGGCAATGCGGATTTAGGCGATGAATAACAACCCGGTCCACCCAGCCCAGCGTGAAGACCGGCTGTCTAAGAGATGGAACAGAGAGAGCTGGGCTTCTGACAGTCACCCCCAGACACTTCTTCGCATTTCCTGTCATTTTACTAGATGCTATGCCCACAGGTCAAGGCCTATTTCAAACACACTTCTGCCTGGAAGGGTTTGGGATTTTTTAATGCAGTGTCATGAAGTTTACTGCATGGGCTTTTGGCATCTGTTTTCACTGCTTTTTTCCTTTTCCTTTTTTTGACTGTTTCAGACAACTGAGGTTGCTAGGTAAAAGAATCTTTATACAGATGAGGTGTTGTTAAATATTCTCAACTAAGAGATAAACTAGAGATCCTAAGCTTTTTTTTTAATTAAAGTAATGGTATAAAAAAATTCAAACAGATCTGAACCATCACTAGCCATCACAGAGATAACGGGTGAGGTGCTCTGGAAACAGTGTGAAGGGACAGGTGTTCCAAGCGGGGTCCGGGCCATCAGAGAATGAGACCTGGAGGCTCTGCACTTAACCAGCAGGGCGTACAGAGGAGACATCAAGAGGGATGGTAAGAACATCACATAGCGCTTTAGGACATGGAGTGGCAATGTCGCAAAAACCCCATTAAATGACAATTTCTCCTTTTTTCTATAACGGAGGCACATATAATTTTTATATCGGCGTTCTGATAAAAGCTTTTTTTTTTTTCCAGTACACGGGCCTCTCACCGTTGCAGCCTCTCCCGTTGTGGAGCACAGGCTCCGGACGCGCAGGCTCTGCGGCCATGGCTCACGGGCCCAGCCATCCTGGAAGGTTCTGGAAACAAAGGGAGACTTTGCTTCTTCACACTATACTCTTTTGTGTTATTTGAATGCTCCACAGTAAGCATATATTATCTCTGTGATTTAAAAAAAAATCCAATTTCAAAAAGAATCAGAAATTGAAGCTCACTCAGGCCATATTGTTATAAGTTCAGAGGGGTAATGTTTAACTCAAAATGTATCATGGATCAGAAATAATTTTTTGCCGGTCAGTATAACTTGGGCAGGGAAGTGCTTTTATTTTCACAAAATTGTGTCTTAAGTCGTGAAAAAGTGTAGGAGTCATAATCAGACTCTCATTCAGCCCACTGGACCTTAGGAGGAAATTAGCCAGTGAAGTGGAAGACTCGCCCCTACTGCAATAAGGCCTTGGGAAGGGAGAGTGGAGTGCCAGCTCTGCTCTAAGACTCTGGAGCCAAGCACAGGGGATGCAGGAGGGAGGCCCAGCCCTAGTCAGAGTGCAGCTGCTACAGGCAGACCCTATTCTGAGACCCAGCTCAACCCCGAACGACTTTCTCCATGACCCCAACTCAACCCATCTCAGTCCAGGCCAACAGGCATCACTACCATCACACAGAGTGCCAGCCACCCTATCCAAAGGGCGAGCAGCCCCTGAGCCGGTAGGCAATCGGCATCAGTTTGGCGACGGGCTCCTCCCCAGACTCCACATCGTCAAGGACTCCTCACGAGGCTGACTGCTCACTTAGGGGGAGTCTTCCATGTTCCCTTTCCCCAAACTCTATTTTTACAGATGGGAAAACCGAGACCCAAAGAACTGGGGTGACTTTATCAAGGTCACACTGATTCAGAGGCAGAACCCTTTTTAACACCAACTCCCTTGGCTTGAAAGAAAGAGTAAGTTCTGGCATCTACGAGGGATGTCTGTTTTCAGCAATATTTCAATGCTTCATACAAAAGAGAAAATTCAAATGATTTACTCAATATACATACCTTAAGCTACGTCAGAATTCCCACTAATTTCATACGAGTAGTTTGGTCAGGCTTATTAAGGAAGCCAGGACAGCAGGTGTCAGTCATTCTTTGAATCTCTCTCTAGAAGGCAGCCTCGGGTGGAAACACACCAACAATCCTCTTTGCTGCTTTTCTCTTACTTCCAAGGAGTGTCATTAAGACTTCATTAAGTCATTTTTAAGAAGTAGGCACTAACTGGTCATCCTAGGCTGTGTTCTCAGCCTCTCCCAACAGGGTTTATCTTCAGGGACCCAAACATGCATTCCCAAGAGTCAATGCAGGAAGAGAATTTGAAGTCTGCCTCATCTTGGGTTTCCTTTGATGGAAGCAGTCCTGCCCTGGGGACTGGGGAGCCCAGAGAGCAGACAGAAGGGTCCCATGTCATCCTGGACATGGGGTCCTTCCACCTGAAAGGAGTCATGGAGGAACATCTGGGGAATGGGGTCTGGAGCTGTTGTGATTCCCCAGGCTACTTTTGTGTACAGGTTGGGAGTGGCAACCTGAAAACCCAGCCAGGAATGGGCCCAGGGTGAGGCCGGCAGTATTGGGAGCACGTGGCCTAGCTGATTCACAGGCCAGCCATCACCCGGCCTGGGGTCTCAGCGCTGCGCTGCACCATGAAACAGGTGCGGTGGCCGGGAAGCTCTTCCCCACGCTGAGCAGAAATCTCCACTCCCTCTGGGAACTTCTCTCCTTGGGCCCGGTTCTAATGGTCCTTCAGATGTTTGAAGCCCAGCATCATGTCTCCCTAAAAAGTCTTAGGATTCATCATCAGGGTTTGCTGTAGGGCTGAACCGTGCAAAGTCTTCAGAGGATAGCCCAGGGACTCGGGGAACCTGACTCTTACCTCTGTGTGAGCATTTGGCTTGCTCTATGAAATCAGGGTGGCAGTACATTTTATTGTAGCATTTTTATGTAGACCTACGCCTGACCTTTTGCTTTCCAGATTAGTAGGCCTGCCCAGGATCTCTTCCAACTACCACCCTAAAGTTGCCCAAGAATCCCGAGGTTGCTCAGCCTGTTTTCCCCAGCCTCCTGGGGGCGAGAATCAGGAATCAGCTGCCATTTTTAGCTTCCATGACTTCTGCTGCTTCTATACACTGTTGCCTCTGACCACTGACCCCGAACAGTAAGACACTCTTGCCCACAAATAAGATGGTGTTCCTGACGCTTCAGATCTCCACCAAGGTCACAAGCAGATACCAAGATCCCATGTACCCTCAGCGGCTCTGTCGTGTCCTCAGCTTGTCCTTGGGGCCAGCCAGAGCCCTCATCATGACATCATCTCCCTGGAGAGCCTTTCTTCACAGTGACTTTCTGCTGCAGAGGCTTAAGGCTAAGGGCAAATCCAAGTAACTTGCTTCCCCAGAGGAATGCACATTGAAGCACCTGGTCCCTGGAAGCCTGGAAGTTTTGTTCGAGACCTTTTATACACACAGAGGCAAGGCTGCCACTGATCTCACATGGACACAGCTAAGAGGGGCTTCTTGGGAGGTTTTCCCCCAAGCAAAGATCCTAACTTGGGCTCCCACCTACACACAGCAGTAGCAGGTCACCTGAAAATTGCAGCTTTGTTGATAAAACATTTGAAAAATACATATACTCCACTAGGCAACTGATGGTATATTTCTAGCAGTCCCTTCTAGTTAAATTCTTAAAAAAAGAATTTCTTGAAAATAATTCCTTAAAAGGATTTTTAAGGAGCCTACCTCTTTCACAGTCAATGGTGTCCACTCTGGAAATGGATCACCTCTACTTCCTGATTGTCCACGGGGGGCGAGGGCCAGAGGAGTGGGAGGGAAGAGGCCATCAAGCTTGGCAAGTTTCAAAAGCTGAGGTCCTCTCGTAAGATGACATTTTAAGTACTGGTGTCACTGTCCTAACTGAACAGATACTTCTGTCCACAGATTGGGCCACAATGACCAGGGCATAGGGTCACAGCCTCTCTGGCCCTTCCCTAATGACCAATGCCGAGCCTGCTTCCATGTTGGAGGTAGACATTGGCAAGGCTGGCTATCTCAGGCCTCCAGCCATGGCATCAGCCAGCCAGCAGAGAACTGCCCCGGGGAATCACATGCCCCACAGTTAAGCATGACTTTGGAGCAGGACCAGCTGAGTTTGAGGATAGCCTCCCGCTCCTGCTTGGTTGCTGTTTCCTCCGGCTCCCACTTCCCTTGGCCAAGCTTTGTCCTTTGCTGGATTAGCACAACCACCTACTTCTCGGGACCTCCTCCCGGGCCTGGCCCAGGCACCCGGGTCTGGGTTGGGAATGACCACCTTCTCAATTGCCTGGCAGGTGTTCCAAAAGAGAAGTTAAGAACACAGACTCTGGCATTGCCACTGGTCAGTTAAGCAAGTTACTCAGCTTCTGTGTTCCTCAGTTTCCTCATCTGTAAATGGGGATAATAGTACCTACCAAATAGGGTTGGAGGTGAATACATATGAACTACTTAGGGAAGTACCTGGCACATGATAAGGCCCACATAACTGCCTTCATTGCTATTATTACTGCTTCCTCAGGACATCTTAGCTCTTCATCCATCTAGTTGCCCATGGCTGTGCCGTACAACTAGGAGAGCTTCTGACTGGATACCTAGAGATCAGAGAGACTCACTTGCCCTTACCAAGGATCTCACCTCTCCTACACTTATTTCTGTCTCGGGGTGGAAGGGCTGACAAGGGATAAGAAGCCCGCACCTGGCCTCAAAAGGAGCACAGGAACTTCCGGGAAGATGGCGGAAGAGTAAGACGCGGGGATCACCTTCTTCCCCACAGATACACCAGAAATACATCTACACGTGGAACAACTCCTACAGAACACCTACTGAATGCTGGCAGAAGACCTCAGACCTCCCAAAAGGCAAGAAACTCCCCACGTACCTGGGTAGGGCAAAAGAAAAAAGAATAAACAGAGACAAAAGGATAGGGACGGGTCCTGCACCAGCGGGAGGGAGCTGTGAAGGAGGAAAAGTGTCCACACACTAGGAAGCCCCTTCGCGGGCGGAGACTGCGGGAGGCGGAAGGGGGAGCTTCGCAGCCGCGGAGGAGAGCGCAGCAACAGGGGTGCGGAGGGCAAAGCGGAGAGATTCCAACACAGAGGATCAGGGCCAACCGGCACTCACCAGCCTGAGAGGCTTGTCTGCTCCCCCGCCGGGGCGGGCGGGGCTGGGAGTTGAGGCTCCGGCTTCGGTCGGAGCGCAAGGAGAGGACTGGGGTTGGCGGCGTGAACACAGCCAGCAGGGGGTTAGTGCACCACGGCTAGCCGGGAGGGAGTCCGGGGAAAAGTCTGGACCTGCCGAAGAAGCAAGAGACTTTTTCTTCCCTCTTTGTTTCCTGGTGCGCGAGGAGAGGGGATTAAGAACGCTGCTTCACGGAGCTCCAGAGACGGGCGCGAGCCGCGGCTAAAAGCGCGGACCCCAGAGACGGGCATGAGACGCTAAGGCTGTCGCTCCGCCTCTTGCTGACTGGGTCGTCGGATAGTAAGCAGTAATGCCTGACCTCTTGGGGATACCAGCAGCGTCAAGAGCGTCATATAACCCATATAACCCACAGGAGGTCAAGCCTGCTATTACAGGACTGAAGGATGAAGCCCTGCTCTGGCACGGAGGCCAATAGTCTAGAGTTCCCCAATCCCTGGGCCCTCAACCTTGGACTGTTGGGGAAACGAGTGTGCAGCCTTCGAGGGACCCAGAGAAGCTCTTCTGATGGGCTTCCATCCCATGTTCTGCATTTTTAAGGGCCAATTACCTGGGCTGTGACCTGAAACAAGGACCTTCGTGTACAGACACACGCCTTTCAGATTCAACTCTGAGATTTTTGGTTTTAATCAATTGTACTTCCCATAAATGAAGATGACCTCAAGCAGTAGCATCCTAGAGAGTCACTCGCTTAGTCTAGACCCTGCAACACACAGAAACAAGAGATGACACAGGATGTCACAAAAGCTAACTTTAAAAAATACGCTGGTTTTTAGGAACAAGGGAGTTGTTTAGAAATCATAAAATGTTATCAGAAGTATTTAACGTATTTCAAACACAAAAATGTAAAAACAACTTACTGTACTTCAAGGAAAATGTAAACTTGTAAAATGCCCAAATTAAACATATATTAGCTTCACTCTAATTATGAGCAGATCATCTTAATAAAAATAAGCTGTTGGTCAAAAATAGCCACTGTCATTTCTAGCAAAATGTCTTGCAAGTTTAGATTTATCATTTTTATTTCCATGCAGAACCAACACCAGCACACACCGTTGCTGGGCTCAAAGCAGGTTTTGTTTGATTCTGTTCATTATCATTGTGTGTCCTGAGATGCACACCCCATGACGTGCTCGGGGGCAGCCTGGCCCCACAGAAGCCTCCAGTCGAGTCTGCATCTGGGCCGGCCAGCCCCTCTTCTTAGTCCCACAGTCGCTTAGTCCTCAGGGCATCTCTGTCCATCTTTGACAAGTAGGCATAAAGCAGCTTCTTAGATGGTTAACTTCCTCAGAGCAGGTAGCATCTGTGAGAAGCTAAGATCATCTCCAAACTAAGCACAAGTCTGCTTTTATCCCAAAGGCAACGTGGCAAAAAGAAAGGGCTGAGGCAATCTCCTATAACTTGCCCAAAGCCTTGATGTCCTATCTGTAAGCCATAAACCCAACAGAGAAGCTTCTATCAAGTTAAGTGAGTCTATATACAAACACAACAACAGTAAACTTAATCTGAATGCCCATTTGTTGGGAACTGGTTAGGTAAGTTATTGGTAAACCCACTGGGACAGTTCTTTTGGTGTGTCAGTTTGACAAGGCCACAGTCCTGTTATTCAGTTAAACACTGAGCTGTGTGTTACCGTGAAGGCATTTTGCAGATGTGATTAAAGCCCCGATCAGTCAACATTAAGAGTAAGGGCTGGGCTTCCCTGGTGGCGCAGTGATTAAGAATCCGCCTGGGGGCTTCCCTGGTGGCGCAATGGTTGAGAATCTGCCTGCCAATGCAGGGGACACGGGTTCGAGCCCTGGCCTGGGAGGATCCCACATGCCGCGGAGCAACTGGGCCCGTAAGCCACAACTACTGAGCCTGCGCGTCTGGAGCCTGTGCTCCGCAGCAAGAGAGGCCGCGACAGTGAGAGGCCTGTGAACCGCGATGAAGAGTGGCCCCCGCTTGCCACAACTAGAGAAAGCCCTCGCACAGAAACGAAGACCCAACACAGCAAAAATTAATTAATTAATTAATAAACTCTACGCCCAACACCTTCTTTAAAAAAAAAAAAAAGAATCCACCTGGCAATGCAAGGGACACGGGTTGGAGCCCTGGTCCGGGAAGATCCCACATGCCGTGGAGCAACTAAGCCTGTGTGCCACAACTACTGAGCTTGCGCTCTAGAGCCCACGAGCCACAACTACTGAGCCCGCGTGCCACAACTACTGAAGCCCGTGTGCCTACAGCCCGTGCTCCGCAACAAGAGAAGCCACCGCAATGAGAAGCCTGCGCACCGCAACGAAGAGTAGCCCCGCTCGCCACAACTAGAGAAAGCCCGTGTGCACAGCAACGAAGACTCAACACAGCCAAAAAATAAATAAATTTAAAAGAAGAGAGTAAGGGAGCACCCTGGATAATCTGGGCAGGCATGATTCAATCCAAGCTACAGGGCTACCGCATTGCCCTCAACGCTGAAGAAGCCGGGAGTTTTTTTTGCCTGGAGAATGTAAGAAAGGATTCCTGGACTAGGGACACCGCGCACAGATCAGAGAACTGGTACCATACTGAAGAGAAAAGGACTAAGGGACTGGATGCTGCCGTACTGACTCCTGAATGCAAAGAGTCTCCCCGCCTTCTTCCCCAGTGGGCTCAGGGATGCTGCCAGGCCGACCCATCCCATCAGGAGTGGAAGGACTCCTGTGGGGAATCGGAAGGCAGACCTAAGGAGACCATCACTAGGATTCCCCAGTGAGCAGCCCAACCAGGCCACTCTAGAGAAACTCAGACTACACACCTCCCCATTTGTTCTGGACCATTAAATTAAATGCCCATGATTAATCATTAGCTGACACAAAAGGATTACCTGATACCTGAGGTTAAAGCGCTAATATACAAGACAAGGTATCCCCAGTCCTGGTATCCCCCAGACCACAAAATAAATAAATAAATAAATAAATAAGCTACCAGCAAATAAAAAAACCTTAAACCTTGGAGGAATTAGAATTACGTGAGAAGAAAAAATATCTGTCTTCAGGTGTGAGAAGATATTATATCCAAGAAACAAGCATAGAATGATATAAAAAAATGACATTCAGAAAGAGTTCTTGGAAATCAAAAACCGGATAGCAAAAGCTGAACAACTCAACAGAAAGGCTCGAAAGATACAGCTGAGTGAATCCCCTCCAAAAAAGAGCAAAATGACGAAACGATGCCAATAGGAGGTCAGAAATTGAGGGACTCTGTCCAGGGTGTGCAACGGATAAATAATGGAAGCTCCAGAAAGGAGGGAGGACGAGGAGGAAACCCGACAGCAAGTTTATCTGTCAGTTTACTTTGACCCTCAGGCCTCCCAACCCAGACGCGCCGATCAGCAGGCCATGGTGGATACAGACCTTGCCTTTTTCTTAATCCAGAACTTCTCTAGAAAACAATCCTAAGAGAAGGTAAATGGAGTCATCTTCCTCTGAAGAAAGAATTCGGATCAGGGGTTAATCCTTTCTCCTCACAAGCAGCACAAGAAACAGGAGATCCATCAAAAGAGAGGAGAGGAAAGTCAAAGAAAGAAATCAAGCAAACTCCCAGGAAATTCTCAGGAAAGTAGAGGAGGTACCAGGACGAGGGCTGGCACCAGACCAAGAGGACAAGAAGTCTGGTCTGGAGCAGGGACTCAAGACAGAAACGTCCAGAGCTGTTAGCACCAAAGCCTCTGCTCGTTTCATAGGGCTCGGCTAAGAACAGAACGTTAAGGTGATCCCGGCCCCGGGTCTTATTTCTCCTAGGCTTTTATCGACATGCGCTGGAGACCTTCCTGCTCTCCAGATCAGCAAGAGGAACCAGCATTTCCTCCCACAGACGTGCTCAGCTTTGGCTTACTGCTGAAATCCAGAGGATGGCTGTGGTGAGCCTGAAAACTGCAGTCAGCGGTCCACGCCCTCTGACCATATTTCTGCCAGACACGGCACGGCCACACGCCCCAGGACTCATTCAAGTCCCTGCTCACTGACTTCCCCAAGGGGAAAGGGCTCTTCAAAGTTCCCAGGGAAGCGGAGGCTCGCCCTGCCCCGGAGAGCCCATTATATTGTCTGGCGAATGTCATCAAACAGTGGCAGTGCTGCCCTGTGCCCTCACAGCTCAGTGTGTGCTTGAGGCCCAGTGTTTTCAAAACCACACACGACATTGTTTCAAAACACCTCCACTGGGGGTGAAAATAGAAAAAAGCAAGGAAATCATTAAACCACAAGTCAGTACAGTGCTCACTTTGGGGGAAAAGGTGGAGAATTCAGCTACTGTTGGGTGTTAAGATGGCTTCTACAGTAGTGGTAGTGTTCCGTAACAGTGGACGCACTGTCCATTTTATTGTTCTTTAGACCGTATATTTATACTGTATATGCTCTTCCGTATGTATGACACATTTCACGGTTGAAAAAAATGATATAAACTCATAATAGCAAGGAGACCTGAAGGGGAAAACCATCAAGAAGCCAGAGACTACATTCTGGAAGGTATGAGCACATGAAAAAAAGAGCATGCATGATTGAAATAAGGTCCAGGAAAGCCACAGGGAGAAGAGCAGCAGAAGGGTGCAGGGGAGAAGGCCCGGCTGTCCAGGCTCGGGCCTCGGAGCCCCATCCCCTGCAAGAAGATGATCGCCTCCATGCCAGCCATACTCCCAGCTGTGAGATCACGCTTGCTCTGCGCCCCACCCGGCAATTCCTCGTTATTTCTCTCCGTCCGTCCTTGGCATCCGTGACCCGGGTGGCCCTCTGCCCTGTCAACCCCGAGAGGGGCGGCAGCTCAGCTTCCCAGCCCCAAACTCCAGTTGTCCAGCCACTTTGGTCAGCCTCAGAGCCTTGTTCCGGCCAGAGAGGCCCAGGACTTTGGGCCAGTGTTTGGCTCCCGGTCCAGACCCCTTCAGCTTCTGCTCCTGCACATTAGGCGTCAAGGACTCCTCCAGTCTCAGAAAGTCACGTGTGCCGAGGCTCCCAGAGCTGGGGTTTTGCTCAGGCTCTGCAAGGCCAGGAGGGAAGTCCCACTCCGCGCCCCTAACTCAGGTGTCAGCATGGGAGGGGGCCTCAGAGGTCATCTCGTCTGCACTGTCTTTGGAGGCCCAGGCGAGATCTGTCCAAGGCCTCAAGGCTGGAGATGAAAGTCAGCTGTGCCTTTCCAGAAGGATCTGAGCCTGTGTACGACAGACACCAACTAGGGGCAAAGGCTGCGCACCTCCAGCCCCTGCCTGGGCTCTGCACGGTTTAGAGACAAACACAACTGCACACCCGCCCAACCCAGTGCCACTCAGCGGTGTCCCAGGGGCAGCCCTGCAAGGCCTCAGTGCATCCAGAAACAAGCAGTCTATGAGCTCAGCGACCTAACTGCCCTCCGTTTGAAGAGGCGTAGCGGTTTTACCCTGCGATTGTAAAAGAAAACCACGTTTCCCGCAGAAAACTTGGAAAGTACAGAAGAGTCTAAAGAAGAAAATAAAAATCACTCATAACGCAACAAGTGTGGGCTGCCGTGGCTTTGGCATCCTCATGGACCTCTTTTAAAAGAAACCATGTCCTCAAACGAGCATTTGTTGGGTGGGTCACAGGATCCAGGCCGTGGCGCACGCCCTCCTCCCCCAAGGTCAGTGCTGAGTTTGTCAAGAAGATGTAGGCGACCCTATGGCTGGCTTCACGCAGGCCGAGGAGCGGCGGGCTTGGGACCCGGCCGGCTGCACAGGCCCTCCCCTCCTCTCCACGGCCACAGTCCGACGCAGCTCGGCGACTCCTGTGGCTGCAGGCAAGGCCAGAGGGACCAGCAGGTAAGAACTGCAGGGTCCACAGTGGAGCTGCACCCGTGGGCCATGACCAGGGAGGCACTGGCGCCGAGTCGGCCCCTGCTGGCCCAGCCTCTGGCGTGGCGTGAGGCTTTTCCAGGAGAGTCTGCCCTCAAGCTCCTCCGAGCAAACAGAGCAGAGGAGGAGGGCTCTGCTCTGACCTGGGCCTCCTGGCCACTTCTCCCAGCCTTCCTGCCACCCTGGAACAGACTTTCAGGCCCAGAGTGGCTACCCAGGAGAGCCGTGGGTGGTCTCGCACTACAGCCCCTGGGCCAGGCTCGGCCTTCTTCACCCCGGGGGCCCGGTCTGGGCCTCACCCCCTGGCAGACAGGGACTTGACTGAGAACACGAGGGGACACTGGCGTCCTTCAAACCCCCTTTGCTTTTCTCGGCCCAGCCCAAACCTGCATATCTGAATGGGAGCCCCCAGGGCAGGATCTGAATCTTGCACAAATCAGCTGCCTGGCCGCACGCACTACCCACAGCTCTGCTGGACAGAGGGACACATGGGAGGGAAGGAGGGAGTCAGAGGGGCTGAGGCCACAGCTAAGAGGGGCTCCTGGCCATCGTGAGAGCTGGCGAGAACCTCACGTGGCGGCGATTCCAGCCACCTGCCGCAGGGGAGGAAGGCGGCCTCAAACTTAGCAACAGAGAGAGGGCAGGAGGCGGGAAAGATGGAAACTCAATGAATGCAGGTCTCCTCACCACAACAAGTTACAGAAATTGACCTTTATTTATTGTACTAAAGTCTGTTTAACTTTCGATACAAAGGAAGGTTTTAGTACAGAAAATCCCAGTCTGTCCGAACAGTACCTGTGCACACTGTACCATCACCGTCCCACCCCCGCCGCCCAGAGCAGCAGCCCCGCAGGGCGCCAGTGAGACCCCTCGACAGCCTGCAGGGGGTCCCAGTTGTCTGAGCCAGAACGCGTGTACCTGTGAAACGAAGGGCAGCGCTGAGGACTGAAACGTGTCTCTTTTCGAACAACTGTGCAAGAAAATATATCCCTTTTTTAAAAAAATGTCACTATGGCTAAACTATAATCTAGTGTCTAGAATTACAAAGAATAAAATGAAATCAGCGATTTCTTGCTAGTAAAATGAAATGTTAGGAACAGTATTAAAATAGAGGTCCTACCCCAGTGACACTTACCCGGAGCCCCGTACAGTACCTATTATTAAGAGGACGCACAGTTTAAGGAGGAACCAGATCAAACCTTCAGCCAGAAACATCCAGCGTCAGAAGCGGTAGAAAAAAAAAAAAAAACAAAAAAAAAACACACAAACCCCAAACAAAGCCATCCCCGTGGAGCACTGCTCATGCTGTAAGCACTGGAGCCAAAACTAGATAGATCCCGGTTTCTCTTTTTTTGAGTTTTGACAGTGACTGCACTAATCCTTAAGCTTCCGCAAGGGTTCTCTGCTCAAAGTCTGAAACACGAATGTTTTTATATCAAGTAGAGCTGATGTGCCCGCCCCACTCTAGAGCGCTTAGGAATTACCCTGCAAAGTCTGCACTGGTAAAGGCTGTCACTGTTCACAGAACCTAAAGAGGACCCAGTGGCATGCATCAGCCCCAGCCTAACCCCCTGCCTGGAACCGGCTGTGTCACAGTGAACCCGTGAAGCTCTGAGGACCAGAGAGAACGCTGGAATCATGGATGCAGGTGGACGAGAAGAGGACGCAGAGGGCCGGAGACGAAGTCTGAGGGGCGCGTCCGCGAGACGGGCCCAAGTCGCCCTCCTCTGTGCAGGAGGGAAATACACTGCCGCCGGAGAGTCTGCCCCACAAAGGCACTGGTTCCGCGCCCACCGACGGTCGAAGCATCCGCACTCGCAGGTCCTTCCAGGAGAGGTACCACCAAGGAGCATGAAGTTTGTCAAAGCTCTGGTCCCACTGACAAGAACCTCCCAAAGCAAAGCGGCCCCCAGCGAGGCTCCAGAGTCGTCTCGCTGAAAACAGGCACAAAACCAACACCAAAGCGACAGTGAGGAAAAGGGCAGGGGCTGGGCAGCGACAACATGGAGCCGTTCAAGTAAACATAAACAACCGAATACTTAGAAAAGGCTTGTAAACTTGTGATCTGAAAGGTTCTCTTTGCAGCATCTCTGATGAGCTGGCTACGAGAAAGGTTGGTGTCGAGCCCCTCTACAGAGTCTTCTGTCTTACAGCGCACGAGTGAGAGGAACAGAGTCTGCGGCCCTCTGTCTACAAAGGAGGTGCTTCTGGAGTCCTGCTTCATGGATCCTTCCCCTTCGCGTTTATATACAGAGGCGTCTATCTTTAGTCGCTAAAGAGAGCTGAGCCCGGCAGTCACGCCGGCGGCCAAGCTGCAGCCGTCCCCAGCACCGAGTTCTAGAGAGGGCTGGCTGGGATCCACAGGACTTTATTCTGCTCTTGGTTGACCATTGCCAAGATCTGAGCGCAAATGCTCGACAGGGCTCCTCCCTGGACGACCCCTGCAAGAGAGCCCCCAAACACACACGTCATTGGCCCAGAGGAAGACCCCAGGGTGAAGGCAAATAAACGCATTTTACTCTTCCTGGCCTTCTGCCTGTTTTGAGCTACCTGGCCCTCCTGCCCCACGCCCGCCTCTCACTCTCTTCCATCAGTGAGAAATTGGAAAAGGAAAAATAAAGAGTTGAGTGCAAATCACTTCGGCTTTTTACCTATCCCTCTCGGCAACTGTTCCATAGGATGTTAAAATTTTACGCTCAAATGAAGGCTGGTGTCCCATTTTGCCAGGCTGCCCTGGTCCCTGTAACAGGGATGACAGGATCTGACCACACACATGAATGGCCAGGCCCCACTGCAATGATGCTCTGGGCTGCTTTGCCTAGTCATGCAATGGGGAGTCCCAGCACACTGGAAGGCAGTCTGGGCTGTGTTGTGATGGTCCGATCGGCAGCAGGATTCTACAGGTGACAAGGTTGGGTCTCGGAAGCTGGGCATCCCATGGCCCGGAGAAGATTCCCAGCAAAGATGATGGAATGTCTCCAGCTCTGGCTCAGGCCTGCTCTGCAGGCTTTCAGCACCACAGCCCGGCAGACACTAGACCAGGGCTCTCTGCGGGATCCACGGAACAGCGCCGAGCGCTGGCTGCTTGCCACAGAAATGGACAGCGAGGGTTTAGAAACTGCTATGGAAATGTGACAGAGTAATTTTACATCTGTTGAATCTTACAAAAAGTCAAGGCTTTTATTTTGTTAAGTTTTGGAGTTTTTAATGTTCTCTTCTCTAGTACTTGTTAATGTATCTGACTGAAATACTGGTCTGTAATGGACTGGAAATTAAAACACAAACACACATGACACATACGTAGACAGAAGCACCAAGGCTGGGTTTTGAGGCCAAATGTTGCATGAGAAGCACCGAACTAGATCACAACACTCTCCGCAAGTTAATTAAAATCACTGTCTCCACCTCTCTGTGGCCACGGTGTTATTATGCCCCCTACAAATGACTGCTTTCATGGAAGAGGTTGAAAGTCACAAAGTGAAATGGCAGTTGGTCAACTGGAACCCTGCTTCTCCTGGTTTGCTTTGTTTCAAAGACCAGAGATAGTGAAGGTGCAGCTTATCTTCAAACTTCACTGCAAAACTGGCCTGACCTGGAAGGCGCTGGGGACAGATGGTCACGGCCACCACCGCCGTGCTAGCCGCCCAGGGAACGCTGGAGCTGTGCTACAGGGCGCCTGTGCAGCCGCCACACAGGGCCAGACTGTGACCCAAGGCCAGAATTAGTGGACTTTACCTTTGGACCTGCAACTTCCTGAAGCTGCCCTGGGCCTGCCATCAGACCAGCTGTGATGAAAGTGCTCACTGTGCCAGCATCCACCGGGCACCCCGGAAGTGCGGGCTGTTACCACTTCTAGGAAGACGTCCTTGGGAAGCCTGCATCCGTCCCCGCCGCCTGCTCCTCCTCTGCAGGCCTGACGCACACCTACCTGTGAAGAACCTGCTGTACTCCTGCTCAATCTTCTGAGCCGTCTCAAACTGCTCTTTGGAATGCCTCTGAGTCACCTTGTCCTTCAGGTAGATGGGGTCTCTCTGCTCCCTGTTGGGACATCCAGGGAACCAGGCTGAGCTTCTCACCTCCCCCCGGCCCTCCCACCTCTTTGCTTCTCTGCCCAGAGTAACAGGGGTCTCCACCACCACAGGGCCCCCATGGGCTCCCCCTGGTAAAGCACAGCCTGCAGGCTCCACGGGGAGCTCCGGGCAGAGAGGGGCAAGGTGGGAACCCCAGTGTGTGCACACAGAGACCAGACACCTCAGCTGGCACCCGAGTGCAGGTATCAGAAGCCCGGAAGCACAGAAAGGCAAAGTGGAGGAGGACCTCGGCAAGCCGTTAGCCCAACCTGCACAGAAACTCAAGCCCAGTGGGAGCAAAGGCCCATCCACATCACGAGGCAGCTCCTGGCAGAGCTGGACCCAGGCCAGGCCACCCAGTTCCTGTGCTGTTGTGAGTGCCCAGCTGAGAGGCAGGAGAAGGGGAAAGGGGCTGGGAGTCAGGAGGGGAGACAGAAAAGCTGGACCTACTCAGGGAGCGGCAGCAGCATCCGAACGGCGCGGAGAGTGGTGTGGAGGGAGGGCTGTGCTGGGTTCACATGCCTGGCTCAGTGTGAGATGGGGGCTCGAGGGGGAAGGCCGCTCCGACATGGGATGCCTATTTCAAGGCCAAGGGGCCCCCCACCCCACGGCTTTGAGCCAGCAGCGCCTCCCCAGCAAGGCCCCAAGCCAAGCCCCCGAGGAGCCGGTCACCTACTTGATGTGTTTGGCGCTCTTGTAGTGGATGAAGATGACGATGGGGTAGATGTGCATGTGGTGCAGCCGCTCAATGGCGTGGGGGGCGACGTCCAGGAGACAGTGCCGGTTCTGGGGGGAGGGAGAGAGTGAACACCTGGGCAGGTGCGTGGCCGGGGCCTCGGGAGCACTGGACACTCCAGCCTTCCTCTGCCACCGATGGGCCCCACCCCTCCCCTGACACTGCCCTGCCTTGCCCTGTAAGTGAACATACAAGGTTCTACCAACGAACGAGGCAGCAAAACCGGTCTTTCGTTAAGACCACACATAATACATGGAGGGGAAACCTCATCTGGGAAAATCTCTCCCCACAAGCCGTCAGCTGTGATGATGGTCCAGGCTGGGAACCAGGGCCAAGCGGGGTCTGGACGACCCTACTCCAAACTCCCTTTCCTGCCTTCACCCAGATATAGGAAAGCGCTTCCTAAAGCGCTACCCCACCTGGCCCCAGAAACCTCACTTCCGCCAGTCCAGGCAAAAGAAGATGCGGAGACTCGGCGGGGGGCTGAAGCAGGGGAGGGGGAGTGTGGGTCTTTGCATGGCTGTGACTGAAATGCATCCCATGAATCCCCTGAGCCTCCAGGCAGAGTACGAGCCTCCAGGCAGAGTACGAGCCAAATGCAGGCCACGGGCACCCCGAAAGCTCCACTGAGGGGGTCCACCCTTTGGCAGGCTTCCTGACGTCCCGGGGCACCCCTGACTGGGGCTCGTCCACTTTAACTGGGCAGTCTGCACTGACAGCTGTAAGAAGTCAACTCCCTCACGTAACAGGAGGGATCCAGAGCCTGGCGGGGTAAACTGACCACCCAGGAAGGATGCAGCCCAGAAAGCGCCCACATCCTCAGGCTTGTGAGGGACGCTTTTCCAAAAGATTTCCCCACTTCCCCTCATACTACCTGGCAAACAGACCCCAGCATGTTCACAAGCCTAAAGGCACGTGGCAACGGCTCTTATCCTTGCAGGGTCGTGGCCCTGACGGAAGCCGTGCCCCTGTCCCTAGAATGAGGCACATCAGCTCAGCACACAAGCTCAGCAGAGGCATTCTGGGACCCTGTTGTAGAAACCCCTGCGAGGGGCCTTTCCTAGAGTTCAAAGCTCTCGTCAGAGCCCCTCAGAGAGGGAGAGGTGACACACATACAGGGCGACTTCTGCCCAGGACTAGCTTCCCACTCACGAAAGCGGAAGCACAAGAAGCAACGGGGGCCAGCCCCCTGTAGGTTAACTCAGACTAACGGGACACAGGCGAGCTCATGAAGGTCCGAGAGACATGCAGGGCAGATGTGCAAAGGTACAGGGCCCGGACACGCACTGGGGTCCAAACCCCGGACTCAGAGAGGCGCTCCCATCCCTTGGTCTGAAGCAACAGGTACCTTTTCTGTGATCTCCTTTATGGAAGCCACTGTGGTCACATCAAAGTGGCCACTCCTCCGCTTATAGTCGACAAACAGGCAGTCTTTGACGCCCCGCTCAATGGCCTGCTGGGAGGCCTTCATCACCTCTGCAAAGCACAGACACAGGAATCAGGAATGCCCTGGTACCATGAGCCGTCACTGCACGTGCCAGGAAGAACGCTGCGCAGAAGAGACTTTAGGAACCCAGCCCTGCTGTCCTCGCTCCCGCACAAAGAACCAGAGGCTGCACACTGATCTGAGCCAAGTCCAGGGGACGCTGAAACATCCTGGGATCCATGCCCGGGAACAGGGGGAGGAACACAAACACAGGGACAGACACAGCCCAGCAGGCACATGGGCATCCCTTACCAAGGGGGCATCTGCAGAACTTGCCGGGCACCTCGTTCACGAGCATTTCTTTCACCACATCCAGTAAAGGCCCCAGGATCAAGACGGGCCTCAGGGAGGTGCAGTCCACCTTCTGGACCCGCTGATAGGCAAGGCTCACCGAATCTGAGGGAGAGAGGGGAGCAGTGTCACGGACACCCACCTGGAGCAGAGGGAGGAAGGGGAGGGGCTGGGGACCCACGGCTCCCCTGACCTTGCTTTTACCCCAGGGAGGCCCACCTCCTTCACTCCACAAATCCGGAGCCAGCTACCCAGCTCACCCTGGTTTGTCTGGGACTTGCCCAGTTGTAGCACTGAGAGTCCCATACCCTGGGCACACCGGGGCCCGGCCGCTCCTGGAGTCCAGCAGAGTGTCCCTGCTCCACGGACACCCAAGACACTGCAGCACTTCATCCCACTCAAATGCTTCCGTGTGTGTCCAATGCACCCTCCCCTCACCCCTAGTATATATTCTCTGCTCTCTAGAGAGGCAACCTCCCCTGAGGTAGGTGTGGTCATGTGACCCAGGCCTGCCCCGTGGGGTGAGCAAACTCTCCCCCTTCCCGTGAGCTGAAATGGACAGGTCCGGGTGCAGTGAGCCAGCTCTGATCCTGCAGATGAGAACAACCCTCAGGAAATGACAGAGCCACAGGACAGAAGGGTCCTGGCTCCCTTATGATCCCCAAAACAGAGCTGCCTCCCAGGGATTCCCCCCACCAGCTCAGACTTTTATGTGGCAGGGAAATAAGCTTCTTATCACATTTCAGCCATTGTTGTCTGGCCTCAGTTACAGCAGTCAAACCAATATCCTAGTTGATACATGTAGTAAAAACCTCCCCTTCCACCAAATGAATAAAAAAATCCTTGCAGGAAGTGACCTCCTGAAAACCAGCAAGCAAATATCTTCTTGGCACCTCCCCTGTACCAATCGCTGTGCCGGCATCTCGGAAGCACTTTTAAAAAGAGTAGAAAGCACAGTCCCTGCCACTGCAGAGCTCATGCTCTAACCAGGCTCACCGACGGCAACAGGTAAGAAACAAGACAACCATACAAGAGTTGCCTGCCAGCTCCAGGCAGCGGGACAAGAAGCCTCACCCTCGGGGGGTGGGAGTGGCGATGAGGAGGGGCAGAGCTGAGGGGAGGGTCGCCTGAGGTGGGCTTGTGAGGAAGGGTCAACGAGAGGTCCGGCCCGGAGGGCTCGTGACTAGGAGATGAAGGAAGACGGACCAGATGGCAGAGCTTTAGAGGTGAACACACAGGGCGGTGCTCGGCTCCACAAACGCCGAGCTCACAGGCAGAAGCGCACACATTTTTTTGGTCTGATGATTATCCAGGCACGTCTATATCGCTTCCTATACAGCATTTCTCAACCTGGTGACCAGGTGATCCGTTATTAAAGCAGGGGGAGGGTTTGGTGATCACATTCACTGTCCAAGACCCCCCGCATACTTGTGACTGAAGGCTCTGTGGAGTCCCAGGGCAAAGAACTTCCTCCAGGAAGAGATTAAAAACACCCCGTCTTTTAAAACTTTGAACATTACAGATAAAGCCAGGCATCCTCTCCAACACCTCTTCTCCAGTCCTGGTCATCAACAGTTTCCTCATAACCACCGTCACAGTTGGTTATAAGGATACAAAGTACATCCTCTTCCAGGTGTCATTCTCACATGTTGACTTTTACAGGCTCAAAACACCTAGAAACTATGTTTATGTAGGTCCACGTGCTCAACAAAAATGACAAGATACATTTTTGTATCATGATACATGCAAAAATACAGGACACATGCAACATTCCGCAACTCCCTCTTCTACTCAGTCTTATGCTTCCGAACCGCGTCCCTGGTGATGCACATTGATCTCCCTAACTCCTTCTGAACACCCTACGGGATGGATGCCCTGCACCTATTTATCCATTTCCCTGTGTACGGACACTAAGTCACTATGTCTTCAACTTAACTTGAACAGAATCATCTCCTCCCCTAATGATTATTAACATTCCACACTGAGGGGCACCAATTTAGAAGATTCCTTTTCCTCCCCGAATAATCTGCTCTGTCGGAAGTCCTCATAGTTACAGAATCATAGGGGGGCTACAGAGCATCTCGCAAGCACTAAATCCAACAAGAGTCAGAGGTCCAGAGAAAATAAAAAACTCCCTGGGAAGGGTAAATACACAGACAAATAGACAATCTGGAAGTAACCTAATGTAGTTATGAAAACTGCTTTTAAAACTGGTATAGATATTAAAACCAAAAGCATAAAGGTAATAATAAAACTACGCTAATGTTCACATAATGTAAAAAGGATGTAATTGGTATCATCCATAACATAAAGGGGGTGGGGGGGTCGGGATCCCAGAGATGTAAAGTAGAGTTTTTATACAGGATTGAAATTAAGTTACCATCAGTTTACAATGAATTGTTATAACCTTAAGATGTTTTATGTAACTGCAGTGGTAACCAAAAATAAAGTATCTATAAAATATACACAAAGGGAAACGAGAAGGGAATCAAAACATGTCACTATAAAAATTTTTAAAAAATCAATGAAATACAGAAGGCGGCAGCCAAGGAGGAAAAGATAGACAAAAAAGCAACAAGACATAGAGAAAACAACTAACAAAATGGCAATAGTAAGTCCTTCCATATCAGTAATTACTTTAAATATAAGTGGATTAAATGCCCCAATTAAATGACGTAGACTGGCTGAATGCATAAATAAAAAAGATCCAACTATATGCTGTCTACAAGAGACTCACCTAAGCTCTAAGGTCATTCATAGGCTAAAAGTGAAAGGACAGGAAAAAAATAATTCATGCAAACGGGCACCTAAAGAGAGCAGGGGTGACCACAGCTGTATCAGACAAAATAGATTTTAAGACAAAAACTGCCACAAGAGACAAAGAAGCACATTATAGCATGATAAAAGGGTCACTTCTCCAGACAGATACAACGATCATAAACATATATGCACCCAACATCAGACTTCCCAGATAAGTGAAGTGAACACTGATGAAACTGAAGGGAGAAACAGACACCAACACAGTATTAGCAGGGGACTTCAATACCCCACTTTCAGTTATGGATAGCACAACCAGACAGAAGATCAATAAGGAAACAGCACTTGAACAACACTACAGACCAACGGACCTAACGGATTCCCCCCTAGAGCCTCCACGGGAGTGTGGACCTTCCAGCACCTTGATCTTGGCCCAGTGGTACTGATTTTGGACTTCTGGCTTCCAGAACTGTGAGAGAATCAATGTATGCTGCGCTGACCACAAAGCTTGTGACATTTGTTACAGCAGCCCCAGGAAACAGATACACAATGAAAGCCAGAAGACAATGAATTATATCTTTAAAATGCGTAAGTAAAACATCTACCAATCTAAAATTCTATATCCAGTGAAAAATCTCCAAAATGATGGGAAAATAGACCAAAAAAACAAAAAAATAGAGAATTTGTCACCAACAAACCTGCATTACAAGAAATGCTGAAGGTCACCATAACATCGAGAAAATGGTAGTTATATGAGGTAAAGGATGTGTTAAACTAACCTTATTGTGGTAAACCATTTGCAACATATACACCTATCAAATTATCATCCTGTACACCTTAAACTCGCACAATATTATGTGCCAGTTATATCTCAATTAAGACGGAAAAAAAATGCTGAAGGGAGTGTTCAGCTGAAAGAAAAGATCAGAAGGAAAGAGAATTGCAGGAAGGAATGAAGAATAATGGAGAGGATAAATATAAGTGAATAACTGACATGCAAATCAGTAACACTGTTGGATTTAAAATATACGTAAAATGAAAATGATAATGCAAAAGGTGTGGGGGGAGGTAAAGAAGTTGTCACAGTGCTCTGATGTTTTAGAATTAATAGAGAAGCGGTCAAAGCAATGATTCATATTAGCAGTAGGTCAGAGATATATATCATGAGGGTTGCTGGAATCTACCCCCCCCGCCACCACCACACAGTAAAACAAAATGATTACCTAAAAACTAACAGATGGGGGGACAGAATAATAAAAATGCTTGATTAATCCAAAAGGAAGAAAAGGAAGTGAAGGGAACATAAAACAGGCAGGACAACAGAAAAAAAACTGGAAGACGGTAAATATATCAGCCATGATTTAATCAGTGATTAAATACTCTGATTAAACGAGAAAGACTGTCACAGGTGTGTTCAAATTGTGAAAACGCCTCGGGATGTACACTTTTCTGTAGATGTATGTGCGCTTCTCTATACATATATTATATCTCAATAAAATGAAAAAAAGATGAAGTATCACAGTGGGTGGAAAAAACCCCACATGCTGCCTGCAGAGCCACGTAAATATAAAGCTACAGGAAAGGATAAAAGGATGGAAAAAGGCAAACCATGCAACACTACCAAGAGAAAGCTGACGGCTAGCAGCACTGAAACAAAATAGACCTTAAGGCCAGAAACATTCCTACACATAAAGAAGGACATAATGATAAGAGTCAAGTTAACAGTAAGATATAACAATTTAGAAATAACAATTTAAAGACCACTTCAAAATACATAATGAAAGAAAAAAAAAAAAACAACCCACTGCAGAACTGAAAGGAAGACTAGACATACGGCTGTTTTCCAAAGACATCCACTAGACATACACCAAATACACCAGAGGTGGTGTCTACGGAAGAAAAGGGAAGGGAGAATCAAGCAACTATTACTGCCAAAAGGTGAAGAGTCTATTTTACATTTAAAAATGTAAAAACCCAATCTTAGCTCGAAGGCCATATAAAAACAGCCAGACTTGACCCACAGGCTATGGCTTGCCAACCCCTGTCCTCACTGACAGTGACCTGTGGGCCATGAACAAAGGTGGGACTCACTCAACTCACTGTGACTAAGGCCCTAACTGAAACAATAAATAAGGAAGGAGAGGAGGAGGAAACCAGATGTCCCACCTTCTGAGGCCCTCTGCCACCTCCACACCCTGCCAGCAGGGAAGGCACACCTTCTGGGACAGTGGACACACACGGGGGTCCTCGGAGCAGCATTCACAGGAGGCTCCTGCTTCACAGGACAAATGAACCCTTCCACGGGGCAATCTGCCGAAGGATGTCTGATGCTGCCTAATGCGCAACTCCAGGACTGGGTCAGCACCTGGCCCTGGGAGGATCTTGGAAGAATGGACACAGGAGGGGACTTCCCTGGTGGCGCCGTGGTTAAGTATCTGCCTGCCAATGCAGGGGACGCGGGTCGGATCCCTGGACCGGGAAGGTCCCACATGCCACGGAGCAACTAAGCCCGTGCGCCACAACTACCAAGCCTGTGCTCAAGAGCCCGTAAGCCACAACTACTGAGCCCACGCACCACAACTACTGAAGCCCGCACGCCTAGAGCCTGTGCTCCGCAACAAGAGAAGCCACCGCCGTGAGAAGTCCGCGCGCCGCAACTAGAGAAAGCCCGTGCGCCGCAATGAAGACCCAACACGGCCAAAAAAATAAGAAAAAAAGAATGGACACACACAGGAGTAAGGCCAAACACGGCCAGAGATCTGCACAGTGGCCCTTGGTCACCAGCAAGCAGCCAGTAATAACCCAAAAGCAAACTGGAAGCAATGCACTGGGCAGAGACTGCATTTTGCACACCCAATACCCATCTTTCCTTTATTCCTTACTAACAGAACCTGCATTACTGAAGCCAGCAGGTCACCAGTGAAAGTCCTGCCTTCTCAGCCTCCCTCGCAGACTGAGCGGCCAATGAGGAATAAGTGGGAGACCAAGGGTGGGGTTTCCAGGTAAGCTGTTTAAAGAGGCACACTTTTGCCGTGCCCCTTCCTCCTCCCTGCTGCCTGAACGTGGACGTGATGGCAGAAGCTGCAATGACCATGGGAAGACCTTGAGGATGGAAGCCACACCCTACAGGTGGTAGACACTCTGAAGACAGTAGCACCGCCATCCCAACCCAGACACACATCCCTGGATCAGTTATGTGTGAAAGCAAAGCAAACTTCTATCTTGTTTAAGTCACTGTGGTGAGGCTCCTGTGGTCAACAGCACGCCTCATCCTGCGAGCCTGCTGGAGAAAGCCAGCCCAGCCACTTGCCTTCAAAGAGTGGAATGGAGTCGTTGGAAAAGGTGTCCAAGGCAAGGAGGTCTCTCCCATCTTTGGACCCGCTGCGTTTATGCTTATGTTTCCTTCGAAAGAAGGACCTGCGTGCAGCCGCCGAGAGCGTCTTTGCGGTGGTGTTGTCATCCTTGACTTCAGACATGCTGAGCCTCCGGGAGAATTCTTGGTCCATCCTGTGGACAAGAGTACAGCAGCGCTGCGGAGGGCCCAGGGACCATCACCTCCCCGCATGCCCAGCCGCGAGGAGAGCCAGAGCTGGGGCTCCAGGCTCCTCCCACATTCTCTACAGGTTTCCTGGCCGCTTCACCACCCACGCTACTGAGGACGCCATGGTGCCACTGCTGTGAGGGTGATACACACACACCAGTGCTGGGCAAGCTCTCAGAATACAGGGCCACCTCCTAGAGTCAGACGAGGGTCAGAAGGAGCTGCTAAGACAGCCTTCACGCGTGACCGCTACAAGTTATGCCTCCTGCCACCAAGAGGAACGAAGCACAGATAGACACTGTAACACAGGAAAAACCTTGAAAAACATCACGCCAAGGATAAGGAGCCAGTCACAAAAGACCACGTGCTATATGACTCCATTCACGTGAAAGTCCAGACAGGGAAGTCTACAGAGACAGAAGGATCAGTGGTCGCTCAGGGTTGACAGGAGGGGGCAGGGCAGACAGAAAGACAAGGCGGGGCAGCTAACGGGGCTTCTTCCTGAGGTGACGAAAATGTTCTCAAATCGACTACGGTGATGGCTGCACATCTGTGAAAATACTAAAAGCCAGTGAACTGTACACTCTGGGTAAATTGTATGGTATGTGAATCATGTCTCAACAAACCTGTTCAAAACAAAAAAGTGCTGTCTCCTAAGTTGCCCCTGTGCTTCTGTATAGCACTGACTTCAGTACAGCACTGACCTACGCTAGGACCAAAATTGCTTTTTGGACAAGCAATCGTGGCAAAACGTACAGACCAGAAGCTGATACGAGCATCAGTATAAACCCCCATGAGCCCCAGTCCGCATCCCATGGGGCATCCCCGCAGGTGCCGCCCGCCCCAGCCCCAGGCCCAGACTCGAGAACACTCACACGTATTTGCTGGGGATCTGCCCGCGCTGGATCTTCTGGGCATTCTCATCCAGCTGCCAGGCCATCCAGGACCCAAATGAGCCCTGGGGCAAGGTGTCATCCACGTAGAGGATGTCATCTTTCTTAAAGCTCAGCTCATGCTCCACCTCTGCCTGCCGCTCATAGAGGGCCCTGGACCGGGCAGTGGAGAGGGCAGGTCAGGCCGCTGGCTGCCCTTTACAGCCATTCTCCTAGAGCCGCTCTCCTGCTCTGAACTTTCCCCAGACCCCAGAGGCTGATCAGGTCCAGCCTCGCCCCAGCCTAGCAGTGGTTCCCAAAGAGGGGAGCCCAGGCTCTACATGACAGGACAGAGACTGCCCTTTCCTCCCCTGAGACCAGGCTCCCTGGAGACAAGGGCTGCCTCATGCCCATCACATAAAAGACTTCTTGCCAAGGACCAAGGCCGTTATCTCCATTCCAGATGGGCCTTTCCCATTGGCGTCCCTCCCCTGAGGCAAGGCTGATGGTTCCTACAGACTAGAAACTTCCCGGAAGGGAAACATGCCATCCTCAACTGAGGAGGGGTTCCCTAGAGACAGGGACCCCCCCCCACCTCACGGTACACGGTCGATCAGTGCTTTCCATTCTCGTGTGGCCTCAGATCTTAGGGGACATGAAGAAAGCTGAGCACCTCCCGGAAAACGCCCGTTTTGAAGCCTGAAGCCTGCCTCAGACACACACTACATATAGTACTTCGGGGTACCGTGGATGCCTTGACACCCACACACGCTGCAGAGGGATCTGCAGACCTGGGTCAGAGGAGACCGGGAGAGGAGCCTAGCCCACAGGAAAGTGAGGCTCTGTGGTCTCAAACTTCCCCACCAGGCCCTAAACCCTAAAGAGGGAGCCCATCTGGCCCTGGGAGCTTTCGAGGGTTTTTCTAAGTCATAAGCTTCCAATTTGGGGCCCAAGTAATAATGCTCACGGCCCCACCCTTTGGGGGCAAGAAACATGGGGACATTCACAGGGAACAGCCTTCACCAAAAGCCCCTCCCCTAGCCCCAAGTCCCCGGCAACCCTGGCCACTGGTACCTGATATAGAAGCTGTCGCCAGGCAGGCCCTTGACCTTGGTGAACTCCTCAGGGCGGTACTGCACCTTCAGGCGGACACTGTCCTTGGGCTTCAGCATCTCCACATAGACCTCCTCCACTGTCTTGTTGCGCACGTCCAGACTACCGTACTACCCAGAGACGGAGGACTGGGGTCAGAGGGCAGAAGCTGGGCATCTTGGGTACCCGCGAGAGGCCAGGTGTAGGGTAAGGGTGAGACTCAGCATCCCGTTCACTGGGCATCCATCTGCCCCACCTCCGCAGGTAAGGCTGAGTCCTCTGTTGAGTGTCTGCTCTACCCTCAACAGCTGCTCCCAGGAGAAACCCTGTTCTAGTCCCCCCGCAAGTAAGCCTTATTGGAAACACAGCCCTTCACCTTGCTTATGCTCCTTGCTATCTTTGAGTACCTACGACCCACCTCCCCCACCCAACAGGAGACCCAATGAGCGGGAGATGGCCCTCGCCATCAGACCAGTCCTGAGTCCTCCCACTGACAACAGCAGAGCATCTCCCCTCCGGACACCAGTGCCCAAGCCGGGGCCCCCCTGCCCGCTTCCCCATGATCTACCCAGTAGGGGTCTGGGCAGCATCCAACACCCACACACAGCAGTCGCCAGCAGAGGCTGTGCTCCTCCACCTCCTGTGCCAACTGAGACGGCGGCAAGCCCGACGTGCGGGCGGAGAGCAGCCCGGCTGCTGCTCAGAGGGCGCAGAACTCACCTCAAGGACGAGGTCCCCAGGCACTAGGCCGTCGGGGCCCTTGGCAGGACTGTCGTCCTCCACTTCGGCCACGAACACCCCATGCAGGTTCCCACCACATAAGTGCACGCCAAGCTCCAGCTGGGACTTCTTGATGAAAACAACTCGTGGTTCTGGGGTCTTCTTGGTGGCATCTCCCACCATCCTTATGGGGAGGAAAATGAAGCTCTTCAATTGTGCACAGGGAGGGAGGAAGACATGAGAAAGATGAAACAGTGGTGACGCCCTAACCGTTTTCTGCTGCCCCCCCCCCCCAACCCCGCCACGGTCTCACGAGCTCTCAGAACCACAGGAGCCGGGAGGCGGGCCGACACAGCCTCTAGTTCTAGTGACCCGGTTTGTAGGCAGGATGCTGAGGTTTGGTAGAGGTGAACACGTGACCCCGGGTCACAAAGCCACTTGGGAACAGAGTGGACATCAACACCCCTGCTTTCCAGCCCAGCTGTCCATCACACACCATGGGCTATGTCTTGCCCACCTGGACTGCACTTGTTTTCCTAACTCTATTCTTCTGCAGAGAACTGCAGAGCCAGGCTCACCAGCCAGGGCACAACTCATCCAGCAAATGTTTACTGAGCAGCTTCTATGGCCCAGATGGCACTAAACCAAGAAGCAGGGCCCCTTGCCTCAAGGAACTCACAGCACAGGGACACTGAAAGGCTGGCAAACAAACTGAGTGAAGGAGACGGGACAGCAGCAGAACCGAATGAGCAGGACCTCAGCGGGGGAGCCAGCTGGTGACGAAAATTTTGCTGCAGGTAAGTGTAGCCATAATGGGCACAGTGAACGGTCACAAGTAGGAAAGCCCTGAAGATGTCCCAGCTTCCAGCCTCAAACTTCTGTGAACAGTTCATTAAAGTCGAACCCGAGAAAGGGCTCTGTCCAAGACTGAAGAGTGACTGCCTCAGGACCCAGCCTGTGTGACCCTCCCCCACCTCCCCGCCAGCTCCTGCCCACACTAATGCCGCTCCCTCCTCCGGACATCTCTTCACGCCCGCCCTTTGCACGACTAACCCCTGCTCATCCCGTGATGAGCTGTGACTTAGCTGTCACTGCCCTGCCATGCTCCTCATGACTGTTCCATTGCGGCCCCTGGCGCCCCTCCCAGCACTCCGGCCGTGCTGCACATGCCTGGACACTGGTCTGCCACCCTCAAACCTAGAGCTCCTTGGGGGCAACACCGCTGTTGATGGCCAGAGCCCGGGGCCTGGCTGGGGGATGACCGTGGGATTCTGTCTAAGGACAGAACCAGAAAACAAGTGAGTGAGAAAAGGAGGAGAGAAAGAAAAAAGGCAGAACTAAGAGTAAGTCAAGTGAGAAAACGAAGAGAAAAAAAGGGAGAGAGGGCAGGACGGAGGGAGGAAAAAAGGACTGGCGTGCTCCCCACCCCAAATTCTGACAAGCCGGTGTGCCGTCTGCAGCGCAGGGCGGCGCTGGGACCCACGTCCCCCAGAGGATGTGCTTGGGCCCCAACAATGGCCCCCCGGACCCACCCCGCTCAGCCAAGTGCACGGATGGAAGGCTTGTGGCATGCATCTGCTGACCTGGAGCCGGGGGTGCTCTGCTTGGCCGGGGGTGTGCCAGGGCCCTCGTCCTGCTCCATCAGTGGGTCAATGACAGAGGGATGCTCCGGGGTGGTGGCACTGCTGCCCTGGAGAGTGGAGTGGGGACTGACAGGGTCCAGGTGGGAGCTGGGGACAGGACAGGAAGAGTGAGGAGTAGCATGCAGCCGGCCGGAGCCACCCCATCTCTGGTGGCGACCAGGTCTGGGACGTGAACAGGACCAGGTCACGCAGCTCTGTGACCCGAACCCTGAGGAGAGCAGGCGCCTCAGGAGCCTGGACTCGGTCACCCAGCTGCAGGATCTGCCTGTCCTCAACTCGGGGATCCTCTGCAAAGGGGTCAGCCTGGCGACCCGTGAATTCACTGTTCTCTTTTCCTCTGCATGTGCATTTCAGCCCTTCCCTTCACAGGCGCTGCATGGCAGGGGCACGTCTCACCCTTTCCTCACCTGTCCTGCCACCCACAGCACAGAGGCAGACGGGGGCAGGTGTCCAGTGTCTGCTCGTGGAGTGGGGCCAGACCACTCTGTGGGAGCATCCGCCCGGGGCCGCAGCTCCTGCCTGCTCCACATACCCATGCCGGGGCTTCCTGCTGCACGCGGGACCCAGCCACCCGTTTCCACACCCTATTTCAGGAGGGAAAACCATCCCTCCATATGTCCCTTCTCCAAAACCCAGGGCTGGTCAACTCCTCTCTCATGGCAGCAGAATCCCCAGAACTTGCAGCTGGCACGTAGGTCTCCCCACAGCGAGCCACGCACCTGCCGCACCCGTCTCTCTCCCTGCGGCCCCCATGCCCCCTAGGAGGCCAGGGCCTCACCTGGACCGGGAGTGGCCGCTCAGCTGGTGCATGTGTGGGTTGTACTGGGCCAGGATGGTGATGGTGTCGCACTGCTGCCCGATGATGAGCCGGGCCTGCTGCTCCGTGGCGCTCCGCAGGTTTATGCCATTGAACTAGGAGACACCAGGAGCGGGCTCAGTGATGGCAGAGGAGGGCGTGGAGGAGGGCCTGGGGACTCAGGAAGGGAGGAGAGGAGAGGAGAGGAGGGAGAGGACGGCAGCTCCCGCTCACCTCAAGTAACTGGTCCCCGTACTCAAGGCCGGCCTGGTGAGCGATGCTCCCCCCGGTCACCTTGGAGACGTAGACACCGCCCTTCTCCCCGCTCACGATGGAGATGCCCAGCGGCTCCGAGCCCTTCTGCAGCTTCACATGGCGTGGCTCCTCCACGTAGGGCCTTGGAAGAGAGCCAACAGTTTTGGGGACTCAGGCTCAAAGGAAAGGTCTGGGGAAGATCTGAGGTCAGGCATGCAATCACTACGCAGAAAGGGCCAGGGGGCACAGACGCTCCTATGATGACACAGCTGGATGGGAACACGATGAAGTCCACCTTTGTACGACGGTGATACACAACCCCATGCAATACAGACACGACCCCCCACCCGCGGATGGACACAGAAGCACCCAGTCCCAAAGACACCAAGAAGGGTCTGTGTGAACTATAAACACTGATATGCGCGGGGAAAAGGCACGCAGGTTTCCCTAACAGGAGAGGAGTGGCCTCACAATGTGCAACGTACAAACCTCCAATGGGGTCTCAAGACGCCCTTGGGGCAAAAGGACTGCTTTCTGGGGTGATATTCACCCAAGAAGGGGCAACATTAAATATCAGTTTTTATATTTACCAGGACACAGGAGGATGCAAAATGATCATGAGATTAAGCTGCTGCAAACCGGAGGCACTAAAAAGGGAGCGGGGAGGCTGGGAGCAAGGCGGCACCATGCACCCACTGGCCCCGGGGAGCCGCCCACCGCACCGCGGGGGATAAGGGGCGCAGGGGGGGCTGGGGTGGGGACCTCCTGTCGGGCCAACCTCACGCTCCTCAGGGAGGAGGACCTGGGCCTGGCAGCCACAGGCAGTCTCAGGAGGGATCTGTGGTGGTGGAGGCATCTGGAAGGTGCAAAAGGTTAGAAAGCAGAGCGGGAGTGATCGGAGGAGGAAGACAACCACAGACGCCTGGAACGTGACAGACAGACAGACAGACAGACAGTTAAGTGACCCCGAGCCGCCAGGACCCCCGCTGCATGCTGCCCGAGCTCCTCCTCAGGACAAGACTGCAGCCAAAGGCCAGGGGAGGGGACAAGCAGAGCGCCACCCCCGAGGGCTCCCTCCTCCAGAGCACATGTCAGGGAGGGGTGGGGGGGTGGGGGGGTGGTCCACGTGCTGAAGGGCAGGCAGGCAGAGGGGGGCCCTTTGGGAGGGAATCCTTACTTTTTAATCTCCCGAATGATTTAAAATTTTTATAATATGCACAAGAGTTTTGTCAGAACAATAAGGCTGCTTTGTAAAAGAAGTTCATAAAGTATACTTAACACTACAAACAGCTTAAAACATAACATTAAGGAGGAAGTTTATGTATGTAAAACAACATAAATAAGGCATGTATTTAAACTGTATATATGCACACACACACACCTCAGAAGGTGAAATGACAGCAACTGAACCTCGGGTTGATGAGATTATGTGACTTTTTTCTTTCTACTTTTCTAGTTTTCCCAGTTTTCTATAACGATAGTTAACTTGAGACTGAGCAAAAGAGGGACTATTTTTAGTAAGTAACCCATTCTTCAGTCAGGTCACACACGTTAAAGTTTATGTCACCTAAGCGCTGTGAAGGCAGGAATCACCAACACTGACGCACACACTCGCTCACACACACACACCGGTTCTCTGTGCACCGCGGAGAAAGCTAAGGGGATGTCTGAACCACATGTGATAAGGCCCCTTCTGCTTCTAAGGAGCCCCCTTCAGTGGGGGGAAAGTCTTGTTCTCTCAGTGACCTGAGCTGGGGGTTCGGTAAAACCTCACACCCCCAGGGCCGGTTTGTGCTCCTGTCTGCACGATGCAGGTGAGGCCATCATGAACACGTCCACGCGAACTGTGCTGACTCCCCTGGGGGCCCAGGCGCCTTGGCGGTTATGGGTACGCTCTGTTCTCCAGTTTACACTTGCCAGGTGTGCTGTCTTACAGGTTCAGATCGTAAATGAGATTTTCTTAACTATGGGCCCACCCAGCAGCGTCTCTCCCATGGCTTGCAGCTACAAGGGTCCTCAGCTTTCTGGATGTAAGTGGAGGAGAGTAGCTCTAGTCCTAGATCCTAAGTGATTAGATACAGGTAAGTTCAAGTTTAATCCAATCTCCCACTAGGATCTAGACAGAACCCTTTAAATAGATAGATACGATCTGGTAAATCCCACTCTGAAGAACACCAGAGGTGGATGAGGAACGTGCAGAGCTTGTGCAGGAAGGGACCAGCCCTGAGAGGAGGCACGTCTGGACTGACAGCTGAGATCAGCCTGCATTTCAAAATGAACCAATAAACGGCTAAGCTGTACATGTATGCTTCACACACTCTCTTCCTGTGTGTATTTTATCTCACAATAAAAAGCTTGGGGGGCGGGGGGAGGGAGCAAGCGATACAGCTGTGTTCTGGGGCCAAAAAGAAAAGGGTAAGAAGGAGTCCTGGGACTTCCCTGGTGGTCCAGCGGTTAAGACTCCACTCTTCCACTGCAGGGGGCAGGGGTTTGATTCCTGGTTGGGGAACTAAGATCCCGCATGTTGCGTGGTGCAGCCAAAAGTTCAAAAAAAAAAAAAAAAAAAAAAAGAGTCCTGATTCTAATTAGTATAGGCCAGTCACTAACCATGTGACCACAGACAGACCACTCCAACTTTCTGGCCTCAGTTTCCTCATCTTTAAAATGGGGCCGATGACGATGCCGCTGATCACAGGGTTATGTGAGGACTTCACGACTTATTACGTGGAACGTGCTTAAGCAAGGGCCTGGGGAGCAGTGAACGGCATCACTCCATCACGGTCACTGTCAGGTCGTCCCCAGCATCACGTGCTGGAGCCCCCCTCCTCCCGTGGGCACTCAGTGGAAGGAGCTCACCCTGCTCCTCCAACTGGCCATCCACGTGCGCCCCTCCTCCTGCATCACGTGTCCACAGGACTTCCTCGTGACGTCCTGGAGCAAGACACCAGGGGATGCTAGGCGACCCAAACGCCTGCAGCCTCGCCGGAGGTCAACTCTGTCGGAACTCCCCAAACCGCACCACGCCCGGGGCCGAGGGCGCAGCCGAGCGCTGGCCCGCTACAGCAGCGCGCCATCCTCCCCTGTGCCCACTCACCTGTCCTTTCTGCGCTCCCCGAGGGCCGCGGGGTTGACGGCAATCCTGGGCAATGTGGCGGCTGAGGTCTGGGATGGGCTACAGGAGGACAGGCCTTCGACATTCAGAGGAGACTGCGGGGGAGTGCTGCACTCCGAGTGGGACAGCGAGCCTGCCGAGAGGGGTGGGTG
Organism: Stenella coeruleoalba; assembly: GCF_951394435.1. Classification (NCBI taxonomy): domain Eukaryota; kingdom Metazoa; phylum Chordata; class Mammalia; order Artiodactyla; family Delphinidae; genus Stenella; species Stenella coeruleoalba. The sequence continues at coordinate 55,311,381 of NC_137162.1, read as the reverse complement.
AGGGCCGGGCCTGCACCTCCGCTCCCGCAGCCCGGACGCACGGCCATGCGTGCGGGTGCCTTGTGCCTCGTGCCTCACACTCCCCCCTGCATCTCCCGCCAGGGCCCGGGTCCTGGCCCCGCCAGCATAACTGATGGCTGAGACCGGGAGTGAACTGTGAGCGGTGCCCAGACACCCCACCCTGAGGACGGAGGGGGTCAGCACGGGGAAGGGCCACTGAGAAGTTCTCACCTCTGTCAGAGCCCACGACAGACCGCGGATATCTTGGCGTTGATGGGATTTTAATGCGTTCTGCCTTAAACTGCAAGTTGCTCGAAGACCCTGTGGTTCCACAAGGGGACAAAACTTTAGGCCTGCAATTAAACAGCACCCCTCACTCCCTCACCACCATCCTAGCAGTCAGGAAACATACACGGTTATGACAGAATGAAAGTGGGCCCTGCCATTTATCCCCAAGGGGGTCTCAACGTGGAACAGTCAGGGAAAGCAGAGGCCTAGCCCCAGTACGTGAATAAACCGTGCAGGGCTAGGCTGCTTCAGAACAGCATCCCACAAGTCTCGCTTCCAGCCCCGAACAGAGACAGCACCCCACGCGACAGGCGCGACTGCCGGTCTTGTGTCCACAACGCCGGAAGCAGCTCCACCAGAGTCTCTTTGAGACAACTGCTAGCCTCGACTCTGGGGTGCGTTTTCCGTAAGTGATCGGCAACATGACATCCCCCAGAATGACCTCAGGGTCAGGGAGCAAGGCTCCTGGGCCAGGGGTCACCAGAACAACTATACGGCCACCGTGGGAAGCTGCAGGAAGGCCACAGGAAAGGGCTCTGGGTGCAGCGTGGAGCCGGCCTCGGGAGAGGGGCTGTGTGTGTGGGCCGCCAGGAGGTCTGGGCATAAGGATGCGGGTGGAGATGAAGAAAGACTGCTGCCTGCTCTGGCGAGAAGGCGCCGGTGGCTCAGTTACCGAGGCGGGCGCTGGAGGGCAGGGAGTTGCACCCGTGGGAGGCTCTCATCTCAGAGCAGTCGCTGCAGGCCCTGGGGCTCAGATCCAGGCTCAGGCGGCCCTGGTGCTGGACACTGTCGAAAAGCAGACAAGTGAGGGGCTCGGGAGAAGGACCAGGTCAGGATAACAAGTGGCTGGCCACCCTGAGGCCCTCTGCCAGCTCAGGGAGGCCCAGAAGCGGCTCCCAGTCGGCCGAGGACGGCGACTGCCTGCAGCCACGCTCAGAGGGCCCTGCAAGCGCCAGGCCAGGACCAAGCTCACTGGGACAGAGGGCTTTCTGCAGGGACGAACAGAGGCTCTGCCTCCTGGGCGGGCACGGAGGGGCAGGACAGCACCGAGGCTCTCCCTAGAGGAGCCCGTCCCTGGAACGGGAGAGCTGAGGGCGGGGAGCCCGCGTTGCCCACGTCGGGCTGGCCCACATTCAGGCCCGACGATGACCTCTTCTAGCTGTGAGACTACATCTCTTGCCTGCTTAGGGCCTTCCAGGGGTCTTCACTGTACTCAAAATAAAACCCAAACTCTGGGTTTGTGCCCTATGACGTGGGCCTTCCTCCTGACTCACCGTCTCTTTGCCAAGCTCCCCTACTCTCTCCCTGGAGCCCACTGCACCATTCTCAGATGCCCGGGCTGCAGCACCTACAGCCCTCCTTCCTGGAGGCTCCTCCCCAAGTCGTACAACTGGCCTCTTCTCAGCCTTCTAGTCACGGCAGCATCCCCCTGCACGGGGCCCTCTCCACCGCCCAATATAACTTGCCACCCTCTTCCAAGTCACAGCCTAGCTTGTCAACACTTTAGGGTCTTTAGGGCCATTCAGCACCATCTGGTATCACTCTGTTCTCTTTTTTGGTTGTTCCCCACTCCCCACCTCGGCCCCGGCCACTTGAACACAAATGCCACAGGAGATGAAGTCTGTCTACTTAATTTTTCACTGTAGCCCTCTAGAACTATAGCAGTCCACGGCATGTAGTCTGTGCTCTATTAAAACCTGTCAAGTAATCGAATGAATAAGTGACCTTGAGCCAATCCATTCATTTTCTTAAGGCTCAGTTCCTCATCTATCAACCAGAGACAGTAATAGTAGGGTGGCTCTGGTGACCAAGTGAGATGACGCTTATAAAGGTCTGAGGACAGTACCTGGCATGTGAGCGCTCAGCTATCAGCTGCCTTCTCTACCATCGTCCTACAAATACCTTTTCAAGCTCCACGCTGGTAAATAAAGAGAGCGACCTTAAAGTTTCCTTTCCCCGGGGCCCCAGCGCTGCTCTACCCGGCCTCTTCCCAGCTAGGCAAGGGAACCCCTCTATACACAGTGGCCTTATGCCCAGGTGGGCTTGGATGGCTGGGGTACAGGGAAGCACAGGTGGCTTCACATACCTGGGATGCAAACCCTGGGGGCCAGCCTCTCTGGGGACAGGCGGAGAGCTGCAAGGGCCGACCCTGTGGCTGCGCACGGTGTAGATGGGGTTCCTCAGGACGGAGCTCACAGTGGTGCTCGGGGTCATACTGCGGGGAACAGTGCCTGCAAATGGGCAGGGTGAGACAGTGGCCCCAAAGCATCCAGCCAGCCCCAGATCTATGCAAGCTTCTGGCCCTGCTCCACCTGTAAGGCAGGAGAACCCTCTTCAGTGCTTCCCATTTCCCAGGCTGCTATGGGGAGAAAGCACTCTGAAAAGCTAAAAAATGTCACTGATAGAAGACTGAACACTCCAGACAGGTCAGTAGTGGCTAGATCTTTGAGGACACACAGCAGCTTCCTGCAATGACAGTCTCCACTCTCCCTGGGACTGGGCGGCCCTGGGAGCCCGCATCGACCCTCCTCCCCGGCCCTGCCCTGCCAGCTCACCCACAGACGCCCTGCTGGGGTAGAAGGGGGGGTTGCTGTGCCGGCTGGAATGCCCTGGCGAGTAAGGGGACCACTCCTGGAGATCTGGGGAGAGCTCTCCACTGGCCGGGACGCTCTTCTGCTCCTGCAGAACCAAAGGCAAGAGGCAGTGGCTGGAAACAGGGAAACACACAGGCATTTGCAAGCGATTTCTATCCCTTACGCCCTAGCTTCTCCCACTCAGACACATGACGTGACATTTGGGAGAGATCGTTAACTCGTTTATTCATTCACGTTGCCTTACACATCTGGAAGAGAAGAACTTCCTTCAAAAATACTTTGGAAGAAAACCACACAGCAAGAATCTGTTCTTTCGAATAAACAGCTTTTGTGTGTAGAGAGGGTGGAACACATGGGTGCATCGGGCACACGTATGCAGCAACTCCACACAACCTGCCCAGCCGTGTGAAGCTCCGTGTCTGCTGAAAGTAGCAGGGATTTGTTCTCCTGCTCACAGCAATCTCTCCCGTCTGGAAATGACCACAGCACCCACAAAAACAAGCCGGCCTGTCCTGCTGCCAGCTAACAGATTCACACGTGCTATCTTGACTCCCTAAATCCTTTGAGGTGGGTCCTTGCCACTTGGGTTTATTGCAATACAAGTTCAAAAGCTTCTTGCTCAATAAGCAAATCAAACCCCAGACCCAAGGAAGCCTTGCCCTCTTGGTGTCGTATTACCGCTATCACGCACACCCCAGGCTGCTTTCTAATCTCCTAAAGGGAGACTGCTTCCTGCGGGCACTCACCTGCCATCCCCTCCCCTTCTCCCGGGCAGGTGCTGAGAGCAGAGGCAAAGGAGCCAGGGCTAAGCCTGAGCTAGGGGATGCCAGTGCGGGCGGGCGCAGGCCCCTGTGTGGCCCGCCCCACCTCCACCTCCCCCTGACCCACTCCAGGGCTGAGCTCTACCTCCAGGAACTGAGCAGAGATCACTACTGGAGCGAGCTTGGGCCGAAAGCTGGGAGCAGACTTTGGCCGGCGGCGCTTCTGCCCCAGCTCGTCCATCTTCTGGGAGGTGAGGTCCTCGTCACAGGACTTCTTGGCCGGCAGGTAGGAGGAGTCCCCGTCCCCTTCAGGGTAGTAGCTGGAAGCAATGCGGACCCTGGCCTTGCGAGGGGGAGAGGCGTGCATGGGCTCCCCGGGGTCCATGTCGGGGGGCAGGGCGCTCGGGGGGCTGGTGGATGGGGAGCTGCCCACTAGAGTGGCCTCTGACTCAGAACTGGTTTCCAGTTTGTGCTGGAACTTAATAGAGTCACCCCTCCTGGGAGGTTTTGGGGGCGTCAGAGGTCCCACCCTCTTGGAGGGCAGGGGGGAGTAAGCAGGCCCAGGGCCTGGGAGCAGGTAGTCTATTTTGGGGGGCGTCTGGGGGCGTTTGAAAGTGTTTGGGTCAAAGATAGACTTTCTTTGCTTTGGCTTCTTGTAAACGGAGAGCTTCTCGGGTCCTGCCGCGGAGCTGAGCACAGCCTTGGGCCAGGTCCCGCCGCTGTTGGCATTCTCGGGCTCTGCCTTGTCCAGGCGGGCCTCTGCCTCCCCACAGGGGCCCACCTCAGTCTCGAAGGGCAGCAGTGGCCGCCGGCTACGCACGTCCACCGGCCCAGAGCCACGCTCCCCCGAGGCGTCCGAGCGAAAGGGGCTCAGGCTACGCTCGGAGGCGCTGGGACAGGCCTGGGGGGAGCCGGGGAAGGTTCCCCCGGGGAACGGCTTGTGCAGGAAGGAGCTGCTGCCTCCTGGGGGGCCAGACTCCTTCCTGTCCTCCAGCCTGTCGGCGTAGAAGATGTCCGTCTGCGTGGAGTTGTTGTGCTGCATCAAATTCCGTTTATTCTGAGCCTGGACCTCCGGGCCGTGGGCTCGGAAGCTCAGCATCTTATCAGAGTCCTTGATGTTTTCAAAGATGTTCTGGCCGCTCCACGACGCGCTCTGAGGGAACACCTAAGTAGGGGTTGCAGAGGAGGGAGGAAGAGAGCCGGTGAGACCGCACGACCTGGAGCTGCCACCAAAAACCACCCCCGGAGGTAGAGCGATGGTCAGGAATGGGCCACACACACCCCAAAGTTGGACAGATGGACAGACGTGCAGGCATGTACACCTCGCCAACAGGTGACGCTTGCTCACAGCCAGGCCACTGGGAACCCACAGGAAAGACACAAAGTTCCCTTGACTTTGAGCATTTTCTGAAATCACCTGCACTGTGTCCTGCCTATTTTTTAAAATTATTAAATGTAAATATAAAAAATTCACTATTAAAGGCATCTTACAGTACACCTAGACAATGGAATATTATTCAGTGATAAAAACAACCTATCAAGCCATGAAAAGACATGCAGGAACCTTAAATGCACAGGACTAAGTGGAAGAAGCCAATCTGAAAAGGCTGCATGCTATGTGAGTCCAGCTATATGACGTTCTGGAAAAGGCAAAACTACAGAGAGAGTCAAAAGATCAGCGTTTGCCGGGGGTTGAGGGGGAGGAAGGGATGAACAGGTGAAGCCCAGAGGCTCTTCAGGGCACTGAAATCACTCTGCAGGATACTGTAACGGCGGATACGTGTCATTATACATTTGTCTAAACCCGTAGAATGTACAACCCCAAGAGTGGATCCTCACGTTAACTACAGACTTTAGTTAATACTAATGTATTAACATTGGCTCATCGATATCACAGAGCGGAAGATATGAGAACTCTCTGTACTAACTCAACTTTTCTGTAAACCTAAATCTGTTCCCCAAAAAGGCTATTAATTTTAAAATAATTTTTAAAAATATCTCTTAATGAAGTAGATGAGCCTTTTTCCAACCTTCTTGGAAAAGCTGATAAGAAGTACAATAAACGCCCTTAAACCCATTTAGATTCAACAATATTTTGCCCAATTGTCTGTATCTACTTATACTGCAGATCATTAGAAAATAAGTTACAAATATGACATTTCACCCGAACAGCTTTAGCACGCACTTCTCCCAAATAAGGCCATTCTCCTGTATGACCCCAATACCATCATTATACCCAGGAAAAGTAACAATTCCCTAAGATCATCTCATTACCCAGTCCAGATCCAAATGTACCCCCCACCTCCAAAATGTCCTTCATAGCTAGGTTTTTTTGTTTCTGGGTTTTTGGTTTTGGTTTTGGTTTTGAAACCAGGATCCAGTCAGGGTTCACGCATACCTTGCACTTATAAATCAAGACCTTTTTTCCAAGGATCCCAGTGATGTGGAGAAGTGGCTTGCGTACAAGGAGCTGGGGTTCTGCCTGCCCCAAAGAGGGCGAGAGCAGAGCCAGTGAAGGGCGGGGGCCCTTACCTTCAGGAGGGAGAGGGTCAGGGAGTCCTGGCAGCTCCGCAGCAGAGATTCACACTCATTCAGAGACTTGTTGTCCAGTGCAATGCCATTGATCTAGGGCCAACAGAGAGCCCGTCAGGCCCACCACCAGGATAGGGGTTCTGCCTAGCTGCTGACCCATGCTGGACAGTGGGTCTTGTTCTGTAAGGTGCCCCCGTCTGGAGCTGGCAAAGGAGAGAAAGCCCCTCCCCAGTTAAGGCCCTCAAAGTCCAGTTATGGGGCTTCTGAGGCAAATGAAACACACAGCCTTGAAAGCACTCTGGGGAAGTGACTTTGACTGACTGGGACCAGAACACCACGGGTCCCAGAGGGACATCCCGGACCCGCCGCTTCCTGCTGCGTGATGCTGGACCACGGCTCAGAACTCCTTCAAGAGCAAAAAGGAAAACAAACACGGACGCCCCCCCAGGGGCGCGAGGAGACTGAAAACAAGATCATGATGTGGGAGGCTGGACCCACGTGACATGAAGTATCATCGCAAAGACTCCTACAGCCCCTCACGCCTGAGTCTCTGTCCGCACCCCTCTCAGACACGTTCCAGTGCTTTTTAAAAGTGTATGTGCAATAGGTGAACGGTGAGACTGGGGTGCACCCATACCATGGAGTCCTACCCGGCTTCGAGAAGGACCACGGCATCGGCACATCCAACCACGTGATGGAGCTCACAGCACGAAGCCAGGTGGAAAAGGCCATCTCAAACGGGCAAGTACTGCAGACTCTACTTACACAATATCCTCCAGATGACAGAATTATAGAGCTGGGGAACAGATTAGTTGCCAGGGCTTATGATGGCGGGGAGGGGGCATGCTTAGGACTGCGGGGGTTAACAGAAAGGAGTGACACGAGGGAGATCTTTGTGGTGGTGGACAGCCCTGTTTTTTAACCTAAAATGTGATAACAGATTTCATAGTTACGTAAGATGTAACCATTAGATGTTAACTGGATGATGGGTACGTAGGACCTTTCTGTACTATCTTTGCCACTTCACTTTTTAATATTGTTTAACATTATAACTGAATTATAATTATTTCTGTAATTATTTCAAAATTGAAAGTTAAAAAAATATATATATTCAGAGTGATTATCTTGGGGTGGTAGATTAATTTGGTTGGTTTTGTTTTTCTTTATAACTTCCCCACATCTTAAGAGTTTTTCGTATTGGCCATATTGCTTTCAAACTCTAGCTCGCCCCCAAATCTGAAAAACACTGGCAAAGATGTGAAGTAACGAGCTCCCCCAAACACGGCAGGTGGGACTTCTCTGAAGCACAAGGAGGGACATCACATCACGTGTTGAATGCTTATGCCCTCTGATCCAGCAATTCCCCCACCCGGGACTCTATCCCGTGGCGGGACACAGCAGTGGCCATGAAGCACTATTACAATGGCAAAAAATGTCCTGACTGTCCATCAGGAGACCGGCCCAAAGGCCACTAAGGAACATGCAGTTACTGAAATGACTCAGACAGATCTAAAGATGTGAATCTGGAAGAACCTCAAGGCACGCTGTTAGAAACAGAAAGCAAGGTTAGCAGCAGCACAGTATACTATGATCACATCTAAGTTTAAAAAAAAAAAAAAAAGTGGGAGATATAAGTTTTGAACGTTTGGGGGAGAAAACACAATGAACTGTTAAAAGTAGTTGCCCTTAGTTTGGGAACTGGGAGATGGGGAGTCTAGAACCAGAGGAAGGGTTCCCTGAGACTTACAGCCACAATCCTGTCTCCCACAGCGAGGGACCCCTCTTTGGCAGCCGGGCTTCCGGGCACCACGGCGGCAGCATACACTCCATTCTCCAGGCTGATGCCGCTGTCTGCAAACCAGAGGTCCCCGGTTAACCCCTGCCCGGGTTGCATGGCCCTCTGGTTGTCTCATCTTGACTTTACGAGATAAACTTTTAAAAAGGATGTTGGCAGACTGCAACCTGTCCATCCCAGCACCCCGCCCAGGTCACACCACCCAGGGACCGGGTCAGGTCTGGTCTGGCGAATCAAACAATCAGAGACAAGCAAGACCCAGGACCCAGACGGCCCCGTAGCGTGAAGCACATGGGCTGCACTGAAACCACATCAACGCCTAGTTCTGGGAATGAGGGGTGCCCGAAAACACATGTGATCTCTCTGTACGAGAAAAGGGTGCCCTGCCCACCTCCCCAGCCCCTACCTTTATGCCCGCTCAGGTTGATGTGCAGCGGTGTGACCACCTTCCCGCCCAGGGACTTCCTCCGACGCACGACCATGTTGATGGCCCCCTCCCCGTTGAGGAGCGCCTTCATGGCCTGCTTCTTGTCCTTATTGATGAGGTCCACGTCGTTGATTCTCAACAGCCAGTCATTGACCCTGAGGAGGGGGACAGCCAGGTCACTGCCAGCGGAGGCCTTGGGACCAGGGGGCCGGCCCCTGTTGCTCCCATTCAGGGAGCAGAACACCAGAAAGCAGGTACCCCACAAACACATTCAGAAAGGTTTCCTCGGGGCTTCCCTGGTACACGGTGGTTACGAATCCGCCTGCCAATGCAGGGGACACGGGTTCGAGCCCTGGTCCGGGAAGATCCCACATGCCGCGGAGCAACTAAGCCCGTGCGCCACAACTACTGAGCCCACGTGCCACAACTGCTGAAGCCCGCGCGCCTAGAGCCCGTGCTCCGCAACGAAGAGTAGCCCCCGCTCACGGCAACTAGAAAAAGCCCGCGCGCAGCAACGAAGACCCAGCACAGCCAAAAATAAAAACAAACAAATAAATAAATTTATTTTTTAAAAAAAAGAAAGAAAGAAAGAAAAGAAAAAGGTTTCCTCTTCTAGGAAGGTGGAGTGGTTAAGCTGGCAAGGGTTGGAGCCTGGTTTCAAACCCTAGCTCTACCACTTACTAGCGGCATGACGTAGTCCCTCTGGGCCTCAGTGCCCTCATTTGTAAAATGGGGGCAACAGAAGAACCTACCTCATGGGATTGTAAAGATTAATGAATTATATGAAGTACTTAAACTTAGCAAATACCAAGCACTATGTAGGTGCTAATTATTATCATCACTATTTCATGGGATGAGCAGGCAATGCACATTCCAGACTCTCACACACTTCACCTGAGCCCCTTACTACACAGAGAAGCAAAAGGCAGCACCTGGTGATGGGAGAAAGATCAGATTCAGAGGCGATTCGGAGTCCAAGCAGCCTTTAAGAACAATGTTAGCAGTTAAGCCTGAAAGCCTCAACAGCCTCTGTGAGGCCCCCAGGTCCTGGGATGCGTTCATTTAAACGCCACCTGGCTCTCCAGGCCCTCTGCATTAGGTCAGAGGGAAACTGCCACCTTCCCTCCAGAGCCTGGAGCCCACTACACTCACCGTAAGCGGCCATCAGCGATGCTTCCTTTGTCCACTTTAGTGACAAATATGCCACAGTCCCCCGGCAAACAAGGCTCATTCACACCCTCTGCCATATCGAAACCAAGTGCCTTCAAGTCAATATCCTCCTGGCAAAAGAAGAGTGGCAACAGCTCACTTTACAGCAGTGATGAGAAATATTTGGCTCTTACACCCGCCCCCAAGACACTCACTCCGAGGCGGGTGCTGTCCCTTCACCCCGACGGGACACGTGGTCCCCAAGATAAAACCTCTGAGCGGCTGTGATCCCCTTTCCACCACTGGAAACACACACTCTCTCTCTCTCTCTCTCTCTCTCTCTCTCTCTCTCAGCCCCCTGGCGCTCTGCTCTTGCCTCTGCTTTCCATGCACTGCAAGCATCCGCCAGGTAACACAGGAGACCAAGCTGCTACTGCATGGGGCTTGGACAAGTGCAGGGAAAGGATGCATCCACACCCTGGGAGAAAAAGCTGACCTCCCAACTAGCAGCCATGAAGTTGGGGGCCCTGCAAGAGGGCCATCCTTTCCCTCCCCCATCCAAAGCCGTCACGTTGAGGAGAGCTGGGAAGAGAAGACACAAGGGCGGTTTACCGTCTCCCTTTCAAACTCCACGACTTCTGTTTCCCACTCCATGGAGTCTGTGTCAATGGCCGAGTCGTGGGAGCTATGGGCCATCAGCTGCCGGAACCGGGCCTCCTTTTCCAACTGGGATTCCATCTGCTCCCTGTGAACAAAGAGAGAGCCATGGCAACGGCCCTCTGGGAGGCAAAGCATCCCACCAAAGTCCACTCGGAAATGAGGTGGACCATTCCCCTCCCCCCTCATACTTCACACCAGCTGCCTCATAAACCCAAGGCTTCTTGGGTACCAGTGAGTTTTCATAGTTTTTTTGTTTTTGTTTTTTTTAAGTCTCAGAAAATTGCCCCTAATTTATCTAGGGGTTTAATGCAATTCTTACAAAAATGCCAGCAAGACTTTCTGTAGACAGGGATAAGACTATTCTAAAATATACACAGAAAGGCAAAGGAATTAGAACAGCGAAACCCATTTTGAAAATGAAGAATAAAATGGGAGGAATCACTCTACTTGATTTCAAGACTTATTATACGGCTACAGAAATCAGGACCATGTGGAACTGCCAGGAAGACAGACACATGGATCAACGGAACAGAGCAGAGGACCCAGAATAGCCCCACAAAGTACAAAAGGTGCAGAAGTGGTTCAGTAGAGGAAGGATGGTCTTCAACGAATGATGCTGGAGCAAGAGGACATCCTGGCAACAGACTCTCAACCTAAACCCCATACCTTATATAAAAATTAACACAAGACCTATCACAGATTTAAATATAAAACTAAAAAACTTCTAGAAGGCAAGTATAGGAGAAAAATCTTTGAGATCTAGGACTGGATTAAGGGTTCTTAGACATAACACAATCCATTAAAAGTAAAAAAATAAAAATCAGCAAATCGGATTCGATCAAAATAAAAAGCTTTAGTTCTCAGAAAGACCCAGTGAGGAGGACAAAAAAAGACTCAGAAACCTGTTAACATGCCCCAGTAACATCCTTCTTCCTAGAACCTGGGCCCAGATGACCTCTCCAATTCCTCAGCACTGCCCAGTGGGTTCCTGCCACACCCCTCACTACTGTTGTTTCCTGCTCGACTGGACGCGCTCCCATGTCCACACCTTTGCCTGAACCGTGCTCAAGAATGTGTGGCCAGCTCTAGGAGGCCACGCAGCCCACGGGTAGTCCTTCTCCAAGCTTTCTTCCCTGACAGAGAAGCAGCTCTGCACTTCATGCTCACCGCACGCGGCTCACCTCTCACCCACTAGGCACATACATCTGTTGCTTCTGCAGACGGGGGGCTTCCCGGGCAGCGGCAAGGACTCCCTCCCCTGCATCCCACTGGTTAGAGAACTTAGCTCAGAGAAGGTGCAAATACAAACATGCTGAATGAACAAACAAACGGAACTTGACATTTCTTAGAAGTTCCAGGCAACTCCAGCTCAATTAACGCGCAAAACCTCCTCCCGTGCTCAAGCCCCCGAGGCGCCAGGCTTTGCCTTAATTTGATTCCACCACCTGCCAGACCCTAACTGGGTGCCTGGAGAGAAGCTGTCCCTCTGCCGCTTAACCCCCGGGATTTTCTTAGAGTGCTCAAGTCCCAGGGCTTCTGGGTTTTCACGGAGTCAATGAAGCTCTTTGCCTTACGTTAGGAGGTTCTGTTGAACGGGGAAGAAGGGGAAGCTGTCACCCACTTCCGGAAGGCGTCCCCCGAGTGTGCGAGGCTTGCACGCTCACCAGCTTCCAACCACCCTATCGGTTCAGGAAGCCTCACGAGCAAGCGGACGGCCGCTGCTTCTCAACTACCCGGTCTGGCTCTGGACTGCACTGCCAATTGGCATCTGCCGATTTCTCTTCTTCAGCTTGGATCCCTGTATTTTCAGTACACTGCTAGGGGCCACCAAGTCTGAAGTAACACCCCTGGGAGCAGCGCTGTAACTGAGGGGACGCTGTCTGACACCCCAAACAGCACAGACTGCTGAGCGGTAGTCACAACCGCCTTCAAAAATGCTGCATCAGAACCTGTCATCATTCTGTTCGACTGCGTGCTGGTCTCTCGGACGGCCCTGCCTTTGGTCTGTCTCCGTGTATTATGAGCCCCACAGGGCAGGGACCCGGCGGCTTGTGCCTCCCCCGGGGCCTGGCCCCCACGCAGCAGGCACCTGGCAAATCCTTGTGGAGTTGCCGAATGAATGAGGGAGGGAGGGAGGGAGGGAGGGAATGAATGGACGACACATGCCTACCTGTCCCCCAGTGGACCGCCCGGGGCAGGGACCTTCCTTCCGATGAGCCTTGGCACGCAGTGCCTGCCCACCCCGACTCGCTCACCAAAGGGCCGCTGCCACACTCTGTGCTGATCTAAGGATTTCTAATTAACTCTCAACAGAGAGGCCACACTCGGACACATTTTACGGACTGACCGAGTAAGGCAGAGTGAAGGGACAGACTGCAGGCCCTGCTCATGGGGCTGCCCTGACCTGACGGAAGCGGACACCACGCTCCCGGGCGCCAGCTCTCCCAGCAGGCGCCCACCCCAGCGTACTTGAGCTCCTTCAGCTCCCGGCTGACGTCGTTCTTCTGTTTGCGAGTGTCATCCAGGCTGCGCAGGGCCTCAGCCAGTTCGCTCACCGCCCGGTCCCGCTCCCGCCTCAGGTTGTCACAGAGCGTCCTGGCAGAGGGGGCAGAGGGCTAGGTCACTGTGAGGGGCAGGGGACAGAGGACTCACGGCTTGCAGTGAGGCCTGCAGCCCATGCTCCCGAACACCCCAGGTGCTTGCCTCACTCCCAGATGCACAGATGGAGCGCTTGAGAGTTTGGAGGCAAGGCTACCCAGGCCAATCCCACACAGGGACAGAGAGGACACTGGGGACCTGGCAGAGGAGACACCCCCACGGTTACCAGGCAACGAGCATCCGCTTCTGAACGTACAGTGTTCATCCCACAGGTTCAGCCTCAGTGTGTCTGGGGTTAACGACCACGCTCCCACCCGCACAGCCCACCTGGCAAGCCCCTGTGCCCCAGCACCGACCAGACACTGCACCACTACCCACGTGCAGGCTTTTCTAGAGATGCCCTCCACCCCACAACTAGACTGAGCCCCCACTTGGACAGAAATCATGTCCTAGGCATCTCTGCAGCCCGGGCCCTGTGCAGGTGCGGTGCAGGCTTAACAGCTCTCTACTAACAGACGTGTGGCCTCTGGGCTCCCAGGATCAGCTCAGTCACTCAGAGAGGTGGTGGGGACAGGTGACCAGGTAGCAGGAGAGTCCGTGCTGTGCTCTGTGCCACCGGCAGAACGGCACCCTGCCACTCGATGGACCCTGAGGGCTGGTCCCCACTTCTCCATGGCCCCAAACCTCCTCCAATCCGGAACCTTCATCTCCTGACCAGCCCAGGTGGACATCAGTCTCTCCAAACAACCACAGGGGATCTTGCAGAAACTCTCAATGACCAAGTCCTCACTTATCGCCATCATCATCATCATCACCACCACCACCACCAGCAGGGCCTCTCCTGGCTTTACTCCAGGCCAAGGGCCAAGTCTACACTCCAGGGCTCCCCTTCACAGGCCCTCACCACCTGCCCTCAGGAGCCCTGCCAGCCGCTTCTCCTGTGACTCACCAAGTGCGCACCCCACTCATGCCACAACCAGTCCCAGCTCTGCCCTGAGCTCACCATACACCTTTGTTCATGATGGTCCCTCAGGCTGCAACACCCATCCCCCCTTCTCCACCTGGAAAAGTGCCACTCGAGCTTTAGTTCTAGCATGAACGCCATGCTTTCTGGGGAGACCTCCCTACCCGTCCCCCAGTTCCCTTCATGCCCCCACGAATTCACTGTTCACGCACCTCCCTCCCCCCGACCACCCTGTCCCACGAAGCTGCCTGTAGCCCCCGCGGTGCCGGCCCCTCACGGGCATCACACGTGCCCAGGAGCCTCAAAGGTTGTTTCTCTCCCAGGGTCTCCTTGCTCAAGGGACCTAAGATCCTGGCACACGGTAGGTGACCAATGAATACTGGCTGAAAGAACACATTTTTGAAATGTCAGTTGCAACAGAAACCCCCTAAGAAAAAAGCCTGGCCTCATACCACTTCACGGGGGTCCATGCTGTGGACACAGCATGTGCTCGGACTTCTAGGGTGAAGGGAAATGGGAAGTCGAGACATGATGGAAAATGCTAAAATTCTCACTATGAGGCGAGGCTGGGGCATCACCTAGGGGGAGGAGGGACGACCCAGGTCACGCCCACCTTACCTGGAAGGAAGTGGTTATGACTCCGACCCTCCCACAGACCCAGGGCACCACGGGGAGAGCCGAGCCCATGTGGCCCCGGGGCGCCCCATACCGGATGCTGTCCCGCTCCGCCACGATCTTGTCCCGCTCCTGGAAGGCCCAGTCCCGCCGGCACTTGGCCACATCCGCCTCCTGGAGGGCTTCCTTCAGCTCCTGGCACAGAGCCTTGCACTGCTTTCGAAGGATTTCAGCCTCCTTGTTGGCTCTCCCCACGTCCATTGTCACCGTGTCTTTGATCTGGCGGGGGTGAGGGGCAGGCAGAGGGGAAGGTTACCAGGCCTTCTGGCCCAGAAGTGCCCTCCGACTGGTATAGGAGCTGGGGCTGGACTCTCGGGAGCTGGACGGAGGGAAACACTAGGGTCTCAGCCAGAGCCTGTTCCGACACCGGCCCCCGCCCCCCATGACTACGTGTTCCACAGCCACGTTCAGACCCCTAGCGATGCTATATTAGGGTCCGCCCAAACTCTCACAGCGCCACACAGAGCCAGGACCAGGGGCCCAGGTGGAATGCCCCTGGAGGGCTCCTGCCAGACCCTGCCCTGCCACTCACGTGGTATACGTTTTGCCGAGAGCCCACTACCTCTCCCTAAAGAGCTCTCGTGACAAACGTGACATGAGGCCCCACTGCAGTGAAGGGTGCAGCACTGGTCACCATGCTCCCCACCCGCTGCGTCTACAATACAGTTTTTACACTCCAGCATATGGAGTTATTTCTCAATCTGAAAACACACCACTACGTTTGCTGGTGAAGTCCTATGTGTTTCAGTTCCTTTAAAAAGCTGAGATCTAAAGGATTTGCACCTGGACCCCCCCCAAAGCGTTACACGCTCCATTAAAATTTCAAATCAAACTCTTTGAAGCACTCATACAGAAAGCTCCCTCTGTGCCTCTATGATCCTCAGAAAAATGAAGAATGTGACAAATGACAAAGTGAGCATCTACTGCAAGAGTAACTCCTGGTCCGGCTCAAAGGCTTCCTGAAGAAGCAAAATACAGGCAACACGAGAACGCGCCTCTGCTCAGCCTCCACCTCTCGCAGTACTTCCTCCCTCGCACAGAGCTCCCCCACTTTCTAGCAAATTCAGCTCCCCAAGCAGGACTGGGCATAGGAGATGCAAGTGCATTCAGGGGCAGCAGAAAGACCGGCCCGTCCAAGTGACCAAGCTGGGCTTTCTAGGGGACAGCGACTCTGTCAGAGGGTCTGTCTTGGGAAGCGACCTGGTATCTGGAAGGACCTCCGTGACACGCAGCAGCGCCCCACAGCTTCCCTGTGGGGGACCAGCCGCCCCGGACGGTAACCACGTCCTCCTGATGCCGGCGAACCTTCAGTGGACTTGGCCTGCCCGTGGTCAGAGTCTGGACACCGGCCCTTGTGAAGGAAGCCCCTAGATGTGCCCACTTGGAAAGGTGGGAAGCAGGGAAGAGAGGGGTCAGAGCTGACCTGGTGTCCAGAGTGAGGCAAAGACCCTGACAGGCCCCCCCGACTGCCCCCTCTTTGCACAACCCACTCTGGAGAAGCAGGGAGAGGGAGGGCAGTGGCAGAGAAAAGAGGGTAAATAAAGAGCGAGGTACAGAGAGAAGGGAGGACAGTGTAGGAAGCCACCACGGGTCAGAGGGAAAAAGAACCACCGCCCCGGCTGAGCGGAACGAGGACAGTTCTGAGACCAGGAAGCTAGCCTGGCTGAAGGACCACCTCAGCCAACCACCCGCCCCCGCCACCACCACCAAGAAGTGGCTGCTGGAGAGGGGCGGGATCAATCCCCAGGGGTCTCGCAGGCCACGGGGAGATCAGACCCTCCTGCCCACACTTCAGAGCCAGGATGGCCCAGGTCACAGGCCTGGCCTACTCCGGCCAGGCGGGGAGTGGTCGTGCCCCAGAAGCCAGATAAACTCAAGAAGGAGCCGAGGAAAAAAAGGAAAAAGAGCGACCACATGGAATGTACCCGTCAGATAGAAGGTATCAACCGGTTTCAGAAATGTTGAAATGTGTGTGCATTGGCGGAGAAAGTACATCTTGGAATTCAGGAATTATATTAGTGCGATTTGCTGATGATATCAGCAGATGATATTGGCCAGAGGTGGTTTGATGTTGGTAGAGTTTCCTCTAGAAATAAAAAATTGGGGGAAAAAAAAAAAAAAAGAAGGAGCCGAGGGTTTCAGTTCTGGAAGCTGCAGGGGTGGGGGGCTGGGGCTGTCCTCTCTTGCCTGCTGACTGGGATGGGTGCCCAGAGAAGACTCCTGCCTCAGCTGACAGGCAGACTTCACACGCTGCCAGGGCACTCCTGCCGAGGCCCGGGAACCAGGCTCCAGGCGGGAGGCACACATGTCACATGAGGGGGGTGACACAGGCCACCAGATCTGGCACCACGGGGCAGTCGGGGGTCTTCCTCCTCCTCTGTGCTTCCACATTCCTACAAAGAGCACAACTGCTCTTTGCCCCCCTTGCTCCCTGGGGGGCATCCATCATCTCAGGCCCCTCCAGGGGGCTGCTGGCCTATCACAGGCTCACCACCTTCTACGGGTTTAACACACTGTCCTCGACTTTTTAGCTTACTGACCAACTCAGGCATTTTTAATGTTTTATTCTTCATCATTTTGTTTTTGTTATTTGGTATCAACATTTTCCCCAACAATTAAGCTCTCAAACCAGAATGTGAAAGTGAGGTGACATTTTCTCCAGGGCAATTACCAAGTCCTAACGCATTATATTTGCTCATTAAGAATTTCTTCATTCCAGTCTTTTAAAAATTGCATCAAAGAAAATATTCCTTTTCACAATGGCTTTCACCTTGATGGTCTGGAGAAGTCTCACTCCCTTTGTATGAAATTATTGCTGTTTGGCCCATTTTTGCCTATGAAAACAATCTTATAGGATGCACCCTAATCCTAACAGGGTAGGAAGGTTCAGATGGGCATAAAAATAATCCTAATAATAAAGACTCAAATCATTCCTACTTTATGCAGATATTATCCTAAGTGTGTTTTCAATGTTAAACCATCTGATCATCATGACCACACTGTGAAGCAGATGCTGTCATCATTTCCAGTTTGTAGGTAAGGAGACTGAGGCCCAGAGAGCTAGGAGAGGTAAGAGGTCACATGGCTGACGAGGTCCACACTCCAAACACAGTCCCCAGCACGGCCTGGGCATCAGGCAGCATCACAGTCCGCAGAGAGGCCCACGAGGCCCTGGCCGCCCCTCGGGCATCAGCCCTGCCTCATGCTCGGTCCAGAGGGCCCTAGCTTCAACAATCCACGCACACACTGTCCCTTACTAAGCTGCCGGACCTTTAACACCTTGCTTTTCACTTCTCACAGGCCAGTTTTAAAGCCTTCATTCTAACTGACCTGCACCAAGTAGAACGGAGCGGTATGAACAGAGAACTATTCCGATGGGAAGAAAGTCTGCTCTGATCAAGTTCAGCAGCTCGAAACAGAGCCAACACAAACTAACCGAATGGGAAGGCAGTCTCAAAGAGGGGAGTCCACAGGCCTGTCCAAGCCCCAGCAGGGCACACCTGGTCTTGGGGGTAAGCAGCGTCACTGATGAGGCCTGGCTGGTCAGGTAGGAAAGATGCAGAGAATCCCCACTGATCACTCGGGAGCCAAGCTCAGTGCCTCAATTCCGATGCTGCTGAGCGCCACTCCCCTGACCCTGGAGGCACCCCCCCCCCCCCCCCCCCAGGGAGCAAGGCTTGAGAAGAGTACTGGGCTCAACCTAGTAGAACAGCTTCCCAGGAGCCCAGACCACCCCTCTAAAGAGCAGACTCCTCAGGTGTTGGGGTGAAGGAACACTGACTGTGCCCTTCTGGACTCACAAGGCCAAAGGTACCTATGGCTTTGGGAACGTGGCCCTGGGATCTTGCTTCTTAAGGAGCAAGCCCTTGAGCTGACTTCCAGCAAAAGACTGATCTACCATCACATCAGCTGTCAGCTCCGGACACCCAGGACCACAGCTGAACCTCACCTGTGTCCCCTGCAGCCCGAATAGAGCTGGGCACCGAGTGTGAGCTCAGCAGTTACCCAGGAGGCATCCAATAGCCCAGGCAGCAGCAGGCTGAAGGCTGCTCCCTGCTCCTCTGGACACCTGGGCGTCACAGCCCTCTTTCCCTCGCCACCTTCCTACCTGTCGCAGCGCCTCCATCTCCTCGCTGGCCGCCTGCTTCTCAGACGTGCTGCTCTTGAGCTTGGACTCAGCCAGCTCCACCTCGGTCTGCAGCTTGTCCAGCTCGGAGATGACCTGGTCGCGCTCGCTCATGATGAGCTTGTACTCGCTGTACACCGCATCCCGCTCCTCCTTGTACTTCTCTGACTCCTTGGCAGTTTTCGCCTGTGTGGTCCTCAACTCCGTCAGCTCCGACTGCAGCAGCTCCATCTCCCACTGCAGGTCCTTGTTCTGGGCCGTGGCCTTGTTCAGCTCGTGGTGGATGGCCTCGAACCTGGCGGAGAGAGGCAGCCAGGACGAGGGCGTGGGGACCTGCCCAGCCAGCTCTGCCGCGCCGGACAATCGAGCGTGAAGTTTTGAACGCGGTCATTCTCCACACCCCCAAGAGAGAAAAGTGATGAAGGACCAGGACCCCTGGACCGGGAATTTTTCTCAGCCTTTTACAAATACTGGAAGATGGACTGAGAATTTCATGCCCTCTGCTCTACTGGAAAAAACAGTGTTACTTCTTCCACAGTCAGGCTACGTTACCTTTAAAAATAAGAACAAAACAAAGCTAGAATCACAGCCCATGAAAGACAAAAGTGGCCTGAACAATCGTTGAGTCTGAGCACCTCATTTTACAGATACAGGGGATAAGGCCTCGAGACACAGGCGCCTGGCCCAACACCTCCAGGTTAGCGTGAGAGCACCGCTCGGTCCTTCCAGGCCAGGAAGTACCTGCCATGCAGGCGGCCCTGCAAATTACAGCCTGCAGCTCTAGAGCAGCATTTCTGAGTGTGGGTTCCTTAGAAACCAATCCTGCACAGAGCTCCATTTAAAAAAAGTGTGCTCTCTGATGACTGATGTTTGGGAAAAACACTGCATTCTGTTCCCTCTTCGGAGATTCTAGCGCACAGTATCGGAGTAAAGGTTCTGAGAAGTCCTGCAGCACAGACACCTGTTTGTGTGCAACCCGGCAATTCCCAAACCCTTTTAAAGCCAGAGAACGCTTTTCATATAAACCTGATAAGCACCCCAGAGAACAGGTATTCTGCAGGAACGTACCTTAAGAAACACTGTTGCAGGGCAGGGGTCACATCCCTACAGATTATCTACCTTAACAGAAAGTGCAACTTTAGAAGAACAATGCCTAGGACAATTAACTTTCCTATCTGCCAGGTGGGTGACTGACACAGAGGGGAGAGGCTTGTGGGGTGACCTGAGAAACAGGACGGTCAGAACACGCCCGAGTCGCTCAGATGAAGAAGAAAGGAAGGAGCACAAGTGCCAAGACAGTGTCAGGAAAATGTTTCCTGGACGTAAGTAATTTTTGATTGAAAAAGTTCAATTGCTTATTTTTTTTTTTTTTTACCCCCCCAGAAAGTGGCGGAGAGCCTTGCAGATAGGTAACCACAAGCCCACAGAGGAGAGTGGCCCCCGGCAGAGAGGATGCTTCGGCCCTCTGGCCATTCTCTGAGTGCAAGAGACAGGCCAGCTCGCTCGCTCCCCTCCTTGACGGCCTAGGCTCCTACCTCCTCAGGGAGAGGGCGCACTGGTGCTGCAGCTGGATGGCCGTGTCCCTCTGCTGGGTCAGCATCTCCGTCTGCTTCAGAAGGCGCTGGTTCTCCTCCTCTAGCTGCTCCAGGCGGCTCAGGTCCGAGCTGTGGACGGCGACTTTCTCGCTATACCTCTTCCGCAGGGCGTCATAGTCCTTCTTAACCACCTCCAGCTTGTCCATGGCCGTGTCATACAGCTTGTTGAGAATTTCTGATGACCCGTTGTGCTTCAACACCTGGGGACCACAGAGCCACGATTACCAAAGGTCTGAGGGCAGGAGGAAGGACAAACTCGCCTCCGTCTGTCTGGGGGAAGGATTGTTGACAAGGGAGGGGAGGTCACACCCTCTGGCTTTCAGGGGTCTTGAGATCTGATTCCACAGGCCCCGCTGAGTTGATTCATTCGTTCACAAACATTTCTTAAGTAGTATACAGGAAAGAGTCACCATAGCAGGCCTGAGACTTCCATCCTTAGAAAGGCCTGCTTGCAAGTTGACCCTTAGCTGGCGTCTGGGAACGTGAACTGTAAGCAGTTCCCTGGACTGATACAAAACTTTCCCGAGTGACAGGAAGGGCTCCCCACGCCTGGACTGGACGAACAGTGTGCTTCCGGCTCAGCTCCTGCTTTCTTCTGGGAGTCTGAAATTTCAGAGCATGCTAAGCAGGGGGTTCCTATGTGGCCAGCTCCCAGTAAAAGCCCCGGGCAGAGAGCATCTCATGGGCTTCCCTGGCTACATTTCACACGTGTTGTCACGATTCGGTACTGGGGGAACTAAGTCTGTCCTGTGAGACTCCACAGCGGGAGGACTCTTGGAACCTAGCACCTGATTGCCTCTGGACTTCACACCATGCACCTCTTCCCTTTGCTGATTTTGCTTTGTGCCCTTTGGCTGAAATAGATTTTAGCTGTGAGTAGGATTATACGCTACGTCCTGTGAGTTCTTCTAGCAAATCACCAAACCTGAGGGCGATGCTGAGGATCCCTGACACAAGTACCTAATACCTTCTAGCCCTGTTCTAAATGCTGGTGATGCCGAACAGACACAGTGACGGTGGCCTGTGGACCGCTTATCCTGATGGGCCGATACAAACACAGAGACCGAGATCGGTAGACAGAGATCAGTTCTCAAATAAAATAACTTGAGAGCATAATAAGGGCTGTCGAGGAAATAAAAAATAAAACAGGATAACGAGCTGGAGAGAGACTTCTGGGCAGCAGAGTAGCTTGTGAGAGAGTCCACAGCCTGAGGAGGTCTTTCTAAGAAGGTGACTTCCGAGCCTGGGTGCAAATGAAGACCAGCAGCCAAGAGCACATGAGGCAGAGAGTGAGAAAGTGCAAAGGCCCTGAGGCAGGAATCACCAGCCATGTCCTAGGCACAAACAGGAGGGCAGGGAGGAGTGACTGGAACCCAGTGAACAAGGAGAAGTGGATTCAAAAAAATGGCCAGAAGGCAGTGGTTAAGGCTCCGCGCTCCCAATGCAGGGGGCCCGGGTTCAATCGCTGGTCAGGGAATTAGATCCCACACGCATGCCGCAACTAAGGAGCCCGCCTGCCGCAACTAAGACCTGGCACAACCAAATTAATAAATAAATATATACTTTTTCAAACGTATAAGGTTAGGGCTTCCCTGGTGGTGCAGTGGTTGAGAGTCCGCCTGCCGATGCATGGGACACGGGTTCGTGCCCCGGTCCGGGAAGATCCCACGTGCCACGGAGCGGCTGGGCCCGTGAGCCATGGCCGCTGAGCCTGTGCGTCCGGAGCTTGTGCTCCGCAACGGGAGAGGCCACAACAGTGAGAGGCCCGCGTACCGGAAAAAAAAAAAAAAAAAAAAAAGTATAAGGTTAAGAGTGCAGATTTAAAAAAAATAAAATAAAAAGGCCAGAGAAGTCGGCACAGTTTCAAGGCTCACAGCAAAGACTGTATCCTGAGTGAGATGGGAACCATGGGAGGGTTTAAGCAAGAGAGCTTTCTACTCTGAATTACAGGGGGTACTAACGCTCACCCAGGGTGCTGCTCTACAGAACAAAATACAAGATGTGTTAAGAGGTGGTCAGGGCCGGCTGACTTCTGCTAAGCACCTCAGGGGATCTGAGTGAGCCCTTGGGCTGAGGGCTCATATCTCCGGAGCACCCCCGCAGCCCCCCCACCCCATGACACGACTGAGCCAGAAAGGCTTGCTTAACCGTTCCAGGTCCAACAGTCCAGGAATCACCTGGCTCATCCAACATGGACCCTGAGTTATCAGAAGATCTTTGCAGCCCAGAGAACCAGAACCTGGAACTACTGAATATTCCCTGTGGAGGGAGGGTGAGCCCTCAATAAATACGATTAACAGGAAAGAGCTAATTCAAATGTCAGAATCTTTTAGAGGCAAGGAAAGTGAGTTCATTCCTCTGAGACATTAGCTCCTAGGACTACAGATTAATGGGGAAAAAGGGAATCTCAGAAATCAGCTCATTCAGGGCTTTTAGTCTTTTTCCTTTTCTTTTTTTTATTTTTAAAGCAAAACTCCTTCCTTCAAAGGAAATCTTACGAGGACACCAAACTACAAAACTCACTTTAAAAATAGGTACACAGCTTCCTCGGGCGGTTAAAATCTTCACCATTTTATAAAAATGCGTCACTGTTGCAGATCAGGACTGCATGCTGAGAAATAGTCAGAAAACCACTGACTTAGCCTCACTCGATCATTTAAAGTCTTCTTAAAGACACAATGCAGTATCTTCCAAACATACAGCAAAGCACAGCAAATAAGGTAACAGAATTTTAAGTACCCACCACTTAGCTCTCATCTTAAGGACTGGTTCCAGGACACCTCACGGATACCAAAATCCATGAATGCTCACATCCCTCATATAACATGGTGTAGTATTTACATACGAACTACGCACATCCTCCCTATACATTAAATCATCTCTAGATTACTTATAATACCCAACACAACAAAAACGCTATGTAAATATAGCTGTCAGCAAGGCAAATTCAAGGTTTGCTCTTTCAAACTTTCTGGGATTTTTTTTTTTCCCCAATTCCTGGTTGGTTGAATCCTCAGATGTGGAACCCACGGATATAGAGGGCCGACTCTACCTCGTCGCATGTCTCAAATTGCTTTCCAAAGATATAAAATAGTACAGGTGCTTAGCCAAAGCCCCCAGTACACCCTTCTCTTATCTAGTACCCCTCTCCTCCCCTCCAGAATTGCTCTCCTAAATTTGCTGTCAACCATCACCATGCACAATATTCTACCTATACTACTTCTGTACTCATGAAAGTTCCTAATGGTGTTCCATGTGCTTCCTTCTAGTCAATGCTGCTTTTGAGGTGTAGTCAGTGGTGCAGGTAGTGCTTCACTGTAGGAGTACATCACACGGGTTTTTTTTTTTTAGATTTTTAAAAAAATTTTATTGAAATATATTTGATTTACAATGTTGTGTTAGTTTCAGGTGTACAGCAAAGTGATTCAGTTTTACATATATATATATATATCTTTTTTAGATTATTTCCCATTATAGGTTATTATAAGATATTGAGTATAGTTCCCTGTGCTATACAGTAGATCGTTGTTGGTTATCTATTTTGTATTGTGGATAGATCTTTTTAAATTGAAGTCTAGTTGATTTACAACATTCTGTTAATTTCTGCTACACAAACAGAGTGATTCAGCCATACATATATATTCTTTTTTACATTGTTTTCCTTTATGGTTTATCACAGGATATTGAATATAGTTCCCTGTGCTACACAGTAGGACCTTGTTGTTTATCCATTCCATATGTAATAGTTTGCATCTGCTAGTCCCAAACTCCCAATCCACCCCTCCCACACCCCCCTCCCCCTTAGCAGCCCCAAGTCTGTTCTCTATGCCTGCATCACACATTCTCAGTCTGATGGATAGACGTTTACCTCATCTCCATTTTTTTTGCTGTTATAAATGACACTCTTGTGAACCCTGTACACGTCTCCTCTCCCACACCGGTGAGATTCCCCTCTAGGGTGGACACCTTGAAGTAGAGCTAAGGATCAGAATACGGACTTTTCCCCACTGACTGGACGATAGCAAATTGCTCTCCAGGGTGGCTATCCCAATTTATATCCCACCACCTGTGGGCAGGAATTCTGAAAGTTACCGTCATCAACACATCCTCACCAAGGTTTCATACGGTCAGGTTCTTCTTTTAGTTTTTACTTGTGATAAAATACACATAACCGTCTTAGCCTTCTTCAACCTCTGAAGTATACATTTCTGTAGCGTGATATGTATTCACATCGTTGTGCAACCAACTTCCAGAACTTTTTCATCTTGCAAAACTGAAACTCTGTCCCCACTAAACAATTAGCTGTTCCCCCTCCCCCAGCCCCTGGCAGCCAGCCTCCTACTTTGTTTTCTATGAATCCAACTAATCTAGAGGTATATACAGTATTTATAAATAGAATCATATAAAAGGAATCCTACAGTATTTATCTTTTTGTGACTGACTGACTTCATTTAGCATAATGTCCTCAAGGTTCATCCAGGCTGCAGTATGTGACAGAATTTCCTTCCTTCTTAAAGATGAAAAATATTCCATTGTTTATATGTACTGCATTTTGCTCATCCATTCATTCGTCAAAGGATACTTGGGATGTTTCCACCTCTTGGCTATCGTGAAACAATCAGACTTCTTTTTTAAGTACTGCCAATCTCACGGACAAAAAATAAGATCTCTTTTTTTAAAAACTTGCTTTTCCTGATTACTAGAAAGACAGAGCAACTCTCCTTATGTTTATTGACTACACACACTTTCTCTTCTATGAATTGCCTGTCCATATCCTTTATTTTCCTTTCCTCCTTCCTTCCCCACCTGCCCCTTCCTCCCCCCCTCCCCCTTCCTCTCCCTTCCTTTCTTTCTGCAGAACTTATTTCTAAATTCCAGGTACTGATCCTTTTCCAGTTATATTCATTACAAATATCTTTTCCCAGTATGTGGCTTTTAAATCTTCTTGAGTGCCCTTTGTTACTAAAATTTCACGTTTTAATGTGGTAAAATCTATCAATCATTTCCTTTATGGTTTGTGGTTTGGTTGTTTTACTTAAGAAATTCTTTCTTTCCTACCTTGAGATCATGAGGATACTCTCTCTCATTAGTTTTCTTAAAAAGTGTTAGTTTTACTTTTCACATTTAAATCTTTAAACTATTTATTTAAACTACTGGAATATATTTTTGTATATGTTGCAAGATAGAGATACAACATTATTCTTTTCCATAAATTACTAGACAAAGGAGAACTGGGTCCCCAAGTGCAGTACAAACTGAGGACCACTGAATTTGTCCAGGTGCAGACAATGAGGGTTGGAGGACAGCAAGGACATCAGCTGACACAGTGCCCACCACTGAGAGATGAGAAGGGCATCCCACAAGGACGTGCCCACACATGCCCAGGACACAGAGCGCCAGTGGAGAGCTCTCCTGCCTTCAGGGTCACATCTGGAAAAGAACCAGCTTCTAGACCAGACTGCCCTGTCTTGTGGGCAGTACCTCAAACATTCCAATTAAAAATCACTCCAAATGTTTTATTCTCTAAACATCTCCAAGCCAGGTGAGAAGCCCAAGGCTCCAAAAGAGCCCCCTGTGGTTTACTACAGAACAAAAGCACTGCTGCCATTCCCAGAGTTTCCCACAAGGTGGCAGGCCTGAGTAGACAGCCAAATGCACTCCCACAGTTGTCCAGCCTTCCAAGCTTCATTCAAGGAACAAACTAGCTCTGGGACTTCCCTGGTGGTCCAGGGGTTAAGACTCCATGCTCCCAGTTCAGGGGGGCCTGGGTTTGATACCGCATGCCGCAACTAAAACCCGGCCCGGCGCAGCCAAATAAATAAATAAATATTTAAAAAAAGAAGGAGAAAAAAGAAGAAACAAATTAGTTCTCATCACAAGAAAAAAAATGTGTAACTATGTAAGTTGATGTATATTAACTGGACTTACTGTGGTGATCATTTCACAATGTATACAAATATCAAATCGTAATATAGTACACCTGAAACTAATACAATGTTACATGTCAGTTATACTTCAATTTTTTAAAAAATTTAATAAAATATAAATTAAATATCACCCCACATATTAATAAAATAAAACCTAATTTTAAAGACTGCCTTGAAACAATGCAAAGAAAAACCCTGTTCTGGGCACTGGCCCAGCAGAGCCCACGTGCACTGGTCCACAACAGTCAACACTGCGGTTTGGCCTCTCTTCACTGGGAAGTAGCCCCCAAATGCCCCAACCGTGAGGTGCTTGGATGGGGTCTGTATGACAATCCAGAGGCAACTGAGGGCAGAGTGAATCTGCTGCCAGGATGGGTCACAATTTTCCAGTGAGACAGGGTCAATCAGAGAAAATCCCAGAACAAACCCAGAAACAAAATCAGAAAGGTTGGGATCCTTTCTGATGCCCAACCCAGCCCTGCTAACGCAGCAGGATCCGGGATCAGGAGAGGCGACCCTAGGGAGATCAGACTGATACCCTGTGCTGTCTCAGCTGCCCATTCCACAGGTGAAAGCTCTGCATGAGAAGGCCTCGCTTTTTATGAGCTACCCATTTTCCTCAACTCCTAACCTCTCGTCGTAGCCCTGGAGTCACAAGAACAGTCTCTTTCCCATACGACAGCACCCGGATATTCAGAGGCTCATGGGGCCCCTAACACTTCTCAACTTTTCTCTACAAGCAGGGCTGAGAATCACGCCTGTGCTAATGTAATCAAAAGCCTCTGAAGAAATCTGGGAAAACCGCAGTCACAGTTAACTCCAGAGGATTTGAAAAACTCCCCTATCGGTCTACAATTTTTCCTTTTTACTATTACACGATTATGTTCTTGGTAGACAGTTAGGCGCACACACACTAACAGTCAAATGTTCAGCTTCCCAGCTGAGGCTAACAGTACTCTGAAAGACAGAATAGTTAAATCTGGCTCAGAATTCTAAAATGAAAAAGGTGATACACTTCTCAGCTCATGCAGGCAGCAGTCTTTAGAGATGACTCTCCTCCAGCCTGTGAGGAGGGGGTGAAAGTGACCCAGGGGAGGCACAGACCCAGGGTTTGGTCCCATCCACACACCAAGACAGCCACAGCCTGAGCTGCTCCCCTCAGGGAGGCCAAGAACACAGCTGTCCTTATATCCTGCTCCACACTGGTCAGAAACACTCTGGGCTTCTCTGAGAGCCAAGCTCTTTGAAGACTAAGAAACCCCTTTCTTGGGTTATCTGAGAAAAGAAGTTAACTTTCATGATCACCAAAGAAATGAATCACCAAAGAAAAGAGTATATTTACTCTTTTTGTCACCTGACAAGGCCAGAAGGAGGAGAGGGAACTTTCCTGGAGCCTTAAGTCTCCCCAATAAATTGGCAGAACCTATTTTTTTAAAAAAAGAAAAGCACTGCTCTGAACCTGACAATTGTACCTTTTAAGAAACAAACTTCAGAAAAACATGCACAAAGGAACATAAGGACATATGTAAGGGTGCCCATCAAAAAGTAATTTGTAACGGGAAAAAGTGCAGACTACCAAGGTTCCCAACACACACAGAATGGGGTTAATAAATTACTGACAACTAAACTATGAAATATCTTGTTGTATGCTCCAAATTTACAGAAAATACAAGGAGACCCATGATATACTGCACAGTTAAAAAAAAAAAAAAAGGCAGGTGGCAGAAAATAAAAACAAAACTTTGTGTGTTAAGTATGACATAGCAAATGTCCACAAGGAAATATCCCAAGTGGTTCAGAGAGGTCAGTCACCTCCAGGAAGTGACACCAGGGCTGAGGTGGGGGTGGGTGACTTCACTGTCGTTGAAGTTGTTTTTTAACCAAAGAATATGCATTATTGTAAAGAAAGGAGATGCAAAACTACCCTCTACGTTGCTCCCCGACCAAGGCTTGGCCATCTCTGCCCCGGAACACTTGGGCATCCAGATGGTGCATTCTGACTGCGGTCCCCTGGAGATGGAACTGCCATACCGTACTCCCCCTGGCCACACACACACACACACATGCACGCACGCACGCATGCTCGCACACATGCAAACACATGAGAAAAACCACCTGTCTGCTGCTCTGGAGAGGGAGAGGTCCCAGGCCCCAGGCCCATGGTGCCCTCCCACACAGCTGCCTCATTTCCTCTGAGATAAATCATGTAGAAGGCTGGGAGCCCACAAATCCCTCAAGCAAACATGCAAGTCAAACAGCACCATTTACCCCCGCAAGGGCCTCTTCAAGTTAACAAGGCGTGGGAGGAACCAGGCAACAAAACCAGCCTTGTCCAGTGAGGTCAACCTTTGGCCCCAGGGCCTGCAGGGAGGAGACCTGTGGCCACCCCCATGTGCCCTGCTTTCTCGGCTGTTGGCCTATCCAAGACCTGAGCTTTTCACAGCCCAGCACCCGTCCTAGACCTGGTGAAAATGCTACGGCGCTGGCTGGGGAGAGCAGGTGGCCTGGCAGCTCAGACACACCCCTCACCCCTCACACCCACCCGAGGCACTGGGCCCTCCTCTCCTGGGCGGGGGGGCCCTGAGGTGGCCCGCAGGCCACTTGCTAAGGGGCACTGGTCCAGCTGAAGAGAACCGGGGAAAGTCACTGACCACTGTAATCAACTACCCCCCGCAAGGGTCAGCGCTATAGGAAAAGGAGAAGAGGAGTGATGTGAGATGGAAGCATCGGGGAGAAAGCCTTCCCAGGTCACTTGTCGGGGGACGGGAAGCGGGGGACAGGAGGCCATCATCTTGGCCTGGATGCGCATACGAGCTGTTTGGGTCCTGAGGGAAGTCAGAGAATGGGAGGCAATAAAACATCATGCCTCAAGAGGGCAGGTTTTTGGTTTTTTATGACCAAGTGTTAACTGGAGCCTTTTATTTTGAGATATAAATCACATACCACATAATTCACCCTTTAAAGTGCACAATTCTATGGGTTTTGGAATATTCACAAGGTCGTGAATCCACAAAGCTGTGCGGCAACTGCCGCTGTCTAACCGCAGAACATTCCCACCACCCCCAGAAGAAACGCGGGTCCAGCACTTTCTCCTTGGTGCCTCACTTCATCCTTCAAGCAACACTCCCAGAGCACCGCCCCGCCCCGCCCCGCCCCCTCCAGGGCCGGAAGGTTAAAGGGCGGAGCAGAGGAAGGTGGGGAGTGAGAGTTGCTTCTCTGAGATGGTGCAGCAGGTGGGCTGCGGACGCCCCTGCTGTGCTGCGGGGCTTTCTGCCCCAGCTGGACTCCTGCTGCCCTGGCCTGCACTCACCTCCCCTTCCAGGAACCTTCCCGTTACCACCGCTGGGCCAGGCCTACCCACGCCCACCACCAGACTTCCCCCACACAACCAAACCCCCTACTCAGAGGCTTGTGGACAAGACGCCAGCTATCTCCAAGTATATCCAGTTTAGCGGCCTGCACGGAGCCTGGACTGTGTACTCCACATAAGGCTTCAACAAATATCAGAGAAACAAAATAAGGCACAGAAACACATTTTTCAACAGAACATAGTTTATAATGGGAAAATACTGAAACTAGTCCAAGGGTCAGTCAATAGGAGACTGGTTAAATCAATGATGATGCTCCTATGTAACTCAATACTCTGCAGACGTTAAAAACAAGGAAGGAGAATCTGTATTGAAATAGAAAGATGCATGTGACATATTCAGCAAAAAAACAATGTTAGCAACAAAAGGAACGGTGCGATTCCATTTTCTCAAATACGTTAACAAGATATAAAGGGTTCTATGTGTACAGATATAAATCTCAAACTTTTCAAAGTAACATAGCTATGGTTAGTTATTTCCGTGGAGTGAGACTACACGAATATTCTTTTATCTTTTAAATGTCTCTATTGCTTGATTCTTTTATTGTGTTACAAAATGCATAATTTTATTGAATTTTTGAATTTTATTTATTTCTTTATACAGCACGTTCTTACTCAGCCATTTTATACACATCAGTGTATATACATGTTGATCCTAATCGCCCAATTCATCACACCACCACCCCCACCTGCTGCCGCTTTCCCCCCTTGATGTCCATACGTTTGTTCTCTACATCTGTGTCTCAATTTCTGCCAAACACTGTGATGAACCGGTTCATCTGTACCATTTTTCTAGGTTACACATATATGCGTTAATATACGACATTAGTTTTGCTCTTTCTGACTTACTTCACTCTGTATGACAGTCTCTAGATCCATCCACGTCTCTACAAATGACCCAATTCCGTTCCTTTTTATGGCTGAGTAATATTCCATTGTGTATATGTACCACATCTTCTTTATCCATTGGTCTGTTGATTTAGGTTGCATTTAGGTTGCTTCCATGACCTGGCTATTGTAAACAGTGCTGCAATGAACAATGGGGGTGCATGTGTCCTTTTGAATTATGGTTTTCTCCAGATATATGCCCAGTAGTGGGATTGCTGGGTCATATGGAAATTCTACTTTTAGTTTTTTAAGGAACCTCCATACTGTTCTCCATAGGGGCTGTATCAATTTACATTCCCACCAACAGTACAAGAGGGTTGCCTTTTCTCCACACCCTCTCCAGCATTTGTTGTTTGTAGATTTTTTGATGATGGCCATTCTGACCCGTGTGAGGTGATACCTCATTGTAGTTTTGATTTGCATTTCTCTAATTATTAGTGATGTTGAGCAGCTTTTCATGTGTTTCTTGGCCCTGTGTATGTCTTCTTTGGAGAAATGTCTATTTAGGTCTTCTGCCCATTTTTGGATTGGGTTGTTTGGTTTTTTTAAAATTGAGCTGCAAGAGCTGTTTATATTTTGGAGATTAATCCCTTGTCCATTGATTCGTTTGCAAACAGTTTCCCCCATTCTGAGGGGTGTCTTTTCGTCTTGTTTATGGTTTCCTTTGCTGTGCAAAAGCTTTTAAGTTTCATTTGGTCCCATTTGTTTATTTTTGTTGTTATTTCCATTACTCTAGGAGGTGGATCAAAAAAGATATTGCTGTGATTTATGTCAAAGGGTGTTCTTCCTATGTTTTCCTCTAAGAGTTTTTTTTTTATAGTGTCCGGTCTTACATTTAGGTCTCTAATCCATTTTGCATTTATTTCTGTGTATGGTGTCAGGGAGTGTTCTAATTCCATTCTTTTACATGTAGCTGTCCAGTTTTCCCAGCATCACTTACTGAAGAGGCTGTCTTTTCTCCATTGTATATCTTTGCCTCCTTTGTCAATAGATTAGTTGACCATAGGTGCCTGGGTTTACCTCTGGGCTTTCTATCCTGTTTCATTGATCTGTATTTCTGTTTTTGTGCCAGTACCACATCGTCTTGATTACTGTAGCTTTGTAGTATAGTCTGAAGTCACAGAGTCTCATTCCTCCAGCTCTGCTTTTTTCCCTCAAGACTACTTTGGCTATCCGGGGTCTTTTGTGTCTCCATACAAATTTTAAGATTTTTTGTTCTAGTTCTGTCAAAAATGTCATTGGTAATTTGATAGAGATTGCACTGAATCTGTAGATTGCTTTGGGTAAGATAGTCATTTGCACAATATTGATTCTTCCAATCCAAGAACACAGTGTATCTCTCCAACTGTTGGTATCATCTTTAATTTCTTCCATCAGTGTCTCAGAGTTTTCTGCATAAAGGTCTTTTACCTGCCTAAGTAGGTTTAATACTAGGTATTTTATTCTTTTTGTTGCAATGGTAAATGGGAGTTTCCTTAATTTCGCTTACAGATTTTTCATCATTTTTTATACAGGAATGCAAGAGATTTCTGTGCATTAATTTTGTATCCTGCAATTTTACCAAATTCATTGATTAGCTCTAGTAGTTTTCTGGTAGCATCTTTAGGATTCTGTATGTATAGTATCATGTCATCTGCAAACAGTTTTACTTCTTCTTTTCCCATTTGTATCACTTTTATTTCTTTTTCTTCTTCTCTGAGTGCCATGGCTAGGACTTCCAAAACTATGTTGAATAATAGTGGCGAGAGTGGACATCCTTCTCTTGTTCCTGATCTTAGAGGAAATGGTTTCAGTTTTTCACCACTGACAACGACGTTGGCTGTGGGTTTGTCATATATGGCCTTTATTATGTTAAGGTAGGTTCCCTCTGTGAAGGGAACTCTCCCTCTGGAGAGTTTTTATCATAAAATGGGTGTTGAATTTTGTCAAAAGCTTTTTCTGCATCTATTGAGATGATCGTATGGTTCTTATCCTTCAGTTTGTTAATATGGTGTATCACATTGATTGATTTGCATATACTGAAGAATCCTTGCATCCCTGGGGTAAATCCCACTTCATCATGGTGTATGATCCTTTTAATGTGTTGTAGGATTCTGTTTGCTAATAGTTTGTTGAGGATTTTTGCATCTATATTCATCAATGATATTGGTCTGTAATTTTCTTTTTTTGTAGTATCTTTGTCTGGTTTTGGTATCAGGGTGATGGTGGCCTCATAGAATGAGTTTGGGAGTGCTCCTTCCTCTGCAATTCTTTGGAAGAGTTTGAGAAGGATGGGTGTTAGCTCTTCTCTGAATGTTTGATAGAATTCACCTGTGAAGCCACCTGGTCCTGGACTTTTGTTTCTTGGAAGATTTTTAATCACAGTTTCAATTTCATTACTTGTGATTGGTCTGTTCATATTTTCGATTTCTTCCTGGTTCAGTCGTGGAAGGTTATACCTTCCTAAGAATTTGTCCATTTCTTCCAGGTTGTCCATTTTATTGGCACAGAGTTGCTTGTAGTAGTCTCTTAGGATGCTCTGTATTTCTGCAGTGTCTGGTATAACTTTTTTTTCATTTCTAATTTTATTGATTTGAGTCCTCTCCCTCTGTTTCTTGACGAGTCTGGCTAATGATTTATCAATTTTGTTTACCTTCTCACAGAACGAGCTTTTAGTTTTATTGATCTTTGCTACTGTTTTCTTTGTTTCTGTTTCATTTATTTCTGCTCTGATCTTTATGATTTCTTTCCTTCTGCTAACTTTGGGTTTTGTTTGTTCTTTCTCTAGTTCCTTTAGGTGTAAGGTTAGATTGTTTGAGATTTTTCTTGTTTCTTGAGGTAGGCTTGTATAGCTGTAAACTTCCCTCTTAGAACTGCTTTTGCTGCATCCCTTAAGTTTTGGATCGTCGTGTTTTGTCATTTGTCTCTATGTATTTTTTGATTTCCTCTTTGCTTTCTTCAGTGATCTATTGTTTATTTAGTAATGTATTGTTTCGCCTCCATGTGTTTGTGTTTCTTTATGGTTTTTTTCCCCTGTAATTCATTTCTAATCCCACAGCATTGTGGTCAGAAAAGATGCTTGATATGATTTCAATTTTCTTAAATTTACTCAGGCTTGATTTGTGACCCAAGATGTGATCTATCCTGGAGAATGTTCCCTGGGCACTTGAGAAGAAAGTGTAATCTGCTGTTTTTGGATGGAATATCCTATAAATATCAATTAAATCTATCTGGTCTATTGTGTCATTTAAAGCTTGTGTTTCCTTACTAATTTTCTGTTTGGGTGATCTGTCCATTGGTGTACGTGAGGTGTTAAAAGTCCCCCACTAGCACTGTGTTACTGTCCATTTCCTCTTTTATAGCTGTTAGCTCTTGTCTTATGTATTGAGGTGCTCCTATGTTGGGTGCATATATACTTATAATTGTTATATCTTCTTCTTGGATTGATCCCTTGATCATTATTGTAGTGTCCTTCCTTGTCTCTTGTAACATTCTTTATTTTAAAGTCTATTTTATCTGATATGAGTATTGCTACTTCAGCTTTCTTCTGATTTCCGTTTGCATGGAATATCTTTTTCCATCCCCTCACTTTCAGTCTGTATGTGTCCCTAGGTCTGAAGTGGGTCTCTCGTAGACAGCATATATATGGGTCTTGTTTTTGTATCCATTCAGCGAGCCTATGTCTTTTGGTGGGAGCATTTAATCCATTCACGTTTAAGGTAATTATTGACATGTTATGTTCCTATGACCATTTTCTTAATTGTTTTGGGTTTGTTTTTGTAGGTCCTTTTCTTCTCTTGTGTTTCCCACTTAGAGAAGTTCCTTTAGCATTTGTCGTAGAGCTGGTCTGGTGGTGCTGAATTCTCTTAGCTTTTGCTTGTCTGTAAAGCTTTTGATTTCTCCATCGAATCTGAATGAGATCCTTGCCAGGTAGAGTAATCTTGGTTGTAGGTTCTTCCCTTTCATCACTTTAAGTATATGGTGCCACTCCCTTCTGGCTTGTACAGTTTCTGCTGAGAAATCAGCTGTTAACCTTATAGGAGTTCCCTTGTATGTTATTTACCGTTTCTCCCTTGCTGCTTTCAATAATTTTTGTCTTTAACTTTTGCCAATTTGATCACTATGTGTCTCGGCGTGTTTCTCCTTGGGTTTATCCTGTAGGGGACTCTCTGTGCTTCCTGGACTTGGGTGGCAATTTCCTTTCCCATGTTAGGGAAGTTTTCGACTATAATCTCTTCAAATATTTTCTCGGGTCCTTTCTCTCTCTCTTCTCCTGCTGGGACCCCTATAATGCAAATGTTGGTGAAATTAATGTTGTCCCAGAGGTCTCTTAGGCTGTCTTCATTTCTCTTCATTCTTTTTTCTTTATTCTGTTCCGCAGCAGTGAATTCCACCATTCTGTCTTCCAGGTCACTTATATGTTCTTCTGCCTCAGTTATTCTGCTATTGATTCCTTCTAGTGTAGTTTTCATTTCAGTTATTGTATTGTTCATCTCTGTTTGTTCTTTAATTCTTCCAGGCCTTTGTTAAACTTTTTTTTTCTTTTCTTTTTTTTTTTTTTGCCGTACACGGCCCTCTCACCTCTGTGGCCTGTCCCGTTGCGGAGCACAGGCTCCAGACGCGCAGGCTCAGCGGCCATGGCTCATGGGCCCAGCCACTCCGTGGCATGTGGGATCTTCCCGGACCGGGGCATGAACCCGTGTCCCGTGCATCAGCAGGCAGACTCAACCACTGCGCCACCAGGGAAGCTCTGCTAAACATTTCTTGCATCTTCTCGATCTTTGCCTCCATTCTTTTTCCGAGGTCCTGGATCATCTTCACTAGCATTATTCTGAATTCTTTTTCTGGAAGGTTGCCTATCTCCACTTCATTCAGTTGTTTTTCTGGGGTTTTATCTTGTTCCTTCATCTGGTACATAGCCCTCTGCCTTTTCATCTTGTCTGTCTTTCTGTGAATGTGGTTTGTGTTCCACGGGCTGCAGGATTGTAGCTCCTCTTGCTTCTGCTGTCTTCCCTCTGGTGGATGAGGCTATCTAAGAGGCTTGATGCGAGGGACTGGTGGTGGGTAGAGCTGACTGTGGCTCTGGTGGGCGGAGCTCAGTAAAACTTTAATCTCCTTGACTGCTGATGGGTGGGGCTGGGTTCCCTCCCTGTTGGTTGTTTGGCCTGAGGCAACCCAACACTGGCGCCTACCTGGGCTCTTTGGGGGGGGCTAATGGCGGACTCTGGGAGGGCTCAGGCCAAGGAGAACTTCCCAGAAGTTCTGCTGCCAGTGTCCTTGTCCTCATGGTGAGACAGAGCCATCCACCCCCGCCCACCACCTCTGCAGGAGACCCTCCAACACTAGCAGGTAGGTCTGGTTCAGTCTCCCCTGGGGTCACTGCTCCTTCCTCTGGGTCCCGATGCACACACTACTTTGTGTGAGACCTCCAAGAGCGGAGTCTCTGTTTCCCCCAGTCCTGTCAAACTCCTGCAATCAAATCCCGCTAGCCTTCAAAGTCTGATTCTCTAGGAATTCCTCCTCCTGTTGCCATATCCCCAGGTTCGGAAGCCTGATGTGGGGCTCAGAACCTTCACTCCAGTGGGTGGACTTCTGTGCTGTAAGTGTTCTCCAGTTTGTGAGTCACCCACCCAGCAGTTACGGGATTTGATTTTATTGTGACTGCGCCCCTCCTACAGTCTCATTGTGGCTTCTCCTTTGTCTTTGGATGTGGGGTATCTTTTTTGGTGAGTTCCAGTATCTTCCTGTCGATGACTGTTCAGCAGTTAGTTGTGATTCTGGTGTTCTCACAAGACGGAGTGAGAGCACATCCTTCTACTCCACCATCTTCACAAAATGCATATTAATTTTGCAATTTAAAAAATAGTATAAAAACATGAAGAAAGCGCTGCCCTTCCCCGTTTTGAACTATTTAACCTTACAGCCATTTGGTAAGGCAGAGTAGGGCAGGAGGCTCCATTGGGCAAGGGGTGCCCCAGAGTGGCCATCGGAGCCTGCATGGGATGAGGAGGGGCCCTGCATAGGCGCATGGGGGTCCCACAACGGGTCAGAAGCGGGGATGGCGTGGGAGGGAGGTGGCAGAGGGAAAGGCAGGCAGGTACTCCCGGGAGACCGACCAAGTAAAGAGATTAAGAATAATCAGAACCAGGTTTCTCACTACCAGGAAATGCAGTTACAAAAATGGAAAGGAAGAAAACAAGAACGAACCCTGTTATATTGTAGTACTGGACTGGAACCGGAAATGTCAGTGTGAACTCATGGTTTCCAATATACATATTACATATTGAAGGTATAAATATACTAGGAAGAGGGAGAGAGACACATGGAAACAGGCATGAGTGAGTGTGTGTGGTGGGGGGGGGCTGGGGGGGGGGGCGGCGGTGTACTCAGATATTCCTTATTCTGTCCACTGAGAGGGCCTGGAGCGATTACACCCAGGAGCAATGAGCACATCAACTACACCCAGCACTCAGATCATGCTTCTAAATACCATTTTCCACTAAAAGGAATGAGGACTCCTAGGAGAAATGTTTGATTTCCAGGACTAGGGCCGGGAAGTTAGCAAATGAACCTGGAACATCTTCTTGTGCCAGAAATCAAGAAAGTGCTCAAAGAATGAGGGGACATGTCAAAAAGACAGACAAGCAAGCTTGAAGGGGCTCCCCGTGGCCACAGTGGTATACAACCCACTGAGTGAAACAGGAAACCATGAGTGTGTGTGTATGTGTGGGGGTGTATACAGGGAAAACAAGTATCACTACACTGGAGAAGAAGCCTAGAGACACCACCTTAGTCAAATGATCAAAGTGAACATCGTTAGTAATAAGTCGTATCCAGCCAAGTCTCAATCAACGGGATGCAATGAGAAAAAGGCAGCATCACTTCTGTGACATTCCTGCCTAAGATGCAAAAACTCACCCAACCATGGGGATCCAACAAATCCAGGTTGAGGGACAACCTAGAAAATAACTAGCCTGTAATCTTCCAAAACGTCAAGGTCATGCAGGTCACAGCCTGAGGAACTGTTCCAGACTGAAGGAGACCAAAGAGACTGGACAACTAAATGCAGTGCGTTATTCTGAATGGGATCCTTTTCCTATTAAAGACATTATTGAGACAACTGGCAAAACCTGACCCGGGTCTGACGATTAGACAGTAGTACATGTCAACCTTAATTCCTGATGTGTCACTGTCACTGTTATACAGGAGAATATCCCTGTTTGCAAGAAGTACACATTTACATGTTCAGGGGTGACGAGGCACCAGGTTGGCAACTTATTCTTGAGTGATACAGGAGAAAAATTCTTTGTACTGTATTTGCAACTCTTCTGTAAGTTTGCAATAATCTCACAATTTAAAAAATTTTAACTGTAAATGAAAACAAAAGCAACAAAGGCAACGTCATCCTAAATTACCAGATGAGTTCAGATTGTTATATACTGGCTTTGTGTCAATCAAGCCCCAACGGTCCTGCTTTAACTGGGGAACCATAAATGTTTCTGATGGGGAAGGGGCTCTGCTTAATCGGACCCATGCTGCAATGCTAGCAGGACACTCTGCCTCTGCCTGGGACTGTCTTCCAACCCCAAACGTCCAACCATCTGTGGACACAGAGCATCATCAGTCCCTGCCACGTCCCTGGGCAGCCCAGGCAGTTCCAGACCATAAGCTACGAGAGAAGAGGCACTGGCCTACATCATTCACAGGAAGCGGTGTTCTGACTGGCCTGCTCCTCATGCACTACTGTCAATGTGAAACAGGAGCTGAGCAAAGTGAAGAAACTAACTTTGAACGCAGAGAGGAGCAAGGGCAGCAGGACATACTCTCACCCCAAAATAACGATGGTAACTGTTACCATCTTGTATTTGCACAGAATTTTAATATTTGCAAGTTTCTTTCCATCTGTAATCTCACACAATCCATACAAAGGAAAGAAGCTACAGATGTCCAAAGCTCCCAGACTAAGTCGAATTCCTGTGACACAGCACACATACCACACAGAACCTCCTCCTTGGTAGCCCTTGTGATATTCATAACAATACAAAATGTGTGTGGTTATTTGATTAACATCTGTATCCCCCCTTGGATTGCAGAGTCCAGGAAAACAAGGGTTGAGTGTTTGCTCACAGATGGCCCGATGCCTCACAGGAGGCTGACACCAAAAATACTTGCTAAGTAATCACATGGACACACGGGTGGGTGGATAAGATGGGTGTGCGTAGGTCAGCAGGTAGACGGACAGTGGGTGGGGGAATGGATGGGTGGCAGATGAGTAGGTGGATAAGGGGAGAGATGCATGGATGGATGGCGGGTGGTAGGCAGGTAGACGGTAGGTAGGTAGGTAGGTGAGTGGGTAGGTGGGTGGGTGGGTGGGTAGATGAGATGGTAGGTGTGTGTTGCGGGGGGCGGGGGGTTGGTAAATGGATGGTGAGTGGGTGAATGCCTGACCTGGGTCTGGTCCGCCCCCCACCGCCCAGCGCGGTTCTACCTGCTGCTGCTGGGCCCGGAGGTCACCGATCTCCTTCTGGTCCTCCTCGTGGAGCCGCTTCATGTCCTCCCACGACTGCTGGAGCAGGTTACGTTCCCGTAGCAGCTGTCCGTTCTCCCGCCTCAGCATGTCCACATCATCCTTCAGCTGGGTCTGGTCGCTCAGGAGCCGGCTGTGGAGCGTGCTGAAATCCCACACGGCACAGTGAGCCCAGCCAGCCTCCAACTCCCACCCGAGGCACCAGCACCCCCTCCAGGTCCTAGTACCCCCAACACACCAGACAGGTCAGCAGCGTGCAGAGGCAGGCCAAAGCTTGCTGTCAGCCACATGCCAGAAAGACCCAAACTATTTTTTTAAGAGCCTGACACCACAATGGCACACATGTGAAGGCCAAGGAAAGGAGATAAGCCCCTACCTGGCATGGACCTGGCACCTCCAAGTGCCGAGGCCTGGCAAATGTCAGCAGGTGGGCAGGCAAATGCCCTCAGAGGGGCACCAGGAGACCAAAGGGGAACATGCCCCATCTGCCTCTCCTGCGGCAGTAGAGCCCCAGCAGGGACCCAGAGGCCCACAGTGATCTGCCTGGCCTACTGTCTCACACATTCGACCACTTTCCTACCAACCGTGCTTCTGAAGCTGGCAATGGATGGTATGGAAAACTGAGGCCCAAAGCCACAAACGCACGTGCTTAAGGCCCACCGCTTGCTATGTGGCAGAGGCAGGATGGGACCAGAACCCCAGGCTCCAGGTCCACAACTGAAGACTGGCAAGAGGCAGCAGTTCCTTGCACGCTGGGAACCCTGGCCAGGCAGGCCCCACTCACTGGTAGAAGTCGGTCTCCTTGGCCACCTCCTCGCACCTCTTCAGGGCGTTGGTGTGCTGGTTCTGCAGGCTCTGCAGGTCTGACATGGCCCGCACACACTGGATCTTCAGCCTCTCGTAGTCCGGATTCAGCCTGTGGTAGGGCCTGGCCCAGACGGCAAACAGCCCAGTGAACACTGGCCCCGGGATCACAACGACAAGAATGTCTTTCCCTGGGAAGCCACGTCCTAGGTCACTCCAGCCCAGCAGTTCCCGAACACTGGTCTCCTGCATACCACCAACACCAACGCCCCCCCTCCGCCCCCCACAAATGCCTGCTAAGCCCGGGTGTCCTGGCCGCAGCCAGACCAACAGAATCCGAATCCCCAGGACGGGGGGCCTTGATTGCTGAACTCCCTGCGTGGGCCGGGAGAGCTGGGAAGGTGCTCCTGTGCTCTGGGAGCCCCCCGGAGGCCACACGCCAGGCCTGCACGCACAGGGGGCCCAGCAGTCCCTGGGATGAAGCTCCTCCTCTCCTGAGAGCGGTGAGTCTCAATCTTGGGTACATAACGAATAGACAAGGCCCAGACCAATTACGTCAGCATCCCTCAGGGTAGGACTCAGACATGGGGATTTTTCAGCTCCCCAAGGGATTCCAACGTGCAGCCAAGATTGAGAAAAGTGGCCAGGACCAGGAGTCCCCAGACCTGCAGCACCGTAGTCACCTGGGAACTTGTTAGAAATGCAAATTCTCAGGCCAGCCCCCAACCTCCGAAATCGGACACTCAGGAGGGAGGGAGGAATGGCCAGCCATCTGTGCTCTAACAAGCCCTGCAGGTGACCCTGGTGCGAGCTCAAGCCTGGGAACCCCTGCCCTAGAGCAGGCATCAGAAACCTTTCCCTGTAAAGGGCCAATCTCTGTGCAGCCACTACTCTGCCTCGGTGGCATGAAAGCAGATGTGGACGGCACACACTCGCACACTGTCTTCACTTGCCCTGCCCTCAAGCTGTCTGTCTGAGAGACACATCCTCATAAAAGCAACCTCTAGGAGCAGGCTTTGAGCCCCGACATCACCCCAGAAAAATCCTCCCCAGGATGAGGCGCACACCCCCCATGCTCCTGAAGGAAAGCTTAAACCAGCCCTGCTGCTGCTCCCCTCGGAACCCCTGCCAGCACCGCCCCAACCCTTCCCTGGCGTCTACCTCTCAATCCCAACAAAAGAAGTGGTCAAAGGTTTTCTTCAAAATAACAAAAAAGCCAGGTGGGACCAACCCTTTCTAAAACAAACACGTGGCAGGAAACAACTAACGTGTTTACAAACCACATAAAGATCCACTCAGCAATGAAGTGGGCCGGGGTATCCAGGAGACAGCAGTGCCCTTGCCCACGGACAGACCAGTCAAAGGCTCAGCAACAGGGTGACTGACTATCTCTATTAGGGCAGGGGCTGCACACAGCAGCAAACAGGGGACAGAGAGAGAAGCATATTGTCTCCAGGGCTGGAAGGCAGAGAGGCCTAGGATAGGGCTGGTGACAAGGCCAGGGCCATCCAACCAACCAGCGAGGAGGCACCCAAGTGGGACCAGGAGCCTCCAGCTGCTGCCCAGACCACCCACCAAATGACCATCGGCAAGGCCAGTAGAAAGGCGGTGAGGCCGGTCCACACACACACGCGCGCACACACATGCAAGCAAGAGCACACCAGTGCCAGGAGCCAAGTGTAGGATGGACACACCCACGCACACTTCTCAATCCCCAAGTTGTGTGATTCAGGCCACAGACTCCGATTTTGAACTGGAGGAAGCATAACAAGCCTCCGCCCCGCTCCCCGCATCCAGGCCTACACGGGCGGGTGGCAGGAAGGACACTCGGGCAGGCAGCAGGGCTCTCAGGAGCTAAGGGTACGCCTCGGGGCAGGGGGTGCCATGGCATCAGGGTGGTGACCCTGTCCATCGGGCCGGTGGGGGAGGGGCACGGTCACCACCTCTTGTCGAAGGTGGTCCCGTGGGTGGCGAAGGCCAGGCGCTTCCGCAGCTCATTCCTCTCCCGGGTCATCAGCCGCAGCTGAATGGAGAGGTTCTCCACCTTCTCATTCACTTGCCGGTCAGTGAGCAGCGGCGGTGGGGACGGCGCCTTCCCAGTGGTGCCTGCAGGAGGACGGTGACAAAGAGAACTCGTGTTCACACGGCTCCCACCAGCAGCCGGGCGCTGTTCTGGGCTCTCAGCTTGCATTCGCTCCTCACGACCACCCTACCGGTGGGTCCTGTTACATCCCCCTTTCCCAGAGGACACCGCCAAGTCAGAGTGTAAGAGGCACAGCTGGGACCAGAGCCCAGGCGGTCTGGCTCCAGCATCCACTACCTGGGCCCTGGCTGAGGACCCTGAGCGAGGTCCCCCTCTCTCCCTCCAACCTAGCTTTGGCATCTCCAGGATGGAACTGTTTTTGGCCCTGATCTTTGCATCCTTGCCTGCTCTGCTAACACCAGCTGTCACCCACCCCTGGGCACAGAGAGGCCAGCCTGAGCAAGGTGGAAGGCACGGCCCGAAGAGGAAGACACAGTTACAGCTTCCCAGAGAAGCTGGCAGAGGACAGAGGGAGCCAGCTCCAAAGCCGGGCCCAAGGGCCGTGTCCTGCCTTCCCCTGATCAGGGCTGGACACAGTTCCCTCCTCCACGCCGCCCGACTGCCTAAAGCACCTGCTCAACCAGCCCAGGTGTGCAGCTTGGAGGAGCTACAGGGAGAGCCGCCCATGGCCAAGGTAAGTGGGACGGGGTGCAGGTAAGTCCCAGGACCTCTGACTGCCCAGCCCACACCAGGCCCTCGTCACTTGTCCCTAGGACTAGACATGTCCTGAAGGGAATCGCATGCCTTATGCTATTACCAAGGAACAGTGGCCACCACCAGCACCTCTGACGAGATCCCAATCTGCTT
Organism: Stenella coeruleoalba; assembly: GCF_951394435.1. Taxonomy (NCBI): domain Eukaryota; kingdom Metazoa; phylum Chordata; class Mammalia; order Artiodactyla; family Delphinidae; genus Stenella; species Stenella coeruleoalba. Next base: position 55,268,835 of record NC_137162.1, on the reverse strand, counting down.
CTAGGAAGTATGCACCTCACTCAAATGTCCCAGAAAAAGAGACAGATCCATGGTGCTTTTATAGTTAACTCCGTCCATGTGCTCCCCTGAGCCCTCTAAGCCTCAGAGATCCTCAGTGGGGTCCGAGTAACCCACAGAAGTCATCCCAGTTTATGGATGTGATCCAGAGGCGGACTCACCCCAGGGACACAGTATCTGTCTCCCCAGTAGCCCTGTAACGTGTAAAAGGCAAGACGAATGTCTTCTGACTCTGTGTCATCCTGACCGCTGCCCCCCAGCAGACCGCTGTTGGCTGATTTTCTTGTGCAAACCGAGTGTCCCCCAAGACAGGCACTCAGGTGTGGCCTTGCATCTTCCAGGAGTGGCAGGGAGGATGGAGAATTCGACACTGTGGGTGACAAGCTAGACCATGGTCTGAGGCAGGAGACTCGAGCTCCCAGCTCAGTGTTATCCAATGTCGGTATGCCAACCACTGAATCCAGTACCCCTCGAAACACATGTTATTTTAAAGCCAGCACCTCCGTAACAGCCAGGATTCTTATGCTCAGGCCAGACCTCTGCGGCCAAAATGTTCTTTAAGGTGAGGCCCAAGATCACCATTTCCCCTGAGCAACTCCCTCCGTCCATGGGTTCTACTCCACAGCCTGAGAAGCCTTCCCTCCCCCTTCCCCAAAGACCCTGGATCCTTACCCCTGCCCCCAGGAGTTCTGGAAAACAGGCTGGTTACAGCTCTGTGCGGTTGTGTAACGTCTTCCTCTTTGGCAAATGAAGGCACTTCTATGAGCTCTAGTTCGACGACGGCCATCTGATTTGCACTCACTTACCTGGCTGTCTGACATGTGGGGCCTCCTCTGGACACGTGCCTGACACCCACTTCTGGAGAGGCCTACAACTAAAACTCGGCATCTAACCAGCCCCTGGGGGGCCCGGTGGGGGGGACACGATCTGTGGAGGACTGACAAACCCAAGACAGTGGCATGAACAGACCCAACAAGCACCCGGAAAAGAAGGATTTCAATGTAAACGTCGCAACCAACCACACAACAGCACACAACACAGACGCCCCGGGCATTAATTTAACCTTCCCAACGATCCCACAGGTGGTAAGAATATTATCATCTCCATTTTACAGGTGAGAAAACTGAGGCGCAGCAAGCTTAAGGAATCAACTTAAACTTCCACAGACAGCAAGTGGCGCCCTGGACGAGAGCCCAGGCACCCGGATTCGGAGCACGTGCTCTCTGCTGCTGTGCCTTGCGGCCTCCCAAAGACAACCATGAGTAGCACTCACTCCATGCCTGGCGGTTTACGAGATGCTTTTCATACATTATCCCATTCCATCCCCTTAAGGAAGATACTGCTGCTATCCCCATTTTACAGATCAGCAAACAAAACCTTATCAAGCTTAAATAATGGGTCCAGGTCACCAAGCCAGTAAATGACAGCATGGCGTATGGAGTGCCTTCTGCCTGACCCCACGTGCCCGAGGCCTCAACCTAAAAGTTTTCAAATGGTTTGATTTTAGGGCCTCTTTACACTCTTAAAAAGGACTGAGGACTCCAAAGAGCTTTTGCTGATAGGGGTTATATCTAACAATATCTACCAGATTAGAAATTAAAACTAAAAAGGTATTGTAAAATATTTACTAATTTTAAAATAACCAAACCCGTTACATATTCACATTAAGGCTTTTCATGAAAAATTAACTACACTCTCTACCGCAAAACAGAAAACACAGCGAGAAGAATAGCATGGCTTTGCATCTGCGTAATGCTGTTTGACATCGGGCTTAATAAAGACAGCCAGTCTCACATCCGAGCAACATCACACACCGTGGATGGAACCTGTAGGAAACTCCACTCTACAGCCGAGTCTGTGTGAGGACGAGAGTGCAAAAAGCAAGTGTCACCTCAGGACCATTATGAAAACAGTTCTGACCTCACTGGCTCCATGAAAGGAACTCAGGGACACCAGACCATGCTTTGAGAACGACTTGACCTGCGGTCAAGTTCAATAAGTATCAGAGAAACATCAGATCTCAATTTCAGAACTGAAAAGCACCACCAGGCCCAGCAATCTGCCTCCAGGGAGATGAAGAATTTCCACCCCATTTTAAAAATGAAGCAACAGAAAGATGTAGCCCTTGGCTTCCCCGGAGGCTGGAGAGAGAAGCAGCAGCAGGACAGAAGTAGGGGTCATCAGACCTGTCACCACATACAGCCACCGCCCCCTGTCTGTCTCCAGCAGGATGAGGCCACTGGCTCTGCAGCTGGTAGGACCTGGGGGCAGCCGATCACACACACAGGGACGTGAGCGCTGTCATTTGCTGAGCACAGCCTACGCGCTGGGTTCTGTGCTAAACGCACCTGGGCTCTCGCTTCATCAATACCCACAGTACCCTCCCAGATACGTGCTGTGATCACCGAGTGAGAAACTGACGTCTAGCAAAACTGCACAGCTGGGAAACCGGAGGATACCCACGCAAATCCGGCTTCACCTCCAGACCCAGGGCCTCGTCCACTACCCTGCACGGCCTCCCGACGGGAGTGGCCTCCTGTTTCCCTTCCCCTGCCCCAAAGGCTTGAGCATACACGAAACACACAAAAAGTGAGGCCGTCCAGGCCTGTGAATCCATCAAATAGCAGGTTGACTTAGGGAAACTGCTGCCTGGATACCCCTGTCCTTTCACAATAAGGAGGGCAGAGGGCAGAGGAGGGCCACAGGGGGCCTCAAGAAAAATCCCAAGATGTGCTAAGCCAGGAAGTTCCAAAATAACAGCAAGTGTTGCAGAAAACCCTTTCCATACCCATTCAATTAAAAATAAAGTTTCACTTGCATCTCAGGGTTGAAAAACATTTTGAAGATGATGCAGTCCTTTCAAGAAAATGGTTGCCAGAATCCCCTAAACAGCTACCAAGATGGTCTGAACTCCTGCACAGGGAGGGAGCTCACTACTTCACAGGAGAGCCCATCTCATCTCTCCCCAGGTAATTATTCTACGTACTGAGTTAAAATCTGTATTTCTCTCACTGACCCTAGATCTATCTACCCACCCAAGACCATGAGGTAGGGACTTCCCTGGTGGTGCAGTGGTTGAGAATCCGCCTGCCGAAGCAGGGGACACAGGTTCAATCCCTGATCCCGGAACATCCCACAGGCCGCAGAGCAACTAAGCCCGTGCACCACAACTACTGAGCCTGCGAGCCACAACTACTGAGCCCACGTGCTGCAACTAGTGAAGCCCACGTGCCTAGAGCCCGTGATCCACAATGAGAAGCCACTGCAATGAGAAGCCCACACACTGCAACGAAGAGTAGCCCCCGCTCACTACAACTAGAGAAAGCCCAAGCGCAGCAACGAAGACCCGACGCAGCCCAAAAAAAAAAACAACAACAAAAAAACAAAGGCCACAAGGTACACCTGTAATTCTTCTTCTAAACAACAGACATGCAAGTATTTGAAGACAACTGCCAAGTCCCTTTATCACTACCAGAAGACCTAAAGTAAAAAAAAAGTGACAACACCAAATGCTGGCAAGGAGGCAGAGAAACTGGAATTCTCAAACACTACTGGTGGGAATATGAAATCATACAGCCACTGCAGAAAACACTTTGACAGTCTTTTATAAAGTTAAACATGCACTTACCATACTACCCAGTAATCCCACTCCTGGATATTTACACAAAAGAAATGAAAATTTACGTTCACACAAAAGCTAGCACACAACTGTTTATAGCAGCTGTTGAATGGATAAACGACAGTGTTATATTCATACAACGGAATACTTCTCAGCAACAAAAAGGCACTATCATACAAACTACTGGTACACACGAGGGCAAGGGGAACAGGGACTCGCGAATGCACTATGCTGAGTGCAAGAAACCAGACTCAAAAGGCCACATGCCATATGTTTCCATTTACACGACATTTGGGAAAAGGCAAAACTACAGAGGCAGAAGAGAGATCCGTGGTTGCCAGGGCCTGTGGGTGGAGGGAAGAAAGGCTGACTACAAAGTCACAGACGGGAATTCTTCAGGGTGGAGGATTTGCTCTATACCTTAATTGTGGAAGTGGTTAAATAACCAATGTGCTCATCAAAACTCATCGAACTATACACCAAAAAGGATAAATGTTACTGTACGTAATTCGTACCTCACGGAACATGACTTTTAAAAAATTCTGAAGTTAAAAAAAATAAAAAACAACAACACTGTGGTGCCCTAAACTGAAGTGACCATCCCAGGACAGGTGTGACCAACGAAGAGGTGTGGCTTGTCACCCCCGACCAGTCACTGTGTTTATAGTAAACCTTTTCAAGAACAAGCAAAATCAAACTAACGTCAAGTGAGTTGTCCACAGAAGCCTCAAATTCTATCTGTGCAGTTGTTCTTTGGGACTCAAATGCAAAACTGTCCACTCTCCCCCCACTTCACTCCTTCCCCTTCCCAAATCTGGAACCCACTTGAAAAGAAGGCAGGGGAGTTCCACTCTCCCCCACTTCACTCCTTCCCTTTCCCAAATCTGGAACCCACTTGAAAAGAAGGCAGGGGAGTTCCCTGGTGGTCCAGTGGTTAGGATTCAGCACTTTCACTGCTGTGGCCTGGGTTCAATCCCTGGTTGAGGAACTGAAATCCCACAAGCCATGCAGCACAGCCATAAATAAATAAATAAATAAATAAATAAATAAATTAGTTAATAAAAAGAAAAACTTAAGAAAAGAAAGATTTTCTTTTTTTTCATTTTTATGTTCAGGATGGGATTCCAGGGTTAAGGGATTTGGACTGGACTAAAATGGCCCCAAAATGAGTGCTGGAAGATGCCAGGAGAGCCGGCACAGGCCCTGGAGTTTGGACAAAGAGCTCTCACTCCTCTGGGCCTTGGTGTAAGAGGAAAACTGCAGCCAAGGGGAGCAGAGCCCCTTCGCCATCACGAGTCCTGGCTCCTCCTCCCGGACACCCTGGCCGATGCAAGTGCAGCCTTCCTGTAGACCACTGAGGCTCAGCAGAGCCCGGCAGGTTGGCAGTCTTCTTGGCTGTAAGGCCCTTTGTCCTTAGCCCCCTTGTCACACCACACTCCAGCTGACCCTGAAGGCCACTCCCCCACCAAGTCTTATTTACAGCTAGAGAGGTCACAGCTCTGCTTCAGAGCCCTGTGGGCCCGTGGTACCAGAGGCCAAGGAGAAAATGGGCACTGGCCCAAAGTGGGCAGGTGGGTGGAGCAGGGATGCCCAGGTAAACTTCCTGGCCTCCTCCAGGCCCTGGCTGTCAGGAGAGAAGCAAAACAGCAGAACATGGTCATCACAGGCCGCAGCAAGCAAAACCAAGCCATCCTCGCCTCCAGCCCAGGAGAGCCAGAGCCATCGGGGGGAGACACAATCCCACGTCCTGAACCAGTGCTTCCAAAAGCACCTTAGCTTCACTGGAAATGCACAGGTCACGCCCCACTCAGACCTACCGAATCAGGAACCCTGGGGGAGAAGCCAGCACTCCCCTCCAGGTGAGTCTGATGCCTGATAAAGTTTGAGAACCTCTGGTCTGGACCAAAGTCGCACTGTCTGGCCAGAGTGGCTTATCAATCCCTTGTTTTTTCGGCTGTCCAATACCCACTACATTTAAAAGCATCGCCCACTGATGCCCAGGGGATGCCCTACTTGGTCGGCACAGGACTGCAGCGGGGCTCCTCCTGGACTTGGACTGGAAGGAGGTTAGACTCCAGCGCAGCAGCTGCAGCCTTGCCCAGCTCCCAGATCTCCTTCCAGATAAGCTACTTGCTCTCGAATCCTTGACTCAGGGTCAGTTTGCCGAAACCCAAACCAAGACAGGTGACAATGGCCTGTCGCTTCCAAGCTGCTCCTACATCCAGAGCGCCATTCCTGGAAGACCCCACTTGAGGGCCACCTCCTCCCTGAAGCTTCCTGGACACCCCTCGTTAGAAAAAGCTGCTCCTTCCCCTCTGTCTCCTTGTTTTACACAAGGCAAAACGGCCAGTCGCTTCTCTCTCTGGTGCTCTGGTCTGAATGTTGGTGTACCCCACCAAATTCCTATGTTGAGGTCCTACCCCCCCAACCCCGTGTGGAATTAGGAGGTGGGGCCTCTGGGAGGTGATCAGGTCATGAAGGTGGAGCCCACATGAATGGGATCAGTGGCCTTCTAACAGGGACCCTAGAGAGCTCTTCCCCCTCCTGCCATGTGAGGTTACAACGGGAAGGCACCATCTATGAACCAGGAAGCGGGCCCCCCAAGACACCGACGCTGCCTTGATCTTGGAATTCCAAGCTTCCAGAACTGTGAGAAATAAATGTGTGTTGTTTCTGAACTGCCAAGTCTGTGGTGTTCTGTGATAGCAGCCTGGACAGACTAAGACACCTGGTTAGCCTGTAAGGCCTGGAGCCAGGCCCCCCTGTGATCCCTAAGAGTGCCGAGCACGGGTTCCAAGAGAACAAGGTGCTCCCGTCCATCTGATGCACTGAGAGAAAACAGGCCCCGGATCCAAAAGGATCAGAGAAGGAAGGGTCAGACGGCAAGGGGTCAGGGTGCAGCCTTGCCTCCATGCTCATTCACCCCACCATCCTCTATCAACTAGAAGCTGCACCTTCAAGGAATCTTTGCTGGGATAGGAAGGAAGCCCTCCAGATCCTTCTGCTAACAAAACCAGATCTCTCTCCTTAATAAGAAAGCTCTCCTGTTACTTCAATCTGCATGAAATTTAAGGCTCATTTTATAAATGCTGCCCAAGAATGTCTCCTCTTCTTAAAACTTCCTCAGTTATCCAAGTTGAGAAAAAAAAAAAAGGTACCTGGGCAATTAGATCAGGATGAACGGGGGAGGAAAAAAACATCGATTGCCTGAAATGAGTGTGCCTCCCCTGGGCAGATCCATGGGGCCTACCCACAGGCAGGTTACTCAAATAACAGGCCACACGGGGTGGGGGGAAGCCTCAAAGCAGCCACACGTGCTTGGCTGATGAAAATTGCCTGGAAAGACACAGCAAACTTTAAGGCTGTCGGCCTGTTGTTAGGAGGGTCAGGCTGAAGAGGTGAAATGGGCAGACCACCTGAGGACCTAATGCCAGCCGGGAAGAGGAGAGGGGCAACCAGGTACCAGCTGTTGCAGAGAAAATACCATACCCAAGGCTCCACCTACCAATTTTCTCTTATGCTAAATATAACTTGCTGTTCTTTGGCCAAACATTCTTGGTTAGGGAGACATAAGTGGGAAAGTGGAGGTGATGTTTTTATTCTAAGACCTTGCCTTTCCTTAGGTTCATGGAGAAAGACCTAACCAACAGAAACAGCCAGTCTCCATCTGACTCATCAGCCCCTCGGTCGGGGGGTGTGCCTGAGATGGCCAGGAAAAGAAGTGTTCTGCCCGTGATTAGGTGAGGCTGAGCCAGGAGGGATTCCTCCAGGAGGTGCTGCAGTGGGCCATGGACGACCCTCCATTCATTCCACTCCAAGGGGCTGGTCCAAGCCAGCCACAGACATTCCAGTGCTTTTGCCGGGGACTAGGTTAGGTCAACTCACCTCCAACCAGGAAGACTGTTAAAATGGATGCTGGGCCCCATCCTCAGAGCTTCTGGAGCCTGGAAACCTACATTTCTATCAAGTACCTGGGTGCTGCTGGTCCAGGGACCGCACTGCATGAGCCATGGTTTCGGCACAGACAAGTGACAGGGGACTGGGGACTGTGCTGAGGACCTGCTGGAGAAGGCTTCTTTGCTCATCAGGAGACACGAGAGGAGACAGCCTCCTTCATCCTCTGGACCATTTGTGATGATGGAGATGTTCTTTTATCTGATCTGTCCAATATGGTAGCCACTAGCCACAGGTGCTACAGAACCGTGGTCCCCAACCTTTTTGGCACCAGGGACCGGCTTAGTGGAGGACAATTTTTCCACGGACCGGTGGCGGCAGGGGGTGGGAAATGGTTTCGGGGATGGTTCAAGCTCATTACATTTATTGTGCACTTTATTTCTATTATTATTACACTGTAATATATAATGAAGTAACTATACAACTCACCATAATGCGGAATTAGTGGGAGCCCTGAACCTGTTTTCACTTGCCACTCACTGAGAGGTTTTTTTGTTTTGTTTTGTTTTGTTTATTAATTATGGCTGTGTTGGGTGTTTGTTGCTGTGCGTGGGCTTTCTCTAGTTGCGGCGAGCGGGGGCTACTCTTCATTGTGGTGCGCAGGCTTCTCACTGCAGTGGCTTCTCTTGTTGCAGAGCATGGGTTCTAGGTGCGCAGGCTTCAGTAGTTGTGTTGCACAGACTAGGTAGTTGTGGCACACGGGCTTAGTTGCTCCGTGGCATGTGGGATCTTCCCGGACCAGGGCTCGAACCCCTGTACCCTGCACTGGCAGGCGGATTCTTAACCACTGCGCCACCAGGGAAGACCCACTGATAGGGTTTTATTTTTTTATTTTTATTTATTTATTTTTTTTGCGATACGCAGGTCTCTCACCGTTGTGGCCTCTCCCGCTGCGGAACACAGGCTCCGGACGCGCAGGCTCAGCGGCCATGGCTCACGGGCCCAGCCGCTCCGCGGCATGTGGGATCTTCCCGGACCGGGGCATGAACCCGTGTCCGCTGCATCAGCAGGTGGACTCTCAACCACTGTGCCACCAGGGAAGCCCTAGGGTTTTGATATGAGTCTGCAAGCAATTGATTTATCATGGTCTCTGTGCAGTCAAACCTCTCTGCTAACGATAATCTGTATTTGCAGCCGCTCCCCAGCACTAGCATCACCACCTCAGCTCCATTTCAGATCATCAGGCATTAGATTCTCATAAGGAGCGCACAACCTAGATCCCGCACATGCGCAGTTCACAGTAGGGTTCGCGCTTCTGTGACAATCTAATGCCACCGCTGATCTGACAGAAGACGGAGCTCAGGCGGTAATGCAAGCAATGGGGAGTAGCTGTAAATACAGATGAAGCTTCCCTTGCCCACTGCTCACCTCCTGCTGTGTGGCCCGGTTCCTAACAGGCCGCGGACTGGTACTGGTCCGTGGCCTGGGTGTTGGGGACCCCTGCTACAGAACACTTGAAATGTGGCTAGTGTAACTACTGAAACTAGTGATTTAAATTTTATTTCACGTTAATTCACTGGAATTTAAATAGCCACGTGTGGCTAGAGGCTCCCACCACGAACACTGTAGCCCTGGACACTGTCAGGTCTAGATGTGATGGCTGACCTCTGCCATCAGCCCAAGGGAAGACACCACACAGAGGCCCGCAAAGCCACACCCGATGTACTCAGCCCACCCTCAGCACAGTTACCATGTGAGATCACACATTCCTCTGCTATCTAAGGCAGTATGAGTAGGTATTCCCTACTGCTGCAGCCAAAGGCCTTCTGGCCAATACAGCCACGGGGACATTCAAGTCAGCCTGCAGAAAAATGGGGCTACTCACCCCAAGGTCAACGTCAACTCTACACAGAAAAGCAAGAGAAGGAAAACTTGGCTACCAGTGAACTGGAGAGGTTTTGACCTGAAGGGATGCAACCAGGTCTTTGAGCATCCAAGATAGGGGCCCAGACAGTGAAGTACAGTAGAGCTCTGCTCGCAGCCTGCCTGCCAACACGTATCCGGGGACACTGGTGACCCCTTCATCCCAAGGGCCAAAGGGTGGGTCACTGACACGATGCTCTTCCAAAGTATACGAAGGTCCAGCTGCACAAAAAAATACCTTCTTACTCAGGCCTGCAATTCCACCATTAACAATACTTGTTGTGGTTTAAACAATTATCTTTCTCTAGAATCTCCTTTTAAAATGCAAATGCTCCTAGGAAAGGTAACACTTTAAGCCTTGAAGGGTCAATGTGAATGAGTTTGTCAGATATCAGATCATTGTACCTCGCTCCCAAGCGGAATATGGAGCCGGAAAAGGGTGAGGCCAAGACAGGTGCCCTCAGAGCTCAACCAGCTCCTCCGTTTTACAAAACCCCACATTACCGTTCCACACATCCTGACTGCCTGCCCGGCTCATGCACTTCCTGAAAGCCAGCCCCGTGTTCAAAATCCCAGCAGCCCCATCATTCAATCCCTGTGTCTCACCAACCCAAGCAGGCTGGACAAAGTGAACTGTGGTCCCATCAGAGTCCTCCCTGAACCCTAGACGGGACGAGGGGACCTGCGAGGGGCTGAATTGTGCCCCACAAAACAGACGATGAAGTCCTAATCCCCAGTAAATGTGAATGTGACCTTATTTGGAAATTCGGTCTTTAGAGATGATCAAGTTAAGATGAGGTCATACTGGAATAGGGCGGGCCCCTAAACCAATGTGAATGGTGTCCTGTTTAAAAAAGGAAATTTGGAGACACACACAGAGAGAACACCATGTGAAAATGAAGGCAGAGACTGGGGTGATGCACCTACAAGCCGAGGAACGTCAGAGGTTGCCGGCACACAACCAGGAGAAGAGGCCTGGAAAAGACCCGCTCCTGGGTGCCTTCAGGGCACAATGATCTTAGACTCTGGCCTCCAGAACTGTGAGAGAATAAACCTCTACTGCGTAAGTCACTCAGTTTACGGCACTTTGCTAGGGCAGCCCTAGCAAACAAATACAGTGCCCCCTACTGGTACCCCTCTCACCACTCTGACCTCACTTACTGTATCTACTCATCTGTCTCCCCAGGAGACCCTAAGATCCAGGAGCACAGGGACCAGGTCTGCCTATTCACCGCTATATCACAAGCCCACTTCTGGCCCCCTGGAGGTGTTCCGTATGAGTCAACTTAACGCATAAGAGGCCTGCCCCGGGCAGGTTCTAGAAGCTCAGGCACGAGACTCACCTTCTCTGAGTGTCCATTTCCCCATCTGTCTACTGGAGGAAACAGGAAGAATGGGACCAGATGACCTCTGTGAGCCCTTCCAACTCAAAAACTCCAGGACTCACCACACCACTGAAGGTGTACCCATCCATCAAGGTCAAACCAGGACACAGAGCTACACTAGGGCATTAAATAGAGGGCATGTGACACAGAAGATGGGCCACAGAGGCGCGGGAAGACTGCGAGACTATGACAACCTTCCTCTGGGACGTCTTCAGTGAAGTGACAGCAGGGCCAGCCTCCCTCTATGGGCTCCTGGGACCCACATCCAGAGACACACCGAATTCGGCATGGACTGGCCACTCCTACGCCCAAGACAACACTCCCAGTGGGCCAGTCCTGCTCACAAACAACAGCCCCCAAAGGGGCCAGTCTCTTGGATAGTGGTCACTGTGTACTACGAGGCCTGGGGGTCGGAGGCAAAGGGCTCTCTGAGAAGCGCTGTGCCCTGACAAAGTGAAAACATGGTGACACAGGAGCCTCTGTGTCATGCACCTCCCTCCTAACACCACGAACAGCGTTCTGCCCTCCTCCATTAAGAGGACGTGCTGATGAGAGGAAATGTGAATGGAACCAACAGAAGATGACTCCATGAATGATCTGACAGGTGTGGGCCAACTTGCCCACCCCATGCACCCAGCGCCACCCCAGCTCATACCCAGACCCCCGACCGGCCGGTGTCCTCCAGGAAGGAGGGGTGCCCAGGAAGGTGGTACTCACCCACACTGCTGAGGGAGCTGCTGCTCTCCGAGTCTGAGGGCATGATGGACAAGACACTGTACGTGGAGCCTGGAGACAGAAAGAGAGGCCATTTGTTACTAACCCCAAAGGGATTTCTCATCTTATGCCCCAAACCACTGTCAGACCAAATGACTTCAGTCGGCGCCAGGCTGAGAAGCAGCACCACCTGGGGTACCAGACATCAGAACCACAGGCTGGGCAGGGGAGGTGCTGTCAGCAGGGCCTGGTCTTTGGTGCTTCCGCCTCACCTTCGGCCCCCCTCCGACTGAGCTGCGCACGGGCAGAGGGGAGCCTGGAGTCAGCCAGCTGGCTTCTTATTGGGACATCTGGGGAAGGGCTCAGCAAGGGAGTAACATGCCCCAGGGCAACAAGGGGTCTGGGGATTTCCTACAGATTTGTATCAGTGTGATTCTGGCTTCCATATAGAGGGTAACAGAGCCTAAGTTAAACATCTGTGAACTCTTCGTTCCTTGTGCCTAGCTGTTCTGCTCTTAGGTTCTAACTGTATTCAAGCTCAGTCCTTAATAATTTAGTCAGTGGCTGCTCCCTTATTAAAAGTTACTGATAGAATTATAAGCAATCACACTGTCACCAAAGCTAGGGAGTAACATGTTTTGTTTTTCGTTTTTAAATATTTATTTATTTATTTTTGGCTGCATTGGGTCTTCATTTCTGTGTGCAGGCTTTCTCTAGTTGCAGCGAGCGGGGGCTACTCTTCGTTATGGTGTGTGGGCTTCTCATTGCGGTGGCTTCTCTTGTTGCAGAGCACGGGCTCTAGGCGCGCGGGCTCCAGTAGTAATGGCGCGCGGGCTTTGTTGCTCCGTGGCATGTGGGATCTTCCCGGACCAGGGATCAAACCCGTGTTCCCTGCATTGGCAGGAGGATTCTTAACCACTGCGCCACCAGGGAAGCCCTATGTTTCGTTTTGTTTTGTTTTGTTTTGGTGGGGGAGGTGTTGACACTCGTTATTAACTCCTGGTGGCAGCCACACAACCACCACGGTTTGGTTTGCATTCAAATATCTTCAAAGCCAGGATGTTTCCTGCCCGGCATCAGGAAAAACCTCTGGGTCAAGAAACCCAGCTCTGAGTGCAGTTCTCGCCCACGTGCGAGTAGCTGGCCAGTGGCCTCGGTTTTCTGGATCTCTGTTTCTCAGTCTGTAACATGAAGGGGTTCAACCAGATGGCTTACAAGGTCCTTTCCCCTGTCCCATTTCAGAGATGACATTTTCCATGATTAATGGAAACAAAGCTGTGCTTTGCTTATCAAGACTACAGATGACACAAAAGTTAAGAGGGCAGGCGAACCCCAACCCAGAGGCTGAATAGGAGTCGAAAAAAGCACAACATGCAGAGATGGTGGGTCAAATAAAACAAGACAATGGGAAGAAGGCAATGTTTTGCTCTTAGAACCGAAAGAACTGTACAATGAAGGTGTGTGTGTACTGGGCAGAGTGAGTGAGCCAGAGATGAGATTTTTGCAATAAAGCCTTTGAATGAGACTTAGGGCTTTGGTGTCAGAAAGCAGCCGAGAACTAACGAGACCTTGGGCTCCAGGACCAGAAATGCGGGGTCAAATTTAAGGGGCTCTCTCCGATGTCAACTCTTGACTAGCTACCCTACACCTGTACACCCTCAGAAGGAAAAAAAGAAAGAAAAGAGATAAAGAGAAGGGGTAAGCAGGGGAGAGGGAGAGGAGGAGGGAAACTCATGGACGGGGGGAGGGAGCAGTGCACCAGGGGACAAGGGAGACCCCGAAGGGAAGGGGAAGGTGTCGGGGGAAAGATGAAGACCACACAGAGGCAAGGGAAACACACAGCCCTGGCATAAGAGTCGGCATGCAGGGGAGCTAGCTGGTGTACCCACCAGACAGGCAGAGAGATGAAAGGTGAGAGGAGAAAAAAGAAAACCAGAAAAAGGGACTTTGGTAATGGCAAGAAGTGGGACAGTGGCCAGGAATGGCCAGTGGCCTCATTATCACATTTTCCAAGAACCTCTGGGTGTCTGGCGTGGATGGAAGAGGAAGGCTCGGGGAGTGGGCAGGACCGTCCAAAGGGATGCAACTTGTTCTACTGGCCTACGGCAGCAGCCCTGACACAGCTGGTGGGTGCAGGTCAGGAAGGGGGCCTAACGGTCAGTGCTGCCTTGGTCTGAGAAGACCTGGGTGGCGGGGGGCTCCCACGACATATGCATTCACTCCACGCACACCTGGCAGAGATATCAGAGGTGGCACCTGCACATCACCTGAAAGGAGACGGAACCAGAAAACCCCGTGCAGCCCTTAAAGTCCTTGACCCTACTAAAAAATAAGTAAGCAGTGTTCAGTGAGATATCGCCTGTATTTAAGTTCAATCCACGCTACTCATCTTGCTGCCCCTTCCACATCTCTGTGTTTTTGTCTCAACCGTGAGCATCACAAACTTCTCAAAGCATCTCTCTTCCCATATCATGAACATTAAGCACTGCATAAAGATCCATGAAATAAAGTCAGGTGCAATTCAGCCAATCCATCGGTATCTCCAAAACACAAGAATGTAACACAATGCCTATGTTCTAAACTCAACAGCCATTTTCTTAATAATTTTTCATTGTTGTTATGTGAGGGCAAGGAAGACTAGCCGGCTGGTGTGTCGGTGGATTGTTTTTGAAAGTGGGCACAAATACACTGTCCCACTCACACCTCTGAGATGTGAGCTCAGCCCAGCCCTGCTGGCAACACCACAGCCAGCACTCTGGCGGATGCTCCCTGCACAACGCCTCGCCTCTTTCTCGCTACTGGCATCAGCAGCGCCCCATCTTCCAGTAAACCGCCCCTCCCCTTCAAATCATCTCTCTCCTCCCCCACGGCAAGTTTCCACTGTTAATTAAACTTGGCAGACACCCTTCTCTCTCTCCTCCCACCTCCCCCCTGGCTGGGAGGAGTCAACTGGCCAACTGACACGTGCTGGTCCCCTTCCCTGTCCCCCACATCCTGACAGGGCTCTGGGCCTGACCCGGGGGCGGTGTGACATCTCTATCCGCATCTCTGGGCATCACCTCCCCCGAGTCGGCTGGCAGGGCTCCTGGGAGCCAGGGGGGGAAGCGGTGCCAGGGAACGGTTAAAATTGGACAAGGCCCAGTTTCTACGATGTTCCCAGGGCCTTAGACGTCATTCGGGGGAAAAAAAGCCCCGAAGACGAGGCTGTCTTGGTTATGCTTTGTCTCTGCAGCTATTGTTGTCTTAAAAAGCCTGTGTGGTCAGGACTGTCGGGAAAAGGCAAAAGGAGTCGCTTTCCTCCGAAGTCACGCAGTATCCTTTCAAAGCGATGGCTTCTGAGAGGTGGGACGGTCGTCATCTACCCCTGGGATTTCACAATCCAATCTGGAGCCTGACAGAGGTCCCATCTCACTGCGCACGCTCTCCTGCCCCGCACAGCCCCTCACCCTTGACCATGTGGGAGCTCCCCTGAAGGCACCTGCACCGCGACCCGGGCCCTAATGCACACCCTGCACATCACACACACAGAGGCCTGGGTGAACGAGGGCCGACCTCCTCTGCTCCCACTGCCTCCCCCCAAGCCCCACAGGGCAGCAGGGTACTGCCACTCAGGACCGTCACCACAAACTCAGACAAGCCTGTGCAGAGGTCCAGAGAGGACCCAGAGAAAGTCATATGATTGGGAAACGTTTCCAGAAAATGAGGGCAGAGGGACTTCCCTGGTGGTCCAGTGGTTAAGACTCCACACTCCTGATGCAAGGGGCCCGGGTTCAATCCCTGGTCAGGGAACTAGGTCCCGCGTGCCTCAACAAAAAGATCCCGCACGCTGCAACTAAGACCCAGTGCAGCCAAATAAATAAATATGAAAAAAAAAAAAAGAAAAAGAAAAAGAGAGCAGAGCAGGAGCCCAGGTCTTCGTGGCCATGTGAAGCAGAGTGATGATACAGGGGGTTCTCCACCATAGCAATAACCTGAGGCCCCGGTCAAGGTGCAGGTTCTGACTAGGCAGATTAGGGTGGGGCCTGAGACTCCGCATTTCCAACAAGCCCACAGCAGGGACTGAAAGCAAGGTACCAAGGCTGACCCGAGCCAGCAGGTGGCATGTACATGGAAGTCATGGCAGAAGCCCTGGGAGAGAGCTGGCAGACTCTCTGGGACTGGCCTGGGCCACAAGCATTGTCTGTGTTGTTCCCAAAAGGCTGCCCCCTGCTAATTGTGTTTACTCGGTGACTCAGCCCCACTGGGTCATGGAGACCACTTCAAAGAACTTCCAGTAAAATCACCCAGGCGATAACAGAACGCCCAGCCCTCCAAGGCCCCCTCCCGCGGCTGCGGGGCCCCTAACACACCCCTCCATTCACCTGGGCTTGTAAAGGCCCCAGTGACTCACACTTCCTCCCCATGAAACCGCGATGCTCAAGGGGCTTGTTCCAGCCTCCAGCCAGCATGCAGAGTCCTCTCTGTGCTCCAGCCCGTGGCGCTGCCCTGAGACAGCTCTGGGCGCTGGGAGGACATGCACCTCCCGCGAGCACCGGGGAAGGAGGGAGAAGCAAGCCACTCTTCCCTGGGGGCTGTGAGACTGGGCAGGGAGGTGCTGCCTGGGCAGTGGGGGCTGTGAGACTGGGCAGGGAGGTGCTGCCTGGGCAGTGGGGGCTGTGAGACTGGGCAGGGAGGTGCTGCCTGGGCAGTGGGGTGGGGGGGGGGGCGAGCAGTCACCACCAGGCCACCTGTCCCACCCTGGAACCATCCTCCAGCTCAGAGCTGACCACCCTCGGACGGCTGAGGGTGCCCAGTCACTCTAGCACCCACACGTGTCCATCGGGGTCCTGGCACGTGGCTGAGCCGTGCGAGCTGTATAAAGAAGACAAGCCAGGGGCTCAGGAGGCTACTGACCTGCTGTGAGACTCTGTGGACGTCCCTTTCCCTCTCTGAGCCCACGGCCCTCGTCTGCAAATCGAGGCAGCAGTGACTAGAATACTAACAGGTTGCCAGCCTGCCTGGGTTCAACTCTCAACTCTGCCACTTAGCAGCTGTGTACCCTCGGGTGAGTCACTCAGCCTCTCCCTGCCTCCATATGCTTATCTGCAAAATGGGACAACAGGAGTACTAACCCCACGGAGGATCAACTGAGTTAATACGAAAAGGGCTTGACACAGCACCTGACACGGCCAGTGCTCAAAGTGTTAGCTGCTGCTCCTACAGTCAAACCAGACCTTCCAACACTGCCGTCCTCAATCCTTTGGTTACCCAAATTGAAAGCTGTCTTTCAGAAAGCTGTCCACCAGAGTGACGAGGCTGCATAGTCCACAATGACAAACTGCTAGACCGTATGGCACTAACAACAACAATACCAGAAATAATAACAGCAGCAGCTGATAGGCACTGAGCCCTACTAAGTGCCAGGATGTACTAGACTCTGCATATGTTGTCTCAGTTAATTCCCACACCAACCCTGAGGTTGTCATTACGCCGGTTGTGCAGAGGAGGAAACTAAGGGTTAGAAAAATCAAGTAACTTGCTTAAGGTCATGGTAGAGCCACTAAGGGGGCGAACAGGATACAAACCCAGGCAGTCCAGCCCAAAGCCTGTGCTCCTGAACCCTATACACAACACTGCTGCCCAGCTCTAAAGGTCTAGCAGTCCGGGGGGACTTCACGGAGGAAGGGGCCTGGAGCTGGCCCTGGGGGATGGTGGACTTGGACAAGCACCAAGAAGCCAGATCAGCCTGGAGGAGATGTAGGCAGAACCCATCCACCTGTGCAAGTGAGAAGTATTAGAGCAGGGCCACCCCTGCCCAGAGCCTCCCAACCTGGAGCCCCCAGCATAGGCTTTCCCCCTCCCCGTGCTCCTCCCCACACCGAGACACTCAACCGACGCTGTGAGCTGAGTGGGGCTTGGGGACTAAAAGTGGGAAGAAAGAAAGAGGTGTGAGCCATGGCGTTATGGCCCTGACACATGCTGCTACTTCCTGCCCACCCCAACGCCCATGACCGTGCTGGGTACAGAGGCACTCGACTCCGTGAGCCACAGACATGAGAAGGAGGCAAGAGGGTGGAAAGTGCTACGTGCTGAGCTCACCTCCCCGGCTTCTGCGGATCTCGGGAGGTGCTGGGAGGGTGGCTCCTTTGGCTGCTGGGAAGCCCTCTTACAGAATCACGGTTCAGTGCAGCCAGGCCCCTCCCTAGGGCCTCAGCTTCCTCCCCTTTAAGAACATGGCCCCAGACTGTGGACACTGAGACCCACAGTTGGAAGCTGACAAGCCCCCCGATACTCAGGAAGCAGGGGGTGAAATTCCGTGGCCCTGGAATGGAGCAGCCACGAAGCCTGCTGCGTCAGTCGAGAAAGGCCTGCTTCAAGCAGCTGACACGCCCACCTCAGGGTGGGAAAGCATCCTCCCCCTGACATGCACAGGGAGGCTGATGCCTCCTGGCTAGGCTGGGGGACAGTTGTCACCTGCCCTAGAAGGCCCAGGAGGTGGCCCGAAGCAGGGTCTGTAGGGCTCCACGGGAGGGAGGCTGGGCGGCCGTCATGTATGCCCTAGAGGGTGGGGAGGAGACTGGGACAGACTTCAAGAGTCTCCTACTAATATGCAATGATGTAGGGGGGCATGTTCATCATCAATGAACACAGCCACACCTGACAGGCACCCCCAAAACATATGACAGTGCAGGAGGGACTGGCCGCAGTGTCACTGCCCTGCTACCCTCACGAGAGCTCATGACGCAAGCACAGCAGCAAAGAGGACACACCGAGATGGGACAGAAACAGCGCAGCACAGGCAGCCACGCTTCCATTAATCCTGCAGCCAGACATCCCCCGGTGGGCGCATGTGCCCTGGAATAAACTTCTGACCAGCACCAGGAGTCACAGCAGACCGGCTCCCTCCTGCTCTCCATCTGGACTCCCTCTCCACGACTCAGTAAAGGGAGAAAAGGCTACCTCCTCCTGCACGGACTGTGACCAAGCAGCATGTGCTGCCCTCCACCATCACAGGTGTTGGTACCAGTGCAGGCTCTGGGCCACACCACCTGGGCTCAGGCCTGCCACCAACAGCTGCGTGACCTTGAGCAAGTTGCTTCCACTTTCTGCGCCTCATTTCCTGGTCTATGAAATAGGAAGGGTGGGCTATGAGGACTGAATGAGGACCGAGCCAGGCACACGGACAAGCGCTCCATAAACGCTAGCTCTTGTTCTTGTTATCTGACCCTCAACCATGAGTGTCCCTGCCCAATACCTGAATCCAGCCTTGCTATGCCTTTGTTTTCTTCCACTCAGGATAGGGAGGCCTCCCCTCCCCTTCCACCATTCTGCCTGGCCACGGCCAATTCCAAGCCAGCCCACCTCTCTTCCGGGTCTCTTGTTCTCTGATTCAAACAGAACAAGCCAGAGTGCTCACTGTGTGCTGGGATAACACCAGGCCACGCCCCAACCCTCTCATGACCCTCACCGCCACCTGCACATAACATGGGCATGGGTCAGCCCTTCAAGAAAGATGAAGTTGACAGCGCTCTGCACAAGACACCGCCCCTCGGTAGGCACGTCTGCCCTGGGAACACAAAGCCCATTCTGCCACCAAATGCTTAGTGAACAAACTAGGGATGCAGCAGAGAACAAGACAGAGTCCCTGCCCTCATGGAGCTCAGAGGAGTGCAGGTGGGAGAGAAATAAACCAATACACAAATGCAAAATGCATCAGGTAGTAAGTGCTGTGAAGAACACTACAGCCGAGTAAAATGCAGGGTGAGTGGGGCGGGGTGGAGAGGTGGCTACTGTGCTACAAGGGCCAGGGGAGGTCTCTCTGGTAGGCCACATCTGAAGAGAGACCTGAAGGAGTCTGGAGGAAGCAAAGTGCTGGAGGAGGACTGTTCCAGGCAGAAAAACAGCAAGTGCAAAGGCACCGGGGTCAGACCGGAAAGTAGGCGAGGACGTGACACCCCAGGCTGGACAGGACGGGGACATCCAGTCCACAAAGGCCAAAGAGGGCCACTGCAAAGGAGAGGTCTTGCCTTCATCAGCAATATGCTGCTGTTCTGCCCCCTCTTCCCTCAACAGCAGCAGCACCGCCCCCTTACATGGTCCGTGTGGTGTCTTGACTATTACTCACCACCAAGGCAACTCAGTCTGTGTCCCCAGGACTCTGAGGTCACAGAGAACCGCTTACCTCCCCCGCCCCAATATCCGTGCCGAGTTTAAACCTACTAAGACCCCTGCCAAGGGGTGGGAGGTACAAAGTGACTGTACAGTGAAAGGGCACGGGATCAGAAACTGGATGGGCCTGGGCTCTCCCTCGTCTGGCCACATACTAAGGAACTCCAAATAGCCAAAACAATCTTGGAAAAGAAGAATAAAGCCGGAGGACTCATACTTCCTGACTGGTGACAAAGCTGCACTAATCAAAACAGTGTGGTACTGGCTTAAAGGCAGACATAAGACCAAAGGAACAGAACAGAGAGCCCAGAAACAAACCTTTGCATAATGGCCAAATAATTTTTGACAGGTGCTAAGACTATCCAATGAGGAAAGAACAGTCTTTTCAAGAAATTGTGCTGGGAAAAGCAGATATCCACATGCAAAAGGATGTATTTGGACACTTATCTAACACCACATACAAAAATTAACTCAAAAGGAATCAAAGTCTTAAAGATAAAAGCTATAACTACAGAACTGGACTTCCCTGGTGGCGCAGTGGTTAAGAATCCGCCTGCCAATGCAGGGGACACGGGTTCGAGCCCTGGTCCGGGAAGATCCCACATGCCACAGAGCAACTAAGCCCTTGTGCCACAACTACTGAGCCTGTGCTCTAGAGCCCATGAGCCACAACTACTGAGCCCATGTGCCACAACTACTGAGCCCATGCTCCACAACAAGAGAAGCCATTGCAATGAGAAGCCCGTGCACCACAACAAAAAGTAGTCCCCTGCTCTCCACAACTAGAGAAAGCCCACACACAGCAATGAAGACCCAATGCAGCCAAAAATAAAATAAATTAAATAAATAAATTAAATTTAAAAAAACCCACAAGATGCTACCTCATACCACTCAGGATGGCTACTGGCAAAAAGCCAGAAAATAGTTAAGTGTTGGTGAGGACGTGGAAAAATTGGAACCCTTGGGCACTACTGGTGGGAATGTAAAATGGTACAGCCACCGTGGAAACTAGTACAGCAGTTTCTCAAAAAATCAAAAACAGCATTACTATACGATCCAATACATCCACTTCTGGGCATATACCCCAAGAAACTGAAAGGAGAGTCTCAAAGAGATAATCCTATACCCATGTTCTTAGCAGCATCATTCACAATATCTAAAATGTATAAGTAACACAGCTGTCCACTGATAGATGAAAAGATAAGCAAAATGTGATATCTACATACAATAAAATATTATTCAGCCTTAAAACGGTAGGAAATTTGGACATGTATCTATAACGTGGATGAACTTTGAAGACATTATGTTAAGTGAAATAAGCCAGTCACAGAGACACAAAAACTGTTTGATTCCATTTACATGACGTACTTAGAGCAGACAAAATCCTAGAGAGAGAAAGTAGAAGAGTGGTTGCCAGAAGCTGGAGTGGGGAGGGGAGATGGGGAGTTACCATTTAATGGGTATAGTTTCAGTTTTGCAAGATGAAAAGAGTTCTGGAGATGGATGCTGGTGATGGTAGCACACTATGAATGTTTTTAAAACCACTGAACTGTATACTCAAAATGGTTAAGACTGGGACTTCCCTGGTGGTCCAGTGGTTAGGACTCAGCTTTTTCACTGCCAGATCCCGGGTTCGATCCCTGGTCGGGGAACTAAGATCCCACAAACCATGTGGCAGGACTAAAAAAAAAAAAAAAAAAAAGGTTAAGATGGTAAATTTTATGTTTATTTTACCACAAAAAACAATTGGGAGGGAAAAAAATACCCAACAGTGGGGCAGTGGGAGGAGAGGCAAGGGCTTTATCTCCCTCCCTCTTGCCATTAAAGTAATCCAAAATCTTTGGGCCTTCAGAGTGATCCAAACCTCACCGAGCTTCACACAATCCTACAACGACTTTGATCACGTAAAGCCCCAGCTCCTGAGCCCTGGGACTCAGAAATGCCTGGGATTTTTGAGCACAGGAATAAGAGAGCAGGCATGAGCTTCAGGGAACTGTCTCCAGCATGTGAATAGGAAAGGTGGAAAGAGGGAAGACCTGGAAGTAAAGAAAACAGTTGGGATGCTCCCACAAGGGCTCCCCTGAACCAGTGGTCAGGGGTGCAAGCTGAGCGGTGACACAAGAGACAGCAGGGGTGGGGAGGACGGGAGGAGGATGCTGGGTTGGGGTGTGCGGAAGGTACTGCAGTTAAGGAGGTGCAGAACTGAAGAAGGCTGCTGAAGAGAAATTAGGAGACACTGCTGAGGCTCAGGCTGAAGGTGCTAAAGGATATCTCTGGGCAGGTGGCCTGCTGACGGTCGGAAACTGGAGTCTGGAGCTAGGGAGCAAGGTTCAGGCTAACCCAGTCCACTTGGGACTTCACCCCACAGAGCCTGGAGGATGTGAGTGACAAGCCCAGAGCGGCTCACTGGCAATGTGAAGCCCATGGGTAAGAAAAAGGTGAGGGGAAGGGGAGGGCCAGATCTAGGACTTCCTGAACAGCACCCACGCAGTAAGTATTGCTCTAAGCATATACAGGATAAAATCCTAGGACGTGCGACCTGTGAGGACAGGAGAAGGAATACGAATTTCAGCAAGAGACACACAAAGCCCACTCAGGGAGACAGGAGGAATAAGAGAATTAAGTCTTCTAGAAGGCAATGGGGTAGAGAGTGGTCAGAGGGGCTGTTCTGCCACACCAAATGCTGCAACAGGACACAGAAGGCAAAAGTCAGTGATGCTCTGCTAATTAAGTAAGGCCATTGATTGGCTGTCGTTTCTCCACCAGAATTGCAGGGCTTGGATTAGACCAGGAAAGGAAAGAGGTTCAGCATGAATGGACTGCTATGTCTAGTGACAACTGCCTGCTGTGTTTAAGGAGTGTGAGGCCACACCTGTGCTCACCAGGAAGGGAGCCCGGGATGGACCAGCGATGTGTGCCGAGGGCAAGACGAGGAGGCATGCATCACTCCTGGTCTGGGTGGCTCCTGAGGGCCAGCCCACGGACAGAAGCACTATTTCACGGCGCCCAGCCCTTGGCAAGCTTACTGTAACTGATTACTGATCAGAACTAACTCTAAAACCCAACCGGTTTCTCTAACATTCTTTAAACAGGCAGGACCAGAAGGGCCCTCACGAAAAATAAAAAGACAGTGATCTCTTCCCATCTATTCTTCTTCTGAGGCCCTGAGAAAGACAGTGTAAAGAAGAGTTTGGCCCTTCAGGGAGGCTCTCAGAGGCCCAGCCCCAAGCAGATAATTTTCCCAACCAAGAAGAGCCCTGGGACACTTTTATGCACCCTTCCTCTTGGATAAGGTGACATCACCAGAAGGGTTCAACCTTATTTACACAATGCTTTTGTGGATTTTGAAAAGGTGACCTTCAGAAGCCGGTGAAAAAGAGTCCATTCCTGAAATCACAGGCACCTTTTACAGTGTTTTACAGAAAGGACAGCTGCACGCACTCACCTGCAGAAATCCACTCAGGTATCAAATGCTGTCACACCCAGAGCACGAGCGAGGGCCTTGGGCAACAGACCCACTGCACCAACACACTCAAGCAGTGAGTGTTCCTTTTGCCAGCCACCCTACCCCACCAGATAAAGATGAAACATCACCAGCATCCTTCTCGCTAAACTCCCCACAACAGAGCCGTCCACCATGTTTCAGTTTCACACCTATTCTTTCAGCAAATCCAGTGCTCACACTTACCTTAAGCTTGAGTGCATAACCAGTCGTCTACTCCACCGCTCAGAAAACGGGCCTACGGCCACTCTTTCCTCAAATGCAGAAAGAAGAGCTCTCCCTCACACCCCATCTCAGGCAAAATCTGGTCACACACTGTCTTCAAATTGTCCCCACTCAGCCCCGGGAAATGCGGGAGACGATCAGAGAAGTATTTCAAATGCACAAATGCGGGCTATCTTTCACACACAGGCATTCCTCAGGAGAGAAAGTTGATCTTGATAACAAGAGAAGATAGTTCACTATTTTGTTCAAGGAGAAAAAATAAATAAAATCCACATCCCTAATCACAGAGTGTAGCAAACGAAAGCAAAGCGCACCAGCTCCTGGAGCACTGGCCACCTGCAGGTAGCCCTGACAGCGCACACGCCCAGTGTCCTCCCGTCCACAGGAAATCCCGGCACCGGTATCACTGTACCTGCCGTGCACAAGGCCCGTGCTTAGTTAAAGCTTGAAGAGTAAGTACTGGATCCCCGTTTTCAGTTACACTCCAGACTCCTCAGAGCTTACGGGGCCCCTATACCGCCCAGCCTTGATGTTCTGCAGATGTCCAGAGGAGACACGCCGAGCCAGGTCACGTGGCAAGCTGAAGACAGTGCCAAGGCCAGCTTCAGGGCCCCTCATCACTACAGAACCGTGCATAATAGAGATAATTGCTGTGAAGGGCTGAACCGTGTCCTCTCCAAAATTCACATGTCGAAGTCCCAACCCCCCAGAATCTCAGCATGTGACTGTATTTGGAGAAAGGGTCTTCAAAGAGGTAATTAATAAATTAATACGAGGTCAGTAGGGTGGGCCCTAATCCTTCTAAGAAGAGCCAATTTGGACACAGACAGGCACACACACACAGAGACCCTGTGAGGACACAGAGAGAAGACAGCCATCTACAAACCAAGGAGAGAGACAGGTCTCAGGAGAAACCAACCCTGCCGACACCTTGATCAGGGACTTCTAGCCTCCAGGACTGTGAGACAATAGATGGCTGTCAGTTGAGCGCCCCAGTCTGTGGTACTTCGTTACGGCAGCCCTACCACACTAATCCAGTTGCTACCGTGCCAGGCTCTGTACAGCCCTTTCCAATACAGACATCATCCACAGTGAGAGCCGTGGAAAACCGTCAAATGAATATGCTATCCTACTTAAAATTCACAGCACTCCAGGAAAGAGGTACTGCTATCAGTCTCAATTTACAGACAAGGACCCTGAAGCTCAGAAAGATGAAGGAACTCGCCCTAGATTATTCAGCCAGACTTGGAACCAGAGGTACCGACCTCTGAGCCCTCTGAGACCTTTAACTACCCCCTGAGCTGCCTCTAAGCCGAACCCTGTTCCCTCTGCCTGTCCCCCACCCACTCAGCAGCCCCAGTATGACCCGAGTGTCCCTGCCCCTCCGGAGGACCACTGTGTGAGACCACCGCCTTCCTCCCCACCCTCAGGCCTCCAGCAGATACTTAAGGGAACTCCACTTTCTACCATGAATACTTTTGGAATCTTTTCTTTCTTTTTCTTTTTTAAATGAGTACTGCTTTGATACTCAGAAAAAAAATTCTTTAAAAGTTAAGTTAATGAATTCTATAGAATTCATTTGCCTGTGCACAAATAAATGAATGATCAAAAGGGATATCTTTGGAAACACAATTAAGAATAAAAAGAAAAAAAAAAATGCAAGCAGCCCTTGCCAGCGTCCCATCAGCCAAGATGAGATAAGGGACTCATGGGGCAGAAATAAGACCGCCACGGCCAATAATCCCAGTCAGGCCATCTCCAGAAAATATCTATTTTTAAAGGCATGTTCCGTTTCATCACATTTCAGAAAAACAAAGAGGAGACCTTGAGGGGCAGACAAGCAGGCTCCGAAGCGACACGCAGCACGCACGCTTACAGCAGCGGCGAGGTCGCCTGTGGCCAGCCAGCGATTTTCATCTGAAAAATGCGAATCTCCAGTGACAGATGGAGCTCAGATACAGAGCTACCATCAGCGTGCAGCCCAACAAAGTGCCAATTTTCATATTTCCAAGGGCCTGCTGGGCCCCCAACTTCTTAGTTTAAATGGAAACTGTCAGACAGGATTTTGTGCAAACATGCGCTTTCCTTGGGGGCAAACATTCTGGGTCTACAACCTGTTCTTTCATTTTCCAAGCTTTTGGTCCATGGCAACAACATCAAAGATGAGCGAGGCGGGTGGGGAGGGCTGTCGGGGGCACCAGATAACAGAGCACATACAAAGTGCAGGAAGAGCCAACTGCATTACCAGCAGGTGAAATGCAGCAAGAGCCTCTTCGCTCTGCCCCTGGCTGTCAATCACAGACAAATGACAGGGCTGGGTCCACGTGGGAAGAGCGCTCCCCCCTTCTGCAGCTCCTGCGTAGATGCCCCAGTCAGCGTTAGCAGTTTCCCTCCAGATGATCTACAAGGTCGTGGAGAGGGAAATGACATGACAGAATATGCAAAAGAAAAAAAAAATGTGCAGTGGAGGGCCCCTATGCCAACAGTGAAAGCACAATTCCCATATTCCCATATGAATAGGATCAGATGAGTGGGTTAAAAGTATTACTAATACTCATGGGCAAAGCTGTTGGACACAGTTTTAGTTAACGATTCTTCTGGAACGACTTTAAAGAGCCAGTAGCTTTTTCATTCTGAGATCATTCACTGGAGCCTCCTTAAATACTCTCAAACGACAGGCTTGTGCCCAAATCCACCTTTACACCATCGGTGTGCTTCAAGCAGATGAAATTCTGAGGCGAGGACATCTGTAAGAACCATTCCAGTCCCTGTTACTAAATCATCTTCCTCTCAAGTTTGATGCACTAAACCTCATTAAACCAAGTCACCTAATACTGACCAAGTTCCTCTGAGATGTGTGTTTGGGGTTTGTGTTTGGTGGGGAGTGATGGAGAGATTCCCTCAAGATAACTGAGGAAGAATTGCCAAAATTGAAATATTTCAATCTTCCAAAGTCTCGTTTCCCCTCTGTGTTTGCATCTCAAGGAGACAGGATGAAAACCTAGCCAAGAAGAAGGATCACAACCCCTCAAGGATCATGACCTCCTGGGCCTGGGCCTAGGCCAGGCAGAAGAATCAGTGAAGGCTCTTGATACAGGCACGATAAAAACACCAGGAAACACTGCCTTTAACAGCAACCAGAAAGGGAGAGAAGCAGTCCCTGCAACTCCGCCCCCTGCACCATCAAGAAAACTGGAGCCGGGCTTCCCTGATGGCGCAGTGGTTGAGAGTCCGCCTGCTGATGCAGGGGACACGGGTTCGTGCCCCGGTCGGGAAGATCCCACATGCCGCGGAGCTTCTGGGCCCGAGAGCCATGGCCGCTGAGCCTGTGCTCCGCAACGGGAGAGGCCACAACAGTGAGAGGCCCGCGTACTGCAAAAAGAAAAAAAAAAAGAAAAAAGAGAACTGGAGCCTGTTGTAGGCCTCCCAGCTCAGGGCCCCGCCCAGCCCTGTAGCCTGCGTGTGCAGCCACCTCCCCCATGCTGATGGCCACTCTGTCCACTGGCTCACCACAAAGGCCACTTGTTTCCCATGAGTGCCCAGAACAGTGGCTCAACCAGTTGGCCCAGTCGCGGACTGTGGTTCTGGTGGATGGGTGATGACAAGGGCTGCTCTGACCTCAGCAGACAATTAGCAAGGTAGTGTTGAGTTACCAAGTTCTGGCAGGTCACCTACCAGGCTGGGAGACTGTAGGATTCGGCTTGCAGACCCAGGAAGGGGTCAGGCAGGGTCAGCTGCAGCCTAATTCATCTCCGTTTCTGTCCCTCTAGAAAAATGGAGGGACAGAAACTAAGCATTGTTTCCTCTGACCCCGGGGGGTGGGGGGCGGGAGAAGAAAGGTGGTCACAAGGAATTTAGAACTTGTCACATGAGGTCTTAGAGCACAGGATACAGGAAGACAGCCCTCCAAGGAGGTATTTGTAAATCTGGGAACATGGTTCAGTGGACATACGATGGGGAGGGGCACTACTGACCGCCACTGGGTGGGGGCCAAAGATAACGAACATCTTAAAAGTGCAGGAAAATCCAAAACCCAATAGCATCCACTAGACACACTGAAAGTCGGTTCCATCTATCTTGGCTGTTCTAACCATACCTGAACCACGGTATTTGGCAGAAAACCACAACAAATGAGGGAGGTGGGAAAGAACCAAGAGTTGCAAGAAGGAAGCAGTACAAGGTCTGGAGGAACAGACTACCATCTTTACATGGCCAAACGGTGATGATGAGAAAAAGGGAAAACTCAGAGACCGTTTAAGGCCAAAACACCAAAAGGTACAAAGTGGCTGGATTTACCCATAGAAAAGGCAAGCAGCTTCTTAGAGTGGGGTGCTCCCATCACTGCTGACACTGAGCTGCAGCAGGATGGCCACCCACCAGGACTACAGATGTCTTCGGCTGGTGGACACTCTTGACTATGAGACCCACTCAGGTGCCCACGTCCACCTGACCTACCTCCACAACCCCTCACCAGTCACTTCTTGCTACTGCCACCATCCTGGGGACACCTCTCCCAGCTCAACTGCTTCTTCCACCTCCCGACTCACCTCGAGTCTCCAGGGTCCCAGCTCTGCCACCTGCCACTATGGAGGAGGTACATGATACCTCTCTGTACCTCGCTTCCTCACCCACAATGGTTCGGGAGGATTAAGTGAATAACAAATGTCAAGCGTCTTAACATCAGAGTCATTCCGAGCTACTGGAAAACCAGCGAGCACCACCTCCCGAGAGCGTTTCCCAGGGCCCAGCTCTGCACCATCTCCAAGCTCCCAGAAATCCCTGGCTACAGAAGAAAGCCTGCCTTGAGGCTGGCATTCAAGGGTGTTTCTCAAGGGCTAGGCCCAGCCTGTCTGCACCCCCCTCCCATTGCTCTCCCCACCATGCAGGCCTCTGGCCAGGCTAATGGGCCATGTGCTCATCACTCCCTGCCTATGCCCACACATTCCCACTTCCACCATCACCACCACCTGTACCAAGGTCCTAGCCATCTCTCCAGGCCCAGCTTTAAGTGGGACCTCTCTAAGGAGCCTTCCCAGATCCCTCCACCTGGAAACTACCTGTTCTGCTATCAGCCTGCTTATACCTCCTTATGGTTCTAACCAACATCTAGCAGGCCTGGCTGTACCTGTGAGACTGGGGCCCAGGGCTGGCCATCACAGGTGCGTGGTTTGCACAGTCACGAGGCCCTGAGCATGGCTTCATGCTCTGCTGTTGTCGTCTTAAATCTGTTAATGATTTACGAGCCAGGGGTCCTGCATTTTCACTGTGCACTGGGCTGCACATGAAGTATCCAGTCCTGCTGAGAACTCCCCAAGGAAGAGGCTTTTATTTATCTCTGCATTCCCTGCAGCAGTGCACAGTGGGGCCTGTTACACAGCAGGGACTCACAGGAGGAGGAAAGGAGGTGAGAGTCTAGGGGTGTCTGCCACCTCGGGCGATTCGTCCATATGTGAGGGGCTCACCTTTCTCCCTTCCTTCCTTCCCCACCACCACCACGCTCACACACAGGACAGAGCACAGAGCTGCAATCCACCTCAGATCATGCCCAACACCCACACTCCCCTCCCGTCCCCACTACACAGCACTCCACAGGACACCATGAAAAAAGTCCTTAAAATGCAGCATCTTAATGACACACGGGTTTGCTGAACAGCTCACTCCCTGCAGAGCTTTAAGATGCAGGACACTGATTCACGAGTCATCCCGGCTCTGCCACTCACTGCCTGTACAACCTTGCCCATGAGGCCCGGAAAGGGGGACTTGTGGACAGGCCCTCTCCAGCCTTCCCCACCCCCTCCCTGCCCCTCCTTCAGACCTGGCTCCAGCCCCGCCCCTTTCTGCAGCCTGGCTGGGTGGCTAGGGCCCCGCGGTGACCACTTTACCCCGCTCTCACAGTCCG
Organism: Stenella coeruleoalba; assembly: GCF_951394435.1. Lineage (NCBI taxonomy): Eukaryota > Metazoa > Chordata > Mammalia > Artiodactyla > Delphinidae > Stenella > Stenella coeruleoalba. Next base: position 55,239,508 of record NC_137162.1, on the reverse strand, counting down.
TATTTGTGGTGCCCACAAGCACCGGACTCAGGAAGACACCAGACACACCCGCAGGCCAGACGTGGCCTTAGGGAACAGGGATGGCAGCCACTTCCTCAGGGAAGGGACACACCCCACCCCACCCCCGCCAAGCTAATGGACTCACACTCAGTACTGGCTCAGATCTGCAGGAGCACATCTGACACGTGCCCTCAATCCACCCCCTACCCCGTGACCCACAAGAAGCCTGCTGGCACTGGCACACAGCCATAAGCCAAGCCAGCTTGTGCGAAAAGCACTCCCGGGCCATACAAACGTATCTGACACATCAGAGAACGAATAATCATTTGTGAAAAGACAGATACAGAACACAACAGACTCCTCCCTCTCCATCTGACCCGGGACCACTTTAAACATAAAATTTCGGTTGACGCTAGGTGTGTTTTAGCCCTCAAGATAACACTGTTTTCATGAAGAATCACAGAATGTAAAAGACAGAAGGCAGATAAACAATAAGGTGCTACTATATAACACAGGGAACTATATTCAGTATCTTGTATTAACCTATAATGAAAAAGAACATGAAAAATATATATACGTATAACCGAATCACTGCTGTACACCAGAAACTAACAACACTGTAAATCAACTATACTTCAATTAAAAAAAAAAAAAAAAAGACACAAGGGAAGCCCAAAGATCAAGTAATCCAACACACCCGTTTGACAGATGAGGAAACTGAGACTCCAGCAGGGTCAGGACTGCCTACCTCTGAGCTCGTAGAGCCCCACCATGCTCCACTTGGACACTGCACCTGTGCACTGTATTAGCACTAGCTGTTCACAAGCCACCTCCCACACCCCACTGTGAGTTCCCTGAGACCACGGTGTTACCTCTTCCACCTCTGTAATTCCAGCATCTCTCACAGGGCCTGGCAACCATACGTACTCAATAAACAACTGCTGAACAAACAAAAGACCCACAGAGACATCCTGAAGCCACACAGTCAGGGCAAACAAAGCTGAATCTGGAGCCCTGGCTTCCTGTGTCGCCACCTTCCTGCTCTTTTCTCAGAGTGAATGCAGTCGGTGCTGCATAACTGAGTGAAGGAACACGAGAATGGCAAGACCCGTATGCTGTACGCTGCCAGGCTAGGATACCGGCCTGGGGGTCAGACCTGTTTTCAGCCCTGCCTCTGACACAGGCGTGCAGGCCACGTGACCACAGGAGCTGCCCTCTCTGAACCTCGGTTTCTGCCCTTATCAGCTGGAGAACAAAGAAATCTCACCTTGCCTACCTGCCAGTATCTGAGCAAGAAGGGACTGAATACAACACACGAGTGGAACAGAGATCCCCAATAACCCACATCTCCCTCAGCCACCAGCCCACTTATTCTCCCCTAACCCTAACACTTACTCTCCCCAGAGAGAACAGACACCATCAGCCCCGCCGTACGGATGGGAAAACAAGGTCCCGAGAGGCCGTGCCAGCTCTTGCAGTGCCCCCTGAAAACCCAGGTGCTCGCTAGGGCTCTGATAACTGCCCCGGGCCAGGGCGGGGGCAAGAAAGGGTTCCAGGAGTGTCTGCCCCTCAGACAGCAACCCCCGCCAATCCCATATCTAGCTGGGCAGCAACTCCTGTCTGTGACCTGCTACGTCCACAGCCAGTCCCTGGATGCCACAGGGAAGCATCAGCTGTAGACTGTTGCATGCCTTGGACAGAAGTCCAAGGCAGCCCAGATGACCAAGTAAGAAATAACCAAAAAAATACCCATAGCCTACGGCCTAGAAGTCACTACAGACACCATTACCTAGTTTTCCGATTCTCCCTGGAGGAAACATGGTTAACGGCAGATGGAGGGAGCGGGAGGGCAGTTTCAGGCCCCCCCTGCCCCCCTGGACCTGAGCTGGGACATCCCGTCCTCCACTCCCCACTGTCTCCTCTTCCCAACATGGCTATCTTGGGTCCCTCCCACAGATGGGCTGACCTCTCTATTCCTCAGGTAACCAGAGCAAGTAGACAAAACCTGTTTCTAAACCCGAGGCCACTGACTGCGGCTTTCATACAGGGAGCTCTGGGGAAGAAGATGTGCAGGACCGCCACGTCTATCCGTACCAACTGCATGGCGGCTGGGGTCTCTACCTCCCACTCAGAGGCTGAATCCTAGCCTCTGTGTGCACACAGACGCGTCAGATATCTGCGAGGGCGATCAGTATCCCAGAGGCGTTACCGTATGAGCTCTGGAGCCCGCCTGCCTGCTGGGAATCCGAGCTCACACACATTCTGTGTGACTCAGGGCACCTTCCTTAACCTCTCTGTGCCTTGCTTGCTCACCCATAAAAGAACGATAATAAAAGTACCCACCTCCCAGGGTTTTTGTGAGGATGAAATGAGATAACATCTGGCACAATACTTGGCATACAATAAAAGCTCCATCTTCCCCCAGCACAATGTTAATAGGGTTGCCTCTGGGATTTTTTGTGTGCTTTTCTTTTTTCTTCTTCATTAACTGAATATTCTACATGAATGTACATGCTTTACTATCAGCAAAGAATAAAGTTTTTGTTTTTGTTTTTTTGAGATAAGGTAGGAAGAACAACTCAGTATCCTAAGTCACACTTTCCTCCAAACACGCAGAACTGTAGCAGCCCTCTCACTGCCGGTCTGTTATGGGAGATCCCCTTTGGGGCAGGGAACCCCTACTGGCCAGAGCGGCCCCAGACTCTTCTGCTCCCTGACCTGTGCTATGCCTGTTCTCCACCCTGCCCATCCAGTAGGACTCAAGCCTGACCTCGTCCAAGAAGCCCTCCCTGTGGGCCCACACTGCAACCTTCCTCCTTGGGAACATCACCTTTCCTTTCACCCTCCCCATCCGGAGCTTGCCCACCCCAGAGCCAGCCTGCCTCGTGCCAATCTGACAGTCCCAGTGGTGAGAAGCCTGCCAACCCCCCAGACGGACGACCTTGAGGGCTGGGCCACCTGCTTGCTCTACAATTTCAAAGCACTCGCCAGACCTCTCTTCTTGGTTCCTCACTCCAACCCCACGAGTGGGCCAGGGGTTCAGGGACGGGAAGTAATGAGCCAGTCCTGCAGCTGGATGAAAGCCCATCTGACCAGCTCCATTCCAGGGCTCATTCCCAATACAGAGCTGCTTCCCACGGGAGGTACAGGCAGGCCCTCAGCCAACAGACCCCAGGGCCAGCTGAGCGGCCTGGCTCCACGGGGCAGAACTGCACTGGCCCCTGCGGCACCTCCCCCTGCCCTTCGCCTCCCACTGCTCACACCTCTCCTCCTTCCTCTCTGCTGGCTGGGCTTTGGTCCTCAGCAGCCCCACTGCAGCAGTCAGACCTTCTGAGGGTGCCCAGAGCTGAGAACGCCAGTGACCCCACGGGGGGTTTTGAGCTCTGTACAAGATGCCTCTGGTTTTTCTGTTTTATGTCGAATTATCTACAACACCCCAGGCAACGGTACATTTGAGCCCTGGGTACTTAGAAGAATTTAGCAGGACAGTTTAAAATGTCCAGACTTGGACGTGTCAGATTTCATAAACCAAAGAACTTCAGAACACATATGCAGACCTCCACACTGGGACACCGGAAAGGTCTCTCAACGGTTCAGACCACAGATTCTGTAAAGAGAAAAGAACAGATCTCCCAAGCCCCTCCCAAGATAAAAGAACTCCAAGATTGCCTAAGGGATATCAATCATAGTGTGTGTACACTCGTCTATATTATAACAATGTGTTCTAACAAAGGTGTGACAGTCGCTGATAATCAAGCTTATAATCCAAGTTTTTTTTTAAAGAGCATGAGCATAACAACCAAACACATGTCTATTAGAATTTAAAAATCTATAAGAAGTATATGTAGGGGCTTCGCTGGTGGCTCAGTGGTTGAGAATCCGCCTGCTGATGCACGGGACACGGGTTCGTGCCCCGGTCCGGGAAGATTCCACATGCTGCAGAGCGGCTGGGACCGTGAGCCATGGCCGCCGAGCCTGCGCGTCCGGAGCCTGTGCTCCGCAACGGGAGAGGCCACAACAGTGAGAGGCCCGCGTACCGCAAAAAAAAAAAAAAAAAAGTATATGTAGGACAATCAGGGAGACTGAAATGCACTGCCTCTTAGATAATGTTACTGTATCAGCACTGAATTCCTGGGTGTGATAATGATGGTGAGTTATGTAGGGGCATGTTCTGGTTCACAGGTGATGCACGCTTCAGTGTTGAGGGGTGAAGTTTTCCGATATCCACCACTTTTTCCAAATGAATCAGGAAAAATATTTTGTGAATTAAATATGGAGTGACAATGAAAAGAAAACAAACATGCCAGGCTGTTACTCAGTGGTGAAACTAGGTGAAGACTACACAAATGTTTAATGTACTAATCTTTCAACTTTTTTGTATACCTGAACATTTACAAAACAGAATATCAGAAAAAAAAATAGTACCATTTGAAATTTGTTTAAAACAGAAAAGCTTGAAGAAAGATAAAATGGCTCATAATCCCACTGCCTAAATAATTTTTCTAAATGATTGCTGTTTAGCTGCTGATTTAAAAATAGGTGAGTGATGCTGTATGTGTGCATATATAATGCTGTAATTCTACCCAAGGGGGAAAATACGCTAAAAGGATTTTTTGTCTCTTAATAAACTAATACTTTAGGCAAATAAAGAATAATAAAGGAGAAAGTCTACTGTACCATTTCTTAACAGTAGAAGGAACTTTTTTAAGTATGTGATTCCCAAAACGAGGGCCTGTCCGAAGATAGGGAGACATGGGGACGAAGTCTGAGAAATATTCTACCAAAATATTCTGAACCCCTTGCCTCTGGGTCAGCTGATGGTGGTAGAACTTTCAGGCAGGGCTCTCCCACCATCTCCACTACCCACAGATAGTACAGCCCTCTGGGGTTCCCCAGAGGTCCTTCAAAAGTCCTGTGATTGCCTACGCAGGTCCAGGAGTGTGGGACTGCCACCCCCAACCCCCAAAACACCCATGACCCCGCCAGCTTCAAAACAGCACCTTCTTCACGGGACTCGTGTCTCCTCGAGGCACCAGAACGGCCCCTCCATCAGTTCTAAAAGACACACGGCTCACAGCCGGCCCCCACGCTTCGGCCAAGGTGGCCCTGCACTCCCCACATCCACTTGACCTCCCCAAAGGCCTGGGCTCGGTCTCCTGATCTCCCCCTGCCCCACCACACTTCCACGCCGGGGAGTGACCTGTTGTCAGAGACGGGGAAGAAAAGGCAAAGCAAACCCTGCTGAATTGCTCGTTAAGATCCTGAAACCTGTCCAGAGAGGGGAGGCTGGCGACAAAGTGAGGGAGACAGAGGTGCAGGCGCATCTGAGGAGGGCTGTCCCGGCAGGGGGAGAAAGAGGACCGGAGGGGAGCGAGAGGAGAGGCAGAGGCACCCAAGAGCGGGGGCTAGGAGACCTGCACAGAGCCCACCACCGGCCTGCTTACTAAAGCCAGGAAAGGGCCGCTCTTCCTGCCAACAGAGTTACCTTTTAATCCAACCCCCGGATGACACCATCTGGCACCAGCACAGGAGCAGCTTCTGAGGGCACACGAGTCATGAGGCTGGCCCCGGTCTGTCCCTTCAGGCTGGGACTTGCCCTGTGATCCCCAGGAAGCGCAGGCCCCTGCCCAACCGAGGCCTGGCTCCCGACAGGCCAGCGCACGCCTAGGAGGGCGAGGCAGCAGCTGAGGACGTGGAGAAAGCTGCCGTGCCGGGCAGAATCACCAAATGCAAAGACCTGAGAAGGGAAGTCACTGGCCCCAAGTCACTGGGCAGGCTGGCATCATTCCAGGAAGAGGCAGCAACCCTAGGATCTTCCTTCTACCCAGATGTGGCAAAGAGATTTGCAGCTCAGGAACAGCTCAACTGGCTGTGGCAGGCTGCCTGGAATTCTGGGCGAGAGGAATTCTGTGGCCCTGGGCAAGCACAGCATGCCGGGCAGATGAGCGAGGCAAGTGAGCAAGTGAGCGCCGGCCTGCTCCACGCCGCGCACTCTGACGACGCGTGGACCAGCCTGCAGTTACGTGCCCACCTCCAGGGCTGATGTCTGAGGCCCCTGCAGTCACCCAGGATACAGAAGCAACGTTCTCTGAGACGCAGTGGGCTTGTCCCCGCCTCCACGCCAGGGGCTGTATCGGCGCCTGCCTCTGCGAACATCCAAATCCCACCCGCACCTCCAGCCCCAGTTCAAAACCGCAGCTCCCGGGGGTGTGAGGGGAGAAGATGTGGGGCGCTGGGCACCAGCCAAGAAGTCTCAAGGCCGGCAGGGCCGGGTGGCACACAGCACGTCTCCTCCAGCTCCGGCAGCACCTGACAGGTACCCCTGCAGGCCCTCCCAGCCTCGGGCGCACCACCTCCTAAGGCAGCCGTCCCATCGCGGACCGGCTCTCCGTGCGCAGTGCTCTTCCTTGTGGGCAACTGAAATCTGCCACCAGGAACTGGCAGCCAAAATGCCACACAAATCTAGCGGCCCCAAAGGCTGCTCCCATTTCCCACCGCAGCTCAGTGTGTGTGCCCTCTGGATCCCAACCACCAGAAGTGAAATCCTGACTCATCAGCTGGGACTCTGGGCAAGTAGCTTGCCCTCTCTGGGCCTCAGTCCCCTCATCTGTAAAATGGGGAAAATAAAAACCCCTCACCTTCGGGTTGCTGGGATGACCCATGAGACACCCATGTAAGCTCCCTGGCACACACTGTAAGTGGCCAATAAACATCTGCAATCCCTACCATCTACCACACTGCTGTAGCAGGCCTGTTTCCACAAGCTCTGTCCCGGCCCAGGCTCCGTCCCTCTCCTGACACTCAGCCCACTTTCTCAAGGCCAGACTTGCGCTTGGCAAGTGTCCAGTTCTACAGCCTCCCTTAGGGGTAGCTGTCTCAGGGGACACATTTCAAACCCTAGCCCCTCCCCCAAAACCTCTGCCCAGAGCTCAGGCAGGCCATCCTAGCAGCCCGGTGGAGCCAGCACACAAGAAATGCAGCAGGAAACAGACCATGACAGGGAGGATTCTCCTCACCCCTCCTAGTCTTGGCCCAAGTCTCTAGCCTCACCACCACAGACCCCCAAAAGTATCCCCACCAGATCACCAAAGCTGCCTTAAAAACACACAGACACCTGAGCAAACAGATATAATCTTGTCAATTCCATGCTCTACAACCTTCCATGGCTCCCTTCGGCCTATTAGGATCAAGTCAAAAAGCCTCACCCCAGCATTGAAAAGAAGGAAATCAGGTACTCAGCGCTTGCTGTGTACCCGATTCTGTGCCAAGGTCTCGGCTACATACTTTATATGTATTACACCTCTTAAAAACTCCCTCTAAGGCTGGTCTTATTACTGCATCTCACAGGGGAGGAAGGCGAGGTTCCAAAACATTAAGCCTCGCCTAAGCCACGTGGCTCAGAAGCACCAAAAGCAGACCTGGAGGCCAGGTCCATGGCCCAGCTCCTGCTTCGTTCTCCTGCTCTTCTGCTCCAGTCCCTCCCTGACCACACCACCATCCAGCCACCACAGGGCCCACAGTCACCCAGCACGCTCGCCTCCTGCCTCGCTGCTCTTCCCCAGGCTTCTCTCCCCCTGCCTGGAACTTACCTACCCATCACCTGACGACTTCTACTCAACCCGCAAAGCCCTCAAGTTTCCTCCTCCATGAGACCAACCCTCAGCCCAGCTCCCCCTTCCATGAGACAAAACCAATCCCTTCCTTGGACGTGCTTCCCAGGCACTTTGTCTCTACCCACATTAGAGCATGACTTACCAGTCCCCAAGCCAGCAGCGCTGCTGTCTGCTCGCTAACGTACATCACTCATCCTGATACCACCACAGCTCAGTGTGTTTGCTTGAATACGTGAATGAATGATGTCCCTTCTAGACTTACAGACCAGGAAACAGAGGATAGTCAGAGCCCTGACCTTTGCAGGGACAAGTGGTAAACAGCCCACCTAGAGTAGCCTCCTGGAGGTTACACCTGGCAAAGAGCTCCTCCTCGGGTGGGTACACCTGAGCAAGTTCGTCGGGACTACCAACTCCACCGTTAGGAAGCAGCACATCCAAACGGTGAAGCTGTGGCAAAAGGCAGCATCGGTGACTTCTGGGAGCCACAGTGCTGAGGAGGGACATCTGGGCCTTCTCCACGCCCCCACACTGGCAGGGAGCCCCACACAGGGCTCACTCCTACACACAGGAAGCAGCAATCCAGGGGCAGAAGCAGCGCCTCTTGCTGACCTGGACAGAAAGACGCCTGGGCCTGGAGGGGGCCTCGGCCAACAGCACCCCGCTCCAACAGTTTATCAGCCCTGGGTCGCCGTGGGGAAGAGAAGGAAAGATGAGCTCTCCGTCCTGACCCACTTTTCCCAGAGCTCCCTTCCCAGACCCGGCCCGGCCCTGCGAGTTCCTTCTCACCTTGTGACGTCAGTGAGAGAAACACTCACATACGTAGTCATAGACAGAAGACTTTCAGCTCATCAAAACCACTGAGTCGGGGCTTCCCTGGTGGCGCAGTGGTTAAGAATCCGCCTGCCGATGCAGAGGACACGGGTTCAATCCCTGGTCCGGGAAGATCCCACACGCCGCGGAGCAACTAAGCCCATGTGCCACAACTACTGAGGCTGCGCTCTAGAGCCCGTGAGCCACAACTACTGAAGCCCACGTGCTGCAACTACTGAAGCCTGCGTGCCTAGAAGCCCGTGCTCCGCAACGGGGGAAGCCACCGCAATGGGGGGCCCGCACACCACAATGAAGAGTAGCCCCCGCTCGCCACAACTAGAGAAAGCCCAGGCGCAGCAACGAAGACCCAACACAGCCAAAAAATAAATCTAAAAAAAAAACAACCACTGAGACTCCCACTTCACAGACAAGGAAAACGGCACCTAGAGGTAGGTCCCTAAACAGCGCTCTCCCCACTCTGCTGCCCCCCTGACCCGCAAGTACATCACAGCTCTCCCTCAAGTGAGACAGAACAGACAAGCTCCTCTGCTTCCCTTCCCTGGGCAGGCTCGGACCCTGAGGAAGCACCAGGCAGCGAGTCGAAGGCTCTTCCGGCTGCTGGTAAAACTGCAGATGAGACCAGCCCACACCCAGGTTCTGTTTCAGGAGACCTAGGGAGGGGGCGGGGAGTCTTCACTTTTCAGAAGCTTCCCAGGGGATCCTGAAGACAAGGATCCAAAAACTACACCTGGAGAGACCTAGGAGTGACTCAGAATCAAAGCCATCTGCCTGCCAGTTTGTAACACCAGCCTTAAAATCGTCCATACCCTTTGACCCAGTAGCCCCACTTCCAGGTATTTATCCCGAGGAGATGAAGAAGTACACAGATCCTCAGAGCGACATGACTTACACTGAAAAGTGGGACATTTCTAAACCTCCAATCAGGGGACCCGGTGACATACATCTTGATATGGCAATACCGTACACCCATAAAAAGGGATTCCTTGGTTCACTCTTTTAAAAAACGCTTCCTAGTAGTTACCGCCCGTTTGTAAAAGCACCTGCAACTTATTCTTTTGATTGCCTGCATTTTTTAAACTCTCTACCATAAGCATGGTGAATTACATGTTAAAACCAAGGAATCATTTTGTTTTAATTACTGGCATCAGATCTAAAGCATGAAGCCCAGTTCAACTGGAGGAGGAAGGACTGCAGGTGGCATCCAGTTCAACCATGAACGTGACAGAAGGAACACCTTCCCTGCCACGCCCGAGGTTCTGCTTGAATACTTCCAGCAGTCAGGAGCTCATTTCCTTTCCTAAAGCAGTGGTTGCTGGCAATTAAAAAGTTGCTCCTTAGTCTGAGCACGACTCTACCTTCCTGAAGCTAAAATCCCCATCTCTCGTGCAGCACATGACATCAAAAGTTCAATAAATACACAGAACAGAGCTATTTTTCTAATCAACTGACTTAAAGGGTGACTACCCGTATCTGCCCACTACAGCCAAGATGTCAATGCGGGTTTTGGCAGGCACTGCTGACGCGTGTTCCCAATGCCATGTTTAAACAGAGTGCTGGTCACCCCCCCACAATCACCTAGATGAGTATTACAAACATCCCTACTGAGTCAGCTGTTCCACACACTACAGCTGGCCCTCCCCCGCTGGTGACTGCGACAGCCCCACGACAGCATGGGCAACTCTTCACCAAGACCATTTTTGGCAGGTGAGCAATCTGCCTGAGGTTGCTAGCTCAGCCAAGACACACAGACGCCACACCACCAGAAGCCGGCCATCGGGAGCAGGCAGAAGCCCCTTCCCTCAAGGACAGCAGCCCACAGAAAAGTGATGCTTCTTTCCTCCCTCTCTTATTTATTCCCTTTTATTCCCATTTCCCTTCCAATTCTACTCCCCCAGGCACTTAGGCGACCATTGTTTTGTCTATCTTTTTGTGTGTGTTCTTGAAAAATGGGCATTGTTTTGTATTGTTAATTTACATAACAGCGCTGCAGTATCCATCTCACTCTACTTCTTACTTTTTCAAGGAGCACCATGCTTTAAGCTCCATCCCATTGCCATGTGTGTGTCTCATCAGTCACTTGGAACCACTGCACTGTCAGCTCTCCCAGGGATGGATGCCACCCACGGAGCACTGCAGTGAACCTTCACCTCCCTCCGGGAACTTGTGAGGGAGCCTGGGGCATTCACACTCAGGAGAGGGGCTGCAGGGTCAGGGCTTGGCGGCTGCCCTGCCAGAGGCTCCAGGACGACTGCACCAGCAGGGGTGAGTTCCCACATCCCCACACCCCGCTGTCCACGGACATCATCTAGCTTTCTAGTTTCTGCCAGCCTAGGAGGTGGGAAAGGAGAGGGTTCACTGTGGATTCTTACCAAACCTGCCAGAACCATGCCTCCTAGGAGAGCAGCGAGAAAGGCATCTGCCACAGTAAGCGTCAGTAGCGCTGATGGAAACAATTGCTCATTAATAAAAATCTCCACTGGGAAACCTCACTCCCTGGAGCTGTCACAGACTGCTAGAGCACAAACACCACGCACCACCTTGCAAAATGCCCTGGATCCCGCCTGCTGTGGTCAGTGGAGGAGCCTCCCAAGGAAGCCGACTGCTCAGGAATGGGCAGCGATGGGCTCTCCACCGACTTCGCTTCTTTATGTGCAATCACACAGCGCCACCACCAAGGACTATTATGCACAGCTCATACCACATGTGACGCCCCATGTGATCTGACAGCACCTGAAGCAGTCTTTACCTGTTCAATGCGTCCCAGCAAGGTCAAACTGCTCTAAAGATTGCTAAACGCTGATTCCAGTCTCTGTGCTAACTTCATCACGGATCAGGAGCCCAGAGTCTGCAGACCAGCGCTGGTTTGTAGACCACACCGAGTGTGGGACAGAGCGGGGAACAAACCAACCACCCTGCCCTGGAAGGCACAGCGTAAGGTGGCGCTTCATTGTAATGATGATACGAATATTAGCCGATGCTCCCGCAGTGCTCCCTGGGTGCCAGGGGCTGCTCTCAACACTGCAAAACTAGTAACTCCTTTAACCCTTACAAGACAAGGTCTTACTATTATTCTCATTTCACAGATGAGGAAACCAAGGCACAGAAGGAGAGTGACTTGCCCACGGTCACAGTAAGTAGCAGATCCAAGATTTGAACCCAGTTCTTGACTCGGACGCAGGCTCTTAACCACTCGACTAAGCGGATTCCTGAGTGACCTGACCCCTCCCCACCTGTTCCCTCACTGTAAGGTGGAGTAAGGACCCCCAAAGGGTTGCTGAGGTCAAATGAGGAAATACAAAAGTAACAGACAAAGTACCCTGTGCAATAAAAACACCTACCATCTGCGCAGTGCACAGCGATCTACGTGCATGGCACCATCTCCCTGCACCATCCACCTACTTTCACGCCAGCTCGGAAGGCAGTGGCGTCACAGGTCCCATCACAGAGAGAAGGATAAGGCTTGGTGAGGCTACGTGAGGTGGCCACGGGGACACAGCTAGAGGGCAATGGTCACTTATTTCTCCTCAGCCACCTCACTCCTCAACTGCTCCCTTCTCCTCCCCAAAGAGAAGGCCAGCAGATGGGAATGGGCTTCAAGTTCCCTGGAGGACTCAGGGACCCTGATTTCTAAACACCCCAGCTGTAATTCTCAGACTTGAAACTTAGGAGAAAAAAGAAGGCCTTCCAATCCATCTAAGGGCTCACAGAAAGCCAACGAGGCACCTCTGGGGATTCCGAGAAGGCTAGTCTGTCTACACCCCCTTACACCACCCTCCTCTGGCCACAGTGCCCTCTCCCACATTCTACCGACCACCCTCTAGCCCATGCCAACCCCGCCTATTCCTCTAGGCAGGCTCGGGCTGAAGCAGCCTCACAGAGAACCGATGCAGGGAGAATGACTGGACGCCAACAGCCAGGTTTGCCCTGTGCCTTCCGGGGGCTGGCTGGCCTCACCCTATTTTCCCAGGGCCTGCTGAGTACATGCCCTAAACAGAAGCCCCAAATTCCTGTGAAGACCCACTATTCACAGAATGGATTTTCTCCCAAGCCTCCTGCCCCTGCTCTGCACGCTGTCTCATCAGGCCTGCCTTCCTCCTTGTCCCCGTCCAGCGCCCACCCAGCCTGCCAGCCGCCCACCCTCACCCAGCTCACAGTGCACTGATCTTTAGATGGCCTCCTCTGTGCTGCATGACCTGTTCTGCTGGACACCTGCTCCCTCGGGCTTGGGCTTTCCAATGAGACAATAAACTCCTGGTGGGCAGGAGTCATCTTCTTTGTCACCCTTTTGAGAATCTTACAGATTTCTGCAAATACACTTGTCATCTGCTATAAACCACAAAATGGAAGGTGAGGAGAAGCAAGTCTATAAGCTAAGCTGATGACCTTCCAGCATTTCTAAAAGCTCCAGAATAGGCAGCGCAACCAAAACTGAAAACCTTTGAGGAAGAATAGGATATACCTTCCATCTAAAAGAGCAAACCCAAGTCGGGGCGCCCAGTACGGGACTGTGGCGTCGTTCATGAGCGAGGCCAATGTCTTTCTCACCTCTGCGTGCTCAGCACTCAGCAGCGCCTGGTCGGAGCACTGACCAGGTTCACACTGGATGGATGATGGATGGGCAGACGGACAGGCAGTTGGCCAGGTAAAACTTGGACCCGACTCAGCCTGGTCTCCACCCTAAAGGCTGAGTGATCTCATGCAAGAAGACAGTGACCACCTCTGCTGAATTTTCACATGGGAAGTCTTAATGTTGGATTGGCCCAAAAGCTCGTTCGGGTTTTTCCCTAACATCTTACGGAGGAGACGGTCGTATATAATAAACTCTCACACACGGGCCCGAAATTCTAAGCTGCTTCAGGTTCAGCTATATTTTTTCCAGGAGAAGGACCCAGAGCCAGCACATTTTCGGTTTGTTATTCTCTTGCTTTTTCCTGGATCCAGTTCCCACCGAGGCTGGCCATGGGGGTGGCCGGCTCAGTGTCCACAGGGCCTTTACCCTCTTATCTTTATTAAAGGTTTTTTCCTCTGGGGCAAGAGGCTCAGTGGCGTCATTTTGCTTTTTGAACTCTGTCCCGTGACTAAGCAATAAGAAACCACACAGTCAGTCCTAGAAGTTTTTGCTGTGTCATAAAAAGAATGAGACAAGGAGGTACCTCCTGCCAACATCACACCCATTCTCTGACTCAGCACTAAATTTAGACGTCACGTCCTATGTTTGCATTCAGAGAGTACCCCCTGTGTGACAGGTGCTCAGAACATGTCTGCTCAATGAATGAACCCTGTCACGAAGAAGAGGAGGGGTGTCCAAGGCTCAGGACACAGAAATGTCACTGGGGACCTTCACAGGATGGCCCAGAATACAGAACAAATGCAGATTCTGTAAAGAAACTGACCAAGACTCCAAAGCCTGCCCAGCCTCTCAGCAGCTGGAGGCCCTGAGCAAGGTGACAAACCTCTCTTGGCCTACTCTGCCCATTTGTGGAACATAAATACCAACTGCATGGTCTGATAAAAGATTTTTTCTCAATGGTCAGGAAGGAGAGCTACAGCACAACTCCATGAACTGCGATGCCCTGTTACATGCTGGAAAGGCTGGTGCCTGCAAAGCCAGGCCTGGATCAGGAAAAACCAGTCAAGGCTCCTGAGACTCCCCGCCCAGTCTGTGGCTGGTGGAGATGCCTTGGAAGGAGCCCCGGCCTGGGAAGAAACCTGGATCCTGCGTCCAGCTGCACCGAGGCATGCTATGAGAGCCTGGTGGAGTCCCTTTGTGTCTTTGGACTCTGCTATTTCTCATTTATAAAATCAGCAGTCTGGGCAAAGTGGTCTCTCAGATCCCTTCCAGCCCCAATACTCGACAATCTTAAGCTGCTTAAGAAACATAAACAGGAAATGAAAATTCTGGCCAGATGAGAAGAAAGAGAGGTTACCCTGAGCAAGACGAATAGAGGTTATCGTGAGTATTGAAAAGGTCATTATACTTCTTTAAAGTATGACTTCTTACATCAGAATATAAAAATACAATTAAGAAAAAAATAAAAAAAATAAGAAAATAAAAATACAATTAAGTTTCTTCCCATGTGTTTGTTATCCCATCACTCACTATTGGCTGGACAGATTTTTCACCACATTTGGACAGCAGATTTGCAGTGGTCAAAATGATATACAAGAATATTCGTTTGGGAGTCCCAGGCCATCTTAAGGAGTCTGACGGTTACCATCCAGACAAGTAACCTGAAGTTGACTCAGAAAGAGGCCTGAGAGCCACCTGGGAGAGACAGGCCATACCTAGAAAAACACTGTGGGTAGAAAAAACACACCCTGGCTTGAGACGGCCACCGAGGCTGCAGCTCAGAGTCACAAGCGATCATCTCTGCTGGCTTCCCACACAGGCAGCTCCACAAATCCCACCTGCAGGCTGCATATCGGAAGGGGCTTATCTATGCAACAACAACTAACAATTCTCTTATGCAATGTAGGGGTAGGGCCAGTCAGTGATATTATTAAAAAAAAAAAAAAATAGAAGAAGTTTTCAGAAAAGGTAACCACTTCCCACCTGACCCCATCTGATGGGATTTCACTCTGCTCCTTCCCAATCACTGTCTTGTGTAGCAGAGAATGTTTTTTTTATTAGCTGCACTGTGGTCACTTGTCATTTTTGACAGCATGGTTTATCCTGAAAGGAAACCTACAAAGGTAAACAGAGGAAGCAGACAAAGACAAGAGTATCTGGTGGAAGCACAGCTGCCACTGGCAGCAGCCTCTGGGTCCAGCTGTGACTCACCAACCCAGCTCAGCTCAGGCAAAGGAAGGTGAGGCTTTGGGTAGCTCTTCACCTCCCTCTTCATGGAGAGCATCTTAAAACAAAAGCATCCAAGCACACTGGTTTTCAAACCCTGTTCCACAGAACTCTGGAGAACCCGAGGGAACTGTGCGGAGGCACCGCAGGGAGTCCATGGGGAAAAGGGCAAGCTCCAGGCCTCCATACCTGTTCACCACAGCAACTGTCTATCTTATATATCTGGCTTTCATGTAAGAGTCCGGTTAATGAAAAGAATCCCACAGCTTAAAAAAAAAAAAAAAAGGCAAAAATAAAGAAATTTAACTCATAAAGAACAGTTACATTTCACATATGTTATTTCATTTAATCGTTCCCAACAGCCCTGTGAGAAAACTGAGGCTAAAGGGGTTTACGATCAGACTCCACAACCCATTCTCTAACGTAACCATCCCATGCTCACCCACCATCTATGTGGACTCTCGGGGAAGGGACGTCACCACCTACAACAGTCCACTCCATAGCTGGATAGCACAGACCATTAAAACAAGTTCTACATTGAACAAAAGGCCCAGGGAAGCGGGGGCTGCTGGGGATTCTAAAAGAGACTCAGAAAGCAGCATCAACTAAAGGCAACGTGTGGACCTTATGAAAATCCTGATTTGAACAAACCATCTATAAAGAGGCATTTCTGCAACAAGGAAAACTGAGTATCAACTGGATATGAGATGACATTAAGAAATTATTAATATTGTTGGTTGTTGGGATAGGAAGGGTGGGAGGGAGAGGCAAGAGGGAGGGGATATGGGGATATATGTATATGTATAGCTGATTCACTTTGTTATACAGCAGAAAGTAACACAACGTTGTAAAGCAATTATACTCCAATAAAGATGTTAAAAAAAAAAAGATTGTTGGGTGTAAAACTGGTCTTCCGGTTATGTTTTTTTTCTAAAGGCCTTATCTCTTAGAGATACCTCCTCAAGTATTTATGGAGGAAGTGATAGGCTGTCTGGGATTTGTTTCAAAATATTACAGAAAATGGGACTTCCCTGGTGGCGCAGTGGTTAAGAATCTGCCTGCTAACGCAGGGGACATGGGTTCGAGCCGTGGTCCGGGAAGATCCCACATGCCACAGAGCAACTAAGCCCGTGCGCCACAACTACTGAGCCTGCGCTCTACAGCCCGCGAGCCACAACTCCTGAGCCTGCGTGCCACAACTGCTGAAGCCTGTGTGCCTAGAGCCCGTGCTCCGCAACGAGAAGCCACCGCAATGAGAAGCCCGTGCACCGCAACGAAGACTAGGTCCCGCTTGCCACGACTAGAGAAAGCTCGTGCAGCAACGAAGACCCAACGCAGCCAAAAATAAACAAATATTTTTTTTTAAAAATTACAGAAAACAGAAGTTATTAGGAGAGCTGGGTATTCATTATATTATCCTCTCCATCTCTGCATATGTGTAAATTTTTTATAATATATAGTATAAAATTAAGGCAAGGAGGAAGGGAGAATGGTTCTTCCTTATCTTTTTTTAAATATATTTATTTATTATTTATTTTTGGCTGCGTAGGGTCTTTGTTGCTGCGCGCGGCTTTCTCTAGTTGCATTGAGCGGGGGCTACTCTTGCGGTGCGCGGGCTTCTCACTGCGGTGGCCTCTCCTGTTGTGGAGCACGGGCTCTAGGCGTGCGGGCTTCGGTAGTTGTGGCTCGCGGGCTCTAGAGCGCAGGCTCAGTAGTGGTGGTGCACGGGCTTAGCTGCTCCGCGGCAGGTGGGAATTTCCCGGACTAGGGCTCGAACCCGTGTCCCCTGCAGTGGCAGGCGGATTCTTAACCCCTGCGCCACCAGGGAAGCCCTCTTCCTTATCTTGAGCTCAATTCTACCTCCCAGTATCTTCTACCAGTCATCTCTCTGGGGTCAGAAAGAATCAGGTCTCATCACCTGCCCATGTCCATCTGAAAACAAGCATCCAAGCCCCTCTAAGTCTCCTTTCCTTTAAAATAACTCCTCCCAAGGTCCTTCTGGAGCGGAGCTCCTCACAGCTCACGGCGGTGCCCTCCTTAATGGCAGGCTCCAGGACCAGAGCACTGTGAAAGTGTGTTCTGAGCAGCCTCAGGAATGTGGGCTTCCTGGTCCATGCACACTCTCGACTCTCCCTTGAGCATCTCTCTGTACCCTGTGACACCTCCTGATTCCAAGGACGAGAAGGGGATTGGCTCTCTACTCAAGGGCAGGCTACCCCCAAGAGCAGAAGCAGTAGCAACAGCTTGCCCTTGCCTCACATTAATCACCTCGATCCTCACCAAAGCCCTAGGAGGAGAATATTAGCCCTTTTATAGATAACGAAAAAGAAAACCCAGAGAGGTTAAGTGCCTTGTTACAGTCACACAGACTAAGATTAAAGAGCCAAGATTTAAAGTTGTGGGGGTCCCCAAGTCTGGGTTCATGACACTCAGCTCTCTCTCTGTGTCCTTACTCCCGGGCTCCAAAGCACAGCGATGATGCTCAGGCCACCCGGGTCGTCCATCTGTATCACCTACCTTCCCAGAAATAACTTATCACTCTCCAGGCCATCTTCCAGCTCTCCAGCCCAACAACTCCCCAGGGCTCAGAAGAGATCTGTCCAAGAGCTAACCTGTCCTGGACCCGCAGTCACCAAACCCCTGAACAGGTCTCTATACATCCTTCCAAGGTGCCCCTGGAAACCCCAACTGTGGACCAAAGCCCAGCTCTAGAGAAGACCGCAAGAGGTTTAACCATCTCAAAGAATAACCATCACGAACAAGACTTCATTCTTGTTAAGCCACACTGGGGAAACTGAGGCCCAGAGGTCAAACATCTTGCAAACATCTTGCAAGATCACACACCAAAAACATCTACTGGTCCCAGAATCCACTACACATCTGAATTGTCAACATATCCAAAAAAATCTACTAGCCCCAGAATCACATACGCCCATTTCAGCTGGTATCAGAACTCAAAAGAATGGGAACGTTTAACGTTTTGGTTCCTTGAATGAAAGAGCTGGGGGAAGATTCGAAAAACGACGGTATACATTGATGTTCCAGTTCCCTGCACTAATGCTGAAGTTTCCCAAGAGCGCACCTCTCAGAACCCTGATGTTGCAAGATGCTCAGTGAAAAAGGGTTTTGTGGTCAAATCAGTTTGGGAAACGCTGCATAGTGAACCCCTCCAGTAAAGTCCCAAAGCACACTGGCTTACTGGTGCTTGAGAGGCTCCCAGTAAAGGAGCCTGTGTGACCTGCTCAAACCAACACTGCTCAAATGTACTTGACCAGAGAACCTTTTTACAGATAACACCATTGACATCCCACCAAACTACTGTTTAGAAGATATTTCCTTGGGAAATGCTGATCTAGGTTTTTCTAAAGAAAATCTTGATAGCCAGTTAACCCTGGATTCAAGTCTATGTAACCAAACCAACCCTGAATGGGGTAAGGAGCGAGTGTCTACAAAGCGGAAATAACTAACATACTTGGAGGCCTTTGGGGATGGAGATACTAGTACTACTGCAAACACGAAGAAAATGTGTGAACACCCCCTGGCTGCCAGATATGAATGCTGCCGGGATTCTATGGTCAACAACTTCTGCCCTCAAAAGAGCCACAGATGACTACTGAAACTAAAATCTTCATTTCTGGTCCAAAGGAATTGTGCTAAGGCTTTCCAAAATGAGTCTGGGGGGAAAATACACAATTTTTAGAAGAAAACAATAAAATGTTGAACTAGGACTCCAGCCAGGCCACTCACCCCTGAGTCAAGGTGCTGTGGACAGTAGGGATTTCCTTAATTAAAACTCAAAGCAAACAGTATGGAAATTCCTCAAAAAATAAACACAGGATTACCACACGATCCGTAATTCTACTCCTGGATATATAATCAAAAGAACTGAAAGTAGGGCCTCAAAGAGATATTTCTACACCAATGTTCCTAGCAGTTTTATTCACAATAGCCAAGAGATGAAAGGAACCCAAAAGTACACTGGTGGATGAGTGGATAAACAAAATGTGGTACATACATACACTGGAATATTATTCAGCCTTAAAAAGGAAAGAAATCCTGTCACATGCCACAACACGGAAAACCTTGAGGACATTACCCTAAGTGAAATAAGTCAGTCAGAAGAAGACAACTACTGTGTGATTCCACTTATACGGGGCATCTAAAGTAAACAAATTCATAGAAACAGAAAGGAGAATGGTGGTTCCCAGAGGTGGGGGAGGGAGGAATGAGGAGTTATTGTTTAATGGAGACAGAGTTTTGGTTTTGCAAGATGAAAAAGTTCTGGAGATCTCTTACACAACAATGTGAATATACTTAGCACTACTGAACTGTACACTTAAAATGGTTAAGATGGTGAATTTTATATTTTGTGTTCTTTACTACAATTAAAAATTCTTAAATAAAGGAAGGAAATTTTGACACATGCTATAACATGGATGAACCATAAAGACATTATGCCGAGTGAAGACAAGCCAGTCACAAAATAACAAATACTATATGACTCCATTTTTATATGCGATACCTAGAGCAGTCAAATTCACAGAGACAGAAAGTAGAATGGTGGTTGCTAGGGGCTGGGAGAAGGGGAAAATGGAGAGTTATTGTTTAATTGGTAGAGTTTCAGGTTCGAAAGATGAAAAAGTTCTAGAGGGACTTCCCTGGTGGTCCAGTGGTTAAGAATCCGCCTGCCAGTGCAGGGGACACGGGTTCGATCCCTGGTCCGGGAAGATCCCACATGCCACAGGACAACTAAGCCCATGTGCGCCACAACTACCGAGCCTGAGCTCTAGAGCCTGCGAGCCACAATTACTGAAGCCCGTGCGCTCTGGGGTCTGTGACGAAGAGTAGCCCCTGCTCACCGCAACTAGAGAAAGCCCGAGTGCAGCAACAAAGACCCAGCGTAGCCAAAAAAAAAAAAAAAAAAAAAAAAAAAGAAAAAGTTCTAGAGATGGATAGTAGGGATGGTTGCACAACAATGTGAATGTACTTAATACCACTGAACTGTACACTTAAAAATAAATAAAACAGTAATTGTAATGTTATGCATATTTTACCACAATTAAAAAAATAGAAAAAAATGGTTCAAATGGTAAATGTTATGCTATGTATATCTTACCACAGTATTAAAAAAAGCAACATCAAGGTCAACAGTCACCTCACAATTACCCACCAAGGGTTTACAACTGGACGGCCAACATGGAACACTCCAAACATCTGTTTAATTTAAAATAGTTCTGTAGCACTTTCGTGGAGCTCTGTCTCAAAAAGATCAACAGACACACACAACTCAGAGATATGCAATCTGCCCCAGGGAAAAGGTGAAAAAAAATGCAATATCTCCCCAACTCAATCCCGTTTAAAATTCTTCTCTGCTGAACATGTTCGGCATCCCTACTGCACAGACTGATAGGGAGTTCAGTCCTCTTGCCTTATGCCCACTATTTCCGTGGCTCACATCTTCCCAAGGTTACAGGAAATTAATAAAGAACCCCCTCGAAATGGCCTGCAGAATGTATAGGTGGTTGGAATAAGGTGGAACAAAAAATTAAGACAACTCCTACGTTGCTTACTTTTTCAGGAAATAGAAAGCCAGAGTACGAAAATCACTTAACACTAACACTAAATCAAAAAATAGTAATCATGACTTCCCTGGTGGCGCAGTGGTTAAGAATCCGCCTACCAATGCAGGGGACACGGGTTCGAGTCCTGCTCTGGGAAGATCCCACGTGCCGCAGAGCAACTAAACCTGTGTGCCACAACTACTGAGCCTGCACTCTAGAGCCCACGAGCCACAACTACTGAGCCCGTGCGCCTAGAGCCCATGCTCCGCAACAAGAGAAGCCACCGCAATGAGAAGCCCGCGCACCGCAACGAAGAGTGGCCCCCGCTCGCCGCAACAAGAGAAAGTCCACACGTAGCAACGAAGACCCAACGCAGCCCAAAATAAATTAGTTAATTCATTTTAAAAAATAGTAATCATGGTAGAGACCTGGAAGAAACATCTTAGAAATCTACTCCAACCCCATCACCAAGCTTCCTTGGACCTAAGGCCACCCTGCAAGTACTGAGAACCCTACAGGACTGAGGAAGTCCTCAGTCAACACTGCACTTCTTCCAGCTTTACTTCTTCCAGCCTTCTACTTGGAAAAAAACAAGCCCCAGGTAGTTAAGAGGCTCATCCAAGGTCAAGATGTTGTACAGTTAGGAGCAGATCCCCATCCAAAACTCTTTCGAGGACACCAAGCTGACTTTCAAATTCTAAGTGCAAAAAGTGAAGGGCTCTCCAATCCTACACAGGCAGTGTGGTCGCTCCGCGTGGCTCCTGGCAGCCAGTCTCACAATGCTGGTACCTGAGGGGTGACCATGGAGACTTCAGACACCAATGTCACACCACCTGCTTCCATCACAGACATACTGTGGGTGGGGACATCCGTGTGTGCCGCTGGAACTCACCCTAGCCTTCCTGCACTCCCACAGCCTTCTGTCACTGTGAAGTCACCACTTAAGAATCTGCACTTATTTCTGAAGAGAATCTGGACTTACGCAGGGACACACCACTCATTCGCCACACAGCTGACTAGTCATCCATCCAACAGAAATTTACTGAACGCCCATGTTGGGGCAGGCTCTATTCTAGGCATCGGGAATACAACAGCGAATTTGGCTCATGGAGACTACATTCTACTCTTGATGACCCACAGCCACAGTAAAAGCAACCCTGACATCTGTTCAGCAGTTTACCAGGAGCTCTCCCATAACCCTCAGACCAGGAGAATCCCAGGCTTCTGGTCCTAAGGCTGGTTCCAGGCTGCATTACTCACCACACTAACAAATGCTCCTTTTCTCCTACCATGCATTGTCAAATAGCAGAGTGAAGTAGTTACTGTTTCCATTATTTTGTAGAGAGGGAGATAAGTTCAGAAAGGTTAAATGCCTTGCTCAAGGTCTAAAACCTAGTGAAATCTGACAACCTACAACCACCCCACTCCAGCAATGACCTCATCTGCTAACTGCATCATCACACCAAGATGAGACCACATCCTGGACATTCACCTGCTGCTTTACCTGCACGACATCGTTTCTGCTCTTCTTTTTTTGGAGAACTGCTTCTCCCCATTCTAAAGAACCACATGGTACTGGTACGAGCTGCCAATCACCCTACCCTATTGGTTGGGTCCACTGCTGGGCCCATCTTAGTCCTTTAGCCCCAGCCACGGTGACTGGGTCTCACACGGACGTGTGACCCTAGTCAGGCCAATCAGAATCCTCCCATGAGATTCTTCTGCCTGGTTTTCTGGATACGGCTCCCTTTATTCTCTGGTCAGGGGCTGTGGAGATGAAGCCAAGAGGGGCCTGAGGTCATGTTCCAGGTCCACGGGAAAAGCCCGTGGCATTCAGGATCAATCATCCCAAGGCCAGTTACTCCAATTCATCCCAAGGTTTTGGAATATTATACAATAAGTTTCTCTTTTCTGACTAATACAGTTTGAGCTAAGTTTCTGTCACCTGCAATAAGGGTGCCTGAACTAATGCACAGAGGGATAAATAAAATCTGCCTTTCTCTTAGAAACCTCTTTTCAACCATCACTTTCAAGTTCCTCCACTGCTTCCTTCTCAACACAATTAACAACCAAAAGAAAAACCACAATGGCTGGAGCTTTTACTTCTGACCATCAAGGACAGAGTGGATGAAGAAAAGGTGGCTGGTACCTGAAGAGAGCAGGGAGAGAACAAAAGGCCCAGGTAACCTCTAATGAATAATAGATAATCCACACCTGACGATCAGCAGCCAACTGCACTCATCCCACCGGAAACGCCTGGGGTTATTCTTTTTAAAAAATTCCTACAGCTTTAACTTCTGACAAGTTCAGCCCCAGGTGGTGTATAAACCCCTTGCTCCGCCTAGCCATCACGGTCCTTCAGATTACCTCTGCATCTCCACCCACCCAGAGCCAATGCCCTGCTCACTCAGGCTGGTCTAATTTCTGCAACCTGAAAACACACTGCTCCTCTCATAGCTAGGAGTTTGTTCTTGCATCTCCCACCCAGAACATCCTCCTTTTCCTCTGCACACTCAGAGTACCCCTTCAACACCCAGCTCAAGCCCCAGTCCCTCCTCGAAGCCTTCCTTGGCTTCTCCAGCAAACACTACCGTCTCCATCCTCTTAACTGTAGCGAAGCCAAGTCAGCCAGCTCTCCAGGAAACTAAAGAGGAGGCACAGAGGGGACGAGGAGGAGAAACTCAGCTCTGAGCACGCAGTAGAGAGTGCCACCAGCAGTCACCGTGTTCTGCCACTTCTGCTCCACGAGAGAGGCCTGTTGTGAAAATGGTCTGGGGAGCCCTCCACACTTAGATGGTAATTAGAGCCACTAGGGGTGGATGAGAGTATTTGCGGAAAGCATGTAGTGGCGCTTCAAAAGGAGGAAAAAGCCTGTTTGTATTTGTATCACTCAATTGATCTGTCTCATAATGTCACTCTCCTGAGTGTCCCATTCCCCCAACTAGGCAGCTGCAGGCTGGAATTACATCCTATGCACCCCGGCCCCACGTGCACCAAGAACAGGACCAGGCACCTCAGGCCTCCCCAATCTCATTTTGCCTCCCAGTGGCTGAGACAGGCCATGCAGCACCCCCAGCCCCATCTCACAGATGAGGACGCTGAGGCTCAGCGCCAGGAAGGGGCCCCTCACTCCAGGGTCAGGCGGTTGAGGAGCTGCAAGTGAGAAAACCCAGATGTCAGCAACTGAATCAAAGAGAAAAAACAAAGGACCTCGTGGGTTCCGAGTGAGCAAACAAGATCCTGGTACTACCATGGAAGAAACTCGAGAGACCTGAGCCAGTCAGAGGAGGACAGTTCTCTCCTCTCTCTACCACCAGTGGGGACAAAGGGGCTCACTCCTTCCCTACAGATGCATGAATTGGGACAAGGAAAGGCTACAAAATTCCAGAGTTCCCCAATGCAGGCAACGGCCTAAAACTGTAATGGGAGGGCCAAACCAGGTAACAGGAAAAACCACCCCCAACATGGAATCAGGAGCACTGCACTTCGCCTGACTCCAGCTCCTTTCTGCCCTGCAGCTCCTGGCCTGTCCTCAGACCTCACAGATGGCGGGAACGGAACCCAGCGTCACGCAGAAAAGGCACTAGGTGCCGCAGAACTAAGTGAGACATTCAAGTATGCAATAAGATAGAAAGGCTCAATAGCGATGTACTATCAATTCTGGTAGAGAAGTCCCCCTGCCCCCAAAATAAAACAACTCTGTGTCTTCTTACTCACCCTCATACCCCAGGCCTGAGCATGGTGAGTTATAAACGTCTGGGGCTCTAACTGAGCCTGAGCAGAAGAGATGAGCTTGGTTTGCTTACTGCCCCGTACCACCTAGGCCAGTTTCCTCCCAGTTCCAGGCCCCACGTGGGGAGCGGCCAGACATCATCTGCGTGCAGCACAACAAACTCCCACAGCACACAAGTGCCAGCCATGGGACGGGCATTCTAGACCAGGGGCCCACATGGGATGTGGAATCCATCAAAGGAGCCCCTAACTGGGTGATGGCAGCACCTCCGATGTAGAAACAGTGACAAAGGGGCCTCCCCTTGAGACTACGGATCCTTGGGAAGCCAACCGGTTCCTCTCTGGGGCTCCCACAAGACGCTTGCACTAAGGCTGACTTACAGGCAGAGGTGTGCACCTGTGTGAGGAGTGGAACCTGCTGGGAGAGCAAAGACCAGGACACAGGGCTGAGTTTCCCTGACTTCGGCTCCTCAGGGATGAAACGGGTGCTTCCATTCCTTCAACCCGAGCAGTCCTTTTAGTCACTGAGCTTTGCGCCATAAAAGGGGCTCCCTGGCTAACAGAAAAAAGGCTGCCAACCACTGCACAGTAATTCATCCTTTAAAAGATCCCAACGCTCTGTGGTTCCCTTGCACACCGTGTCACCCCCTCATCCCCAGAAGCTCTACATGGCATCTTGCCAGACCAAATGCTATCCTAATTTTTTCCTAAAGTATTAACTGAAATGAACTTAACTTCCCTTGAAAACCTACACAGCTCTGCATTGTGGTAAAACTAGGGTTTGAAATCCTGCCCTTGAGGATAAAATCCAAACCCTATTTTATCTTTCCCTTAGATGTCAGGACCAGCTTCCAGAACTTCAGCTCTGTGAGGCCCCACCTTCTCTACCAAGCATGGAAAAGGGAGGGCCCTAATTAATGGCAATTCATCTATCTATTCCAGAGATTAAAGCTAGCGCTGATTCAAACACATCCCATTGAAGACTTAAGTCTGCACTCAACTTCTGCGCTTCCTTGATCAACCTCCTCCTTCAAGCACAGAGAGCTAGGTAGACAAAAAGGCAACTAAGAAGAAAAAAAAGTTACCCCGAAGAGATTTCCCTCTGACATTATCCTCAAGGGCACATCTGACAGCTCTTAGCATCATCCCAGGAGAGGACCGGGCTGCCCAGCAACTCAGACACGATCATAACTGGGGGACAGCGTAGGTTTGAGGAACAAAAATGCTGAAGAGTCAGAAACCCAAAGTGGAGACAGAAGGGCCATCAATGAAATGATATGCTGTGTGGCCAGCAGCCTAGTCTCTCTGTATGCCAGTTGCCTTCACTACCAAAAAAAAGGTGGCCAATATCCAATGGAGCTGTTACCAGGAAGAGCTTATAAAACCATCTCCTTAATAAGTGAGGCTTTTAACGGCCAAATAAACACGTTTCATCAGCCTGTGGCCTACAAGTTGTTAAAGGCAGTTCATCAGCCCTCTCTGTTCACTTTTAAAACACGGACAAGACATAGAAAAGCAGCACTTGTTGCTCCCTGGTTCCAAATGGGTTAAATAAAACAATGGGTCATAATTGAAAACTCCTGGTGCCCAATACTTTGAGCAATTTAACCACTCCAAGCTGGAGTTTTCTCTCTGGCGAAGTAGGAATAATAGCGCAGAGAGTGGTAAACGAACGTGATACAGCAGAGTGCCTGCCACAACAGTAGGTGACCAATAAATGCTGGCTCTTCCTTCCTCAGTGCTATGCCTTCTTCTTCAGCTTCCTTGTCTAAAAGCCTGGCTTTCCACACTCCCCAACCAGGCCACACCAAGCCTACCACTTGCCACAAACTCCCAGCAGTAACCCCCCCCAAAACACACACACACACACACACACACACACACACACGAATACTCACAAATCCATCACCACCACCCAAGGGAACCCGTCATCAGCCTTCCCTCCTCAGGCAGCTCGGCACCCTTAGGGAGGGAACTGAGCCCCAGCAGCTACTACCAGGATTTTCCCATGGTGCAATGCAACTTCCCCAACTTTTCCCGGCCCACAGTTTCCAAAGAAACCTAGCAGGCATTGTGCATAATCAACCACAAGCCTGGGCGAGCAAACAGACTGAGCTTTGGGCAGAGGGAGCTGAGAAAATCAAAAAGTGAAAAGGCACCAGTGGTCCCGAAACGGGGTGCCAGGGACCAAAATTCAGAAGTACCGGCCCTGGCCCAGGTTCTATTCTTCTAGACCTTATCACTGATTGAAGGCTAGCAGAGGCTCTCAAAGGACTGGTGGATGGTTAAGAGTCTCAGAAAAGGGGCTGACGAACATCCCTCCGAGATCGCCCCGCGGCTAGACCTGGCGGTCTCGGGAGGGCCCCGCTGCCGCGGTACCTGGAGGATCAAGGCCTGCAGTGCGGGGCATTGTTCACAGCAAGGGTGGGATTGGGGGAGGAGGTGTGAAGTGGGGGTCCGCGCACCGGGCCCTCCCCAGGCAGGCTGAAGGAAGGAAGGTTCTCCTCGCGGCAGGCGCCAGGTAGATGAATGGCCCTCGCGACTTCCCCCTCGGAGAACCGGAGAGAGAAGTCGTGGAAGGCGGATCCGAGAGGCCGGGTGGGGGTCTCACACTCACCGGCGCCCTCGGCGGGCTGCGGCGGCCCGACGACGCCGTTCAGGTAGAGAATGGGCAGCAGGTGAGGCTGCGTCTTCTCCAGCGCCGCCCGCAGGTCCTGGAAGTGGTCCCGCTCCTTGGCCAGGAGCAGCTTGAGCAGCAGCTCCGCCTTAGCGCCTCCCGCCTCCTCGTCCAGCTGCCGCCGCTCGCCGGGGCTCAGCGCTCCTGCGGCCTCGAGCAGCCCGAGCACCGCCTCCACCTCTGTCATGGCCTGGGCCAGGCTCTGCTGACACTGAGCGAGCAGCTCCCGGCGCTGGGGCTCCATGGTGGCGGCCGCCCCGCCCCGCCGGACGGCTACCGGACTCCCGGAGGCCGGCGGGCGCGCAGGCGGGCGGGCAGGCAGGCGGGTGGCGACGGGCCCCGGGCGCCTCGGGGCGGCGAGCGGTGGCGGCAGCCCTAGAGCGCCGGGGGCCGCGAGGCCGCGGGGGCCATGGGCCGGGGCCTGGGCGGGCTGGGGGCCCGGGCGGCGAGCAGCGCTCAGCAGCGGCCGCCTCCCGGGCTCAGTAGCGCAGCCATGTTGGTTGCGGCGGCGGCGGGACTGGAAGAGGAGGAGGAGGAGGAGACGGAGGAGGAGAAGGAGGAGGCGGAGGTGGGGACGGCGGCCGGGGCGCGCCCCGAGGCCCGGCTCCAGCCGGGCATGCTCCCCCTCCCCTCCCCCTCGGCGCGCGCCGCTCCCCCGCCCGCCCCGCGAGAAAACTCTCCCCGAAACGCCGGCCCCGGCGCCGCCCCCCGAACACGATTACAACTCGGAAAGGAAAGTGGCCCGGCCGTCTTCGCCAGGCCCCCCGACGGCTCGGGAGCCGCCTCGCCCCGGCTCGGCTCACTGGGGCCCCGCGGCCGCCGCCGGCTCCGCCTTGCCCGCGCCCCGGCGTCGCCGCCGCCGGTCTGTCCCTCCGCCCTCTTCTCTTCTCCTCTCCTCTCTCTCCCCTCCCCTCCCTTCCCCCGGCCGGCCTTTCAAGCGCCCGGGCGGCCGGCCCCGAGGGGATGGGCGAAGGGGAGGGGTCCCCACCTCCCCGCCCCGGGCCCGCCTCGGAGGCGGGGACATCGCGCGCGCTGGCTCTCCGGGTCTCCGAGGCCCAGGCGGAACCGGCGGTGGGGGATTCGGAGTCAGGGGCCTCGCGGGAAGCAGGCCGTACCCCCAGCCCCCTCGGCCAGGCACACGGCCAGACCCCGAGCTATTGGAGACCCTCTCAAACAAAACCCTGCCCCGCCCCCATCCAGGGTCTTCTAATCTGAGAACTCCAAAATCAGGCCTGGAGACAATAGAGAGGACGTCCCCTAAACTTGGCCATCTCCAAATTTAGACCTTCCCCAAATCTGTAAGATTTCCCCACTCCAAGGAGCTATTATATAGAAAATGTCCCAGTATAATCCCGAGACTCGATTAATCAGGATCTTTCCCCTCACCCCCATTTTAGATGGGGTGGTTCCCAGTGTCTAAAGAGGCTTGGATGTTGGGGAGAGGGGGAGGGGATGTGTTACTGGAGGAGGAAGAGAGCCGTGGGGTCTGCAGTGGAGCCAGTTCATTTTTTTTGGCAAGAGAAGTGCTCTCCTCCCTAGATGTCATCCCAGATTCTAGTCTCAGGAGAAGGTAAATCAATGGGCTTGCTCCCCTGATACCCTCAATGAGGATCTACAGTTGGGCTCCAAGTCCAAGAATGCCTCCTGCCTTCCATTGTAGCCCTTTGTGGACACATAACCACTTACCTCCTGACTGCAGGAGGAGGTCCTTAAAAGCTGGAATCCCAGCTGATGACTCCCAATAACCCCACCTCGCCAGTGTAGAGTGGAAATCCCAAGGCCATTGCAAATGTCTGTGTTCCATTGAATGATGCTCAATTACAAACACTGGGGACCACAGGTGCTTTTTCTGCTGTCACTCCCACCCCACAACTTCCAGTCCTCCCCGCTAAAGAAGTTTTCTTGGAGTCTGCTTCTGTAAGGGGAGGAGTCTTTTTTTTATTTAGTGGAAACAAACTCTATATATAGTGGTTAGAACAAAAGTAGCAGTTTGCACTTCAGTTTGGATTTCCCTTTAAATAGCTACACAATGTGGGAACAAATCAATTACCCTGGCTGTTCTCAGTTTTCTCAGGAAAATAGGGTGGGGAGAGTGTATTCCACCAGGGGTTATGAATAAGCTCGAGGGTGTCAGTGAAGCTTTTGAAATTATCTGCACTTTTCTGTAGACATGTATGTATTTTTCTGGGATGGAAGTCCATAGCTTTAATCAAATTCTTTAAGGCCTCCATGACCCAAAATGGACTCCAAAATGGTGGAACTCAACTTTTTTCAGAGATCTCCCTGCTTAGGTAGTCTGGGCTTCTATGGCTGAGTGAGGTTCTAGGGGAGGGGAAGGCTGGCTATTGCACAGTGCCAGGGGTCTAGATAGGCTCCCTTGCTGTCCCTCCCACTCCTGCCCCTGAGAGATGGTTCCCCCTTCTGGCCACCTGTTCCCCTACATCCTAAATCACCTACAAAAGCATCCACTCTTCAGTACGCACTTGGACCTCTGTTCTTAACTGGATTAACTAGAAATCTAGGGGTGGGAGGAAGGTGGAACGGAAGAGAAGTTGGAGACGAATTTGGTTTGTAGTTAAAACAAATTGTGACTAACTCCTAGGTCCAAATGGTGCCTGAGATAGGAGAGGGCAGGAGGAACGCGTCATCTCCCAGTGACCCCTAAAAGAGTGGTGGGGAGCATGGATGTTTTGCCCAGGGAAGCCTTCCTGGGAAGCAGTGAGGAAGTCCATTTGCTAAGAGTGCTTTCTCTCAGGGGCTGCAGATTGATAGATGACTACTTTCAGCAAACTCTTTATTGGAAACTCTGGGGTTTTATGCAAAACATAAATTCTGGAGGAAATTGTTTACTTTATAAACATATTCGACCTTAAGTGCCCTTTAGCCAGTGACCTTGATATGACCTTGTGTTTCTGTACCAGTTTACATCCTTCAGGGCACCTTTTCTCATACTATCTCCTTTGTGCCCTGTTCTACGTTGAATTGCGTCCCTGCCAAAAGATACGTTCAAGCCCTGACTCCCAGCACCTGTGAACGTGACCTGATTTGGAAATAAGTTCTTTGCAGATGCAATCAAATTAAAACAAGGTCATATTGGATTAGGTGGGCCCTAATCCAACATCTAGTGTCCTTACAGAAGAGGGGAATTTGGACACAGACACACACACAGGGGAGACTACCCTGTGAAGACAGGCACAGAAGTTGGAATGATGCATCTACAGGCCAAGAAACGCCAAGGACTGCCAGCAACCTCCAGAAGCTGGGGAAAGAGGCCTGGAAGAGACTCTCCCACAGAGCCTCCCAGAAGGAACCAATTCTGCCAGCACCCTAATTTCTGACCTCCAGCCTCCAGAACTGTGAGCTAGTAGGTTTCTGTCATTTTAAGCTGCCCCAGTTTGTGGTAATTTGTTAAGGTAGCCCCAGGAAACTAATACAGTCTCGTCACAATGGACAAAGACGGGTGTCCCCATTTTACGAATCACCCTGTCACCTCACTCTTCTACTGCCTAAGAATTTCTCTGTAGATTTACGTACCTTTCCTCCTTCCGATCTTAGAGAAACAGCACCTCTCCACCTTCAGAACAGCCCTCCGTCCTATGGATAGAATCTTTGCACCCCCTCCATGTACATAGCCACACACACACACACACACACACACACACACACACACACACACGGTCTCCCTCTGTGCTATGGCTCAGGCCTCCGTCCCCTTTGCCAAAAAACAGGCCTGCATCTCCCCATTCTCAAAGGCCCCCTTTCCCTCTCTCATGTCCTCAGGAAAGAACCAGTGCCTGGCACCAGAACCTCCAGATGCTCGTGGACCTCATAGCCCGTGGCTGGTGCTTTGCAATCTGCCTTCCGAAAACAACTCCCCCTAGAAAACTGCTTTCCCCTCCCTTAAACCTCCTGTTGCCAGCCCAAGGCCTTTCCTTCACACCTCCTCCAGCGTCTTCCACCCTGCTCTGCTTCACCCCACCCTGAGAACATCTTCTCTCTCCCCCACTGGCTCCTTCCTCTCCACAGTGGCTCTTCACCCCTCTTCTCCGCCCACACTCCCTCCCTTTTAAAGGGTAATCACTTTGGAGCAGGACAGACATGAGCTCAGATCCCAATGCTGACACTCACTCCCTAGGTATCCCTGGGCTAGTTACTTAACTTTTCTGAGCCTCCATTTCTGCATCTCAACACTGGGAATAAGCATCACCCTTTGGTGGGGTTACTAGGAGGATTCAGTGATAGGATTTATACAAAGCCCTCGCTCAATGCCCAGTATGTGGCAGGCATATAAACCGCATAATGTAGTGCTTGAGCAACTGCTGCAGTCAGAATGCCTGATTTAAATAACAGCTTTGCCCCTTATTAGCTGGGTAACGTTGGGTAAACCTTTCTGTGTCTGTTTCCTTGTCTGTAAAATAGGGATATTATCATCAAGAATAATATCAGAGGAGTTAGTGCTCTATCAATGGCAGGTGTCACTGTTCTTTTGGTTTCCACTCTCTCATCCATCTGAGAGGAAAGACTCCCTGTAACATGTAGCAACTGGTTTTCGACAGATGTTTCTAGGCTCCTGAAAGAATGGTGCGGGCTCCAGCTGAAAGACTTCTACTTCACTTGTATTCAGACGACAGGTAAGGGCAGGGGCCCCTTCTATGTTGTTCTCTGCTGTGTTCCCCTCCCACAACGCCTGGCATGTGGTAGGTGCTCAACAGATACTTTTTAATTAAGAAGCGAACATAATGAATGAATGAATGAACAAAAGAGTTTTGCACTGAAGCCCTGCTTCACAAAAATATCTGCTAAAAATGGAAAGATGGGGAAGGGGAGCATCTGAAAAAGGACCAGCATCAGAAGCAACGTGAGAGATGTTCACACCTGCACATGGGGGACAGGCTGGGAGCTCCAGGCAAAGCCTCTACCCCCTGGGGGGCTAAGCAGCAGGACCCCACCCTTTCCTGCCTTGCCCTGCCCTGCTACAAGCTTGGCCCACCAGACCCAACTAAAGATGCCTCTGCTCAGAAATACATTCCCCAGCTTAGTGTAGCCTTGAGGGAGGTCACGGCCCCCTCCCAGTTTCTGCAAGCACAATCCTGCCGGGAGCCTTAACCCTTTGATACAGAGCCCATTCTTCACATTTCAACTTAAATGTTACCTGCTTTAGGAAGCCAGACATGCCTTCCTGATCTCCTCTCAAAAGGGCTAGATACCTCTGCTCCTAGCTATCACTGCAATGTTTTACCTCCCCTTTACTAACATTTATCAGTGTGTATTCCTCAAGTTGCCAGTTTACTTCTCTCTAACCCCTTGGTGCACAGAATGCACCCTCGCAAAGATGTCCACGCCCTAGTCCCCAGAAGCTCTGAATATGAAATGTGTTATGTTACACGGCTAAAGGGACTGTGCAGATGTGATTAGAGTTACAGACTTTGAAATGGGGATCGCAGCCTAGATTATCCAGGTGGGTCCAATCTAATCACACAAACCGTTCAAAGCAGAGGATTTTCTCAGCCTGGAGGCAATAGAAGGGGAAGTCGGAGAGATATCCAAGCACAAGAAGGATTTGACATGCCATTGCCAGCTGAGATGTAGGAGTCCACATGCAAAGGGGGCAGAGAGAAGGTCTAAGGAGCAAAAGGCAGTCCCCAGCCAACAGCTAGCAAAGTAAAAGGGACTGCAGTCCTGCAACAGCAAGGAACTGGATTCTGCCAACAATCTGAACCAGCCTGGATTCTTCCACAGCCTCCGGATTAGAGCCCAGATGGCCGACACCTTGATTTTACCCTGGCAAGACCCTGAGTGGGGAAAACCAGTCCAGCCATCTGGACCTCAGACCTACAGAGCTGTGAGATCTTAAATGCAGGTTGTTTTAAAGCTCTAAGTTTGTGGAAATGTTATTATGGCAGCAGTAGAAGACTAAAGATCCCCAAAGACTATGAGCTCTTCAGGGACAGAAACAGTATCAACTGTTCATTGTTGAACCCCCAGTTCCTGCCAGAGTGCCTGCCCCGTGACAGGCACCCAAAAAACCCTGTTGTATGAACCGATGGAAACCTTCTCCTCCGCCAGGACTTGCTTTGGGAGTAATTATTTATGGTATCTTTGGAAAACAGAACCCAGTTCTCCATCAGCAATTGGAGGGAAAGCTTTCAAAGGAAAATACCTAGAAACTGGGCCTCCTCTGCAGGCTGAGTGAGCTGGGGCCCCAGGGGCCTCTTGACCCTGGGCTTTTTGTCTTGACCCTGGGCTTTAAGCAGCAGCTGCTCCCTGGAGAAGAAACAGATCCTGGTGTCTGCTCCCCGTGTGTGGCTCCTTTGGCGGCAAACAAGATTGCCTTCAAGAGTGAGCGTGTGCACATGAGCGCTTGCGTGTGCGCACATGCACAACAAGGGTGAAGGTGTTGTGGGCAGGAGTAGGGCTGTTTCAGCATGAGTGTGGGTGTCTGTGAGGACAAACTGCGCTAGTACCAACACTTGGATGTGTGTGAGTGGAGAAGCAAGCCTTCCTAGGATCCTTTCGCTGTTGCACCCTGGAAATTGCAGGTGGCCCAACATCCGAGATGTGACATTTAAAAGGATTTCCTTAGAGAGTTCCTTAAAAGAATGAACTCCCCCAGGATGCTGAAAATGGAAATGTTTGTGAAAATGCCACTTTTCACACAACTCTTTAGGATGCTATGACAATGAAATGAACTACACCTGTTTAGAAAAAACCGGCTTAAGCTTGGCTCTTGGTAGCTTCTCAAATAATGAAGACATTTTTCATCCAGACTGTTTTTGTTCTTAGTTCAGGAATAGCTCAGAGGCAAGTGCCCTAAGATTTTTTTTTTTTAAACTAAATGTATTTATTTATTTTTATTTTTGGCTATGTTGGGTCTTCGTTGCTGCATGCAGGCTTTCTCTAGTTTCCGTGAGCGGGGGCTACTCTTCCTTGCAGTGCGTGGGATTCTCATTGCGGTGGCTTCTCTTGTTGCAGAGCATGGGCTCTAGGCATGTGGGCTTCAGTAGTTGTGGCACGTGGGCTCAGTAATTGTGGCACACGGGCTCAGTAGTTGTGGCACATGGGCTCAGTAGTTGTGACACGCGGGCTCTAGAGCACAGGCTCAGTAGTTGTGGCGCACTGGCTTAGTTGCTCCGCGGCAAGTGGGGTTTTCCTGGACCAGGGATCGAACCCGTGTCCCCTGCATTGGCAGGCGGATTCTTAACCACTGTGCCACCAGGTTAGTCCCATGCCCTAAGATTTTAAAATAAGACATCTGAGAGAGGCTCATACTTAGTGATAAAGCTTGCCCAGAGTACCAGGAGAGGGCAAAATTCTGAGTGAGATCAGAGATTCAAAGCATTTAAGAACCTTAGAAAGGAGCCCATCTGCTCCTGGTGCCCAGCGTCACACTCAGGAACTCCCTAATGGAGCACCTCCATCTTTCTGGTCTAGACCAGAGACTGTAGTCTGGGAGCCCCAGTGTCTCTGGGGTTACTACAACCCCAGTCAAAGAGAAAACTATGACTGTTCCCCTTTTCTGAGTGCTAAGTACACACCAGGCACTATACTGAAGGCTTCTCCTGCAGTCCCCAATTCCTCTCCATTACACCTATGGGCAGTGAGTACTACGATCAGCTCTGTGTTACAGACGAGGGACCTAAGGCCCCTCCTAGCCCTCCTAGCTGTGTGTGTCTGCCATCTTGCAGGAGAGAGAACCTCTAGGGTCAGAGAGTGGCTGAGAAGCCTCAGAAGAGCTTTTGACAGTGCATCAAAACCACCCCTGCCAGAAGGTAAATTGGTGCAGCCACTATGAAAAACAGTATAGAGGGTCCTCAAAAAACTGAAAATAGAGTGGCCATATGATCCTGCAATCCCACTCCTGGGCACATACCCAGACAAAAGTATAGTTCAAAAAGATACATGCACCCCTATGTTCACAGCAGCACTATTTACAATAGCCAAGACATGGAAACAACCTAAATGTCCATTGACAGATGAATGGATAAAGAAGATGTGGTACATATATACAATGGAATATTACTCAGCCATAAAAAAGAATGAAGTGATGCCATTTGCAGCAACATGGGTAGACCTAGCGATTATCATACTAAGTGAAGTAAGTCAGAAAGAGAAAGACAAATACCATCACTCATATATGGAACCTAAAATACAATACAGATGAACATATCTACGAAACAGAAAGAGACTCACAGACATAGAAAACAGACTTGTGGTTGCCAAGGGGAGGGAAGTTGGGAGTTTGGGATTAGCAGATGCAAACTGCATTATATATAGGATGGATAAACAACAAGGTCCTACTGTATAGAACAGGGAACTATATTCAATATCCTGTGATAGGGACTTCCCTGGTGGTGCAGTGGTTAGGAATCCACCTGCCAATGCAGGGGACACGAGTTCGAGCCCTGGTCCAGGAAGATCCCACGTGCTGTGGAGCGACTAAGCCCATGCGCCACAAATACTGAGCCTGCGTGTGCTCTGGAGCCCGTGAGCTGCAACTACTGAGCCCACGTGCCACAATGACTGAAGCCCGCACACCTAGAGCCCATGCTCCGCAACGAGAAGCCACCGCAATGAGAAGCCTACGCACCGCAAAGAAGAGTAGCCACTGTTCGCCACAACTAGGGAAAGCCCGTGCGCAGCAACAAAGACCCAATGCAGCCAAAAATAAATAATAAATAAATAATTTTTAAAAAAAAAGAATCCGCGTGCCAATGCAGGACACGGGTTCGAACCCTGCTCCAGGAAGATTCCACATGCCGCAGAGCAACTAAGCCCATGCACCACAACTACTGAGCCTGCGCTCGAGCCCGTGAGCCACAACTACTGAAGCCAGTTCACCCAGAGCCCATGCTTCGCAACAAAAGAAGCCACCGTAATGAGAGGCCCGCTCACTGCAACGAAGAGTAGCCCCCGCTCGCTGCAACTACAGAAAGCCGGCACGCAGCAACAAAGACCCAATACAGCCAAAAATAATTTATTAAAAAAAAAAAAGAAAACAAAACAAAAATCCTGTGATAAACCATAATGGAAAAGAACATGAAAAAGAATATATGTAACTGAATCACTTTGCTGTACAGAGGAAATTAAACACAACATAATCAACTATACTTCAATAAAATTATTTTTAAAAAAACTACCTTGCCTTCAGAGGAATGAAATCCAGCTGCTGCAGAATAAGCTAGAAATCAACAGCTGTCCTGTCTGCAGACACATGTAAATCAGATGCAAATGGACCCATGGCCCGGTAAGACGCTTGAAGGTGGTGAGAATGAATCCATGCCAGAAACAGCATGTTAGAAGGGATGGAACACTGGCCTTCAGTTTCCAGCTGGGAACCACCAGCTCTGTGCAGTTTTATGAGTTGTTCCTTGGTGGGAAAGCCCTCCATAGGGGGCCTTGTTTAGGCAGGCATAGTCACACAAGGCATTCCCGCACTGGTGGCAACAGGTCACGGCACAGGTAGCTGCTTAAGTGCAAGGCCATGGAGACCTCTGAGAGACTGAGTATACAAATGGACAATGGCCAAACCATATATAAAAATAGAACTCTGACCCACAATCTGAAGCAACCAGTTTAGAAAACCAGCCAATCTGTCTGCAGAAACTAAACAACAAGCCCTGTAGCAATGGGCCTCAAACAGCCAGGACTTAATAACTGACAGCTTCCCTAATTCTGCATCTAGTCACAACTTAGGACCAACTGGAGCAAGCCAAATATGCCCCCCTAACCAATCATGTAGGATGTCTACTTCTAGATAATCCACCCCATGCCAACAGCCTCCAATCAGAGCATACCTGAAGTCTTCCCCTTCTTCCACTATAAAATTTGACCCCTGCTCTACACACCAAAAGCAAGCAATGGTGGCCGACTCACTTGTTACATCAAACTCAGAGTAGATAGCATTTGCTTATTCTCATTTGAGTTACCTTCATGTGTTTCCACAACTCCTAATTATTGAATTGCTTTGTGACTCAGTTTTCTTACTTGTAAACATAGGATACTAATTTGGGGCATGAATCTTTTGGGAGGAAACTGCCTTAGATAGTGGGGAAGCCTCCTGATAAGGCCCCCACTCCCTGGGTCACCTCTCATCTCAATTCAGCAGCCACATAACCCACTCCCCCCTTGTTCTGTGCATATGTGTGTGCATCGACACGTCCAGTTCCTTCATTGTTCTCAAGGGAAGAACCCGAAGCCCAGGTGGGAAAAGTGCCTGCTTACCCAAAGCCCTCTCCTCTGGAGGTCTCTGAGAAACCAGTCTCGGTCTTCAGTTTCTCCCCTCTGACTTCCAGACTCCAACAGCAAGCACGTGAGCCCGTTCAGGAACCCCACAGGTGTCAGCTTATACCTATGGTGAAACTGAAGCTGCCTAAAGAGGGCAAAAAGCCACCCAGTAGTGAGTTACCAGGAGCCACAGAAGCTTCCCAACTAGGGAAGGCCAGTCGTGGCCTGTACACAGAGCTCTGCCCTCTGCAGGGAGTTTTTCCTCCTAGGTTTCAGGGTGCCCCACCCAGCCTCTCCGAGAGCCTGTTTTATTCCGGGAGGCCAGCTGGCTCCAGATGAATTCCTTCTTTCCTGAGGTTGGCTCCACCCGAGGCTAGCCCCACCTTCTCACCGCAAGACAAAAGCCAGAAAAACACAATAGTAATAGTTACCATTCTGTATGGACTGTATTAATCCTCAGAACAACCCTCTGAAGTAGGTACCACAAATGGGGAAACTGAGTCACAGAGCAGTCAAATGATGTGCCCAAGGTCGCACGAGTACCAAGTAGGAGAGCAGCAATGAGCGCCCAGGTCTGGAGGTAAACTCTGCACCACCTTGCTGTACTGCCTCTGAATGTTTTCAGATGGACACAGATGCTCATAGAAGAATCTTTGGGGTGTTCCAAAGCTGGGAGCAAGACTCATTTACATTTCAGAGAAATGCTGGGTTCTCTCTCATTTATTACTTTTGGCTCCATAAACATTTGTTAACCCAAGAGAAATACCAGGAGGACAGAAATGAAGACCCTGTCCACCTCAGGTCTAACACTTTTCTGGGAATGACCAGGCTGCCCTGCTAATCACCCCACCAATCACTTTCAGGGCCTCCCAAATGGGGAAACACATCTTACACTCAAAAGAGAGAAGAATGTACATTTCACTAGCCAGTACATGTGACACCAGAGAAGTGAGTTTGACATTCAGTTTCCTGGGACCCCACCCAGAACCTGCAAGGCCAGGCCCTCCAGGGCAGAGGTGCTGAATTTTTAACCCCACCCCAGGTGAATCTCATCTGTAGTCTGGGAAACAGTGAACCCAGACCCGGGACTCTCTGAAGTCCCTTCCTAGGGGTAGTCGTCGCCACTTGTGTTGCCCGCCGCCGACTAGCATGCCGGCCCCAGCCGACACTCCCTGAGCACCTCGCTGCTGTGCTGGGCGGGCAGAGAGCCTGCAGAGCTGGAGGCAGGCCCCTCTGGCCCTCAGATAGTCACCCCCCTCAGCTCCAGTGCTGCCACTTCTATCAGAACCCAGACCCCGAAGGCACAGGACCAAATGAGGCCACGCTGTTGGAGATTTGTCTGTCTCCCTGAAAAGTCTCCAAGCTGCGGGGAGGAAAGAAGCTGGCTTTGCTCATTTTTATTGGTTAACTCCCTCCTGTCACCCCTCCCTCCTGCTGACACTTTGGAGACTTTCAGTAATTGTCAACTGAATGAATAAATTAATGACAGAGGGAGACAGACGTGTTAACAGCTAACAGTAATTCAGGCAGAATGGAGTAAGTACTAAATGGTGGTGGAATGAGTCATTATTGCTGACGGGGAAGGAAGAGGGGGAAAGGCATTCATCCTCTCTCCCCTGCACTGTCAAAACAGAGCCTTAACTCTTCCTCCCTTCCTGTCTCTCCCGCATTCAGAAGACGGCAGAACACGTATTGTGTACAGTTTTAATAATTCCAAAGCAAACACCCGCATCGTCACCCACTCTCCAGCTCCCCAGGGTAATTATGAAATAGAACCTTGCCAGAACCCCAGGGGCCTCCTGTGTTCCCCACCATCACCCCCCGCACCGCCTCTTCCCCTCCTCCAACCTCTGTCCTGAATCTGGTGTGAACCAGTTTCTTGCTTTTCTTTATAGTTGAGCCACGAATGCATATACCACTGGACAACACATAGTCTAGAGTTACCTGGTTTTGAGTTTTCTACACCTGCACATTTTCTTCTGTGGCGTGCTCTTCTTGCGCAACATGATTTTTTGGAGTTTTGCCTGTGCTGTTGCTTGCGGTGGTAGTTCATTCCTCCTCACTGCTATGTAGTCCATTCTATTGTATAAACACCACCCCCACCAGGGGCTTCCCTGGTGGTGCAGTGGTTGAGAGTCCGCCTGCCGATGCAGGGGACATGGGTTCGTGCCCCGGTACGGGAAGATCCCACACGCCGTGGAGCGGCTGGGCCCTTGAGCCATGGCCGCTGAGCCTGCGCGTCCGGAGCCTGTGCTCTGCAACGGGAGAGGCCACACGGTGAGAGGCCCGCGTACTGGAAAAAAAAAAAAAAAAATGTAGAAACACCACCCCCCTCCCCATTTACTTGGCTATTCTTGTGTTGATGGTCAGTAGGATTGT
Source organism: Stenella coeruleoalba (assembly GCF_951394435.1). Classification (NCBI taxonomy): domain Eukaryota; kingdom Metazoa; phylum Chordata; class Mammalia; order Artiodactyla; family Delphinidae; genus Stenella; species Stenella coeruleoalba. Next base: position 55,199,695 of record NC_137162.1, on the reverse strand, counting down.
GTCCAGTCTTTGCTGTATGTACCTCCTACAGTACTATGGCATGCGTACGCAAATCTCTTTAATATATTTAAGAGGAATTGCTTGAGTCATGGGGGTATGCGATTTTTAACGTTACCAGGTGATACCTGTTTTCTGAAATGGTTGCACCTAAGTGTAGGCATTCCCATGTGGAGCTCATTCCACTCAGTGGGCCAGGGTAGTCTCTTTATTTTTTTTTTATTTTTTTGCGGTACGCGGGCCTCTCACTGTTGTGGCCTCTCCCGTTGTGGAGCACAGGCTCCGTAGCCATGGCTCACGGGCCTAGTCCCTCCGCGGCATGTGGGATCTTCCCAGACGGGGGCACGAACCCGTGTCCCCTGCATCGGCAGGCGGACTCTCAACCACTGCGCCACCAGGGAAGCCCAGGGTAGTCTCTTTAAAACAGACCTGTAACACCAGTTGAACTTTCCTGGCTTCATCAGGCTGAGAGTTTGGGGGAAGCTGAAGGCAAAAAATGGTTCAGAGGCCACTGAAGGGAATAAACCCAAGGTTTATTGGCTACTATGACACTTACGATTATGCTTTGCTGTGAGTGACAGAAACCCCAAAATAACAGTGGGTTAAACAGGATAGAAGTGCATTCCTCTCCCACGTAAATGAAGACCCCTAGTCAACTAACCAGGCTGGTGTAGTGCTCCACGGTATACGTTCCTTCCATTGTCTCACTCTCCTCTGCACAGGGCTTGAGCTGCTTAAACTCCCAGACGGCTGCTTGAGTTCCAGCCATTACATCTAGATTCTAGCCAACAAAAAGGAGGAAAGAAAAAGAAAGTTTCACCCCTTTTCTTTGAATACACTTTCAGAAATTCACACAAGCCACTTCCTCTTATTTCCCAATGGCCAGACTTAATCTCATGGACACAATTAACTGCAAGTGATACTAGGAAATATATAGTCTTTATTTTTGGTGCCCATATGCCCAGCTGAAACTGTGGGTTCCATCATTAAGGACGAAGAGAGAATGGATTTGTAGGACAATGAACAATCTCTGCCATAGATTGGCCTTGCTCAGAAGAGCACTTCTAAGCAGATCTGCCTAATTCCCTCACCACACAAACATACACACACGGACATAACCACCAACACAAAATATTGGAGAGTAAAATACATATTTAACAAGGCCACTTTCTACACTGCAAGTTATACTATCTGTTCACTTATCTGTAATGCCCACATGGTTAGTTTCAAAGTACTTTTTTTCTCTAGTTATATAATTTTGCCATTCTCCTCTCTGGGTCCTCTCCTCCTGATTTTTTAAGGCTAGAGCTTTTCTCCCAGACGTCTCCTAATTAACTGGTACTTAAAGCCCCTTGACACGTAAACAGTGCATTGAAACCCAGATGGGATGGCCTAGAAGCCCACACCTCCAGCCTAGGTAAATAAGGTAAATATGTAAACTTAACCGCAAGCAAATCCATTTTTAACATCCCAGAAAATCTCTGCCTCGAAAGCCTTCCAAGGCTGCTAATGGATAGAAAAATATGACCAAACTTTTGGCTCGTCCCAAATAATCGTCAGATTATTTGGCTCTTCATAATCTGACCTGGACCTACCTTTTTAGCGTTAACTTACAACCATTGTCCAACATGGCCAAAATATAATAATGGCAATAATGATGATAAGAACAATAAAAACAGTGATACTAGAGGTTACCATTAAATGAGTGTACATTATGTGCCAGTTACCATTAGTCTATTGACATACATTCTCTCATTTAATCCTCACTGCACCCTTACAGTGTTGGTATTTTTGCCTTTTTACACATGAGGAAACTGAGGCTCAAAGGGAACTTCCCCGAAGTCCTAAAACTGATGTGATAACCAGAATTCTCTGGTCTGGTCAAACCCAGTATTTGAGAATGCAGCTCAAATGTCCTTTCCTCCGTAACCCACCCCTCCCCACCCCAAGCAAAATGAAATGTTGCTTCCTGTGTGCTTCCCTATAATACGTTCATTCTTGTTTACAGCACTTTCTACCAAGTATTCAACCAATTGTCTCTGGGCGCCTGTTACGTGCCAGGTGTTATGTTGTGTGCCTGTGCTCCTGTCCCTCTACCTAGCTAGATCTGAGTATGTTAGTGGAGGAATTGTGTCTCTTTTCTAAAATAAAAAATTAAAATTATTATTATTTTAATTGTGCTTAAAACGTTCATAACAAAAATTATCATCTTAATCATTATTGAGTATACAGTTCCGTAGTGTTAAGTATATTCACATTGGTGTGCTATCAATCTCCACAACTCTTTTCATCTTGCAAAACTGAAACTGCACCCATTAAGGAACAGCTTCCCAATCCCCTCTTCCCTCAGCCCCTGGCAACCACCATTCTACCTTCTGTCTCTGTGAATTTGACTACTCCAGGTACACTACATCATGTAAGTGGAATCATACCATATTTGTCCCTTTGTAATTGGCTTATTTCACTCAGTGTAATGTCCTCATGGTTCATCCGTGGTGTAGCATGTGACAGGATTGCCTTCTTTATACAGCTGGATAGTATTCTGCTGTATGTATTTACCACTTTTGTTTATCCAGTCATCTGTTGATGGACACTTGGGTTGTTTCCACCTCTTGGTTATTGTGAATAATGTTGCTTTGAACATGGGGGTACAAATATCTCTTTGAGAACCTGCTTTCAATTCTTTTGGGCATATACCCAGAAGCAGAATTGCTGGATCATAGGGTAATTCTCTGTGTAATATTTTGAGGAACGCTGATACTGTTTTCCACAGTGGCTGCATCATTTTCCATCCCCACCAACAGTGAACGAGGGTTCCCACATTTCCACATCCTTGCCAACACGTGCTATTTTCTGGGTTTTTCTTTTTATAATTTTTAATTGAAGTAGAATGACTCTTGAACAACACAGGGTTAATCCTTGTGTAATTTATAGTTAGCCCTCCATACCCCAGGTTCCTCTGCATCCTCGGATTCAACCAACCACGGACCGTGTAGTAACTGTAGTATTTAACATTGAAAATTTTTGCATATAAGTGGACCCGCACGGTTCAAACCCACGTTGTTCAAGGGTCAATTGACATTTCTTTTAAACGGGAGCCATTCTAATGGGTGTGAGGTGGTTTATTTTTTAAATTCTTGCTAAATGAGCACAGATTCTGGCATATCAGAGTGTTTGTGGAGTGAATGAATGAGTGACTTCACCACAAACTAATGGGGTCGTCTTGGCTACCAGGGTTTGTTTGATGAAGAAACAGTCTCTAGTATACCAGTGTCTCGACGAAGGTCAAGAACCTGAATTTGAATTGACTTCAAGACACGTGCACTCTCTACAGAACACTCCCTGGGGCTCTCCTCTGAGCCCCAAGGAGATGGTTCCTGCCTACCAAGCCCCAAAGGCCCACCCTTGGTCCCCTTGGTGGGCAGCTTCTTGAGGGTGGGGGAGGTGCAGCCCCTCCATAGGGTCACCTCTCCAACCTGGCTTCACTCTGCATAAAGCAAACAAATCCAGGAGAAAGAAACTCGCGGGGATGCAGCATGCAAAATCCAAGGACCCCCAAGCCCATCCCCACCCCACCCCCTCCCCTGCTCTGGGGGTGGAGGAAGGGAACAGGAGCCCAGCCAACTTTCCCCTCCCACCCTCAGTGCTCAGTGGGGCAGGGAGAGTCACATTTCAGCAACACTCCCAGGCCGACTTGAAGGCTGAAGCAAGCGGCCACACTGCCTTGTGAGAGCTCTCCGGATGCCTGCAGGCTTATGCTGGACTGAGTCACTTCCTCACCTTAATTCTCCCCTAATACCTTCCCTTTCTCTGCAGGTTCACTCTTGGCACCACTGTCTGGGTGAGGAATGTCTGGGGAAGCTGCACAGGTGGGTCAGCTGAGCTGTCTGCCTAGATACTGCAAACATGACCATGACTGGGGACAGAGGATGTGGGGGGCGGGAGTGGGGCGCAAAAGCAAAGCCAGGTTTGTCTGCTGGCTCTGAGGAGCACCCTAATCCCTTCAGCCAGTTTGATCTCTGCAAGTCTGAGCACAAAGTTGTCACCTCCAGGCAGGATTCCTGAGGGGCCTGAGCAGGGGCTGGTGGAAGAAGGAGGAGAGGATGAAGAGGAGCAGAGGAAAGGGTGAGGACATGGCTGCTTTGCGTTCCAGGGACCTCCATCCCGTGCTACCTGCCCTGGAGAACATGGCTGCCTCCTGGAAGGTCAAGTTCAAAGGTCATCTTCTGTGTGCCACTTTGCTGGATGAGTCTGCAGAGGTCACAATATTAGCCAGAGCCTGCTTGTTTCTGGAAGTACTGCTGTTCCTTTTACCTGTATGTACTCTTTCCTTCCCTGTCTACAGCTAAAGTTTTCTTTTAGGATCCCGGATTCTTCGTCTGTATCTCTTTACCATTGCTTCCTGTGTCTGCCTGCCTCAGCTTGTACATCCTAAGATAGAAATCAGGGCACAGTTTTAATTTTTATTAAAGTTATTCATTCACATAGCTCCAAGAGTCAAATAGTGGTGCAAAATTTATGAAAAACTCTCCCTCATCAGAGCTCTCCCCTTTCAATTTTATTTTATTTTTTTTTTCGCGATACGCGGGCCTCTCACTGTTGTGGCCTCTCCCGTTGCGGAGCACAGCCTCCGGACGCACAGGCTCAGCGGCCATGGCTCAAGGGCCCAGCCGCTCCGCGGCATGTGGGATCTTCCCGGACCGGGGCACGAACCCGTGTCCCCTGCATCAGCAGGCGGACTCTCAACCACTGCGCCACCAGGGAAGCCCTCCCCCTTCAATTTTTATGGCTCATTCTTTGGGCATCTGCCATAATTTCCTAGATAATATTGTTTTATTACTACTTCACGATTTTTCAGTTTCAGGGACTATTTATTATCGTCTTCCCCACTCCAACAACCCACTCACCCTCCTGGCCCCCATCCTCCCAATATAACGATACAATAATTTGGTTAGACCAGCAGTCAGTGTTTACATTATTACCTCCAGGTAAACACTATTCCCATGTGTTTACACTATAAGCTACGGGATGTACTATGATTTCTTCTTTTCATGCATAAGTTTTTATTTTCCCTGGAGTTAATAACCATGCCCCCTCACCCCAACTCACTTAGTATTCTTTGTACTCAATGCAAAACTCTTCCAGTTGTTGAAATCTCCCCTCAATACCTTTAGATGATGTTCTTCCAATTTCATTTTCTTGAAGCAATCTCTCCTGGAGCTTCCTGACCTAATTGGATTTAGGCTGCGTGCCCTCTAGGCCTGTTGTATTGTTTTTAATCTGGCAATCTCCCTTCACCAACATCCTGGGGGATTCTCTACACCGCTCTCCTGAGTCAGATTCCTCTTTCCTGTTTTCAGCCTTTTGCTTGGTTTACAAACTTATTTTGGTGAAACACATCCTCCAGTAGCCTCTAAAGTACATGAAAAAAATTTTTTTGATCAAAGATCATTTAAGTGACATAAACTTTTTTTTTTTTAACTTTCAAACTTGATTGATAGTTTGGTTGGATATAAAATTTTAAGTTGTGGGTAATTTTCTTTCTTTTTTTTTTTCTTTTGGCCTTGCCACTCAGCATGTGGGATCCTAGTTCCCCAACCAGGGATCAAACCTGTGCCCCCTGCAGTAGAAGCGCAGAGTTTCAACCAATGGGTCGCCAGGGAAGTCCCAAGTTGTGGGTAATATTCCTGCAGAATTTTGAAAGCATTGCTTAAGTGTCTTACTTCCACTGCTTCTGTTGAGACATTCAAGCCACTTTAATTCCTGACCTAATCCCTCTCCCTTTGGTGAGATCTCTTTGTCTTCCATGTTCTGAATTATAACGATTTGTCTTGATATGGGTCGTTTATTTTCATCCATTATGTCAGGTGCTCAATGGGCCCTTTTAATTTGGAAGTGCATGTCCCTCAGTTTTGGAAAAGTTTCTTCAAGTATTTATTTGATCATTTCCTCCACTCCATTTTCTCTTTTTTCTGTTTTTGTTTTTTCCTAGAACTTGTTTTTTTCATTTATGAAACAGCGAGAGTGATACCAACCTCAGACGACCATTGCAAGAGTTAACAGACATAGCATTTAACAGGTTCAGCAGGGTGCTCCCTACATAGCAAAGCTCAAGAAAATGGTGACCACTGACCATGATTTTTATGGACATGAAGATGCTTTGTACCCTGTTAAGTACTTGGTGGGCATCACCTTTTGGACAGCCCAGCATCTAAATCCCCCCTTCCTCCATTGAGTGAAGGCTTCTCCTTGCCTCCCATTCCTGAGGGCAGGACTTACAGACCCTCACTATCCCTGTCCCCTGGTCCCTGGTGGCTGTCATGACCAACTGCATGCTCCTGCATGCCCTCCTTATTTTGGCAGCAGGGACTAAGGAAGCACCAGACCCACTGGCACAGTGCCTCGGATCCTAATCAGACCCAACTGGCTCTCTGCTGCCATTCGCCCTTGGGCTTTGCCACAATTTTCTCATTGTGGGTTTTTAGCCTTCGTGATGATTCTGTGAGCTGCCTGATATGTTTCCAAAAACAAAACAAAACAAAACTTTTCCACGTCATTAGCAGGATTTGGTTTCTATTTCTTGTTACCAGGAACTCTGATGAATAAACCTGATTTATTCAGGTTTAAGGCAAAGCAAGTTATCAAAACAAGGGCAATGAAGTTTGAAACGCCAATGGGACTAGGAAACAAAGTGGTCCCACCTGCTCTCCTGGTTAATCTCATGTGTTAAGAACAGGCAACTTGTGAAAAGTGAAAACAAATGGTCAACAAGACGTTGAGCCTCAGGAGAAGACAAAGAACTCCGAATTAAAATAGATGTTTTCTCCTGTCCTATTAGCAAATGCACCTACATACAAGGGTGTGTGTGTGTGTGTGTGTGTGTGTGTGTGTAATTAAAGTGTAATAGGGACTTCCCTGGTGGTGCAGTGGATAAGAATCCACCTGCCAATGCAGGGGACATGGGTTTGATCCCTGGTCCGGGAAGATCCCACATGCTGTGGAGCAACAAAGCCCAGGCGTCACAACTACTGAAGCCCGCGCACCTAGAGCCTGTGCTCCGAGACAAGAGAAGCCACCGCAATGGGAAGACCGTGCACTGCAATGTGGAGTAGCCCCTGCTTGCCGCAACTAGAGAAAGCCCACGTGCAGCAACGAAGACCCAATACAGCCCAAAATAAACAAAACTAAATCTTAAAAAAAAAAACCCCAAACAAAACAGAAAAACAAAAATAAAAGTGTTATAGCGGCTGTGGGCAGGGGAGCAAAGTGTCCCACCCACGTCACAGACAGTGCTAGCCCACCATCCCAAGGGAGTCTAAACAAGGGTCGTGACCTCACCAGTGGAGAAACACTTTAAAGATCACTTGCCACTGCCTTGAGCAGTTTTGCTATAGGACAAGATGGGGAACAGTAATCACTACCACGTGCATGGATTTGTTGGGAAGTACGACTTGGCTGTGCCTTTAAAAAAATTGTGATAAAATATACATAACATAAATTTACCATGTTAGCCATCTTTAAGGGTACAGTTCAGTGGCATTCCACACACTGACGTTGTTGTGCGGCCGATCTCCAGAACCCTTTCATCTTGCAAAACTGGAATTCTGCATCCATTAGACAATAATTCCTCATTCCCCACTCCCCTCAAGCCCTGACTACCGTAATTGTACTTTCTGTCTCTATGAATTTGACTGCTCTAGGTACATCCTGTAAGCAGAAATCATACAGTATTTGTCTTATTGCGACTGGCTTATTTCACTTAGCATAATGTTCTCAATGTTCATCCCTGTTGAGGCATATGTCAGAATTTCCTTTCTCTTTTTTTTCTCCAGTTTTATTGATTTAATGGACACACAACACTGTATAAGTTTAAGGTGTACAGAATAATGATTTGACTTGATGAAATGATTCACACATGATGAAATGATTCCCTCTGTAAGTTTAGTAAACGTCCATCATCTCATATAGACACAAAATTAAAGAAATAGAAATTATTTTCCTTGTGATGAGAACTCAGGATTTACTCTTAACAATTTTCATATGTAACATACAGCAGTGTTAATTATCTTTATCATGTTGTACATGACATCCCTAGTACTTATTTATCTTATAACTGGAAGTTTGTAACTTTTGACCACCTTCATCCAATTCTCTTTCCCCCACGCTCTGCCTCTGAAAACCACAAGTCTGATCTCTTTCTCTAGGAGTTTGTTTGTTTGTTTGTTTTTTGCAGTAAGCGGGCCTCTCACTGTTGTGGCCTCTCCCGTTGCAGAGCACAGGCTCCGGACGCGCAGGCTCAGCGGCCATGGCTCACTGGCCCAGCCGCTCCGCGGCAGGTGGGATCTTCCCGGACTGGGGCACGAACCCGCGTCCCCTGCATCAGCAGTCGGACTCTCAACCACTGCGCCACCAGGGAAGCCCTGTTTGTTTGTTTTTGAAGCATAATTGACCTACAACACTATGTTAGTTCTTGGTATACAACATAGTGATTCCATATTTCCATGCATTTCAAAATGATCACCATGATGTCCAGTTGTCCTCTGTCACTATACAAAGTTATAACATTGTTATTGACTGTATTCCCTACACTGTGCACTTCATACCCATGACTCATTTATTTTGTAACTGGAAATTTGTACCTCTTCATTTCCCTCACCTTTTTCTCTCCTCCCCCAACGCCCCTCTCCTCTGGCAACCACCTATTTGTTTTCTGTATCTATGACTCCATTTCTGTTTTGTTACGTTTGTTCATTTGTTTCTGTTTTTATTTTTTTAATATTTATTTATTTATTTCCCTGCACCTGGTCTTAGGTGCAGCACGTGGGATCTTCGTTGCAGCATGCCGGATCTTTAGTTGCGGCATTCGGGAACTAGTTCCCTGACCAGGGATCAAACTCGGGCCCCCTGCATTGGGAGAATCAAGTCTTAACCACTGGACCACCAAGGAAGTCCCTGTTTTTAGATTCCACATGTAAGTGAAATCATACAGTATTTGTCTTTCTTTGAATTATTTCACTTAGCATAATACCCTCTGGGTCCATCTATGTTGTTGCAAATGGCAAGATTTCATTCTTTTTGTGGATGAGCAGTATTCCGTTGTATAGATACACCACACCTTTATCCATTCATCCACCACTGGGCACTTGGGTCCCTTCCACCTTTTGGCTATTGTGAATAAAGCTGCTATGAATGTGATCATACAAATATCTGTTAATTCATAGCCTGGGTGTCAACTCAGATCATCTTCCTTTGAGACTTAAATAAAGTCAACTTGAGGTACACCTACAGCCCTCCACCCCTAAAAGAAAAAAGAATGGACGCCTTCCTTGATGTTGTCACAGTACCTAGGAGCCCCCTCCTGCCTTCCAGAGACCACAATGACACCATTTTTGGAGTGCTAGGTGCTGTACTAGGTGCTAGGTGCTTCACAGCTCTTACCTCTTTTAGTACTGATGGCAGCCCTGCAAGGTAGAGAAGGACCACTGCTGACCCATTTGGGCCTTTTTACAAATTAGGTCTAGATGCTCCTTCTTCCTGGCAGATCCATAGATCGGCAAGCAGAGCAGGGTCTAGATGGAAGTGTCCACTTGGGTCTTCAGCATGGCCCCCTTGTGCGAACCACAGCCAATTATATATACAACACAATTATATATGAGGGCCCTGAGGCAGGTACAGTGGGCAACTGGGTAAGCCGGGTTTATGGATGAGGAAAGTGAAGCATGGAGGTGAAGGAGTTCGCCTGAGGTCATAGGGAGCCAAGGCAAGCTTAGAGCAGAACGAGGCCTGCTTTAAAATGTAGACTTTATTTAGGTATGATGAGGCCAGCAGATCAGGAGACGATTGTTATTGAAAAGATAGTACATGTACAGCACGGTGACTATTCTTCATAATACTGCATTGCATACTTAAAAGTTGCTAAGAGGGAATTCCCCGGCGGTCCAGTGGTTAGGACTCCACGATTCCATTGCCGGGGGTTCGGGTTTGATCCCTGGTCAGGGAATTAAGATCTCACAAGCTGCGCGGCGCGGCCAAAAAAAAAAAAAAAGTTGCTAAGGGAGTAGACCTTAATAGTCCTCATCACGAGAAAAACATTTTTTTTCGTAACTATGTATGGTGACAGATGTTAACCAGACTTATTGTGGTGATCATTTTGCATACACAGTCATCCCTCAATATTTCCTGGGGATTGGTTCCAGGACCCCTGAGGATACCTAACTCCACAGATGCTCAAGTCCCTTATATAAAATGGCACAGCATTTGCATATAACCTACACATATCCTCCTGTATACTTTATTATTTGTTTATTTATTTAAAACATTTATTTATTTATTTTTTTGGCTGCGTTGCGTTTTCGTTGCTGTGCGCGGGCTTTCTCTAGCTGTGGTGAGCGGGGGCTACTCTCCATTGCCATGCACAGACTTCTCATTGCAGTGGCTTCTCTTGTTGCCGAGCGTGGGCTCTAGGCAGGCAGGCTTCAGTAGTTGTGGCACGTGGCTCAGTAGTTGTGGCTCGCGGGCTCTAGAGCACAGGCTCAGGAGTTGTGGTGCACGGGCTTAGTTGCTCCTCGGCATGTGGGATCTTCCGGGACTGAGGCTCGAACCTGTGTCCCCTGCATTGGCAGGCGGATTCTTAACCACTGGACCACCAGGGAAACCCCTCCTGTATACTTTAAATCATCTGTAGATTACTTATAATACCTAATACAATGTAAATGTCATGTAAATAGTCGTAAATACAACGTAAATGCAATGTAAATAATTGCTGGTGCAGCAAATTCAAGTCCTGTTCTTTGGACCTTTCTGGAATTTTTTTGTGTGTGAATATTTTTGATCCATGGTTGGTTGAATCCATGGTTGCTGAACCCTTGGATACAGAGGGCAGACTGTATACAAGTATTGAATCATTATGTTGTACACCTGAAACTAATATAATGTTATCTGTCAGTTAAACCTCAATTAAAAAAAAAGAAAGAAAAGATGGTATGTTACTCACAGTTCCCAAGAGGAAGGGCCACACCATGCAGGGTCACGCCAGGCAGCACCAGGGTCAGTCAGTCAGGAGGCAGGATGGCGGAGGGAACATGGGCAAGAGCCTTTATTGTGGTTTCTGCAGGAAACACAGGTGAGACAAATATACAGGCATAGGACTGACTAGTTTGAATAATTTCAGTGGGCTCTGGGGCATAGGGCCACCCCTAGTTGTCTGATACCTGGCTCTGGGATGATTAGGACAGGGAAATAGTCACCTAGAGTGTGAGAGTTTGTAAGGTCTTGATAAAGAGGATGGTTGGTGTATGGGCTCTGAATTGACTAGTTTGCACATAGAAGGTGTACTCACTGGAGAGCCCTCTACTGTCTGTCGGAATTGGCTACTCCTGAGAAGCACAGTCTCTTCAGGGTCAGCATAGGCCCCATGATGTCAAAGCATCAGAATAAGAAGAGATGGTTCCTACAAGGCTGATGCTCAGGGTCTTAATCACTTTGCCTTCCCTCCTTAATACCTTCTCTCATTGATGGTTTTGAAATTTTACTCTTTTTTCCTTTTGGCTGTGGAACTCTTTCTCCAAATGAAATCTTGAGGCTGTCCAATTTATTAAAGACTGCTACTCTGATGCTGACAGACGGTAATTGGACTTATTGTGATCATTTCATAATGTATAAAAATATAGAATCATTAGGTTGTACACCTGAAATGAATACATTGTAAGTCAATTATATTTCAATAAAAAAAAAGAATGCTGCTGTGGCTGGTGGGCAGGGGTAGGAGGGCACAGTATGAAGCCCCCAGTACTTTGCACCTGCTCATTTCGGAAGCAGCCTTAGAGGCCCTGCTGGCCCCTCTTATACAGAGCAGAAGGGGTGAGAGGAGGCTGGCCAGGAGGCAGATCCTAGAGTGGCCACTAAGGCTGTGTGACCTTGGGGTAGTAATTTCCCTCTCACTCTCTTTTATTTATTTATTTATTTATTTTAATTTATTATTTAGCTGTGCCACGCAGCTTGCCGGATCTTAGTTCCCCGACCAGGGATTGAACCCGGGGCCATAGCAGTGAAAGCGCCGAGTCCTAACCACTGGACTGCCAGGGAAGTCCATCTCACTCTCTTCTTTAAAACAGCTTTATTGAGATATCATTCACACACCTTACAATTTACCCATTTAAAGTATACAATGAAGTGACTTTTAGAATACTCAGACTTGTGCATCTATCACTGCAATCGATTTTAGAATATTTTCATCACCCCAAAAAGAAACCTCATACCCATTAGCAGTCACCATCCAACCTTCCTACCCCCTCAGCCCTAGGCAACCACTGATTCACTTTCTGTCTTTATAGATTTCCCTATTCTGGACATTCCATATAAATAGAATCATTTAACATGTGGTCGTGTGTGATCCTTTGTGAGAGGCTTCTTTCACGTAATGTTTTCGAGGATCATCCACATTGTACCATGTGTCAGTACTTCATTCCTTTTTGTGGCAGAATAACACTCCACTATGAGTATGTCACATTTTGTTTATCTGTTCATCCACTGATGGACATCTGGGTTCTTTCCACTTTTTGTCTATTACGGATAACGCTGCCATGAACATTCATGTACAAGTTTTTGTGTTAAAATATTTTTGAATTCTCTTGGGGATATACCTAGGTGTGGAATTGCTGGGTCATGTGGTAAACCTATGTTTAACCTTTTGAGCAACTACCAGACTTGTTTTCCAAAGTGGCTTGTTATGGACTGAATGTTTGCCTGCCCCCCACAATTCATATGTCGAAGCCTTAACATATTAGAAGGTGGGGCCTTTGGGACATAATTAGGTTTAGATGAGATCATGAGGGTGGTGCCCCCATGATGGGATTACTGTCCTTTTAAGAAGAGGAATAGACACCAGAGCTTCCTCTCTCCACCACGTGAGGACTCGGCAAGAAGGTGGTTGGCTGTCTGCAAATCAGCATGACGACCCTTATGAGGAACTGAATATGCTAGCACCTTGATCTAGGACTTCTCAGTGTCCAGAACTGGGAGAAATGAATGTCTGTTGCCTAAGCCATACAGCCTGTGGGTTTTTGTTGTAGCAGCTCAAGCTAAGACACAGCTGTGTATGAAGTTTCCAATTTCCCCACCAGCAGTGTATGAAGGTTCCAATTTCTCAGCTTCACAAACGCTTGTTACCCTTCGTCTTTTTGACTGTAGTCATCTTAATGGGTGTGCGGAGGGATTTCAGTTTGGGTTTGCATTTTCCTGGTGGCTCGCCTTCCCTCTCTTGAGCCACACCCTCCTCCTTTGCTAAGACAGGATCTAGAGGTTCTTCAAAAGTCCTTCTGGGACACCAACGTAAAGCAATTATACTCCAATAAAGATATAAAAAAAAAAAAAAAGTCCTTCTGGGGATTTCCCTGGTGGTCCAGTGGTTAAGACACCGCGCTTCCACTGTAGCGGGTGTGGGTTCAGTCCCTGGTCGGGGAACTAAGATCCCCCATGCTGTGTAGCACGTCCAAAAAAAGTAAATAAATTTTAAAAAATTAAAAAAAACCCAAGTCCTCCTGGCTTGACATTCTGAGTTCTTTATGTGTTTCCTTTAGAACCCTGAAGATCCACTGCTGTGGGTGGGATTAGAGAGTGGGGTGAGGGAGAGGAAAAGGAAGAGACAGGCTGTGATAAGAGCGCTTAGAAATCCTCCTAAAGAGCTGTGGTCACAGGATACCAGAGGTAGCATCACGTTTGCCTTCATCCAGTCCAAAGTGCCAAGCTATTTTATAGGTGAGGAAAGTGAGGTCCAGAGGGGTGACAGTTACCTAAAGGTGCTCAGCACGTCAGTGGCAGATCAGAGAATCCAGACTTGCTTCGGGGTGCTGGAGAGCCCTGGGTTTGATTCCCACTGATCTGTGTGACTGTGGGCCACTTTCTGAACCACAGTTTCCCCATCTATGTAATGGGGATAATACCTACTTTATGGAGTTGTTTTGAGGATATAAAATATTTAACATAGTAAGTGCTCTGTAAATAACTTATTTCATTTTGGAATTTTTTTTTAAAGTAAGTTTCGTTAACATCCATCACCTTACATCATTACAATTTTCTTTCTTGTGATGAGAACTTTTATTTTTTTTGAGATTAACTTTATTATACATCATTACCAAACTTTTATCATTATTTTTTGTTAATTAATTTATTTATTTTTGGCTGTGTTGGGTCTTTTTTGCTGCGTGCAGGCTTTCTCTCTAGTTGCGGCGAGCGGGGGCTACTCTTCATTGTGAAGCATGGGCTTCTCACTGCGGTGGCTTCTTTTTGTTGTGGAGCATGGGCTCTAGGCGCACGGGCTCAGTAATTGTGGCTCGTGGGCTCTAGAGTGCAGGCTCAGTAGTTGTGGTGCACAGGCTTAATGCCTCTGCGGCATGTGGGATCTTCCAGGACGAGGGCTTGAACCCATGTCCCCTGCATTGGCAGGCGGATTCTTAACCAGTGCGCCACCAGGGAAGTCCCTAATTTTGGAATATTTAATATCTACATACCTATAATAAAAGAAATTCAAATAATATACAAAAGAGCATACAGTGAAAAATCTCTCTCCTCCACCCCCTTCTCGGGAGCCACCACTTTTACTAGTTTCCTGTCTTTTCTTTCAGATATATTCTGTGCATACAATAGAAGTTATTTACCACACGGGTCCCTTAGAGTCGGTGGAGATTATTAACTTGCTGCCTTTTTAAGCTGGTCTTTCCCACCCTGGCCCTTCACCACCCCCCTTCTCCTGCCAGCACACAGAACTGTGGGGCTCCCTTATTTGTCCAGCTCCCCTTTCCCAAGCCCCATCCACCTGGTAATGATTTCCTAGAGAGTCTCCCAGGGGTCTCCATGGGGACGTTTCCTGCTCCAATCTCCATGGCAACTCTTCTGGTTGCCATGGTGACACTTAAGTGATTATTTGGAGACCCTTAAATAAATCACCCACGGTGGTATATGCTAGAAGCATTTGGCTCCGGCTCTTATGTTTGGGGCCAGGCTTGGGGCCCAGGCCTGCAGGCAGAAATGGGAGGAGGGGAGGAGGCGGTGGTCCGGGCCCCTCGCCCTTGGTTCTAGCGCTACGAGGGGGCCTCCCTCGGCAAAGGTGGACTTGAGCCTTTGGGAAGTGGTGCAAGGACAAGCAGCAGTCAGGCTCCTGCAGTCCCTGAATAGATCCTGCAGCAAACAGGAGATGCTTAATGGGACTGGGGGCTCAGGACGAGGAGCAGCTGCGAGGAAGCTGGAAAGTGACAGAGCAGGGATTCAAGTCCACGCTTGCTGGGCTCCAAGGCCCTCACTCCCTGACTCTACTGAGAGGGAATTTCAGATTGAATCTACCCCACTTATTCAAAGAATATTTTTAGGGAATTCCCTGGTGGTCCAGTGGTTAGGACTCTGCAGTTCCACTACTGGGGGCACAGGTTCTAGCCCTGGTTGGGGAACTAAGATCCCACATGCTGAGCGGCACGGAAAAAACAACAAAAAAACCACAATATTTTTAAAGCACCTACTACATGCCAGGTACTGTGCTAAGCATTGGGGTTACAGCAGCGAATAAAACAAACAAAAATACCTGTCCTTCTGGAGCTTACATTCTACTGGGGGAGATATAATTAGCAAAATACTTAACTCTGTAGGCTAAACGGTGGTCTAAGCGCAGGGTTAGGGAAAGGGGCTAGGGAGTGCCAGGAGCGCAGGGTTAGGGAAAGGGGCTAGGGAGTGCCAGGATAAGCGGTGGCATGCACCGCCACAAGGGCTGGGGCTCCTGGGGCCCGGCTCTTGGGACAGCGGTCTTGGGACAATTCTCCCAAGGGACTAAGAATGAGGTTTGAGAAGAAGTGGTGAAGAATGGAGGCTCCATCAGTTGTGACCGGCTCCTTCCATGTGTTCTGGCAGCACAGCTAACAGTTTAGTCTTCCAGTTTCCTGGATGCCTCAGAAGATGCATTAAAGCAGACAGGCATGGCTGAGGGTTTAATGTCCATTTTACAGACTGGGAAACTGAGACCAAAAGGAGGAAGCAGCGTGCCTAAGGCAGTGCTGCTAATGTCAGGCAGAGTGAGGACTACAGCTTGAGTCTTGGAGAGTCCAGGAGTATTTCTGCTGGACCAATGGATTTATCGGCAAACCTGCAAATTCATACCTACCCTGAGTACTGTTTTACAGAAAGCTGAAAAAACCACTTGTCTTGAGCACCTGGGAGACTGGTGGAGTCTATCTGGGGAGTCCGGTTTATTTTATTTCTAACGTCAACCTCAAGTGGTATGTGACGGCTCGTTCTTCAGCAGTGGTGCAGACGGAAGGGCGCAGTGGCATGATTCTTCTCACTCCTGGCTTCCCCTCCTCAAGGAAATGGAGAAGTTTGGAAGCACAGGTCCAAGGCACACAGTGTAGAGAGTGCATACCAAATGTTACTCTGTGCCAACAAGCTTCCTAAGGAGGCGGTGAGACGAGTCCTTCTACACTAGCCTCTCTCTGACTTCTCTGAGCGTAGATTATCCACCTTTAAATAGGCCTTGGGACCAATTCCCTGGTGGTCCAGTCATTAGGACTCTGTGCTTTCACTGCTGAGGGCACGGGTTCAATTCCTGGTCGGGGAACTAAGATCCCATAAGCTGTGTGGTGAGGCAAAAAAAAAAAAAAGAAAAAAAAAAAATAGGCCTTGGGTTTGGGGCCAGGTTCAGAGGCAACAGAAGATGATTTCAGGCGAGTTTAAGCCTCAAGAGGTGTTCACTGCAAGTTCCTCAGACAGTGAGTAGAGGAGCTGAGTGGGCAGCTTCAGGAGGGACAGGAGGCCGTGGGCACTCTCTGGGGCCTGGCCTCGGCTCAGAGCCCAGGTCAGAGCTCCTGGAGATGAAGTGGCTGGTCTCCCACTGGCGGCCCTTGGGGGGCCAGGCTCCCTCCTTCCACAGGCCTTCCTGCACACTGGCCCCTCTGCATGGAAACGCTCATACCCTTGCTCTGCTCATCCTTCAGGAATCCGCTTTGTCACTGCTCACAGAGGCCTCCTCTTCCTTCTCCATCACTGCAGCTGTCTCCTCGATTCTTAGCGCGGTTTGTAATTGTCCATTTGTTTACTGTCTCATCCAGACTGCTTTTCAATCTGAATACAGTATCCCCTAACCACATATGGGCTCTGAGAACTTGAAACTTGAGATGTGCTGTTAAGAGTAAAACATACACTGGATTTTGAAAACTTAGTATGAAGAGTGTAAAATACCTCATTCATTTTTTTTTTTTTTTGTGGTACGCAGGCCTCTCAGTGCTGTGGGCTCTCCCGCTGCGGAGCACAGGCTCCGGACACGCAGGCTCAGTGGCCATGGCTCACGGGCCCAGCCGCTCCACAGGCTGTGGGATCCTCCCGGACCGGGGCCCGAACCCACGTCCCCTGCATCGGCAGGCGGACTCTCAACCACTGTGCCACCAGGGAAGCCCCATTCATAATTTTTATATCGATTGCATGTTGAAATATTGTGGATATGTTGAATTATGTAGATTATTAAAATTAAGTTCACAATTAAAAAAATGTGGATACTAGAAAATTTTAACTTACATATGTGGCTTCTATTATATTTCTGCTGGATAGTGATGTGACTACATTAATTCCGTAAGGAAAGGAGTCATGGAAGTGTTCACCACTCAATACCCTGCACCTGGTACTGGGGCCAGGGCATAGTAGGTGAGCAATAAACAGTGTTATTTATTGAATGAACGCTTGACCGTTACATTTTCCATCAGTCTAGAGACATTTTGAACCGTCTGCTAAGGAATGTGATCTAATTTAAATGTCAGATTTTTTTTTTAATATTTATTTATTTGGTTGCCCCGGTTCTTAGTTGCAGCACACAGGATCTTTGTTGCCACGTGCAGGATCTTTAGTTGTGGCATGTGAACTCTTAGTTGCAGCATGTGGGACTAGTTCCCTGACCAAGAATCGAACCTAGGCCCCCTGCATTGGGAGTGCAGAGTCTTAGCTACTGGACCACCAGGGAAGTCCCTTAAATGTCAGATAATTAAACAACAAAAACTCAGGCATAAAATTTGCAAGAAAGGGAAAAGAAAGGGGAGAGTGAAGGGCCGGCGCAGGGGGGGTAGGGGTGGTGTCTCAGTCCCTTTTGAAAAGGAAGAGGTTCCATGGTTGCACCCCCCAGCAACATTCCAGTTCTGAGGGGTTTAGGAAAATTTCCCAACTTTTGTCAAGCAAAAACAAAAACAAAAAGTCCTGATACTCCACAGGCAGACACAATTGTTGCCTACTTCTGCTCCTCTCCATGCTTTTTGCTAACAGAAGCCCCTACATGGCCACCCAGAACCCAAAGACCATCTTCCAGCCTCCTTGGGAACTCGGTTTGTCTAGTTCCACCTGAGGGGATGTAAACAGAAATGCCAATTTAACTTCTGGGAACTTTCCTTCAAGGGAAGTGCTATGCTTCTTTCCCCCTTTCTTCTGGCTCTAACGCCTAGTGCTCAAGCAGCCACCTTGGACCATGAGGAAGGAGGGCTGGGCCGTATCCTAGGGCTGGGGAAGGGGAGGTTGGGAGGGGCCTGGGTCCCCCACAGCTTTGTGAAACTGCTTTATCAATCCTGGAACGCCCTCTCTGGTCTTTTTATGTCGGAAAAGAGAATCATAAGTATTTAAGGCAGTGTTAACTTTTTTTTTTTTTTGGCCACGCCTCACGGCATGTGGGATTTCAGATCCCTGACCAGGGATGGAACCCGACCCCCTGCAGTGGAAATGCAGAGTCTTAACCACCAGACCGCCAGAGAAGTCCCAAGGCTGTGTTAACTTAGATTTTTTCTGTCAACTTATCCTGATAACGATGTCCTCCTCCCTGAATATCTGGTGCCTACTTGATTTATGTTTATATAACTGGAAGGGATCACTCAGCTATTTTCAGGACAGGACACTCATCACTTTCCAGAACAAAGTCTGCTCCGAGATGACTTGATTCCTTTACCATCAGATATCGATTAAAAAAAATAATAAAAAAGGCAATACCTAAGTACTTAAGTACCTAAGTACAACAGTAGAAAGGAGCGGAAAGTAAGTCCCTCATGCCTCTACCCGTCAGTCTTCCAGTTTCTATCCCCAGAGGTGGCCATTATTACCAATTTCTTAATATATTCTTTGCTGATGATTTTTCAATGGCAACCTCTCTTTTAAAGAGAGGGACACCCTGTTATACAATACACCTATGTAAATAAATATGTCAATATCCACATCTCTGTATAAAAAGTCTGAGTTATTTTGGACTTACTACCCACAACCCTTCAAATGAGATCACATTTACTTCATGGCCTAAATGCAAATGTTCAAGCCCTCAGCCACATGACTGCCAAACGTCTGTTCCCTTCCCTAGCCTTCTTTGTCCCTCGTGTGAAATACTTCCTGGGATCTAACTGAGCAGAGAGTGAGGCAGGAGTTATGTCTAGGGAGACCCTATTTCCAAGGCCGCAAAAGACAGATCCATCTGAGTGAATTAAAAAGGGTCAGAGGACTGGGTTTTACTTGTGAATTCGCAAATCATATTTTTCAGTAAAAATAGTGATAGTCACCATAATTGCAAAAGTACTTAATGAGCATGTATTCTGTGCCAGGCACTGTACTAAGACCTTATATGCATAATCATGTTGAAACTCACAATGACCCTATCAGTTAGGTACCAATAAATGGCATTCCTATCTTATAAATGAGTGAGGCAAAGAGGTTAAATCATTAGCCCAAGGCCACCGGATAAAAAGCGGAAATTTTGATTTGAATTCCGACAGTCTGAACCCAGGCTCTTAACCACAAGATGACCCTGACAACCTGCTCAGATGGTAAACCCCATGCATGCAGGGACTTTCTCTGAGGGCTCAGGACACCACCTGGCACAGAACAAAAGCATAATATCCACTTATTAACTCTATGTTGGGGGTGGGATAAGGATAGCTGCATCCTTTCCCAGTAACTACAGGCTCACATCCTCTGCTCAGGGCACACCCTCCAAAATCCAGGCCCAAGGAAGGCCAGATGGGGCATGGAGGGCCTATATGAAAGGGTTGGAACCTGAGGGCTGGGCTGGCTCAGAGGGACCATTCTCCGCCCTGGTGAGGCCTGATGTACTGAGCCTGCCCAAAGGAGCCAGGCCCTCAATTCTGCATTAAAAAAAAAATTTTTTTTTAAATTGGAGTATAGTTACTTTACACTGCTGTGTCAGTTTCTGCTGTACAGCAAAGTGAATCAGCCATATATCTATATCTATATCCTCTTTTTTGGATTTCCTTCCCATTTAGGTCACCACAGAGCATCGAGTAGAGTTCCCTGTGTTATACAGTAGATTCTCATTAATTATCTATTTTATATGTAGTTATCAATAGTGTATATATGTCCATCCCAATCTCCCAATTCATCCCACACCCCCTTCTCTACATCTGTTTCTGCTTTGCAAGTAAGATCTTTACCATTTTTCTAGATTCCGCATATATGCATTAACATATGCTATTTTTCTTACTTCACTCTGTATGACAGTCTCTAGGTCCATCCACGTCTCTGCAAATTGCACAATTTCGTTCATTTTTATGGCTGAGTAATATTCCGTTGTGTATAGGCACCCCATTTTCTTTATCCATTCATCTGTTGATGGACATGTAGGTTGTTTCCATGTCCTGGCTATTGTAAATAGTGCTGCAATGGACATTGGGGAGCATATATCATTTTGAACTATGGTTTTCCCTAGATATATGCCCAGTAGTGGGGTTGCTAGGTCATATGGAATTTTGCAGCTTTAACCCTACCCTGTGCTGGACACATTTTTATCAAGTTTGCTCCACCCCCTTCTGCTGAAGAATTCTTTTTAGATGCATGAGTATCAGATTTACCTGTTTTGTCTACTGCTGTACCTATGACAAGACTCTGGACATAGCAGGCCTTTACTAGTCGAATGAATGAAAGAACAGTTAAGCTAGACACCTGATCCTGGTCAGGTGGCATCTTTAGGCCACGGGTGTGGGGGACACTTTGCTGCATCCCGCTGGGTTTGAATTAGCTACACTGTGGGCGGGGGGCGCTGGGTGCTCACTGCTTACCTCTAGAGGCTGGCTTGTGGCGGGAACATTAATTATCTTGGGAGTTACAGCTCACATGTATCCCAATCACCCTGTTTCACAACCCACAGGGATGAACTGCTACACTTTTTTGTATAACAAGTTTTCTTCTTTTGAGTTTTGGTAGAAAAAGAGAGTTCTGCCAAGAGACAACAAAAATTCAAGAAAAATAATCATTCCATAGTGTCAGATTCAATCAGACATGAATCAATGTGAATACAAATGGATAAACCCTGAAATAGAAACACAGCACTGTAATTTATTTAACTCTGACACATACTCTGAAAGACTCCAGAATGTCTCTTCCACCCCCAAAGGCCTGAACAAAGCAGGGAGAATGGGGGGGTAGGGGGTGGGGACTGTAACTGAGTCAATCGCTATTTCGATCCCCTGGTACGTAGGATGGAAAAAGGGTCAAGAACTGGACAGATCACCCGTCAGAAACATGTGTCTGTTAATGGATGAGACGGAATTTAAATGTTTTTCTTATTTCTTCCAAACAGGTCAGAATAAAACCCTAACCTTCTATTGAGCTCACTCTCGAGAACACACTGCTATCTGGTGTTTGAGTTCGGCGCTTGCACAAAGCCCGAGGCCAGGGCAGGGCAGATGGTCACATTAGGGACAATTTTAACTCCCACCCCTGGGATGCACGGTGGGGAACCTGGAGTAGGGTTTACTGGTCAGCGTTGCCTATGGGCCCAGCAGGGCTGGCAGCACCACGAGGGTATCTCACTCCTCACTGCGGGTGTGCCCCTTCCCGGAACCGCGTGCTGGCCTGAACCTGACCCCGGGCCTGCAGCCACTGCAATTACAGGTCTCATGCAGGAGTCAGGGAGTGCTCGCCGAGGCAGGAGGAGGCTCCTGGCGGTGCTGCCTTTATTTTTATTTAAAAATATTTTTTTGGCCACCCACAACGGGTGGCATGCGGGATCTTAGTTCCCCGACCAGGGATGGAACCCGTGCCCCCTGCAATGGAAAGCGCAGTCCTAACCACTGGACGGCCAGGGAAGTCCCAGTACCGCCTTTATTACTCACAGCAGCACATGGATATCATGGTCCCCCCCCCCCAACTACACGTATGTGTCAAACAGAGCAAGGTGGGCGTCGGTGTTCCCTCCCGCCACCCAATTCCACCCTCCCTGGCCCTTACGTGGATTCCAGCAGTCCTGGATCTGATCAGGCCTGTGGCTTACTTCCCAGGTGAGTTTTCAGGAAGCCAGCCGTGTGGCTCTGTGGCTCTTGGCAGGTTGGGTGAGAGAAGCAGAGTCCGTGGTGAGGCTTCATGGCGCAACCCTGAGCGTGTTAATAGACTCAACACTTCGTCTTCAACCAGGCCACCTTAGTTCAGAGATGTGTGTGGGGGGGGGGCTGAATGTGAAAAATGGCCTTTTTTCACATCACTGGCACCCTAAGAGAAGTCTGTAGGTTAACCTCATGGGCGTGGGGATCAAACTAATTTTAACAGAATTTAAGCCTGAGCATTGCTGAAAAGTCACTCAGGTCAGGAATTCCTAACTCAAAATCACGTCAGTATGGGAGGGAAAGCACTCATCCCAAACACAGACCCAAGAACCAAGGGTTACGCTAAGTCCCTTAGTGGCATTAACTCAGAACCTGGGGAGTCGACTAGGAATGACCAAAGAAGGTAGGTACATTACACTGCTTGAATTCTTCGACTCTCCCCTACTTTTTCTTTTACCACATCCATCTCTTTAATCATCCAAACCATCTTCTTGCTCAACAGATGCCCATCTCTTTGGTTTGTGCTGTTGTTTCTTCCAGTGGCTTGATACACGGAGATGAACAGGCTGTCATTTCAGAAGCAGACCTTCCTTCTCAAGTGCACGGAGCCAGAAAGCAGGGTCAAAGCCCCACTTTTCACTATCGTCTCACTTCCAACCAAGCAGCCTTGGTTTTCCAAGGCCTCATGGGAGGGAAGGAAGAGCCAGAGCGATAAAACTTGGCTCTGGGCAGGGAAGGAAGGAGGACAGGATCCATGGAGCGTTCTCCAGAGGGAGTAGATCTGCAGCTGCCGCAGTTCCTTCTCCGTGGCCCTGGGCCAATCCCCAGGAGCAAATTCAGCACAAAGAACCACCGTCTCCAGAAGAAGCAAAACCCTGTGCTCTCTGAAGACAAGCTACACACATTTCTTTCCTATGTTGCACAAAACCCCCTCATAAGCCTTGAAAAACCCACCCGTGATAGTGCAGTCACTGGCAGAAGCCCAAGCAGGCAGTTAAACATAGGTTTTCCCAGGATGCCCCGTTGGTTCTCTCCTCATAGCCTGACATGTGCTTTCTATTGTCACAGATCTCCTCTTTGAGGAGCCTGCTGTGCCACCTGGGCTGCGTCCCCAACCCTAGCTTGCACCCCCCCCTGTGCAGGCCTTCGCCCTTCCTGTCTGGGTGACCATTTCAGCCCCGAGAGCTGGTGTCTGCTTGCACCCTCTGGGAGGACCCGCTCCCGCCACTCCCCTGGGACACTTTCTAGGCCCCCAGCTCTGCAACTGAGCTGCGTGCTCTTTGGCCGCAGGTGGGAGGGCACACATGCAGATTCCGCAGGAGGGTGTGGATGCTGCCCAGGTGGTGTGTGGGTCTGGACCAGCCTCACTCTTCATCTCTGTGTACACGACAGCGCCCACCTCAGCAGGCCCCGCACTCCAGCGAGGCGTCTCCAGGCCATGAAGGATGGGTTTGCCTCTCGTCATGAGGTTGAGCCCCAACTATGGGGGTCGGAAGTAGACAAAAAGAGGGTAGCTGGGAGGTCTGCAAAAGATGTTTCAGAGCAGCGTGGCCTCATGACAGTTTCAGCTCAGTTACAAATCCTACATGGTCCCATTTGCTTAACCAGTTTTTCCAGTGACGCTTCAAAGCTGGCTTTCTTGGTTTCTATAGCTTCTTGGTTTCAAAATAACAATAAAAACTCCAAATTCTTCAAAGTGGACAAATAAATAATAGTAACAATATTTACATTAGTATGTCACACTTGGAGATTGCAGCATGACTGGGGAACGGAAGAACTGAGAATGTGCCCTGGCCCTGGGGCTTAGACCTGGCTCCCGGTCGGGGTGGGACACCTCTCTGAGTGGACAGAGGGACAGGTGAGGTGGGAACGAGCAAAGATTCTGGGCTGGGGGATCCTCAAGTCCAGGGAGGTGGAGTGGGCAGGAGGTGCTGAGCTGTCCCTAGATTAATTAGGTTTCAAACAAACAGACAAATCCCGGTTCTCCCCAGCAAGCACTGTGCTGTGGTCTGGGTCACTGGGTGAGTTGCTCCCAGGATGCCGGGGCTTCTCTGACTGCCAGCACGGTGGGGATGGCAGGGCCTCGGTCCTGGGGAGCACAAAGCTCACGAGTCAGCTGCTGGCCTCCAGCCCCTTCCCAGACGACAAGGAGCCAAGGTCAGGAACGATCCCCTCTTCCCTGGACTATGTGACAAGGGGGATGTGGAATTCGTTTGTGTCGAAGATCAGGGGCCTCCTGGGAGGGCTTGGGTCCCTGTCAGCCTTGTGGAGCAGCTTGAAGAGCCCGGTGCCAATGTTCATGGGGATCCCCATGATGATGCATTCAGACACCCCTGAAACCAACCAGAAAGGATGTTAGAGGGCTTCTCGACACACGGGTAGGTTTTCAGGACAGAGAGACTACTGACTTGGGAGTCAGAAACTGGGCTTGGAGTCCCAGCCCCACTACACATCGACGGATTGAATCCGGGCTGCTCGCTTCACGCCTCATCTATAGACGCTGAAGGCGTGGCATGGCGCTCCTGGACGGGTTGGGGGAATTCCAGCGAAGGGCAGTGCCCGCTCACAGCCCCACTGCTGGCACAGAGGTCTCTCCATCTGAGCCAAAGGCACCGTGTGGGCCTCACCTTCATGAGCGCTACACTCAGACAGCAAGGATATACTGAATGACACTCAGGAAAGCCCAAGTTTGCCACCCAGCACTTCCTTAACTTAGGGCCCAGGAGACAAGCAAATGGGATCATAGGAAGCAGATGCCAGTCCCCCTGGAGACAGCAGCAGAGACTTGTTCCCTGTGCCCAGGGGTCAGGGCGGCTTAACAGAACCCCAGTCTCGGAGTCCACAGCCTGAATAAGAGACTCTCAGAAGGCAGGGCCCTCGCAGAGTGACAGGAGTAAGGTGACAGTGCAGATTCTCCAAGCTCCTTTTCAGATTTTTAAGATCTAAATGTTGGGCTCTGCGTCAGGCTTCTGGTTTTACAATAAGCAAGTGTGTACCTGCTACGTTCTGGGCTTTGTGCTATCAGGGCACCAGAGAGGTAAACAACCAAACTAAAAGCCAACACGTAGTAAGGGCTGACACTGAGTCACAACATTTAAAGGACCAGGAGATTTCAAAGTTGGGGTAGGGTGACCACGCTAGGTGCCCAGAGGGGTCAGTGGTGGAGAAGGGGCGGTAGGCGGGGCCACAGCAGGGCAGCAGCAAAGACCAGGCCCAGCGTCCTGGTGGTAGAGCTGGGGAGCTGGGTCTTAGCCCTGCTGTCAAGCAGACTCGCTCTTATTTTTGCCTTGGCCTTGCCCTTCTCCGGTCCCAATCTCTGCTCCCTTTTCTTTCCTTTTACCTTTCATTATCTTAAAGAATTATGTAATTTCTCTTTCTCTCTATTTGCAACCTGTGACCCTTGGGAAAGAAAGAGTTAATCTCAGGAGCAAACAATAGGCATATACCGACTGGGGCCCCACCTGACCAGCCTCTTGGGTGGCCAAGGGGAAATGGCCACTAGGAAGCAGAGCTCTGGCGGCGGGGACGAAGGTCAGGCCTGGCATCGCTGTTGGAGCCCCAGGCCCTCACAAACTCCCACCTCAGGCCACAGGGTCTTGCTGCGGCACGAGAAAGGCTAGAGCAAAGTGGGCACTCCGAGTGGGCAGGGGTCTGCTGTGACAGCCGCCCCTCGGGCTCCCTCTCCCCCAGGCCTGTCAGAGAGGCGCTGTGTGGTGGGAGAGGAGGCTAGTGCAGGGCAAGACGCTCACCACAAGCGAGTCAGTTCCCTCGGTCTTCTCACCGAGAAAGGGTTCGATACCTGCGCCTCGCTGATGTGCCGAGACGCCATACAAGGTGCCCGGCGCAGGCGTGCTGGCTGCCTCGCTCAGGAAGTCAGGGCAGCGGGCGCCTGGCGCAGGATCGGAGCGGCCGACTGTAATTCTGAGGACTAGAAAATCCCTACATGCCCAGCGGCGACCCTTTCCCTGTACTGACAGAGAAGCCCTCTACAAATGTGAGGGATGCAGGCTGCCACAGTCAGGCTCTGGAGATAAAAGATAGGTCAGTCCCAATTCCATGATCTGTGACTTTATTCTTAGGTAAAAGCTCTGCCTGCTCAGTTTCTCCACCTCCTGAGAAGCCCCAGGCACGGTCTAAGCTGCATCCACAAAGGCCTCTGGGGAGGCTGCTACGAACACCAAACCTACCACACACGGAGTCCTTCTGCCCGAA
Organism: Stenella coeruleoalba; assembly: GCF_951394435.1. NCBI lineage: Eukaryota > Metazoa > Chordata > Mammalia > Artiodactyla > Delphinidae > Stenella > Stenella coeruleoalba. The sequence goes on along the minus strand of NC_137162.1, from coordinate 55,173,158 downwards.
GTAGGCGGCGTCAAAGAGGTGGTCGGCTGTCTTCTCAAAGGAGGCCAGCATCAGCACGCTCTCCTTCATCTTGGCCAGGCCAAACCTAGTAATGCCCAGGACTTCACCCTGCGCCACGGGAGAGAGAGCCAGACTGGTACTCGTGCCACTTACAAAACGCATGCCCCGCCTTCCCTCAACAGAAGCAGCAAAAATCAGCAGAGCCGCAAGTCACAGTCTCAGGTTTAAACAGGATCCTAACAGCTGTGTGTCCCACCTGTGTCCCTCTGAGGCCATCAGCCACTGACAACACAGATCCCTACACTCACAGCCAGGTGCCACTGGAGCAAAGAATTAAGAACTGAGAAGTAAAGAGTGGATATATGTGTATGTATAACTGACCCACTTTGCTGTACAGCAGAAACTAACACAACACTGTAAATCAACTATACTCCAATAAAAATTAATTAATAAAAGAACTGAAAAGTAGGGAATTCCCTGGCGGTCCAGGGGTTAGGACTCTGCGCTTTCACTGCTGAGGGTCTGGGTTCAATCCCTGGTTGGGGAACTAAGATCCTGCAAGCTGCATGGCACGGTCAAAAAAAAAAAATCCCTGAAAAGTAAAATTAAGAATCTAACTTTTAAAAGTTAGTGTATTTCTGCGCTTCCCTGGTGGCGCAGTGGTTGAGAGTTCGCCTGCCGATGCAGGGGACACGGGTTAGTGCCCTGGTCCGGGAAGATCCCACATGCCGCAGAGTGGCTAGGCCCGTGAGCCATGGCCGCTGAGCCTGCACGTCCGGAGCCTGTGCTCCGCAACAGGAGAGGCCACAACAGTGTACCGCAAAAAAAAAAAAAAAAAAAAGTTAGAGTACTTCTGAAGATGTTTCTTATGGTTCAGAGAACTCAAAACTCAAATAATTTAAAAGCCTCAAGGTAGAAAAAGAATTATGTAAATTTAGGTGCTTTCATTTAAAGGTATGTTATGCCATCATTAAAAAAGTGTATTTATAAAACTATGTAACAACATGGAAAACATTTATAATGTTAAAAAAAAGTCAGAATAAAAATGACATGCTCGGGACCTCCTGGTGGCGCAGTGGTTAAGAATCCGCTTGCCAATGTAGGGGACATGGGTTCAAGCCCTGGTCCGGGAAGATCCCACAGGCCGCGGAGCAACTAAGCCCGTGAGCCACAACTACTGAGCCCACGTGCCACAACTACTGAAGCCTGCACGCCTAGAGCCCGTGCTCCCCAACAAGAGAAGCCACCGCAATGAGAAGCCCGCACACCACAACGAAGAGTAGCCCCCACTCGCCGCAACTAGAGAAAGCTGCGTGCAGCAACGAAGACCCAGCATGGCCAAAACTACCAACCTCAGTTCCCCCCTCAGGTTATGTTAACTTGTTCTTTAACCTGGAAATGGCTACAGAAGAAGTGTGATGAATGGGTTTAACAGGGAATAAACCTCAGTTTGCCATGGAATCCTTGGGCTTTTGGCAATGGCTAGTTTTCTTTTAGGATAAAATTTCTAAAAAGGACAAAAACCATGCTCTGTCTCTTGCCATGAGGTTGAAATTTTCACGCTGGAATTTTACCAGTACACCCAAACCTGACCACTGTACTTCGGTCTTGGGGTAACGGTGGTCATCATAGTTGGGCACGCTATGTGTCCTACAAACTTTGTGCTCCCGAAACTGGGTTTGCGACGCCTGGCTGCCAGGCCCCCACGAACCTTGTAGGTCATGAGGTCGGAGAGCAGCATCACATGCCGCCGGTCAATGCTCATGCCATGGTTGACCATCGTGTACTGGATTTCGTTGATGATAGTCGTCCGGGCAGCTTCGATGCCCAGGGTTTTCTCCACCTGCGGAGGGCTAGGATGAGCAGAGGCAGCCATGCCCTCCTCTACCCTGCAGCTCCCGGCACCCCGTGCCCTTCCCCAGAGATGGGAGTGCAGACCAAGGGCAAACGGCAGGGTCAGAGGAGCGTGCCAGGAGGGAGACGGGACGACTGCAAGGTGCCCCTGGCCGTAAGCAGTACCTCATATGTGTTGTTAGAGGTAGTTCGGGTGCCCTTCACACCGTGGGTGGCCATGACTGCCCGCAGGTTATCACCCTCCACCAGGAGCTTGTACTTCTCCTTTCCGCTCTGCTCGTCGATGTGGATGACAGCTCGGGACACCTCCGGGATGCCCTGCACCACCACCTGGACTCACAGACAGATAAGGCTCCAGACCCCGCAGTGCCTGTGGCCCCCACCCACCCAGGAGCCTGGGAAACCACAGTGGCTGTGAGAACTGGGAACGTCATGGCCTGGGTTTGTGATCTTGATCACCTCATTTTCAGTGGTGATTGTCAGCAACATGCCAAACTTGGGAGTGCCTGTGTGCTGCTCTAGTGGCTGGGGGGAAGCAGAAGCTCAGGGGACCATGCCCCCTTCCACCACCAGTTTTATGAAAGAACAAAGAGAAACCGAACAGGCAGAGTTGGTGAGGCAGTGCTAAGAAGGAAACCGGAACCTGCCTGACTCCTTAGGGGTGTAGCAAAGAAACGAAGAAACAGGGCGCCACCCTCAGTCTCAGCAGTGACAACGCCCTTGTGGCTTCCTGACACCTGACTCTTCAGGTTAGAGGTAAGCGCGGTCCCTCCCTTTATGCATCTCCAGGTATTAGGCCAGACGCGGTCCTGGAGAGGTGACCTGTGTCTCACCTTGGGGAGATCCTCTTTCAGAAACTGCAGCACGTAGTACATGGAGCTCTTGCTGTTCTCTCGGGGGGTGACACACACCACAGCCTCACCATGCACGGCCACGTCGCCAGGCTTCACGCGGAGCTTGGACATGCAGATGGAATACCTCACCGTCTCAGCGTTCACCTGCGAGGGACCGCACGCCCAGGACATTACTAGCAGGGTTTGGAGGCTGCGGTTCCAGGGTTTCTTGGTCTTTTTACATCGTTGCCCCTCTAAGCCTTTTCAGTCATTTTTACCCCATCTCTCTCCACACCACGATATTTTAATACTGGAGATATACTGTGTATTTATGTACCGTAATGTATACCTCTGCCTTATTCATTAAAGAGTAGATCCCCACCCCCCAACCCTTTTGTTGCCATTGCTACCTGTACATAAACACCAACGATAATTAAGCCAGGTCAATCCACTCATCCAAAAACATCTCCTGAGCCAGCAAGGTACTGTGCTGGGGGCCCACAGGTGAGTAAGACACTGCTGGCACTACAGTCCTTCCAGATGCTGTAATGCTGTTATCACAGCAAATGGGTATTATGGCCTGCACAAAACCTCCACTAATTTCCTGTGTGTCCCTGGGTGGCAATGTCTGTGCTGGGGTCAGGCATAGAGAGAAAACATGAAGGTACAACAGACTCACAGAACAGACACTGAGTGAAAGCCTCTGCAGGGTTTCCTGTGCCTTGCATAGCTCTTGACCTAGTTTATCAGCGCCTATCTTGGGGCTAAAAGAGGATGACTTCCTCCACGCGTTTAATTACGTGACTCACTTCCAGCCTCAGAAGTCTGATCCGTTCCAGGGAGAGCTTGACGAGAATAAAGCAATCGTCAGGAAGAAACACTTCTTCAATATACTCTGAAATCTGTGGTGTCAAAAGATCAGAATGTTCATCAGTCACTTTCCCTTCCCTCAGAGCATACAAGGCTCACTCTATTTTTTTAAGGATACAGAGCAGTGTGGACACACTGACTAGTAAATCCACTACAAGTGGTTCTTACGCTTACTGGCGACGCTGCTGGTTTAGTTTTCTTATTATTAAGAGAGATTTCTTCTTACCTCTCCCAAGAGGGTTTTCTCAATTCTCCCTTTCACGAGGCGAGCGTAATCTGCATCGTCGTCCTTGTCCAGCTGTGCTGTGATGATTGGAGTGCTATGGGAAGTAAGGGCAAATGATGACAGCACAAGGAATGAGGCTGTTTGAAGAATACCGCTTTGTTAAGCCCGGGTACCACTTGCAGTTGTAATGTTAACAGCAACCGCAATTTACTGAGCGTTTACTGGAGTCAGGCACGCCACTGAGGGCTTCACATACACGTGCTCATGAGGCAGCCCAATCGATCAGTCACTGAGTGACTTTCAGAACATTCTTCCTGGCCAAGCGAACCTACCTTTTCCTCTTTGGTCCTAATGAGTAGTTATTTCAGTTCTGCTCCCTGAGTAAACTGACCCTTCGTGTTCTGCAGCTTCCTCCACTTCCACTGCCACCCCTACAATCTCCTCTTCAGGACACCTCCACCTCCTCCAACCACCAGCTAGGAGCTTCCATCCTCGCTGTCCTGGACGGCATCCCCCGAACGCACATTCCTGGGAGATCTGACCAACGTAGAGGAGGCAGGCAGAACTCCTACCACCCTGGACGTCTACAGGTGCTGTTCTAGAACCAAGTACAGCTTTCTTTCATTTAATGTTATACTGTCATTTCGTTAGACTTGGATCAGAGGTGAAACGTGATTTTGTCACTGAATGCACTATAAGGTATTTCTGTCTTTCCTAGTCTCACATCACCCACAAATCCTATCATGAAATCACCAGGGCGGGGGTGTGGGCGGACAGGGAGTGTGTCACAGAATATGACCATAGCTCAAGTGGTAGACATGTTAGTCAGGCCTAGTGAGCCTGGGAATAATGACATCAAAAGGATGAAATCTACACTGACACATCGTTCCAAGTTTTCCAGGCATTTTTTTTAGGTTTCTCTCTTTCATGTGACTTGTGGCCATAAAGAACCATTGCATCAATTTTGACTCTATCCAGTTTGGACTTATTTTTTTCCAGTTTGGGTTTTTTAAAAGGCAAGATATGATTAACACAAGCACGTCTCACTCCGGAGTTTGAGAAACTGCCCGCTAGCATCTCTCTCTTTCTCTCTCTCTCTCTCACACACACACACACACACACCCAAGAGAAACACTGTTTCTCAAGGATCATGACAGGTGAGTGTGAGAACAAGAGGGACACGGATGCGGGCACCTGATGGCCTTGGAAGCGTTGATGATCTCTTTGATGCGGGGCACACCCAGGGTGATGTTCATGGAGGCCACGCCCGCGAAGTGGAAAGTCTTCAGGGTCATCTGGGTGCCCGGCTCGCCAATGCTCTGGGCACAGAGTGCGCCCACGGCAGAACCTGGCTCCATCTGTGCCCTGAAAGGACAAGGTAGGGATGAAAAGTCCAGGAAAATTGCTAAGGAGACGGGGATGAAATGTACAGCGTGGGAAATCCAGACAATGATGATGTAATATCTTTGTATGGTGGCAGATGGTAACTAGGCTTACCGTGGTGATCCTTTTGCAATATATAGAAATAGCGAATCGCTATGTTGTGCACCTGGAACTTGCACAGTGTTGTAGATGAACTACACTTCAATTAAAAAGACAAAACCAGGGAATTCCCTGGCAGTCCAGTGGTTAGGACTCCAAACTTTCACTGCCAGGGCCCGGGTGGGCCCAGGTTCAATCCCTGGTTGGGGAACTGGAAGTAGGATCCTGCAAGCCTCACGATGCAAGGGGGGTAAAAAAAAAAGGGGCCAAAAAAGACAAAACCAAAAACTGCTGGGGAGGCTTCTGATGATCTCCTTTCAACAGAAAAAATACGGATGCCATCAGGGCCAGGAAGGAATTGGCAAGGACCCAGGCTAGGCTTGTGACAGAGGAAGAACCTGGCACAAATCAGTTACAGGTGCAGATGAGGGGACATGATGCTCGGAGGGGTTCAACGATGACAGTGAATACTGTGTGGCTACCGGTGGTCGGCGTGGGATGACTGGAGAAGATCTAAGAGCTCTGCTGACAAATGGTACTGAAGGTGGACAGAGCAGCGGGCAATTGCCAAACACATCGGTAGCTTCTCTGTGGGGAGAGGGCAGTCGGAAATTTCTTCGCCGTTATTTCCACATCTTGGAGCACCCAGCCTGTCTACCCACTGACTAGTAAGCGGTGTGGGAGCAGGATTTTGTTTCCTGGGGAAACAGGAAGCATACAAGAGACCCACGTGACAGCCTGGCAGTCTAAGACAGTTAGCATCCTTACCTCATGTACTTGTCCCTACACGTCTCCAGAAACTTTTCTATTTGGGTGGGGGTGATCCGGTCCAACTGGTACAGCACCCGGGGCTGGAAGGAAAAAATCCAAGTATGAGTCAGGGCTGGCAGCAATGGAAAATACCTGTATGTCCTGACACATCTGGGAGGGCCGTTACCTCTGTTGTGCCGTTATCGTTGATGCCATATTTATCTCGGGTTTTCTTGATCTTCTCAGAAACCTCCTTAACGAATTTTTTTATCTCCTGAAAGATTACACAACAAACATCAGATACATATTTCTCAGCAATTTGGATTACATGATTCGTTTTGTAAACTTCAGTAACGTGACGAGTCCGTCCTATTTTAGTGGCAGCTAAACATGACACTGTAAAGGGTCCGAAATGGATACAGGTTCTATTACAAAATGTTTTTCCAAGGAACACGACACACCATCCACACCCCGGACACATCGTTCATTGGTTTAGTGTTTCTAAGGCCTTTTTACCCTGATGATGCTTCATATGTATACAGTGAAGGCAGGATAGCCCTTCCCACTTGCCACCTTCTCGTCTCTCCCCTGGCACACCCTGCTGCCCACATTCACGCAGCCCAGAGTAAGTACAATTGAACCACTTGTACTTTTAGTCTCTGGACTGATAACTTCTTGAGGTTTCTTCTGCACTTGTTCTGGTCAATTTAAATACTACGAAGTATGGTTTTGGAGACACTATGTACATTTCAAACACTTGCCTTCATTTCAAAGGAAACACTCCCAAGTCCCAGCTTTGTCTCTGACCCCCAGCTCTGCATTGGTCCCCCATCATGCTCCCTTCCCCCACACAGTCAGAACTTTGTAAGTCTCCAGGAAACCACTCTCAAAGCTGGAAGTGAAACATCGGCATATCTGCTGTTCCCACTGTATTTAAGAACAGTACTCTACGCCCCGGGACGATGACAAAATGGAGCAAGAAAGAGGTGAGAAGTACATCACGTGGAGGATCCATAGGGCGCGGAGAGACGACAGGCCTACGTTTTCTGGAAACTGCTCTAAGGGGAAACCCATCTGCTTTACAATCTATAGTGTGTCTGTGACATAAACTCAGCCTCAAGGTCGCTCCTAGAACCAGGAGCAGCTAGCATCTCCTCTCGGGGAGTTGTCACGGAGGGTATGGTACGCTTTAATGAACCACACCCATCCATGTCCTGCTGCCAGGGGGTCAGCACCGCGGGACTGACCCTTAGAGCACTTCTCAGGTGAGCTAATGGCACGCCCTGCGCAGTAGCGGTGTCCTTCTGAGGCTGCTCGTCAGCTGCTCTGGTTCGATCCCGGGGCATGTTTGAGAATGTGGGAAAGGGTGGACAGACAGCACTTCCCCTCAGCAGCCCTCCAGGGACTATAATTCCCCTCAATGGTTTTGGACAAATTGTGAGGGCGCTCTGGCCAACTACAGGCATGCAGCTGCTCCCGCGGCAGGCTGAGGGCGGATCCACACACCCGGAGGGACCAGCAGGCGGGCCTGAGGACTGGATGCATGCTGTAGTGGCTGCAAAGCCTCATGAGGTCTTGACTCTTGATTCCGAGGCCGGCTGGGGGGCCCCAGGAAGACCAGCACGCCTGCCCAGAGTCTGCTCAATCTATATCACGTAGCTGAAAACATCACAAGTTTTGTCTGAAACGAATGTTTCAAAAAGCAGACTGAACAGAAGCCCACTTTTGCAAAAACAAAATCCTCTAATGTAGGGGTCCCCGACCCTTGGGCCACGTACCGCTACCAGTCCCCGGCCTGTTAGGAACCAGGCCTCACAGCAGGAGGTGAGCGGCGGGCGGGCAGGCGAGCGAGCGAAGCTTCATCTGCCGCTCCCCATGGCTCGCATTACTGCCTGAACCTCCCCACCCCCGTCCATGGAAAAACTGTCTTCCACGAAACTGCTCCCTGGTGCTGAAAAGGTTGGGGACTGCTGCCATAAGGCACCTACACAGAGCTGAACACTTAACTAGCCAGGTTTTATCCTAACACTGCAAAAATAAATCTCTTTAGCCTCCCCTAGACCAACGAGCAATTTCTAGTTACTATCTTTTCTGAAAGCAAACCACGAAAACTTCTGAGGTCCACATGGTCCATGTCCACAAGCTCTTCTTAGTCAGCTGCTGCCCAGCCTGGCAAGCTCTCCCTGTGGGGCGGCAGGGCACTGGCCGCATTGCTCTAGAGCAGAGGCCACTCGGGCTGAATAAGGTCAGGGGCTTGGTCAAGACAAGAGGCCCCTCTGCAAAGTCAAATGCCTTCTCCACAGTCTGCTCTCAGGGCAGGGGTTTTCTGCAATGTCATCTTTGCCCACTGGGCATTTCAGTCTGTCTCCTAGGAGCCCAGGTGATCAGGGGGCTACGTGGGTGGAATCTACCACATCTTGGCTGCCCCTTGCTCATGAACACAGGTTTCCCATGACTGTCCTTGTTGGTCAACTCTCCTCATTGACAAAGCGTGGAACTACGTGGAGGGTTACCATGCCGCTCAGCCATCATTCTAGGCAGAAAAGACTTTTATTTAAGAAAGGACTTTTACTAATTTACAAGAACTTGAAAATTCTCAAGAGACTCTTTAAAGAGAAACTCTCCAGGCTTACTTATTAATTGCAGGCTTGAGGCCACGTTTTCAGATACAGTTAGTTATTACAAACCACAGGTGGAAATTAGAGCTGGAGAGGGCAGTGGGACAGTCTCTCCTGGTGTGGCTCTGCCTAAAACTGTGAATCTTCAAAAGCGATAACACCCACTTCCACTTAATTTTTCCCCTGTATTATTCAGTATTAAGAACCTCCTTTAAATGGGTGATGTCCTCCCTGAGCCTACGTTGTATCCTTTAGGGCGAACTTCTGAAAGCCCTCTTGAACCAGATGTTGCCATTCAATTGCCAGGTGTTCAAGGCACAGGCTAACCAGATGTTGCCGTTCGAATGCCAGAGCCCAAGGCCAAGCAGACCAGGGGGTTTTCATCTGAGAAACTCCGCACACGTGAGCAGTCAAGAGCACACACCTCAAACCATTCCCCAGCTCAGGTGCTGGAAAGGACAGTTTTCAGCTGCCACCCACGTGGACATGCTTCTGGTGGCTTTGCTGAAAGGAATGACTTCCCTTACACAAGAGTTAGGGCAGATATTCTGGAAGTTAGGTTAAAAGGAAAAAAGCTCACTTTTTGGAAATGAAAACTGAAATAAGCTACTAAGAATTCAGCTGGACCAACCCATGCATACTAAGGGGACTCAGAACACGGCAGCTGGCAGGCAGTTAATCACACAACTGACCAGCAGCTAACTCTCACACTCAGTCCACAGTGCGTCTGTGAGCACAGCTGTCGGCCTCTGGCAGGGCCAGGGCTCAGCACCACCCAGGAGCTGCCTCTGTCTCCTCGGCTCTGACACGGGCCATGGCCGGACAGCATTTCAGCAGCTCAGAAAAATCTGCTCTGGCCAGTGGATTTCGGACCCTCTTGGCAAATCTGAGCCCGGATTGTGAGCCACTGGAGGGTGAGGACATGTTCAATCACCTCTGTGTCCCTGTGATCTGTGGGGCGTACAGCACAAGGGGACGGCTGAACAAGTGCTCATTGAACCCACAAGTGCTGCTGGTCAGGGGGTTACCGTCAAACCACGTCTAAGACAAGAAAAGACCAGTCCAAGGTGATGAACAGGGAAGCCCTGTTTGCCAGAACCGGGACAGAAATCTGTGGTCCCCGGGCCTGGCAGACAGATGGGGTGCAGCAGAACTACTCCTCCACGCTCGGCAGCCACAGCACGTAAGCACGTTACCTCGTTATATTTCTCATAGCCTGTCTCAGTTAAGGTCTTCAAGGAGAAACAGAAACATAAAAAAGTAAATATAATCGTGAAGAAAAATCAAATCACACTTCTCATTTGTTACTTAAGGAAAAAAAAAAAAGAAAAGGAAAAGCTGTGAAGAAACAAAACCAAAACAAAGGCACTCAGCCTAGCCAGACTCTTAATTTTAAATATATTAAGATTTGGAAGAGTCTCTTTTTCACCTTTTCACATCTTGTCATGTTAAAGAACGGAGTGAAGCGCTTTTAACTAAAACATTCTTATTTACGTTTTTTACTATTTTTATTTTTGATATACTTCAAGGGATACATTTGTGCTATATCTGAATCACCAATCAGTACACAAAGGGAACCAGGTATGGATTCCTGTATCCTTTTGCTTTTTGTTTTGGCCACGCTGCTTTTGATCATAACCATGATTATAAACAGGAAGGAGCAGGTCAGTGAAATAAAAATGAACTGAAAAAACCTTAAGAGGATGTCAAGGTAACAGGTCCCTGGAAGAAAATGGAAGAGGCTGACTCTGCATTTATAACCCATTACAGCAAGAAAAAAAAAAACAATTTAAAATGATAATGGTGTTAAGTAAATGCTATGACATCATCTATTGTATAAGACACAATAAATGGCATTAAAACAATGCTACTACTATTACAAATGATTGGGATTCAGAACAACTGAGGAAGGAGATGGCCCACAGGATGAAAAAGTGGGTTGTAGGGGGTTGACAGGGACAGGGTTAAAAAAAAATCAGTTCTCTAACTAAAGCGCTTTTCTTCTACCAGGGAAACACTTGCGCAAAAGACAAACTAAGAAAGACATGAGACAAATTCTTTATGTTGACTGCTGAGACTCTGCCTGGGCCAGTCTTAAATTTTTTAACAAGAAACACTCTTACATAAACACCCTCCCAGCTTATAAACTGCACTGCTGGCACTTGGCGAACAATTCCTTGGTGACAGCAGAGCCGGGTGCATGGCCCCACGGAGCTCACCTGCAGGAAGCTGTCCTGGCAGCAGAGAAACTCATTCTTCTTCGTGATGGACTCAGCGGTCAGGAGCAGCTCATTCTTACTGAGAGCAGGCTCGCTCTGGCACGGGAAGACGGCCTTGGCATCAAAAGGAAATAAGAGGGATGTGGGGGGCAGTATTGGAGGAAGGGATTTACAAGAGACAAAACAACCTCACTCAGAGTGAGCTTTTAGCAACCTGTGATGTTTCTTTTCTTTCAAAACAAATTGTAGACTCTACCTTTAATATGAAGGTGAAAACGGGATAAACTGATACTCCACCTTATACAAAGGCTTGTGGGCTATTCAGTGGGTTTCATGCCATTTCTCCCCAACCTTCACCCCACCCCAGATTTGCACTAAAATCAGAAATTGTTGTTTTTTAAAAAGAGCCCCAAATTTCAAGAGTGAAAATATTCCCCCACCTCCAAGCTCATGGGGTTTCCCCTAAAATTTTAATGGTTGCACATCACCCTAATGGGCGGAGCAGTCTGTATTATTTTTTGACCTGTCCTCCACTGATGGTCTGTGTCTGCTGTGAACAATTCTGGAAGGACATTCTTGGCACATTTAGATCATTTTTGTAGGGCAAATTCCTATAAGTGGAATTTAAATGTCGGTCAAAGGCACCCACATTTAAATTCAGATCAGTGTTGTCCAGCTCTCTCTCAAAAAGATTGTTCTAAATTATACCCCCGGTTAAAGTGTGTGAAATGCGCCTGCTTCTCCACACCCATGGCTTTAACACCGTCTCTATTACACTTTACTAGATACAGACAAGAAGACAAAGCCCTCTTCTATTGGCATTTGATTACCACCAATAACGAGACTTTGAAATTGAGAAACGATTTTTCCTTTAATACTTGGGGGAAATTATGCAAAGGAACACAAACAGAAAAATATTAACTCAGTGGTGGAGTAGATATGACAGCATTAACTGTGTGCTATGCCAAAGGGCACCTCCATTCTAAAGAACTGGCCTTGAAAACACTGACGGATATGATGCTAAATCTTACTTTGATGTTGTCCAGAACTCTTTTAAACTCCAAGGGTTCATCCTTTCCCTCCATGGCTGCAGGATCTAAGCCATCTCCCCCGTAAATGAACTGGATGATATCGCCTGTAGAGCTTCGCACTGTCAGATCGTACTGTGAGCAAAGATCTTCCAGGGACTTTACGAGCCTCCTCTAAAGGAAAAGGAGGAGAGGAGACAAAAGCTCAGCTGCTGTGAGAAGACTAGTCACGCATAGAGAGGTGGAGATTTGCAACTCTGAGTTTCAAGGTTACCAGCGCTTTAATCACATAAAAACATTTTATTAGAAATCCCTTAAGAAGAGTCCCCTGACTGTAAGAACAGGCCCACAAGGGCCTCATTAGCCTGTGCAGTGGGATTTAGAATATGCTCCAGCCTCCAGGACTTCAGTGTTTTAGAATACATGCAATTTAAACCCCATCACCCCCGAAGGACTCTGCAAACACTGTTTTCCTAGGCTGCTTCGCCTTCCCTCTCTGTCTCCCTAAGGTATAAATTAATGCAATTGCTTTGCATTTCTAAACACAACTTAATCCAGGACCCCTGTGGACTTCAATATGAATTACAGAGGATCAGGTGCAGGCCACCTTCTGGGACAGAGGGGGAAGAAGAGAGAACAGGAATGGCATTGCTTTTGAACCAGCAGGCAGCAGCGATTTCTCAAGTCTGCTTAGGGAGAAGAACCTCCCACCAGCAGAACACTCCAGCCAGCAATGTGATGGGGGCTCAGGGAGTTAAAAAGAAAGAAATCTTGCTCCAGGCAACTTCAAAACAAAAATCCCTCATGCCACAACTAATTTGTTCTAGGCTAACACATTGCTCTGGGAAAGCCATACTCTCCACTTCAAAAAAGGTAAAGACAAAAAATAAAGTCAACAGACATTTGGGCAAGAGTGGTAAAAGCATTTCACAGGCTGTTAGGTTTCTGACAAAAGCAGCACACGCCAAAGCTAAAGGGCAATTTCCCATCAAAAGATGATTGAAAGGGAAGCAGTTATCAGTGATGCTACAGGAGGTCCAGACGAGGTTATGGAAATAGGTGTGTACTGACTCGGGTCCATTTCGCCCTCATCAGCCTTGTGTGCTCTGGCTCACTCATTCGCATCTCTGGTTTATCAGTCCTGGTTTCCCAGTATGCAAAGGGCCGTGCTTCTCAATCCACGGTGGGGAGAAAAGGGACACAAAGCCACAGCGGTTCATGGCCTAGCAACTTGGATTGTTAACTTCATCATGTGTTGTAAGTAGATAAATACATCAAAAAATCAAGAACAAACAAACACAGATTATGGAGTACAGAGTAGAAATGAGAATTAGACACTGGAGAGAAATCCTTTCCTTGCGGTCTTATGGAAGAACAAGGTAGGATGTGTTTTCACTCCTCTGCCATCAGGGGTACTTCTGCGGCAGTCTGAGAAGCACAGGCAGAGAGGAGTGTCTAGCTCAGCCCTGTCCCCGGAGACTACTATCTTACACCTGTACATACAATGGAGAAAAAGCCAGCCCTCCGAGTGTGTCCAAGCCCTCCTGCGGGCACTGGAATAGGTTCTTGGAGTCCCTTGGAGTGATATTAATAATGGGTTATATAAATAGTTGCACAGTGAGAAGCACAGCCCTCTCAATTTGTCACCCCACCTCCGTGTATTAGCAATCAGAGGCTCAGTGAGGTTCGATGACGTGCCCTGGGATGCGCTTGGGTCCAAGCTCTCCTCCAGCAATGCTTTGGTACATGTGGTTCCGGCCTGGTCTTCATCATTCGAAGGACATTGTGTGATTTGGAACATACTACCTTTGTAGGTTGTTTATTTCTAGGGTACCATACATCTCTCAATTTTTCCTTTTAAATACCAAGACTGGATAAATTAGAGCTCAGGTACAGAATAAGCAAACACTCGGCAGTCAAGATCTGCAGACCCCATCCTGCTTCACTGCTAATGGCCTACATTTCTTCAGGTTACCTGCATGTATCCTGTTTCAGCTGTCTTCACGGCTGTGTCAACCAGACCTTCCCGGCCAGCCATCGTGTGGAAGAAAAACTCGGTTGGTGTCAAACCTGAATAAAAGCTGTTAGCCACAAAGCCTTTGGCAGCTGGGAGCTAAAGAGAGGTAGGAAAAAAAGAAAAATCTAACAAAAAAGTTCAAGGTCCACAATTCCAAAGCCCATTCAAATCAGAAAATGCCTCAACTTCAGGTTAGAAATACCTAGCCAATGCACTCTCATGTTTTATGTCCTTTCCTAAAGGAGAAACAATTTAGCCCAGACCATCCTTACCTGAGACAAGGAGGGTGAGGCCCTAGCCAGGGTTGGTGCTGGTGCCACTGGCAGCCAGGTGGCTCGTGAGAGAGAAACCAAAGCTTGGGCTGCTACCCCTAGACCAGGGAGGCAGTTACCAACCTCGGCTCAGAGGGCAACCTGCTGACTGTGACAGCTTGCGCCTCCCCTGGAAAACAACTCCTCCCAAGACACCCTTCCTGTGGGCCAGACCTGTCCACCTCCAAAACATAACCGTGTGCTGCTAATGTTTATGGGGCTTCATTTTGGGGCTGTTGAAAATATTCTAAAATTAGACTGTGATGATGATCATACAACTCTGTGAACATACTAAGATGCTGAACTCTACACTTTAAATGGGTGAATATTATGATAAATGAAATGTATCTCAAAAAAAAAAACAACCTGTAAAAGAAACACACATATATAAAACACCATATGAAATGCCAAATGGCCTTTGATCTGGATAGGTCTGTGTTCCTTGGAGGACAACTCAGATGAACAGGCTAACCTCCTGCTTCCCTATTTCATTTAAGGGGCAGCTGGCATTTCTAGGCAGGCACCATCTACTCTGAAGGCTAGCACTGGATATCCCTGGTATTTCTTCCTAATTGGTCAGGCTTTGACTATGAGCCAGATAAGCACAGTCAGGTACCACTCCAGTGACCAGCTGGTTGCCTGACCCCTAGTGACTTCTGATCTTGGGCAGAGAACCTGAGTTGTTCCTGAGGCCGCCCGATACAGAGAGTATCTGTCCATTCTCAGTACAGTAGTCCTATCTCCCCAGGAGGGGCTGGACAGAAATCCTACAGTTCCACCGGGCAGGTACAGCTGGGGCATCTCTGCTTCAGTGTGAACACAGCTGACTCCAACCAGAATTTACTAAGTGACCAAATCTGCTCTAAGTTGTGCTCTGCTGACGCTAGTGTCTAGACCACGAGGGCCAATGGAACCCAGAAGTCATTTACAAGCAGAGTTTAAGAACTCCAGAGAGGAAAACCTGGAATTTCCTGGTCGTTTTAGGTGTTCACTGTTTAAAAATCCTTATACTTTTATGTAAGTGCCCCCCAAGTGAGCACACAGATTGAATGCACATGTATGATAAGTACACATTTTGAACACTTAAGGTAAGTTGGATGGGAATCTGAAATCCACCCTCTTGGTCCAAACTCAAGTTATACAGCTCTGAGTTTAACAAGGCTCCTTCTACAGGACTCAAGTTTGGGTTGCAGAGGGAATAACCCCGAGCGGCCTCAACCCTTATACACCAGCTCCAGGAGCCCCTTGGTTGGCAGCCCCAGAGCTTCTGTGACTCTCTTCTGCACTGCTGAAGGTTGTCCTTCAAAGTTCTGCCTCATCCGCTACTGCTTACCTTTGAGTGTTTTTCAAAGTGAGGCAAGGACCTGTTTTCAAAGCCATCTGGCACTCGAGAGCCACTGATGGCTTGCTGTCCCACACAGGCAATCATCTGTGATATGTTAATGAAGGAACCTGGGGAAGCAGGTCAGGAATGTAACATTCATTTACCAAAATGACATTAAATGAAGCGCAAGCAGATCTGTGGGATAAAACAGGAATACGTGGCACAGCCCCCTATCCTCAACAAGTTCATAGTCTAGGGACAGTAAAAGTCAGAACTAGAGCAACACAGGGTAGAGCTATCAGTAACACAAGAAAAGCCGAGCAGGGCTAGAGCTGCTCAGGGGCGAATGAGAACTTTGGGGCTGGAGGAAAGACTTTCAGGGGAGTCTCCCAGAAGGCAGCGGCAATCAGCTGGACATCTGGAGGACATTATGACGTAGACATAGAAGACGTGGGGGAGGAATTCCAAAGTGGGTGGGAGAGTGGGAAGCAAAGACACAGGAAAGGAGTGTGGGGTACGTACCAGGAGCAGGGAGTAGGAGAATATGGGGTGAAAGGCAGCAAGGTGAAAGAGACTGGACTTTATTCTGTCAAAAATTTACAGCAACAGGAAAAGCAGGAGGTTCTGAATTTGAGTGCAGTATCATGAAACCTAATGCTTTCAGGTTATGGCTAACTATGACATTTAAGTGTTTTTAATTATCATCAAACATACTATTTTAAAAATCCGCAGGTTTTCTTTCTTTTCTTTAAAAAATAACGTCAAGTTTACTCAAAGCACCCTCAAACTCAGAAACCCACACACATGACCAATGTTTCTCCAAAGGAGTTGGACTTCTAAAAATGCAAATAATTAAGTCTCTTTCTCTATGTATTATTTAAAAAACTTCAGGCCTTTATAAACAAAAGGCCTGAAGTTTGTTTTTTTTGAAGCGCAGCTTGTGGGATCTTAGTTCCCTGACCAGGGATTGAACCCGGGCCCTGGCAGTGAAAGCCTAGAGTCCTAACCACTGGACCGCCAGGGAATTGCCAGGCCTGAAGTTCTGACTCGCATTTCCTAGAACACAACCAGCCAGCCCACATGCAGCGCAGTGACAGCAGCGGCCGGAGGGGGGCACTCACCTTTAGAGCCGCACAGAGCCATGGTGAGGGGGCTGTTGCTCTTATCCAGCTCCCGGAGGCAGGCGCTGCCCGCGTGGTCGCGGATCACAGACAGCTCCTTCAGGATCAAAGCCTGGCAGGAGAAAGGGAGATGCGTGGTGGCTCTGTGATTACCGAAGTTCAATGAGACGTTTAAGGAAATGTGAAGAATTTCAGCAAGATGTCAGATTTCCAGCAGATAAAAGGTTTCAGAGCCTTAGAAGACCAAGATGCCCTGTCTCTATAGACTGACATCTTCCACAGGCTGCCATAATCGGTATGTAAGGAAAAAACAATCCTTGGGAAATTCTTTAAACGGCCAATAAAGTACAATGTGCTTGCTTGGCTTTGGGTACAGTACCCTATACGGCAATGTATCCATATATAAGTTACTGTACATACTCATGCGTGTGTATACTGTGTCTAAACAAGTATAGTATCTTATACTTTATAACAAATTATGTAATATGTAGTAAAAGAGAATTGCTTGTGCTATTTGTAAAATTTGTCTCTCTGCTAAGAACACACCTGAATTACCACCAGTTAAGTATGTTGTGGGGTGACTCTATAGGAATATTCTAGTCCATGAGCTCACCCAGATTGTCATCTCTCAACTCACAACTTACAATGCTGAAGCAGTTAGGAGTCATGCTTCCATTAAAAATGAGTACAGCTGAGGCCTCAGGTAATTTTCTATGTGAGAAACACCCATTTCTCTCTCTCTCTGTTTTTCTTTAAGAGTTAGTGAGATTAAGAATGAGCTAAATGCCATCCACCAGAGGGCAGACAGCAGAAGCAAGAACTACAATCCTGCAGCCTGTGGAACAAAAACGACTTTCACAGAAAGACAGACAAAATGAAAAGGCAGAGGATTATGTACCAAATGAAGGAACAAGATAAAACCCCAGAAAAACAACTAAATGAAGTGGAGATAGGCAACCTATCAGAAAAACAATTCAGAATAATGATAGTGAAGATGATCTAGGACCTCGGAAAAAGAATGGAGGCAAAGATCGAAAAGATGCAAGAAATGTTTAACAAAGACCTAGAAGAATTAAAGAACAAACAGAGATAAACAATACAATAACTGAAATGAAAAATAAACTAGAAGGAATTAATACCAGAATAACTGAAGCAGAAGAATGAATAAATGAAATGAAAGACAAAATGGTAGAAATAATTGCCAAGGAGCAGAGTAAAGAATGAAAAGAAATGAAGACAGCCTAAGAGACCTCTGGGACAACATTAAATGCACCAACATTCACATTATAGGGGTCCCAGAAGGAGAAGAGAGAAAGAAAGGACCCAAGAAAATATTTGAAGAGATTACAGTTGAAAAATTCCCTAACATGGGAAAGGAAATAGCCATCCAAGTCCAGGAAGCGCAGCGAGTCCTAGGCAGGATAAACCCTAGCAGAAACAAGCTGAGACACAAAGGAATCAAACGGACAAAAATTAAAGACAAAGAAAAATTATTGAAAGCAACAAGGGAAAAATGACAAATATACAAGGAAACTCCCATAAGGTTAACAGCTGATTTCTCAGCAGAAACTCTACAAGCCGGAAGGGAGTGGCACGATATACTTAAAGTGATGAAAGGGAAGAAACTACAACCAAGATTATTCTACCCGGCAAGGATCTCATTCAGATTCAACTGAGAAATCAAAAGCTTTACAGACAAGCAAAAGCTAAGAGAAGTCAGCACCACCAACCAGCTCTACAACAAATGCTAAAGAAACTTCTCTAAGCGGGAAACACAAGAGAAGAAAAGGACCTACAAAAACAAACCCAAAACAATTAAGAAAACGGTAACAGGAACATACATATTGATAATTACCTTAAATGTGAATGGATTAAATGCTCCAAGCAAAAGACACAGGCTCACTGAATGGACACAAAAACTCGCTGAAAGTGAGGGGATGGAAAAAGATGTTCCAAATGGAAATCAAAAGAAAGCTGGAGTAGCAATACTCATATCAGATAAAATAGACTTTAAAATGAAGACTGTTACAAGAGACAAGGAAGGACACTACATAATGATCAAGGGATCCATCAAAAAAGAAGATATAACAATTATAAATATATACGCACCCAACAGAGGAGCACCTCAATACATAAGGCAAATGCTAACAGCTATAAAAGAGGAAATTGACAGTAACACAATAATAGTGGGAGACTTTAACATCTCACTTGCACCAATGGACAGAAAACTAAGGAAACACAAGCTATAAATGATACAGACAGATTTAATTGATATTTATAGGACATTCCATCTGAAAACAGCAG
The DNA here is from genome assembly GCF_951394435.1 of Stenella coeruleoalba. Lineage (NCBI taxonomy): Eukaryota > Metazoa > Chordata > Mammalia > Artiodactyla > Delphinidae > Stenella > Stenella coeruleoalba. The sequence goes on along the minus strand of NC_137162.1, from coordinate 55,154,201 downwards.
AATACACTTTCTTCTCAAGTGCACACAGAACATTCTCCAGGATAGATCACATCTTGGGTCACAAATCAAGCCTCGGCAAGTTTAAGAAAATTGAAATCATATCAAGCATCTTTTCTGACTACAACGCTATGAGATTAGAAATAAATTACAGGGAAAAAAACATAAAAAACACAAACACATGGAGGCTAAACAATACGCTACTAAATGACCAAGAGATCACTGAAAAAATCAAAGAGGAATTCAAAAAACACCTAGAGACAAATGACAAGGAAAACACGACAACCCAAAACCTATGGGATGCAGCAAAAGCGGTTCTAAGAGGGAAGTTTATAGCAATACAATCCTACCTCAAGAAACAAGAATCTCAAAAAAACAATCTAACCTTACACCTAAAGGAAATAGAGAAAGAAGAACAAACAAAACCCAAAGTTAGCAGAAGGAAAAGAATCATAAAGATCAGAGCAGAAATAAATGAAATAGAAACAAAGAAAACAATAGCAAAGATCAATAAAACTAGAATCTGGTTCTTCAAGAAGATAAACAAAATTGATAAACCTTTAGCCAGACTCATCAAGAAAAAGAGGGAGAGGACTCAAATCAATAAAATTAGAAATGAAGAAGGAGAAGTTACAACAGACACCGCAGAAATACAAAGCATCCTAAGAGACTACTACAAGCAACTCTATGCCAATAAAATGGACAACCTGGAAGAAACGGACAAATTCTTAGAAAGGTATAACCTTCCAAGACTGAACCAGGAAGAAATCGAAAATATGAACAGACCAATCACAAGTAATGAAATTGAAACTGTGATTAAAAATCTTCCAACAAGCAAAAGTCCAGGACCAGACGGCTTCACAGGTGAATTCTATCAAACATTTAGAGAAGAGCTAACACCCATCCTTCTCAAACTCTTCCAAATAATTGCAGAGGAAGGAACACTCCCAAACTCATTCTATGAGGCCACCATCACCCTGATACCAAAACCAGACAAAGATACTAGAAAAAAAGAAAATTACAGACCAATATCACTGATGAATATAGATGCAAAATCCTCAACAAAATACTAGCAAACAGTATCCAACAACATATTAAAAGGATCATACACCACGATCAGGTGGGATTTACCCCAGGGATGCAAGGATTCTTCAATATATGCAAATCAATCAATGTGATACACCATATTAACAAATTGAAGGATAAAAACCATATGATCATATCAATAGATGCAGAAAAAGCTTTTGACAAAATTCAACACCCATTTATGATAAAAACTCTCCAGGGCATAGAGAGAACCTACCTTAACATAATAAAGGCCATGTGTGACAAACCCACAGCAGACATCATTCTCAATGGCGAAAAACTGAAAGCATTTCCTCTAAGATCAGGAACAAGAGAAGGATGTCCACTCTCGCCACTATTTTTCAACATAGTTTTGGAAGTCCTAGCCACGGCAATCAGAGTAGAAAAAGAAATAAAAGGAATACAAATTGGAAAAGAAGAAATAAAACTGTCACTGTTTGCAGATGACATGATACCATACATACAGAATCCTAAAGATGCCACGGGAAAACGGCTAGAGCTAATCAATGAATTTGGTAAAGTTGTAGGATACAAAATTAATGCACAGAAATCCCTTGCATTCCTATACACTAACAACAAAAGATCAAAAAGAGAAATTAAGGAAACAATCACATTCACCATTGCAACAAAAAGAATAAAATACCTAGGAATAAACCTACCTAAGGAGGTAAAAGACCTGTACTCAGAAAACTATAAGACACTGATGAAAGAAATCAAAGATGACACAAAAAGATGGAAAGATATACCATGTTCTTGGATTGGAAGAATCAATATTGTGAAAATGACTGTACTACCCAAAGCAATCCACAGATTCAATGCAATCCCTATCAAATTACCAATGGCATTTTTTACAGAACTAGAACAAAAAATCTTAAAATTTGTATGGAGACACAAAAGACCCCGAATAGCCAAAGCAGTCTTGAGGGAAAAAAACAGAGCTGGAGGAATCCGACTCTCTGACTTCAGACTATACTACAAAGTTACAGTAATCAAGACGATATGGTACTGGCACAAAAACAGAAATACAAATCAATGGAACAGGATAGAAAGCCTAGAGATAAACCCACGCACCTATGGTCAACTAATCTATGACAAAGGAGGCAAGGATATACAATGGAGAAAAGACAGTCTCTTCAATAAGTGTTGCTGGGAAAACTGGACAGCTACATGTAAAAGAATGAAAGTAGAACACTCCCTAGGACTTCTCTGGTGGCGCAGTGGTTAAGAATCTGCCTGCCAATGCAGGGGACACAGGGTTAATATATGGTCTGGGAAGATCCCACATGCCGCAGAGCAACTAAGCCCGTGTGCCACAACTACCGAGCCTGTGCTCTAGAGCCCGCGAGCCACAACTACTTTGCCGCAACTACTGAAGCCCATGTGCCTAGAGACCGTGCTCCACAACAAGAGAAGCCACTGCAATGAGAAGCCCATGCACCACAACGAAGAGTAGCCCCTGCTCGATGCAACTCAAGAAAGCGTGCGCACAGCAACAAGGACCCAATGCAGCCAAAAATAAATAAATTAAATAAATAAATTAAAAAAAAAAAGGAACACTCCCTTACACCATACACAAAAATAAACTCAGAATGGATTAAAGACCGAAATGTAAGAGCGGACACTATAAAGCTCTTAGAGGAACACGTAGGAAGAACACTCTATGACATAAATCACAGCAAGATCTTTTTTGACCCACTCCCTAGAGTAATGGAAATAAAAACAAAAACAAACAAATGGGACCTAATGAAACTTAAAACCTTCTGTACAGCGAAGGAAACCATAAACAAGACTAAAAGACAACCCTCAGAATGGGAGAAAATATTTGCAAACAAAGCAGCTGACAAAGGATTAATCTCCAAAATATATAAGCAGCTCATGCAGCTCAATATTAAAACAACAAACAACCCAATCAAAAAATGGGAAGAAGACCTAAATAGACATTTCTCCAAAGAAGACATACACATGGCCAAGAAACACATGAAAAGCTGCTCACCATCACTAATTATTAGAGAAATGCAAATCAAAACTACAATGAGGTATCACCTCACACTGGTCAGAATGGCCATCATCAAAAAATCTACAAACAACAAATGCTGGAGAGGGTGTAGAGAAAAGGGAACCCTCTTGCACTGTTGATGGGATTGTAAATTGATACAGCCACTATGGAGAACAGTATGGAGGTTCCTCAAAAAACTAAAAATAGAATTACCATATGACCCAGCAATCCCACTACTGGGCATATACCCTGAGAAAACCATAATTCAAAAAGACACATGCACCCCAATGTTCACTGCAGCACTACTTAGCCAGGTCATGGAAGCAACCTAAATGTCCACTGACAGATGAATGGATAAAGAAGATATGGTACATATATACAATGGAATATTACTCAGCCATAAAAAGGAAAGAAATTTGGTCATTTGTAGAGACGTGGCTGGACCTAGAGACTGTCATACAGAGTGAAGTAAGTCAGAAAGAGAAAAACAAATATCGTATGCTAACACATATATATGGAATCTAAAAAAAAAAAAAAAAAGGTCATGAAGAACCTAGGGACAGGACGGGAATAAAGACGCAGACCTACTAGAGAATGGACTTGAGGACACAGGGAGGGGGAAGGGTAAGCTGGGACAAAGTGAGAGAGTGGCATGTATATATATACACTACCAAATGTAAAACTGATAGCTAGTGGGAAGCAGCCGCATAGCACAGGGAGATCAGCTTGGGGCTTTGTGACCACCTAGAGGGGTGGGATAGGGAGGGTGGGAGAGAGATGAAAGAGGGAGGGGATATGGGAATATATGTATGCGTATACCTGATTCACTTTGTTATAAAGCAGAAACTAACACACTATTGTAAAGCAATTATACTCTAATAAAGACGTTAAAAAAATGTGGTACATATATACAATGGAATATTACTCAGCCATTAAAAGGAACGAAATTGGGTCATTTGTAGAGACATGGATGGACCTAGAGACTGTAATACAGTGTGAAGTAAGTCAGAAAGAGAAAAATATCATATGTTAACACATATATGTGGAATCTAGAAAGATGGTACAGATGAACCATTTTGCAAGACAGAAATAGAGACACAGATGCAGAGAACAAACGTATGGACACCAAGGGGGGAAAGCAGTGTGGGGAGCGGTGGAGGTGGGATGAATCGGGAGATAGGGGTTGACATGTATACACTAATTTGTATAAAACAGATAACTAATAAAACAAATTTAAAAGAAGAAAAAAGAATGAGCTAAATGTATGTATAAAATAGATAACTAATAAGGATCTACTATATAGCACAGGGAACTACTCAATACTCTGTAGTGGCCTACATGGGAGAATAATCTAAAGAAGAGTGGAGATATATACATATATATATATATATATATATATATATATATATATATAACCGATTCACTTTGCTGTACACCTGAAACTGACACAACATTGTACATCAACTATACTCTAATAAAAATTAAAAAAAAAACAAGAAGAATGAGTTAACTGTGAACACCTCACACAACGCTGCTTTCTGTCTGCTTTAAAAAGTTCATTTCATCAGAAAATTTCTTACTGTTCATAAAACCTTTCTTCTCTGCTTAGGTGAGTTAAAGCTCTGAGCCCCAGGCTACTGGGGAGGCAGAAGAGAGCCAGGCAAAACCCTGGTGCAGGCAGACTGCTGAGCCAGGCTGCTTCAGAGAATATGCAGGACTCTCAGGCAACTGTGACTGTGACATGTGCTGGTCCAGGTCTCAGCTAACCTAGCTCCAAATGTGAGAGGGCAGCACACTGGTATGTGACTCTCAGACAGGAATTATCCACGTCTCTTTCAAAGACCATCCATTCAAAGAACTGTGGTGTCAGTCTCTAGCCACAGGATGCTGGAAACAGGAAGGGCAGAAGCACTGAAGTATCAGGTACAGAAGGGGCCCAAGCGTGATGCTGGAGCAAGAGCAGCACCATGTGGCCAAATGAACAGGTGGCCGTGTTTTCACCACCTAGAACATGAAAGCTGGAAGAGATGCAACGGATCTAACGGGAGGCCCTTACCGCTTTAGAACACACACGAGCTGCACAGCACGGAGATGGGCTAAGCCACTGCCTTTCCTTCCCACTCACCTCTGCTCCTTCTCCTCAGGGCCTACAGCGCCACCCAGTGATGAAGTGGCTAAACTGACCAGAAGAGCCAGACTCACCTCCAGGGTCTCCTCAGCAGTGCAGCCAGGCTGCTGCTGCAGCTTGCCTGTGTTCAGGGCTTCAATGTACTCATCACATTTTTTGTAGCCAGCATTCAGCAGCTCATACTTGGCCTTCAGCAGGCCTTGGCCAGGTGTGACGTCACCAATCCCAATTGAGAATCCACGGTTAGCTGCAGAATAGTTGCCCGGGAGAGCAGGAAGAGAGAGCCACGGATGTTAGTCAACCCGCTGCACAGAAACAAGTTTATACCTTCAGAGAACTTGTTACAACCCAATTAAACAAAATGTTCCTGTATCAGTCTCTAGGGAGTTACACAACAATGACTAAGACTCACTAACTCCTCTGAGACTTCACAACCTACAGTGATGTCCCAACTAACTACACTATAAACCAGACAGCCACTAAATAGTAAAGAGTGCCTGAGAAAGCCAGCTATGGAAAGTGGGCCACCTGATTGCTGGTTCTCAGCATCGCAGAGACCTTTCTGCCCCAATTCTCTCTTTCAGAAATTATTATTCCGAAATACAGAGACTAAGAAACAAATGTAAACTCCACCTTTGATGGAACTATACAGTAATCCTAACCCTTATATCTGCCTATGAGAGGTTACTGGCTTAGTAGGGTGGGGAAGGGGATGCGTAAAAGTGGCTGCAGAAAGGAGGGCCACGAGTCTGGAAAGTCTCAGAAACAAAATCCTCAGGTTCTGTGGGAGGTAATATAGGTGCTGGAAACAGGGAAACCCAGTGGAAAGTTTGTACAGGCATACCTTGTTTTATTGTGCTTCACAGATATTGTGGTTTTTAAAAAATTGAAGGTTTGTGGCAACCTTGTGTTGAACAAGTCTAAAAGCACAATTTTTCCAACAGCATCTGCTTACTTTGTGTCTCTGTGTCAAATTTCGGTAATGCTCATAATATTTCAAACTTTTTCATTATTATTATATTTTTTATGGTGATCTGTACTGTGACTACTATGACTCACTGAAGGCTCAAATGATTAGCATTTTTTAGCGATAAAGTATTTGTAATTAAGGTATGTACATTTTTTTTTTTTTTTTTGCGGTACGCGGGCCTCTCACTGTTGTGGCCTCTCCCGTTGCGGAGCACAGGCTCCGGATGCACAGGCTCAGCCGCTATGGCTCACGGGCCCAGCCGCTCCGCAGCATGTGGGATCTTCCCGGACCAGGGCACGAACCCGCGTCCCCTGCATCGGCAGGCGGACTCTCAACCACTGTGCCACCAGGGAAGCCCTGTACATTGTTTTTTAAGACACAATACTATTGCACATTTAACAGACTATAGTATAGTGTAAACAACTTCTGTAACCACTGGGAAACCAAACAGTTCATGTGACTTGCTTCATTGTGGTATTTGCTTTATTGTGGTGGTCTGGAACTGAACCTGCAATGTCTCTGAGGTCTGCCTACAAGAAACAGGCCCCAGATTCTTACGCCTCTGGGAGACAGAGTGATAGAGAAGGTGTATTTGGGGATCAAGAATAGGAAGCCTTAAAAAAAAAAAAAAAATTAAAATAAGGAAAGAAAAAGAAAAGAACTACCAGCAAGGGACTTCCCTGGTGGCACAGTGGTTCAGAATTCGCCTGCCAATGCAGGGGACAAAGGTTCAAGCCCTGGTCCGGGAAGATCCCACATGCTGCGGAGCAACTAAGCCTGTGCGCCACAACTACTGAGCCTGTGTTCTAGAGCCTGTGAGCCACAACTACTGAGCCCCTGTGCCACAACTACTGAAGCCCATGAGCCTAGAGCCCGTGCTCCACTACAAGAGAAGCCACTGCAATGAGAAGCCCGTTCACCGCATCGAAGAGTAGCCCCTGCTGGCCACAACTAGAGAAAGTCCATGTGCAGCAATGAAGACCCAATGCAGCCAAAAAAAAAAAAGAACTACTGGCAAATAAGAACAATGGTTGGGTTGGAAATTAAATATATGATAGTGAAAAAACTTTTAAAAATCAATAAAGTTGTTAAAATAAAATTGAATCCAGAAACAAAGAAATGGACAACAGGGAAAATGAGAGAATCAGTCCAAGAACTCTAGTAGACAATGAACAGAAATTCAAAAAAGAAAGAACAGAGAAAGTAAAAGGGAGAAAATGATCAGAAAAAGTACAAGAAAATATCCAGAACTGAAGGACACAAGTTGCAGATTAAGAGAGCTTATACAGTGCTCAGCGCGATGAGTGACAACAGACCCATCACAAGGTTGTGTCATTGTGAACTTTCAGAATGCCAGAAACAAAGAGGAGTCTCAAAGCTTCCAGAATAAAAAGACAATTCAGGATAAACAACAAGGTCCTAATGTGTCTAGCACAGGGAACTATATTTAATATCCTGTGATAAATCATAATGAAAAAGAACGTTAAAAAAATAGATGTGTAGAACTGAGTCACTGTGCTGTACAGCAGAGACTGGCACAACGTTGTAAATCCACTATTGCTTCAATTAAAAAAAAAAAGACAATTCAAATACAAAAATTGGGGAATAAGAACAGAAATACACTTTACAGCAGCCCTTAAAGCTACAACAGAGTACAGCAATCCCTTCAAAATTCTCAGGGAAAATAATCTTCAGTCTAGAATTCTACACCCAGCCAAAGAGTCAAGTATAAGAGTAGACTAAAGATGTTTTTGGGCATGCAAAAAATTTCCTGGCCTGTGGTATGTTCAAAGCATAAGCAAGCAAAGGGAATAGAATAGTGCAAGGATCGTAGAGAAATACTGAGTAACCCTGTAGGGCTGAACCGTGGAAGACCCAGAGGGTGACAGTCTTGCACAGGTACCTTGGAAGCAGCCCATGAAGGGCCCTTTATGTAACAATCCTATCTGATGGGCGTTAGGGAGCTACTGTAGCTTTTGAGAAGAGAACTGAAAAGCAAATTCAAATCTGCAGCCAAACTAGTCAGTACCAAGTTAATTTCATTAAGAAAAGCATAAATAGTTTAGCCTGGAACAAGTATCTTTTCCTTTGTGTGTGTGTATGTGTGTGCGGCAGGGGGATGACACAGTAAAAGAAACCCCCGAAACACCAATAACTCCTATCAATAAAACGAGGATGCTGAGATACTCACACAGGTAGACGGGGGCCAGCCTGGCGAGCCGTGACATCGCATCGGCAGCTTCGTTCTGCCCCCAGTCTCGCAGCAAAATGTAAAAAATATTGTTCTTGGATCCTGATCCCAGCGTTCCTTTGTCCATGCTGCCAGTCATCAGCTCGCTGTTCTGGATAGTGACGTCTGCAAGGAAACAACGATCATGGACTTACACAGACAATTATTACTTTGCCTCATTCCAAAAGGAATTTGAGGCAGTTGAGAAAACGTGTTCTCGCATTAAAAGTTAAAGCAGAACAAATAGATAGGCTCTTAAAGAAAATTTTTTTTGAGGGAAAAAAAGAGAAATCTGGGAACTTCTGAAAAGCATGAAAGGTCTAGTTAGTTACCCTATAGTTCTAACTCTGAAAGGTACTAGTTGACACTCATTGTCCTTATCTGTGAACTGTGGATGACAGTATCAAGCTCTTGCCATCTTGATGTCATGGGGATGTTTTGAGCATCAACTCAATCATGTACAACGAAGTGTTGTTTATAAAGCACTTTGGTATTTACCTAAGACACTGAAGACTTACAGTGGCACCATCATGAAAAGCCTAAACAACAAAATGAAATTTGTATCTAGAAACAAACAAAACATAATCTAAAACAAGAAGCCAAAATACGTTAAAGACCAGAGAGTATATTTTCAAAAGAATGGTTATAAACCTGGGGAAAAAAAATCAGTGCCCTTCAAAACATTTATTCTTCATCACGAGACAGCAGAAAACCCTTGACCCTCAGAGAGACTCTGCGGTTCAGTTCTTTAGCACAGAGCTCTGCAGATCCACTTCTCGTCACTAGGCCTTGCTAGCAAAACCCATTCTAAATCAGTGCTACTCAAAGCAGCCTGCTGGGGAACTGCCTGTTAGCAGCCTGGGACCCAGAAAGTAAATGCTGCCTGAACGGCATTGGTGTGTGGACCACACTTTGGGCTGAATCAGTCTAGGGGACTCAGATGGCTCGCATTTAAATCCTCTCACTGTGAGAGTAGCATTAACATATATACACTACCAAACGTGAAATGGATAGCTAGTGGGAAGCAGCTGCACAGCACAGGGAGATCAGCTCAGTGCTTTGTGACCACCTAGAGGGGTGGGATAGGGAGGGCGGGAGGGAGGCTCAAGAGGGAGGAGCTATGGGGATATATGTATACATTCAGCTGATTCACTTTGTTGTACAGTAGAAACTAACACATTGTAAAGCAATTATACTCCAAGAAAGATATTAAAAAATAAATAAGTAAATAAATAAATCCTCTCACTGTTACACCTGATCTTCATGTTATCAAAACATCCATTGACCAGGTGAGGCAGGTTAAAAAAATTAGCCTCTTCAGTTATACTTTTTAGTCACACTTTTAGGCAATGAACATGTTTTTGGATATAAAATAGTAAATTAAATGCCTTAAATAACGAGACCTTTGTACGGCAAAAAAAAACACAACTTAAAAAGGAAGAGAAAAGAATTTGCATTAATTGGTAGAAAAGAGTCTCAACTGAGACAAAACACGAGAAGAACATTCTAATCCTTGGGTTGGTCATGTGTCTACACGATCTCTACCTTTTAGAGAAACACCACCTGCATTTCCCTGAAGAACAAAGTTCCTGCCTAAGGCTATAGAGAAACTTGGGATTTGCAGGCTAAGCGAAGGTAACTGTTGGCCACTTGCTTTCTTGACCCCCGGCCCCACCCCATTGCTTTAACTCACAGGAATCATTGACGCAGAGGTCTTCTCCTTTGCCACAGTACTGCTTGCCCTTGGTTCGGAGGTTGGCCCTCACTGGATTGTCATCGCTGGGTCTGAGGATGACGCTGAAGATCTGCTTTCCCGTCCACAGGGTGACGGGCTGAAGGAGGAAAGAAGCCAGAGCATCGGAGGGCTGAGCCTGGTCTCAACCACCCTTCATGCAAATGAGGCAAGATGGTCCAGTGGTCACACACCAACCGAGCCGCAGCAGCATGTGTACACTAAGGCCCCTAGTGCGTCCATACAGCCACACACACACACACACACACACACACACACACACACACACACACCTGTGTGCGTACACACACAGCTCCTGCACAAACCTTTAGTATTGTAGGGGGTGGGAGGCGAACTTTAATTTTCTCATCCTTGCCCACCAGTATTGAAGCAATGATCTGGCAAGCCTTGGCTCGGTCAAAGAAAGTGTCCTTAAGAGTGAGGAGATAGGCACCTGAGGAAAGAAAAGCGACGAAATTGTGAGAAAAATCGTAAGGTTTCAATTTTAAAATAAATGTGGACTATTACTAAAAGAGTGAGGTAACAGTAAAACACAGCTGCTTCTTGGCTTTCTCCTCCAACTAGAATCCAACCTCCACAGGGAAAGCGACTTTGTTTGACTGGCCGCCATGGCCCCAGCACTTAGAAAATAAAAATGTCCCGCGTATGGCAGGAGTTCACTAAATAACCCACCAATGCAAAACATCTCAAGTAGGTTCACAATCACACTTAGAAAACAAACAACAGAATTAAACACAGGCAATGAAACAGCTTTTCAAGTGGACACATGAACACGGTGAATGAGAATCCTCGTGTTCCAAAGTCTCCTTTCAAGTGAATTCCACAAACCCACCTGTCAGAAAATCCTGAATAGCAGCAATTAGTGGTTCTCCATTCCTTGGGGTTACAAGATTTGCTTTAGTCTGAAGGAAAAAGGAACCCAGTAAGTTAGCCATCCTTGGATGCATGATGCGGCCCCAAAGACCTGCACCACAAAGACTCTGAACTGTTATGAAAAAATGAAGAGCAGCAGGAAGAAGAGGCTGAGCGCTGGAAGCTAGGGTCCTTAACCGCAGCTTTGTCACTAATTTCCGTCCCTTAATCTGTCAAGGGGAGAGAAAAATTACCAGCGAGACTGACCTCAGAGGTTCCTGCACTCAAATACTGCATGAAGTAGTTTTGAGTTTCTATAAAGAACACTGCGGGTATAAGATGTTATTGTAATTAACAAATGCTCTCCTCCAAAGAAAATTTACTTCTGTGAATGAATGATGAGTAGCACTGTGTTATGTCTGAAGTCAGTCAATTCCACACTCTACAATGATGGCAGAATTGTCGAATTTCTCTTGCGTCAGACATTAAGTTTGAACAACAGGATTTTAATTAAAATGTAATGAGTGCCCACAGTGGCAAAAATGGGTGCTACTTGTTCAGTGCATTATTAACCAATTTAAAGAAGGTTCTGTGCATCAAAGTGCATTTGCTCAAATCTTTTAACTGAGGTGTCACTGACCATGAGAGCCAACAGTCAAGTTTCTGCTATACCCTTCTCTTACCCTTTCATAACTGGCACTCACGTATATCTACTCTCTTAGGAACCCACATTACAGGTCAGAAGACACCTACTCTGCTCAACTCCCCACCTATCAGAGAAACTACCTCCCTTATATACTGCAGGGTGTTTGCGAACAGGACAGGCTCCCCTTTCCCTCCTTTTAAGGCGCTTTTCCTCAGAAGCTGGGCTACACCACCCTACGTACCCCCATGAGAACAAGGGCTTCTGCTTTAGCTTCTTCTGTTTGAGGAAGATGAAGGTTCATTTCATCACCATCAAAATCCGCGTTGTAGGGTGTACAGACACACTCATTAAATCTGAAGGTGCGGTGGGGTTTGACCCTGGCCTGTGGAATACAAAAAACAAACCAGGAGAAGGACTTAAGTCATTTATCTAAAACCTTCTTGGTGCCCACACGTTTGTTCTCTAGGGTCCACATATATGCATTAATATACGATATTTGTTTTTCTCTTTCTGACTTATGGACACTGTATGGACACCAAGGGGGGAAAGCGTAGGGGGGTGGTGGTGGTGGTGTGATGAATTGGGAGATTGGGATTGACATGTATACACTAATATGTATAAAATGGATAACTAATAAGAACCTGCTGTATAAAAGATAAATAAAATAAAATTCAAATAAAAAAATAAAAATAAAAGCTTCTTAGTTTCAACATAAAAAAAATGGCTTCCTGGAGAACTGGACACTTTACATTTAAGGAAGTAAATTTCCAGTATGTTCTGGCAAGTAACATGTCACTTGTGGTCTCATTCAAGTAGCTTTATTAGATCAAAACAACACAATGAATTTGCTTTAATACTATGAGGCAAATATCAACACAGAAGCCATGAGAAAGGGGTTCCCACTGGCCAATGATGTCACAATTTGCTATTAAAAGGTTAATGGCAGAAATTGAACAAAACACACTGACTAAATAAAAACTCATGATGACACTGAAAAAAAGGAAAGCCAAAACAAACAAAACCCCCAAACCAACCTAGTTGGAAGAAACTGAGCACCGAAGTTTTATGCCCTAAACTGACAAAAAAGGAAAAAGAATTAGACGCTTCTTCTGCCTTTCCTTTATGAATTCTATTTTTTGGGTAAGTAAATAGCCCTAATTAACAAGGGAAAATTATTAATTACAAGAGTGGTAGGTATTAAATGTGAAAGGAATGTTAAATTAGAAAATCACTGTTTTGTGACCCAATGAAATAATGTAGGCAATGATCATAAATGGAAGAGGTCATTAGAGAAAAGGCTAATAAGGGACATTTCAAGAGAGGCACCAGGCTGAAGCATCTGAATCCCTAACCTTCTCAGCATAACTAAAGTGGGCCAGCCAGACAACATGTGTCTCCTGAAATATGGCAAGAGGAAGCAGCCAGCACCACCTATGAGTTATTTTGGCCAAAAAGTTGAACCTGAATCTGATCATCCTTTGAGAGCTAATTTCCAGTCTACAGGAATAAAATGAAGCATGAAGGAACCCTTACACCACACACAGGCAGACAAACAGAGAACATGCGACATTCTTCAGGACAAATGACCTGTTTTTTTCCAACAATGACACTGAAATTAAAAGAAGGAGGTGGGACATTACCAGATCAATAGAGGCTTCAGACATGTATCAGCTAAATGTAATGTGTAGACTTTGCATCTTGATTTGAACAAACTAGTTGCAAAAAGATTCTGAGACACTTGGGGAAATCTGACTGTGGACAGGGTACTAGACAACACCAAGGAATGACTTCATTTTGTGAGGTGTGACACGGGCACTATAATTACGTGTGTCTTGCAGAAGTAAGCTGAATACACATGGCATCTGGGTTCACAAAGAAAAAAACAGAGAGAAAACTAGTGTGGCGAAATCTTCAAAATTACTGACTACAGAGGATGGGACTGTGAGTTCATCACAGTACTCTTTCTATTTTTGTATATATTTGAAAATTTTCAAACAAAAATATTTTCTATGCTAAAATGCCCCAAAGCCAAGCAAAAGTTTCCAGAAAGGGAAAGCTTCTGTTTGCCTCCTAGATCTCAATAATCATAACTCCATAATCATAAACTGCATCTTTGGTATTTCCACCACTGAGCAAAAAGATTGATGTAATGTTTTCACAAACTACTAAAAAAAGGAATCTAGAAAAACACTACCTTAGGAGCCTGTTTAAACACTGTGCAAATGCTCAGGGATTTAATGGCTTTGCAGACAGGAGAATTTATGAATATTCAACAAATTAAAGTTGCATCTTGTTTCCATTTTAAATCTCCAAAAAAGGAACTGCTGCTGTTGCAAAAAGTAAACCACCCCAAAAAATACGGTTCAAGGTCTTAGTTGGAGGACTACTGCAAAGAGAAATCCTGTAAGCATTTTAGTTCCTTAGTTAATATGCTATTTTAAATCAATTTTCTGCCATATCTATTTTACATAACTTTGTGCACACACATATGTGTATATATGTTGTTTGCAAGTGAAATCACGGTAGTCACTTTCACACTAATTTTCAATTAGTTCCTGTTTTACTGTTGTATGAATAGTATGTTACAACTATTAAAAACATTGAAGGGAAGTTTGAAATTTAAGAGTTTCACTCAAACTAAAAAACGAGAGAAGAGGAAAACCAAGAGTTATGAAAATTTGAGATTACTGGCAACTTAAATTTTAGAAGTCTGGAATTTAGCATGGCACACACAGCAAAGTTCCACCCAACAGAAATAAAAACCAGTCTCATGCTCACCAGATGCGCCATAATGCTCAATTTGTGCAGCGAAGGCTGCCGATTGAACAGAACCACGTCTCCATCTATGAGGTGTCTCTCCACAATGTCCCCATACTTGAGCTCCTGAGCCATCTTTTCTCTGTTTCCGTATTTCAAAAACCTTAACATACAATAATAGACATAATCTGTGAGAACAAAGTTTCCTCAGCAAGTTTCTCCCTCTTCATATCAGGATTCAGTCTCTAAAATGATCACTTTTCATTGTATTTAAGGTGCCTCCATATGCCATTAATTAAACTACAACAACAACAATAAAATTTTATTTTATTTTATTTTTTTGGCTGAGCCGCATGGCTCGTGGGATCTTAGTTCCCTGACCAGGGATCAAACCCTGGCCCCCAGCAGTGAAAGCGCTGAGCCCTAATCACTGGACTCGCAGGGAATTCCCTAAACTACAACAAACTGCTTGTAAGATCTATCTTAATTTTAGAAATGTCAAGATATGATAAAAGCATCTCTTGGAATCACAGAAATAGAGTAATAAACCAGCTTCTCCCACACGGCCCTGGTGATATGTCTGAATCTCATGAGATAAAAGGGCACTGGTGATCAGCTCATCTAACTGTGAAAAGCCAGAACGGGCAAAATGCATGTCTCCTGGGTCATGAGCACACTGAGGTAACCCCAGGGCGCCCAGGTGACATAGAAAATGATCTGCTTTCATATCCCAATGCATTCTGTCTTTCTAGATCCAATAACATTAAATGCTATGGAATAAATGAACACTGTACGTACATTCAACAAGCCAAGCAGAGCAAACGAGCAATGTACCTAGGCTCACTGCAATTTAAATAGATATTTTCCACGTGCTACAATATCACAGCAATTATACTTTGGAGTGCATTCTGTGCTAAGTATGGTGACAGTAAGCTTGGTCATGAGAAGACAGTTACATCCAACCAGATCGGGAAAGCATTACCTTTTCATTTGCATGTGTCTCTGCTGAATGAAATTGGCTCCTGGGTGAACTTCAGGGCCATTTCGAACCAGCTTCCTCAAAAAGTTGATGTTTGCCTTGTTCACCTGGCGGACCACATTATAAAGCAGAATGAGACACTGTTATTTCTAGAAGCTAGCACACTATACTGAACTGGATCTCAGTCGTTACTTTCCTTATCTTGTCCTAGGAGAAAGAGAGGCACCTGCAGGCACCCTGCTGCCAGGGTCTTGAGTGTAAGGACAACAACGGGATGGTACCAGGTTCAAGTCTGAACTTGGTCACTCACTTGCTGGGTGACAGGGCCAAGGCCTTTACCGGCCTTTGGTTTCCCTAGTGGTTCAACGAGTGGACTGGAATGATCTATAGGGACCTTCCAGCATTCTGTAATCCTAAAAACAGGTGGCAGCTTCATCTGCAATGATTTTCCATGGGCTTCTAAGGTTTAAAAGTTGTGACACCAGCACCATAGGCCCTGGTCTGTACCGCCATGTCCTGTAGCCTCTTGGACAACAGTCTCATGGGACACCACTTCAGAGAAGGAAACTCTGGATCATTAGTAACTCAACCGAGGACACTTTCTACACAAGCTTAACCAGAAGCCTCTGTGGTTTGGGCTAATTATGACTCTCAAGGGCAAAGCCAAGGGCAATCAATATCCTCCTGTTACCAGGCCTTTCGATTATCTACACCTCGGTTAAAAAAAAAATACTGTAAATACCAGTTTACACTCATGATGAATAAGAATTGAGTGTAAAGCAGTACAGCCTTTCTGGTTATGCATCAATAGCCTTAAAATATTCAAAGTCTTTGATTCACTGATTCTAATGTTTTAAAAATAATAACTATCCCAAGAAAATTAACTGGTGTTGTGTTTATCATAAGTTACTTTAACACCTGAGGTATGAACTAAGATGGATGTTAAAGATGACATCATTTGGAAAAAAAAAAGTTGCAGACTTGTCTGTTCAATGTATACCTGAGTATATATACATAAAGGCAGACACAACTGTGGCTGTACGTGTTGTAGATACTACACGTGGTGACATATGTATGAAGCAAACTGGAAAGATAAACACACATGCCAAACTGTGGGTCGGGTGGGTTACTGGGGATTTTCCACTGTCTGTTGTTTGGAATCTCAGAACATGACACAAAAGACTGGATTCAGACAAAATATTGAGCAACTCAATGTACCTACCTTCTCAGGGAAAGTTAGAATTTTGGCCACGTGGACTGGCACAGCTACCTCATCAATTCGGAGGTTGGGGTCAGGTGAGATGACTGTTCTGCCAGAAAAATCCACTCTTTTTCCTGAGAGATTGCCTCTAAATCGACCTAAATAAATAAAAATATATCACAGGCCTCCAAGGTACAACGTGTGCTGTTGGGGGCAATGTGACCAGAAAGCCCAAGGTGAGTCCGTGACCTCCAACTAGATAAGCTGGACATACGTTCCCCAAAATGAAACAAAGGCAGTAGACCGTCTCCTGCACACATCTTTGGACACGTACCCTGTTTTCCCTTCAGGCGCTGGACGAACCCTCTGGTCCATTTCTTGGGCGCCATGTTGAGGGGAATGCCTGAGAGCTCACTGTTAATGTAGAGGGCGCACTGCAGCTGCAGGAAATCCCAGTCTTCCATGATCATCTGGGTCTTAGCTCCTGATATCCGATGCTAAGAATAAGCAGAGGATAAACAGAAACAAGTCTGGTTCATTTGACTTTCTCCATCAGACACTTCTGTTTTCATGCTAATGGGAAGCACTGACCTTTTTTTTTTTTTTTTTTTTGCGGTATGTGGGCCTCTCACTGTTGTGGCCTCTCCCATTGCGGAGCACAGGCTCCGGACCTGCAGGCCCAGCGGCCACGGCCCACGGGCCCAGCCGCTCCGCGGCATGTGGGATCCTTCCGGACCGGGGCACGAACCTGAGTCCCCTGCATCGGCAGGTGGACTCTCAACCACTGCGCCACCAGGGAAGCCCCACTGACCTTTTTAATGACATCATTTAGGAAAATGATTTCTGTCAATTTCATCGTCAGATCATCTTCGTTGGTGCCAGACTTCAAATCGCTCACGACAGAGGGTCTAATACACAGAGGAGGCACTAAAAGTCGTGTGAGAATCAAATCGGAGGGCTTTCCAGCTTCTGGATTCATCAGAAGTAGAGGGACATCTTCAGCTGGGATTCGTTTAAATAAATTCAGAACTACTAAGGGATTCAAGTTTTCCTATGGAAAGGAGGGAAGGAAGGAGTGGAGATACATGTTAGTTTTCCACAGCTTAGGCAAAGGTTTACTTCTACATGTCCTCTAACCTATCTGCCACTTAAATGATAATATGCCCAAGTGATGACAGAGACTTCTGATAACATGCTACGCTGCAAGGGCCCTAAAAATGTTCATGCCTTTTATTCCAATAATTTAAGCCAACAATTCCACTCCTCGTAATTATTCCAAAGGGTATGATTTTAGATATTAACAGAAAGATTCAGCTACGAGGATGTTCACTAAAGCTGTTCTTAATGGTGAAATGCTGGAAACAGCCTGACAGGTGACTGAGTCAATAAAATCATGGTACATCCATACATGGAAAACTATGAAGCTATTAAAAACAAAAAAGAAGCTACGGAAATGTGGCTACTGCCATGAAAGGTGTTCACAAAATATTGGTAAATGAGATAAGTATGTCTATGATGTGACATAGCTATGATGTCTATGATGTACATCTATACAGAAAAGAGGAAATGGAAGAGTTTACCAAGGTGTGAACAGGGCTGTCTTTAGATTAGTGGAATGATCATCTTTTTGCTTCTTTTTTTACATTTAAACTTTCTGTAGTGAACTTATATTGTCTTTGTATTAACTTCACTTAATAGACGTGCTAGGCTCATGAGAACTATGTAAATTATCATAGATATTCAAACATCAAAGCTAAGAATGGTCAGATTGTGTTGTTGCTGGTTATTAAATTTTCTTGGGATCAAAGGTTTTGACTGAGACTATATGTTATAAGCAGCATTTGCTATGCAATAACTTAATGAGAAGTTAAGAAAGAAACGTTTGAAAAACGTTTGAACAGCCAGCTACTACTCTTAGAACACTGCCAATGAAAAGTTTCTGTGGTCCCGCCCTGGAGGATGGCAGTGCCGCTGGGTTCTTCTAGGAATCCCTCCAGAGGTTTTCCGGTCTGGGTCCCTGTCCAGAGAAGAATGCCCCTCCTCAGCACCCCTGTCTCCCAGTGATGGGCACCTCGCTGCCACCAGAAGCAATCAGGGAGGAAGTATAAAACTAATAGAATTCTAGAACGGCATGAAGGCCAGATGTCACCTGCAGTACCACAGTCAGTCCTAGATGAGAACGTCATGGAGCTGGAGGCCGTCCAGGAGGGCAAGGAAGGCAGGAGGACTGGCAGGAGCCTGGAAACCAGTTCTCAGCAAGAGCAGCTACCTGAGAGTGACAGAACAACTGCATCCCAAGAGGCACGTGGAAGAGGCGGCTGACTTACTGTTACGCGCCAGGAAGCAGAGTCAGGGACTGCTGGACGGTAGAGCAGGGCTCAGCTTTGTACACGGCGCAATACCCTAACAGCTTGAGTTCTCTAGCAATGCAGCGTGGCTGCCTCGGGTGGTGGTGAGATGACACGGCTAGAAAGACATCAGCCAGGGCAGCCTAACACTCAGTCTGCAGGGATGATGTCATCTATGGAGAGACTCTTATCTGCAGGTCCACCACCCCCTGCATTTGTATTAAAATTGGGAATGGATATATGTTAGTCTTCTGGGGAGAGAGTCCGGAGTTTTTGTCAAGTCCAGGTTGGGTCGCATGTCTAAGGTCACAGAATAAATAAGCGGCAGAGCTGGGCTCTAATCTCAGGTCTGTCTGACCCCAAAGCCAAAGCTCTTAAGCACCACCCTAAACCGCGTCTAGGGTGTCGCCTGGGTCAGGTGAGCTGGGGCGGACAGGGAGATGGTGGCAGTGGGGGACACCCTGAGAGGCAATCTAGATGCGTGAGACAAGTGACTCCTAAGTGGGAGGGGGTCACCTCCTGGGCCCAGCCATTTAGGCCTAGTCACTTGGAGACTTTTCCAAACAAGATGCCTCCCAGGCCCCAGTGGAGAATTCTATTGCAGAGTGTGTGGAGCAGAGAAGCGGTCCCCAGCAAGTGAGGACAGTGGCCGCAGGGGTCCAGGCAGAGAGCTGGCAGGAGAAAGTGGTAGTGGATGCCAGGCAGGTTGATCTCGGAGCAGCAGGGGAGGCTGCAAGTAAGGCCACACCCCAGAGAGCTGGGGCACCCCTCAGGCTCACTGACAAGGCTGCCAGCCAGGTTTCTGATTGCTTTCTACACAGCCATCAGCCTGGAAGGTAGAATTCTTCTACACTCATGACAGTAGAAGGACAAGATCCACTTTCTCAGCCTGCACTTTCACTTCCTCTGCAGGAGCTTAGTTCTAACTGCCTTGAAGACACCTCCACTGGAATGCACTGCTGATGCCCTCCCCCATTTCCAGGAGAACTTCCATGTTTCCAGATGCTTGCGCATGGGCACCCGCTCGCCTCTGACCACCCTCTCACACCCAGCGCTACAGTGGCTGGTCATCAATTCCTGTCCATTCTGACTGCATACGATGACTCTGCCCCTGGCTCCACTATCACTACCCAGGTTCAGGATCTGTTTGCTTTTTGCATCCCCACCCCCCAAATCAAGGCATAATTTAAATACAGAAAATTGCACAAATCTTAAAGAGATTGATAAATTTTTACATGTATACACTGGTACACATATACCACCATTCAAATCAAATAAAGAATATGTCCCTCTCTCCAGAAAATACCCTGATATCCCCTTTCCCAGTCAGTACTAAGCCCTTACCCCAGATCAGTCTTGCCTGTTCTTAGACTTGATCTAAATGGAATCATACGCTTTGTACTCTCTTGTATAAAGCTGCTTCCTCTCAGCAGGATCCTGAGATTCAGCCAGGCTGTGTGTGTCAGCTCATTCCTTTCATTTCGGGATACTATCCCATTGTGTAGATCTGTGACAATTTCTACATTCTCCTGTTGACAGGCATCTGGGCTGTTTCGAATTCTGGCTTTTATTAATAAAGCTGTAATGAACATACTTGTACAAATATTTCTGTGGACATATGTACTCATCTCTCTTGGGTATACACCTAAGAGTAAAGCTGCTGGATCACTGGGTGAGTGTGGGTCTTATTTTATAAGAAATTGCCAAACTGTTGTTTGGAGTGGTGGAAACGTTTCACATGGCCACCATCAATGTAGGAGGGCCAGCTGCTTCAGATCCTTGCCAGCACTCGCTTTTCAGTTGTTTTACATTTTAATTTTGCTGAGAGGGTCTGTGTGTGTGTAGTTTTAATTAGTATTTCCCTGATGAGTGACAACATTGAACTTTTCATCTACTGATTGGCCATTTGAATATAACCTCTTGTGAAGTGCCAATTCAAGTCTTGCTTCTGCTTTCAAAAATCGGGGTTTTCTGGGACTTCCCTGGCGGTCCAGTGGTTAAGACTCCACCCTTCCACTGCAGGAGGAACGGGTTCAATCCCTGGTCAGGGAACTAAGATCCTGTATGCCGTGTGGTGCAGCCAAAAATAAATAAATAAAATTAAATTAAAAAATTCGGGTTCCCCCCCTTACTGATTTATAAGAACTGTGTCCTATATTCTGGACATGAGAGTCCTTTATCAGACAGATGAAGTGTGACTATTGCTCCCACTATGTGATCTGCTTTTTCATTTTTGTAATGGTGTCTTCTGATGAACAGTCAGGCTCTTCTAAAATTTCGTTATTAATTCTCGTCCCTTCCCTGCTCAAAATCTCAATGGCTCCACATCCCCCAAGAGTGGGATGCCCTCTGGAAAGCAGACTCAGCTGTTCGTCCTTCCTACAGCACAGGCTATGCTCCGATGGCCTTGGCTAGGACTCTCCCTCCACCGCTCACTGTTATCTTGGGCGACGCTGCCGCATGGTTGCTGCGAGGATTAAATACAAGGCAATCCACAGAAAGAACTTGGAACAGTGCTGGAAGGCAAAAGCAGTCACTACATGCAAGGTGTTTTTAGTAGCGCCGTCAGGACTTTCAAACAGAACCTCAGCTTCAGAACAAGCCTGAACGCTGCCACCTGGATGTGCTGAGCTTGTTGCCCTTGACTCTCTAAACCCTACTCAAGTTTAAGGACCAGAACAAACCACACCTTTCTTCACAGTCCCCCCTAACCAAGTCCAAAGTGACATATTCCTCCGGATTTCCCACTGAACTCACTGTCCTTGCCATTCCTGTGACAGTTGGCACTGTGCCCCATGGTATTGGCTATGTTTTCACAGATTAGTGACCTACGACACATCTAAACCGTGGGATCCCTGAGCACAGACCCACTGCCTTGCAGTTCCTGACGCTCCCCCGCAGGTCTGACAGTTTGGTACTTAGCAGCCACTCAACTAATTTCTTAGTTTGGTATACTATCAATTCTAGAAGGTACCAAGTGACTTAAGTGCTAATCAAACTCAGAACAAGACACTTCATAAAATTCTACTAATTAAGTTTGTGCCAGGTAAAGTACCTACAAATTCTTCTATGTCATTTTGCATGTGAGAAACAGGATCGCTCAGTGTATGCCCTACACAGCTGTAATTTTACAATCTTCTACAATGAAAATGTAACGCGTGTTACCCGTACAATTAAAAACGTGTTAGTTACGAGGCTGGTGCACATTGAACTTAGTGCCAGATGGATGCCTGTCATGTGGAGTACTCCCGGAGATCTAGCTCCAGGGGACCTCTCATTCTGGAGGAAGCTGTGTACCCAGAGGGGGAGGGAGAGGACATTCCATGCAGAGGGGGGCAGGCTTGCGTTCCAGGCTCACCTGTGCCCTCCCCAGTAGAGGCTCTACTTCTTTGTTATGCTCGATGGCGGTTTCGAAGGACTGAAGGAAATTTGACACGATAGGATCCACCACTTTCTTGTTGGTCTTGTATTTCTCATGGATTATCTTCAGTAACCCACATTTCTTTACAGTACCTGTAAGAGTTAATTTATTTTACCACGGTTGGAAAAATCAGGTTCTTGGTTAGGCTGGCCTGAGGCTGCGGTCTAGGAAATGCAGTTACAGAAACTGCCGCCACAACGAAAGATGAGAGGTGCAGCCACTCACCATTAAAGGCGCCACAATGATGGCACGTGTTCTTCTTCCGGCATTTATCAGAGATTTTCTTCTTCAGCCCTCGCTTCTGGAGGTAAGTCAGGCCGGGCCTCTTTAGATAATCCAGAAACTGCTTCTTCTCCTCCTGGGACAGCATGATGTGGCAGCAGGTTTTACAGATCATCTTTTTAAAATGAAACAAAACAGGTAAAAGGATAAGAGAGGATGACAGAATCTTTTCTTTCAATTCCTTTAAAACAAACTTTTTTGATACGATCTCCTGAGCTTTGGCCAGTAATAGATTTTTTTCTAAGTCTCTTCTTTTTTTAAAAAAGCCACCACCCCCCCTTGCCCAGGACACTTAGCTACAATGTACAGATCTACATGAAGACACGCAAAGGCAGCCCATGTTCACCAGAATGCTGGCCATAGTCAGAGCCAGCTGGTGGCGTTTTTGTTAACTATTTTTTCTTTTTTGTGCTGTTCTGTACTGCTTGAATTACTAATATTTTTTACAATGCCTATCTACCACCTACTCAAGGAAAACCAAGGAAAAAGAATTTTTAAGCAATTTAGCTTATTGCAAGATGAAATATTGTTTTTAGTATAAGAATGTTCTCTACATGTATCTCCCACCACTCATCATTCCCAAGCTCACTCTAATGTCCCTAGATCAATAACTCCCAGGTTTATACCTTGGAGATGAACACATACATGCTTACCTGTAAGATACCTATGACTGCTCGGAAGTACCCCACATGAAAACATGGCAATTCCAAGTCAATGTACCCATAGTGGCCCAGACAGTCAGCCAAGTTCTTCCCACAGGTTTCACAAGGACGGTCCTTCTCACTCGTACCCTGTGGATAAAAGCACACCATAATCAATGGAGACCAGTGGACAGGAAAGTGGGACCAGTCCTCACCGGTGACCAGGGGACTCAGAGTCAGAATCACCTGGGAAACTGCAGGGTATTCACATCCGCCTGACCAAAGGAGGCTGGCGTCCCTGAGAGGCGCAGGGGAATGGGGGAGGTGGAAGGAAGCCCTTGCTTCTTCCTCTTTGGTAAGTCACCAGTTTCATCAGCAAGTGAAAACACATGGAACCAGGAAGGGCAGGGGTCTTACCATCCTGTGGTCAAGCACCCCATATAGCAGTGGGGCATGGTTGTTGTCCTGGCTATACAGGTTCTTACTCACAACCTGGATGTGAGCCTGCTGGCGCATCTCCTCAGCTGACTTCATTCCAAAACAGATGTGGCTTCTGGGATGGAAAGAGATAGGGGAACAGTTACATCAAAACCACTTACCAAAAATAGCATTTATGCATATGACCCACCATAAGCAAACTTGCCCTTCCAACTCCCTATAGGCTCTGCTCTCTCATTATTAAATGTCACTTCATCCTGCTGACTCGTTCCCTCTTAAGTTTCTTTTGTGGTCTCTTCTACTGCCTTCTCTTGAATATTGGCATCTCTCCCTACCTAGGGTTACAACCCTCAAACTTTTTTCATTCTACACATTCTTTCTGAGTGGTGTCTGTCTAATCTCTCTCTGCAGGCCAGCTATCTCCACTCAGCTGGAGACCATACAGATACTTCTTCTGGACAGTTAACAGGCACCTCAAACTCAGCACATCTAAAACAAAGCCCGGAACTTTCTCTCCCAAATCTGTTCCTTGTTCATTTTCCAAAAAAAACTGGGGGTTTACGTATGATGTGCCAGGCACCATCCTCAGGGGCTGAGGATACAGATTAGATAAGACAGGGAATTCCCTGACAACATGGGGCTCAATTTCAGGGAGGGCAAGACAGAGAATAAACAAATAGATACACAAAAGTGAATAGATGCAGGGGAGGAAAATGACGTGAAGCGGTAGAGGAGAGTCTGAGGAGACCATGTCGTGTGGCCAGAAAGTCTGGAAAATTGACATTTCCGCTGAATTCTGAATAAGAGGGAGCCAGCTGTAAGATTGCCCAACCAAGAAATTCTGTGTGTCAATCTCATTTCTCCCTTACCCATCCCTACCAATCCTGTCAATTTCACACCCCTCAAACTGAGAGAATGGCCATCATCAAAAAGTCTACAAATAGTAAATGCCGGAGAGGGTGTGGAGAAAAAGGAACCCTCCTACACTGTTGGTGGGAATGTAAATTGGTACAGCCACTGTAGAGAACAGTATGGAGGTTCCTTTAAAAAGTAAAAATAGAGCTACATATGATCCTGCCATCCCACTCCTGGGCATATATCCCGAGAAAACTATAATTTGAAAAGCTACATGCACCCCAATGTTCGTTGCAGCACTATTTACAATAGCCAAGACATAGATGCAACCTAAATGTCCATCAACAGATGAAGGATAAAGATGTGCTGTAGATATATACAGATATATGCATATATATATATATTTACAAACACACCCACACAGTGAAATACTAGCCATAAAAATGAAAGAAATAATGCCATTTGCAGCAACACAGATGGATCTAGAGATTATCCTAAGTGAAGTAAGCCAGACAGAGAAAGACAAATATCACATGATACTGCTTATATGTGGGGGAAAAAAAAGATACAAATAAACTTATTTACCAAATAGAAATAGGACTTTCCTGGTGGGGCATTGGTTAAGAATCTGCCTGCCGATGCAGGGGACACAGGTTTGAGCCCTGGTCCGGGAAGATCCCACATGCCGCGGAGCAACTAAGCCCGTGCGCCACAACTACTGAGCCTGTGCTCCAGAGCCCGCGAGCCCCAACTACTGAAGCCCGCGCGCCTAGAGCCCGTGAGCCACAACAACTGAGCCTGCGCTCTAGAGCTCACGAGCCACAACTACTGAGCCCGCGTGCAGCAACTACTGAAGCTTGTGCACCTTGAGCCCGTGCTCTGCAACATGAGAAGCCCGTGCACCGCAACAGAGTAGCCCCTAGTGGACGCAACTAGAGAAAGCCCTCGTGCAGCAACAAAGACCCAATGCAGCCAAAAATAAATAAATAAATAAATATATTTAAAAAACAAAACAGAAGTAGACCCACAGACATGGAAAACAAACTTATGGTTCCCAAAGGGAAAGGGGGGAGGAAGAGATAAATTAGGAGTTTGAGATTAAAGTATACACATTCTATATATAAAATAGATAACCAACAAGAACCTACTGTATAGCACAGGGAACTATACTCAACATTTTGTAATAGCCAATAAGGGAAAAGAATCTAAAAGAGAATATATATATATAATTGAATCACTGTACTGTACACCTGAAACTAACACAACATTGTAAATCAACTACACTTCAATTAAAGAAAAAAAAAGATTCCTCACTGCCTGCAAGATGGCTCTGAAACAAAGCTTCAAATCTACTTCCTTCTCATCACTATACTTTCTCCCTCCTGTAGGCTCCTGGAAGAAGGCTGTTCTGCCTGAACCCCTTGCCCACCTGTGCTGTCAGAACCCCCTATGCCTACCCTTGTCCTCGCACTTGTCCTATCCAACGTTGACTTGTCTACCTTCTCCAGCTAGACTAGGCAGTAAGGTCTTACTCATGTCATATCTTCATGTCTATCATCGGGGCCAGAACACAGTACCTTCCTCACTAAGCATCTACTACAAGAATGATTGATGTGTTTCTCTACTGGAAGGTCTAAGGAGAGGTTGTGGCCTACTAAATTAGCTCTGAAGAAGGTCCAGAATAACAGCCTCATTTCTGAGACTGCTATCCATCTGCCTGTGATACAGCTTTCTAGCTGGCAACTCCATTCTTTTGGTCAGCAAATACTACCTCCGTGTCATGTGCTCTGCAGCAAAATGAGTCCCCGCCCCAGGTCGCTCCCATTCATTGCAATGACCAAAGATTCGCTGAAAGGGGTCATCGTCTCACCTCAGGAGAACTCGAGCTTCGGCCCATGGTGCACGGATCGCCAAAGTTCCCACCACATCCCCCAGGTTCCCACCACATCCCCCCTTCTCCGCCCAAGGAACCACCCCTGGCCTGGGTTTCCCAGGTCGTGAAAGCCCTCTGCCCGATCAATATCCATTAATCTAACCTGATACTCTTGAACTGTGCCCACACCTCCCACTGATTCCTGGCCCTTCCCTTCCAACCGACCTCACCTCTGACCCTTCCCTGACCTCGGACCCCTCTGCCCCTAATTTCTCTGCTCTTCGGGGAGTTTTGCTCCATCTTACATTTTCTTGGCCACATCCGTCTCCCGGAACTGCTCCTTCACCATGGTGACGGCTGCCGGGGCTCCCTCCTCGAGACTCGCTGAGCTAGATTAGAAATACGATGCTCACAGCACCCGCCCGGGACTAATTCTTGACTGGTTGCTAACACATCCCCGGCATTTTTTCGGCCACCGTAGCTCGCCCCACGTGCCCGCCTCCACTTCCGCTACTCGCCGGCGCTTCTGTCTGTTAAGAGAGGCTCCGAACACGCCGCTTTTCGCCTTCTCTCTACACTGCCATCTGGCGGCACCTCCTTGAAACTGTACCGAAACCTTCATGGTATTTTCAAGGTCCGGTTTCCGGTCCATTTCTTCTTGTCACCTGACACCTGCAAAGAAACTACAACCCCCCTGCCTCAAAACTTTTAGAAAACCAGAGAGCCAAAAATTGCATACAATGGAAAATCGTCTTATCAACATCAATACCATCTTAATTAAGAGCCTCTAATTATTTAAGGAAAGGTGGAGGCTAAAATGAACCTGCCTAAGGAACAGAGGACTTCATCTAGATTATCTAGAAAGGAAGTAAAGAGGGCAGAAAACACGGCCATGCATACACCTCCAGTTCACAAAGTTATTTTGAAAAAGAAGAAGAATTAAACTTATATTATTGATTACAAAAACAGAAGATGAAAATCTGTGGGTTTAGTGTGAAAAGTGAGCCATGCTGAGCTAGGGAAACAAGATGAAGGGAGAATAGGAAGCGATTATTCATGTACTGAGGAAATAAATTTCTTATCTCACACCTCACACCCTGTGGGAGGTGATCCTAGTGTGACATCTTAGCGCATGATACTAGAGAGAAAACCATTCCACCATAGGACTCAGGGCTACAGAACCTGAAACTTACTTCTTTACTATTTGTGAGAAACTCTAAACAGAAACCAATAAAGTGGTTCAACACTTTTGAATTTTAAGGGATGCTGTCTTCAAACTTTATGGATACCCACTAGTAAAACATGTCACAGACAGAAAGCAAAGCAAACCAGATTTTCCTATTTCAGCAGTTAATATATCTTTGAAGATTTGGTGAGTGATTTTCATTATCTAGAAGTTAAAAACAAAGATTCTGGAACCACAGTATCCATGGGTGTTTAGGCACTACTGCTTAAAAGTTGAGCGACCTTGGGAACGTTCCTTAACCTCGTGCTGTCATAGTTTTCCCATCTATAAAAGGGATAAGTAATATGTACCCTAATTCTTAGAGTTGGTGGGAAGGTTAAATGGCAAAATAAGGGTAAAAGTACTCAGAAAGTAACAGACACATAGCAGCGCTCTCAAAAGCCTGCAACCTGATTTGTCGGTCTCTGAACCTGCATGCTTATGTTCTTTATTGTTACACGTATGTCTCACTGTAAACTAACAAATTTCTCTATCAAGAAGATACTTATTAAAAGCTCACTTTTGTGGGGATTAAGATTTTTCAGAAAAAGACAAATTAAAGAATTTTTTATTTTTAATTAGAAAATCAGATTCTCTAAGCTCAGAAAAAATAAATTAATTAAATAGCAATAAATTAAAACGGTCAGTTTTGCGTACTTGAAATAAAAGTTTGAGTCCGGGTTTCTGCAGTTTCCCTAGCAGTAAAATGAGGAGGCTGGTCGAGAGGACCTCCAAGGATACCTTCGAGCTTTACCAACCTCTAACGCGGTTGGAGGGGAATTAACTTTAATCCGGTTTACCGGAATTTTAAGTAGAGACAGTTCAAGATAACGAATTGAAGTGGAACACGTGCTTGCGTAAACCTGGTCGGCCCAAACTGTTCCCCCTCCGGATTGGCCGTTCACGTTCCGGGGGTGTGGCGAAAGAGCGAAGAAAGCAGATCTTATACACTTTCAATCAGGCATTAGCGCGGTCGGCCTCGTGGTCTGGCCACGCCCCCACGCCGGCGTCTCCCGGGGTCCTTCCGTGAGCGTTGATATGATTGGCCGGCGGAAGATAGTCCTCTTTTCCTTCCTGGCTGCTTGACGATCAGCCGCCATTATGGTGAGTCTTTGCGGATCCAGGGATCATCCAACGCATATCTGGGCCATCCTCCGTCCCCTGGTCCCGCTGTTAGCACTACGGCCGCCCGAAGCCCGATTGCTCTTCCCTGGCCGTGTCTGACGGAGGCCGGTTGCCGAGGGCCGGGGAGCCGCCGGCGGGGAGTCCGGGCTGCGCTGTCGACCCAGACATGCCGGGCTTCGGAGTCCTCGGAATGGGGACTGCGGGAGCGGCTGCTGCGTTTGTCGGCTTCGTGGAGTCTAGTGGGTGGGGTGGGGTAGGGTGAGGAGAGACACATCGCACTTGAACGCTTAATTTGGGGTAGGCGGTTCGCCGGTGAAGGCAGCCCAGGAGGAGAAGAGGGTGTCGGCAGCGCCCGGGCGTGTTGCGACGACTGAAACCGTTCCCACGTGTAAGCTAGAATATTGTCAGCCGAATGGATTCTCTTGTTTCACAGGGGGGAAACAGGCCCCGGGAAGAGGAGCCACTTTAAGGCTTGCCATGTCATGATTAGCTCATTAGAAGGTTCACCTGTTATTAACCCCACTCTATCTGCGAGCTGTTTTTCCTTTGACCCTTGCTTTCAAGAATCGAATATTGTTGAAGTGAACTTAGTGTGGTATGGTTTTTCAGACTGCAGTCGAAAATTAGTCAATCTACTATGAGAGCTCTTCTTTTTGGTGAATTATTTTAGTGTAAGCACGCTGAATGCCCACATTCCTTGGTAGTCACTCATAGTGTAAAAGAGCAACGGGGCCATTCAGAAGGGGGTACAGTTTTTTTTGTGGGGTGTAGCGTTGGTCATTCAAGAAGGGTAGTTTACAAGGAGGTGGTGCAATGCTTGTCACATCTGTGCAGGATGCAATAAACAGGGTGCCGTGACGATAACATTTATAGAGTCACAGCTTTACTCCAGAGAAGTAGGCTTTAACTGGGGGTGATTTTTTGCCTCTGAGGGGACAGTTGACAAAATCTGAATACATTCTTGGTCACAACTGGGAAGCGCAGGTGCTACTGGCATCAAGTGGTTAGAGGTCAAAGATGCTGCTCCACGGTCTAAAATGCACTGGACAGTCCCCCGCTCTGGACCAAAATACCAGAGGTTTGAGAAACCTTGCTGCAGAGTGATTTCTGTAATGAAGTGAAGTAAGGCGTTTCCAGACTTAAAATCTTGATAGATTCAGAATGTGGCTGTTGAGTGTTTTCGTGATGCTGTTTTTGTGATGGGGTGACCTGTGAGTTAGGCACTGTGCTAAGTGGGTTAGGAGGAGATGGGAATTTGTGCATTTTTTTTCTTTTATTGAAGCTTTTTTGCCACTAACCCATGTGACCCCTGAATATTTGAAATGTGGTTCATGCAGCTGAGGAATTGCGTTTTAAATGTTGTTTATTTTTAATTAATTATCCACAGATGGATAGCCACAGGGTCTACTGATTTGGACATTGCAATTCTAGCTCTTGGAAAATCACAGCGGGTCAAGAAAAGGTTGAATGGTTTTATTAATGAGCGTTGTTATGTTTTCAGAACGACACGGTAACTATCCGCACAAGGAAGTTCATGACCAACCGACTACTTCAGAGGAAACAAATGGTAAGGAAGGGTACGTCAAAAGTTGGTTGTTATTCAGTTTCGAAGATGTATTTCATTATAATAAACACTAAACTTGGTAATCTTTTTAGGTCATCGATGTCCTTCATCCTGGGAAGGCAACAGTACCTAAGACAGAAATTCGGGAAAAACTAGCCAAAATGTACAAGACCACACCAGATGTCATCTTTGTGTTCGGATTCCGAACCCATTTTGGTGGTGGCAAGACAACTGGCTTTGGCATGATTTACGATTCCTTGGATTACGCAAAGAAGAATGAGCCCAAACACAGGCTTGCAAGAGTAGGTGTCCTATCTGTTCAACAGCTGCTAAAGACATTTTTTCAGTAACATTGTGTTGTGCGTGCAGTGGAGTGAGCAAAAGCAAGCAGTCTGCAGGGGGACAACATACTAAAGAACTCTTAAGGGGTTGAGAGAAAAGGTTCTTTGATAAAATGCACAGATAGTTCTGAACAGGAGTTCAGAATGGGGTCTGCAGGATTTGAGGAGGTGACATTTGAGATGGGTCTAGAAGAGCAGGTAAAGCAGTGCTCCTAGAGGTAGGAACTGGAAGTAGGTAGGGGGATGAGTTTAGACAGGTAGGTTGGCACCAAATTAAGTGAAATCTTTATTCCCAAGCATCTGAGTTTGGGCTTAACTTCACAGGTTGCCAGGAACCATGAAAGCTTTTGGATCACTTCCTGAGTACCAAGCACTACACAATGACCTACAGTTAACCGTTGAACAACACGGGTTAGAATTATGAAGGTCCACTTACGCGCAGATTTTTTTCAGTAGTAAAATCTGTATTACGGCGATCCGAGGTTGGTTGACTGCACAGATGCGAAGGGAAGTGTGGATGTGGAGGGCCAGTTGTAAGGTATAATCAGATATTCAACTGTTGAGGGTTGGCACCCATATTTGTGCAGTTGTTCAGGGCTCAACTGTACAGCAGTAGACTGGGCAAACTCCCTAGCTTATATACTAAATTGTGAATGAGCAAATGAATTGTTACTTTGAAATAGTTCTTGTGTCTGCCCCCTTTTAACTTTTTTTCCTCCTTGCTATTAGGTAAAATCTTTCCATTGAATAGGTATGTGGTAGATAGATGCTGCACTCTTTTTTTTTTTTTTTTTTGCGGTACACGGGCCTCTCACTGTTGTGGCCTCTCCTGTTGTGGAGCACAGGCTCCGGACATGCAGGCTCAGCGGCCATGGCTCATGGGCCCAGCCGCTCCGCGGCATGTGGGAGCTTCCCGGACCGGGGCATGAGCCTGTGTCCCCTGCATCGGCAGGCGGACTCTCAAACACTGCGCCACCAGGGAAGCCCTGCACTCTTTTAATTGGGTGGTCTGGGAGACCTGGCTGAGGTGAAGTGAAGCCGAGTTCCTTGTAAAGATAGGGGAGCATTCCTGTAGGCAGTAGGAAGAGCAAATGCAGAAGTGGGCAGAGTGAAGATGAGTAGCTGGATGCTGTCTCCGTGGGGGGTGTAGAGTTCTTGGGAAAGATTCCTCTGTCAGCTATGAGTAGGAAACGGAGCTGAAATGGAAGAGACCCTGAAAATGTGGAGACCTAGCGAACTGTAGGCTCCGAACCATAACAGCATGCACGGAGCGTTGAGTGCACACTTCTCCTGTGCTGTTTTCTGTTCGTGCTATCTCAATTTAATGACCGTTTCTGTTCTAGCACAAACAAGTATTGTTAAATGTACTTGAAGAGTGTTGACTTCTGAAGCTGTATTTCTTGAGCTCCAGCCTGGTCACTTTCCCTACCGGATTAGTATGTAACAATGTTGATGTTTGCAAGTCACCTATGTGTATACGTATATATATTCCTTTCTTTTTCAGCATGGCCTGTACGAGAAGAAAAAGACCTCGAGAAAACAGCGAAAGGAACGCAAGAACAGAATGAAGAAAGTCAGGGGGACTGCAAAGGCCAATGTTGGTGCTGGCAAAAAGGTATAGTTTATCAAGGGAAATACAGAAATGTCAATTCCAGGTTTTTAGTTTGTAGAAAGGTGGGGATTTGTTTTCTTAATAACCTTTCTTAATGTTTCTTCTTTTCCGACTTCTTCTGGATTACAGAAGGTAACCTGTTTTGAGAAGCCACGTAATGTAGTATCTTAACACCTCAGTAGAGTAGCTTTGCCCACCCCTTGTTAGCTCACAGATTAGCACAACATGGGGCCACATCGGTTCAGTGATCGGTAGAGTGATCCTGGTGGGTGCCTGGCAAGTCCTATCAGGAAAGTTTTCATTTTACTGCTAATTACAAAGATTGTTAAAGGGGGAGCAGATCTAGTTTCCCAAGACTTATTTTCTTAAAATTGACAACTGATTGAAGAAGCAGCTGAATCAATGTGGCCCATGTTTTCCTGGCATGCTGGAGAGGTAGCACAGTTCTTCATTGTTTTCCTCTCCAGTTAGTCAGGACTTAAGTGATTTTAATGATGAGCTTTTTACCAGCTTTGCTAGCTAATTGTAAGTAGTTGAATGGAATTAAGGTGTTGGGTTGTTAAATTAACAAATAATCAAGTGTTCTGTGAACTTTTTTTTTTTTTTGCCTTTTTCCTCTACTTTCTTGGAATTCTTGTTCATCAGAAATGAAGTGTCTAGCAGGTACTGAGATTGTGAGCACGGTGTGGGGATGCATCACCTTCACTAAGTTTGCTTTGATGCTTTGCATGTTGGCTTTCGGAAGAGAGTTTTGTAGTATAGTCTATTATAACACCACTGCTACGGTTTAAAGTAGTATATTATGGGCAAAGGAGAAAAACTTCAAATGACGTTTATTTTGGAAACTCAAAAATGCATGTTAAGTTGTGAAGTGCCCCAGTGGAGGAAGGTAGCCGCTTTTAACTGGCACTTGGGAAATGCTGTGTTCCAGAGTACCACCTACCCAGGAAATGGCTTTACTTAACACAGGGCTTGGGAAGGATTCACTCATCCAGTCATGAGCAGTCTTTCCCTTGGGGACTCTGGAGATTGGTTGATTCTCTGGCAGCTTTGGTGATAAACTGGTCCGGAAAATCTGGCAAAGCCTCTGTCCCAGGAGCACACACCGAAAGCTGCCTTTTACTGTCTCCTTTACTGTCCCATTGCTTTTTATTAGTTGATCTCCAGCTTTCCACCTGATGCCCTTTTTTTATTGGAAAATTTCCAAGATAATTGAATATTCACATCAAAGCCTTTGATAAATACGCTTTTCCCGCAGGTACTTAAAATACTTTTGCACATCTGAGCAGCCTAAAGCAGTAACATGTAAAGTGGGCTGAGAGTGGGTTGGGACTAGTAAGGTTTTGAAACAGTGGTGGTCACCGCTCGACATGCTTCCTCTCACCGACATGCTTCCTCTCACCGTGACTCCCCGCCAGACCAGGCCGTAAACCTGGTGTGCCTGCTCTGGGCTGTAATCCCGTTGACTTCCGGGTGCCATGGCGTTGTAATGGACTGCCAGAGGAACTGCTTGCTGCTTAGTTAGAATAACTGCTCCCTCTGTGAGGCTTAGTATACTTGTTGACAGAAGTTCCAGAAGTTGAAAAACAGTCAATATTTGTGTTCTGATCTAGATCTGAAGAACTTTTTTACACATTGTTTTCTTCATTCAGCCTTTGAGTTACGTGTGTTAGTGCTCAGCGGTGACGTGCAGAGTTTAGCCCTGTGGGGACCTGAGCTATCACTGTTCCTTGCTTCAGGTTGCACTAGTGCAGGAATGCATAAATGAGCACGTGTATTCTTTGGCTCAAATAAAAAAAGGCATAGTAATGTCCCTTGAACTTAGATGTTGGAATCCAGATGTTGGAGTTGCACCTTTCGGGTATAATAGAGTTGTTTTAAATTACGGAGTAGTCTCATGTTTGAAGAGCAATTGAATTTTTTTTACATCAGCTGAGTTCTGCCTTTTTAAATACTAATTTACACTACTTGTGTTGATTGTGAATGGTGGCTTTTAAAGTACTGAACTGAGACAGGTTTTAAAAGACTTGCTTGATCATTTAGAGCTCTCCCCTTGTGGTTAAATTAGACTTCAGTCTGCGATGATTCTCAGGTCTGTTGATGGTGCTAGCGTGCCCAGCACGGTGTTGCTGAGCAAAGCAGAGGCGCCTTCATGTGTAAGTAGGCAGTGGCAGCCTACGAACCATAGTAAGCAGGCAGGCTGTTCTCAAAATTGGGTGGAATAAAATCAGTGAGTGTGTCTAGGGAGTGCTCTTTATACAATTGCAAAGAACAAAATAGTCATTAAGGTATCTGATTGCATGCAGATTATTTAGGAGTTTGAAAAGGGACTATTAATGAAATGTTTCTTTTCCCTCTTCCCTCCTTTCCCCCTTCCCTGCCACTGATTCAGTGAGCTGGAGATTGGACAACAGGTATAATTCAAGCTTTTCGTTTAGATTGCTAGACTCCTTGGTTGACAGTCATTAAAAATAGAGCATGTGAAATGATTTAGAAGTATATTTACAAATGCTCTCAAGAGTTGTGCCCCTTAAAAACTAGCAGTGACAAGGTTTTGTTGTCAAAACTTGTTTTTTGTCTCATCCCTAACTTGAATGTTTGTGAGTTTTATATCTTGATGCTTACATTGTTTTAAGATCACACAAACTTAATATGGTCTAGGTTACTAATGTTCATTCTGCATGAGTGTCATTAATTTTGGGGTTTGTTGAAGACTTTGAACTTTAATTTTTAAAGGCAGTTGCTAACTAAATTTTTCTTTTTCTTTAATTCACAGAAGGAATAAAGACTCTGCAGTGACTGTGTCTGTGGTGATTGTGCAGATTTTTCATGAGAGAGTTAATAAACTAAGACTTTTTACATATCTGGTTGTTTGGAATATATTTGAAGTTTACTGGGAGTGCTGTAAAATTGGTTTGCTGTTTAACAGATTTAGAGTGCTGCCCAAGTTCACATGTTCCATTAAGCATTCAGTGAAAACTTGCTATGTTGGGGTGGTGTTTGTCCTTCCCTTTAATGGCACAAAGATGTCAGGGTGTAGAGTATTGGCAGCGTGGGAGCATGCAGGGCCAGTCTGGTGTGCTCATGTTAATACTTGGTATTATAGTTGGTCAGTCTCTGAAAGAGACTCTTGAAACCTGAATTCCTTTTTGGTTTTACTAGAACCCCACTTAGTCTTTGTTACGGAAAAAAAATTTGCTGGCCTTGATAGAAATTAAGTTACTAGATTACATTCTCATCATTTATCCTGAAGTAAACAGCGTCTGTCAAAATTGTTATTTGTCTTTTGCGGGCTTGTGCTTATGTGATAAATGAGTGGTTTATTGTGGGTGGGGAATTTGAAAAAGGCTCTAGGGTGGTGAATATTTGTGTGTAATGTGTAATTGCTTGGTAAATCTGATTGTGCATGGGTTTTATGAAGCATTGAGGGTTATCTAGTGCTACTTTTTCTTTGCCAGATGCTTATTCTCACACTGGCTTTTTTAGGCGTCATGGTTGAGAACCTGAAATGTGGGTTATTGGTCAGTTGTGTGGGGTTGGGGGATTTGAGGAGGGGGTTGTTTGAAGGTTGCTGGGGGGTTGGGGTGCCATTTGAGAGGATAAGAAACATGAGTAGGAGAGCTTGGGTGTTTGGGAGGGGACAGAAGAGGCATTAATGGTTCATGGGTTTTGGATGTCATTCTTCCCTGAGGTTGGTGTGTGATTGGTTTCTATCTTAAGTGGGTCCTGTAGGAGTCAGGCTTATAAATGCTATTAAGAACTGTGTCAGTGGATGGAAAGCTTCAGAGAAAACTCAGGAAGCAGTAGAGGACTGCTTAGCTGGTTGGGTTGAAAGGGGAACCAGGAAAAAGCAAGAATCATGATAGCAGAAGGCATGTGAGGGTTGCAGAAAGGAGTGGTTGGATATTTTGCAGAGAGCATGGTGAGAGGCCTTGACTTGAAGAAGGAGCTATAGCCTGGGAGGGCAGGGATGTGACCAGGTAAGTGAGGGGCCTGAACCTGCTGGCCCAGGGTGCAGAGGGCGGGGTGGGTGTAGTTCCGTTTGTGGCTCTGCTGAGGCTGCATACTTGGGTTTGTGGAAACCATGGCCTTGTGGGTTCCCTTGCTAGGGAATCTGCTTTGTGCTCCCTTAATAGGACCAGGAAATAAGATTAGATGGTCTACTTGTATAGGAAGAGTTTAGAGGAGTGGGGGATTTAGGTCTGCACGCTTCTGTTTCCACCAAAATGGCTAATGGGTGGTGTGGAATCCCCAAGGGATTTGAGGCGAGTGGCATTTTTAAATGAGCAGTGTGTGGAGGCCAGAGATCATCCATGCCTGGTGGAGATGCAGTTCCCCAGGACTGATCTAGGCTGTGCAGGTGCAGAGATAGGCTGGTGAGCAGCATGTAGGAGCAAGAAGCAGAAGATGCTGGGAGAGGTTGTATTTGGGATGGCTCAGGACAGGACAGGAGATGAAGCCGAGCAATGGTGGGCGGGGGTGGGGGGTGACCCCAGGGGCCTGTGGTCACAAAGTTCAGGAGCAGGGCTAAAAGAAGCAATGGAGCAAGAACAGAAGGGTAGGAGGTGGTTTTCAGAGTGAGGTACTAGGTGTTGGTGTGAAGACGGGGCACAGCTGCAGGGAGCCTGATGAGGTGAAGTTTGGCAACCAAGTCACAAGGTCCGTAAGCTTTTCCATTGGGATATGCTCGGGGAGGGCAAAGTTTGCAGTCATTCAGCCAGTAGTCTCTTTGAAGGGAATCGTGATTAACTCTGGTTGAGCCTGTTTTTCTAGGGGAACTGCCTGGGCTAGGATATTACAAACGTCACGAACTGGCAGTCTTGTCAGTAAGCTTTGTTGGACAAGCAAAGCATTTCAAAATAGGACAAACCGTACATGAAGATCCAGATTCCTAGCATCTTGAGTTATCAGAAGACTCAACAGCAGGCCCACCTTCCTGCATGGTGACAGTTGGCAAGGTTAGAGGGTGGGCTGTGTGCCTCAGGGTAGGTGTTTGTTCTGTCATCCCCCGTGGCCTCTGCTCCTGCAAGCTAGCCTGCACCCTTGTCCACCTGCCCTCTGGTCTTGTGTCCCCTCTGCATGCCGCTTAACTTCCATCTAGTCCAGCTGGGTGTCTGGGCAAGTTGCGTGGTCCCCTGATTGGGTTAACTTCTCTTTAAATTGGGGCCCCCAAGGGTACTTTCTTTGCTGACCTGACGCAAGGCTATTTTGAGTCTCAGATGATAAAGCATCTGTGAGAATAGTTTGGAAACTGAAGTGCTGAGCAACTGTGTGACGGGAAGCAAGGACTAGCGTTCAGTTGTGCACAGTTGTGCTGTGGAACTCTAGGATTGGAGATTCAGCACTTTGTCGGCCCTGACATTAACCAGACCATACTGCTGTCAACAGGCTTTGAAAGAGCCTCCGTGGAAATGCAAAGTTGACTTTACTCATCAACAGTCAGGGAGGGCACATCCCTTCCCTCAACTTGGCACTTGTGAGAGGCTGTTGCTTCATGAGGGTAGCAAGGAAGAGTCTGGCGAGAAGTTTAGAACTGCACCCCTTTGTTCCACTTGTAGTTGCATGTGCCCGGGTAGCCAGCGTTTAACTGCTCTGTTCTCTTCCCTCCAAAGAAGAGGTTGAATGGCAATTTGATTATTCTGGGCTCTCCTTAAAGGTAGCATCTTGACAAATACACCATACTCTTGTAGCTGAGGCAGTTACTGTATAAACAATTACTTCCTTTAATCTGTACAATAATCCTAAGAGGCAGGTCTCATTGGACCCATGTTGGAGAGGGTTTAGAGCAGTTAAGCAACTAAGTAGTGGGGTGGGATTAGAATGCAGTTGTCTGACTGCAGTCTTTGTTGTGCATGTACCCATTGTTAAATGTTAATTGAGCAACTTTCTTCCACAGGGTGTATAATGGTGTGCAAGACTATACCTACTATGTACTGTATTTGTCTAAGTTAGGGTGCCTGTTGCCAGTAGTGTTACTGAACCAAGTCATAGATGACCATCTGAATTCCCCATTTACTGAACCTGCTGTGCGCACTAGTCCCTGTTCTGGTAGCTCGGGAGATGGGTGAAGAAGCTGTCCCTGCCCCCAGTGCTCAGAGGGGCTTAAGCACCTTGTCTGGGGTCTCATGGCCTGGTTTCTGCTCCTTACCATGAAGCAGCAGACTGTAATTATGTTAAGTTAGGTGGTGGGAATCCAGAGGTGAGAAAGTCTTCCAAGAGTAACACTAACTGGGGTAAAATGTGATCTGATCTGGGCACACGGGAGCAGGTGTCTCACTGGGGCTATGAAAGTAGAGAAGGATCACATGGAGATGCACCAGTCATCCTGCAGGGGAAGAGTGGAGATGAGGTGGGAGAGTGTGGGAGCAGAGTGCAGGTAGGCTTTGTCATCCTCAGTGAGGTGCAAGGCGCTGTGGTGACTGGTGGCTTCCAGCAGAGTGTTGCCCAAAGCATTTGTGGTAAGAGAAATTCTATTTCAAAAATAGACTTCAGGTTGGCTGCAAGAGCACAGAGGTGTGACGATTGATTGATTGATTGATTTTTTAACATCTTTATTGGAGTATAATTGCTTTACAATGGTGTGTTAGTTTCTGCTGTATAACAAAGTGAATCAGCTATATGTATACATATATCCCCATATCCCCTCCCTCTCGCGTCTCCCTTCCACCCTCCCTATCCCACCCCCAGGTGGTCGCAAAGCACCGAGCTGATCTCCCTGTGCGATACAGCTGCTTCTCACTAGCTATCGATTTTACATTTGGTAGTGTATATATGTCCATGCCACTCTCTCACTTCGTCCCAGCTTACCCTTCCCCCTCCCTGTGTCCTCAAGTCCATTCTCTGTGTCTTTATTCCTTTCCTGCCCCTAGGTTCTTCAGAACCTTTTTTTCTTTTCTTTAAGATTCCATATACATGTGTTAGCATACGGTGTTTGTTTTTCTCTTTCTGACTTACTTCACTCTGTATGACAGACTCTAGGTCCATCCACCTCACTACAAATAACTCAATTTTGTTTCTTTTTATGGCTGAGTAATATTCCATTGTATATATGTGCCACATCTTCTTTATCCATTCATCTGTTGATGGACACTTAGGTTGCTTCCATGTCTTGGCTATTGTAAATAGAGCTGCAGTGAACATTGTGGTACATGACTTTTTTTTTTTTTTTTTTTTTGCAGTATGTGGGCCTCTCACTGTTGGGGCCTCTCCCATTGCGGAGTACAGGCTCCGGACGCACAGGCTCAGCGGCCATGGCTCACGGGCCCAGCCGCTCCGTGGCATGTGGGATCTTCCCGGACCGGGGCACGAACCCGTGTCCCCTGCATCGGCAGGCTTACCCTCAACCACTGCGCCACCACGGGAGCCCCTATGACTCGTTACGGTTTTCTCAGGGTGTATGCCCAGTAGTGGGATTTCTGGGTCATATGGTAGTTCTATTTTCAGTTTTATAACGAACCTCCATACTGTTCTCCACAGTGGCTGTATCAATTTACATTTCCACCAACAGTGCAAGAGGGTTCCCTTTTCTCCACACCCTCTCCAGCACTTATTGTTTGTAGATTTTTTTTTAAAATAATATTATTTGGGATCTCAGAATTCTTACTGAAATACAGAACTGTACTTCTTTTTAACAGGACACAGAAAGAATGAGGGATAATTGTAACTTTGAGGACTAAATTGTTTCAGATTTTCCTAAAGATTATAAGAAAAAGTATTAATCATATCATTGGTTCCAACCGGTGTGAGGTGATCCTCATTGTAGTTTTTTTTTTTAAATTATTTATTTTTGGCTACATTGGTTCTTCATTACTGCATGTGGGCTTTCTCTAGTTGAAGTGAGTGGGGGCTACTCTCGTGGTGTATGGTCTTCCCATTGCGGTGGCTTCTCTTGTTATGGAGCACGGGCTCTAGGTGCGTGGGCTTTGGTAGTTGTGGCGTGTGGGCTCAGTAGTTGTGGCTTGCAGGCTCTAGAGCACAGGCTCAGTAGTTGTAGTGCGCAGGCTTAGCTGCTCCACGGCATGTGGGATCTTCCTGGACCAGGGCTTGAACCTGTGTTACCTGCATTGGCAGGCGGATTCTTAACCACTGCGCCACTAGGGAAGCTCCTCATTGTAGGTTTGATTTGCATTTCTCTAATGATTAGTGATGTTGAGCATCCTTTCATGTGTTTGTTGGCAATCTGTATATCTTCTTTGGAGAAATGTATGTTTAGGTCTTCTGCCCATTTTTGGATTTGGTTGGTGGTTTTGATATTGAGCTGCATGAGCTGTTTATATATTTTGGAGATTAATCCTTTGTTGCTTTGTTTGCAAATATTTTCTCCCATTCTAAGGGTTGTCTTTTCATCTTGTTTATGGTTTCCTTTTCTGTGCAAAAGCTTTTAAGTTTCATTAGTTCCCATTTGTTTATTTTTATTTCCATTTCTCTAGGAGGTGGGTCAAAAAGGATCTTGCTGTGATTTATGTCATAGAGTGTTGTGCCTGTGTTTTCCTCCAAGAGTTTTATAGTGTCTGGCCTTACATTTAGGCCTTGAATCCGATTTGAGTTTATTTTTGTGTATGGTGTTAGGGAGTGTTCTAATTTCATTCTTTCACACGTAGCTGTTCAGTTTTCCCAGCACCACTTATTGAAGAGGCTGCCTTTCTCCATTGTATATTCTTGCCTCCTTTATCAAAGATAAGCTGACCATATGTGCGTGGATTTATCTCTGGGCTTTGTATCCTGTTCTATTGATCTGTATTTCTGTTTTTGTGCCTGTATCATACTGCCTTGATTACTGTAGCTTTGTAGTATAGTTTGAAGTCAGGGAGTTTGATTCCTCCAGGTCTGTTTTTCTTCAGATTGCTTTGGCTATTCAGGGTCTTTTGTGTTTCTATATAAATTGTGAAGTTTTTTGTTCTAGTTCTGTGAAAAATGTCATTGGTAGTTTGATAGGGATTGCTTTGGGTAGTATAGTCATTTTCACAATGTTGATTCTTCCAGTCCAAGAACATGGTATATCTCTCCATCTGTTTGTATCATCTTTAATTTCTTTCATCAGTGACACTTGATTTATTTATGCTGGCAAAGCAGAGGCTTTCCTGAGTTTTGGAGCCCTATAGTGTGAGCCTAGGGAGTAAAGACACCTCAATTTGATTTGTCCTTCCCCTTCCACTCACCCTTGAACTTCCTTTCCTGTATGCTAGACACTGTGGAAGTGATACCCCCCAGAACAACTGTGTCCACGGTCTGGTTGGGAGTTAGGGACAAGTGAGGTTCTGGTGGGAAATGAGGCTGGAGGGGTCAGCAGGGAACAGGTCAGGGAGGAACCTTGTATGCTGGGCTAAGGATGTATTTTGTTCAGTATTTTGGTTGAATAAAAGAAAACTTTAGAGATAAGATATTCAGCAGTGGATTGACTGTCTTTGTCATGGTGAATTCCTTTGCATGGAGGGTACTTAAGCCCTTGGACTGCTCATGTATGTTGGAGAGGGGATTTGTGCAGGAGGTTAGGGGTTGTTGAGATGGCATCCAAGCAGTCTAGCTTAGTGGGAAAAGGACTAGACTGGGAATTGGGAAACCTGGTTTCTGATCCCTAGTCAGCTGACAGCTGGCTGGGGCCCTGGATGGGCAAGGGGGCTTCCCTTTCCTGGGCCTCCATTTCCCTGTGTTTAGGTGAGATACAAGGGCTGGATGCATGGGTCCCAAGCGTGGTACCTGGGGGCTTGTTAAAAATGCAAATGCCCATGTCTCTTGTCCCAGTTTCCAGAGTTACTAGTTCTGGGTGGCACCGAAGCAGCTGACGTTTCAACAGCTTCCAGGTGATGCTACTGATGAGCTAGGTTAGGGAAACTGGACTAAAAAGTCTCTAATGTCCCTTCTGCCTCTGAGAATTCTGTGTCTCTGAGGGAGATGTGGTCTCTGTCCTTAAGAAGCTGGCAAGTAAATAGTAATACTGCGGTTACTACTGCTAATAAAAGTAATACAGAATAGCTAATATTTATTGAGTGTTTTCTATGTGCCAGGTATTGAACTCATTTCTCTCATTTACCTTTTATAACCACTATGAAGGAGGTATTCTTATCCCTGTTTTACAGATGAAGAGATTGAGGCTCAAAGAGATTAGTGCCTTTGGTCAAAGTTATGCAGGTTTGACTGTCTGTGGTACACCTGGGGACATTCGTGGAACTTCCCAGTAAGGAGCTAAAATTTGCACTGAGTCTTGATGGGTGCAGAGAGATTAGCTAAGGCAGTAGTTGTCCAAATGTGGTCTGACACTGGCAGCATCCGCATCCCCCTGGAACTTGTTAGAAATGCAATTTCTCAGGCCCTACCCCAGACCCACCGAATCTGAAACTGTGGGGCCAGCAACCTGTGTTTTAACATGTCCTCTAGGAGGTACTGATGCAGGTTGAAGTTTGAGAACCACTGAGTTGGGGGTAGAGAAGGACATTACAGGGGGCACAGTCGTGGAGACCAGGAAGGGCAGTGTTGCAGACTGGCCCATCACTGCCCTTCCCTTTGGTGGAATCCAGAGGTCACACGAGCCATGCAGACTCCCACAAGGGGGCACTGTGGGCACAGGCTTGGATGCTGCCTGTTATGCTGTCATGGCTGCTACCCTGGTGGAAGCGTGAAAAAAGCCTGGTGCCACATCAACTGGAGAGGTCATTCTTTCTTCTCAGA
This sequence comes from Stenella coeruleoalba, assembly GCF_951394435.1. Lineage (NCBI taxonomy): Eukaryota > Metazoa > Chordata > Mammalia > Artiodactyla > Delphinidae > Stenella > Stenella coeruleoalba. The sequence continues at coordinate 55,111,216 of NC_137162.1, read as the reverse complement.
AAAGGTCTAATGGGGGTGGTAATCTTGTTTATAGGATTCATCCCTTGTAGGGAAGCTGAACCTACAGGGCTTTCTGCTGTTCACACGTGCATGGCAATGTCTACCCGTCCGTGCTGCAGTGTCTCTGCAGATCCTGTGCAAATAGCATTCCTCTTGTAGCTCCCCAGCCAAGGGGCTTGCAGTTTCTTTGGAAGAAAGAACGCTTGAACCCCAGCGGCCCGATTCTAGTTCATTGTGCTACCTCTAGGTGACGCCTCTGTCTGGTTCTTTCACAGTTTGGGAGTAGGGTGGAGTGCTGGGTCACAAAACCTGTCTTCAAGCCTTAGCTCTGCCCCAGCCATGCTTTGTGATCTCAGGCAAGTCCCTTTTCTTTGGGCCTCATTTTTCTTTCTTTTTTTTTTTTCCCTCATTTTTCTTTTGTGTTAGATAAGGGAGTGGTACGGAGAAGGTGGCTTTCAGCATCTTTCCACATATAAAATGCTTCTGTGGGGAGTTGAGGAGATAGGCTTGTCCTACTCAAGGAGCTGGGATTGCAGGGCAGCTGTAAGCCCTGCTGCATGACATCCATCTCCTGTATCCATTGAAGTAAGCCTTGTCAGGTCCTTGGTACAAGGCAGAAGGTGGAACCTATCAAGTTGGATTTTTTTTAAGAAGTCCAGATCTTTAGGCAAGGATTTGCCTCTATAGATTTCTGTTCTGCATATGCTTGGAAGAATGGGAGATATACACCTTATTCTCCTCTCAGCTGCAGCGTGTATTTCTTCTGAAAATACATTGCCTTTGAAGGAGGGGCTGTGACAGTGTTGGGGGCTCTGGCATTCACCTCATTAATCAAGGGATTGGTGTCCAGCACCTCATGGTGACTGCTCACCCAGCTGAGCTACTCTGCCTGGGCACTTAGTTTCTGGAATTGTGTTTTCAGAGAGCTGTAGATGTGCTCATCTCAGAGCCAGAGGGAATTAAAGAGAGGGTCTGGTTCAGCTCTCTTGCTGGCTCCCCCTTTATACGACGATGTTCAGAGAGCTTGGTTAGAAATTGCCCAGCCCAATAGGCAAACACTGTCAAGCTGCAGTTCTCCTTGGTGGAGGAAGCTTGTTAAACAAGATGCCTCTTTCCATCAGGCCCCCTTGGAGAAGGAAAGAAAGCTCTTCAGTTGATCTGGCACCTCTGTTTTGCATGCACATAACGCTCCATTTTCTTGTTTTTGGATGAGGCCACTGAGGCATAGGTCAGGTGGCTTTTCCCAAGTCCCGCAGCTCATCAGTGTGGGGGAGGACTGACTTTGAGGCCTCTTCACCTTGAGCTGGCTCCCCTCCTGACTGCAGGTGAGCCATTTGCTACTCAGGTGCCATATTCTCCTCCTCTTTTTTAAAGAAAATATTCCACCCTTAGGTGTTTGGGTTTTTTCCCATTTTATTGAGATGTAATTGACATATAGCACAGTATTAGTGTCAGGTATACAGCATAATGGTTTGATATGTCTATATATTTGTGAAATCACCACAATAAGTCTATTTAACATCTGTCATCTCACATAGTTAACAAATTTTTTTTCTTGTGATGAGAACTTTTAAGATTTACTCTCTTAGCCACTTTCAAATATATAATACAGTATCATTAGCTGTAGTCACCATGCTGTACATTACATCCCCAGAACTTACAGCTGGAAGTTTGTACCTTTTGACCACCTTCATCCATTTTCACCCACCCCCTACTTCTGGCAACCACCAACCTGTTCTGTTTCTGTGAGTTTGGTTTGTTTTAGATGCCACATATAAGTGAGATCATACAGTGTTTGTCTTTCTCTCTGACCTGTTTCACTTAGCATATTACCCCCAAGTCCATCTGTATTGTCACAAATGGCAGGATTTCCGTTTTTATGGCTGAATAATATTCCGTGTGTGTGTGTGTGTGTGTGTGTGTGTGTGTGTGTGTGTGTGTGTGTCACATTTTTAATCATTCATCCAGTCATGGACACTTAAGTTGTTTTTATGTCTTGACTATTGTAAATAATGCTGCAGTGAACATGGGAGGGCAGATACCTCTTTGAGATAGTGATTTCATTTCCTTTGGATATATACCCATGTTTGGAATTGCTGGATCATATGGTAGTTACATTTTTAATTTTTTGAGGAACCTCCATGCTATTTTCTGTAGCGGTTGCACCAATTTACATTCCCACCAACAATGCACAAGGGTTCCTGTTTCTCCACGTTTTTGCCAACACTTGTTATCTCCTGTCATTTTGGTGACAACCATTCTAACAGGTGTGAGGTGATACCTCATTGTGGTTTTTGATTTGCATTTTCCTGATGAGTAGTGATGTTGAGCACCTTTTCATGTACCTTTTGGTTATTTGTGTGTCTTCTTTCAGAAAAATGTTCAGTTCCTCTGCCCATTTTTTAATTGGATTGCCTTTTTTTTTTTGGCTATTACATGAGTTTTTTAATATACTTTGGATATTAACCCCTTATATGATATTTGGTTTGCAAATACTTTCTCCTTTTCGGTAGGTTGCCTTTTCATTTTGTTGATGGTTTCCTTTGCTGTGGAGAAGCTTTTTAATTTGATATAGTCCCACTTGTTCATTTTTGCTTTTGTTGCCTTTGCTTTTGGTGTCAAATCCAAAAAAAATCATTGCCAAGACTGATGTCAAGGAGCTTAACAGCCTGTATTTTCTTCTAGGAGCTTTATGGTTTTAGGTCTTCTGTTCAAGTGTTTAATCCATTTTGAGTTGATTTTTGGGTAGGGTGTACGAGGTCCACATTCTTTTGCATGTGGCTGTCCAGTTTTCCCAGTACCATTTTCCTTCTGTTTTTATGGTTACAGAGCATTGTAGTGTTGTCTGGGGTGCTTCTCCATGCTGTCCAGCTCATTACCCTTTTCTGTCTCACAGAGTGTCGCTGGTACAGAAGTGTTCCCTCAGAGGCTGAGAATTTAATTTTTTAAAATTTATTTATTTATTTTTGGCTGCATTGGGTCTTCATTGCTGTGCGTGGGCTTTCTCTAGTTGCGGCGGGCTGGGTCTCCTCTTCATTGCGGTGCGCGGGCTTCTCATTGCAGTGGCTTCTCGTGTTGCAGAGCGCGGGCTCTGGGTGTGCGGGCTTCAGGAGTTGTGGCTCACGTGCTCTAGAGCGCAAGCTCAGTAGTTGTGGCGCGTGGGCTTAGTTGCTCCGCGGCATGTGGGATCTTCGCGGACCAGGGCTCAAACCCGTGTCCCCTGTATTGGCAGGCAGATTCTTAACCACTGTGCCACCAGGGAAGTCCCGAGGCCAAGAATTTAAATGTCTCCTACTGGTGCTCCCTGAGCCAGCTTTGTCTTTGGTTTAGATGGTATATTAGGTAGGTGGCCTTCATCTGCAGGTAACTGAGAACTCAAACTGCCTTGAACAGTTAAGACATTTATTTGCTTACATAAGAAGCCATCTAGATGCAACAGGGCCTTCAAGGTTGCAGGCCCCTTTGCATCTAGATGGCTTCTTATGTAGATGCAGCAGTTCAACAGTGTCATCAGGACCTAAACATTTCTCTTTGCTTTGCTCCTCACTGTGTTGGCTCCATTATGCAAGATGGTTGCCAAGTACCACTGGGGCTAACAGGGCTGGGACTAGGGTGGTGTGGTGAGACACTTGGGATGTGAAACCTAAGGAGGTGTTCACTCAGGGTGGGCGTAATGCAGGGTTAACGCTTTTATGACTCCAGGAGTACTTCACCCTGGTTCTGGCCCTTGGGGCTAACCCTGCCCTCCTTCATGTTGGTGGGAGACAGACTGCCACCGCCCCCCGCCAACCCCCACCGCCTCATTTTACTTAGAGTAGGCTAAACTGCTGCAACAAATAGGCCCGCAGAATGTGATTGGCATAAACACAATACAGACATATTCCTAATTCTCCTAGAAGTCCAAGGCAGGGTATTCCTGGTCAGCAGGAAGCTTTCCTTTGCATGTGGTAATTCAAGAACACAGCTTCCTTCTGTCCTGTGCCTTTGCCATCTTTAGGGCCTCACGGTCACTTGCATCTGCCTAGCAGAGTGGGAAAAAGAGGTAGAGGAGACGCACCCATTCTCCACAAAGGCCTGACTAGAAGTCACCCACATCATTCTATTCCTACTCTATTGGCTGCGACTTAGTCTCCTGACACACTGCTGCAAGGGGGCTGGGGAATGTAGCCTAGCTCTAGCCCAGGGAGAGGCGAGGAGGACATCTTCTAGTCTTTGCCGTGGAAGGAAGAAGAAAGTAGATGCTTTATGGGGACCCTTTGAACAGAAGCCTCTCAAGGAAATAGAATTTATTGGAAAGCTGGAGGTGTCTAACAACCAGAATGCAGGTGGTCCTGGTGGCCCCCTTGGGAGTGGGAATGGAAAGTGTTGCAGTACAAATCAGCTCTTCCCCCCTTCTCCCTCTGTGAGTCTACTCCACTCCTTTGCAGGCCTGCTTCTTTTGCTCTTCTTTCTTTCCCATGGCTACCATTCTAGCTTCCCATTCCCTCCCGTTCCAAGCATCCAACAACATTAATTTGACTCTGCATCCCACTTGTCACTTCCCAAGAATGAGACTGGCCTCGCCTGGGAGAAGGGTCCCTTCCTGGTCCTGCTAGCTCATGGAGCCCGCTTTCCACTTAACCAGGGCTGAGGGAGCACTTGCTGAGAAGGAATGAAGACAGGGGGCTGCTGATGTGTCCACAGCAGCTGCCCCTCGTGTTGCTAAGACTTGCTTTCCTTGTCACTCCCAGACCACCATGTTACCATATAAAAAAAAACCAACCAAGCCTTTATTTTTAAAAACTTTATTAAAGAAAATAGCTTTATTGAGATATAATTCACATGGTAAAATATTTATCCTTTTTTTAAAAATTTTATTTTTGGCTGCATCGGGTCTTTGTTGCTTCACGTGGGCTTTCTCTAGTTGCGGCGAGAAACTGCTCTTCGTTGTGGTGCACGGGCTTCTCATTGTGGTGGCTTCTCTTGTTGTGGAGCATGGGCTCTAGGTGCGAGGGGCTTTAGTAGTTGTGTGGCTCGCGGGCTCTAGAGCGCAGGCTCCGTAGTTGTGGTGCACGGTAGTTGTGGTGCACGGGCTTAGTTGCTCCGCGGCATGTGGGATCTTCCCGGACCAGGGCTCAAACCCTTGTCACCTGCGTTGGCAGGCAGATTCTTAACCACTGTGCCACCAGGGAAGCCCTCTTTATCCTTTTAAAGTGTACAATTCAGTGGGCTTCAGGATTTTTGCAGAGGTGTGCAACTGTCATCACCACTTAACTTTTAAACATTCTCATCATGCTAGAGAGAAACCCTGTGCCTATTAGCAGTCACTCCCCATTTACTCCAGCCTCTACCCCTAACCCTGGGCAACCACTAAGCTATTTCCTGTCTCTATAGATTTGCTGATTTGGGACATACTCATTTCATATAAATGGAATTATACAGAATGTGGTCTTTTTGTGATTGTATTCTTTCACTTAATGTTTTTAAGCTTCATATTTTAGCATGTATGGTTACTTCATTCCTTTAAAAAATAGAGCTTTATTGAGTTATAATTCACAGACCATGAAATTCACCGTTTAAAGTATGCAACTCAGTTGTTTTTTGTGTATTCACAGAGTTGTGCAACACTCACCACTATCTAATTTTAGAACATTTTCATCACTTCAGAAAAGAAACCTCTTAACCATTAGCAGTCTCTCCTATTCCTCCCCTCCCGGCCCCTGAAAACCACTAATCTGCTTTTAAGTCTCTGTGGATTAGCCTGTTCTGGACATTTTATGTAAATGAAATCATACCATTTATATGATTTGTGTCTGGCTTCTTTTACTTAGTATAATGTTTTTAAGGTTCATCCGTGTAGTGACACACAGCAGTACAGTTAATACCTTTTAATTGTCAAATAATATTCAGTTGTATGGGTATACCATATATTGTTTATCCATTCATCAGTTGATGGATATTTGAATTGTTTCTATTTTTCTGCTTTATGAGTAATTCTGCTATGACCATTCATGTGCAAGTTTCTGTGTGGACATATCCTTTTCTTTCTCTTGGATTGTATATAATACCTAGGAGTAGAATCCTAGGTCATATGGCAACTCTGTGTTTAACATTTCGAGGTGCTGCCAAACCATCTTCCACAGAGGCAGCACCATTTTATGTTCCCACCAGCAGTGTATGAGGGTCCTCATTTCTTCACATCCTTGTCAGTACTTGTTATTATCTGTACTTTTGACTTTAGCCATCAAGTGGGTATGAAGTAGTTTCTCATTAAGGTTTTGATTTGCATCTGATAATAATCAGTGGTGGGACTTCCCTGGTGGTCCATTGGTTGAGTCTTCCAATGCAGGGGGTGAGGGTTTGATCCCTGGTCAGGGAGCTGAGATCCCATGTGCATCTGGCCAGAAAGCCAAGACATAGAACAGAAGCAGTATTGTAACAAATTCAATAAACACTTAAAAAGTGGTCCGCATTAAAAAAAAAAATTAATGGCACTGAGCATCTTTTCATGTGCTTGTTGGCTGTTTGTATGTCTTGTTTAGAAAAGTGTTTAGTGTTGCTCATTTTAGAATTGGGTTATTTGTCCTTTTTTTTAAATTGAAATATTGATTTACAGTACTGTGTTAGGTGTACAGCAGAGTGATTCGGTTATATATATTATCTTTCAGACTATTTTCCATTATAGATTATTATAAAATATTGAATATAGTTCCCTGTGCTGTACAGTAAATCCTTGTTACTTACCTGTTTTATGCGTAGTTTATTTTTTTAATAAATTTATTAATTTAGGCTGCATTGGGTCTTCGTTGCTGCACACGGGCTTTCTCTAGTTGCGGCGAGCAGGGGCTACTCTTCGTTGCGGTGTGCGGGCTTTTCGTTGTCGTGGCTTCTCTTGTTGCAGAGCACAGGTTATAGGCACGCAGGCTTCAGTAGTTGTGGCACATGGGCTCTAGAGCGCAGGCTCAGTAGCTGTGGTGCATGGGCTTAGTTGCTCCGCGGCATGTGGGATCTTCCCGGACCAGGGCTGGAACCCATGTCCCCTGCGTTGGCAGGCGGATTCTTAACCACTGCGCCACCAGGGAAGTCCTGTGTAGTTTATTGTATCTGTTAATCCCATAGTCCTAATTCGTCACTGCACACCCCCGCCCACAAGCTTTGGTAACCATAAGTTTTTTTTCTGTCTCTTTGAGTCTGTTTTGTATATGGATTCATTTGAATTATGTTTTAGATTACATATATAAGTCATACTGTATAATATTTGTCTTTCTCTAACTTCATGTAGTATGATATTCTCTAGATCCATCCATTTTGCTGCAATTTGTTGAGTTATAGGTATTCTTCATATATTCTAGATATGTCTCTTATTAGATGTATGTTTTGCGTGTATTCCATTCTTTGGGTTGTCTTTTCACTTTCTTGATTGTGTTCTTTAAAAGGCAAAAGTTTTACATTCTGATGAATTCCAAACTCTTCTTTTTTCTTTTACTTGTGTTTTTGATGTTATAGCTAAGAAATCATTGCCTAACCCAAAGTCACAAAGATGGATATGTTTTCTTTTATAAGTTTTATAGTTTTAGCTCTAACATTTAGTTTTATGATCCATTTTGAGTTAATTTTTGTAGCTGGTGTTAGGATGGGTCTGACTTCATTCTTTTGGCATGTGGCTTCTCAGTTGTCCTAGCACTGCTTGTTGAAGAGACTGTGCTTTCCCACTGAACTGTATTGGCACCTTTGTGGAAAGTCAGTGTTCTGTGTAGCCACTTCCTGGATTTTCTGTCCTTTGAAACAGCTGTCAGGGCTCCCATGAGACTGTGAATATAAACAATAATGCCTTTCTCATATTGAACACCTACTATTCGCAGTGCTAGGCAATTATATATATTCTCTCTTGTCCTCACGATAATTCCTCAAGGTGAGTAGTAGTATCCTCATCTCAGAGACAAGCAAATTGGAATTAAGCATTTCAGCCATTTGCTGAGGGTGTCCTTTAGTAACGTGGTGGAGCTGGGCCTTGAACTTAGATCAGTGTGGCTCCAAGGGCTGAGCCCAGCCGTATGCTGTGGTTCTCTGTTCCCAGGAGGTCCCACCCAGCTTGGGTGTCATTTCTGGAGTTCTTTGGGGCCATGACTAGCCAGATATATGTATGGCAAGGAATGTCCTGAAACCTGAGTAAGATTATATGATTTCACAGTGTGCTTTGGATGTTTAAAAAAAAAAGCAAATTGTTGTCTCCAGCTGCCTCTGTAAGAAGTGGGCAGCTAGACTGAAGGAATGTTGCGTGGGTCCTGTTCTGCCCTGTCCTGTTGGACCACTCCTGGGAGCTATGTTATTTTTGGAAGCCATGAAGTAGAGCCCATTGAGAAAAGAGTATCAGGATGGTGGCCTGCCTTCAGATAATGGCCTGTGAGGCCTAATTGAAAGGTCTGGAGGTATTTAAATTGGAAATGAGCCAAGAGAGGTGCTGTTGGTGAAAGGCTATCACGCAGAGAAAGGGTGAGATTTGTGCCAGAGTGTGGAAAATGCAGCAGAATGGTTTGGCTGGTCAGGAGGAAGTTTTTAAAACTCACAGCTAATGGGAGGTGGCAGGGGCTGCCTTGGGGAGTCGTGAGCTTCTTGTCACTGGTTTTATACAAGCAGAGTCTAGCTGCTTACTTTGTGGAATGTCCTAGAGGCTCTTTGGGTGAAGACCTGTGGGATTTTTTTAAGTTTTCCTTTGACCCCCAAAGCTTATATGTCATATCTTCTGGTTTTACAGGACTTCCTGTCCATGCAGCTGAGATTGCTCCCAGCTCAGATCTGTCATGCCTCACTCATCCCGAGGGCTAAATTTGGAATTTAATAACAACACTTTGGCCTGTTTCCTTGGAGGCACTTCATCTGTTATCCCATTAATCCTCATAACATCCCTGGGCAGAAAGTGAGGGAGGGCCAGAGAGGAGAAGGAATCTGTCTCTGACTTCTTCACATCCTGAAGGTGAGAGGAGATGGCTAGTTTAGGAGCCAGCCTGGGGCTGGGGGCGTGGCCTGGATCACAGACCCTCAGGCTCCCCCCCCCAACTCCCACATACAACCTACTGGGTAAAGAGTGTGTCTCCCCAGCAGGAAGCTCTTGGGAATAGTATATTGGTGATCTGATTCCATAAAAAGTTTAAGACACACCCATGGTGCATATGGCTCCAGGTCAGCTCAGTCAGGAGTGGGAATGGGTGGGCATGGAGGTGAGTGGATGAAGTTTGAGCCCCAAGGTGAGGGGGGAAGACCAATGTGTCCACCACTAACTTCTGGCAGAGGGGAGGGGCCTGAGGCAGCAGGAGGGCTTCCTCAGGGAGGGGATTTGAGCAAAGTTTGGAGAGTCTTGGCGAGGACCCTGGATTTACATTCTGGAGCTCAGAGTTTGAGTGGTTTTCCTACCAACTAGCCATGTGACGTGGGTCAAGTTCTTGCCCGCCGCCCCCCGCCCCCCCCCGGGGCTCACTCTCCCCAGAAAAGGGCTTGCCTAGGGTGCTCTTTGAGGTTCTGAGCCTGTGAGCTGAGTGCTGTTTGCGTGGATGGCTAAAGAGCCTGGGCATGCAGAGGAGGGACTGTGGACTAGCTCAGGGAAGAGGTTTGCTGGAACCGCTGTGAAGGATGAGCAGGGATGAAGGGAAGAGGACCCCAGGTGAAGGGCTCTGCTTGGGCAAAGGCATATTGGCTTTGGGGTTCTTGTCTACTCCAGACCATGCTGTTTGTCACTCCTACCTCTGTTCAGAGTCTCACAAGCATCTGGCTTCTCCATCCCTCCCAAGCTCTTTCTCTTTAGGCCTTGGCATTTTGTGTCAGGCTGGCCCTCGGCGAGTGACCCAGTCTGCAGTGGGGGCACTCTTGTCTGGACTATGAGTGCTGCTAAGTCTTCCCTGGCACCAGGCAAGGAGGGCACAGAAACCCAAGGCCACACACTGGAGACCACTGCAGCTGGAAGGTCCCTTGAAAATCATCTGATGCTATACTCCTTGTCACCTTTTTGCAGATGAGGGAATTGGGGCTTGGAGTTGCAAGCCTGGTGAGAGAAGAGCAGGTGCCAAGACCTGGAGGCAAGAGAAAGCAGATGGGTTTGTGAAAGGTAGAAGAGCCAGGATTGGGAAGTGTGTGGAAATGAGGCCGGAGGGGTGGGCAGGACCGGGTAGTGCCGGAGCTCTAGTAAGCCACGGGAAGATGTTAAGCAGAGGAATGGTTTCTTTTACAAAGGACATTGGCTAGAAACCGAGCCCCCGGTTTTCCCAGCTTTCCCTGTGCCTTGCTGGCCTTCCCCACCTGTGGATGGCACCTTCGTCCTCTGCTTGCTATGGCTGAAAACCTGGTAAAAGGCCTCGACTCGTTCTCTCACCCTCCACATCTCCAGTCCCTCCACAAGTCTTTTGGCTCTTCCTTCAGAATATATCCAGGATCTGACTGCTTTTCACCACCTCCACGGCTCCTCTGGTTCAAGCTCCCACATTTCTTACCTTTTTACTGCCTTGATCCCGTTGTTGCACTCCGATTACACCTTGGTCCCTTCGATTTATTTTCCACGCAGCAGCTGGAGTACAGGTGAAAGTCAGAGTCAGATGAGGTCACCCTTCTGTTCAGAACCCTCTAGGGGCTGCACATGTCACTCAGGGAGACGCCAAAAGGCTCTCCATGATCCACATGGCCCAAAACCTGGCCCATTCCCCTCGCAGCTGCTGGTTCTGCTCTTCCAGCTTGTCAGCCTTGCTCCTGCCCCGGGGCCTTTGCATGTGTTCCCTCTGCCTGGCCCACTCTTCCCCCAGCAAACCTCATAGGTCATGCTCTCCCTTCCTTTTGGTCTTCGCTCAAGACTCCTCTGGCCTCCTTATCAAAGATTGTAACCTTCCTCAAATTTCCTTCCTGGCTTTAATATTTTCTTCTCAGCATTTACTACTTTTTTTTTTTTAATACAGATTTTTATTTATTTTTGGCTGCATTGGCTCTTTGTTGCTGCACGCGGGCCTTCTTTAGTTATGGCAAGTGGAGGATACTCTTCGTCGCAGTGTGTAGGCTTCTCATTGCGGTGGCTTCTCTTGTTGCGGAACAAGGGCTCTAGGCATGCGGGCATCAGTAGTTGTGGCTCGCGGGCTCTAGAGTGCAGGCTCAGTAGTTGTGGCGCACCGGCTTAGTTGCTCGGCGGCATATGGGATCTTCCTGGACCAGGACTTGAACCCGTGTCCCCTGCATTGGCAGGCGGATTCTTAACCACTGCGCCACCAGGGAAGCCCTCAGAATTTACTTCTAATTTTTTGTTTGTTTATTGATTGCCTACTAGAAAGGAAGCTTCATGAAGGCAGGGATCTTTTTTTAAATATGTGTGTCTAATTTGTTCATTGCTGTTTTATCCTGGCACCTAGAGCAGTACCTGGAGCTCAGCAGGGTAAATAAATACTGTCAGAATGATTGACCGACCTAATGGTGGCTGTGTGGGAGTGCATTGGGCTGGGGAGCAGGAATGGGGTGGAGTGGGGAGACCAGCCGGGAGGCTGTGGCAGAATCTCAGACAGGAGATGATCAGAGTTCTTGGGTCTACCAAATGGCAAGGTTTAGCAGCTCTCCCCTTGCTGTGATGCATGAACTGTCAACTGAGAAGAACTTTTAGGTTTAGTTTGTCTAATCCCTTCTTTGATCATTTGGGGAAATTGAGGCCCACGAAAGAATTCCCCGCTAAGTTAGGGACAGAATGCAGCCTTCCTGTTCCCCAACGGCATCTTATTAAAGGACTTTGGTCTCTGGGGGGGAGAGGAGAAGCCTCAGGGGCTGTGTGGCAGTGACTTGAGAGCAGCTGCTGTTGTACTTGATGGCAGGTTGGGGGCCTGCCATGGTGACTGAGTTCATGTACGAAATGCTTTTCTTAGTGGTCACCTTGGGGTTGATGAATAGAAGGGCATAAGATGGCTCCTGCCTCAGGCACTACCAGTTAGGTTGAAAGTTGAGATGCCTGCATAGCAGTTCATGAAAAGACAGATCTTGGAGGGCCTTCCAGTTGCCTCTCCAGGCATCCTATCCCCCTACCACTCTCCCCACTTGTTTTTCTTGGTGGGGGGGCGAGGTCTTGACTGGCTTAAGCCAATAAAAGTATGGCATCTACTTCTGCCATAGTGATAGCTTGGTGATGGGCAGTGACCCAGACCTAAGCCAATCAGTGTATGGAATCACCCCTGGCCAAAGTGACTGATTGAGTTTGGGCCACTTGGAGTTGGCTGGAAAGCTTCTGTTTGATGGCTGGAAGGAGATCTCTCCTGCTCCACGTGGTGTGATACGCAAATATGAGGCTTGGAACTGCTGCAGACCTTCTGCTGTCATGAGGGAAGCCAGCCTGAGGACAGAGTTGAGATTTACAGCAGGGCGAGCCAGGAGCCTAGCAGGGAAACAGCCAGAGCCCTGCTCAAACCTACCTGGAGCACCTGTTGTCCCAGTTATGGGGGCTAGTACATGCTGTCTACAGTTTAGGGTAGTTTGAGTTGACTTTTCTGTCCTGGTCCTTGAAGAAAGCCTAACTGTTAATTAGGCGCTAGACAGTGATGAGGAGGCATGAGTGAACATGATGAGAGCCAGGTGTGGCTTTTGCTGGACGCATGCTCCACAGCCCTGCCTGAGTCCCTCTGAGAAGCCTTCTATCCCACAAGGCCTTGAGGAAAAGTGCCCAGGAGACACTCTGAGCTCTTTCTTCCTGAAAGTGGGCAAGCTGGGGCTATCTGTATGGTTTTTAGCAGTATTGGGACCATGGAGAGAAATCTTATCTTTTTAGAGTCACTGACTTTTTAACCGCCTTCCCCTGTGGATACGTGCCCTCTTGGTGGAGGTGTGTTGCTCAGAGGGGAAGGCCCCAGTCCCACCTCTGCTAAGTGAGCCATGCACACGTCCATGTGGGTTGCTGGGAGTGCTTGCTTGCTGGATCACAGGTGACTCCATGCCATCCCCGCATTCGGGGCCTTTACCTTTTCTTCGCTCCTGGGTAGGCTGGTGACCAACGGCTCCTTCCTAGAATATTTATAAATGCATAAAAAACATGAACTTACAAAGAAAACCAATTCTGTTCAAATACATATAGCAAAATATTTAATAATTGTGATGAAGTGCCATATATGCTGCTGCTGCTTTTTTTTTTTTTTTTCCTTAATTTATTTGACTGCGCCATGCAGTATGTGGACTCTTAGTTCCCTGGCCAGGGATCGAATCCGCACCCCCTGCAGTGGAAGTGCGGAGTCTTAACCACTGGACCACCAGGGAAGTCCCATATATGCTTCTTCGTTAATGCAATAATAAGAGTATCTTGTGGCAGATCCAGTAACTACTGTATAATTCAGAGTTGTCATGGTGAGCATAAAGGACATAACAGGATACCTGTAATAGCCATGATGTTCTTTGAAAATATTTGTGCTTTCTGTTGGTAGCAAAGTCACTGGATCTGATCGGACTACTGTGGGGTGTTGTCTCCATTCATAATTTAAAAAAGAGATAGTGAAATAAAGATGTAATTTTTTCTCATTCAAGTTTACAGTCCCCTGCGTTCTATCCATGGACCCCATGGGGGATGTCTGTGGGCCCCAAGTTAAGAACCCTTGAGTAAAACCAAACCAAACCAAAATCCTTACACACACACACACACACACGCACACACACACACACGCATATACATTATGAGAATGTGTGCATATAGGTGCATACGAAGATGTAGACACCTGGGATCCTCACACCTGCACAAAGAGCTATGGAGGACACCTCCTACCTCCCAGGTGAACCTGTTGTTCATGCACACACATACCCAGCTGCCGACACACCCAGAGAGACACTGTATATATGTGCTCGTGGACACGTGCAAGTCAGACACTTGGGGCCATGTGTACACCCCCCCCCACAGAAGTGCACACACATGCTCACACTTACACATGCTCACATGCACAAGCGTGTGGACACACACATCTAGCTTTGCACCCAGAGCCTTCTGTATAAACGTGCACAATCCGAAGCCTCAGGGCCTAGCATGGTCGCTGCAAGGGCAGGAGAGGCCAGGTTCATGCCATCTGGATCCTGCCACCCAGCCCCCAGGAGGACCAGAACTCTGTCTAACCCACTTTCCCAAGGCGTAAACCAAGGGGCCAGGAGGCCTCCAGAACCTTCCTTTGCTTGATGAAGCTCTGATCTGTCCCCTAATGGGTTGGGTGATGGGTATTTGGTTGCTGTTGCTGTACCACCACTAGTGGGCTGCCAGGGAGCCCTCAGCTTTGGCTCTCAGAGCCCGCGGGGGCAGTGGGGCGCGGGGCCAGCACAGTGCAGGGACGTCCCCAAAGGAAAGAATTCTTCACTGGTGATGAACATTGTGTCTGCAGAAGCTAATGGCCCAACCTCCTATTCAGTTTATGTAAAATAAAACAGGCCATATGCTGCTGCTTTCAGAGTTTGGGTGTTTAAATTAAATGTTGTTTAATGAATATTCAAACCCATTTGTTCTAAAGTTGTGCTCAGTGTGGTGGCGGCTTTCATCCCCCCTCCTTCCTTGCAGCCCCCTCCGTGCTCCTGTACCCAGGGTATTAAACCATTAGAACGGGGTGTGAACATCTAGGCAGCTGTCTTCCAACGGAAATTTGGATATTAAAATGCCGGAGCAGATGACAGTGTAAATAAAGACATACAGTGAGAGGCTTGTCTGGTTATTTTTTTGTTTGGTAATTAAGACGGAGGAGGTTTTGACTTAAGTTCTGTTGTACTGAGAAACAGAGGTGGCAGCTGAGGACTCTCCACCTCTTCCCTCTTTCCTTTGCCCGTCAGCACAGAGAGGGGCTTTCACACTGGCCTCCGTGTAACTGGTTTATTGACAGGTGTCAACTTGGTGGCATAGAGAAGTGAAATGAGTTTATTTTTCTCCAGGCACTGCTTTCTGCTGAACTATGTCAAATTACCCTTAACATCAGCTCAAGTGGAGTCCATAGCTTTATGGTCATTTATGGTCCAGGCTGGTTCAAAACTACTGGCTCATCTCTGAATTGAACCCCTCCCCTTGGCCTGCAGTAGGCCAGACACTTCTCAGATGATTGAAGTGGGGAGGGGGTGGTGCTGGCTCTCTCATTCCTCCTGCAGCTCCAGAGCCTTGGGTCTCACTCCTTCAAATTCACAGGCAGGGACCATGGGCTGCAGAGGCAGGCTGTCCTAGGGAAGCAGTCCCCAGGGTTGTGGGAGGCATCTCTATTTTGGCTTGCTGCCATGGCTGACCTGGTGGTCTGTGTACAGATGGGGGCTGGCGTCCTTGGGGCAGAGTCCATCTCATGCCAGCACCATCCATCACTGAAGATTCCCCCAGAGAGAGGCAGCAGGCCTCCCTTCAGCCCCATGAATGGTGCATGCCACATCTCCTTTCCAGGTGTGACACTGCTTCTTGGGATGTCCTTGGGCTCCAGCTCATCTCTCCTTTGCATCTCCACATGACTTCACAGGAGCAGCTGAGGCCCTGACATCCTGTTGCACACATTTACAGTGAGGGTTTATGTATGACTGGAACCATCTTAGGAACATCATGAGGGTTCCCATCCTTCTCTCCTACCCTGCAAGACACCTCCCAACCCAGAGAGCTCAAATGCTTCAATGCCTCTGATTATCACTTCCATGTGGGAGATCTCCAAGCTTCTGTCAGCAGCCCTGAGCTCTCTGTGGCTCTGTCTCCACTTGGACATCCCACCAGATTTCATTATGCTCGTATTTAACTTCCTCATCTCTCCTTCCCTTCTCACCTCCACAGTCCAAACCAGTGTTTTCTCTGTCATGAGGACTTGCTCAACAAGCACTTAATCAAGCAGCTACTATACACCAAGTCCTGTGATAGGTACTGAGGATCCAAGGGTGACTAAAAATGGTGCCTGCCCTCAAGGAGCTCTTGGTCCAGTGGGGGCCATAGACCTAAGGGAGAGAATCTCGGTATGAAAAGGTAAGATCTAAGGGATGTGGGTGGAGAGGTCTTAGAGGTTAGTGCACTAACCTCTAAGCACTTGGGCACTCAGGAAAGGCTTCCTGGAGGGAATGATCTTTGAGCTCAGTCTTGAATTGTAATAACTAGCAGGGTAAGAAATATAAGAAGGGCATCCTGGGGAAAGGGAATAGCAAGAACAAAGGCATGGAGGCACGGAATAGCATGGAATATGCTGAGAACTTGGAACAGTTCTGTGTTCCTGGGGTCTAATATGCAGGGTAGGGCGTGGTAAGAGATGGACTGGTTCCTGTCTCTGTCCTGGCCTCTTCCTCCCGGTCCTCCTGCAGAGTTGTGGCTGACACCTCTTCAACAAGCCTTCACCCACTGCCATCCATCCCGCCATAGGATGAATGATGGAGTGGGGTGGCTGATCACATGGTATCTTCCTACTTTGACATTATGCCACCAATAGGTAAGTATGGTTATGTCTTCTCCTGGGAGAGGTGGCCTGGAGGAACCATTTGAGGATGGGAAGCTATTTGGGATAAGGCAGCTATCCCAAGGCCCTCACCACGACCTTCCTTTCGGCTCAGTTCTTGGTCTGAATTCCGAATCTCCTTGATTCGTGACTTCCCTTTGCTTTCTTTGTGGCCTCTGAGTTTGTTTCAGAATCTGGTTTCCAGCTTCCATCTGAGCCCTTGAGTAGGCAGCCTAGGTAGATCCATCTCTGCTGGCATTGACATTTTGCACATGGCCGGACACACCCTCAGAGAAAAGGAGCCACCTGTGGGCCCCAAGTTATCCTTATAGATCCATGCCTGACCCAACTCCCACAACTCCTGGCCTCTACCCAACTGTCCAGGAGGATTGGGGTCTTCTAGGTGAGGTCAGCTTGGAGACTTTCTTCCCTGGCCTGATTGTGTATGCGTGTGCATATGAATACGTGTTTGTTCCTGTCTGTGTTGAGATTGGCAGGAAGCCAGTGTCCCAGCTGAGAATCTGTTCCTGGGGCTCAGAGGAAGCTGGGTGTCCCTGCCCACTTGCCCTGGCTCCAGTCTTCTACATGTGCATTATCTACGATGGGAGTATTACATTTTGGTTGGATAGAAGTCCTAGTCCCAAGGCCATGCATAGGCCCGTGACTTTCCCAGGTGACAGGTGTGGACTCACAGAATGCATTTTCATGATAACCAGAGACAAACAATTTGAGAGCTGAAGGTGCTATAAGGAACCTATTCATTTGTTGCTTCTTTCTTACAATTTGTGTCAGAGCTTGTGCAGGGAATCGGGGGATAGCAGGACAAATAAAATACGGCTCCTGCTCCCAAGGGGTTCATAGTCTGGTGCAGGCTGGGAGAGTGGGTTATGTGATGCGCATGTTTAATGGCACTTGGTGTCACAGATAGCCACCTCTATGGGATGAGGGGGGCCGATGTTTGTCAGGCCCTTACCATGCACCTGCCTCGGGGCTGAACTTTCTTGAATAATTATTTCACTTCATTCTCACAACTGCCTCATCAGATCAGTACTATTCCAGCGGAGGAAATATGCTTAGGGAGGGTAAGCAAAGTGTCTAAGGTCACACAGGGGCAGGCTTTGAATTTGGACAGCCAATTTCTAGAGATCCCACTCTTTTAAAAAAGTTTTTTTTTAATTTCTACTTTTTTTTAAACAGCTTTATTGGAGTATAATTGCTTTACGATGGTGTGTTAGTTTCTGCTTTATTACAGAGTGAATCAGCTATACATATACATATATCCCCATATCTCCTCCCTCTTGTATCTCCCTCCCACCCTCCCTGTCCCACCCCTCTAGGTGGTCACAAAGCACCAAACTGATCTCCCTGTGCTATGCGGCTGCTTCCCACTAGCTATCTGTTTTACATTTGGTAGTGTATATATGTCCATACCACTCTCTCACTTCGTCCCAGCTTACACTTCCCCCTCCCCGTGTCCTCAAGTCCATTCTCTACGTCTGTGTCTTTATTCCTTTCCTGCCCCTAGGTTCTTCAGAATCATTTTTTTTCTTTTAGATTTCATATGTATGTGTTATCATATGGTATTTGTTTTTCTCTTTCTGACTGACTGCACTCTGTATGACAGACTCTAGGTCCATCCACCTCACTACAAATAACTCAATTTCGTTTCTTGTTATGGCTGAGTAATATTGCATTTATATGTATATATGTGCCACATCTTCTTTATCCATTCATCTGTCGATGGACACTTAGGTTGCTTCCATGTCCTGGCTATTATTGTAAATAGAGCTGCGATGAACATTGTGGTACATGTTTCTTTTTGAATTATGGTTTTCTCAGGGTGTATGTCCAGTAGTGGGATTGCTGGGTGTATGGTAGTTGTATTTTTAGTTTTTTAAGGAACTTTCATACTGTTCTCCATAATGGCTGTATCAATTTACATTCCCACCAACAGTACAAGAGGGTTCCCTTTTCTCCACACCCTCTCCAGCATTTATTGTTTGTAGATTTTTTGTAGAGATCTCACTCTTAATTCCTGGTGGCTTCCAGTCTACTTGTGGGGAAAGGTGCTGAACTGCGTCCACCTAAGCGTGGTTCTGTGGTTGGCAGAAGTGATCTGTTGTTCCATTGGGCAGAGGCTCCCCATCCTGGCTTTCAGAGATCCACAGAGCCAGGTGTCCCTCTGAATGCCCAGGGACAAAAGGAAGCAGCTCCACGGAATTCCCTGGCGGTACAGTGGTTAGGACTCCGCACTTCTACTGCAGGGGGCACGGGTTCTATCCCTGGTCAGGGAACTAAGATCCCACAAGGCATGGCATGGGCAACAAAACAAAACAAAACAAAAAAACAGACCCCCAGTCCTCTCGGACACCCCTGTAGTCTTGAACCTGGAAAAGAGACAGTGCTCAAGACAGGGACAGCTGGTCTACCTGAGTCTACTCTCGGTTCCCTCTGGGCACAAAGCAGAATTGGGTCACCCTGGTGAGGGATGGAAAAGGCAGTGCGGAAGTCAGGTGCTTTCTGTGAGTTGAGGATAGTAGTTCTGCCTCCCTTTGTATCCCAGAGTAGTTGTGAGACGATATTTTAAAAGATCAACTCCTACAAAAATGTAAAACATTATTCACACTTTTACCTGAGTTTCTCCCATTTCAGTGGGTTTTTCTTTCATTAATTAGTTTCTTAAAACCAGTCAGCCAAGCAGCTGCCCGTCCAGACAATACCTGCTTTTTGCCAGTCACAAAGAAAGGCAGACAGATAGACAACCTCTTACAGCATTTTTAATTAGATACCTTATTTTGCTGAATCCTCTCCAAACCATACCAGTAGGATACTATCTCCCAGGAGATGAGAAATTTGAGTGACAGAGAGGTTAAGTTATTTGCTCCAAGTCACAGAGTTAGTAAGTAGCAGAGCCAGAATTTGAATCCAAGTGTTTTGACTCCAGGTGGCTTGCTGGGCTAATGATGCAGTGGCCTTGAAGGGTTATATTTATATTTGGTGGAGGAGACTCTTTCAGTTCCAGGAGACCAAAACAAACAATCCTTCATGTTGTGGCTGCACTGAAGCTTTCTCAGTGAAGGGCAGTAACTTGAGGAATATTTTTGCAGATATCTCCTCTTATCTCTAAAAACAGCTGAGCTGTAACACCCTGAATTCTGTGGCTGCCTAATCTGCATACTGCCCAGGAACTCGGGAATGTCTTTACAGGCATTTGAGACTTGGACCCCTGGGAAGGGTGGAGCGAAGGACATTCAGACAGCCATGGAGTCTGGTCCCTTACACCAGGGCCAAGAGGCTCCTGAAAGATGCACCCTTGCTCCTTGGCGGATGCCCTTTGGCATCATTATTGTAGGTGGGGATCATGGGGTTGCATGCAGCGCAGTCCATGTGAGCCAGCCCACACACTGGGAGTAGTAGGGCAGGGCATGATTACTGGAGCAGTACAGAGTTCTTAGGTGGAAAGTGAGCCCAGCCAGCTCATGGGATTCAGATCTGGGAGGCCCCCCAAGAGTGAGGCAGCTTGTCTCTGTCTCAAGTTTTCCATCTCTCGGGCTTTGCTTTTTGCCTCTCTCCTGTTTTCCTCTCTGCAGGCAGGATTCCTCTGCTTACTCATGGTTTCTCTGCTTGGCACACCCCTCTTCTCCGGCCTTCTTGCTTGGTTTTGCTATAGGACCAACTTGACTCTACACAACCCCAAATGCCTATCACTGTCTAAGGTGGTCCAAATTCTTGAGAGAAAAAAATCTGATTGGTCATTGATTAGCCAGTGAACTTAGATGTCCTTAGGTATCTATCTCTCGTCCATTCAGAACAGAACATGTGGTGCAAACATGGCCACTTGGGGCTGCCTCTTCAGCTGGAGATGTGGGCAGGGCAGGTATGCCTGAACACATCTGCTGTGGAGGGCCAAGCTGAAGCCATTTGTCTCACTCAGACCATGGGCAGGAGAGCAGAACCAGGTTCAGTTTTTTTGTGTTCTTGTTTTCTCCAAGTAGGCAGTTGCCTTCTGTAGGCTCTGAGCAGGGGAGGCCCACAAGACTACAGTTCACTGGTGGGTTTCTCTCTGAGTTCACATCATTTTGAGCCCGTGAGGAAGGGAGGGCACGGTGAGAGACACGTATCCACATTAATCAAGAATCTTGTAATACTCTTTCCCGAGCAGGTCCCACGTAACTGGCACTGTGCTCAACACTTCACCCGTGCAATCTCATTTAATTCCCAGAACTTGGCTGGAAAAGTGGGCCTGGTTACTACCATCACACAAGTGAAGAAGAAACACGCATTTGTTCATCGGGTATTTATTGAGTGCTTAACAGTGCTAGGGCTGTGCTGGGCACCATTCCTGAAAGCTAACTGTAGACCAGAGACCAGGTGAAAGGGGTGGTATATATTTTATCCCTTTCAATCCTGAGGACAGCCCAATGAGAGAATTTCTGTTTTTTAATTCATTTTATAGATAAGGAAATTGAAGTCCAGAGAGGTTAAGTTCTTGTAGAAGGTCACACAGCCAGTAAGTGGCACAATCTGAATTTGAACCCAGGCCTAATGCCCTCTTATGTAATTTGGAAATTCTGAAAAACAGATTTCGCTGGTCAAGGGGTGCCTGGGAAATAATGTTCTCGTGGCCCTTGCTTCAGCTGCTTACTTCAATTTTTGAAGGAGGGGTGGGGAGTGGGGTTCCTGGATATGCCCCTCCCACTTTCCTCTTTCATACCCAGGGAGGGCTTCATTTCTGCTTCCTGGCCCCCTTCCTGCTCCTCCCTGCGTGGTGTTCCCCATTCTAGGTCACAGAGACTCTTGACCTATTTGTAGGCTGCGTTGTTGTACCGTGTGCTACAGTCTGAAGGTGTGTGTCTGCAAACAACTCCCCTCCCCCCATTCATATGTTAAAATCCCCAAGGTGATGCTTTTAGAAGGTGCTCGGCCTTTGGGTAGTGTCTAGGTCATGAGGGTGGAGCCCTTATGGATGGGATTAACATCCTTAGAGACAGAGAGAGCTCCCTCACCCCTTCTGTCATGTGAGGACAGAATGAGAAGCCTGCAGCCGGGAAGATGGCCCTCATTCAACTGCCAGTGCCATGATCTTGGACTTCCAGCCTCCAGAACTTCGAGGAATGTGGTGTTTTGCCATAGTAGCTCGAATGGACTAGGACCCTGTGTTTGTGTCTGGGAGCTCTGATGGCCCAGCTGGCTGTGCACGGCTGTGTTTGTCTGTGGCTGCCCCTGCCAGCCTTTTCTCCCACGCTCCTGTGGACCTCTCCTGTGTCAGGGTCGTGTCTTCGCTGGAGAGACAAGCTGTGTGTGTGTGTGTGTGTGTGTGTGTGTGTGTTTGAGAGAGAGAGAGAGAGAGAGAGAGAGAGAGAGAGAGTTAGACATCAAAGAAGGCCTTAGTATCAGGGCTTTTAATGGGCACAATGACAAGGTGACTGTCCTTAATTGGCTATCATAACAGCCAACCAGGTCCTACTGCATCTATACAGGACTCCTGCTTCCTTGAAGGAGGTGAACCAGAATCGGGTGGGGCTGGGGAGCAAGGGACAGCTTTCCCTCTGGCTCAGGGAATCCAGGAGACTTAAACCCAACAGGCACTAACAGGCTCGGCCAGCTTTCTGGAAAGGGTTGAGGGCCTTCTCCCTCTGCCTGATTGCCTGCATCACTACATAGAGAAGGCGCTTCTGGTTGGGAGTTTTTAACTCCTAGGCTGTTATAACTAACTCCTTTATGTTATAACGAGCCCAGAAACCATCAGGGAGAGCACTGATGAAAGAATGGTCCTATTTTGGATGAGTTGGGAGAATGAAAGCAGACCTTGTGGTCTCTGTTGCTAAGGAGAGAAGACGTGGCGGTGTCAGAGAGCTGACCTGGCAGAAGGACGTGCTTTGATGTCATGGAAAGAGCATGAATATAGGAGTTAGGGGGCTCGGAGCCAAGTTTTAAAAAGAGACAGTAGCTCATCATAACATAGTGCTTATTGTGGGCTGGGTACTTTTCTAAGCACCGTATGGGTTTTAAATTCATTTGAGGTTCACAACAACCCTATGGAATAGGTACATCCTTGTCTGTGTTTTATAGTTGATAAAATTGAGGCACAGAGAGGGTAAGTGACTTGCCCAAGGTCCCATTGCCTATTAGTGGCTTATCAGACAGTCATGAGATGTGCAAGTCTGCTGCTTGACCTGGGGCAGGGCTTTGGCCTCTTTCTATGTTGCATGTGTTTCAGTGCTCTGCCTGTTGTTGGCTGCTGTGTTTGGCCTTGGGACTCTGCAAGGGAGTGAGATGGTGAGGGGTGGAGCTTCTCTTTCTAGGGACAGAGGAGCTGTCCAGATGATGTCATCAACAAGCTGTGAGAGCCAGCTTGAACAGCTTTCCTGGTTGATCACACTAGTCATTAATCCCCATGTAAAACACAGCTTGGGACCAGGCTCCAGACCCCGTAGTCACAGCCATGTTTTCACATGCCTGATAAATGATTCTGCTGGAAGAGGCTTGAAGAGTACCTGTGGAGAGTGGTTCTCAGCAAGATTCTATAAGACTTTTTTACACATTCCCATCCATTCTGAGGCTGCCCTGGGACGGAGAAATGAGAATGCAGCGTTGGGAAGCTGCACTCCAAAGCCCTTTGGTCTGGAGTCAGAGGATGTCTGTACAGTCTTCTCCCAGGAAATCAGGGAAGAAGGGCCTTGGAGAGTAGTTTAGTCTATCTTTTTCACTTCACTTGGGGGAGACTTGGGTCCAGACAGGAGAACGCACTGGCTCAAGGTTGACCAGTATTAGTCCTTGTGCTGAGACTCTTAGGACAACGCTTGGCCTTTCTCCTTGCCCAGCTAACATATATGGAACACTAGTGCTTTGCATGCATTATCTGTTTAATCACACCAACCCCAGGAGAGGAGTGCTATTAAGCCAAATTTACAGATGAGGAAATTGAGCTCAAAGTGGCAGAACCAGGATTCGGCCCCAAATGCTTCCTTAGTATTCCTTGTGCTTCCTTTCAGTATATTAGGCTCTCTTTATATTTTCCAGAGCACGTTCTCTTCCATGCACGGGCTATCTGGTGACCATAATTTCTGAACCAACAATCTGGATGGCCAGTCCGACTTCAGACAGCCCAGGTTCAAATCCCAGCTTCACCATTTACTGACTGTGGCCTTGACCAAGTCAAACAGTTGTTGAAGCCTCAGTTTCTGTTGTAAATTGAGGATAATAATGTCTAAACCAGGCTTCCCTGGTGGCGCAGTGGTTAAGAATCCGCCTGCCAATGCAGCCCTTGTCCGGGAGGATCCCACATGCTACAGAGCAACTAAGCCCGTGCACCACAACTACTGAGCTTGTGCTCTAGAGCCCGTGAGCCACAACTACTGAGCCCACGTGCCACAAGTACTGAAGCCTGTGCACCTAGAGCCTGTGCTCTGCAACAAGAGAAGCCACCGCAGTGAGAAGCCCATGCACCACAACAAAGAGTAGCCCCCGCTCACTGCAACTAGAGAAAGCGGTGCGCAGCAATGAAGACCCAATGCAGCCATAAATAAATAAAGTAAATGTCTAAATCACAGGGCGTTTTTTAGGGGTGAAATGAGACAATTCTTGGAAGTCACTTATAATACCAAGTATGTAAGTGGTAGCCACTAAATTATTATTGATTAGGAATGCCAATATTTGATGCAGAGTCTCATCCTGGAAATCTGGAATTAAGTTTGTTGTAACCATATGCTAAAGCTTTTGGCTAATTTCTAAAGAAGGAATGGCTATTATGATTTCTTTTATTAAAGTCTATGGTAGGCTGAATAAAGAACCTCCCAAAATGTCCACGTCCTAAATCTGGACTCTGTGAATATGTTACCTTATGTGGCAAGAGAGGTTTTGTAGAAGTGGTTAAATTAAGGCTCTTGAGGTGGGGAGGTTATCTAATAGATTATCTGGGTGGGCCCAATGTCAGCACAGGGTCTTTATAAGAAGGAAGCAAGAGGGACAGAGTTCGAGAAGCAGGTATGATGATGGAAGCAAAGTTCAGAGAGACAGAAAGATATTTGAAGATGATTTGCTGCTAGCTCTGAAGATGGGGAAAGGAGCCACGAGCCAAGGAATGTGGGCAGCCTCTAGAAGCTGGAGAAGGCCAGGAAACATTCTCCTTTAGGGCCTCCACAAGATATCATGCAGCCCTGCCAACACATTCTGGACTTGTGACCCACAGAACTGTAAGGTAATAGGTATTGTTTTAAGCCACTAAGTTTGTGGTAATTTGTTACAGCAGCAGTAGGAAATCAGTAAAAGATCCTTATTTAATATTTTCTACTCAAATTTCACAGGCAATGATAAGCACCTCCTCCAGGCCAGGCACTGTGCTAGGTACTTCTACTTAAATGCATTTCTATAAGCAGTGTGATGAGTGTGTGCAGAGAGTGTGGGCTTTGATGTAGAAGATGCGAGCAGGGATACCAGTTTTACTGCTCATTAGCAATGTGATCTTGGGCCAGTCACCTGACCTCTCTGAGCCTCAGTTTCCGTATCTATAGAGTAGGGTTCAACACGTGAGAAATACTTGACATGGGCCCAGCACTCAGTAGATTCTAACCCAGTTAATGTTGCTGCCTCCTTCTGCCTGACTTGGATGCACCATATCCTTCTTCCCCGGGAGAACCCTCTTGTCTGGTGGGGGTCGTGTTCAGTGCCTCATGTTTTTTTGGTTCTCCTGAGGAGAGGTGACCTGTCCCATGGACAGAGTTAGGGCCAGGCAGTGGGGAAGAATTCACTTTTAGCCAGGACTTCCCAGAGGTAGAACCAGCTCCTTGCTACCTTCCTTGTTTGTGGGGGGACCCAGGTGTTTTGACTGCCTTCCCCCAGGCCCTGTCCCACAGGGGCCTGGGAGAGACATTGGCTCAGGCCAAATTGTGAAGGGCTTAAGATGTGGACTTTGGCTGTCATCACCCCATAGGGTCACATATACAGTTGCAGAGCCCACTGGTGGGACTGAAGAAAAAAAACAAAAAGATGTGCATCTTGTAGTCTTGAACTTGTGTCTCTGTTCTGGCCTTCACTACCTGTCGTTCTCCATATTTCTCAAGTATACTGGCTTCGTCGTGGTATTGGCCAAAAACATGTATAGATCAGTGGAACAAAATAGAGAGCCCAGAAATAAACTCACACAGTTATGGTCAGTTAATCTATGACAAAGGAAGCAAGAGTGTATTGGGTTGGCCAAAAAGTCTTTCGGGTTTTTTCGTAACATCTTACGTATAATGGAGAAAAGACAGTTTCTTCAGCAAGTGTTGGGAAAGCTGGACAGCTCCATGTAAGTTAGTGAAAGCAGAACACTCTTTCACACCATATACAAAAATAAACTCAAGATGGCTCAAAGACCTAAATATAAGACATGATACCATAAAACTTGAAAACATAGGCAAAACGTTCTCAGACATAAATCATAGTAGTAGTTTCTTAGATCAGTTTCCCAAGGCAAAAAGCAAAAATAAACAGATGAGACCTAATCAGACTTAAAAGCTTTTGGACAGCAAAGGAAACCATTAACAAAACAAAAAGACAACCTATGGGAGAAAATATTTGCTTATGATGTGACTGACAAGGGGTTAATAGCCAAAATATACAAATGGCTCAGACAACTCAATATTAAAAAACTGAACAACCCAATCAAAAAATGGGGGCTTCCCTGGTGGTGCAGTGGTTGAGAGTCTGCCTGCTGATGCAGGGGACACGGGTTCGTGCCCCGGTCCAGGAGGATCCCACATGCCGCGGAGCCGCTGGGCCCGTGAGCCATGGCCGCTGAGCCTGCGCGTCCGGAGCCTGTGCTTCGCAACGGGAGAGGCCACAACAGTGAGAGGCCCACGTACCACAAAAAAAAAAAAAAAAAAAAAAGGGCAGAAGACCTAAATAGACATTTCAACAAAGAAGACATACAGATGGCCAAACAAGCAAATGAAAAGATGCTCAGCATCACTAATTATTAGAGAAATGCAAACCCAAACCGCAATGAGGCTTTGCCTCACACTGGTCGGAATGGTCATCATCAAAAAGTCCACAAATAATAAATGCTGGAAAGGGTATGGAGAACACGGAACCCTCCTACACTGTTGGTGGGAATGTACACACACACACACACACACACACACACACACACACACACACACACACACACACACACACACACACACACACAATGTTGTACTACTCAGCCATAAAAAAGAAATATTGCCATTTGCAGCAACATGGATGGACCTACAGAATATACTAAGTGAAGTAAGTCAGACTAAGACAAATATATATCATTTAGATGTGGAATCTAAAAAATAATGCAAATGAATTTATATACAAAACACAAACAGACTCACAGACATAGAAAACAAGCTTATGGTTACCAAAGGGGTGGGGGGGAGGGATAAACTAGAAGTATGGGATTAACAAACTCCTATATATAAAACAGATAAGCAACAAGGATTTACTGTATAGTGCAGGGAACTATATTCAATATCTTGTAGTAACCTATAATGGAAAATAATCTGAAAAAAATACAACAGAATCACTTTGCTGTACACCGGAAACTAGAACAATATTGTAAATCAGCTATACTTCAATAAAAAAATTCATTTTATGACTTCAAAAAGGCTTCATTTTATGACTAGCCAAATCACATTGCATTGCATTTTGTTTTGGATTGATGGGTGAAAACAATATTTTGGTAAATGTACATGTTAAAAATTCCCCCCTTTTTTTTTTTAATTCTGGCTTTGGCAATTCTTCATTTTTTACTCAGAGCTTCAAAAAATGGAAGTAGCCTAAGTTGATCTTAACTTCTCGAAGGCTTTGCCTCCGGCCAGTGTCTGAAAAAGAAGGAAAAAATATGAAAGTATTCAAATCTCCAGTATTTGAAGAGTCTTCCTCCTTTGAAGCCCTGTCTCATTCATTATCTCCTGTAATGCTTTCAACAGCCTTCTGAGAGAGGTATTCTTACTCTGCTCCGATGTTCAACCAGGGTGACCAGGTGAGGGTACGGGGCATGCAGACTGTACCACTGTGCCCACAGTCCTGATCCTTTACTGCCAGCATCCATTCTGATTGGTAATGCCTCGTGCTGCACTGATGTTTACCTGTTTGAATAGTACCCCTTGTTATCCCCACTTTACAGAGGAAAACTCAGGTGAAGGATGTATGCCAGGCTGCACAGCTGAACCCAGGGCCCCCGACTCTGAGAACCCGTGAGCTTTTCCTGCTTCCCAAGCTGCCCCTCTTTATGGCAGGTTAAATCATGCTGGGTTTAAAGACCCCATTGTAATACCTTGGTTTCTTTTCTTTTACCACCTTGGAAGCAGCAGTAAAAATATTAAAACCAATTGCTGTCACCTTTCAGACCGCTGTGTTTATGAGACATAGATTTCAAGTGAATGAAAATAATCAGAAACTCCCTCCCCGTTCCATTCTATGGGGACATTTCAGATTTATACAATATTTCTGAAAGCTCTTATAATAGGGCATATGCACTTTAGGGCATTAATGAAGTCGGCTCAGTGCTGGCTGGTCTCATTTCATGGAGCTAATTGTTAAGTGTTTTGCATACTTACAATTGAACTAAATTATTCCAAGCTAGCTGGTTTCAGGAAGTGTTAATTATATTTCAGTAAAGGAAAATCAAGGCTAAAAAATCATCCACTTAGAGCTTATCTATTTATGAACATCTCATTCTGGAGATCTCAAACATATATTTTAACACCATGTGAATATTGAGATTAATATTGCTTCACCAAAGAAACCTTTATTCCTCTTTCGAATAGGCCCCCTCTTCCCCCATCCCACCCTTCCAGCTTTATTCAGCAGCCTAGTCTGGAAGTTGAAATAGGCCTTCCTTTGTATTTCTGGCCTTGAATCTTTAAGTTCGGTGCCAAGAACAGCATTAGCTCCGTTCATCTTGAGACCAACTGGCCTTCTGTAAATGATATTAAGTAAGTAATTTATGGGTCCTGCACAGGTCATTTAGGACCAAGTGCTCCCTTGCTTCTGGGGTTCTTTTTTGAGGAAGTTGTTTGGACAGGAGTTTTCACCTGGGACATGGGTTGGAGAGGCGGAGTGGCCAAGCGTTGCCACTCAGATGTCAGTACAGCAGGGATGGGGATGAAGAGATAGAAGGTCTGAGGGGGAGTCTGCAATGCCTGCATTGTCCTTTCACACTTATCTTTCTACTCACTGGATCAGAAAGTCTGAATGGATACCTAACAAGAAATTCTCTTAGTTTTTTTTTTGCATTTGTTGCTCAATTTCTTTTCTATTTGTTTTTAACTTTCTGTTCATTCTCTTACACATGCATTCATTTGTTCATTCAGTGCACACATATCGAGCTATGGAAGGCCCATCACTCTAGAGCACTGGACCAAGGGCTGGGCTTGGAGAGCTGAGGATGGCAGAGCTCCCACCTTCAGGAGCTCTTCTAATACATAAATAGACCAGAACCACCTGGAAGGCTTGTTAAAACACAAGGTGCTGGGCCCCACCCCAGAGTTTCTGATTGAGCAGGTCTAAGGAGGGCTGATAATTTGCATACCTAACAAGTTCCCAGGTGTTGCTGATGCTCTGGTCCAGGGATTACCCTCTGAGAACCACTGCAGGAGACTCATGGGATTTAGGAGGTTAAATCCTGAGACCATCTTGATTTGTATCTAAATATATATGTACACCACTATTATAGAGCTTTTTTGGCTGGCAGATGAGAGGGGCATTTTTTTCATGAATAAAGGGTTTTTTCCATTAAAAAAGTCACTTTACCTTATAAATAATAGAGTATAACCAGTATGTGTTGAGAAATGAATGTCAGCTGGCTAGTTGGGCTCATGAAATTCCCCCTGCACACTAGCCTTCCAGAATGAGATTCAAACACACTTGTGCAAAATGACAAACACTCCTTTGCAGAGGTCTCCAGGGGTGCTCACATGTATATGGGACCTTGAGAGAAAGTGATATTTAAATAGCAGTGGTATGGATATCATCTCAGTGTTAAATCTACACAGGTCCAGGTCTACCCAAAGCTCATGTAGGCCTGGGCTTGGGATCTGGGCACTGAAGAGGGCATGGTTAGGCTGGAGAGAGGAGAAGAGGGTCAGGGCAGGTCACAGGGAAGCTGCTGAGGGGACAGGGCACCTGGGGCTTGAAGGGTCAGTAGGAGTTTGTTAGCACTGGAGTGAGTGCAGGGTAGAGAATCGCTTTGGGCAGAGGGAACAGTCTTTGCAAGGCACAGAGGTGAGAAAGGCAAGGATTGTTGAAGAGCATAGTGCAGACATTGCCGTGTGACTGTGCAATGAGTGGGAAGGAAGAGGGAGAGGTGAAGCAGGATTACAAAAACTGTTAGGCTGAAAAGCTAGACTTTGTTCTGAAATACAGATGTTAGAGGTCACTTGATATTTTATAGTCGAGGGAGTGACTCGAGACTGCTGTTGAGTGGAGAGTGATTAGAAAAGAAGCCAGGCAGGGCTGGGAGACTAGTTGGGAGGTAAAATTAATTAAAATAAAAGCTTCAGTTCCTTAACTGTAGTAGCCATGTTTCCAGGGCTTTTTTGCCGCATGTAGCTAGTGGCTACCATTGGCCAGTGCCTATATAACATTCCCGTGGAATGTTCTGTTGGACAGTGCTAGTCTGGAAGGGAACCCCCATGTCTGGGTAGGCACATCTCCTTGGATCCATGGGCTGCTCACCACAGGGGGAGAGGGGTGTGGCAGAGGAGGGCCAGAGTGGAGCCCTCTGAAAGTGCTAGATGCCAGTTTCAAGGATAGTACATAGGTGGAGTGGAATCCATGCCCAGAGGCCACTAGCAGAGTGTAGAAACAATGGGAGTGGCTGGAGAGGGGTAGTCAGGAGTCAGAGGAAAGATGGCTCAAGCTCAGTCCTAGAAGCCAAGAAGGACAGTTTCAAGACGTAGAAGCCATTGGTGAGCCTAGCAAGAACAGAGGTGGTCAGGAGACTTAACCTGGGCCAGTTGGTTCCTTTCTCCTGGATATTTGAGTTGAGACACAGTGACTGAGCCCATTAACTGCAGGAGCTGAGTTGGAAGGTCATTAGCTTAGGGGATGGAGCTGAGGCTGCCATGTTTGGGAGGCTACAAGGAAGACTGCGTGCTGGAAGATGAGAAGCCAGTCTATGGCGAGAGAGGAGCATAGCAGGTGTGTAGAGAGGAAGGGAGAGGCCCACTCCCCTGAAAGTAACAGAGCCTGAGAGAGTATGGGTCTGATCCCCTGTCACTTCCCACAAGGCCCTCTCCCCACCCTGTGACACCTGGGCGTCTTCACAACCAAGGGAGTTTCAGTGGGTTTCCCTTTCTTACAATCCAGTGATCTCTAAGCACATAGACTCCCCACCACCCAGCCCAGGAAGTGGCACATACCAGGTGCTCAGTCAAAGCTTGTTGAGGTGTTGAATGAGCATGGGATTTGAACCATGGACAAGATGAGGGAAGCATAGGCAAAGAGGAGGCCACGGGTTTCCTCTTCATCTTTCCTCTCGCCCCCTTGAATGTAGATGGAAATGTTGCGGGCAACTGAAAAACATTCCCTCCTTCCCTCACCCTTTTGGCGCCTGGAATGGTGTGCTTCCTCCTTCCTTCTTCCAGAAGCTACACGTGTAGTTGGCACTGTTTCTGATTTTTTAAAAACTAACTTTATTGTTTATTTATTTATTTTTGGCTGTATTGGTTCTTCGTTGCTGTCCGCGGGCTTTCTCTAGTTGCAGCGAGCGGGGGCTACCCTTCTTTGTGGTGCGCAGGCTTCTCATTGCGATGGCTTTTCTTGTTGCGGAGCATGGGCTCTAGGCGTGTGGCCTTCAGTAGTTGCAGCACACGGGCTCAGTAGTTGTGGCGTGCGGGTTCTAGAGCACAGGCTCAGTGGTTGTGGCGCACAGGCTTAGTTGCTCCGCGGCATGTGGGATCTTCCTGAACCAGAGCTTGAACCCGTGTCCCCTGCCTTGGCAGGCAGATTCTTAACCACTGAGCCACCAGGGAAGCCCCTGTTGTCTTTTCTTGCATCACCACACTCTAGCATCAATTCAGGTGGTGGTTTAGAGCCAATTAAAATTTATAAGCCATAGGTAGTGAGGGAAATCCCAAGGATTAATTTGCTCAGTGGAGTATTAATCTGTGAAATGACACAGGTGCTCCTTCAGCCAACTCGGCAAGATGGAGATGGAGGTACATCCCCTCCCTTGTTTTACTGTAAATGCTCTAATTGGCCTCACTGGGCTGAGGGTGGGGTGTGGCTCCACTTCCTCTGAGCACCATGAAAGGCTGAGTCAGCTATTTGGGCCCCCAACTGAGCTGCCTGGAACCCAGGCCCCCTCCATACCAAGCAGTGCCTGCCACCCCGTCCCTCAGCTGGCAGAGATGTGCCCTCGCTGGCCAGCACTCCCGTGCTCTGTGCCGCCTTTCCACACTGCCCCCGGGGCAAGGCAAGGGAAGGAGCTTAATGGGCCGATCCCACCAGCCACCAGGACTTGCCACTTTCCAAGCTTTGTAATTAGTATCCTTCTCAATTAGGAGGCCGAGTGAATCAGCATCCAAGTTAATATGGCCGCACCCATCTGTCTGGCTAGCTATCTTGCCTTTAAGACAGCCCAAAGAGCAGGAGAGAGGATTTACTAATGCTGAGGCTGCAACATCAGGGCTGTGTGGTTGGCTGGATATGACCTGTCCAGTAAGCTTAGGTGCTGGGTTTCAGGACATCTGGCTTCTAATTAAATTCCTTTCCCCACCAGAGCTTGGCTCATGAGAACCTTGTCTGAACGACAGTCAGTTTCCTTCTGGAGAATCTAAACTTCATTGTTGCAGTTACCATAGCTGGTGACCCTGGAGGCCAGAGGGGCTTAGATGGCTTGTCCAGAGACAGTGGCAGGACAGTGGGAAGCTATTCAGTATAATGGCTGAGAATTCTGGCTTTGGAGCTAGACAGATCTGGATTCAAGTCCAAGTTCTGTAGTTAGCAGCTGGATGCCCTTAGGCAGATTACCTAACCTTGCTGAGCTTAATTTCTTATTCCCAGAATGCGTATCACAATATCTACCTTATAGGGTTGCATGATGTATATGAAGTGTTTAACACAGTGCTTGCACATAGCCAGCTCTTCAGAAAGGCAGTTTTTATTATTATCGCTAATAGTAGTGCTAATAGAATAAAATGTCCTCATGTGCCCTAAGTCCCAGTCTCTCTGCTTTCCTATCCTTTGTTCTCCTTCAACCTCGCCTGCCAGTAACAAAGACCTGCCGTGTCTACCTCAACCCGTGCATCGTGATAGTGAGGCAGGATAGTGGACGGCACAGCTTTGAAGAGGATATCATTGGTGCTTAAGCACAGGGATTACTGTTGCCAGTAAGCTAAGTAGAAGCCCCAGAATCCTCCAGGGATGGCTAGCTTGTTCTGATGACACGGAAGTTCAGGACAAATGTTCCTCTTGGCTTCAGAGGATTCTGACATTGGGGTGAGCATTAGTCCAAGTTCACTGTTGCCAGCAACAGAAATGGACTCTGGCTGGTTTAAGTAGGAAAGGAATTTCTTGAAAGAATATGGTATCTCAGAGAAAGCTGGGGAGCCAGGGTAAGGTGGCTGGCACCAGGACCACAGTCAGAACTGTGCTGCAGGGAAGGCTTGGTGTGGAGCTGTGCGACCTCTGACCTCACTGGGTATGTGCCTGGGGCCACACACTGACACCCTGGGGACACAGGAGCTGCCTGTACTTCTGGCAGGTGTTCTCTCCTGACCCTGCCTCTCTGTGCCTCTACACGTCCTGGGTATCAGATCCACTCTTCCTTGGTGATATACTGGACTTCAGCTGCACAATCGAGTAGGGAAATGTTAAACGACTGTCAGGCCTTCATTGCTTTCTGAACTGGGAGGAGGGCTCTGCCTCCTGAAGACTCAAGAAGACTTGGTTGTGGGGCAGCCATAAAGTGGTGTATGTCAACGGCAAATGCTAGAGGTCTTCAAAATCTCCATGCAGTGGACTATGGTGATGTTGAAACCTTACCTGGCACATTTCTGGTGTATTTCTGCATTGACTGCTGCTTCTGTCCTCCTGTTGTGTTGAGAAAGGGGCTTGGACTCCTGGAAGTCCAGGCTCAGATCTTCAGATGACAGTCTGCTTGGGAGCTTGGGGTGGGTGAGGGAGCAGGGAATCGGTGACGGCTGGATCTATCCCTGCCTTTAAGGCAGCTGGTCAACAAGTTCAGGCCATGGGCAGAGTCCAGCTGTCTAGGGAGACAGTGAGTCAGAGCCAAGGTTGCAGGGCAGCGGGAGAGCCGGCAGTGCAGCCATGGTGGGGAGCTGCCATGCGTGCTGCCTTTGTGGGGAGACACTTGGGTGTGACACCCGTCCTTACCGGGCCCCACTCTGTATGATGTAGGGTGTCCACTAGGGAGGAGACTGGCTGAAAATGTCCTTTTCCTGCTCTGACAGCGTCACTCATGTCCTGGGGCTTCACCCCTGACCCCCAACCCCATCCCACACAGTGGGTGACCACCATGCTCCAGGGAAATGACAGGTAACTTCCTGTCACCAAATGATAAGGACTCTCTATGATATATTCTGGTTGTTTCCACAGAACAGCGTTTAAGCAATCAAACACCAGTTAAAAAAAGGAAGCGAATCTTATCTACACCACAAAAAAGTAGCATTCGGAAACTCCCTGGTGTTCCAGTGGTTAGGACTCTGCGTTTTTACTGCTGAGGGCGCAGGTTCAGTCCCTGGTTGGGCAACTAAGATCCCACAAGCCACGTGGCACAGCCAAAAAAATAAAAAATAAAAAAAGTAGCGTTGCTCTCTTCAGATCCGGGGTGGGTAGATGCTTGGGTGGGGGCCTGGAACATAGCCTTCCCTGCATCACCTGAAACAACACCATGAGCCCTTAGGAAAGTGGTCCTTAAAGAGTTGCCTCTGTGTCAGCAGCTTCTGCATCACCTGGAAACATGTTAAAAACACAGATTCTCAAAGCCCACGCCAGAGTCGCTGAATCAGAAACTCGGGGGTGGGGCCCAGCACCTTGCAGCAAGCCCTCCAGGGGATGCTCATGCTTGGGCTTGAGCACCACTGCCTCAGGATTCTGAGGAGGTGTTCTCCTTCCCGAAGGACCTCAGTTTCCCCATCAGTAAAGTGGAGAATTTGGATGATTTTTTAAACTGCAAAATCAGATAATTCCTGGAATGGAAAAACCTGGGTTCCTCACTCTGTTATCAGTTAGCTGAGCGTCATTGGGTTAGTCACAAAATCTGGGCACAGTTTACTTATCCGTCAAAGGAAAGGTATTCAATGGCTTCATGGGAGGAGGCGGTACCTGGGGCGTGGGCTGGATAGATGACTTCTGTGGGCCGTGTGTGCCATGATGTGTTTGCAGGGGGTCTTCCTGCAGCTCTGATTTTTTAAAGCACCAGACTGGAAACAGCTATGGATCCACAAGTAGGACATTGGTTAACTACATTATGGTGCATCCATGCAATCATATTCTGCACCGTCAAAAAGAATGAGGAGAAGGTGTGTGTGTTGATTTGGGCCAGTCTCTCAGATACAGTACGTGAAAAAACAAGGTAGAGGACTGTATATATAATATGCTAAAGTTTGTGTGAAGAAGACATAAATATGTTTGAATATATGTAAGATATCTCTGGCTATAGGAGATGCCTCTTGGAAAGGGCATTTTAGGGACTGGTGTTGAAGGTGGATGGGAGTGGGACTTACTGGTCACTATATCCCCTTTGGTACCATTTGAGCTTTTAAAGCATATATATGTACTACTCAAAAAGTGAAAACACAGCAAAAAGCAGCAACAACGGAGGACCACAGGCCTGTCTGGCCCTCTGGTGTTTTGGTCCTTGGAGTAGTGGCAGCCAAGCCTGCAAGTCAAAGACGAGCAAGGCTCGTGTGGTGCCCAGAGAGAGAGGAGGAGGGGGAATGTGGCAGCAGGTGTTGGCGGAGTTCACCGTTACATGCTCACAAATGGCCCAGCTCTCCAGGCCTCTGTCTGCACCTTGCAAAGGAGAGGGAGGTGTGGAGGCCCAGAGGGCCCCTGCTCGTAGGCTGTGGAGTGAGCTAAGCAGGGAAGCTCTGGAGGACAGAGTTGTGCTTGCCAGGCAGTCAGGGCACTGGCCTCACCATGGACTCCAGCCAGGCCCTTGCATGCCAGAGCCCAGGACCCCAGAGGTGCCGGGGGCATGAGGCTATGCTGGAGCACCGTGCCTTCCTTGCTGCGTGGTCTGCATGCCTGTGACGGGGGAGTATTGCGAACCCCTATCTGCACATGAAGAAGTGGAGGCTTGTTTGTTCCAAGGCCCTGCCCAAGATGGCATCACAGGTAAATGGCTGAGCTGGGATTGGAACTCAGTTTACTGGCTCCATATCCCATGTAGTGAATGGTGGAAAGAGGTTGCCGATTACTTGGGCAGGGAATGGGTGTCACCGTCTTCTGGCCCAGGCTGAAAGACCTCAGGGTCCCAGATTCAAGAATCAGATTTGGTAAAGCAGACGAGTCACAAGCAGCTGCTCACCTTGAGCAGCTTCCTCATGCTGGGACCGTTGCTGCTGCTCCACAGAGAAGAGTGAGATACCTCTGGGACCCTGCGAGAGGTTCTGCCTCTTCTCGTTGCCAAGTGCCAATCAGGACAGATAAATGAATAAGATGAAAATCCTCTGCCTATTGAAATCCTATTATTTCTCCAAGGTCCAGTGCAAATGCTGATCCTCCACGAAGATTCTCTGATCACCCCCAGTACACTAGATCTCTTTATTCTTACAGAGCAGGAACCCCAGACAGAGTGAGACAGTCGGTTCCCTCCTCAGAGCAGGGGGGCAGGATTGGGTTCCTTGAGATCACCCACCCTACGGCAAACTAGGTGCACAGTAAGGTTTTGTGAAGGTTGAAAGGTCTCCTGACCTCATTTCCCTGCAGACAGAAGTCATTTATGATGATGAACCTAATATGGCTAGAGCAGAGGGTGTATGGCAGTGAGTGACTCAGAGTTGGGGCTGGTTTTGAAGGCTGCGGGAGACTTTATCCTGGAGCCAGTAGAGATGAATTAACCTGAATTAACCTGTGGTCTCAGGCAGCGGTAAGGTGGGAAGCCCAGGGGTACAGGGAGAGCCTGGACGTGGACAACCAGGCCCCTCTGGGTGCTGGCTGGGTCTGAATTAGGCAGTGGGGGAGGCATCGTAGGAGAGGGCAGCCAGAGCTGGAATCAGCAGTTAGGGCAGAGGAGGAGGAGGAGGGGCAGGAGAGGACCTGTGTTGTCTGGTAGCTTCTGATGGGCCAGGCAGTGGGTAATACATAATTTCACATGAAAAGAGGGGTCAAAGGAAGTCTCAAAAACGGAGGGGCACACCCTTTTAAAACGAAGGGGTGATGGCCAACTTCACAGGCTTCAGAGGAGGTCCGTCTGTGCAGGGCTCGGGGGAGGTGACTGGAGCGGGCAGTTAGGGGGCCGCTGCAGCCTGGTGTGATGGCTTTCTGGGCATGATGGTGGCAAAGCTGGACAGCAGTGGAAAGCAGGCAGCCGAGGCATCACTTGTGGGCTGGGAGTGGGCGCCCAGCACAGGCTCGCTGCTTGATTGATTCTGTTGCTTGAACAACACAAATAGCTGGAAATGTAAACACTGCCCGATCCTGGCACAGCTCTTGGCATCGCTAATTAGCCCTGAGATTATTCCTTGCAAGGGAGCAAGTACATCACACCTCAGTTACGGCTGAACTACCTGAGAGGGAGGCAGGTCTGGTCAGCGGCTGCCCATTGACACCTTTCCCCCAGTTCTCCTTAAGAAATGCCCAAGGTATTTGGTAAGAAATGCCCAAGGTAAAGGTAAGAAATGGTCTTACCTTTCCAAGGTGCCATTGGTTAGGTATTATTAGTTAGGAGAGGGACTAATTTGTGTAATTACTGGTTAGGAGAGAGAGAATGTGGTGTAAATGTTAATTGTTTTTTTAACTTCACATTATGTGATCCGTTAACACTAATATTTAATTTAATGCAGTCAAAAGATTAATGCTTGTGTTTATTTCTAAAACAGGCAAGGATGCTTCAGGCTGCTTTTCAGCTTGGTTGAGCTTTGGGGAAAAAAAAAACCCACCCAGAACAGAAGAAATGTATTCATGCTGTAATAATACAAATACCCTCTCCCAACCCCCCTCCCTCCTCAACTCCTAAAAATAAGCCACGGGGTTCTAATGGGGACACTGATTAAATATTCGGCTCTGTAATTTATGCCCAAGTGAATCCCAACAGGAACCAGGGGCTCTGGAAATCTGTTGTGAAATAATTATCCTGAATGACATTGTGGAGATGGTCTGCAAGGGTGCTGTCAATAATGCATTAGCCCAAATCTGTTTGAAATACAGCAAGGAAATTACACGATATTCATGGGAACCTGAAAGAATTATCAGTAAACAAATTTAATCAACTTGATGTTATGCATACCACTCAACCTCTTATTATCTGATCATCTAGGTTTAGAACACGCAGGGGAATTGAATGACGTGGGATGCGAGACTGAGCGTGTGTGTGTGTGTGTGTGTGTGTGTACTTGGTGGAATCAGCCTTTGGTTTCTACATTTCTCCTCCTTGGCTTCATTTCATTTGCATTTTTCTCTAGACCTGATTGTTGGCTGCCAGCTCTCGTCCCAGCCTGGCCCTTGAACTTTCATTTTTTTTCCCCCGTGTCAGAGCCCTGCTTAGAAAAGTCAGCTGACTGCCCACCTGTCCTCCAGATGCCACTTAGGCCCCTTCTGCCTTCCAAAGAAGGGATGCTTGCCCCTGCTTTTGAGCTCAGAAGTAAAGAGGAAGTGAGTGCTGTAATCTGGGGGATATTTCCTGGCATATCAGAAAAAGCCCTAAGTGAGGATCTGCCACTAATTTGCTGGGTAATCTTACATCAGTCCCTTCCCATCTCTGGGCCTTAGTTTTCCCATTTGAAAAGTGGGTCTTGGGCTGAGCTTGGTAGAAGCTCAGTAGCATCTCATTTGCTTGGATTCTTCTCCTTGTCCTCTTGAACCTGATGGGGACCCCAGAGGGAAGGGGCTTTCTCAAGATTACATGGGGTGTTGGAGGCAGAGTCAAGATGAGACCTTTTAGACCCACTTCTCATGACCCCTCTGCCTCCTAAGCCAGAAATTTTTATTTTTGTCTGCACTAAAATTCATGGGGAGCGTTTCTTTCTTTCTCCCTCCTTCCCTCCCTCCCTCTGTCTCTCTCTTTCTTTCTTTCTTTCTTTCTTCCTTTCTTCCTTTCTTCCTTTCTTCCTTCCTTCCTTCCTTCCTTCCTTTCTTTTCTTTATTTTGGCCACACTGCATGACATGTGGAACTTCCCTGAGCAGGGATCGAACCCTCACCCCCTGCAGTGGAAGCATGGAGTCTTAACCACTCACCAGCAGGGAAGTCCCATGGGGAGCATTTCTGAGTCTTTATTTCCGATGTGAGCCCTAGGTTCCGGGTCAGGGGACTTGGGTTGCCTCCCTGGATGTGCAAGTCCCTTTCTATTTCCAAATCTCACCTTTCCAACCTATACAACAGAGCAGTTGGGTGAGGTGACCTTTCAGATGCCACTTATTTTAGCTTTGACAGTCCTCACTGTCATCTGCTTTCTAAGTTCCTCACTTGGCTATGGCTTCATACTTTGAGGAAGACGATCTAACTTCCATATCCAGATTGTAACGCTCCCTTCTAACTTCTCTGTGAAGTGAAAGTGCATTCTTGTTGAGCACCCTCTGTGGTCAGTGCCCTGTGTACACGTGAGGGGGGTAGTGCTCAGTGAGTCCTACTTTGTGATTGGCCCTGAGCCTAGTATTGGTATAACTTGGTGGATGTTGGGAAGTTCTACCTGGGGACTATGTAAAAGCCAATTCATTCCTCAACTTCTTTTTTGGGCACCTACTGTGTGTCTGTCCCTACACTTGGCATTACATAGGATAATAGTAACATATATGAATATAGATTATGTACTAAGCACTGAACTAAACACTTCACATGTTTAAGAGCATGGTGAATTGTGTGGGAATGGACCACGATGAAGTAAAGGTAGGGGTAAGAGGCAGAAAACACCTATATTATAAAGAACACCAAAAACAGAGAGGTACACCACCCCCCCAGAAGCTACTAAGTGGACTCTTCTATCTCCATCCATCACTGTAGCCTGGCCCCGGGCCCCACATTGTCCCAAACTATACAAACGAAAGTCTAGATCTTGCGCT
Source organism: Stenella coeruleoalba (assembly GCF_951394435.1). Taxonomy (NCBI): domain Eukaryota; kingdom Metazoa; phylum Chordata; class Mammalia; order Artiodactyla; family Delphinidae; genus Stenella; species Stenella coeruleoalba. The sequence goes on along the minus strand of NC_137162.1, from coordinate 55,071,632 downwards.
GTTCAATATGGTAGCCGCTAGCCCTAGGTGGCAATTATTCAGCATTTGAAATGTGGCCAGTCCAGATTGAGAAGTGCTGTAAGTGTATACTACACACTGGATTGCAAAGGTTTAATACAGTAAGAGGATGTAAAGTAGCTCATTAATAGTTTTTATATGATGTTGAAATAATATTTTGGATATATTGAGTTAAATGAAATATTTTATTACAATTAATTTCACCTGTTTCTTTTTTCTTATTTTAATGTGACTAGTAGGAAATCTAAAAATATATATGTCTCACATTTTATTTCTGTTGGAAATAGAAATATTTATATATGCAAATAATTTATCTCATGGGGGTAGGGAGTACAAGGAGGGTGGTGGTGTGGCTCTCCCCTCCCATTTCTTATGGGGGAGGCTAGAAGGGAGTTTGTAAGAGATTCTAAGAGCATCACTAATAGAGATGGAGGGGTGCTGGATGAAGGAAGATTGGAATCTTATTTCTTGGCTTAACTTCTCCTTAGCAAGAGAATTGCTAACCTGCTCCCTCTGCTGATTTGAACAGGGGGAAAAGATAACTGGAGAGTGTGGTAGACAGAAAAATCCACCCCCTCACCAAAGATGTCTATGTCCTAATTCCAGCAACCTGTGAAAATGTTACCTTACATGGCAAAAGGGACTTTGCAGATTTGATTAAGGTTAAAGACCTTGAGATAGCAAGATTATCCTGGATTATCCATCTGGGCCTAATTAATCACAAGAATCCTTGAAAGTGGAGAATCTTTCCTGGCTGTCCTCAGAGAGAGAGAGGATGACTGGGATGATGGGAAAAGAGGCAAGAAAATTAGACGTATGAAAGGGACTTGACTTGCCATTGCTGGCTTTAAAGTTGGAGAAAGAGGACCATGATCCAGGCAATGAAGATGGCTTTTAGAAGCTGGGAACGAAAGGAAACATTCTCCCCTAGGGCCTCCAGAAAGGAACACAGCCCTGCTGACACCTGCATTTTAGCACAGTGAAATCTGTGCTGGACTTCTGACCTACAGAACTGTGAGGTTTCTGTGTTGTTTTAAGTCACTGTTTGTGGTAATTTGTTATGACAGCAATAGGAAATGAATACAGAGAGAGACATGGGGTTGGAGAGAGGGTACAGCATTTTGGCACAGTAAAATTGCATGAGTTGTTCGAGAGTTGAGTGGACATCTTGGAATACAGCCAGGCTTGAGCCATTCTGCCAAGACACATCCAAGAGACTAGATGCAGGGGAAAGGAGTTTAGCAGCAAGAGGCTTTGGGGTAGACCACCAAGGGTGACAGTTGAGAAAGATCAGATGAGATCAGGTTGGAGCAGCTCTTGGGGATGTGTAGTGGAGAGCCCTCCTTCCTGTACGGTTTCCTGAAGAGCTCATGCATGCATTCCAAGATCAGTTTAGGACCTGCCACATATAGATTATTACCAGAACAGTGAAGATTGGACCGTGAAAGAGCCACTAGCCACTTGTATCATTTAGATAGGCTAGGTTATGCTAAGTAACAAACAGCCCCAAATCTTAGCGCTTTATGACAATGTAGTATATTCCCTGTCCATTCTCCATCTGTACTCATCCTAGGGGGATCCATGCTCACATGTCATTTGCTAAAGGGAGCCACATGGGGACAGGAAAGTGTAATCCTACCATGTGCCTGGGGTTAGAACTGGGGATATTTATCTACCAGCACAAATGTCCATCAGTCCCCCTTTTCCTTTCTATCCTTGTGTGGCCCAGAAGCTCCAGAGGAGAAAGGGCACCAGGACAGGAAGGGGAGATGGGTGAAAGAGCAGAGCATGTGCCCTCCCTCATGGCATGACTCTCAGGTTGATGCCTGGCAGTATGGGAGGAAGGGGAGGACATGAGAGCTAAATAAGATTTGCAACTGAGACTTTAAATCACACTGGACATTCCATTTAGATTTTGAAAATGAAAGGAGATGGGGAGGGGTTCTTCCTGAGATGTCATTACAAAATAGGAAATTTAGATTCATCAGGACATGGATGAAGGCAGTACTTAGAAAATAAAGTGATTTTTTTATGTGACCCACTAATTCAGACTCTACTAAACCAACTACCCATGCATTTAATCCTCGAAATGATCCTTTGAAGTAGTAATTCTTATTACCTTCATTTTACATATCACCAAACTGAGGCTCAGAGAGGTTAAGTAACATGTCTAGTGGCACACAACTCAAGTGGCTAGCCAAAATTCGAACTCAGATTTGTCTGATTCCAAGTATACTTTTAAAAGCCACACTTGCTTCCCTGTGCCATAGTATTCTGATGTAAGTGACCCTTCTGAAGTAGGCGAGGAGAGACGTACTTACACTGAGTTATCCCTTTGTGGGTAGGAGGGTAAAATTAGAAGGAGCTTCAGGATGTAGCAAAAGGGACCTGCCGTTTCTGGGACGCCTGCCGTGTGCCACATACTTGGCAAGCATTATCTTATTTAACTCACTGGGCAACTCTATAAGGTAAGCACTTCCATTCCAGTTTTGCAGGTGAGCCAAATGGAGGTATCAAGACATAACGTGACTTGCCCAATGTCAAGCAACTAACAGGCAAGATTTGAATCTAGTTCTGTCAGTTTTGCAGAACTCTCTGGACCCAGCAGCAGTTCCCCATGAATGGGTTTTGGAGGAGTTAGAGGAGGGTGGGGGGCAGTCTCAGGTGGAACAGTTGAGGAGGGCCTGCGGGAAGAGAGGGTGTAATGGAGCAAGGAGCGTGGCAAGTGAAGATGCAGAGATGTGAGAGTTTGGGGACCAAGAGTAGGCAGATCTGGTTGTCACCCAGAGTGTGTAAGAACAGTAGGGGCGAGAGGAAAGGCAGCACGGAGCCAGAAGGGGGCTAGTTTGGGTTTGTTCCTGCAGACCCTTGGGCTGAGGAGTTTGGCTTTGTTCCTGCAGACCCTGGGAGACCATTTGCAGTGAGGTCTGGCGTGCTGCTGGGGAGGACTAGGAAGCCTGGAGGCTGCGGTTTCTGGGGCTGTGCCCGAGCCTTAGAGCAGGGGCTTTCTGCCCATAGAGCCACGGTCCTCTAGACAGGTGGGAAACAGGAAGGGGCTACTTTAGGCAGGAACATCCCTTAGGACAAAGGCATGGCTGGGGTTGGGGGAGACGATGGGGGGGAAGATTCCAGACACAGCAGGACAGACAACGGAAGGCACCAAAGCAGGGAGGGTGCATAAAGCAGCAGAAAGAATGTGTCTTTGGCACATGACAGACCTCTTTCAGGTCTCAGCTGTGTCTTTTACTATCTGTGTGACACTGGGCACATAATTTTGCTTTTATGACGCTGAAATTCAATGAGACCTGTGTGGTGGAACCTGCAGCTTTTCTCACTTTACTTTGGCATGCTCCAAAAGGTAGCCGCTTTCATTGGCCTGACCTTCTTCCCGAGCCCCTTTCCTGCAGGGGAATAGGAAAACCCAACATGCAGGTGACAGTCTCTCCCATTCTGTTCAGTCTCCTCTCAGTGCAGATGTCCCCACTCTTCCTTTTATTTTGCTCTCAGAGCTGATTTAATAGTCCCTGTGGGTTTCTGAATAGCTCTTCAAGTCAATGCTTGATTTTTCCGTTTCATTCCTTCCCTTGCTTCTCTCCAGGATGACACCCGGGTATTTGAGGGCTTTAGTGCGCTCCCATGGCAGTGGGGAGAGGTGTCCTCCATATCCAGGAGCTGGTCTGCTCTTCCCCTGGACTGCTAGCCACTAGGATATGACTGGTCACTTCTAGCCTTCTGGGTGATGTACTGGTGGAGTCTATGGTTTTGGCCATTTGTCCTCGGGTCACAAAGTTCCTGTCCATGGTGCCCTCTTTTTCTTGATCCTGTGCCTCTGCCCTCTCAGTACTTCTGTGTGCCCTCTTTGGCTCGCCTCCTGGATGGAGAGTCAGGGGTGCTGCCTCAGTCTCATTCCTCTGGCCATTTCCTGCAGACCCTGCTGTGCCACCACCCTCTGCCATGCCGGAATGCTCTTATGAGGGGCTTTTCCTGGAGCTTTACAGACTCCTGCCAGTAGACATGGGAAGTGGGTCTTTACTTCTTTGGATGGTCTTGGCTTTCCCTTCAACCTATCTAATTTATCTGTTCAAGGTGAGACTGCAGTTAGAAGGGAAAGGTAGAACACAATGGCCTGAATGCCAGCTTCCCCACAATTCCTTTCTCCCTTCCTCCATCCGTCTTTTATTTCTCACCACCTCTTGAATGTGAAGGGATGAACACCCTGACTTTTACTTGGGAAATACAGCACCCCAGGCCATGTGGTTCGGGGTGCTGACTCTATGCGTAAACTCCAGGGTTGGACAGATTATTCAGGCCTGGATGACCAGGTTAGTCCCTTTCCCTGGCTGGGAACTAGTTCAGGGTTGGACATGTGACCACATTTGTGCACTGAGACACAGCTCTGGGAACTTATTAGAACTTAGAATAGAGAAGCTCTCTTTTAAATTTTTTAACATTGAGATACAATTTATATAGATTGAACTGCATAGATCTTCAGTGTTTGGTTTGAAGAGTTTTGACAAATGTACAGTTGACCCTTGAACAACATGGGTTTGAACTACACAGGTCCACTTATAAAAGGATTTTTTTCAGTAAATATGTACCACAGTACTACACCATCTCCGGTTTGTTGAATCTGTGGATGTGGAACTGTGGATACAGAGGGCTATAAAGTTACCAAGGATTTTTTACTGTGTGGGGTGCCCCTAAGCCCTGCATTGTTCAAGGGTCAGCTGTATACACATTTGTGTAACTAACACCCAAATAAAGGTAGAGATCATTTCCATCACCCTAAGAGGGTCCCTCAGGCTCTTTTCCAGTCAATCCCAGAAAGTGTCCTCTTGTCCCTTTCTAGTCAATACCACTCACTCCCCAGTGCTCACAGCAGAGGTGATCACTAGTCTGACTTTTATCACAATAGGTTACTTCTCCTGTTCTAGAACTTTTCATTTTGGACTTTTCATTCTGTTCCACTTATCTGTCTATTCTTTATTCAATATCACACTGCCTTGACATACTGCCTTGAAGTTAGGCAGTATGAATTTTCTAATTTTGTTCTTTTGAAATATATATATATATATATATATATATATATATATATATATATATTGCTATTTAGGTCCTTTGAATTTTCATGTGAATTTTAGAATAACACTTCCAATTCTTCAAAAAACAACATGCTGGGATTTTGATTGGGACCTCATTAAATCTATAGATCCATTTGGAAAAAGTTGACATCTTATCCATATTGAATCTTCCAATCCAAGAATATGATATCTCTCTCCATGTTTTTAGTTCTTCTTTCATATCTCTCAGCAATGTTGTTTTATTCTCAGTGTAGAGCTCTTTCATTATGTTCATCCCCAAATATTTTATATTTTGTGATGCTACTGTAAAAGGTTTTTAAAATTTTCATTTTCCACTTGTTTGTTGCTCCTATAAAATTTCTCTTTTTAGTGTTTGCTAAGCTGGTGGGAGGTAAAGCGTGCAAAGGTTACCATGGGGAGACGATCTCCCTGAGGGTAAATTCAAAAGAGGGGAGCAGAGATGAGAGCTAAAGAGAGATGGGGAAAGGGAGAGGGGGAGAGACAGAGGGCGAGAGTGAGTGAGAGAGAGGAGATATCCTGGACTTCACTGAGGACAATAAATTTATTTGTTTTTGATGAAGGCTTTTTTTTTTTTTTTTTTTTTGCGGTACATGGGCCTCTCACTGTTGTGGCCTCCCCCGTTGTGGAGCACAGGCTCCAGACGCGCAGGCTCAGTGGCCATGGCTCACGGACCCAGTCACTCCGCGGCATGTGGGATCTTCCTGGACCGCAGCACAAACCCCTGTCCCCTGCATTGGCAGGCGGACTCTCAACCACTGCGCCACCAGGGAAGCCCTGATGAAGCCATTTTGAGCTGGATTCCTGTCACTTGCAATTGAAAGAGTCCCGACTAGTCCAATGTCTGACTTGGCCCAAACTTGCAGACTAGTGTGTATGCCTATGAAGACTAGTTCCATGCCTATGAAGAAAAGAAAAAACATGGGTCACCACTTCTTATTCCATCTTCCCATGAGTGAGAGCTGTGAGACTGCTGGTTTCCTCACTAGATGACCTATTAAGTGAGCCTGCCTCTTTTCTCCCCCTCCCTCTCTTCCCCTCCCTTCCCTTACTATTAAGTTAGTAGAATAGAACTACAGCCTATAATGGCTTCACGGGAATATGCCAGTGAATATTATTGGGTAGTGTTTGAATAATGTAACATTGGGATGTCCTAGCAAGGCTGACAGCACTAAGGAAGTACTTGTCTTCCAAAACTTGTTATTTCTTGGAACACCCCTCATAGGATTTGTGTAAAGTATACTATGCATAAAAACTTATTTATTTTATTTGCAAGAGTAACTCACCATCATTAGCAAAATGGACCTCAAACAAACACTGATAACATGACAACAGCCATGAGCAATACTGACTCATGTGAACCCTGACCTTCAACTCTATATATCAGCATTTCCTGTTCTTGGTTCTGACTTGACATTGGTGGACTCCTTTGAACAAGTAAAGTCTCTATATTGATACACTTTAATTTTCACAGGAGAATTATGCTATTTTTTTCTTGTTTTCTTGCTTGATTTTTCTTGGAGTTGAGATTTGAAAAAGCATTTAAGTTCCCTGAGAAGTAACAGGAAGGAATTTCTGAATGGTTATGCTGGTCTCGAGGGAGGTGCAGATATGAGCTGAGGATTTGGGGAAGACAAATGTGATGCGCAGCCATAGAACTCACAGTAGACTACCTGTAGGCGCTACCACGTGAGCTGAGCTGTGAAGGTGCCCAGGATTTAGAGAGTGGAGGTGGGGGTAGGAGTAGGAAGGCAGGCGCTCCAGGCGGAAGGCACAAGAAAAGTTTTTCTTTTGCAAAGAAAAACTGAGACGTTGAAATTTGAGGGTGTACCAGGAAGCTAGACTCACCTTGAGCAGAGAGTTTATGAAGGGCATGGTTGACAGTAAGGTTAGAAGGGTAGAGAGGGACTAACTCCTCCTGGAGCAAAGTGGGGCTTGTATACCATTTGCATCTCCAGTGTTGTTTCCATGTTATGATGAGGAAACTGAGGCACATGAATTAAGAGATTTGCTTACAGTCACACAGGTAATAAATGGTAGAAGTTGGGGAACATGAGCCGCCCCAGAGCCCAAAGTCTAATGTCTTTCCCATCACAGAAAAACTTTGGAAGTTTGTGGAGTGAAAAAGTCACTGGGGCTTTCTTAAATGTCTCTTGAGTTGAATTGATAGGTAGAAATTAGAAATCAGATTTTGGTTCAGGATGAGCAAACACTTTGAGGAAAAACAGGCTTCTATAACAAGTAGTTTTAACAACCGATTTTTGGGATCTCTCTCTCTCTCTCTCTCACTGATGTAAATTTGTAACTGATAATGGTTCCCTCTTCCTTTTGGCCACAAAGAAGCTTAATGTCAAATTTGTGGCTCTATAGAATGGCTGGTCTGCCTTCTGTAGAATGACTGGTCTACCTTTCTGCATGTTAATCTTACCCCTTGCTTTATTTTTTCCAGCCCTTTTGTCCCTTTGCTGTTATTTTAACCCTTTGCATTGGACATATTCATTCAAGCTGCCTCAAATTTGTGTGTAATTATCTAATTAATGGGGGCACATGTTGAGAAATTCTAACAGATGTGCTGCCTTGTGAGGTCATGAGCTCACCACCATCAGTGGTATGTAAGAAGAGACTGGAGGACCTTTTGGCTTTAAGATCCGTTCAGTTCCAAGATACTTTGATTATAAGAGTTGGAAGTAGGTCATTGTTTCACAGCACACACAGCCATCCCTGCAACAAGCTGCACCCCAGCGCCCATAATGAAGTCCTCTTCCTCTCACAGGCCTGAGGTCCTCTGGCTACAAAGGCTAATGAGACTCTGGGGGTTGGGGATGCAGGCTGCCTGGTACTGGGGCAACAGTGCAGATGACTTTAATAGCATGTGACTAGCCATGGATTGATTGAATAAGCAGATGTTAAGGTTTGGGCTGATAATGATTCATTACTATTTGGGAAAAACCTGATAGGGATGCTCTCACTCTAAGAATTAATTAGATTATGCTTCATCAGTTGTATTGAGCAGAGTGTAGATGGCCCTCTGGGTACAGAACTCTCCAGTTAGAGGAATTAGCATTCCTTCCATCCAGCAAGACATGGGAACAGGGAGCTTCCTTCTATTGAAGAGCAGGCAAGACAGGGAGGGGAGGAACAGGGAGACAGGCATGCAAACTTGATGTTTGCCTTCCCAGCATCCATCTCCCTTCCTCCTCTGCTTTATCATTTGGAGATGCTCCCCTTTGTCATTCTCAATCCAAGCAAGGGTGGGGCTCCTCTCCAGCTCAAGTTGGGAGGGAGAGCATGTAGCCAAAGCTGGGCCAATCAGTGTACTGCATTGCCTGGGCCACAGTGATAGGTTCAGGGATGTACATTTGTGACCCAGTCAGATTCCATGAGACTTGATGAGACATTTGTTGGGAATCTAGGGAAAGCCATTCTCTTACTTTTCCCAAAGGATGTGAGGTAGGAGCTGCAGCAGCCATTTTGTGATTCCAGCCCCCGAGCCACCGGGTCACTTCCAGCATTTGAGTCTCCCCAGCTGATGCCACATGGAGCAGAGACTATTGTCCCCACTGAGGCCTGTCCAAATTACAGATTTGCCAGCAAATATTGTTTTAAGCCACTGAGTTTGGGGCTATTTGTTACACAGCCATTGATATCTAGAATAGTTCATCTCCCATATTTTGGACTGTAGGCTAATCTTTCCTTGCTGCAAACCTGATCATCTTGCCTCTCTGCTTAAAAAGTCCTCAAAAGTCTGCAGGTTAAAGACCAAACTTTCCTGTGTGGTATTCAAGGCCTTTCAGGTTCTACCTCTGAGATCTCATCTCCCTGCCTTTCCTCTTGGATATTCTATCCTCTGTCACACAGAACTGCTTGCAGCTCCAGAAGCAGCTCATACTCTCAGGCCTCTGTGTCTTGTGTGTGCTGTTCCCTGTGCCTGGAATGCCTGTTGGGTCCCTATCAGAAGACTCCTCTGTGGAGAAGTCCTTCTCTCGTTTTTCTTTCTCGAAGTCCTGTTGGCCAAATGTTGGACCTCTTAAGCACTGTATTCTCTCCTTCTCCTGTATTTTTTTAAATTAATTAATTAATTAATTTATTTTTTGGCTGCATTGGGTGTTCGTTGCTGCCCGCAGTTTTTCTCTAGTTGTGGTGAGCGGGTGCTACTCTGTTGTGGTGCGTAGGCTTCTCATTGTGGTGACTTCTCTTGTTGCAGAGCACAGGCTCTAGGCGCACGAGGTTTAGTAGTTGTGGCAGGTGGGCTTCAGTAGTTGTGGCACGTGGGCTCAGTAGTTGTGGCTTGTAGGCTCTAGAGTGCAGGCTCAGTAGTTGTGGCACACGGGCTTAATTGCTCCACGGCATGTGGGATCTTCCCGGACCAGGGCTCGAACCTGTGTCCCCTGCATTGGCAGGCGAATTCTTAAGCACTGCGCCACCAGGGAAGCCCCTCTCCTTCTCCTGTTTTTGTACATACTCTGTTTTTCTATACGGAGAATTTCCTTGACTTTACCTTTCAACCCTTCCTATGGAAAATTCTATTTTGATAATCTCATTTTAAATTTCCAACAGCCCTTTCTTACTCTGTTTTTCACTGTATCTTGTACTTACTTCATGTTTTATGTTTCTTGCTTCATGAATGAAGTAGCTTCTTGAATCTCTCTGCTCTTCTCTATGTTGAATTATCATAGTTGCCTTGTGGGTCTGTTTTTCTGTATTTCTTCGTTTCTTGCTTTCATGTTGGCAGCTTGCCTCACTGTCTGGCAGTTCTGAATTGTCCATTCATGTTTAAGAAGGAGCAGCTCGGGAGCTCTGAGAACGTAGGGCTTGCAGGATTCCCCTGTGGTAGGTGAACAGGAAGAGCCCGAGTGCCATAGGTGTAGGCTGCAGCACTCCCATGAGCTGTCTTTGGTCGTCCCAGATAGCTCATTCCAGCCCCCGAGAGTGCGTTCTTCCTTGTCGCTGGGCGATGCACGCTTTGCTGTAGGACCCCACTGAACATGGAGTGGTATAGGAGGGATAATGAGCCTTATAAAGACTCGTATTAACCCCCTCTGTTCATTCCCTGATCTCCCTTCTCACCCTCCTCCTTACTTGGTAGCTTTGAATCTTGAACCTCTCTGTGGTTGGACATGGCAAGACAGCCTCCTAATTGTCTGTAACCACATTCTCATGTGTTCTGGACTGCTGCTGCTTCTGTCGGACTCCATCCATTTCCAGCAGTGTCTGTATTCTAGAAATACATGAAGTTCCTTTTCCATTGATGTCCCACATCTGTTCTCTTTGTCATATTGGGTTTATGCCTTTTAAATTCTCTCACTGTCATTTTACAGGGATCTCATCAGGCAGGGGAGATGAGGGCTGGTCTACCATTAAGAACAGTAAGTTCAGACTATGTGCTTCTGCCTTCCTGCCCTGAGAAGGACTTTAGAGAATACTGACTCAGTTTGAAATGAGGAAACCAAAATTAGAATGGGTATAGCAGCTGGCCAAGGATGAATGGCCTAGTAGGGAAGTGGTAGAGTATGTTAGTTTAGAGCATAGACTCTGAGACCAGTTGGCCTGGGTTTGAACCCTGGCTCCATCACTTACTAGCCATAGGACCTTGAGAAAGATATTTAACTTCACGGTGTCTCTTTTCTCATCTATAATATGGAGATAAAAATACTGACCTTACAGAGTTTTGAGAATTATGTGAGTTACTATATATGAGGTGCTTAGAATAAGGCCCATCACAAAGAGTTGTCTATTAGTGGAGAAACTTAAACAGTAAGTTTCAGATCTTAGCCAAACTCAGGCCCTGCACCAGTATGCCTTACGAGCTTCTATCACATGAAGTTTCTAAACAAATAGAAACACAGCCATTGCTAAATTAAGTGCAAAGTCATCATCCTGGTAGCTCAGACCCTCCGCAGTGTCTTTCACCTAGCCTTTTCTCCTGTTACCTCAGACTCCTCCCCCTCTTGCCCTATCCAAGCCATGCCTTCTAGGCTGATCCCCTTGGTCCTGCTTCTTCATGGCTGATTGGAATAGCTTTTAAATGCAGTCCCTAGGGCCCAACGTTGATAACTGTATTATAGCTAATGGCACCGTCAACTGCCTGGAGAATCCCTCTCTTGTTTCTTTTGCTGCTGCCTTTGCTGAGCTTTAAATCTGTTTAACAAAATAGACTTTTGTCCTATTTGCCTCTTGGCTCCCATCAAAATTTCCTGGAAGGTTAGGACTGTGGCATAGTCATCTTGGTTTCCTCCAGAAGGCTGGTGAATTACTTCACATCTGCTAATAAGCAGAATGGAACAACTCGAAGATGGGTAGACCTGATTGGGGTCTCAACTACACCAACTGTGCATCCTTGGGTAACTAAATTAACTTCTGTTGTCCACCACTACCTCATGTGCATTTTAAGACTCAAATAAGATGCCAAACCTTGTACAACCTAAGGAACTGTGAGAGGAGGATTTTGAGAACATGCTGATAATGAGACGTGGTGACAAGGATTCCCTGCAGGTAGGGGGCGTTAAGAGAGATGAAACCCCAAGGATCTATTGGAGAGGACTTGGCAGAGGCAGGTAGTGTTGGCCAAGGGGAACTGTCACCTATGGGAGGTAGTAGGCAGGTGACCAAGAGGACAGGAGTCTTGGATGTCTCCTGTGTTGAGCTGATTGTTGGTACCCTAGGAAAGGATGAGATGCCTGAGAGAATGTGGAGACCGATCAGAATGCCGAGGACAGGATTTTAGGGAAGAGCAACAACTTTTGAAGTTTTAGGCTAGAATTGTAGCCCATGGAAAGAGGAGAGCACTCAGTGATATAGCAGGAGACCAGGAGAGCACTGTCTAGGAGCCTGTGAGGTGAGAATTTCAAGAATGAATGCTGATTACTGATTGGGTATTTGTTGATATTAAGAAATTACGTAACTTTTTTTTAGATGTGATGATATTGTGTCTGTTTTTTTTTTTTTTTTAAGTCCTAATCCCTTAGAGATACATACTGAAGGATTTATAGATGAAATGATATGGACCATTTTTAAAGTCTTTATTGAATTTGTTACAATATTGCTTGTGTTTTATGTTTTGGTTTTTTGGCCGTGAGGCATGTGGGATCTTAGCTCCCTGACCAGGGATCGAACCCGCACTCCCTGCATTGGAAGGCAAAGTCTTAACCACTGGACCACCAGAGAAGTCCTGGTATTTACTTTAAAATAAACTTGTGGGATATCTAAAAGGGATACACTTAAGATTCAAAGATACAAATAGGTTGAAAGTTAAGGATGGAAAATATATACCATGCGAACAATAACCCAAAGAGAGCTGGTGTGGCTATACTATTATCAGACAAAGTAGACTTTAAGACAGAACTTGTTATTAGAGACAAAGAAGGACATTTTATAATGATAAAAAGGTCAATCCATCAGGAAGACATAACAATTATAAAAATATATGCACCTAACAAGAGAACTTTGAAAACATGAAAGGAAAAAAAAACCCTGGGAGAATTAGAGTGAGAAATAGATAATTCAACAATAATAGTTGGGAGTCTTCAGTACTCCACTTTCAATAATGGATAATATGAGGCAGAAGATCAACAGAATTAAGTTTGAACAATACTCTAAACCACCTTGGCCTAACAGATCTATAGAACATTCCATCCAACAAAAACAAGATACATGTTCTTCTTAAGTACACATGGAACATCTTCCAGTTCAGACTATATGCTGAACCATGAAACAAGTCTTAGTAAACTTAGTATAGAGAATAGAAAAACAATAAAGTCAATGAAACTGCAAGTTGGTTCTTTGAAAAGATCAACAATATTGATAAACCTTTGACTAGACTGACCAAGAAAGAAAGAGAGAAGAATCAGGTGACTAAAACCAAAAGAGAGCTGGTGACTGATCTTACAGAAATAAACTGGATTGTCAGGGAATACTATGAACAACTGTATGCCAACAAATTAGATAATCTAGATGAAATGGACAAATTCCTAGAAAGACACAAACTACCAAAACTGACTCAAGAGAAATAGAAAATCTGAATAGACCTACAACAAGTAGAAATTGAATTGGTGATTAAATTCCTGACAAAGAAAATACCAGGACCAGATGGTGTCACTGGTGAATTCTACCAAATATTTAAAGAGAAACTAATACCAATCACAAACTCGTCCAAAGAGCAGAAAGGAGGGAACACTTCTCAACACAGTCTATGACGCCGGATACCTTATTACCTAGACACCAAAACCAGAAAAAGACAACACAAGAAAATAAAACTACAGATCAGTATCCTTTGTGAATATAGATGCAAACGAGATGCTGGTAAATCAAATCCAGCAGCATATAAAAAGGATTATACACCATGATCAAGTGGGATTTATCCAGATTGCAAGATTGGTTGACATCTGAAAATCAATCAGTGTAATATATCAATATATAGAATAAAAGACAAAAACCATGTGATCATCTCTGTAGACACAGAAAAAGCACTTGACAAAATCCAGCACTTTTTCATACTAGGAATTTGAAACATAATTTCAGATTAGGAATAGAAGCTGTAGTGGTTGGCTGGTCCTCCCACCCCACAAATGTCCAGATCCCAGAATTTGTGAATGTCACCTTATTTGGAAAAAGTATCTTTGCACATGTAATTGAGTTGAGGATCTAGAGATGAGATGATTCTGGATTACCCAAGTGGGCCCTAAATCCAATGATGAGTATCTTTCTAAGAGACAGAAAAGACACAGAGACACAGGGAAGAAGTCCACGTGAAGTTGGAGGCAGAAATTGGAGTGATGCAGCCACAAGCCAAGGAATGCCTGTAATCATCAAATGCTTGAAGAGGTGACAGAGGATTCTCCTCTAGAGCCTTTGGAAGAAGCATGGCCCTGTGACACTTTCATTTCAGACTTCTGGCCTCCAGAACTGTGAGAGAATACATTTTTTTCTTTTTTAAAAATATTTTATTTATTTATTTATTTGGTTCCACTGGGTCTTAGTTGCGGCAGGCAGCCTCTTTAGTTGTGGCACGTGAACTCTTAGTTGTGGCCTGCATGTGGGATCTAGTTCCCTGACCAGGGACCAAACCCGGACCCCCTGCATTGGGAGCGTGGAGTCTTAATCACTGGACCACCAGGGAAGTCCCCCATTTCTTTTGTTTTAAGCCACCAAGCTTGTGGGAATTTGTTTTGGCAGCTATATTCAGAAGGGGACTCTCTCAACCTAATAAACTGCATTCATGAAAAACCCACCGCTAGCATCATACCTAATGGTGAAAAACTGAACACTTTCCTTCTAAGATCAGGAAAAACATAAGGATGTCTGCTCTCATCACTTGTATTTTAGCCAGGACAGTTAGGCAAGAAAAAGAAATAAAAGGAAATGTAGCTTGTAAAGGAAGAAGTAAAACTATGTCTATTTGCAGATCACATGATTTTTTTTTTTTGCGGTACGTGGGCCTCTCACTGCCGTGGCCTCTCCCCTTGCGGAGCACAGGCTCCAGACGCGCAGGCTCAGCGGCCATGGCTCACGGGCCCAGCCGCTCTGCGGCACGTGGGATCCTCCCGGACCAGGGTACAAACCCGTGTCCCCTGCATCGTCAGGCGGACTCTCAACCACCGCGCCACCAGGGAAGTCCCCACATGATTTTATATATAGAAAAATTTAAAGAATTAATAAAAACTATTAGAACTAATAAACCAGTTTATCAAGATTACAGGATACGAGATCAAAATACAAAATACTAGCAGTGAACAATCTGAAAATGAAATTAAGAAAACAATTCTATTTATAATAGCATCAGAATGAACAAAATATTTATATGGTTACCATATTGTACAGTATGGGTGATTGCAGAAAGTTCTATTGGCAGCACTGCTGCTGTAGAATGGCAGCTCTAGAGAGCCAGGGCAGGCATTACAAACATGCTCTCCTGGACATCCACTTGCAATGACCGCAAATAACATATTCGTGCAGTGGTTACTTCTTGTGATGAAGCTGTTGAAAATATCCAGTTCTTTATTGCACCTTGTAGGATGCAGTACTTGGCTGGTTCAGAATTTGCATGGATAAGCAGGATAAAATGTGCATGGAAAAGAGATGAAGCAAATATACTAAAACATCAAGTATGATTATTTTGAGTAATGGGAATATGAGCCAGCATTTTGCTTTTGGCTCTATGTAGTGGACTGTGCAGCCAGAGTTCTTGTTTTTCCCCACTTTTCCCACCCCAAACCCTGAAACATATGACTCAGGTAACATTATTTGAATTCCTAGAAACAGCCATGCCTGAAACTATTGCACTCTGGATTTCCTCATTCCATAAACTAGTTAAGTTGATTTGAGCTGGGTTTTTATTATTTACAACCAAAAGAATACTTACTGGAATAGTGAAGCAGGGTCTGAGAGGCCAAGCTCTGTGCCCAGGGGTCACCCAGCGGGAGATCCCGCAGGGAATCGTGCTTTTGACTGTCATGCTACTCAGGGCCCTCCACTGGGCACAGTGGTTGCAGGTATCCTGGGCTAAAAAAAAAAAAATTAAGGAATTCTTATCTAATTGTGCTACTTTTCTGAATTTCTATGTTTTCCACAATGTGCGTCTATTCCTCATCAAATTGGAAAAAAATTATTTTAGAAAACTTAAGAAAATGTGATGTATGTAATATAACATGTAAAAAAAAAAAAAAAAACAGGAGGGAGAAGTGAGTGGGATATAGATGAAACAAGATTGGCCGAGAGTTGATAATGGTCCACGCTGGGGGATGGATTCATGGGAGTTCATTATACTATCATCACCACTTAAAAATTTTCCATTAAAACAGTGAATGGTGATCAACAGTATTATCTGATGCAGAGGATCAGAAATGTGCCAGTTGGCTTGGCAATGTTCCAGAGGGGCTCTTGAGGAGAATGTTGTGGAGAAAAGTCAGAAAGCAAAAGGGGAGGAGTGATGGGGTTATGGGTGAGGAAAGTGGAGGCGGTAAGTATAGAGGTCTTTAAAAAAATATTTGGAGGTTAGACAACAGAAAGGATGGTTATTAAAAATAGTTTTAATTAAGTAATCAATTTTCTATAGTCTCACATGATTTTCAATTTTTTTTTTTTTTTTTTTCCCGGTACGCGGACCTCCCACTGCTGTGGCCTCTCCTGTTGTGGAGCACAGGCTCCGGACGCACAAGGCTCAGCGGCCATGGCTCACGGGCCCAGCCGCTCCGCAGCATGTGGGATCTTCCCGGACCGGGGCACTAACCCGTGTCCCCTGCATTGGCAGGCGGACTCTCAACCACTGTGCCACCGGGGAAGCCCTCTCCTAGTTTTTAACAAACCTCTGTATCTGGTGAATCTGCAGGATGGAGGTATAGGATTTGTGATTCCCAAACATATGGGACCATGGAACCTCTAGTCAGTGAAGCATTTTGTAGGATTAGTATCTGTGGAACACAATTTGGGAAACATGGTAGATGGTGATGAGGTTGGGGAATGCCAGGAGCAAGAGACTTCCTGAAAGTTTGTAGGGGGACAGCGGTCTGCAGGTGGCTGTGGGCACTGAGGGGTAGACCCTTCCTTCTCAAGCATGGAGTCAGAGGATTCTCTTAGTCCAAAGGAGAAACCAAGATCAGATCCTTTTTCCTCTAACCAAGTTGGCCCTCGCCCAGAGAACATACCCTCCCCAGATGTCAGTAAAGCAAGCACAGAGGACTGCTGCAAATTCTATAGCCCCTTTAGATGTAGCTGAGGAAGATGGGGAGGAGCCCCATCCCCAGGGAGAGCAAAGAATTACTAGGCCTACTCCTCCAGGCAGGGTGTGGCACACAGTGATGGTGGGGCCTGATCTGGAAGGTCTCTGCAGAGAAAGTTCTGTGTCCACCTTGTGTGCTCCGGGCCAGGAGGGAAGTTCTATCACTGGGTGTAATACCAGGATCTCAGACAGCACTGTGTGCCCTGGAGAGGAGTCGCTTTTATGGGGCTACCTGGGAGTAGCCATGGTCTTATGGAGATAACCAAGTCTTCACAAGCTTGAGTACCTAGGAGCCAACCCCCCTAGAATCCTTTTGAATTAGAGTCAACCCGCTAGAATCCTTCTGAATTATGTCACTGCAATCCTAATGTGCTCTTATAATCCCATGGTAGCTTTTGCATGGGAATTAATCCCACTGTACTCTAACAGAGTTGTGTGTTCTTCTGTATGACTTGAGACCAGAGGCTTCACCCTATACAGGGGATAGGCTGGTGACCAAAAGGGAAACATCTCATTGAATGTGGCATTTGTCTGGAGGGCCAGTCCCCACAGAAAGGGATCCTACCACTACACTACCCTGAAGTGCAGTGCTGTTGTGAGGTCAATAGCTACTGTTAATCAGTACAGTTTTAGGGACATCTATGTACTAGGCACCAAGTTTTCAGTGTGCTTTTGTATTTTCTGTTGATTCATGACGATTTATTTACAATTGAGGAAATGGAGGTTCAGAGGTTAGAAAACTTTCCCGAGGTCATACAGATGGTAAGTAACAGAACTAGGGTTCAAATGCAGATCTGTCTGACGCCAGAGACTATGCGCTTACATTAGCCAGGTAACAGAAGTGCTCAGAAAGCATGAAATGATGATACTCTTATGATTTACACAACAGGCTGGATTGGGTTTGATACTCATCCTGGGGAGGAGCCGTCACTGCTGCTCTTCTAAAAGAGGCGGGGTATGTTCTGGGGGTTGGGTCCTGGGAGTCTCTTCATATTCTCTCTGTAGATGTCCTCTGGGAACCAGGGGCCATGGGTCTGAAGCTGCTTCTGCCAGTTCAGCTATTCCTCGCAAATGGGCATCAGTAAAATGGCAGAATGTCCTGTCATTGTCTCTGAGCAGCAAATGAGATAATTGTGTCTTGCAAAGCTGGCCACCCTGTCATCTCGTTTCCATGTTTGATGGGGTTCCTAAAAATTGGTACCATTTGTTGAATACTCCCTTGTGCTCCTTTTCAAGGAGTTTTGCTCTAAACGGAAGGAGAGAAATGAGGTGGTACCTGGAGGGAAAAGTGAGGTTAGGAGAGGCTTTTTTTTTTTTTTTAAATAAATAAACCAATGAATGAATGAATAAACAAATAAATAATAAGAGCATGTTTGTATGCTGAACTGAATGATCAGTAGTGAGGAGGCATATGATGAAATGGGAGAGAGGGGAAAGATGGCTAAAGCTATGTCCTCAAGTAGGTGAGAGGGGAATAGATTTAAAGCACAGATATAAGTAATGGCTGTAATGGGACATTTGGCTGAAATCTTGATATCCCATACTTACGGAACCCTCCAGGCCCTACCCCATAGGAGGGAGACTGTGGGTCTTGGGGAAGAGCCTTGGACTGAGCCAGGGGTACTGGATCTCCAATGGCCCTGTGCTTCCTCTGGAGGGGCCTGGAACAGGCTGGATAACTTCTATGAGCTTTGGTTTTGGTCTTCTTGTAAAATGAAGATGATTTTACCTGTTCCACAGAGTTGCAGCAGGTATTAAACAAGATAATGTAAGCAGGGCACTTGGCATGGAAAATAAAAGTGATTTCAATTCCATCATCGAGAGATAACCATGTTTACCATTTTGATATATTTTTGCACCAGTCTTTTTCCAACTTAATATAAATACATACTTAAAAATACTATTGTTCTTTGCATACTGTTCTGTAACATGCTTTTAGCACTTAAATATAATGAGGACAATTTTCCATGTCGTTAAATATTTTTCTATAATATCATTTTTAAAATGTATGCAGATCATTACAGTAGGTGGACTTACCATACTCTATTTTAACCAATTCCTGTTGTAGACATCATAGAAGTTGTTCCTTACTATTTTCTATTATAAATAGCACTGTTACACACTTCCTTTTGGCTGTATTTTCTCATACATCGATGGTTATTTCCCTGTGGAAGTTTTTGGGAAATGGAATTGCAGCTGAACTGTGGACAAGCTCTTTTACCTTGCTACAGATAGAGGAAGAAGAGGATTTAGGGGATAGCAGAGACGGTAGAGTGAAGTGTGGTACCCAAAGGGTGTTGATGAATGGGTTGCTGTTGTTCTGGAAGCAGGGCTCTGGGGGTCTGAGATAAATCTCTAGATGTGGCCTTTCTCCTTTAACAATTTAATTGCTGCTCTGGTTTAAGACATGAAGGCAAACTTACCAAATATGAGGGAGCTGTGAAGCTGACAAGGAAATGTTGAATAATGGAATCAAGATGCAAGGGAGACCCTTAGTGGCAGGAAGAATGGGCTGAAGCAAACAGGAGAGACTGACTAGGGAAAACTGTACTGTCTTAACAGTGATAAATCTAGACTATAGATGTTGGGGCTAGAGGAGAGCTGGATGAATGTCAGGTCATGCCAAAAAGACACAGGGGTTGGTGTGATGTGGTTGCCCCCCAAACTCATGCAAAACAACCCAATAGACTTCAGGTGGTATCAATTTGAGTATAGTGTCTAGACCACGTATCAGTGGAATGTTGGTGAGATGGAGCTCAGCCAGAAAAAAAGTGGTCAGGCTGGGGAATGATTTAGACCAGGCTGTGCAACAGAAATATAATGCAAGCCATGTCTATCTGTCTATCTATCTATCTGTCTAAAATTAAAATTTTTCTAGTAGCCAGTATTATATTTTAGATAACCCAACCTATCCAAAACATTATCATTTCAGCATGTAATCAATATAAACAAATTATTAATAGATATTATTCTGTTTTTCCCCTTAAGTGCTAAGTCTTTGAAATCCAGTGTGTACCTTACACTTCCAGCACATCTCAGTTCAGACTCTAAATTTTCAATGGTCAAAGTGAGACCGAAACAAAAGTGTGTATTTAGTGGGAAAATATTTCATACGGCTTTTGTTTTTAAATTTAAAATTTAAATAATTAAAATTAAGTGTAATAAAAATTGAGATCCTCCGTTGCACTAGCAACACTTCAAGTGCTCAATATCCCCATGTGGCCAGCGGCTGTCGACATTGGACAGTGCAGGTCTGTACCCTGTGGATGCTACTCAAAGTGTGGTCCATGGACCAACAGCATCTGCATCCCCTGGGAGGTGATTAGAGATGTGGATGTTTAGGCCCCACCCAGAACTCCTGAGTCAAAATTTGCATTTCAGCAAATTCTCTAGATGCTTCCTGTGCTCACTACCATTTGAGAAATAGTGATCTAGATGTCAGGTGATGATTTGGGGAATTTCTGAAGAAACTGTGTGTGTTTTGCATGGGAAAAGGAAGCCTCAGGAGACTGTGATAACAGGCTTCAAAATATTTAAAGACCTGTATGTGGGAGGTGGGAAAGATGTGCTCTCAGGTGGAAGAACTAAGACCACAGGTGGAGGTAGGGCTGGGGTGGGAGAAAGGGAACTGAACTTTTTAGAGCTTCCGTAGTTAGTCTTACTTAATCCTTGTTACAAAATAACTGGACTTGGAGTTAAGTCAGACAGTCTGAGTTTGAATCTCACCACTGCTAATCACTGTGCATCTTGAAGGGAGAATTACTTAGCCACTCTGAGCCTCAGTTTACTGTCTGTAAAATGGGAAAAATAATAATCCACCTGCCAGGGCTAATGTAAAGACTGTGTAGGCAAGGACCATACTCACAGTATTTACCACACCCTTTCTGAGCTCGGCACAGACCTGGCATAGATTCAGCCCGCAATAACGATTTCTCTGTAAACCAGGCAAAGCTCTGATGTGTGAAGGATGGCTATTACTGCTATTAGCAGCAGGCTTGTGGTTTGGGCGACAGGTTGCGTTTTTCAGTAGACACAAATGAACCCTGCCCCTGCGCACCTTCATCCCACTGAAAGCCCATGTTTATTTACAGCCCCAATTGATCTGGATCGATCTATCCTCAAACCTTTTCATCAGGAGGGTGAAAATAGAAAAGCAGGGAGGGGAGATCGGGGCTCCTCCACCTTCCCTTGCTCAGCAGGTGGTGCCAGGTCTCTGGCCACTTTCCCACAGTTGGGGTAAAATATCTCCAAAGCATGGTACTGGGTCATTCCAAAAGGGGGAGGAACCTGGCCCATCAGAGCATTTCTCTGCTGAAGATCTCATTGCAGACTCGCCAAGCCACATCTGTGCTCTGCTCTGTCAAGTAAACAAAGAATATCTACAGCTCTCAGGCAGGCACTAACATTAGCCAAGTGAGGGCTGTTTGGGGACCAGAGAAAGGAGGCTCGCATTTGAACATGAACTACCGTACGTGGATTTATTGCACTGCTTTTCCGACGGAGAGGGGGAAGTATTTTTCTCTGGGAGATTAGAATTTACTAGTGGATTCAAGTGTAACTTTGGAGAGTGGCAGAGGCATTAGATGTGGCAGTATCACAGTATTATTTTATTGGCAATTAGATTTCAAACTGGCATGTATGTATGAAAATAAGTCTCAATTATGGGCCTGCGAATTTTCTTCACCATCTGTCAGCAGTTTGCTCCTTATGCCACAACATGTGTACCTTTGGAGGGAAAATGATTTAATAGCCCAAGTCAAGAGGTACAGCTCACCAAATTATATTGGAGTTTATAGTCAAGAACTGCATTTGTGATTTATGATGCAGAGAAAGCAAATAGAAACTTCCGTGCATGTGTGCACGCACGCACACGCGTGCACACACACACCCGCACACACTTCAGGGTCTCACAGATGTCAAAGATGGAGAATACCTTCAAAAGGAGTGAGCTTAACTTCTTCACTTTACAATTGGGAAAAATCAAGTCCCAGAGAGGGCCAGGGACTTGTCCAAATGACACTGTGACAGGGGCAGAGCTGGAACTATAACCAATAGGAAGCTTAGGGTTGGGGCAGTGGTGGGTTAGTAAATGTGTAAGTACCTCTGGGAAAATGAAAGCCCTGATGTGTAGTGCTTGTCTATTGCTATGAGGTAAATACATTCATGGTGGTGATTTCACACCAATGTGATGCCACTGAATATGGAGTTTGGAAGGGATGTACAGTTGTCTCTCATAAGCCAAGTTCTGTAGTTCCAGTGTACCATTGTTAAGGGGAATGAAATTGCTTAGGGAAATTTGCGGTTTGCCTGTCTAGCATCTGTTTCCCCTTCTAGTAAGAGTGCCCTAATTTTTCCTGAGGGCATCCACCCCTACCATGTTTTTGACCTACATAATTTGGGTAGGGTGATCCCATCCAGGTCCAGGAGTGGCACATGACCCAGACCTGGGCCAATAAATGTATTTTAATCTCCCTGGACATTGATTGGTTCAGGGATGGGCTTGTGGCCCAGTTTGGCTCTGGGAGTCAGGCCCAGGACCTTTGTTTGAATTGGTGGTCTTAGAGCTATGAAGGAGTGCCCTGGATCTAGTGGTGGCCAGCTTGCCACCATGAGAGAAGAGGCTGTCTGAGAATGAAGACAAACACAGAGGAAAACAGAGCTGAGAGACAGAGAGAATAGAAAGAATGGGCCCTGAGTAAATTATTTGCTTCTGGATCTGTCCTGTCCCAGCTTCCAGTGTAATTTCTGGACTTTCTGAGAATCAGTGAACATGTTTCTTTATCAAGCATGTTGCTTCTGGTGGAAAGAGGCCTAACTAATGAGTTTGTCTCTGAGAGTTATACTAGGAAATCTCTAGAGCCTTTGGGACCGGATGCTTGTCGGTAGAGGTTGAACTCCATGAGGCCACGAACGTTGTCTCTCTTGGGCATCATTGCTTTCACAGAACCCAGAACGTGCCTGACATATGGGAAATGCTCAATAAATATTAGTGGAACATCTTGTATCAGTCAGGTTTACTGTATTATGATACAGTAACAAACAGCTTATAACAACAAAGTTTTATTTCTCAAAATCTTTTGTCATTTATGTTGGTTGCAGCTCTCCTCCATGTATCTTCATCTTAGGATCCAGACTGGTGGAAGAGCTCCCATCTGGGACATGAGAATCTCATGGCAGAGGGAAAAAGAGCAAAGGCGGCACCTTGTGATGGCTCTTAGAGTTCCTGCTTAGATAAGGTACTTGACACGTCTTCTCATGTTCCATTAGTCAATGCAAGTCACTTGGCAGGGAGGTGTCCTCTATAGCAAGACACTGCGTGCCACAGGTATCAGGAGAGATTTATAATCAATCCCCTTATAGGTGGGGGAGTGAGTAACGGGGAATAATAATACAGGTAACCACACACTTAAAGGGAGAATGTGGGAACGCAATTAGACCTTATCTTGTGAAACTGAACATTTGAATATACACTGACCCAGCAATGCCCAGAGAGCTTCTTGTATGAGATGCATGCGGGAATGTTTCTAGGAGCATGTTTGGTACAGCACAAAACCCCCAACAACTCAAACATCTTAAATGTCTGTAGACTGGTGAATGGATATATAAATTAGAAGACATTTACACAAAGGAATAGAAGGCAGCAATGAAAACGAGCAAACCTCAGCTATTTGGAACAACATGAATACATCTTAGAAACATAGTAAGTGAAGTAAGCAAGTCTACAGAAGACTACACAGAGTTTGATTCCAATGTTATAAATCATTCTCATGTGAAAAAAATTACGCGAAACTTAAATGAATGATAAACACAAAAATCAAGATTTGGCTGCTTTGGGTTGGGGAGAGTATGGGGATGGGATAGGTGGTTACACCTTACTGGTGATGGTCTAGCTTCTAAGTTGGGTGTCATTTTCATACTATACATTTGAACACATTTGTTAGATTCTTTCGTCTCTATCAAATATTATGTTCAAAATGGAATAAGAGTGCAAAAGTAACAACTAGGAAAATAAATAATTATAAAAAAAGTTAAGAGTGATTATGGAAAAGAGCTGTCTTAAAAAGTGGGCTTTCTAGAAGCAAATTTGGTAAGTACACTTTGGGGCAGAGTTCAGGGGCTTGGAACAGAAGGTGGGGCGTTGAGGGTTCTGGCCTCTCAGCACAGACCCTGTGCAGGGGACAGTTCACACCATCAGGCCTCCCCACGCCTGGGGGAGGATCAGCGTCCTCACTGGCCCCAACATCATGCTCATTAGGCCACTTCGGGGACTGAGATGCCCGGAGGCACCCTGCATATGGGCCTGAACATTCCAGGTCTAAAAAGGAAGGTCCACCACCGTGGATGAACACACCTGGCCACTGGGTTTGTCCAACAGGTGTCTTGATTTAACTGTCCCTGAGTTTGGTCCTCTCTGGGTGTATAGAGAAGGCTCCATTCTGGCCCTGTAAAGTTGAAGACGTCCCACCCAGATGGCTGGTAAAGTTGGCCGCTGCTCTTGGTCACCCCCATGCAATGCTGACCACCCCAGTGAAGCTGCATTCTTCTGGAAGAGTCTCTGATCTGCTTTCCAAACTCAGGGCAGGAGAAGGAAGCTTCAGATTGCATATTATGGATCCCTAGTAAAATAGCCCAAGAGCACCTGCCCCCAGATGTTTCACCACCTTCCTGGGCAGAGCAAGTTATATTACTGAGGGAGGGCTACCTGCTGCGGTGACTCCGGGGGCCCAAGTGGTCTGAGTCTACTCCCTCAGAGAGAGGGAGAGAGAAGGGCGCTGTGGGGAGCCTGGAACCAGAGCATAGGTGAGACCTCCCGAACCTCCGAGTGAGGGGAAGCCTACCCACACCAGGGCTCGCTGAGCTTCCTTGCCCACCTGTGGAGCACGTGCCACATCTGCCGTCTGCCTCCTGCTGGGGGGCGTGCTTGGAGATCTCTACACATTCAGGCTCATTCACCTCATTCATTTTAGTTTGGTTGCTTCTGGTTACAAGTAATAGAAACCCATAAAAAATGGAATTTTTGTCCATTTGCATTTATATAGGAGTAGGTATAGCTTTAGGTGAAACTTGGTCCAGGAGTCAAAAAAATATCGCAGAGCCCTCCCCTCTCTCATCTCTTCTTGGCTCAGCTTCCCAGTGTTGGCTTTATTTCGGAGAGACTTCTCACCACTCCCAGTACCCAGGGTTCTCCCAGAGCTTCTGAGGCTCCATTAAGGTCCAGCAGGAGAGAAGAAACTTCTCAGTCCCCGTTCCTATTAGAAGCCCTGAGGCTCATCCTGTTGGGGCTGGCTTGGTCACATGCCCCTTCCAAGCCAATCTCAGTGGCTGGGGAATGGGATGAATTGATTGGTGTAGCCAGGTCACAAGATCTCCTCAGGGCAGGGGATGGAGTCAGCATCCCCAGAACCTGTGGATTTTCAATAGAAATCCAGGACTGTGAGGAAGAAGGAAGGGGGATTGGATGCTCAGAGGGTAGGTAATCCACAAACAATCACTTCCTGTCTGCTGATGCTTATGGTAGTCATTTTGGAAGAGCACCTTACACCTTAAAGATGTTTATATGCCATACGGGTGGTAAAGGTATTTTTCCCTGTGGTTGTTTGCCTTTTAAATTTATGTTTTTAAAAAACCTTTCTTTTTAACTATGGTCATTTTCAAGCATACACAAAAGCAGAGTGAATAGAATATTGAACGCCTCCCTGTACACATCATCCAGCTGCAGCCATTGTCTTATGTTGATTTTTGTCTTTCAGAAGTTTCAAATTTGTACATAGTTCAATCTTGTTCTTTTCTACTGTAGCTCCTCCCAATATTTGTAGTTGTGTTTAGAGAGGAGTTAGATAAATATTCAGTTATATTTCTTCCTAGGTTTGCTTTTTTGAATATATGCTGTGAAGTGAGACTCTTTTTTTTTTTTTTTTTTAAAGAAGATGTTGGGGGTAGGAGTTTATTAATTAATTTATTTATTTTTGCTGTGTTGGGTCTTCGTTTCTGTGCGAGGGCTTTCTCTAGTTGTGGCAAGCGGGGGCCACTCTTCATCGCGGTGCACGGGCTTGTCACTACCGCGGCCTCTCTTGTGGTGGAGCACAGGCTCCAGACACGCAGACTCAGTAGTTGTGGCTCATGGGCCTAGTTGCTCCGCGGCATGTGGGATCCTCCCAGACCAGGGCTCGAACCCGTGTCCCCTGCATTAGCAGGCAGATTCTCAACCACTGCACCACCAGGGAAGCCCTGTGAAGTGAGACACTTAACAGGATTTCCCCCCAGGTATCCAATTTCCCCAGGTCTGTTTATTGAATCATCCATCCTGTTCTCACTGATTTGTGAAGCATCCTTGATTTGATATTAAGTTCTCGCATGTACCAATATCTCTTTCCGGCTACATATACTGTTTTATTGACCTGTGTGTTCTTGCACTAATACCGACGTTTTAAATTTTATAGATGTATAAATAAGTTTTCATATCCAGTACGCCTAGTTCCATCACTATGTTTCTTTTTTCAATATTTTCTTGCCCAACTTTATTCATTCTTCCATATGAAACTTAGACTCATTTTTCCAAGTTCAAAAAAAATTCCCTTAGGATTTTTATTAGAATTGGTTAAAGTTCTGTGTAAAGTTGGAAAAATGAACACTTTCTTCATAGTCAGTCTTCAAACATAGAAATACGGCATATCTTCCCATTTATTCAGGTCTTGTAAGTCCTTCTGTAAAAATGCATAGTGTTATCTCCTGCGAGGGCCATTCCTGGGTTGTTTATGTATTTTGCTTTGTTTATGGATGAGAAATTTAAAACTTCTCATTTTATTTTCTTTATCCATTCTCTATGACTTTTTATTTTCATCAAGTTTGAGTCACTCTGAGGGGTTTAGACCATGCTTGCTAGGAACCCACCACCCAATCTGCCAGAGATTATATTTTGCTCTAAAAGTGAAGTCGCTTGAGCACTTATGTACAGAGGAAAGAGCATGAGATTTGACACCAAGACAAGCCTGAGCTCAAGCCCCTGCTCTGCCCTTTATCGAGCTGTGTGTCCTTGGGCAAATTTTCATTTTGCTTCTCCGAGACTCATTTTCCTTATGTGCAAATGGCTGTGGGTTGTTTTCTTCTTTTTTTTTTGGATTCGCGGACCTCTCACTGTTGTGGCCTCTCCCGTTGTGGAGCACAGGCTCCGGACGCGCAGGCTCAGCGGCCATGGCTCACGGGCCCAGCCGCTCCGCGGCACGTGGGATCTTCCCGGACCGGGGCACGAACCGGTGTCCCCTGAATCGGCAGGCGGACTCTCAACCACTGCGCCACCAGGGAAGCCCTGTTTTCTTCATTTTTAATCTATTTCCTTTTATTGTGTTTGCTTCCAAACTTCTCTTTCTTCTCTAGGGGAAACTAAACTTTCTGGGAACAGAGGCTATTCCTCCTCCAGGGCTGCATGTGGGGAACATAATCAGGTAACAGTGGATGTTCAGTACCGCCAGGCAGTACTGATTGAAGAGTCTAGCCCATGGACACCATTTTGGTTCATTCAAAACAGAAGATACTTTGAAATAACCTGGAGCCTTCACCTGGATTATGGTTCTTTAATAAATCTTTGAAATATGGATAATAGTTAATGAGATTAAAATAGTCAAGATTTACTGAGTTCTTAGCATGTGCCAGGCACCAGGTGACCACAGTCCAGGCGTGGTCTCATGAGACTGCACAATACTTTGGTGAGGAACGTGTGATCCCCATCGTAGCTCAGAGATTCTAAGACGCTAAGATCATGCAGCCAGGGTGTGGTACAGCCAAGACTCAAACCAGTTCAGTGCCCTGAGTCTGCGCACCCTGTCATCTTCCTTACGACAATCAAGTAGTGTGTTAACAGTGCCTCAGGCCTTGGAGGTAGCTGGAAATACTGGTTTTGTCCCCTCCTTCCCTCTTTGATTGTGTTAGTTGCCTTCTCTTTCTCCCTCCATTTTAAGCATCCCCAGAACAAGACTGTGATCAATACTTCTCGCCATGGTGTTAAACTCTTACCCATCAAGTCTTTGCCACCCCTTGCTTTCTTGACAAGAGTGGCAGTCTGGCGTGACCTTGAAGGACTGCTGGGTGGTTGAAAGGGGTATGGAGTATGAAAGGGGTACAGAGAATGGGGGCAGAGGACTCAAAGCCTGGCAGGATGACACTGGGGAAAGAGCTCTGGATGTATTTGTGCCCGGGTGTGTGGGTGCATGTGAGAGAGAATGTAGGCATGTGGGAGTATGTGATGATGTGCATAAGTTTGTGCATGTTTGACTACATATGGGTGTTAGTTTAAGCACATGTGTGCATATGGTTATGTTTATCTCTGTGCCTGGGTGTATGCACGTGTGTGAGTATATGACTACATATAGGTGGGTATGCATGTTTGTGTATGTGTGTGCAGTTGCCATTTGTGTACATTTATGTGTGCATATGTGGGAGAGGATGTGTGTGAGTGTATCTTTGTGTGTGTAAGATTCTGTGGGTATTTGTGCATGGGTGGATGTCTATATGTGTGTGCATGTAGTTGTGTATATATGTGTGTGTTGGTATGTACATGTGTGAGTGTTTGTATAGTAGGGCCCTGGCCTGCAGAGCTGGCTGCATTTCCTTCACTCAGGACAGATGGTCCAGAAAATGAGGCCCTCTCTGCCACCTGCCTGCACACCCCCCTCAGGGCCTTGCTTCCTCCGTCCAGTCCTGCTGCTGCCCTGTGGCTTCGTCTTCCCTCCCTGGCCCCCTCCCTTACATTTGTACCTTTTTGGCTTGTGTGTGGGGAAGGTGGGGTTAGGACAGAGCTGACAGGCAAGGCTGGCCTGGCCTGAGCCCACTGTGGCAGGGCCAGGAGGCAGGCAGGGCTGAGAGAGAGAGAGAAAGAGAGAGAAAGAGAGAGAGAGGAGAGAGAGAGAGAGAGAGAGAGAGAGAGAGAGAGAGAGAGAGAGAGAGAGAGAGAGAGAGAGAGAGAGAGAGAGAGAGAGAGTGTGTGTGTGTGTGTGTGTGTGTGTGGTTACCATGGCAGGGAGGCAAAGCCCAGGCAGCCCTCGCCAGCGCCTGGCCTCATCCACAGGGTGGGCAGGCAGCCCAGGGTAGAAGAGCCTGTGCTTTGCAGACAAAAATGCCAGATGGTGGGGGATTTGGGGGGGCCCTCCATGGCCTGGCTGCCAAGGGCAAGGAGGTTTTCTGGGGCTCTGGAGAATGAGCTGGGGAGTTGCTTGTGTGCTGCTATGAGTTTTGTGTGCGTGTGTGTGCGCGCGTGTGTGTGTAGGCTTGTTTTTGCATATTTCAGAATATGTTTCCCTTTTGGATTTCTATCAGTTTGCTAAAAAATTTAATCATTAAGCTGTAGGTTTTTTGGTATAAGGAGAGTACACGTTCCTGTAAGGAAGTCAAAACATCTTTTTCAAACAGAAAATATTTATTGACAAGCTATAAAAGCGGCTCCAAATAAGACAGACATTTAGGCTGGGTGTTTCAGTTGTGAGTGAGCCATAGGGGCATGGCGAGTGGCTGGGTTCTGTTCATGGTATGAATGGGTTTTGCCTCCTGCTGGTTGGTTTTCTAACTCTGTCTTTAGTGCTAGGAGTTTTCCTGAGTGGATCCACTCATTCCCGACGATGTGCTCTACCTTGTCCTGTTGGGAAATGCACAGCTTGCCCAGGTGTGGGTTCAGACAGGTGTAGGGACGGCTTTGCCCCTCCACCCTGCACTAACACGGCATCTACGTGCAGACCACCCCAGCGCACTGGTCTCACTAGGATGGCCACACGTGAGCGACACAACCGTGGGTAGAGACAAGAGGCTTTTGTTTCTTATTGGAAAAGGGAAACAATGAGGAGAAGGATGATTTTATGTGAGTGAAGTGTGTCCTGGCCCTCACACAGCCCAAACGCTAATGTCTGCGCAGGAGGGCGGTGCCCTGGGGACAATGGGTGGACCATGGAGCTTACCTTGGAAACAGGTCTTCCCAGCCTTAAAGAAATGGCCAGCTCCCTGACTCTGGCCTCCGTTCCCTCCTCACCAAGCTTAGAAACCCTCCATGGATTCATGCTGAATAAAGTCCAGATTCCTTAACAGGGCACTGCAGGCAGTAAGCGTAGCCACCTCCCCAGGGCACCCCCTTTTTGTGGTTCATCTATCGCTACAACTTTCGTTATCTTGATCCAGGCTCTAAATGCCATTTGCTTTTCATTTTTAAGCAGAAAAATATTTATTAACAAGTTACAAAAGCGGTACCAAGTACAAGGAAAAGCAGGCGATCACTTGTGCTCCTGCCCTGCCCAAGACTCCCTCCCTGCTCCCTTCCCCGCCCAGATCCCACTCTCCTTCCAGGTTCAGCTAGTTGACAATTCCTCCTTTCCTTCTCTGTGCTCCTATGACATGTCACAAACAAGAAAAATCTCATGTGATTCCTGTATGAAGTGACTGCTTTCCTTCCTTGAGGTCAAGGGAATATATTTAATCCTGGCACCTAGCACAGCTGCTGGCACCTAGGAGGTACTCTGTTGGCTGAATGAATAAACAAAAATGCAAGTACTGGCTTCCTTTTGAAACTTGTACCACTAAGCGCAAATATTACGATTCTGACCTTGGTAACAAACGCCGATCTACTCATATCATCACCCTCATTATTGTTATCGGTTTGTGTGTGTGTCTGTGGGTGTGTGTAACTGCACGTGTGATGACACTGGTCCATTCAGTGGACATGAGGTCTATATGGACACAGAGCATTTACAAGTTTCACTCAGGAAGTAAGAGAGAATGAACCAGAAATTGTTAGCCAACCACCCAACAGCCACAGTTTCATCTTCTGGAACTTTCTATCTTGAGCATAGCCTTCATCAGCATCATCTTGCTTATGGACTCTCCTTCACCATGATTATTATCAGCCTCTCTTTCACCTTCTAGCACTGTCTTAGTTGAATACATTTATATCCTAGTGGGAAAGACAGGCCAATGATTCTGGGCCGAGCACGTACTGGGTGCTGAGGATACAGAGATGAAAGAAGTAGGACCCCTCCAACAAGGAACTCACATCCTAAAGGGAAAGATGCATATAGATAGTGACAAAGCTTTGCTAATACTTGAGTAGAAATAGGAACAGATTTGCTTCTGAAGCATAGGGGAGAGAGCC
Source organism: Stenella coeruleoalba (assembly GCF_951394435.1). Taxonomy (NCBI): domain Eukaryota; kingdom Metazoa; phylum Chordata; class Mammalia; order Artiodactyla; family Delphinidae; genus Stenella; species Stenella coeruleoalba. The sequence goes on along the minus strand of NC_137162.1, from coordinate 55,040,677 downwards.
CTTCACACCAGAAAACTCCTACTCATCATTTAAGGTCCAGCTCATATGCCCCCTCCTCTAGAAAGCCTTCCTGTCCAGAAATGTGGGAGATCAGATGTAGAATTCAGCCCCTTCCCATATACCCCTCCCACCCCTGCTACATCACACACAGACACACACACACACACAGACAGACACACCATTCTCTCAAGGTATTTGTGTGGGCAGAAGCCTTCACTGAAGGGTTGTGAAGCAGTGATTTATATTTTGCAAAAACACAGACAACTTAAAATTTAAGATTAGGTGTTTCTTTCTTTTATTTACTGTCCCTTGACTGTTTCCATGACTTGGCTTCTAGCCTTCCATTGTGTTACCTGATCCTCTTCCCTCTTTGTTCACTCTTACTCTCTCTCTGGGTCAACACCCCAACCTTCTTCATTTCTTGGGAAGAACGAATGCTCTGTCCACAGCTGATAGCCCCTGGGGTGTGCCCGGCTGGCCTTATGGTGGTTCACGGTGGGTGTCTGCCCTGATTGGTCGGTGCTCGTGCCATACTTTGTTGTTAGCTGTTTTGAATGTTTCCCTGGCTTAGCTCCAGACTTAGCTCTGGGACCTCCACTGCACATCAAGGACTTGGCTCAGAAAAACCTGCCTGTTGGGGCCCCTCCTCTGTCTGCCCGTTGAGGGAGGTGGGTCTCTTGTGTTTTGTTAGGTGTGGGTGTATTGAGTTTGAGAAGCCCCTAGAACCTACATCAGCCTACTTCCCCTCACCCAGCTACTCCCAGGAGTAATTTGCCCACAGTGCTGAGAGGTGACACGCTCCCTCTGGAACCACACTCACGGCTGCTGAACAGAGTAGCTGGGAGCAAGTGTAGGGGTAGCTCAGACAGTGTAGGGGTAGGGGGAGCACCACAGATCTTCCCGTGGAAAATAAAAAGGTCAAACAGTATTAATTCATCTGTACAACTCACTGGGCTTAAAAGGCACAGCCTGAAATGTCTTTCTGATTGAGAGACGATGCTTCATTAATCTTGGCTCTCTTATTTAAGAGTGTGGAGAATGGAGACTAATGGCTGACATTTCAGTCTCATGGGTGGGATGCAGACCTACAGTTACTGGGATGTAATCGCAGAGAAATCACGAGAAGAGGAGTGAGCGGGCCAGAGGGAGACTCAGTGTCCTGATGGATGGTGGTGGTCGGGGGTGGGTGTGTGGGTGGAGTCCCTTGTTGGATATATTACCTATTAGTTCAGTGTCCCAGATCATTCTGGAGACAGTCCTCCAGGTCTTCAGTGTGAGAGCTGTAGCCTGGGAGTCAAGAGTCCTGGGTATAAGTCTGGTTCCTCCACTTCCTGACTGGGTGACTGAAACAGGTTGGTGTCCTGCGCTGTAAAATGCAGGGAGAGATGATTTCTCAGTTCCCTCTCAGTGTTAGGATGCTTGACTCTTTACTGAGTGCCTCTGACAGACACCACTTGGGCTAGGCATTGTAGCCTAGGGTTTAAGGCAGTGCCTCTGCCTGTGTGGGGTAGCCGTATCTGCTCATGAGACCAAAAGTGCAAAGAGACTTACACAAGGAAGGTGTCAGGAGGTTAATATACCAAAGGAGTGTCACACTGAGGTAGTACTCTAATAGGGAAGGAGGCAGACATCTTGCAGTTGGGTGTGGGAAGGATCGTAAAAGGCTTCCTGGAAGAAGAGGGCCTTATGGCACAGGCCAAGCTCTGGCAGGCAGAGAGGACAGAGGTGGAAAGCTTCTACTTCCAAATATCAGGCATTTATCTTGGGGCCCAAGGAGAACCATGTATTTTCTGTAGCTTTCTGGGATGAGGGAAGAGAAAGGACTGGCCATGGCCTGATCATCTAGAAGTCACCCCCAGTAGCCTTCACCACACCTTGCTTCTTACTGCCCAGGATTCCACCATCAGGCAACTATTCCTGGAGACATAAAAGATTTTTCTTGGTTGCTTACCCATGCAGTGCCTTTGGACCAGCAGCATGGCTATTCTGAACCTTGTTTCCACATCAGTAAAATGAGGATAATAGCATAGGTGGGTGGGTAGATAGTTGGGATTATATGATTTAATACATATAAAGTGTTTAGCACAGTGTCTGGCATGGGATAAGAGCTCAGAAACATTAGCTGCTATCATATGGCTATCTTAGTGACATCATTCCTGAGTACTTACTGTCCCCGGGCACCGTACATTACATTCTAATAATAACTAACACATTGTAATAATAATTCTATGTGGGAAGTATTGTTATCATTCCTTTTAGAGAAAGCTGAGGCACAGAGACATTAAGTAAATTCCTCAAGGCCACACAGGTGTTAAGTAGTAGAGGTACAATTTGACTCCGGGCACCTGTGCACCTAACCACCCTGCTACCACCTCTCTTAGAATAAGTATTGTTATTTGGTTTTCAAAAATCAGGCTTGAGGTCCAGCTGGCCAGTGGGAGGAGAGGGGTGAGTAGAGGGGGCACTCTAAAATAGTTTCCCTGTTTCCAGCCGACCTAAGGAACCGAGGAGGAGATGGTGACTCCTGAGGGTAGGGGTATGATAAGCCTGCATATAGTAGCAGGAGCTTACTATATGGGAGGGTGGTCAGGCTGGGCTGCTCCAGACTAGGACCTAGGTCAGGGGGCAGGGTCTCAGAAATTGGGTGGAATGTGCTGAAGGATGAACTGGGAGCAGATCAGAGGCAAACTTGTCTCATGTCTGTGAGGATTCATCTGTCCAGCTTTTGGGAGGTGGTGAGCAAATGTGACTCTTTGGTCATTATAAGGTTATTGCCTCAGACTTGTAGAGCAGCCCACCCCTTGGAGAGCTCCTATCTTGATATTTCCATGGACTGTTCACAGAACACGAGTCCCGGGAACTGTTCTCCTCAGAGTTTTGTGACTGAATCAGCCTTGGAAACTGCAGCTCTCTCTCCCACAGTAGGTGCTCTCAGGGTCCCACAAGTCTCTCCCAGGTTCTGCCAAGCCAAGGCACTGGGCTGGACTTCCAGCTGCCAGCATCTGCAGCCCTGTCTAAGGTCTTTCTTCTTGTGCCTGGGAAACAAGAGGAAGTACTGGACATTTAATGGCAATTAATGACACCCCTCCCCAGCCCAGCAGGAGCAGCCCTGAACCAGTGACGGGCCACAGTTGATGTGTAAATACCCCAGCTCCCTTGCTGCCGATGGGATAACTCTGAGGCATGCGTTCCACACCATCTCCCAGAGGTCCCCAGTGGGATGAAGCTCCTGTTGCCCATGGAGGTAACTTGCTTGCTAACTCCTCCTTCATGGCTGCCTTCCTTGCCCTGCCTGTCTCTATTTCCCTGCCAGGGTTCCCTGGGATCACCTCCCAAATAAACTGCTCTCACTCAAATCCTGGTGTATTCAGCTTGCTTCTGGGGGAACCCAAGCCAAGATAGCTGCTCTGGGAGATTGCTACAGCACATTAAAGCATTCAAGGTCTGAGAAATCTTGCAGTGAGACCTATCTAACTTAAACACAGTGTTTCCCAAACTTGTTTGACCAGAGAATTCTTTTTTTACCCAGCACCCAGTAACCTCCCATGGAACATTGCTCTGCAGCACACACTATGGGAAATCATGATCTAACCCTACCTTGCAGCTTATAGCTGGGTTATCTGAGGCCCAAAGAGGGAAGTGAGTAGCTGAGCCTGTTCTTGGCAGAGCTGGGAATCGGACTCGTGCCCCCTCCACTCCTGGTACAGGTGTATTTTCTAACTGCCGTACTTCCCTCCTCATCTGTGATATGCAGAAAATAATATTTCCTCCACAATAGCTAACATAACATGTGTGAAAATCCTGAGTGAGCTGAAGAGGATTATACAAACCTGCGGAATGATTATTCTGAAGGTGGAAGTGGGGTGGGGGGGCCTAGATATAAGAACCAGGTTGGTTCAGTGTCTTGGGGCATCTGAGTCGTTACTGGAGGAGACAAGGTGACTGGGATTCTTTCAGACCCACCAAGTTTCCCACAAAGGCACTCCCCCACACTCCCACCCATCAAACTCAGAGCTCATCTGAAATATTAGCTTAGAGAAAAGTCAGCAAATGGCTTGGAGAGGGCCAGCATCCATCTTGGAATGCACTTATCTCATTTTCACAGTCACCGGAGACAGCCAGGGAGGAGAACCAGATGTTCAAGCATCTCTTTCTCGCTCTCGCTCACTTGCTCGCTCGCTCTATCTTTTTTGTAAATTGAATTTAAAGGGCCTGTTTCTTAGCAACAGCAGCAGTCAGTGATTACAGAGTCCTCCTCGGCCATTTCAACGCCCAAGGTTTTCAGGAGGCAAATGAACCTGTCAGTACAGGCTGGGGATTGGGGACAGATAGCAGGGCCACAGTGGAAGCCGGCACATGCAGTGCTGTGTTTAGAGGGGTTCCCCGAGGACCCACGGTGAGGGCAGGAGGGCCTGCAGAACCTCTGTGGCTCCCAGGCACATGTGGCATACGATGCTGGCTGGTCGTCCTGGGCTGGAGGGCTGAATGTGGCTTCTCCAGCTCTACACGGTATGCCTTTGTAAAAAGAGCTCCAGAAGAAGTCTCAGGAAACTCAAGCAACGTTGTTGAGGTACCTTGGGCAAGCCATTGACGTTTTCTGAGCCTTGGCTTCTGCACCTGTCAGATAGGTAGTAACACCCACCTTGCCAAGCTGAGGGATAAAAGAGATCAGAGCATGTGGATGTCCAAAAGGCACGAGGAATGATGACAATGTCAGGGGGTAGGACTCTTTCCTTTTTTGGCCTCTAATGCTCTTCCCCCTGTCCCTGGAGAAAGCAAACTAGATTCGGGAAGCTGTGAGAAAACCTCCCGTCCTCCCCAAAGCCTTGAGGATGTCTCCAGGCTTGTGGACATGAAAATTGTGGGGTAGGAGGAGGTCCTGTCTGGGGCAGGGGAGGAGAAGGCCTCTTGGTACCGTCCTGATGATCAGAGCAATGAAGGGCCTTTGGGGCCCCTTTGCTTATTTCATACCTTCCCAGTCCTTGTAGGCACTTGCATTTGAGATCTTTGTTTTACTGGCAACCCGTTGAACATCCGTAAGATGGGGATGTTAATAAAATCTATCTAAAAGAATTATTATTATTTTTCTTTTAATCAACTTTAGTGATGGATAATTTACATATAATAAAATAGACCCATCTGAAGTGTACAGATTGATGAGATTTGACAAATGTAACCCACGTGACCGCCACCCACATAACCACCGGCATAATCAAAGTCTAGAACATTTTCATCACCCCAGAGTTTCCTTGTGTCCCCTTTGCAGTCCATCCCCTCCTTCCACCCCCAGCCCCAGGCAAGCACTGATTTGCTTTGCCATTATAAATCAATTTTTTAGGAAAGAATTATTATTAAGATAAAATAATGCAATGCATGTAAAGTGCCCAGCACATGGCAGGGGTTCAGAAATACTGGTTTTTGTCCCCCTAAAGCTTTCAAAACTTTGAGTCATTTGTATCAGTGGGTCAGTCATGGGAACCGAGAATGGTTTTTTCTAGAGGACAACTTTTGTTTAAGCATGAATTCCTTCTGCCATTCATTCATTCAGGTACTACTGTGCCAGAGTTTGGCCTCAAAAAATCAAGATGAAGTTCAGGTTCAAATCAAGTTCAAGGCTTGGCTGCTTAAGACGTGGGTGACCTCGGCCAAGCATTTGACTTCTGAGCTGCACCAGTTCCATTCATTCATGCATGCATTTATTTTTTGCTAGGCATAATGATACTGGGTGATGAGGCTTCAAAGATGCATAAGACACAGACAAAAGAAAGTCTTGGTCTTGTTTCCTAGAAGCAGAGCCTGAAACAGGGGTTCAGGTCCATGTGATTTATTAGGGAGTGTTCTTAGGAAATACTTTAATGGAGGGAGTGAAAAAGTTGAGGTCAAATCTTCCCTAGGTCTGATCCACAAGGTGGTGATGGGGCCCTGAAGTGTAAACCGTACTGCAAAGTGTCCCCACTTCAGATAAGAGGAGCACCTTTTATACTCCTGATTCAATCAGGCTTTGGCTATGGACTGCATTCTGGGGTTGTGTAATCTCTGGGCAAAGCAGCTCCCACCAACCAAGGACAATTCTCTGGAGAAGGGGGGCAGCTGTGACTGTTGGTAGCCAACATTCACAGCAGTTGGGAGATGCGTATCCTGGCCAGGTAAAGGGCATCTGTGCTGGGCACTGACAATGTCTACCACAGCCCACCACTTGCACCACTTAGAGCCTCTTGATTCTCACATTCAGTACAGTCCACCTGGTCCCAGCTTCTCCAGAATTCTGTGGTCACAATTCCTGGGGAATCTTATAAGAGGAGGGTTAGTGGGACAAGCTACAGTCCCTATTGCTGTAGCTTGTCTCAAGGCCACAATGATCATCGTTATCTTCCTCCTCTTCTATCTACTTTAGATTTTTCTTATCTTGCCTAGCACTTTTGCTGGTCTGGGTGTCTTGCCAGGTGGGGTGGCCCAGCCACTCTTCTCTAAGGGGTCTGAGCACCTGGTTACCATGCCTTCCTCAGGCTGTGGTTGGTATACCTGCTACTTATAGATAACAGTAGGCATGGAAATGCCAAGAGACAATCCAGTGGATCACGTGAGTTCCAAGCACATTTCTCCATGCTCCCTTTATATGGAAGCAAGCCACACTTCCTTATGGTGATGAGGGCCAGCGACCCCAGACAGCATAGAAACTCTTCCTGTGCCTGCTGATCTAGGAGCCCCGGAAGCAGTGATAGTAGCTAAATCAACCTGGGTGAGAAGAAGCCTATGCTGTTGCATTCATACATAACTCAGTCTGTGCCACCATGGTCACTTTGTTTACGAGCACGTTGTGCAAACTTGTGGTGGTCAAGGACCGAGGCTAGCTAACATTGCCTGCCTAAGTCATCCTGTCTCGTCTTTCACAGGGGCTGATCTCTGGTGTGTGTTAACATATGACACAAGGATCTTTACACCTTGTGTCCACTCCAATAAGCCCATTTGCTTGCCTCTACCGCAGACTTCCTTGTCCCTGAACTTCAATCTTGTTCCTTCCAGACTTCTGACCAACAAGCCATGCTGTTCACCATTTCCCATCAGTCTACATATGTCCTTACCTCAGAGCACTTCTTTGTCCATAGAAAGTGGATGACCAGATGCCCTGCCTGAAGCTTTGTTCATTGGGAGGATCTCTCCTCACTATTGTCTGTTAGGGTCCCCTGAGTGGGTCTGTAGTGCAACAGTGTCCATTTTCTGCTTGTACCAACATCTGTGAACCAAACTTGGGCTCCTTATTCCTCCATCACCTGGCCTTTGGGAACCTCTCATAGGACCATAGGTGTGAGCTAAGGGAGAGACATTGGTGCCAATATGTTTGGTGACGTGGAGTATGGGCCTCCTGTTTGTTCAGTTACTTCTGTCCTTGGACCTGTTTGAACCTGATCCTGGATGTACTACTTCCAACTTCTGATGGATTGCTGACTTTCCCAGATCACAATGTATAGTTCTAGACTCCTGGCCCCTTGGTGTCCCATGATCAAAAACTCTTGTCTCTACCAGGACCAATTAGCGTGCTAGGAGTTGTTCTGGAATGGTATATAGTTCTCTGCTGCAGATTGCAAGCTTTTGCTCCAAAATCCCATAAGTCTGCCTGTGACTCTCCTGTTAGGACTTGCCAGAGATTCCTCAAGATGTCTTTCCCACCACACATACCTCTGGTTGCTTGAGGTATGCTGTATCATATGGCCCAAGTAGAAGCGCTGTTTGTATCACAGCCTGAACCTACTGCAGGGGACTTTCTTATTCTGGGCTCTACTCAAAACTAGTAGCCTCCTGTATCACATGACAAAAGGGTTGGAGCATTATTCCCAAGTGTGAAATATGTTGCCTTCAAAGCGTTGTGCTTCTTTCTGGGTGGTAGAAGGTGCAAGGTACAATAACTAGCTCTTTATATTGGAATGAGTGTCCCAGCATCCCCAAGACCATGAAATTCCAGAAACAACGACTGGAAGATTTCTGATTCTTTGTAGGCTTTATTTTGCACCCACCTCGGGCACTTGTATCTGACTTGTTATCATTCTTGTTACTGCTTACTCATAAAGGTTTGATTTCCATGATGTCATAAATATAGTGGGCCAGTGATGTTCTGTGGAATATCTAGATGTTTCAGGCCCCCTCGGATATATTATAACAGAATGAAGGAGAATGAACAGAGTCCTGTGAGAGGATGAACAGAGAACTGTGGATGGATACTGCTGTTCATCCCATGTGAATGTGAATTGTTTTGTGTCCTCCTTTCTGCTGGGTATGGGAAAGAAAGCATTTGTCAGATCAAAAGCTGCCTACCACTTACCTGCAGCTATGCTAATTTGCTCTAGTTAAGATACCACATCCAGCGAAGCTGCAAATGGGGCTACTGTTTGGTTAAGCTTGGAGTAGTTCACTGTTATCTGCCATGACAGAGGCCAGACTAGTGTATTAAATGGGAAATATGATAGGGACCATCTCCTCTGCATTTTTAAGTCTTTGAGGATGACACTAATCTCTGCCATTCCCCTGGGAAGTGATAATGGCTTTGATTTACCATCTTGGTCCAGGGATGTGGGCAGCTTTCGACACTTCCACTTGGCCTTTTGTACTAAAAGAGCTTTTACTTTACTTGTCGAGGAATCTTTGCTATGTAGATATATTCCAATTATATGTTTGGGAACTGAGAAATGACCACTGATCCTGGGCCATGACTCCATTTTTTATCTGACCCCCAAATGCTTCTACTAAAATGAAGGAACCATAATGGGACTTTGGGTCTCAAGATACCCATGGTAGCTTAGATCCTGTATCTAACATCCCCCAAATGGTCTGGATATTCCGTTTCTCCATTGTAATTCTCCTTTCTCTTGAGTAAATGATCATAGTTCCAGTGGGGAATGACTACCATATATATTTACTATAATGTTTCAAGATCTGTCTTATGGGGACCAGTTAATGAGCTCTGGGTCTGAGAACTGGCTCAAGTCTGGAAACTGGGCAAGGGAATGTAAATCTCCACTGGAGTATCTAATCTCGGCTTTGGGCTCATCCATTCTTCATCTAGTTCGATTCTACATATTAAACAATAACCTTGTTAGCTTCTGGGAGCATTATGTATGTTATAATTATTAGCCAACCCCGTGCATCAGAGGTCAGCAAATTTTTTCTATAAAGGCCAAAGAGTAAATGGTTTAGGTTTTAAGGGACATATGTCCTCCATTGCTGGTCAAATAGTAGTCCCATTTGAGTCTTTGGACCCCTTCCCCTACAGTCTGTGACAGCAGCTTCCAAGAGCCGTACCAGCAGCACATCAGAACCACCCTCTAGGGCTCTTTGCCAGGGTGTTAAGTCCTGTGATATAGGAGTGCCTCCATGGCAACAATAAACTTTTGGGTCTTTTTTGTTTTTTTTTTTTTTTTTTTTTTGCGGTACGCGGGCCTCTCACTGCCGTGGCCTCTCCAGTTGCGGAGCACAGGCTCCGGACGCACAGGCTCAGTGGCCATGGTTCATGGGCCCAGCCGCTCCGCGGCATGTGGGATCTTCCTGGACCGGGGCACAATCCCGTGTCCCCTGCATCGGCAGGCGGACTCTCAACCACTGCACCACCAGGGAAGCCCAATAATAAACTTTTAAATCCAGCTTTACATTCAGCTTTCCTTCTTCAGCATCCTACTTCTAGATATACTCTTCAGGTTTCTGCTGGTTCATGTTAGCTGCGTCTTATAGCTCCTTTGGTGTATAATCTCTCTCTCTCTCTCTCTCTCTCTCAACAGGCTGAGCGCTTGCCCAGGGAACCATGCTGTAGTTTGGTCCTAGTATGGTTCTGGTGGCCAGGGAAGGAGGTGGGGGCACATCCTAAGGAGGGCTAGCATTGTCCCACCTGCCTCATCTGAGGCTTCTGTACAGACTTAAAGCAGAGGGGAGTAGGGCTTTTCAGCAGACCCAGGGTTCAGGGGAAATGGGGAGTCAGGGTGTTCAAGTGTATCTACTTAAATGTCTCCATCCCAAATTTCAGGGTCCCACTTCTTCCTCTCAGGGCCTTGACTTGGTGTATGAGAATTGCTGGGCCTGAGAAAGCAACTTTCTCCAAAGTTCTGCTACTCTAACAGTTGTGTCTTGGGTCTAGTCTTAGCTCTGTTGTCCAACTGCAGGAGGTGAGGGTCTCTCTAACTCTTTATATGCCATTGAAGAAGGTGTCTGCCTCTCATAATTGCTTTAAATTAATGACTGATTGTCCCAAGCTTGCCATTTTCTCTCTTCAAAGCATTGAGTGTTCGGCAGCAGCCAGTTGGATGGCCCATATACTTACCCTTTCTTCTGTATCACTGAAACTCCACAGATGTTTCATGAGTCTGTGCTTCCCCCTCCACCTGTGTCCCATCCCAGTCACCACAGGCAAAAGTCAGCAAGTGCACGGCTATCCCATGCTCTGGACTCCCAGCTCTTACCTGCCACCGGGCCGTGAGTGATCCACCCCAGAATCCCATCCTTAGATCTGCTTCCTAGGTCCACCCCTGGCACCACCTGTCTTTGGCTGGGTTCCCAGAGCCTGAGAAGGGATTCAGGTTTCTGTGCTTTATTCAGGGAGTGCTCTTCAGTACAACCTGGGGTCGGGTGGGGAGTAAATTAGGATAGGAAAGAAGAAGCTGAGCAAGGATGTGGTTGCAAATAGTCTAGCTTTGGCCTGATGCGTGGTGGTGGGGCTCTGCAGCAGGAATCATCTGCTCTTGGAGCAAGGGGGCTAGACTTTTGTATCCCTATATTAAGTAGTCATTGGCTGTCGGTGTCCCTGGGATGGAGCTGTAACCTCCCGGGCAAGGTGACGTGGCTCAGCCAAGAGCAAGTCTCTGGAAGAGGGGCAGCTGTGAATTGTCATCAGCCAATCAGCAGAGTAGCCGGGGGTGGGTGGGTGGATCTGTGAGCAGGAACCACAGCATCTGCCGCAGAGAGGATGGAATATTCTGGTACAGGAGAAATTTCAGCGGGGCTGGGGCATACAGAGTGAGGCATCCAGGTGGCTGTAGCCTTTGGATCAGAGTGGCTAGCAGTGGAGGTGGTGAGAAATGGTTGGATTTTGGATATTAAAAAAACAGAACCGAAAACCCTCAAGAAAAACAGCTTTATTGAGATATATTTGACATACAATAAACTGCATGTATAGGGTACAATTTGATGTCTTAACATATGTATATATTCATGAAGTCATCACAGTAATCAAGATAATGGATGAATTTATAATTAAAAAACTTTCATTGTGCCCTTTGTATCGTCCCACCCCCTGCTCATTCTCATCACATCTTGCCCAGCACCAGTCAAGTCCCAGACGACTACTGAACTTCCTGTCACTATCGGTTAGTTTGCATTTTCTAGAATTTTGTGTCAATGAAATCATACAAAAAGTATATACTTTTTGTTCTACTTCTTTTACTCAGCATTATTATTATTTTATTGAAGTATAGTTGATTTACAGTATCGTGTTAGTTTCAGGTGTACCGCAAAGTTATTCAGTTATACAGGTACATACATACACATACACACATACATAGATTCTTTTTCATTATAGGTTATTACAAGATACTGAATATATCAATAGTTCCCTGTGCTATACAGTAGGACCTTGTTGTTTATCTATTTTGTATATAGTAGTGGGTATCTGTTAATCCCAAACTCCTAATTTATCCCTCCCCCACACTTTCCCCTTTGGTAACCGTAAGTTTGTTTTCTGTCTGTGAGTCTGTTTCCATTTTGTAAATAAGTTCATTTGTATTATTTTTTTAGGTTCCACATATAAGTGATATCATGTGGTATTTGTCTTTGTCTGACTTATTTCACTTAGTATGATAATCTCTAGGTCCATCCATGTTGCTGCAAATGGCAATATTTCATTTATTTTTATGGCTGAGTAATATTCCATTGTGATATATATATCACATGTTCTTTGTCCATTTGATTTACATTTATCTAATAATTAGTGGTGTTGTCAGCATTATTATTTCGAGTTGCAGCCATGTTGTTGCATGCATCATTCCTTCTGTTGTTGTTGCATGTTCATTCATTTTTATTCCTGAGTAGCATTCCATTGTATGGATACACCACTCTTTGTTTACCCATTCTCCTGACGATGAACATTTGGGTGGTTTTCAGTTTTTGGCGATCACAAATAAAGCTGCTATGAACATTTGTGTACAAGTCTTTGTGTGGACCTGTGCTTTCTTTTCTCTTGGGTGAATAGCTGTGGACCAACCGGATCATATGGTAAGCATATATTTAACTTTGTAAGAAACTGCCAGACCATTTTCCAAAGTGATTGTACTGTTTTACCTTCCCACCAGCACCGTATGAGACTTTCAATTCCCCATATCCCCACCAACACTTGGTGTGGTCAGTCTTTTTAATTCAGCCATTCTAATAAACGTTCTGGATGTTTTTTGAAGGTCGAGCCTATGGGAATTTTAATGGATTGGATCTGATATGAGAGAAAGAAGAGGAGTTATTTATTCAGCAAATATTGAATGCCTTCTCTATTCTGGCATTATTCTAGAGGCTGAGGGGATAGTAAAGAATAAAATAGACGTGATCTCTTCCCTCATGGAGCTTAACAGCCTACATCTCTTCTATGCCTGTTGAGGGAAGACTAGGGTGGTGTGGGGCTCTAGTAGGGGTGGGATGAGAAGGTGAAGGGGTGGCAGGTGCAATTGATGGAGGCAGTGAAGAGAGAGGAGGCAGAGGGTGAAGACAGGCTGTGGGGTGTAAAAATCAGCAGGTCTGGCCAAGGAAGATGCAATGATGTTCCAGCTCTACTCTTTACTGTTAGTGTGACTTGGCCAAGTCATGTCTCCCCTCTGAGCAGCCTCAGTTTCTTCATCTGTAAAATGAGAATAATGAATCCAGATGCTTAGTGAACTTCCTGAAGTCACTGACATTGATTCATTCACCCGTTGAGCTCTTTAGACAGGTGTCCTTTAGACAGGTTCCAGGTGTCCTCATGAGGGTCCCAGGGACCACGAAGTCTGCTGGTGGTCCACTGCTTCATTTCCACCCTCTCTGCCAACCCCTCAGGTGAAGATGCCAACTTGTGGGCCCTGAGCAGCCCAGGGGAGTGCTAGGCCTGTTTGCATCTTTATTTTTAGAGCCACCCCTGGAAGGTGGCTCTGGCTCCCACTCTGTGGGAGCTGAAGTCAGGCTATATTTAGGAGGCACAGCTGCGTCGCACTGTCCCTCCCACGTCTCTGGGTTTTAGCCATCATGGTGTTGGAGGGCACACATCACTCTGCCTAAGCTGTGTTTGTTGTCTGTGGGCCCCCCGGGAGTGGCAGGCCCTCCTGACTCACCCTCTGGCTCCAGCTCTCTGAGGTGGGGGTGGCAGCAGGGGACAGTCTGCCTCCCTCTGAGCCCTAGTGGTTTCTGCTGGGATGTGTCTCCCCTCGGTACCCTGTGGGTAGCCATAGCAACTATGATGCTCCATTTTGGTTCAGTGTTTCTGTTTACCCAGAGCTTCTGCAGCTGTCACCTGTGGTGTCTTCCAGGTGGGTGTGGGATGAGGCATCACTGTCACCATCCTTTCTGCTGGATCGCGAGCTCCTTTAGGGCAGGGATCGTGACTCATCGTTTCCATATTCTCCATTTCCACGTTCACCTAGTGTAGACTGCATGAGCACACAGTAGGAGCCTAAGAAGTTCTGACTGAATTTAATTCCAGTCAAATTCTGTAACTGGGCATTCCCCAAAGATCACTTAGATCCTTGAGCTCACAGCCTGGCTCTGCCATTTGCTAGCTGGATGACCTCGGCTGTTCTCATAACAAACCCCAGAGCTCAGTTTGCTCAACCTGTAATGTAGGAATAATCATAGGAATCATATCTCATAGGAATTAGAGGAATAATCAGAATGTAGGAATCGTATACCTCACGAGGTTGTTGTGAGGCCCAAAAACGCTAATGCAAATAAAGACCCTGTGTGTTACACAGCCTGGTGCATAATGAATGCTGAAAAATATTTATCACAGGAGATTCTTGTTCTTTTCTCAGCAATCTTGTCTAATTCTGTTGGCAGGACCAAGGATCTGCTAACATGTTACATCAGCCAACATTACGAAGAATAAATGAATGGATATTCACTAAGCACCTGTCATGTGACATTCTTTCATTCATTCTCTCGTTCTCTTACCCATTCAGAGTTGATATGACTCACTTGAGGGCACTGGAAAAAGGTGGGAGCCACCCCATGTCTTCCCTGACTCATGGTCAGATCTGTCCTCTGGCCATAGAAAGGGGGGACTTCTCTGCTTTATTGATAGAGAGGTCAGTCATTTCCCTTCAGCCTCTTTTTATTGTGAACTTGATGAATGTGGCCTGATGGACCAGGAAGTAAGAGGAATAAAAACATACTATATGAAAAACATCCCGCAAAGGACAGATGGGCTGTGAATGGGCCTCCCTCTCCAGCTGTTCCCTGTCCCACCAGGACTGTGGGCTGAGGACTGGGGACTAGACCAGAGGGAGGACTTTGGTAGCCTGGGAGGAGGACCTGCCATGGGAGGCTGCCATCTGAGGCAGGGGGATGGCCAGTGTGTGCTGGGAGGCACAGGGCCTCCCAGTGGGCAGAGACTGGCAACTGGCAGGGATAATAGGAGCTGGAGGCAGGGGTCTGGCTGGGACAGCCCTTTGTAGTGGTGGGTGTAGTCATTGGGTGACTTCGTTGGCCCAGAGGTAGAGAAGACCCAGGTGGTATGCAGCTGGGGACCAGTCCTGTTGGCCCCATGGCAGTGGGGGTTGGGTTGCTCTGAAGTCTGGGGATGGCTGGGTTGACTTAGTTTGGAAGTGGCACCAACCAGGCACTTTTTGCCATAGAGGAGGGTTTTGTTGACTGAATGGCAAGCGCTAGTGACATTAGCCCTGTGGTTGGGGACACTGATGCCCCGTTGGCTGTCTTATGGAGAACAATCTTATGGAGGACAGTCAGGCTTTACTCTAAGGAGATGGAGGAGTGACTTAGTTGACTGTGTAGATGGGGGGAGCAGGAGTGGGGAGCGTCCTTGGACGTGGCAGAGACTGAGGCTATCACATCACCAATAGTCCATCTGCTTCTCTAGAACCATGTGACTACTCTGGCCATGGGCTATGAACAGAAGTGAGGGCGATCCCTTCTGGGATGAAGCATGGAAGATCTTCTTTTATTTTATTTTTATTTTATTTATTTTTGGGTGCGTTGGGTCTTAGTTGCAGTACTTGGGATCTTTTGTTGGGGCACGTGGGCTCTTCATTGTGGTGCACAGGCTTCTCTCTAGTTGTGGCGTGCAGGTTTTCTCTTCTCTAGTTGTGGCATGCAGGCTCCAGAGTGCTTAGTCTCTGTAGTTGTGGCACGCGGGTACCAGAGCACGTGGGCTCTGTAGTTTGTGGGCTCTAATTGAGGCACACAAGCTCAGTAGTTATGGCATGCGGGTTTGGTTGCCCCGCGGCATGTGGGATCTTAGTTCCCTGACCAGGGATCGAACCCGTGTCCCTTACATTGCAAGGCGGATTCTTTACCACTGGACCACCAGGGAAGTCCCGAAGCATGGGAGATCTTACAGCTGTCTCTCCCTCTGCTGCAGTGATGGAGGAGGCTAAGACATTTAGGTAGTGCAGCTCTAACATAGAGGAGACTGTCAGCCACAGTTCCTGAGTGACTTTGTGGTGCAGAGCTCTCCTGAGACTTAAGCTGGCTCTAGTAGCAGCAATAAACCTTTGTTTCATTGAGCCACAGAGATTTTGGAGTTGTTTCCACAGCAAAGTGAGCACTCGGGATGACTGATCGTTGGTGGCAATAATGTGCAAGGATACTGATGTTTCATAGACTCAGCCAAGTATTTTTGGTGAAGCACCATTTATACTATGCTCTAGGGATAAATTCCTGCCCTAGCCCTCAGCTGCCTTACCAACCCTCTTGGTCTCACTCAACAGATGGGGAAGTCGAGGCCCAGAGAGGTGAAGTCCTAAGCATAAGTTTACATGGCTGGTTTAGCGGCATAGTCCTCCTTTACAGCCTCTGCTTTAACAAGCTGTGTGTAAATGGATGTGCTTTTGCAAAGAGAACTTCATTTTCCTGTTGGCCTTACTCAGGCCTCTCAGAGGTGCTTCATCATCATTTTGATTATGCTCAAGTGAAGTTCAAAGACCCACAGCCAACGGAAGCTTCCTTACCCTTGTAGTCAAGCAGTTAATGTTAATGAACAAACCCTCAGATGTGGTGGGAGAGCCCGCTCTGATGGGGACACCAGGATGACTCCTTAAGTGAAACAAAAACTCTTTAAGAAGGTGAATAGTGG
Organism: Stenella coeruleoalba; assembly: GCF_951394435.1. Lineage (NCBI taxonomy): Eukaryota > Metazoa > Chordata > Mammalia > Artiodactyla > Delphinidae > Stenella > Stenella coeruleoalba. The sequence goes on along the minus strand of NC_137162.1, from coordinate 55,024,377 downwards.
CTTTCTTGCTGATATGTTTTGCAAACAAGAATTTTTGTATGTTGGAGATTAAAAAAATTAGTGATGCCCCATCTACTTGTGTGTACGTATGTATTTATGTATGTATGTATGTCTATTCTGAATACCTTGTGTGTGTCGAATCCAAGGGAAGAGAATGAATGTGCAGAGGATATGTTCTTGATCAATACATACCCAATGAATTGAGCTTTTTAATAAGGTTTAATCGTTTTATGAGAATGAAGAGAATAATGGAAAGCAGGAATTTGTTTTTGAAACTAAAAAATTTTTAGTATTATGGAGGTCTTAAATTTTGATCGATCCCAGGCTCCTAAACTTTCAGATTACAGTAAAAATGAATGTTCAGTTTTTAAAAAAATTGAACTCTATTGAATATAGTTCAATACAAATTGAATACTGTACATCAACTGTATCTATAGTTGATGTACAATATTATATTAGTTTCACGTGTGCAAAAAAAAAGAACGAATGTTCATTCATTTAATGAAAAGTTATTGTGCACCTATTATATCCCAAACCCTATGTCGCTAGCACTGGGGCTTCCGAGGCAAGGCCCTGACAGTGACCTACAGGAGCCTGGAGCTTCCTAGGGGAGAGAAGATAAGAATGTGGTAAGTGCTTTATAAGAGGAGTCTTTGAGGGGTAGGAAAAAGCAGGAGGGAAAATCCCCCCCCAAGGCTAGGAATTTAAGAAAGACTTATGGAGGAGACAGCATTCAAATTGACTCAGGGCAGGAAGGACAGGTAGGATTTTGATAGAGAACGGAGGGGTAGGGGAGGCCATTCTCAACAAAGATGCTAGCTGGAGCTCAGACATGAGGGTAGGGGTGAAAGTAAACTAATGTACTTCCACAAGGAGAGTGAAATAAAGAAGCGATCGCAGGTTAGCCTCTAATTAACTGGAAAATGCCAATAACTGGAACCACTTATGGAAGGTTGTTCCATTAATTAAGATTTTCCTGTGTGTGTGTGTAGCATGTGTGAGACTACACAGTTACAGATACATGCACACACCTGTTCCGTCCCCAACTCCCCTGAGGATCCTCCTTCCGCATCCTGAGGGTGCTGGTCTCCACAGCAGGGAGGGGTGCTGCCTATCAGCTGGGAAGACACATTCTCGGCTCAGCACGCCACGCTGCGGTCCCACGGAGGCCCCATTCCGAGAGGACTGGAAATGTAATCACAACAGTTTTTATTAGCAAAAGAACAGCAGGAGCCCTTCTGCTGTCCATATGGACAGATCCCGATGGGTATTCATGAAACAGTTTGCTGCGGGAACAGCCATGCTTAAAACCCCTCGTCCAGTTACCTTTGAACTTGCCTTTCTTGCTGTAGTGGCTGTTACTGCTGCATGTGAAACATCTCACATACTCAGTTCTTTATGGGAGGGAGGGGCCTGCCTTACCCCTTTTGGGGTTCCTTTGCCCCCGGAGGCTGGGCAGTGGTGGACCAGGGAAGACCTAGGAGTTTGGGGCCTGGTCCCTTATCCTGGCTGTCCTGGAGATTCACTCGGTCTCATCTGTCCTGTGTAAAATTGTCCAGTTAATTGGAGCCAACAGTAGCTTTTGGAGAAGCCCCTTGGACCTTTTGGGACCTGGGATAAGGCATGACTCTGCAGGGGCACCTGGCGAGGGATGAAGAGCTGCCAACCCAAGCATTGCTTCCTGGCTTCCTGTACGTGCTACTCGGTAGAGGACAGTGGGTACAGTGACCATTCAGTCTAGGTGTTGGGGACATTTCTAGTTCCAAATGCCCTTCTCATTGTCCCTAATGGTGCATATCACAATACAGGCCCAGATTCTGGGAGAGAACATACAATTTCTGTGTACGGAGGACAGGAGTATATAAATCTGAAATAGGATCACTGTTAAAGTAGAAAGAAGCCCATGCCTTCTGAAAGTTGTAGGTGCCAAACCTTGGGCTTCATTGGCCGGAAGAGGACAAGGAAGGAGGATCCAGCAACTGGATGCAGACACATGTTTTTGTGAAGATCAATACTGGAAGGAGAGCCCGGCCAAGCAAACACAGTGTTATCGGTTGATGCCTTGTGGGCTGGGCAGGACTGCTGTGGATGTCTGAGTCAGGGAGAAGTCAGAGTGTACATCTGTTGTTCTGCCTGCTGAGCTGACCACATTCTGGCATGGTACCTCTGCTTTCCTTCAGGGATTTTCCACTCTCCTGCTCTCCGGCAGGGCAGTTTGACTGAGTGGGCTCCTATCCTCTGACTCAGCAGTGTCGTGGAACTCAGAACTGGTTCAGTAGTGTCTCATGGATGGGCTCTAAATGAGTCTACTTGAGTCAATAAGAGTCTGACTTGGAATTTTTGCTGGAACTCTTTAAGAGAGGTCTCTGAGCAGGGGAAATGAACCCTAGAGGTGTGGGTGGCCACACGGCTGCCACCTGGAAAAAACCGGCTGAGAATGATTCCCACTGTGCCCAGAGCTACAGCATCTCTGCTTGCCGGATGCCATGAATCCTCTTTTGTGCTTAAGTCGGTTTGAGAAGCCTCCAGGGGTGAAGATTCTGCCAGATGACCCTCTTCCCAAAGAGACTGGTACCCCCAGGTCTTTCCTTTCTGTTTTCAAATCCGTCACTGAAGGCCTTTCTTCTCTGGTCAGGGCGTGACTTCCCAAGTTGGCTAGAGGAGAGTCAGTCATCTTCCCTGTGTGCTGTGTCACATATGGTTATGTCAGATGGTCCTGAGTACAACCCTGGCTCATAGTAGCAGCTCATTAAATCATGTTCATCTGACTGTACACATTTATGAGGCTTTTCCATTCCTCATCCCTAAAGGCAGAATCATCCTGGGGTTCAGTCTAGAGTGTGGGCTTTGGAATCACACAGACCCTGGATTCTTGTTCTGGTTCTGTTACTTGCAAGCAATGACTTAGGCAAGTTATTCAACCTCTGCATATCTTGATTCATCTGGAAAATAGATGTAATTATACTCCTCTCTCATTGGATGCTTTTGAGGACTGAATGAGAAAATTATGGAGAGCAAAGCTCAGCACAGAGCATAGCATATTCTATGTAGTAGCCATTACTATTTCTAGAAAACTCCCCAAACAGCCTTTATAGCTACTAAAGCAATGCCCAGCAATTGATATTCCTTTGGATTTCCCAGTGTACATACCCATTTCCTTTTCTTACTATCTTTCCCCCTTGGCATCCACTGAGGGCTCATTTTTTTTCTGTTCTGGACTCTGTGGTTACCCAGATGTAGAAGCATACAGCCTGGGAGCTCCTCAGGGCCAGAAGCTACACCAAACAACCAGGAAAGCCCAGAGCAGAAGAGAGAGTGTTCTAATGGAGGAATAAGAGGCAATGCCCCGTGCCCAGAGGAAGGGGCCAGGCTGTGGAGGGCTCACGCGTCCATCACCTTTGACCATGGGATGCTTTGTTTGAAGCACAAAATCACCCTTGTTCTGTCTTGGTGACGGGGAGAGCATTCCTTCCATTCAGTTCAGTCTTCCTGAGCCCTCGCTTTGTTCAGAGTTTCGGTACCAGCCCCCAGCTCAGATTTTCCCTATTTGTTTACTTGTCAAATGGTCCAAGTACAAAGAGGGGGTGGGCAGCAGCATGGAAATTGTAGAAATTGGCAAGCTGATTCTACAATTCATATGGAAATGAAAAGGACTTAGAATAACCAAAACAATTTTGAAAATGAGCAAAGTTGGAGGACTAACACTGCCTGATTTTAAGGCGTATTATTAAGCTATAGTAATCAAGACAGCGTGCTGTGGGCATCGAGACTGACAAATAGATCAATGGAACGGAATTGGGAGTGCAGAAGTGGTTCTACATATATATGGACAACTGATTGGTGACAGAGGTGCAAAGACAATTCAGTGGAGAAAGACTAGTCTTTTTTTTTAAACAAATGGTGCTGGTACAATTGGATATCCATATGCAAATGAACTTTGACCCATAACTTGCACCATATACATATTAGGATGATAAATGTAAAACCTAAAACTATAGAACTTCTAGAAGAAAGCAGAAGAAAATCTTTGTGACCTTTGTTTAGGCAGACGTCTTAAATATGACACTGAAAGCACAATCCATGAAAGAAAAACAATAATAAATAGGATTTCATCAAAAATAAAAACTTCTGTTCTTTGAGTGATACTGTTAAGAAAGTTAAAAAGCTATGGGGAGGGGGAAGGGTAAACTGTGACAAAGCAATAAAGAGGCATGGACATATATACACTACCAAACATAAGGCAGTTAGCTAGTGGGAAGCAGCCGCATAGCACAGGGAGATCAGCTCGGTGCTTTGTGACCGCCTGGAGGGGTGGGATAGGGAGGGTGGGAGGGAGGGAGACGCAAGCGGGAAGAGATATGGGAATATATGTGTATATATAACTGATTCATTTTGTTGTGAAGCTGAAACTAACATACCATTGTAAAGCAATTATACTCCAATAAAGATGTTAAAAAAAAAAAAAAAGAAAAAAAAACAGAAAGTTAAAAAGGCAAGCCCCAGACAGAGAAAATAAATACAAATCATATATCTGATGAAGGACTTGTATCCGTAACATATAAAGAGCTTTCAATTATAGTAAGACAAACCAATTAAAAACAGACAAAAGATTTAAGTAGACATTTCACTGAAGAAGACAACGCAAATGGCTAAGAAGCACATGAAAAGATGCTCAGCCTCATTAGTCATTAGGAATGGCAAATTAAAACCACAGTGAGGTCCTACTACACATCCTGTTAGAGGGGCTAAAATTAAAAAGACTGATCACACCAGGTGTTGGTGATGTGAAGGACCTGGAACTCTCATATGCTGCTGGTGGGAAATAAAATGCTGCAACATTTTGGAAAACAGTTTGATGGTTTCTTATAAAGTTAAACGGACACTTACTGTGTGATCCAGTCAGTCCACAGCTAGCTATTTACCCAAGAGAAAAGAAAGCACGTGTCCACACAAAGACTTGTACACAAATGTTCATGGCAGCTTTGTTTGTAATGGCCCCCAACTGGAAACAACCCAAATATCCTTCAGCAGATGAATGGATATCCATTCGTGAGTGGTGTATCCATACAATGGAATACTACTCAGCAATAAAAAGGAATGACCTATTGATACATGCTATATAACATGGATGGATTTCAAAATAGTTATGCTGAGTGAAAGAAGGCAGGAAAAACGTGTAATACTATATGATTCCATTTAAATAAAATTCTACAAATGCAAATGAATTGATAGTGACGGAAAGCAGATCAGTAGTTGCTGGGGGAGGAGGGCAGGGGGCTGGCAGTGAGAGGCAGGAGGAGATTTCTGGAGGGGATGGATATGCTCATATCTTGATTGCACTGATGGCTTCCTGGGTGTCTGTACATGTCAAAACTTATTGAAGTGTGTACTTGAATTACGTGCAGTTTATTGTATGTCAGTTGTATCTTAACCATGCTGTTTCCCAAGGAAAGGGAGGGTGTAGCTCTACCGGCAACCCCTGGACCAGGTAAGGCAACCCGAGAAAGCTGTCCCGTCCAGGGGAGGGGGGAGAGATGGAATGGACTACTGCTCTGACGTCTCCCTATTTTGCATTTGCCCACCTCTGCTCCACTGCCCCCTCTGTCAGGTCATGCCTTCCCAATCCGCCTCACCTATTTAGAATCTACTTGTCCTTCTAGATCTAGGGGAGAAATTGTCTGCTCCGTGAAGCCTTCTAGGACCACAACAGACTTGTGTTGTTTCATCTTACATGCTCATGTAACATCTATTTTGTATGTTATTACTCAGATCTTTGTGTGTCTTGTGATTAGGAAACAAATAAGAAGTGTTCAGTCCAGCATCAGTACCTACTCTCTCAGGCTCTCCTGATGCTTCACAAGGCTTCCACCACTCTTGTCCTGGCAGTTTTTCCACTTCCCCTCACATGTACTATTATATGTACATACCAGCATCTCTTTAGTCAACAGCAACTCCACCTACCCAAGGGCAATGCCCATGAGAGCATCCCTCTCTCCCCCATGCCTAGTCAATCACAACATACTCTTGGCGCTCTCCAAATCTTGAATCAAGCTTCTCCTCTGTGGTCATGACCCTAGTCCCAGGCACCACCACTGCTCACCTGGGTCACTGCAATAGCCTTGTCACTGGTTTCCCTGTATCACCCTTTCCCACCACCCCCAATGGGTCTGTTCTCAATCCAGCGCCCAGAGGGTACATCTAAGACCTACATCAGTATATGTCACTTTTCTGCATAAAACTTTTGTCTAAGTTCTCCCAGTTGCACTCAGATTAAAATCACAACCCCTTGCCATGGCTTATTCAGCTCTGCCTGATCTGGCTTCTGCCGACCTCTCTCATCTGGTTCCGTGCTGCATACGCTTCCTTCCCACACTCTGCTCTCCCTGGACTAACCTTCTTTCAGTACTGTGCGCGTACCAGACTCCACCACAAGGCATCCCCTCGCCTTTCCCTCTCCCTGCAGCACCCTCCCTCCACCCTCCCTGATGACCTATTTCAATGGGTCCTTCCTTTTTAACTTCTCTCATAGCATCCAGCACTTTCTTAGAGTATATTTCTATTTATAAGTGCATAAAAATGCTTTTTTAATAATTAATTTATATTAATTTATTTATGGCTGAGTTGGGTCTTTGTTGCTGTACGTGGGCTTTCTCTAATTGCAGCGAGCGGGGGCTACCCTTCATTGCAGTGCGCGGGCTTCTCATTGCAGTGGCTTCTCTTGTTGCGGAGCATGGGCTCTAGGCGCACGGGCTTCAGTAGTTGTGGCTCGCGGGCTCTAGAGCACAGGCTCAGTAGTGTGCGCATGGGCTTAGTTGCTCCGTGGCATGTAGGATCTTCCCGGACCAGGGCTCGAACCCGTGTCGCCTGCATTGGCAGGCGGATTCTTAACCACTGCGCCACCAGGGAAGTCCCTATAAGTGCATTTTTATATGCTTGTTTTACTATGTGATGACTGTCTCCTCCACTTGGCTGGGAGGTCTTGCAGGGAGCAAGTCTGCATTTACTGCTCTGTGTGGTGTCTCCAGCACTGGGCTTACTGTAAATATTTGTCAAATGGCTGAATGACTGAACCTCAAGGGGAGCTTTGAGGGGATTCACTCTTTGCTGTATGTATCCTTTGTCCTAGTGACCTTGGAGCATGAGGATATATTCTTCTATCTTACAATGCTCCATTTCCAAAATCAGGGTGGCTCTTATAATTGTCACATATGTTTAACGCAGCAGTATTTTTCCTTCAGAAAACTGCTAACTTGGTGATTCAGTCTTACAATGGTACACATTATGTCTGAGAGTTGAAGTAATAGAAAAATCTTTGTGTTGTCCAATGGATGACATGTCTAACAGATGAGGGCATCTGGCCCTCGGCTTCTGGAAGCTTTCCTGTTGTCTCTCAGCTGTAACACGGGCTTTGTGACCTCGCCTGTGCTGTGTTCATCAAATATTTAGTATTTATATTGCTCATGTATATGAGCGGCTTTTCCTAAGCTCAGAGTGTAAGCTTCCTGAAGGCAGTCATGGCATTTTATACTTCACTGTTCAAGGACTCAGACTGGGTGCAGAAGGGAAGGGGAGGAGGGGAAAGGAGAGCAGACGGGAGGGAAGAGAAGGGGAGCGGAGGGAGGAGTGTCTAGTGGCTCAGCTGTGAGGCCTCTTGAACCACCCTGGCCTCACAGGCAAGTCTTGTCATGAGACCTCAGGAGTTCTAGGCTGGATCGCTGTGCTCTCACCCGAAGAACACCCTTGCTAGTGGGCCCTCTCTGGTGTGCCGTGTGATTCTAATAATTAGGGTTTGCCTTGTTCATGAGACAAGCCCCACTGTTTCACTAACTTGGTCCCTCTGAGTCCAGGGCCCTATGCAGCAGACCTGAGCAGAAGCCTCACCTTGCCCTATTTGTCTCCCAGGGCTTACAGTCCAGCCTGGGCTACCAGCCCCCAGACCTCCATGCAGAAATGGCGTGGTCTTGTGGCTGGGAACTCTGACTGGGCTCAGGCAAATTTAGGCTTCATCTCAGCTCTGCTTTGTGCTAGCCGTGTGATTCTGGGCGAGTTGGGTTTTTTTCCTCAGGTCCTCAGTTTCCTCATCTATAGAATGGGGATGATAATAATACCTAACTTATAGGTTAGTTATAAACAAAGGTTATGGTAAAAATACTGCCAACTTGTAGTGCATGAACACTGACCATCAGCCAGTGCTAGAGCAGGCTCAGGCGCTAACCTTCAGTGGCACTGGGGTAGGGGCTAATGGCTAGGATGGAAGGAGGACACACAGGGGCCTTGGGACAGCAGCTATTTACCAAGTAAAGTGAAGTTGATTTGCTATTGTAACAACTCACATGCCATACAGGTGTGTGCTGCCCAGCTTGTCATGTAACAAACCTGAGGTGTCTAGCATGGTGCCAGGGAGGGAGGAAGTGCTTGATTTAGGGTTGGAAATACCAGCAGTGTGCTGGTAAATGCTAGCGCGCACAGGCTTTTCAGGAAAAGAAAAAGAGCCCACACTTTTGTTATTTGCCAAATTCCATGGTGTAAGTACCACCAGCATGGTTAATTTCAAGAGAAGCACAGCAGCCACTGTGATAGAGAATTTCCATCATACAGATACAATAAATATAAATAAATTCAACAGTATAGATAATAGTAAGATGTAGTAAAATAATTAGGAAGTAATAAGCTTTGAGTTCCTTTTACCTTTGTTCTTAATATAATTTATTTAATTACAGTTTATATAATTTGATTTTTACTAATGATTGTGTTTAGCAACTACTGGTAGACGTCCTGAAAGTTTAACAGCTGCCTTTTGACAACAGTATAAGCCACATCAGCACCCCTTTGAAAGAGAATGACTAATATGCCTGCCTGTCTGTCTGCCAGAGCTCTTCCTATTTCCCTGCCTGAGACTTCTGGTCACCCTCTTGCCCATTACCTGTAGCTGGCCCTATCCGACGCTCAGTGCTGGCTTTCCTTACCTACTGCCACACTGGTAACCCGGCTAAGTATGTGCCCCACCCTAGGGGGCATGCCTGGTCCCTGGTACCTTCCTCTTTCCCTCTGGCCACCCCACCACTTCCTTGACTCCCAGCTTCCCTCCTGGGCCGGACCCTGATGGGACAGTGTTAACTGGGGGAGGAGAAGACAGTGTGTTCTGGGGTGGAAAGCAGAGAAATGCTGTATTTCTTCTCACGGTTAGAGTGAACCAGCTATGAAAGAGGGTTTGGCTCACAGTTGCCAGTTTGCCTGCTGCCCTCAACACCTGACTGCTGTCCTTGGTGCTTGGCAAATGAATCTCCCAAATGCACAGGCATCTTTCCTGCCAAATTCAATCCTCCAGCCGGCGATCAATGCTCACCACTGGTTTGTGCAAGCAAAACCAGAGCACAAGCCCAGCAGCACGAGCTGTGGCATCAGGATGGGGAATTTACGGCTCCTTGAAACCCTGCAGGTCTGCACTTCACAACATTATCCAATGAATTAAAGGAGAAATAGATGCTGCCGAGGAAGCGTGCCCTGCTTGGTTCCAGACTTTGTCAATAGGCAGATCTGTCATCAATCCTTTATCTCAGGGAAAGCTGCTTGAAAGAGTCAGTTGTCTGAGAGGCTGGTTCAGGGAGAGGGAACATTGTCAGCAGACAGGACTGTCCCTTGTTTTATGTCTCCAGGATGGGGAGGAAGAGGGTGAGAAGAGGAAAGCTAGACTTGGAAGACAGTGGAAAGAACCAAGACTTTGGCGGCAAACTGACTTTGTTCAAATTTAGGCTCCGTCAGTTTCTAATTGTGTGACCTTGACCAAGTAGGTCCCATTTCTGAGCCTCAGTTTCCTCATCTATTAAAATAGGAATAGTGGTATTGTAACGGGTGCTGCTGGTGTTTTGTCCGTATCTCTTGGCAGTGACCATCCCTGTGCACTCTGACCTGGCTGCATCTGATGCAGGCTCCTGGGAGTATATGTCTAAGGAGTTGATTTGAGTGTACACCTGGCACAGGCCAGATGTAGCGGGTGTTAATTCGCTGGTTGCAGCCCTCAGCCCATGACTGCTGGGAGTTGAGGATAAATCCCCTAGCCCCCTGGCCCCTCAGCGGGACGACTGGTGTGCTCTGTGGACTGCAGCCTCGCGTGCCCACAGGGATGCTGTGCTCCACGGCATGCCCTCTGTTGACCTCTGTCCCTTATTTGTTTCTCTTTCTGTCTCCCAAACTGGTGCTTCCTGAGATCACATCCCAAAGAAACTGCTTGGACTTGAATCCTTGTCTCAGGGACTCCTGAGGGGAATCCAACCTAAGACAGATATCTCTCTCACAGGATCGTTTTGAGTGTTGAATGAGCAGACACTAAATATGCTGGGTGAAAAATAAAGTGCACAGTGAGAGTACCTACTAGGGGCCGAGCTGAATAGATGCCGGTCTCCCGACCCTCTCTCCATCTTCCTATCTCTTCCCCAGGAAGCATGTGACCCAGTGAATACCTCTTTTCTCAGGCTGTCTTGCTGTTTGCCTGGCAGCCATTGGAGTCACCAGCAAGCGAGGGAGCGGGCGAGTGGCTCTCTGCAAGACTGTCTCCCCGACGCTGGGTATCCTGAGCCTTGGAGGGTGTGAAACTCTCCGTCCATGGGGTACAAGTGGAGCCTCTGGGATTTCTTTTGGGGCTAAACAGACTCAAGGATTAATTAGCTAATGCCTGTGGAGTGCCTCGGAAATGTCAAGTGCTGAGTGAAGTGGCATCACTTGAGACGGTTTCCCCTCCTAAGCCCTCCATGAAAGATGTCGATTACCACACGTGGAGGAGCTGTTGCTAAGTCTCCAGTTGGGGCTCTTAGCCAGACAAATATTGACAGTCTCCATCTGGCGCTCAGGGCCTTGCAGGTCCCCAGAGACTGGAGCTCACATCCTGGCTCCAGGCCCAGTGGACAGGGGTATGGGGAGTGTTGGTGGGACGATGGCTCCCGCATGGTGCCCCCTTGGGAATTCTGCTGCCCAGTGTCCCCCAGCTCCAGACCTCTTCTTCTGGGACCCTCCAACTGACACAGCCAAGCCCTGAGATTGCTCATTGGTCTTTGACTAATCCTCTGTCCAGAGCATGGGTCTAAAACCATCCTCTTCTCCCCCAAACCTGTTCTTGCTCCTCCTTCTGAGGGTGGCACCATCATCCTCCCTGACGCTGCAGGCATCTTTGATCGTTATTCCCAAGGTCCAACCTTTACCAAGCTATTTGGATTCTTTCTTTATAGCAGTTATGACATCTGTCTCCTCTTCTCCATCCCATCATCCCTGTCCTGGCTCAGGCTGTCATCCTCTTCCCTGGCCTATTGTTTTCATCTTCTGGCCACTCTCCTAGCCTCCAGTATGCTCTCCATGTAGCTAGCAGAGACTCATTCTGAAACCCAGTTCTGATGGAATCTTTCCTTCGATGAACATTCACTGGCTCCCTATTGCTTACAGAATAAAATGCAAACCCTTCTGTTTGCCTAGGGTCCATTGGGATTGGGCCCTAATCAACCTCTCTCATTTCTTTTTTTGAACTCTCCTTCCGTGTTCTCACTGCTCCAACCAGCCTGAGCGACCCTGGAGTTGGAGACCACTCACCCAATGGACTGTCCAAGCCCTTCCACTTTCTGCACACTACCCCCCATCTTGGCTCCCACTGGTGCCTTTCTTTTTTCTTTTTTTTTGGTGGGGAGGGGCACTCTACCTCTACCTCCACGTGTCTGTTTAGAGAACAGATCAAATATCATCGCCTTCTCCTCTCACCTCCCATGGCAGTCAGATCCTTGTCCTACAGATAATGCTGTGTCTGGTGAAGACGTTTTTGACAGCATGTCTGGTGCTGTGATATAGTGTTCCCACTATCAACAGAGAGGATGGTTGCTTTTAGCCCCAGATTGCCTGCTCCCTGGTTATTATCTAACTGAACATGTGTATGAGTCTGTCTTTTCTCCTGACCCTCAAGGAGCTCCTTGTACCTAATATTCTTCCTCACAGCCAGCAAACATTAGTTGTTCAATACTTGTTGAAATAATATGAACTTGTGGCTTCAGAGACCGTGAGGTATGTTACTAAGATGTGGCATGTCTTCCTCAGGATGTATTTTTATATGCTGAGTTGATGGGACATCACAGCCAGTTTGGGATTCCCTGGGCAGAGGTCTGCTTGAAATTCTCCTACAGTCCCTTTCAGGTCCTGGGGTCCTCATGTGGCGTTGCTTGGAGGTGCCCCCTGTTGGGAGGGGGGCTTACATCAGGAAGGCGGAATTCAGAGACTAAAGCCCTGAGGTGCAGGGAGCCAGTGTCTGGATGGGCACGTAGGAGCTCAGGTGGTGGAATCATTTCCTTGGCTACACAGAGGTGTGGGTGCTGGGAATCTAGGTGCATCGTCTGGTCCTACTTGGGTGGGTGGCAGGGGCAGTGACGTGGTGAGATTTAGCAGGCTTCATAGGAGTATTTCCCTCACTTCTGGGAAGGGGCCAGTCTGGAGTTAGCTTGGATGTTAGATGGCAGGAGATCTGAAGGTACTGGGCCCAGTTTGGTTTCTCTTCTCCACTCTTCTCTTTTTTCTTAAAACATAAAGGGATATCCTTGCCCAGTATAATTTGTCCAGTCCCAGGAATACCGCATTGCACAACTCCAGGGTTCTATATGATGCTGGCCCTGGAGTTCAGATACCCAGTAGCCCTGTCAGGTCCTGACTTTACAATTTGAAAGCCTGTCAAGCAGCTAAGTCCCTGATAGGGACTTCTTCTGAGCTGCTAGTGTTCGCAAGAAGTGGAGCTAACATTTAAAAATTGTGAGACTTTGCATAAAAGTTTACATTTCTGGTTTCTTTTAAAAAAATTGGAAGACCTCATAAGGCTGGGCTTTTTTCCCTATAAGGCAGCTCCAAGCTAAAGCCAAGAAGTGACTGCTGCTCTAGACAGGGCAGGTCGGCACCCGTGTGCCATGGGTGTCACCTGACTTGCTTCACTCATTGACTGCCCTGGCCTGTGGCCTGGCCTTAAGGTCACAGTCCAGGAGACTATCATTGATAAAGTGGAAGACCCTTTGTTATCAATAAGTGAGGCCAGAACAAAGCCATCGAGCTGTGTGAATCCAAATCATGGAATGTCGGAGGTGGAAAAGCCCTTCTGGAACTTTGTTCCCATTTCTCTTGTTTGTAGACACAGACCTGGAACTCAGAGCTGGGAAGGGACTTGCCAAGGCCAACCAGTGAGTTGATGGCAAAACTGAGACCAAATTCCAGGTCTCCTTACCCACAACCAGGAGTCTTTCCCCGTTTGAGAGCGCTCTTGTCTCCCCTTTTCTTTGTGCCCCTCATTTCATGGCTATCAGCTCCATTGCAGACCTGTGTAGGAACCAAGGGAAGCTTGTGATGGGGAGGGCTGGGGAATAAAGGGTAGGGAGGCCCCAGGCTGCTGGGGATAAAGGCTGAATGCAGGGGTGTTCAAAAGCCACTGGGCACTGAGCGAGTTAAGCCGTGCCTGTCTCCGTTGCCCGGGTGCTCTTTATGTATCGCATAATGCCACTGTTCAGCCAGAGCCAGGGGCCAGAATGAGCACTGTCTTTGCAGGTAGGCAGCCAGTGCCGGCTTGGCAGAAAGAGAGGGAGCAGGAGAGGCTGGAATATTCCAGCTTGAAAACAGCAGCTGTGTAATAAAGCCAGGCTGGTTCATCTCTGGGCCCTGCTGTCCCTTCTCCCCGCCTTAGAGTAGCAGCATGAATCAGTTCACTGCGGCAATGGTCCAGGCGATGTGACTTGCATCCCCATAAGCTACCTGATTGCGGTCCCTGGATGCACGAGGCGCCGGATGTGCCTGGAATACCAAACTGCCTGGCTCAGCACCACAGCTGCCAGTAACGAAGATCACCGGCCCCGCCTGGCCCCATGGACAGAGCCAGGCATCCTTCAAGGCCACTACTGGCCTTTTATCTTGCCCGGGGCTCTGGGACAGTCACTGAGATTCTGGGGCTGCGTTTGACAGGGGGCCACCAGCCTGTCTCAAAGATGCCCTGACAAGCCCCTTCGGCCCCGGGCAGACAACGGCTTGAAAGGAGAAGAATTGCACATGATCCAGACGCTGCTGTTTCTAATACGTTATTTTGACACACAATTAACTGCAGATTTGCTCTAAGCAAGAGCTCGGGCCCTCGCAGGGTCTGCACTGCACAGTTTAGGAAGAATTTGGTCTAGTGCAAACCTTGCCCTTCCCTACGGGCCAGGGGTTGCCTGCTACCCACGATGATGCCTCCCCTCTCGGGGCTGGGTGCGGGCACCCCGTCAGAAAGCATGCACCAGCTTCCCCAGGCCCTCACACGGGGCAGGGAAACCACAGCACAGGGGAGGTAGGGGAGAGCCTGCGTGAACCCTTCCAGCAGAGCAGCTGAACAACAACCCTTCCTAAAACGGTGGCGCTTATCGTCCGCTGACAAAAGGCTGATTTGAGCTCTCCCCGGACGTGGGATGAAGCCAATGCATTGCCTTTTATCTCTCAGTCGCTTTGAGAGGGGAGACAACCGGCACCCAGCGTGGTGGGAAGCCCCAGAGAAGGCGCTCTCGAATGAAAGGCATAATCTCTGGCTCCCTAAACCAGGAGGCTTTTATCACCCCCACCCCCCACCCGCTGGCTCCCCCCACTCCAATCCTGGAGGCATCTGAATGGCGGCGGGAGCTCGAAGGAGAGGCTCCTGCGCTGTACAATGCCAAACAATATTACTTCTCCCCAGGAGCCCAGAGGAGGCCACGGGCATATGGCGTCTTACTTTGAGACCAGTCCTCCAATCAGCTATTTAAATAAGAAATATAATCTCATTGAACACTGAGAGCTGTCGGCCTCAGATGCTTCCATTTCCAAGGCACTTGAAAAAGTACCCAAGCCCCCAGTTTATCAGGACAGCCAGCTTAGGACTATTTACTGGGGGAAAGAGAGGTGCCAGAGAGGGAGAAAGGAGAATTGAAGTTGGCTGTTAGAAATCAGCTGCTCGGGGGTGGACCCACACCCCCGCACTGGGGGCCTCCACGGCGCGGGTGGGAGAGTCTTTAGGTTCTCAGAAGACCACCTTAGGGCCAGGGCGATGCTCGGTTAGGTTGTTGCGGGTGGAGGAGAAGGGAGTGTGGGGTGGTGACCACCGTGCCCGGGGGGCTTCCTGGCAGCCCAAAGCCTTGCCCGTCGCTCTTTTGGAAACATATTTTCAAGCGCCTGCTAAGTTCATCGCTCCAGCAGTATTTGTTAGAGGCGGAGTGGTTGTTAAGACCCAGTGGAAAAAATTTCCCTCATACGAACGGGCCCATCAAGGAGGGCGGGCATGGTTTGACCAAGCCCTGTGCTTGAGCTCACCAGTTCTGCCTCCAGGACCAGCTGTGTTTCTGAGCTTCCTGCCTTGGCTCCTCATGGGTTCTGGCGGGGGGAGGCTGGAGAGCCTGTGACTGTGGTTAGCCGTGTGGGCCCTGGACGTGATGGCCTCAGTGGGAATCCTGGTTCTACCACTTACTAACTTTCTAATCCGCGTGCGACTTACTACCCCAGAGCCTCAGGTTTCCTCCTCTGCCCATTAACCCATCCAAGTGGGTTGTAAGGGCTGGCTGAGAGGGTGCCTGGTGGGGCAACTGTGCCCCACGCAGGACGGCTATTATTATATTGTAATGGATTGCCCCATCTCCACGCACGGCTTGTCAGACACTACCCACTGATCTGGTTCTGGTGTGTCACTTCTGGTCAGTGGGTCCAGCCCACCTTGCCTCACTCTGTTCTGCCCTGTCCTGCCCCACTTCATCTGTCCTGGGAGGGTCCAGGAAGGGGAGTGTCAGTTTGAGCTAGAAGACTGCCTGGAGGAGGTGTGGGTTGAACTGGGCCTGAAGGGTGGGAAGGACTTGGGGATGGGAGGAACAAGGAGCATAGAGAAAAGGCTTGGGGGTAGCCAGCCTGCGGGGAGGGGAGGGGGACGTGCTGGGGAAAGGGGGAGAGAAGGGTGGGGGGTGATGGAAGGCAGCCCCTCCTTTCTTCGTTGCTTTTCACCATGTGGGCATCATTGCTCATCAAAGGATGAGTTCGCCTTAGAGGGGACCAGAATTGAGACGGTTCTCTGGGTGAGCCACGCTGAGCCCAGGTGCATGAGTCCGTGTCTGTCATAGGCAGGCATGGCCCTGCCTGTGTGCAGAGAGGAGCCTTAAAGCCCTGGAGGGACCCTGGGGGGGCCAACACCCCCAGTCTAGAGTGAGGAAACCCAGGCCCAGAGAGGGCAAGGCACTTATTCAGGGTCACACAGCAAGTCAGCAGTAGGGCAGGACAGAGGCCTAGAGTGCCTCATACCTGTTTCTTTCCCACTATTATTTATTTATTTATTTATGTATTTATTTATTTACGGCTGCTTTGCATCTTCGTTGCTGCATGCAGGCTTTCTCTAGTTGCGGTGAGCGGGGGCTACTCTTCGTCGCGGTGCATGGGCTTCTCATTGCAGTGGCGTCCCTTGTTGTGGAGCACAGGCTCTAGAGACTGGGGCTTCAGTAGTTGCAGCACATGGGCTCAGTAGCTGTAGCTCGCAGGCTCTAGAGCGCAGGCTCAGTAGTTGTGGCGCACGGGCTTAGTTGCTCTGTGGCATGTGGGATCTTCCCAGACCAGGGATCAAATCCGTGTCCCCTGCATTGGCAGGCGGATTCTCAACCACTGTGACACCAGGGAAGCCCTCTTTCCCATTATTAAAGCTAGCCAGGTACTGTTCTAGTTCGTTGGGTATATTTCCACATCTAACCCTACCACAGCCCTGTCAAGTAGGGATTATTATTATTATCATCCCTGTTTTAGAGATGAAGAAGCCGAGGTCACCTAGCCAGGAAGAGGGGCCTAGGTGTCTGGCATCGGAGCTCCTTTCTACCTTCTTGCCTTTGAGGGCACCTGGCCCAGCTCCCGTCTCCTTTACTGAAGGAAAGCATCCTTGTTGGAGCCAGAGCAGAGGAAAGGAGGTCTCAGCTTCATTTGGTATTCCCTCCCTCCTCAGCAAAGCACCTAAGTGCCTTCTGCGCTCCCGGAACATCAGGGAACATCAGCGAGGAAGGTGAGGAAGCCCCCAGACCCGCACCCCGCCCTGCGGGAAGGGCCGGCTCACGCTGCTGACTTCCGTTAAACATCTGACGCATCACAGAGCTGCTGAAAGCCATCCATCACAGCCATCCCCCTCCGCCGGCCTTCCTGACCTGCTCCCAGAGAGGGGCCTCAGCCTGTACTGCCGTGTGTGGGAAGTGGAGCGAGGGAGAGGGGACACGGCCATGGCCAGGTGCCTGTGGCCACCCCTTCCCCTTACAGGGGCCCTAGGAGGAGCTTCAGGGTTGGCTGAGCCGTGATCATAACAAGAGCACCATTTGTTGAATGCTCAGTGTGCCGGGCAGACCTGAGCACCTTATGTAGTTTATCTCCCTGAACTCCCCCATCACCAACAGGTACAGTTATTATTGCCCTTCGATAGATGCGGAGCCTGACATTGGAAGGTTTGGTCACTGTGAGGGTGCTGGAGCCACACTCAGCCCAGGTGTGCACGTCCGGGACCTCCCCTCCCCCCTTCTCTACCTGGGGATGGGCTGGGAGGACAGGTGCTCAGCAGGGAGGTGGAGGATGAGCCTGAGGCTCGGAGTGCACTTGGGGGTCAGTGCCCAGTAGAGGACCAGCCACGGCAGGTCTGAGGACACCAGCATGGGATGATCCCATCCCTCCCTCCACCCAATTACCCCAGTCAGAGCCGGGCTCCTCCTGGCACCTCCCTCCCCCTCGGTCCCCAGTTCAGTCAGTCCCCAGTCTCTCAGCTCCCCCTGCTAACTGTTCTTGAATCCATAACCCAGCCCCCTTTCCCATGTCACGGCTGCTCATGGGGACTGCTGCAGCTCCTGCTTGCCCCTGGCCTCATCTTGCCAGCTTCTGTTTCTTCTCCCCACTGTAGCCAGGGGGACTGTTCTGGACCCCACGTCTGCTCACTCACTCCTCGGCTTAAAAACCCAAACCCGCCTTGGGGTAGAGCCCACACACCTTACTTGGCCTGACTTGCAGGGCTGCTCAGCTCTCTAGGCCCCTCCTACCCCTCGCCCCTGCCTGTACCTCCGGCTCATGCTGAGGTCTCTGCTCCTGCTTTGCTTTCAGTGGGTGCACCATCTCATGCCTCAATGCATGGCTAATTCCTACTTATCATTCAGACCCCAGCTTAGATGGAATTTCTTCCAGGGAGCCTTCCCTGATACGCCAGACTAGGCTAAAGGGTCCTTTTTATGTTCTTCCCTCTATCATGGCACAAACCACACTATCCCCAATTGCTTCCCTACTTGTTTGTCACCCTCTGTTGACCGTCACATGCAGGGAGGTAGTGAGTGTGCCCCACCACCAGTGTTCCCCCCCGGGGCTTAGCACAGGGCCTGCTCTGCAACAGGCACTGCGTGAATGAACGACTGATGTGATGAATGTATGAATAAAGGATGACTGATAAGGCTAAGATGAGGCCTGAAGGTGTGACATGGGTTACAGGCTCAGACCCAGGGGGCATCCCAGCAGGAGGAAGCAGTGTGGTGTTTTGGGGTTTGAACACTGAGATTTAAAACCAGACCTCACTGCTTACAAGCTGTGTGTCCTTGGGCTTAGCCTCTCCAAGTCTCAGTTTGTTCACGTGCAACACAGAAATAATAATAACTCCTTTGCTGGGGACTTGTCGGCAGAGACCCGGGACACAATGCCTGTGCAGCGCTGAACTCCGTGCTGGGCCTGGCAGAGGATAAAAGGGGGGTCCCTCTGGGTCTGAGCAGGGAACCCAGGCTTCTCCCGTGGGCACAAGACCAGGGCCAAGCTGGAAGCTTCTCTGAGACCTGGAGGTGGGGCTGGCGGGTCTAGGCTATGCAATCAGGAGGGTGTTGAGGCCTGGACTGACAGGGAACGTGAAAGAGGGGGCAGCACAAGTCCTGGCAGTTTCCCACACTGCCCGCAGGCTGCCTCGCTGCTCATCCCTCCTTTGGGTTTAGCCAGAGTTAGAACTGGCAGACTGAGGTTTTACGATGTGGTGAAGCGGAGGCCCAGGGAGTGAGGGGTCTCCCTCAGAGAGGATTTGGAATGTTGCCATGTGGAGGTGAGAGGGAGGTGGGGCGTGGGGCGGGGAGCAGACCACCATTTGCTCGTTATCACTATTGTGTGCAGGCACTTTTAATTTGACTTTACTCTTCAGTGCTAAGAGCACTGGCTTTAATGTCAGGAAGGCACCTCCAGTTCTGGGTATGTGACTGTGCACACGCTGTATAGAATGGGAATAAAATAGCACCCCCTTGGTCATTGCGGTGAGCTTCTGTGACAGTGCGGAGGAAATACCCAGCGCCCCTGAATGTGAGCCCACGATGGAATCTTTGGAAAGGCATGCTGGTAGATATTACTGTCATCTCCAGACGAGGACGTTAGGCGCAGGGAGGTGAAGTGAGGAGCCCGCTAGGGGCCAGAGGAACAAGTGACCTGGCCTGGGCCCCATGCAGAGGAATTTGGCCTCTGGAGCCACAGGGGGGCTGCATATGGCAGGTATTATTTTTCTCATTGCCTTCACGTTGCATTTCTTAATTTAAAGTGGGAAATTCCATAGTCGACGCCTCATCAATCATTTTTGTGAGCTCAGCTCCGTGGAAAGCATGGAAAACATTTATATTTGCAGCTCAAACTGTCGAAAATGTAAAACAATTTAAATAATATTAACATTTTAACAGCCTCCGCTCATGGCTCTGTGAAATTAACCATTACCTCTTGGAGTGTTTGTCAAAATTCAGCCGTGGCTAAGTGGTGAGGCCCCAGGTTCGGCCTGGGTTTGAGAGGCTGGACGGGGAGGCGGCCCATGTGACCTCTCCAAGGGCCAGTCCTGCCCACACCCTTGCCAAGGGGGCAGCCCCCTGCAGTGGGAACTGTGGATCCTGGGGTCTTGGCATGAAGACCTCCCAGCTGGGCTGGGTGCTGGAGGCAGAAAGATGAACATGACACAGACTCTGCTCTCATGGGCCTCCAGTGGTGGGGCAGGTGACTGGAAAAATGTACACTAAGGTGGGATATGTGCTACATATGAGAAGGGAGTACTGCTGTCCTAGGAGCACTGAAGAGGCAATCAGGAGCACTTTCTGGAGGAGGAGGCGTCTGTGCTGATCTTTGTACCAGTTTGTCACTGCATGAGGGAACAGATAGATCATCTCTGAGGCCTGGCCTTGCTTTAACCTTCAAGAGCCAAAGAGTGTGTGCTGTTTATCCCTGGCAGTGAGGAAGAAGGGGCTCCAGAGGGGTGGTGCTTCTGTCTGGTTCTCTCCAGGCCTTGTGCACTTCTCTGGGAGGGGGATGTGGGTCAGAGGATGGTCGGAGTAGACTATTGCTGGGCAGTTGGGTAGCCTAGGGGTGATAAGCCTAGAAGAGCCAAGACTCAGGGGTAGAATGATGTTATTTTCAAATAATGGGAATGAGGAATAGACTTTTTTGATGACTTCAATAGGAAAAACTGGGCTTTGTGGGCACGTGTTATCTTTTTTAACCTGTTATCTCCGTATCTATTCTTTCCTGTGCTTTACCGCAGAGTCATGATACAGTTGACAAGAATGAAATGGTGAGCTTCCCATCCGGGGAGTGTCAAGCAGATGCTGGGTGACGTGTCAGGCACTTGTAAACAGGGACTTCTGCATGGGACATGTGTCCAGCCCTCATGTGGGCCAGGCCCTGGCTAGACACTGTCTCCTTGAAAGAGAGCCAGACCTCGTTGTTATAAAGTGAATTGAGTTGCCCCTCTCACCCCCAATTCATATGTTGAAGCTTTAACCCCCAGTGTGACAATATCTGGAGATGGGGCCTTTAAGATGGTAGTTAAGGTTAACTGAGGTTATAAGAGTGGGGCCCTAATCCCATAAGACTGGTGTTTTTATAGGAAGAGGAGGACACACCAGAGATCTCCCTCTCCAAGAGCACACAGAGAAGAGGCCCTGTGAGAAGCGAGAAATGGCAGCTATAAGCCAGGAAGAGAGCTCTCACCAGAAACCAACCCCGACTGCACCTTGATCTTGGACTTCCAGCCTCCAGAATTATGAGAAAATAGTTTCTATTGTTTAAGCCATCCAGTCTGTGATACTTTGTAATGTCAGCCTGAGCGAACTAATGCAGGGGGGCTCACAGTTTGGTGAGAGAGACTCTGAGGTCGCTGATGATGATACAGCACTATACAGGTGTGTGCAGGGTGGTGGCACCTGGCCCAGCCAGGTGGGCATCAGGGCAGGCTCCCTGGAGGAGTCTGTGGTGCGGGAGCTAGGTCCAGAAAGATGAGGGGGACCTTGTCATAAGGGCAGGGAAGCGGAAGCAGGGAGGGTGTGCCCAGTGGGGGGAACAAAATGTGTGAAGACACAGAAGTATTAAAAGGATGACAGGTTTGGAGGCACTGAAAGGAATTCTGTGTACCCTGAGCGCAGGGTAGGGAGGGAATGTGAGGGAGAGAGGAGGTGTGGGTGGGACAGGTGGGGCCCACTGGCCAGCAAAGGCCCTTTTGCATCTTCCAGGGAAGACCATGTAGAATTCGGTGCTGTCCAGACTCCCTGCCTGCGAGGACTCCGTGATTAGCAGCTAACTTGCCGTGTGACCTTAGGCAAGTCACTTAACCTCTCTGCACAGCAATTTTCTCATTTGTAAACTGGCAGAAGGATCCCTGCCCTGCCCGCCTCCCTCATGCTTTGTGGACTCAATAAGCTAATGCCTGTGAAAGCAGTCTGGCGAAAGCCCCACAATAGCACCATAGACATGGAAGGTGTTATTGTTATGTAACCACACTGATTCCTGTCAGAGAAGCATGGAGTCAAGTGGAGTCTAGAGGGATGTCAGGGAATTGGCTGCTCTCTGAAGCTTGTCACAGAGACCCGTCTTTTCATTGTACTCCTTTCATATCACTGTTGGCTCGATGAAAGAAGGGGAAAGAATCTTTGATATGTCTAAATATTCCACTCCCACCAAGACGGGAGGAATTCCGAGAAAGAGCTATTATTAGAGGCTGAGCTAGAAGCGGGTGCCTTTGCAGATCAGAGCTGTCAGTTCACATAAGCAGCCTCCTGCGCTGCAGAGCCGGCCAGGCGGCTGGGGCCCTGGCATAGAGCAGGCGTGCCAGCCCTGCTGGTTGAATTGTGGTGGCACTGATCTGGGAGGCAGGAGGACCCACTTCGGGTCCTGATTCTGCATCTACTCTGCTGGGCAACCCAGGGCAAGTTGCTTACCCTTTCTGAGCCAAGTAATGACACTATATATAACCCTTACTAAGGGAAAGGGCTTTTATGTGCAGAGAAAATAAGACGCTGCACAGTGCAGAGGTCTGGGCAGGCTGAGAGGTGCCCAAGCACAGGCTGCCAACACCCTGGGTGTGTTGAAGCCAGAAAATTTCCTCTTGGAGAAGGGTGCGTGAAGATCTTGTATCAGAACCCTCTGAGGGTTTGAAAAATCAGATTCCCAGGCACCATTCCAGGCCCATAGAATCAGAATCACTTTGTAAGCTCCCAGGTGGTGTGGATGCAAGAGGCCTGGCCTAGCATCTGGTGCTTCATGCTCCTCCATTTATGGACCCCCAGGCTGGGTCATCTATCGGGCTCTGAGACACAGTGATTCCATGAGAACAGGGGCAGGGCACCACTCAGTGAATCCAGCCCTTCCTCCTTTGGCCTCCAGCCTACACTTAGCTCTCCAGGAGCCTGTGGGTCCTGGGACCCTTAGTCCATGAAATGGGCAGATGGTGGCCTCATGCTGGCCCCTGGCTAGGGACATTGTCTCCCATACCAGTCTCATTTAGATTGTCGCCTGCTGGCAAGCCATGTACAGACCAAACGGGGAGGACTTCTGCAAGCTGAAGAATGGGCCACATAGGACTCATTTTTAGTGACTGGTCACTTACAGAGAGCCTCAGAGGGACAGGCCCAGAAAAGACTGAGATGGCACCTAAATCTAGCCCCTGTTTCAAAGGTGAAGATGTGGGCTCAGCACAGCCAAGATGGTTACTTTAACTAGAACAGCTGATCTGTTGGGTTAACTCTGGTTCATCTGGGACCTGGTTTAACTGAGAGAAAGCAGAGCCCTGTGGCTGTCCACAGTCTGAGAATGTTTAATGTTCTGATGTAGGCTGACATCCTGGGGGTGAATTAGAGCCTGTCCCTGCCCTGGCTCTAAGGGGTACATTTGAGCAGCCCTGTTGTGGAGACAGTTGACTTTGAGACAGCTGGGTCTCTCTCAGTGGGTCCTGTGGACCTTCCTGGGCGTGGCTGTAAGATGCGACGAGCCTTCCGCTTCCCCTCGAGAGAACATATCAGAATGGGAGTGAGAGTGACATTTGTGAAAGAGGTGACTTGTCACAAATGTTGGCATTTATTATAAAAGGACTCGTGACACACCTCCCACCTGAGTGGGACACCTGGTGTGATGTGACATCAGGGCTTGTAGCCTAAGACGTTGCCATACGTCGTGTTCGGTTCGACCTCTCACTGGTGTTTTGGGGGAAGTTGAAGCTCAGTGCAGACTCCACCCCAACCATCCAGGGGAAGGCAGACCTAGCCTACGAGGTGAAGCTTCCACAGAGGGGACTTAGCTGCCGGTGCTTTCACAGCACCCTCGTGCCCTGAAAACACTTGACGCCTTTACTGGAAGGAGATTTCTCAGCTTGAGGCTCTGTATTTTTTTTAGTCCCAGATATATATATTTTTCACTCTCCCCAAATCAGGCAGTAGCACCTGGCTTTCTGCCCTCACGGGTAGCTGTGGCCAGGAGGAAAGAGTTGTCTGGAAGATAATTCCGTCCCTGGCTTTTCTTTCTAAAGCTATCTTGAGGCAATGATGCTGGGAGGTGGAGGATGGGAGAGCCCTGAGGGAAACAGGAGAAGAGAGAAAAGAAGCTGTCCCCCTACCCTAAACCCCGAAGTCTCCAGACCAGAGCAAAGAGTGCCTGCCAGTAGTAGGGCTGCACCTCTCTCTGCAGGGGGCCCAGGGGGAATGGCTGTGTGGTGTTCAGCCTCCCTGAAGGTTTCCAACCCCGCTGTGGGGCAGAAGCAGAGTGTGGAACACCTGAAGGGACTGAGACTGGGGACAGTGGTTGTGTCTGCAGCATGCAGAACTGCTGAGGCCTGGAGGTGTTCCCCAAGCCTACACCTTGTTTAAGACCCAGGGACCTTTGCATAATTTTTGCCTGGGAGGAAGGCCTCCTGGCCATGAGTGACTGGGGTTACTTTTCTAGACAGCAGGATCAGGCCTCTAGAATTCAAAATTAAAATGATTTGTAGAAAAGGCTAAATGTGATTCTTCCTGTAAGCTTGAGTTTGGGGACTGAGATTCTGGTCCTCAGAATAGATAATAAAGCGGGTCAGTGCCAGAATCGCGTCTCAGGTGGTCAGAGATGGCTAATGTATATCACCTAGAGAGGCAACTCAGATTAATTTGGAGAGGCTATGTAGGGCTCTGTGTTGAGAAGGATTCCGAGGTGGAGTCTTTGATCAAGGAGAAAGCAAGCTTTCATTGATTAGTGAGCTGTAGCATATAGGCAATTTTAAATCCTGTTTGACCCTTTCATTTTATGAGCAAGGACCCTGAGGCCCAGAGGGTTAAGCCTTTTTCAAGGGTTGAGGCGGGGCTAGAGCCAAGAGCCTGTGATGCCGGTGCTCTTTAACTGACAATAATTTGCTAGGAATTTTTTGTTTCCTTACTTATTCCAGGTTCTGTGTTAGGTGATAGGACAGTTAGAAAGAGTAGCAGTGATATCAAAAACTTACTATTAACTGCCTGCCTAACCATAACCTTTCTAATCCTCATGAGAATACTGTGTGACTAGTATTTCTATTGGTGAGGGTATGGTAACTGTGTGAGCAACCTCAGCCTTTCCTGTACTAGTATAATGCAGTGTTCCACACGTGGGGCCTCCTTGCAGTCACTCAGGGGCTCTTGTAGCTCTGCCACCTCCCAGGGCCTCACCATTCTCTGCTGGCAGATGGGGACACGAGAGCCAGTGTGGAGGACTGTGTGAAGCAGGTCAGCTGGGGCATATCACTTCCACCCACCGTCCACTGGCCAGGACTCAGCCACCTGGCCACACCTACCATCAAGGGACGCTGGGAATGTTGGTTGGATGTATGAAGATGGGAAAAGAGAAAGGGGTTTGCGGTAGATTTGCTGTTCCCATTTTAAAGAGAAAGAGACTGAGACTCAGGGACTTAACTAGATTGCCTTAAGGTCAACCAGTCAGTAAGAGGCACAGCCAGAATCTGTATGAGTTTGCTAGGGCTGTCATAGCCAAGTACCACAAACTGGCTGGCTTAAGCCATAGAAATTTATTATCTCACATGTCTGAAATCAAGGCCAGACTCCAGAATGGTGAGACATACCTTTTTTTTTTTTTTTTTTGCGGTACACGGGCCTCTCACTGCTGTGGCCTCTCCCGCTGCGGAGCACAGGCTCCGGACGCACAGGCTCAGCGGCCATGGCTCACGGGCCCAGCCGCTCCGCGGCATGTGGGATATTCCCGGACCAGGGCACGAACCCACGTCCCCTGCATCGGCAGGCGGACTCTCAACCACTGTGCCACCAGGGAAGCCCCATACCTTTTTTTTTTTTGTCACAGGGTTGGCCTCTTCTGAGGGCCGTGGGAGAGGATCTGATCCATGCCTCTCCCCTAGATCCTGGTAGCCTCAGGTGCTCCTTGGCTTGTGGCTAACATTCTTTTTGGGTCTTCACATCGTCTTCCCTCTGTCCATGTCTGTCTCTGTGTCCAAATTTCCTCTTTTTATAAGGACACCAGTCATATGGGATTAGGACCCACCCCAATGACCTCATCTTTAATTACATATATATTTTTGGCATGATATATAATTTTAATTGAAAAATAGTTGATTTACAATATTGTGTTAGTTTCAGGTATACAGCACAGTAATTCAGTTATATGAATATTATATAGATTATCTTTTTTAGATTCTTTCCCATCACAGGTTATTACATGATGTTGAGTACAGTTCCCTGTGCTGTACAGTAGGTCCTTGTTGGTTATCTATTTTACATATAATAGTGTGTATATTTTGCCAATGAGCTCACCTTCACTTGATCATCTGCAAAGATCCTGTTTCCAAATAAGGTCACATCCGCAGGTACTGGGGGCTAGGACTCCAACATTTTTTGAGGGGTTGTAATGCAACGCGTAACAGAGTTCAAACCCAGGTGTGTCTAGAAGTCATGAGAAGGGCATGATGAGTATGCCTAGAGGATTCAGGGGGGGCTTCTGGAGAGGGTAATGTTCAAACTGGGCATTGAGGACAGATCAGGAATTCTCCAGGTGGAGGAGCGGGAAGGGAATTCTAGACAGAGGCCTGATGTACAGGAATGACCTGCATTTTTTTTTTTAGACATCCTGGAATTCAGCTGTGGCATTCAGACAGCCTTCCTCCTTTGAATCTAAATTACCAAGGCCTGACTGCCCAGTTAGAGGCAAACAACAAATACATATTGAGAACCGCTTCGTGATAAGCTGTCTGCTATCCCCTAGGGACTCAGAGACTAGTAAAACAGAGCCCCTGCTCCCTAGGAGCTCATAGCTCAGGTAAGCACACGATCAACCTCCATGAAAAGATAACTAATGAAAGCAGAATAAGAAACCTATAAGTGTGAAGTGGGTGAGAGAGATAGGAACCTTACAGCCATTTATAGGAGAGAGCTGGCTTGGGTTGGGTCAGGGGGCTGCAGCAATCATGGAAAGCTTCTTGGTAGAGGAGGACTCTGGGATGGGATTTGCCAGAGGGCTTGGATATATATAGAGAAGGGAAGGGAATGGGATTTTAGACAATGGGAACGGAGTAGCCAGGATTGCTGGAAGCCAGACTGGGGTTGGAGAATGATAGAGCCTTGAGCGCCAGTCTGGAGGTTAGAGTTTGTGCCGTCTGAGGGCCTGGCTGCTGACATCCTCCCGCCGGTGGGCAGGTTGCATGTGAGTCCCTACAGGTGCACAGGGTTTGGCCAGTATTGCGACATGTCCTAATGATGCATACTCTGGGGCCTGCAGGGACCAGCAGGGGTTGGTGCAAATGCATCCCCCCCATCCTCTGAACTCCAAGACAGATGCCGTGAGATGACTGGTAGGACCTCGGCTTGATGACTAGATAAGAGCAGACAGCACAAGCAGGCAATTGTCGTTCTTGCCACAAAGGGCATTCTGGGGGGGCGGCCCTGCTGAGATCTCAGCCCAGTGGTCTCCCTGCAGGGTCCCAGGCACAGTGGCAGCACTAGCTGCAGTCCCAAATTCACAGTTGGTAAGTGAAATGACTGCCTCCATAGAGTGCAGCATGGCACCGACCCTCCGTCAATTCTCAGAGCTCACTGGGAGCCCGGCTTTTATCCCCTGGCGCCGCCTCGCCTTCCTCCCTGGCCTTCAGAAGGTGGAAGGGATGCCCTCCCCCATCTGCTGGGTCGGGGGAGAAGGCACACCTGTCGGGTGGGGGGAAGGCGAGAGGTTGTTTAAGGTTGTTGAAGGTGCGTGCTCACAACAAGGGTAACCCCTCCGGGGCCCAGGAGTGAGCCCCGGAGGCGGTGGGTGGAATCCTGTCCTGGGCCGCGGGAGCCCCAGTTCTGGTCCTGGCCCAGCCCTGATTCACAGAGGGTCCTTGGGTCCAGCATTTCTCTCTGGGCCTCAGTATCCTCTCTAACAAACGGAGAAAATGACTTCTACTGAGGCGACCAAATGTTTTGATATTGTGTAAGAAAGAGCTTTCAAGACTCATGTGACATGAGTCTTTTGAATGTTTTGGAAAATTTAGAGGCAGTATAATTTTAGTCTTAACAAACGTAGTTAAGGAGGGGATGACTGAGGCCAGCAGCACTCCTTCCCACATCAAGGAGTCCCTGAAATGGACCCTGTGATCCCACCCCATTTGTGTGCTGGTTCACAGGTCTTTAATTACATGACCAAGAACTGGGAACAGAACAACAGCCTTTGCCAATTAGAGAAGTCATCATAAATCAGGATTTAGGACCTGTAGGCTGACGTAGATGCCAGCAGGAATGCTAATCCCCGTGACCTTTCCCAGGAATACACTTACTAAGCGAACGTTTCCCCTCGGCCAAGACGGTGGCTCCTGTAAGGCCCAGCTTCTCTAGGAAGGCCCCCGATTTCTCCATATGCCATGCCTCTGCTTACACCTCTGCACAGGAGGTTTATTTGCTAGCTTGTCTGTGTCCTTCCCAGGCTGTGGATGCCTCTGGCATGGGGACCACATCATTGCTGTCTACAGAACATGGAACAGGGCCCAGCAGGAACAGATGCTCAGTGAACAAGCAATAAGTGGAAATCCTCGCTGAGCCCCTAGTGTGTGCCCACCAGTGTCAGGCACTGTGTGGGATGCTGAGGACTGGTCTGCTCATTGCCCCAAATGTGTGCCCAGGAGGAGAATTGGTTGGCTGACAGGGTTGAGCAGTGTGGAGAGAGGGTGAAGGGCGGTAGGGGGGGTTCTTGGGGAGGGGCACTTGGCCTGTGCCTTGGAGATGGACAGGGGTTAGGCAGGTAGCAGGGAAGAATGGGGACATTCCAGGGGAATGACCAACATTCCCCAGTGCCTGGGGAGTACAGGATCTCTAGGAAGCATGTCCCATTCTATCCTCCCCAACAGAGTTTGTAGACGTTATTATCCCCGTTTTACAGATGAGGGAACTCGGGCTTCGCCAGGTTAGGTGATTTTCCAGGCTCCTTCACAGAGCTGCGTTTGAGCTCAGGTGTGTCTAACGCCTAGGCTTGTGCTCCTGTGCAGACCAGGGGGACCACAGGTCCTGGGTGGAGGTCCTGGGTGGGCATGGTCAGCAGGCAGCTAGGAGGCAGGGGAGGGAACGGGCCAGGGACATCCCGGGGCCTTGCCCTTCCAGAGGTCGTTTCCCTGTCCCTGCTCAGCCCTGGGGCTTCCTGGCCAGGGGGCCAGATCTTGCTTCCCATTGGGCTGATGAGAAAATTGAGACTCAGAAAGAGAGAGTGCTTTGCTCCCCTCCTGGAAATCGCTTAGGCTAGGCACTGACAGAATGGGGGTGTCAGCTCAGAGAGGGTAGAGATGGGCCAGCTTGCTCTCCACCATACCTCTGGGGCCAGAACGATGCCTGGCTCACAGCAAGTGCTCAGTAAATGTTTGCAGAATGAATGAATGGACAAATGAATGAATGTGGGAGTCCAAGCATTATGTACGTATATGTGTGTGTGAAGTTGGCAGTGCTGACTTTAGATTAAGACGTAGATGGCCTTAGGAATTCTAGGAAGGGTATTTCCTTCACCCACAACAAAGAGAGCTACATGGAGGGAATTTGTAAGGCCTTGCTCTGTCTTAGGACCTGTGCAAGACTCTGGGATAAACATTCACTTATCCGACGAATGTTGGTGGGATTGGGGCAGCAGTATCCTAAGCCTTTGGGGATACAGATGGGGATACAGCAGCGAATGAAACAGTCAAGGTCCCTGTCCTCAGTAGCTTACTAGGTGGGTAGCACAGAGAATAAAGCAGAAAGCAGAAAAGCCCCCTGAAACCAGAGGTGTGAGATGATTTTAGTGATAATTGCTATGAAGACAATAAAGGAGGGTAAGATTGATCGGTCTGGAGGATGTTCTAGACAGGGGGTTTAAGGGAAGATCTCTCCTGACAGATACCATTTGAACTAATCCTGCTTGGTGCCAATGGGCCAGATGGGGAAGATCTGGAGGAAGAGCATTTCAGGTGGAGCAAACTGCATGTGCAGAGGCCCTGAGGCAGGCAGGGGCTTGCATTCTGGAGGAAGAGGAGGAGGCTGCTATGGCTGGACAGTGAGTGATCAGGGAGGCAGTGGGAGGAAAGGATGCAGGCAGGTGGGACCCATCATGCAGAGCTGTGTGAGGACAAGGTGGTGCGAGTTTCTGTAAATGCTATAGTAGGGTTTTGGGCAGGCCCATCAACATTCTCCTATTCAAGTATTGGAAAACTAAGCAAATCCACTAACAAATGATGTAAGTGTGATGAATGTTATGAAGGAGAAGTAAAGGATGTCTGGTGGTGATTGTGGGGGACTTGATTGTATCAGAGGAAGTGACATTGAGGTGAGATCTCAAGGCATCCAGGTAGGGACACTGGGGTGCACCATTCCTACTGGGCAATGGCACATTGCGGCCCAAACTGACCCAGTAAAGGATGCGCCCTGTGAGTATGGTTGGCGGGATGGTCAGAAGGCAGACCTGGCACGCCCTCTTGGCTGTGATAAGGAGAGTTATTGGCCCTGGGAGGACTTGGAGGGCCAAGAGGAGGAGTGACAGGGTCAGGTGGGCTCTTTAGAGGGACTGCTCCGGCTGCTGGTGGGGAACCCACTGTAGGGGTAGGCATGGCAGCAGGGAGCCAGTGAGGAGGCCGGCTGAAGTCCCGAGCCAGGGTATGGCAGTGAGAGGGCACAGATGTGGACAGATCAGAGAGCTTCCTAGGATCTTCCTAGGATCTGATAGGATCTGCTGCTCTGGTTGGTCCCACGACCTTCCTAAGAACAGAGGGAGTCCTCTGGGAGATGGAAGGAGAACTGCAGTGGGTTGAATGGTGTCCCCACCACAAAAGATGTGTCTACCTGGAACCACAGGATGTGATCTTATTTGGAATAAGGGTCTTAGCAGATGTAGTTAAGATAAGGATCTCAAGCTGAGATCATTCTGAATTGGACTGGGCCCTAAGTCCAAAGACAGGTGTCCTCATAAGAGACAGAAGAAATCCAGAAACACAAGGAAGAAGGTGATGTGAAGACAGAGGCAGAGATGGGAGTGATGCAGCCACAAGTCAGGGAACTCCAGGAGCCACCAGAAGCTGGAAGAGGCCAAGGGAGTTTCCCTTTAGAGCAGTCGGAGGGAGCGTGGCCTTGACACCTTGGCTCCAGACTTCTGGCCTTCAGAACTGTGGGACAATGCATTTCTGTTGTTTTAAGCCATCAAGTTTGTGGCCATTAGCTGCAGCAGCCCTAGGAAACTAATACAGTGCCCAGTGAGAGACTCCTGATGCTGCTCCGATGGCTACAACCCTCAGCTTGGGTCCCTTTGAAGAGCTCTGCTCTGTTCCTATTTTGCTGTGCTCCCCCTGTCCACCCCGCCCCCCCCCCCCCCAGCTATATTAGAATAAGATTGAATTTTCTAGCTTGGGTTACTAAGCCTTCAGATCTGGAAACTGTGGCCATTAATCAGCTGTCTCGGGATGCCGTAAACAAGGGGCTTTGAAAACCATGTTTGCTTTTTAGGCTGATAATACTTGGAGGTGAAGCCGGGAGAGTTATACATAATGCATGCATTTTAATGGGCCGCGCACTGCAGCCCTCTTTAGTCGGAATGATTCGTTTTAATGTTCAAAATAAATATCAGGGACAATTTGCCAACAAAGCTGATTTTCTCTGCCCGCCATTAACTTAATCTTTATACCTCAGCCTAATGACAGAGGGGCTGGGGGCAGGGGGTGGTGCTTTGTATTGCAAGTAACGGGGAGAAGCAGTCAGTGTGGTCCTGAGCCATGGGTGACTGCTTGCTCCAGTTTGCTCAGGACAGCCCTGCTTTATGCCCATTGTCCTGGAGTAATTATTCTGAGATTGGATCATGTGGGGTTGCCAATATCCAACTATTTTTGATCTATAAGATAGCAATTTCATATGGTTTAATCAAAACATAGAAAAGTTGCCTGGTTTGTGTGATAAATGATATCTCTTGCTAAATATGCCCTTTACTCTATAGATGGGGAAACTGGGGCCCAGAGAGCTGAGAAGCATTGCTTGGGGCCACTGAGCTTCACAGAGGCTGAGTTCCAGGTTGCCTGGGTGCCCCATGCTCCTGTTCCTGAGCCAGGTGTTTTTCTCTTGGAGGACATCCAAACCATACCTACCTCCTCTGTGCCTTCAGCCCTGAGGGCTTCTTGCTGTCCCTTTGAAAGGCAAACCTCAGAGCCACACCTAGTTTCTGTCCCTGAGCTGATACTTTCTGGGGTGCTACCCTGGCCACAGCACCACTGCCCACTGCCTATCAGTCCTGATCACCCAAAACACATAAGCATGGGAATGAGGACCACATACTGACCATTCATTCGTCTTGACAACTGATTCGTAATTGGAGTAAGATAGGATCACTGCCTTCTTGACAGGAGAGACAGGATGAATGTCCCTCAACTTGTAGAGGATGATTCTTTTAATTCCCTTATTTATGTCCTTGTGCAATTGCTGGTGGGTGGGGAAGGAATTCAGAAGGGGAGGAGATCAGGATGTGAGATTTGCTGAACAAGGCTGATTTTAAACCCAAAGTGACCTTGCAAAACAGGGAATTGTCTCCTCCCCCTGCAGCCCCCAGGAAAACACATACCTACTTGATAGTGGGTATGTGTGTGTTGGGCTGAGAGGGGAATGGCTTCCGGAGAGCCCTGTTCTGGGAGCCGCTGCTGCTGGGGACACAGAGGGCAGGAAGTTTAGGCCTTGCCCTGCCCACCTGTGCAGAGTGAGTATAGGGCTTTGCATCTCTTACTGGAGAGGTGGGTCCCTCTACCAGACTGAGCTGCTGAGGGAAGAACACGGGCTTCAGGGTCATTCATTCTTTCCTTTATTCATTAAATAAATATGGAGTCCTCACGTGCCAGCTGTTCTGCTGTGTATCAGGATAAATTCACCTAAAAATCCAGGTTTCTGGCTTTCTGTAAAGATCGTAGATCTGGCTCACGACCCAGCGTTCCTGCCAGGTGTCCGGTGCTGGTGCTGAGCTGTGGCTGCCCGCCCTAGCATCACCTTCATCTAGCCCGTGTCACTCCTCTAGGCAGCCTGCCTGCAGGCACTTGATTTTGAGAACCCGGGTTTAATCAGCCTCTGCTTCCTGTACCAAAGGAAGGTGCCAAAGAAATTCTTGCTGTTTGTTACATGAAACTGACTCTAGATGGTTCCCTAAAGAGGTCCTGGACTTCTTTCAAACCTTTCCAGAGCTCAGTCCAAGTGCTCTGGGGTTCCAGAGGAGAACAAGTCCCGCCCCCCGGGGAGCTCAGATCAGGAAGGGACCCTGACGGACTAACCCTCCCCTTGGTATCCTAGGAGAAGTGGGTACACAGCACTATGGGTACAACAGCCTTGGTGAGAACGTGAACTTGCCCAAGCACTTGGAGGGCGGTTTGGCCACATCTCTCAAAATTTGAAAAGCCCATGACCTTTGGCCCAGCTGTTCCAGGGCCACGTTCCACAGGTGTGTTTGGAAAAGTGCACTGAGATATAGATGCAAGCCTGAGTGTTAATAAATGTTTGTAACAGCAACTAGAAGCCACCAAAATGTCCATCAGGGGTCTGAGTATGTAAGATGTGATGCTTCCATGCCAAGTGGCTGCAAGAGAGACTGTAGCTGTTTTTGTGCTGACATGGAGAGATTCAGAGTTGCATTTTCAGCAAAATACAGCCAGAAGCAGAGCAGTGTATATATGAATACATTTGTGTTATAAAAAAGGGCTGTTGAAAGCGTGGCCTTTGACACAGCCTACCGGGGTGTGAGTTCCTGCTCTGCTGCTTACCAGCTGTGTGACTTGGGAAAGTCACTTAACCTCTCTAGGTTTAGTCACCTCAGCTGTGCAACAGAGCTAATAATAGCATCTAATCATAGGGCTGTTGTGAGGGTTCAGTGTGTTTCATACACATAAAGCATGACCAGGGCGGGGACCAGAGTAAGTCCTCATCAGCTATTTTTGTTACTGTATGTACTTATATAATTTTTTTTTTCCCTGAAAGCAACACAAAATGTTAGCAGGGGCTAGTTTGGGTATTGAAGGCAGGGGATCCATGTGTTAAGGTGAGACTTCCTGTTTACTTTATACCTTTAGAAAAAAGTTCAAAATTTTTATCAAAGGCATTTTTAACTTTTATTTCAAATTCAGTTAAATACACACGCACGCCCACATATATCGCAGAGGAGGAAGCTATTTCTGTCTGGAGTGAAGTGGGAGCTGGGAAGGTTAACAGAAGTGGTTATAGTGGAGCTGGACCTTAAAGAATCACCCAGGCAAAGAAATGGGCCAGGGGATGGTTTACTGGGTGGAAGAACCAGCATGTGCAAATGTCCTGAGGCAGGAAAGATCATGGGGAGCGGTGCAGGGTCAGGTTTCAGAGTCACAGAGGAGGAGCTGGGGATGAGGCTGGAGGGGTGAGGGTTCTCAAATGTGCTTGTGGATGGGGCCCAGGCCTCATGTACTCAAGCTCATACATGTTCTTAGGGAATGGAGAATAGATGATATATTTTTTAGTGGATATGAGAACACAGTGTCCCCATTTCCCAGATTAAAAATCCAAGGCACAGAGAAGTGAAGTGACTTGCCCAAGATCACACATCAAGTTTGGGGTACAGAGTTCCTCTTGACTTCTGGTGTCATCTTGTTCTGCTATGTAGTACATGCTCGATCAGTCCCACCCGATAGTATCTCAGTATAAGGTTTGGGAAATTAAAGTTTGGAGGGCAGATTACTTGTTAATTTCTTTATAGTCTCTCTCCTCACTCCCATGAGCTCTAGTAAGGCAGAAACTGCGACTGTTCTGTGGGCTAACGCATGCCCCAGGGCCTAGGACATTGTCAGGTACATGGCTAGGCACGCAGTAAATGTCTGTTGAATGCATGAATAAATAAGGTCACCTGGGAAGTCAGGGACAACCAGAGCAGGAACCCAGGGCTCTGCCCCCTTCCCCCACCCAGGCTGGGCTCTATCCATTGCACCAGGAAACCTAGACTCCAGGGAGGGAGGCTGAGCATTGTTGTTTGTTGAATTGTTTCCCCCCACCCCTTCCAAAAAAAGATATGTCGAAGTCCTAACGCCAGTACCTGATGATGTAGAAATAGGGCCTTTACAGATTTAATCAAGTTTGGATGAGTTCCTAGTGGGTTAGGGTGAGGCCATATGGAATAGGATGGACCCTAAGTCCAATGCCTGGTGCTTTATAAAGAGAGAGAGATTTGAAGACACAGAGGAGACACAGGGAGGAATTCCATATGAAGACGGAGGCATAGATTGGAGTTATGCTGCCACAAGCCAAGGAATGCCAAGGATTGCTGGCAACTACCGGAAGCTAGAAGAGGCAAAGAGGGATTCTACCTTAGAGCCTTTGAGGGGAGCAGAGCCCTGCTGACGCTTTGATTTCAGACTTCTGGACTTCAGAACTGTGAGAGAATAAATTTCTTTTGTTTTAAACCACTCAGTTTGTAATACTTTGTCATCGCAGCCCTAGAAAACTAAAACAGGCATCTGAGAGCAGGGTCTGGGTCTTGTGGTCTGTATTGCCCTTGGTGAATGTATGAATGGGTGGATGCAGACGTTGATGAGATAATCTGGCCCAGTCCTTTCATGAGTACCAGAGAGGGCAAGGGCGTAGACTAGGCTGCATAGCTGGTGGGCCCAGCCCGGCAAAGAGCAGAGCCTCAGGAAATGTAGTCTCCCTGCCTGACATGGGGCTCTGGGCCAGCCTACCTCTGTGGGACCCCCTTCCCTCCCTACCAGACCAAGCGGTGCTGGCTGGAGTGGGGTGGCGGGCTGCGAGTGTGGCAGCTCTCACATTTGCAGGAATGAGACCATCTTTCCAAGCCACTGCCTGGGTTGGTTCCATCACTCACCATGGCCCCCATGGACGGTACTAACGGTGTTCTCAGCTGTTGCAGCCAGCCTGCTCCACACACCTTCACCGAACCCTCAAACAGGCATGTGGGCCGCAACAGGGCCTCTAGGACCCCCTCTGCCTTCTTCCCGAGGTGAGAGGCCCTGAGAGAAGGGAACTCAAGGGAGACAAGGGTGTGAGTCCCAATGCTGCACACGTTGGCTGTGTGCCCTTGGGCCGGTCCCTTCCCTTTTCTGTGCCTCGGTTTCTGCCTCTTTAACCTCTGTGCTTGAACGCTGCTTTTGGAGTGGGAGGTGGGACAGTGTGATGGTACAGAGAGACCTTGACCAGCAGCGTGAGCTGGGGCAGCCTGCTCACCTCTGTGAACCTCGGGCTCCTCCCCTGTCAGATGGGGCAAGTAATCTAATCTCCTTCTCATCTACGGTGAGGACTAGATGATGTCAGGTACCCGGCACAGTGCCTAGTATGTAAAAACGTTCTGGAAGTGTGGCCATTGCTTTTATTACCTTTCTAGCATCATTGCTCCCATCCTGGCACCCGGAGCTCCAAAGATTAAAGCGTTTTATGCGGCTGGACCATCCCGTCTCCAAGCCTTTGCATGTGCTGTTCCTTTGCCCCTCAATGTCCCCCTGCAGCCCCTGTGCATCAGAGTCCCACCTGCTCACACTTCGAGGCTCAGCCCTGCTGGCCTGCCTTGCTTCTCAGAATCCCTCTGGACTGCATACTTTTTCCTCTGGGTGCCCCCTGAGGGTCTTATGCCCTATGTTGCAAGCCCTCTCTGCTGGCTCCTGTGTGCTTTCTCCCACCAGTCCAGGGGCCTTGCCCTCTGTCTTTGTGCCCCCTGCATGTCTCTCCCCCGCTTCACTTCCCCTGAGGCCAGTGAGTGCCTAGACCAGGCCCCTTGCCTCTCCAGCCCCAGGAGGTGACCGGCCTCATTCTTCAGGGACAGAGAACTGAGGCCAAGAGAGGGTTCAATTCCCAGCTCTGCCATGCCCCACCTCTGTGGCCTGGGGCAAGAAACCTTGTGTCTCTGAGCCTCAGTGTCCTCATCTGTGCAATGGGGATGCTAATGGCACCTGCCTGGCAGGTTGTCATGGAGGTCATGGGAGCTGCTGTGAGAAGGTGGCTTCTCCTAAGGGCTAAGAGTGACCTGCTGTTGTTATTATTGTTGTCGCTGTGGTTATCAAGTCTCCCAAGGCCACACAGCAAATAGGGAAGTGGGGTATCCTGGCTAGACTGGGTCACCCGGTGCCCAAGTCCAGCCAGTTTGCCCCCACCTATCTCCCTCCCACCTATGAGGCTGGCTCAGCAGCCAGATTTTAAGAATGGAGCATGTGCTGGGATTTCTCCAGGGGAGTTGGCAATGCCCTTCTCTCCTCTGGGGGGTGGCTCTGGAGAAGGGGCCAGGTGAGTGGCCAGTGATGTTGAAACAGCAGTCTCCTGTTTGCTGTGAGGGGCTTAATGTTGTGACTTGCTTGTGTGCTGCCTCCCTATGTCTTACTCATCAGATATGCTCCCTGGGGACCGAGCAGGACTGCTTGGCTCCCTTGAGTTCCTTTCTCTCAGGGGAGCTCCTGGGAGTGGCACCTCTGCTCCCTCCAGAGGCCTTCTCTCTACTTTCTACATGGTAATGCCTGGCTGGGGAAAGCACAGCTCAAGTCACAGAAATGGTTGTCAGAGAGGAGCTGGCCTGGGAGTCTGGGGAGCCTCTGACCCTCCATCCCACCCCCAGCTTGCTGTGTGACCTTGGGTGCAGCGCCTTACCTCTCTGAGCTTCAGTTTCCTTACCTGGGGAATAAAAAGCTTGAACTCTCGCTCTAAGAAACCATGAAAATTCTTTCTCATAATCAGGAAAGGAAAACTGACTCTTTTATTCAAAGCTGTTGCTGTTGTTATTGTGTGTATGTATTTGCCTGGAATGCCACTCTCCCTCCTTTGCCCAGGAAGGGCTCACTTCAGGCATGCCTTCTTCCTCCGGGGAGCTTTCCCTGACCACCCTCCCTGGCTGGGTTAGGGCCCCTCCTCTGGCTACCCATAACCTTGGGCTTCCTTCTACAAGGCACCCATCTTTCTGTGGTGCAACTTGTTCTGCCCTTGGATTGAGAGCATCCTGAGGGTAGGTGTGGGGTGTCCTGCATCTTGGAATTTCCGTCCTTAGCAGAGAGGCTGATCCTAGAGGACCTCACTCAGTATTAGTGAAGTGCCGTAACATCAGACAGTGGGAGGAGATTCCGGACTTTCTGATCAGGGCAGTTTCCTGGGGGCCAGGGGGAATGGAAGGCCCTGCTTTCAGGGTCTGTGAGGCCCCTCCCTGAAGCATCTTTGAATGACAGAGGTGGGTGGGTGTCCAGGAGAAGAGAGGTGAGGCCCTTCCCCTCTGAGGGTAGTGAGATTTTAACTTGCATTTCCCAGGCCTGATTTTGTTCCTGGGCTTTGCCGGAGCCCTTGGTTTTCCCAAACGAACCCTGCTGCGTCCCTTGGGGCCCACAGAGAGCGGCTCAGCCAGGCTGGGGCAGCTGGCACGTACTCTCTGATCCTTCCTTTCATTTTGGGCCTCTCTGAACATCCAGCCCTATGCCCTTGGTCCTCCGCACTCAAAGCTTCACAGAAGCAGCTCAGCGGGAAGTGAGAGTCGCTCTGACCCCTCTAGTCTCTTAAAACTCTTGTAAAGGAGTAATACCCTGACGAGAGAGTCTCCTGTCAGATTTACATTTTTTTAATGCCAACTACCGCTCCGCGGGTTTCAAAATGGGAAAGCTGGGCTCCATGGTGAGGATCAAGGGACAGGGAGAGATCCAGGGGCCGACTTCTTTCCTCACTCCCTGCTCTGGGCTGAGGGCTGTTGCCTGCCCGGCTGCCCAGGGCGGGTAGCCACCAGGCCAGCCACGGGCCAGGCTCCCCGTCCCCTGTCCCCACCTGCTCTGGCTCCTCTGTGGTCCTTCTCACCCCACACCAAGCACGTTCCTGCCTCTGGATTCCTGGGTGCCCTGCCTCCCGCTGAGAGTCCCCCTCCTCTCCTAGCTCCTGAGCTGAGTTCATGTCCTTGGAGGAGCCTTTCCCCGACCAGTAGGGAGATTATCCTTCTGCTCCACGCTTT
Organism: Stenella coeruleoalba; assembly: GCF_951394435.1. Lineage (NCBI taxonomy): Eukaryota > Metazoa > Chordata > Mammalia > Artiodactyla > Delphinidae > Stenella > Stenella coeruleoalba. The sequence goes on along the minus strand of NC_137162.1, from coordinate 54,985,695 downwards.
AAGTCCACCTTTGGAGCCCAGCGTTAGAAAAGACAAAGGCTTGGAGCGCGAGAGATCTGGGTGTAAAGCTTTGCTCTCTAGCCATTAGCTTTTGGAATCTGGTGACTCACTAACCATCCCTGGGCCTCAGGTTCCCCATCTGGAAAGTAGGTATGAAAGCACCCATCTCCGAGAGTGGCCTGGAGGACAGGCGGTTAACGTGTGTGACTTGCCCAGTGCTGAGCCTGAGGGCAGCCCTGCTCCAAGCCTGGCCCTGGGACCAGCACCATCTCCACACTGTTTATTACAGAAACTGAGAGTAAGAATTAGACACTGATACAGCAACTTGGCATTACCATGATAACTTATTTTACAGAAGTATCTTTAACAGATTAGAGAATGAATTGATTGCAGATGAAAAGTGGTCCTTTCACACTGAGAATTTGGGGAGCCTTACCCTGGCATGGAAGTCTCAAGAAACTATTTTCATTCATTCATCTATGTATCCATCCATCCATCCATCCATCCATCCATGGATCATGAGTTAAGCCCTCACTACGATGCTCAGAGGAGCTAAATTGACTTCTGGCTGTGACTCCTCATTTATTGAGTCTCTTGGGGCAGGGAGGAAAGTAGGCTTGTCTCCCCATTTCCTCCAGGGGGTGGGCAGACGCAAATTTGCTTAACAAAGCTCAGGTAATTAGACCCACATTACATTATCTTTGGGGGTGGGGTGGGGTGGACCAGGAGAAGCCCCGTCCCCATTTCCCATCACTTGTTCTGGGTTGGCACTCATCTTCCTTTTTGATGGGAAAACTCTGGGCAGAATTTACTTTAACTCTGTCCTTCATCTTCCCCAAAGTCAAAGGCAGAGTTTGCCACTCTCCCCATTTCCTTTTATTATGGAAAATGGGAAAACAACAAGTAATTGTTTGAAGATGTTAGAAAGATTGCATTTTGTTTTGCAACTATCAGCTTAAAAATAATGTTTAAGAGATTATGAATGGGTGATTAACTATTTCTTCCATTACTTCCTTCTCAGAATAGTAACTGCAATGATTGTGATATGCACAGTAAAACGGAGGCCCCGCTATCTAAAACCAGGAGAGAGAACAAGTAGCCAGTGTCCCTTTTGGGGTGAAATTCTACCTCTCAGACCTTGGAGAAGGCTGGGCTAGGCAAGGTGGTGAATGTTGCTAAAACAAACATGGTCTCCATGTGCTAATTTCTCTCCACCGCCCCATCGCCCCGTCCCTCCCCACTCCTTGTATCAACAGCTGTAATGGGACTGCAGTCAAATTCAGTATTCACTGCCTTTCCTGAGTCAGTTAGTTTTGGGTGAAAACAGTTTTTGATGCGGCTCTATTGCGCCATTTTAGTGGGTGTTTATCATTTAAAAGGAACAATTTTAATACCTACATTTGCCTTACAGTATGAGCCATAAATGTGATTTAGGCTTCCCTTTATAATAGACTCTTACAAGCGATTTCCTAGGCTCCAGAAGAACCATTCCTCCAAGCAGTGGCCATGAAAATGAACAGGCTTTTGCTTCTTTTCCAAAGTTTTCCTTTTTAAATACCTTCTGAAATTATTGAACGAAAGCTGGGTAAATGGGCTGATCTGTGTGCCTTCCTTGCTGGGAATCTGGAGCTCCTGGAAATGCCTTGGGGTAGGACGGTTCTCCCACAGTAGGAGATAAGACCCAGGACGTGTGGTGCTGATGTTGTGTTGATGTCCAGGGGCTGTTTGTCCTCCCTCTTGCATCTTCTCTGGCCTCCAGCTTCCGCATCTGTAACAGGGCGGAGGCGGTGGCAGTAATACAAATCCCCTGTATCGGTGCTACTCAGAGTGAGGTTTGCGGGCAGGCGGCATCAGCATCACCTGGAAGCTTGCTAGAAATGCAGTTTCTCTGGCTGTGCCCAGACTTGCTGTATCGGAATCTGGGAGTGGGGCCCAGTGATCAGCGATCAGTTTTCTCAGCCCTCCAGGTGATTCTGATGCATATGCTAAAATATGCTCTGCCTTCTTGGGAGCAGAGCTGGGAGCCTGTGAAACATCAGGGCGAGCCACTGAAAGAGTTCACAAGTTCCTTTAGCGAAAAGATTTCCCAATCCTGGGAAGCTGTAGGTCCCCTGTGTGCTTAGGACCCAAATTGGCTTATGACAAAAATAGTGGGTTCAGTGTTGGACACCACAAGTCAAGGTTGGATATTTGAAAGACTGGAGGGTGTGTCTTGAGATGACAAGGGGGATGGTGAAAAATCTGGAAGATGAGACTTTGTCCTGTTTGTTCAGAATTACCCAATAGATACCCACTGGCCCCCAAGGTGCTCCCCACACACCACACTGCCGTGGGCATGGGCACGGGTGTGTTTAACCTGGAGAATAAGGAGGAGAGGCAGAGACCTGGAGACTGTCTTCCATTTACTGCAGGTCTGGACCATTGATAATGGAGTTGACGTCTCCGCAGCTTCCGAGATGCCCCAGGGAGAAAAGAGGCAAATAAGAGAGCGTGTTCTCCATCACTGGGGGTGTGTAGGCAGAAGCGGCTGACCGTGGCGCTGCTTACCATCAAGGGCACTCCTACTTTTTGTTCCAGCCCACAGCTGACCTTCTTGTGGCCTCTCTTCTCCAGGGTGGGAAGGCCATTAACCTCATGAATGAGGAAAGCCCTCCTGCCTGGATATGCCACTTCCTGCTGAGAAATGCCTCCATTCGGGGGAAAAATGGGATTAATTTTTAGCGGAAGCAGCAGTGGCTGAACGTGCAGTTTTCAAATTGTTGACTGTGATATTAAGTAACAAGCAGACTCCTGTCCAATGGATGTTATTAAAATTAACTGTTTTAGCACTACATTTAGAATCAAAACCAATCTGTCACTCCTAAATTGGTTTCTTTCAACTGCTATTTGCGGGTAAAATGAACAGTTTTAACAATTACATCTCCAGTGCAAATCATAAACTTGATTTACAGGAAAACACTTAATTTACTGCCTTTGACTATGCACCAGAGCTGTCAATTATCTGACTGTAAATTTCCCCCCTTGGTTTTTTGCTTCTTAAACAGCAGCCTTGGTCCTGTTGCCTCACTTGCGTTTGGGCCCAAAGCCCTACCTGGGATTGTAGACTCTGATTTGGGGTTTTGTCTGTGAAGACTTGGGTGCTCAAAAGTAGATGGGGATCTATACAGAGCTGGATCCCTGAGGGCCCTCTGTTCTGTGCTGTTTCATGTTGTAAAATATTGAGTGGAATAGCACCGCTATTTAACTAATCTGGGTGAGCCATTATGGGGGGAAAATCAGTGTGTTTGAGCAGGAAGGCCCTTGGAGCAAACTAATAAGTGATTCATTTGTTCATCAAACAGTTGATTAAACAGCCGTTTTTCCCAAGTGAGGAACTGTAGGCTGTGCTGTGATGGATGCATGCCCCACGGTCCCTGCCCTCAACGAGTTCACAGTCTAATAGGAAAGACATGTGCTAAATACCATCACTTTGTGATGTAGTCAGTCACTCCTTTAATGGTTGGCTGTTAATGAGCTGCAGTGCTGGGGCCCACTGAGAGGCAATAGTTCTGCTCAGTGGTGCTGGGTGGGGGAAGAAGGTAGGCAGAAGCTTTGTACAAGTTCTGTTTTGAACTGGGCCTTGAAGGGTCAGTAGGAATTTTTCAGGTAGAGGAGGAGAGGAGAGGGCATTCCAGGCAGAGAGAGCCGACTCTTGCACAGAGGAGCAGGGCATTTTCAGTGAGGGGTGCTGCCGTCAGGCCTGGCAGGAGGGGTGGGCGGCATGACTGCTTGGAGCTAGGGTGGAGCCAGGATTCCTCTTTTAAGGAATTTAGGAATTTAGGTTCTGCCTGGTTTACGGTTGAACTCCTTTTCTAGCTAAGCAAATGTAAGTTCACAGCTCTGAAATGGCCCTCGTCAGTCAGGAGGGACTGTGAATGCCAAGAAGTTACAGGATGGAGGAGGGTTTCCTGGTATTTTGAGAAGTCAGAATGCATATGCAAACCACATGCAAATGAGATGCAAGCCAGCACCTGCTCTGTATTGTGTTGTCAGCTGGCTTTCTGCAGCAGGGAGGGTCCTGTGCATTTCAACAAAGGTGAACAAAAGTAGCTGAGCTACAGGACACTTCATGAGGCTGCATAAAAAATAGAATTGCCCCGAGATTTTCCCTGCTACGGGTCCTTCTGTAGAGGGGAGCGTCTTACTGGGAGAGCGAAGGACCAGAGTTTAGGCCCCAGAAGGGCAGGATGAAGTCCCCACAGTTGCCACCGGGAGGGAGCCCAGGACTCAGGATTTCTGGGGTGTGGTTTCCTTCGGGGAGGCCGATGGGCTGGCAGGCTGGCTTGGGAGCCCGGGGTTCTCATCCCCTCTGCACCCCCCACTCCTCTGCGCTCAGTGTCCCCCTCAGGAAGGGCGAAGGGGGATCTGCGGTGAGTCGGGGGTCTGTGGCTTTCTGCCGACTGCCAGCGCTGACTGCCTCCTGAGCCCCAGCCGGGTGATCACTGAGACGGGATGGTGTTGCAGGCTGTTCTCCTCACAGGGGACTTGAGGGTAACACCCTGGCCTCGTATGCCCGTGAGCTGTGCTGGAGAGCCGCTGTGGGCTGGGGTCCCCAGGGCCACTGAGGGAAAACTGGGAGCAACTCAGAGGAGGTTTCGATCCCAGGCTCCCTCTTTCTGCAGGGATTCGATCAAGAAACAAGAGCGCAAGGACCCCTGCAGCCCCCGGCCTCCTATGACAAGGGGGTGGGGTAGCACCCAGGCCCTGGAAGCTTACAAGGCCGACTCTTCTTACTCTGCTGTGTGGCCTTGGGCGAGTTCCCCTGCAGTGTTTTTGTGCCTCTTGGACGCCAGACCAGATATTTCACATAAGAAATTTTCCCTGTGGAGAGTCACCCCACCCTGACCTGAGCCCCTCTGGGGCAGGGGCTGCTGCACAAACATTTCGGAGAGCCAGGGGTGGCATGGGTGTCCAGGCCTCCAGGACAGACGGCAGCCTCAGGTCCCTGCCGCCCCGTGGAGGGAGGCTCGCTGCATCTGTGGGTCCTGGGGGTTGCTCGCAGCCTGCCCTGCGCATCCTGATGCCCTGCCCCTCTATCTTCTTCTGTCTCCTTTTTCTCTCTCCCTGTCTCTCCGGCCCGCTCCCTCTCTACTTTCCCTGCGTGCCTGACTTGTCCTCCGGGTGTGGTTCTTTCTGTGCTCTCTCTCACGTTCTCTGGGTCTGGCTGTCCTCCTACCTGCTCTACCTGCCTCTGTCTCTCTTGGGACCCCCTCCCTCCATCTCCCTCTTCTTGCCTGGCTCCTGAAGCCCAGTTCCCTCTCCCCTCCTCCATGTTCTCCCACCTCCGTGCCTCCTGTCTTCTCCCATCTGTGTCCACCCCACCTTCCCCCACCCAGCTCCCAAATCATGAGCACTTTGGGGGAAACTGAGGAAGGGTCTCTGATGAGGGTGGGAGGGGCAAGAAGGGAGAGGACGAGAACTGCTGGCCTTCAGCAGGTGGCACTGTTGGGCGACTTTTGCTTGTGAAACCTTTCAGAACTGAAAAAACACTGGAATCTAATTGGCATTTGAGAGCCCTTTTTTTAAAAAAAATAAAAATAATGACTCTCATTTCCCGGGCATCATTAAACAAGGTGCAGTGTTTGTGTGTGTGCGTGCGTGTGTGTATGTGTGAATGCAGAAGTCTGCATATGAGCCAATGGGGCTGGAAGTGTAGCGGTGTGTGAGCACGTGCCATGTGTGCCTGAGTCCGTGTGTACATGTGTAGTAGAGATGTGTGTGTAGGAGTGTTTGTGTGCAGCTATGTGAATGTGGGTTTTCACGGCTCAGTGTGTACCAGTGTGAGGGGAGTCTATACATGCGCAGCTGTCAGTGTTGGGCCCACGGGTCTGTGCCTATGCGTGTGTGTAGCTGCGAGTGTGTGAGCACGTAGGTGTACCGGTGGGGTTGTGTGGGGAGCACAGATGAGGTATTTGTGTCTTCACATATGCCCGCTGGTGGCGGTTTAGCGTAGTAGATGAGAGGGAGAGCCGTGGACTCAGGCCTCCAGGTTTCAATTCTGGCTTCACATTTATAGCTGTGTGATTTTGACCTAGTCCCCTAACATCTCTGAGTCTCAGATTCTTCATCTGAAAAATGAGATAATAATAATATCTATCTCTGGATGATTGTGAGGATGAAATAGAATCATCTGTGTCAAGGGCCTGGCAGGGCACCGTCAGAGGCTCAGAGCCACAGTGCATCAGTGTGCGGGTCAGTAGGGCACAGCCTCCTTCCGTCCAGCTCCACTGGCTGGCGGGGCTGGGCTTGCTGGGCCCAGAGGCTTGAAGTGCTGCTCTCTCCAGGGGCTTAGAGGCCCAGGGTGGCTGGGGGTGCATCCCAAGGGCCTCTGGGTCTGCAGGACAGAACCAGGGCTGGAATGACCCCCATGGTGGAGATCCGAAATGCAAGAGCTAGAGGGGACCTCAGGGGTCATGATTTCAGCTCCTCATGTAAGGAGGGGAGAAGGCAGCCTAGAGGGGCGAGGGCCAAGTCAGGGCCAGGCCAGTGTCTGAGGGCACTAAGCTAGGCTGACTCCCAGCCTGGGGCCTGAGGGCAGAACAGCTCCTTGTAACCCTGACTCCCTCCCCTTGTCTCTCTCCCTCCTCTTCCTCATGTCTGTGGTGACCTTCTCTCTTACAGCTGAAAGTGGAGGGGGGAGACATCTGTTCTGGTTATCTACTGAAGTTTAACATCATCCCCACCTTTAGTGTCTGGGAACCGTTGGTTGTTATTGTGCCCAATTCCATGGGTTGACTGGGCTAAGCTGGGGTCTTATGTAGTGGCCAGGCTGGAGGTCACCTGAGGAATGGCCACTTGCCTCCCATGCCCGGCTTCTCAGGGTCCCTGGCCTCTCTGTCTGGGCAGTGTCCCCTCCTCCAGGCCCCTCCACATGACTTGAGCCTCTCCCAGCAGGGTGGGCTCAGGGTAGCTGCACTTTGTAACAGATCATCTGAACTAAAGCATCCACATTAGAGACGATAATATAATGTTAAATGTTCTAGTTACAAATAAAATATTAAGTTTGAAGCATGTACGGCTGTGGAGAGTCCAGCAGGCTGACGCTGATGATCAGCTATAGTCATAAAATCAAATCCGCCAACTCCCTGCAGTTTCTGTTTTCTTTTGTTTTTCTCTCCACACATTTCAAGAGATTTTATTTTAACATGGAGGCTGGCTCCAGGGTACAGAAAGTGGCGGCAGCTGGGCTAGTCAAGGGCTGTGCCTTGAACTGGCCATGCCAGTTTCCGTATTCTACTGGACAAAGCAGTTGTGGCCCACCCTGGTTCAAGAGGGTAGAGAAACAGAACCTGCTTCTTCATGGAGGAGAGCAAGGTGGTACTGCCAGTGAGCCCGGGGGGCTGGTGATGGTGGCATGGGCATCTGAAAATGCAGCATCCTAGTGATGCCACAGCATCCTAGTGACGTCGTAAGGGGACGACAGTGCCGGTCTCCAGAGCGCTCCTCTCTGTCACCGCATCCAGGTCTTGGAGCAGCCTTCCGCGGCAGGGCTCTCCCCACCTCCTCACTCACCGTGTGACCTTGGGCAGCTCCCTTCGCTCCCCAGCATCTCAGTTTGCACATCTGTAAAATAGGAGGATAATACTAGAGCCCGCCCCATCCCACATGCAGAACACGGCCTGGCACACAGCAAGGCCTCGGAGGTGTCCTTGTCACTATCGTCATCCTTGGCTGCCCCTCAGCTGAGAAAATAGAGGCTCAGAGAAGTTAAGGGATTGCCCAGGGCTGCACAGTATGGAGATGCCAGAGCCGGGCCTGGAACGCCAGCGTTCCCCCTCCAAACTCCACACTGTCCCCTCGGAGGCTTTGTGTTGTTAGGAGAAGGCTCAGAGGGGCTGGGGAGCAGGAAGCAATAGGAAGATGAGGAGTCGAGGGAAACATTGTCCCATCTCAAGTTCTAGGCTGTGTCTCCTGGGACGCCCAGATTCACGTACTGTCTCCTGATTCATCACTGGCCCTTCTGTCCCAAGCCCCCCACTTTGATTACAGCCCCTATTCCCGGAGTGGTGTTGGGACCAGCCCCAGACTTCTCTGGGCCGGGAGTCATTTCACAGCTTCCCATACTGTCCCAGCCACCCAGGGAGGGGCCACTGCCCCTTCCACAGGAGAGGAAACTGAGGCTGGGAGAAGTCATGTGGCTCCTCCAGGTCCCCTAGGGCTGGCCTCACTGCAGCTCTGACTCCTCTAGGCATGGCCTGCTGCCCCCGCTCTCTTCTCTCCCTCCACCAGGTCTGCACAGGCTTCCAGACCCGCACCCCAAAATGACGGTCCCCTTATGCTCCTGGCTTTCCAAGCCCTGCCGCGTTTCCCAACTGTGCTTGCTGGAGCTCTAGTCCCACGAGAAGCTCGGTGACGAAAGGGCTCTGTGGTCAAATGATCTGGGAAACGTGGCTTCCTTCACCCCTCCCTTCTCAGGACCCACGCTGTGTGTCATAAATGGAAGGCCCTGAGGATCCTTGGTAAACAGATGGGTTCACTCGGGTTTAAGCCAAAGCTTGCCAAATTTAATCATAGCATCCCACCCTGCAACACACACACACACACACACACACACACACACACACACACACACACACACACACACACACACACACACACACACACACACACACACACCACACACCTTCTTTTGTTTCACAAAACTACTTTTTAACACGTGTTTTTGGAATATTCTTTAAGAAATGTGGCCTAAGCGGTAAAGTCCAAATCTCTACCCTTGGTATTCAAAGGAAGGGCTGCGTAGCTGGGATGCAACCCTGTTTTCAGTTTTCTCTCTCTCGGATCCCAAAGAATCCTTCTCCTCGGCATTCCCTGGTCTACACAGGACCCGTGGCCTCTCCCATCCCGGTTTTTACTCAGACCTCTCCACCCACTCCTCCAGGGACACCCCCAGCCAGCGCTCACCTCCCGGGGTGGGCTGTGACGGCCGTGCCTCCCTCTGTGATGGGTTACATACCGTGTTAGTCGCTTTTTCATGCATCAGTCTTGCGCCCTGAACTAAACCTGAGCTCTTTGCAGACACAGGCGCCTGGCAGGCCGCAGTGTCTCCTGATGCCCTCCCAGGCCCAGCACAGACGAATGCACGGTTCATCCTCGAGGCTGGGTTGGTGGGCAGCGGGCACTGGGAAAGCTGAGGAGGGAGAGGCATTTTGATACCTCGCAACTGGCTGACACGGCTGGAGTTTCACGCTCAGGTGCAGAGGGACTGGTGACTCACTCTTGGCCTTGGTGTCGGAGTCCCAGGCACTTGGGACAGTACACATCCCTGGTCCATACATCTGTCTCATGTTCAGTTTGAGCTGAACTTGGAACCAGCACTTCCCTCCTTATGTATCCCTAGGAGAGATAGGAACAAGAGGAAGTGGCTTCAGCTGAGCAGCAGAGACCCCAGCTGGACTCAGGAATAGCTTTCCAGCTCGCGAAGACTGTGGGCCGTTTGACAGATTAGAGTTCAGGGACAAGTCTTAGGCTTAGGGGACCTTCTGTGTCGTCCTTAGGGACTTTAGGGGTGGCTGCAGCCCTCCTGGTGGGGAAACACATGACCTCTTTGGGGGTTTTCATCCCTGTGATTTCCAGGCTGCCAGCTCCCAGGGTCCCTGGCGTCATAGGGGAGGAAGGAGTTGTGGGTCTGGGGAGTGAGGGTGGGAGAGGAGAGGGTCGTGGGGAGGGGTCTGTGCAGCAGGGGGCCTGCCCAGATGAAGGGAGCTGTCATGCTAAGCCAGCTCCAACGGCTCTTGGAGCCACTCTGGGGCCTCCCCCAACCCCTTCATGTGCTGCAGTTATTTTTAGCGCTGGGATGTGCAGAACATGCTACAGAGAAATAGAGTGGAAAATCTGACACTCAGAGCCCCACTTTGAGGGAGACACAGTTCCTCCAGCCGGGCCTCGCTCACGTGTCTGATTTGCATCCTTCACGTTTCTCCAGGCAGCCTGACTTTCAATTCTGTGGACTCCCCGAAACTGGCTCACAGCCCGCTCGGCAGGCTCCAGGGTCCTGGGACCTGGCGGTCATGGCTCCGGTCAGGTCGTTCTTCCTTCTGCCAACCATTGGAATGGTGACCTGCATACAAAGACAGGGTTCTAAACGAGAAGAGCCCAGCTCTCATCTCCTGGGCTGCACTGTGGAGAAGGCAGGGTGGGTCTTAGGACTCCTGTTAGGTAGGGGATGAAACAGAGGCTCAGAGAGGGTGTCGTGGGACCCAAGGTTGCACAGAGAGGGAAGAACAGAGCTGGCCCTTAGGAGAGCCTGCACCTCAGTCTTGGGTGTCAGCACAGAATGTAATGTCTAGGAACCCTGGAATCGAAGTCCAAAATGGCTTGGGAGGGGTGCAAGCAAAGAAGAAGACACAAAACTTGCTCAGAGGCAGGGACAGCTCTCCCCTCCGGAGGCTAGTGTAGTAGGTATTTAATTAAACATTACTTCAGGTTTTTTTCCTCTTATTACAAAAGCATGCATGTTCTTTGTAGAAAATTTAAAAATACAGATAAGCAAACAGAAGAAAATTAAAAACACCCCTAATCCTAGCACTCAGAGATAAACCCTGTAAATATTTTGGTATTTTGGTGGATATAGTGCCAGGCTTTCCCTTTTTCTTTTTTAAAACGTTTTCATTTATTTTTAATTACACAGAAAATATAGGAATGCATTCTTGTTAGAAACATTCACACAATACAGACCAAACTAACCATCTCCCCTCCCTCCCAGCTTCCCTTCCCGCAGAGGCACAGTTATAATTTTGATGTGTATCGTTCCTGATCTTTCTCTGAGTGCACACACGCATTTATATCTGTACATATAGAGATACATGGTTTTATTTTTAGTGTGTTCAGATGTTTTTTTCTTCAACAGAAATGGTATCATGCTGTATGTATTGTTCTGCACTTTGATTTTGTCACCTAACTATTAGTCTTGGAGTTTTCTCCATGTCACTACTTATAGCTCTAACTCGTTCGTTCTAACTGCTGGGTAGAATTCCTTAGCACAGATACATCAGAGTTTATTTAGCCATCCCCCTGGTGATGGGCTTTTAGATTGCTTCCACTTTTTTTTTTTTTGCTATTGCAGTGCTGCCTTCCATGCTCTTGAACATGCCTCCCTAGGTGAGAATACTTTTCTAGGATCAAAGCTGAGAAGAGAAATTGCTGGTCACTCTCTTTTCACACACATTAAGAAAATGGGAACATCTTGGACCACCTGCCATAGGAACTTGCCTTCTTCACTTCTCCATGTTAATGAAAAGGCAGCTGTGACAGCATTTCCCAAAGTCTGCTCTGGACAGCACTAAAGTCCAGTGAGACATTAATAGGTGTGTCTGGGGAGGAAAAAAATCAGGGCAGGTGTATTGTTGAGCTCTTGGAAATTCACTAATGCACACTGGTATGTCAAGAGGTGTCCTGAAGTAAAGAAACAAGTTTGTCTTCATTTAGCATGGCTTCTCCCAATTTGAGGGCTGCGGTGTAAGAAACACAGGTTGTGCCCTCCCCACATCCGCTTGGCCCTGCCACTTCAGTGCACGGCTGGCCCTCCTTCCACCTGCTGGTGCCTGCATTTTGTGGCCTGAGCACTTTCTCTAGCTGCAGGGGCCTGCTCAGCTGCCCTGTGGCAGGCAGGGATGCATGCTTTTGTCTCCAACAGCCCTCATCAATGACTTGCAGGGAGTCGGTATATAAATACTCCAGCTCCCTCACCCTTTGGGTAGGACACCTCTGAGGTAAGTGTTTTAGGTTGGTCCCAGAGTTTACCCAGAGGAATTAGACTCCCACCACCCACCGTGGTGGCTGGTTTGAAAACACACCCCTCATTACTGCCTTCCATGTCTCACCTCCCCACTTCTCTACTTTCGCCTCCCACGCATTCAGGTGTACCTGCATTCGAGTCCTGGGGCTGCTCCAGGGAGACCCCCTAACTAAGACTCTGATAATTGATTACTTCTTATTGGCGTCATGTGAATGTCCAGAGTATTTTTCTCAACCCAACCCACCATGCATTGTTGGATGTTAAAGGTTGTTTCCATCCTTTTTTTTTCTTTTTGCTATTGTAAACAATCCTGTGGTGGACATCCTTGAAGCTCAATTCTTAATTATTTCTTTAGGGACTATTCCTCGACATAAAGACACTGGTTCAAAGGCGTGCATTTTTCTAAGGCTTTGGGAAGTATTTGTGGCATCTGCATTGTCCCCTTCTTGTCTTGCTCTATTACCACCTTGCAGCCCACAAAGGGCCCAGAGGGGCCAGCAATGGGTATGCTCAGGGGATCTTGAGGTCGATGAGAGTCTCTTGTAGGGACTGGGAAAGGCAGATTAGAGGAGGTGTCTGGCAGGATCCAGGGAGACAGACAAATATTGACCTGGGAGTTCACAGTAAGGGGTTTGGAGCTTGGTGGTTAGGGTGCCTCTTCCCAGGTTCTTGTTCCAAACCATTCTCATCCTGCAAGGCCTATCTGAAACTCCACGTCCTCCAGGAAGCCTTTCTTGTCTTTTCTAGCCCTTGTGAGCCTCCCCCGGAGGCGGCACACGATTCAGTACTAATCCTGTATGGTCCAAGCCACATCCTGTGGGTAGAGGTTCTGTCTGTGAGAGTCAGTGTTATGCACAGGACAGATTTATGTGCTTGGGGTTTAATAAATGCTTGTGGTAAGAGCTCTGGCTTGGGAACCAGGGAGCCCGGATTCAAATCCCACCTTTGCCTGTTGACCCCTGGGGGTGGGCCCGTGGGCCTCAGGGCAGAGGCCCTGAGGTGGGCTTGAATGGGAATGAGCACAACGTGGGCCTGCTCTCTCCCTCCCCAGCCTCTGGTTTCACCCCCTTTCCAGGGAGTCTGTATGCCATGAGCCCCAGAGGCTGGGCTGTCTGCATTCTGCATGGGCTGCGAATATCAGTGTGCCTTTCTTTTTATCCTTCCAGGTGCACGTTTCCGGAGACAAATATACCCTCCATTCCCAGCCCCTCGATCTGTCTAAACACAATTTGACATGCGTTGCTATTAGCTTAGCACCTTATCAAATAATGCGGCTTGATCGAGATAAAAGGTTTTACAACCCTTGCTGCCTTTGTTTCTGCCTGCATTCACCCGCCGAGACAGCTAATAATTACTACCAAAGACAAAGAGAAATCTATACGCTCAGTGTTGAGGTTCCCGTGTGCATGTTAAGCAGCAGCTTGAGGAGACAGAGCAGGGAGGAGACGCCCCGAGTGCAGCCTGTGCCCCCAGACGGGGCCTTGCTCTCTGCTGGGTTCCAGGGCTGCAGGTGGAGAGAGAGGTGGGAGTGGGCCCCAGTGCCCTGCCTTGAACATGTCAAGTCCTGGTTAGGGAGGATGGGAGCTAAGTGCAGGGTGAGGCAGGGGGCACTGGCATAGAGGGCATGGCCCCACTCAGGGATGCTGGGGACCTAGGACCCTGGCTCTGCTACTGGGTCACGCCGTGAACTTGGGTATATCTCTTGCCCTGTGTGGGCCTCAGTCTCTGCTTCTGTAAATGGGACTCCTCAGGCAGTGTGGTGGGGAGTCTGGAAATCTCGGTTCTTAAGTTTGCTCGGATGTCAACAGGCAGTATGTGCTGTTCTGGGCCTCAGTTTCTCTATTTGGAAAATGAGAGTCTGATTGGGATGATGGCTATGGGCTTTTCAGGGCTCGGTCTTAGGCAGGGGATGACACAGCTGGTGTCTCCCTGGGCGTCTGTTCCGTGGCCAGACCAACATGAGGCATTGGCTGTGGGTGCTGAAGAAGGAGGAGACATAGGCTTTGAACCCAGAAGCTTTTCCAGAGAGGTGGTTTTCATCCCAGAACTAACAAACACAGAAAGTGAAATGAGAGCTTGCAGTGGGGGGCTCACTGCAAACTAAAGTAGTCTGAGAAGGCTTCCTGGAAGAGGAGAGCCTGGATGCTTTCAAGGGAGATGGGGTGGACCCTTGAATGGAGGTGTGTACAGCAAGAGCAGTGCTATGGACTGAATGTGGGGCCTTTGGGAGTTGACTAGGTCATGGGACCAGAGCCCTTATGAATGGGATTAATACCTTATAACAGAGACCCAGAGAGCTCTCTCACCCATTCCATCATGCAAGGACACAGGGAGAAGACTGCTGTCTGTGAACCTGAAAGTAGGCCCTCACCAGACACTGAATGTGCTGGTACCTTGATCTTGGACTTCCCACGCCTCCCAACTGTGAGAAATAAATGTTATTTGTAAGCCACTAAGCCTGCGGTATTCAGTTATAGCAGCTCCAGTGGACTGAGACAAGCAGTAACAAGGATCATGAATAAGGTGGATTGTGGGACTTGTGAGTCTCTGATAGAATGATCTGGACTTTAGCACTTGCAGGTACCAGTCACTCGCCAGTGGAAAAGGGTTATCCGCGGCTCTCAGAACTGAAGCGACTGCCTGGATTTTCTTTTCCCCACAGCTGCCCAGGGCTGTGGGGAGGGGTAGAGCCAGTGGTGTGCTAATAAATGTTTAGCAACAAGTCCTCTGGGGGTAAAAACACTTTGATTTGTATAATTTCCCAGTTTCCACGGTGTAAATACTCCCATCCTGGCTGATTTCAAGTTAGCAATGTGATGTCACTGAATGTGGAGTTGGGAAGAGATACACAGATGGCCCTTATGATTGGGTATGAGCTAGTTCCGGCCCATCACAGGTTGGAGCTCCATTTAAGCCCAGTTTAAGTCAGATCAGAGACTCACGGTATGTCAAGGCTTAAGAGGCAAGGGATGGAAAGTAGCACACATGCCACCTCTACTCCTATCTGTGCTTATGGCAGGCATCACTAATCAATCATGTCTCTGCTTAAACCCCAGATCCTTCTCCTCAGAGTGCTCCAGGCAGCCACTACCAGTTGATTAGGGTTGGTATGTAAAATGACAGCTCCTTGCCATTGCTGATCTAGACTAACATCCTTAATGTACAGATGAAGAAACTGAGGCCCAGATAGGGGAGATCACCTAAACAGTTTAGAAAAGCTGAGGCTGGAAGCCCAGTGGTCTGCCTCCCAAGCCTCCACTCTCCTGTTCTCCCACACTCTCATCTCTCCCTTTAAGAGAAGCAACAAGGGCAAAACGTACCTTGTTGCTGAGAGAGGTGGCTTTGGGCCTGGACTGGGCAGGTCTGTTCCTTGAAATTCCTACCTTGAAGACAGAGATGAATCCCCTCCTGTTCATGACTTCTTATCACAAAGACCCATCGGCAGCGAATTGCCATTTTGCTCTGTGCCCTTTTTTGGAGTACGTGTGTGTGTGCGTGTGTGTGCATGAAGACTTACGTATCTCTGCACACACAAACGGACATGTTTGCATTTCCTATTAGCTGGTGACAAAGTTGGGGCCCTCCCCAGAGAGCAGCAGCCCTCCAGAGTGCGCCTGTCTCCCAGATTTATAGTAGGAGCCAGGCACTGAGTCATGATTTATCCCGAGACTGGCTCTAGGCCAGCCCGCTCACGGCTTGGCTGCGATGCGTCTGGCTTGCTCTCTCTTTTTCCTTCCCCTTTCTTCTTGGCCTTTTCACATAGTCACCCTCAGACATCATGCTTCTGGGAAGCCCTTCCTCGTCCCAGGCACCTGCTGTCTCCTGTGCCTCCTGCTTGCCTCCGGCTTCCCTCTCATCACCCTGAGTTGGGATTCTTTGCTTTCATGCCTGTTTCCCTCCTGGACGGGGAGCTCCTAGTCCAGGAGCAGGTTTCTTTCAGTAGAGCAGGTCCTCCATCACTGTTGAATGAACCCCAGCACCCCGTTTCACTGCTCCTTCTCTGTGCCTCTCTCCATAGTTGTCCTCATCTTCCTGTGATTTGGAGTCCAGGATTTGTCAGGAAGAGGTCTGGGGGCCTTGCAGTCATTCTTGCTCATTGTTAGGTGGTGCACACTCTTCTGGCCAAGTGTGTTTTTGTTTTGGGCATTGCTCAGAAGAGTGGGCTGTGCTGTGTCACTGTCACAGCACTGCCCTTCCTAACTGCGGATGCAGCTCTGCCTTGGACCCTCCTTTGTCCTTTATCTGGCCTGAGAACGTGCCGCATCCCAGTCGACTCCCCCACTGTGGGAGTCCTGCCTCTGGGGGCAGGGATGTCACCTCCGTCCTGGCCAGCATCAAAGCAGGCCCTGCAGCTGCCCATAGGCCAGCTGCCCTTCGCCATGGGGAGAAGGGGGGAGCTGTGCCCTTGCCTGTGGGCAGAAAATGGGCATTTACTGAGTACCAGCTGTGTGCTTTGTACACTGTGTCAGATCCTTTAATGCCTTACTTCATTTCATCCTCCCAATAGTGGGATAATGTGATATTATATTCCCATTTCAAAGATGAGAAACCAAAGTTACCTTTGTCTTACATAGACTTGCCCAGGATTATACACCCAGGAAGGGTTGGGGCCAGGGACCTCAATCTGGGTCCTTCTGTGTCTGTGCTGCCTTCCTAAGAGAGAGAGTGATGAAGTTGAAGAGTGAACCTGACCACCTTAAAACTTATTTTCTTGGGTGAGTCTTGGAGACCATTTGTGAGTACAAAGGATTGACAAAGCCCAGGGGGACCCCATGATTTTCCACTCCCCAGAGTGTGCTCTTAGAAGCCAGGGAAGTACTCACCCTCTCCCAAGGTCTGGGACCATATGGCAACCCTGTGTAGACCTCTGGCATCCTTCACTGCAGAACCGGAAATGACCTTAGGAACTTCTTGTTTACACCCCCATTTTACAGAGGAGAAGACTGAGGCTGGAATAGAGAATTGCCTCAGATTCCTCCTGAGGAGTAGCCAAGGTGAAGATGACTGCTCTCTACCCCTGAGCAGCCCTCACAAGCCTGAAGACCCAGACAGGGTTGGGAGGGCTTGCTAGCCAGTAGATGGATTTCTCTGGAAACCCTGCAGGCTGGTGTTTAAATGGTAATCCCCTTGAGGTTCGAGCTTATTCTTGTACTTTGTTGTACCAGCAGAAAGCCACGCCTGGCACTGTGCCCAGATGGGCACTCAGTAAGGCAACACGAAGAGGTCTGGAAACCCTGAGCCAGGGAGTGTCAGAGTGGCAAATCCCAGATTGCTGGACTCCTGGTTCAGTGCTCCTTCTGTGGCCTTCCTCTAGAATAAGCAGGAAACACACAGGCTGCAAGGTCTCTATGACTTTGGACATCGGACATGGACAGAATTCTAGAATGCTAAAATCCCTGTCTCTTGGAGACCCTCCTACTCCTGGCACAAATCCTTACCCAGCCTTCATTTGAATACTTCTGGCGATGGGGAGCTCACCCCTCCTCATTGTTGGCCATACCAGTTAATACCAAGTTCTCTTTCCTTCCTCCTTGTAACTGATGGCCATCACTCTGGACTCAGGGCCACTTGGGCCCCTGCTGGCTGAGCTCCCTGACCATTTCTCGGCTGGTGGTGGCTGGTTCTCTGGCCATGCCTTTCCTCCCTGTTGCAGACCCCCAGCCTGCCTAGCTGAGAGTGAGGGAGATCAAGTATGAGTTGTAGCTTTCCCTCTCATCTTGTGACCTTGGACATGATACTTAGCTTCTCTGAGCCTTTGATTTCCTCCTTTGTAAAATGATGATAGCTTTATTGGATTGTTGAGAAGATTAAGTGAGAAAAGGTCTGGAAAGTGCCGAGCCTGGTGGTTGGCACAGAGTAAGAACTCAATACATGCTAGGTAGTATTATTATGACCTCCTAATTTGTGAGCTTGGAGTGGTAGCACCTGCCTTGCCGAGTCATCTTGAGGATTAAATGAGATGAACTACGTAAGTGGTGAGCCCAGATTTTGACTCATAGTAAAGCTGGCCTCATAGTGACAATAGTACTTTGTCACTCATGTTACCATCACAAAGGGAGGGTCCTGCCAGTGGAGTGCATGAGACACAAACTCCCAGGTACCACTTTCTTGATAAACATATCAGAGACTTATCCTGGCCCCTTTAATTTAAAATTTTGGGTTTCTTTCTTTCTTTCTTTTTTTCTTTCTTTCTTTTTTTCTCCTCATCCCAATGAGATGTAGCAATTAGGATACTTTCAGCTGCATTTAACAGGAGAACCAAGTAAGATGGCTTAAAGGATACAGAAATTTATTTTTGGACATTACAAGAATAGTAGAGTGGTAGCAGCATCTACTGTAACCAGAAAGAGTTCAGCGCCCAAAGCCAGACTGCATAAGGAAGAATAATTGCTAGCTTTATGACCTTGAACTAGTTACTTAATCTTTCTGGGCCTCAGTTTTCACTTCTGTAAATGATGCTACCAGTAGTCCCTTCCTCAGTGGGCTGTTGTGAGGATTAAATGGATTAATAAATGTGAAGTGATCAGAACAGCTCCTGGCTCGTGATAAGTGGTGCATAAGCACTGATTGTTGTTTATGGCAGAGCTAGGGTGGTTCTGAGGCTCATCAATATGGGGACACAGTGACGTGAGCAGGCATTGAATTTTTCTATTATCTGCTCTGCCATTGTCATTCTGTCATTTTTCCCATTGTCACTCTGCCTCTGACTTCTTTGTCCTCAGGTTTGTAGCCTCATGGTGCGAGATGGCTGCAGCTGCATCAAGCATCACTCCTCACACAACACTATCCAGAACCAGAAGAGTGAATATCTTTTTTTTTTTTTTTTTTTTTTTAGAGAAAAGAAAGTTTTCCCAAATGACTTTCTTGGTATCTCATTGGCTAGAAATGGATCAAATGAGTAAACTAACCACTTGGGGGAGAGGAGAATGGAATTACTGTGATTGGCTGAGCCTAACCCAGATTCTGCTTTCTGAACCACTCATTCTTGGGCCAACTGGGGGTGTATAGGGATAAAGGAGGGAGTGGAATGATGAATTAGCCAACAGTGTCTGACTTAGGCTTCCCTGGTGGCGCAGTGGTTGAGAGTCTGCCTGCCGATGCAGGGGACGGGTTCGTGCCCTGGTCCGGGAGGATCCCACATGCCACGGAGCGGCTGGGCCTGTGAGCCATGGCCGCTGAGCCTGCGCGTCCGGAGCCTGTGCTCCGCAACGGGAGAGGCCACAGCAGTGAGAGGTCCGCGTACCGCAAAAAACAAAAAAAAAGCAGTGTGGCAAAGGATGTGCCATCACACCAGGTTCGGCTTTGCAGGCCCTGAGGTGAGTCTTTGCCTAGTCCTGAAAGCCTCTCTGCGTTGGTGCTGGCTGCCCCCTAGGCTGCCAAGGGCAGTTCAGATGGAGGCCTGGGGAAAGCACGCCAGGACCGAGCAAAAGCCTTGTCCGTAGTCGCTCATGATAATAGCAACTTCTGTTTATTCAGTAGTAACTTCCATTTATCCAGCCTTACCTTTTCTCCCCCATAACCTAAGTGGTAAGTACTATTTTGATTTGCATTGGCAGATGGGAAAGCCTAGGCAGAGAGAGGATAAGTAACTTGTTTTAGCAGATACTCTTCAGGCCTGTCCACAACCCTTTGGTCCTTACTGGGGGTTGCCTGCAGCCTTGGTGGACAGTGGCTGTACATGCCAATAGCTTCCTGTGTCAAGTTACCTATGTGCAGGGCAGCCTGGGAGTGCCTGGAAGTTAATGTGCCTGGTGACAGCCCTCAAGAGTTGGTGGATAAACACCCCAGCTTCCTTGGCCCTCAGGGGACAGTTCTGAGGTGTCTTCTATAGTCTCTCAAGGTGTGCATGACAGTAGGAACAAATGCACACGCATATGGTTTTTCCCTCTTTGCTGTCACACTTTCCCACTCCCTTACCTGAACTTCCTGGGATGACCTCGCCCAATCCTGAGCTCAGGGGCTGCTTCGTATAACCTGAACTAGGTCCCTTGTCTCAGGTTGCAGAGTGAGTCAGTGATGAGCTGGGAGACACACCAGGCTACCGGCCTAAGCCTAAGTCTGAGCTCACGACCACTAACCATCTTGCGTGTTAGCAGAAGAATCAAAAGAGAAACAGGAGACCTCAACCTCAAGCCCCAAACCCCACCCCTCTTCAGCCTGGCCTGTGCTTGTGGTGGAGCGATCTGCTGGTGCAGTAGCTGAGCACAGTCCTTCCTGGGGGTGCAGGCCTGCTGGGCTCTGACAGCTGGCCTTGGGGGCTCATAAATTGCCTGATGGGAGGGGACCAGTGACCTGTGAACTGAATCTCAGGAACAGTTCGGCCTTCCACAGCCGGCTTCAAAGAAGCGATTACGGACCATCCAGGAAATAATACCTTTCATGGAAAAGACCGTAATTATGGAGCATTGAGTAAATAATACGTGCTTTTAAAAAGTCTGCAATTATGTATTTATCCTATCTGTAATTAGGGAATTTTTAACGGGTGCATTATAGGTAATTTAAAAATAAAATAATGACACCACTCAAAACAAACAGCCCCAAACAAAGACAATTCAGGCTACCCCAAACTCAGCTGACTGATGGTTTCAGGGAGAGCCACTGTCCTTGGCTTCACGGAAACCAGATGACCCACGTTCGGCTTGCGTGTGTGAGGTGAGCTTGACCCCAACCTTGGTTTGACGTCTAGAACTTCACTGATGCTCACATTCTCTCCTTAACTAGGCTTTTCCTTGACAGCCTCAATTCTCAGAGATTTCTTCTTTTTGTGACACAGCCAACAAGTGACTAGTGGGCACCAGCAGCTTTTCTTGCCTTGATTCTTCTGGAAACTTCAAAACCTCGATGTTCAATATGGTAGCCACTAGCCATTAAGTAGTGTGGCTATTTACATTTAAATGAATTAAAACTTAAAAAGTGAAAACCTTCAGTTCCTCAGGTGTACTAGCTACGTTTAAAGTGCTCTAGAGCTGCACACAGCTAGTGGCTACCATGCTAGGCTGCACAGATACAGAACATCTTCACTGCATAAACAGTGGACAGTGTTGCTTCTCTGGTGCAGACCTGGTCTTGACAATCACAGTGAAAGGAAGCGCGTTTCCTTTGTCTGGAGGTTTCCTCCCCACTATTCTGCCTGGTGAATGCACCTCTATTCGTCCTTCCTTCAGGAAGATCCCCCTGACATCCCCAGTGGTCACCACTCCCTTGCTCTTCTCATGTACTTAGGACACTCTTTTGCATGTATCGTTTTCACTCCAGTCTCCCCTAGCCCTGGGGAGCACTGTTTCATTCATTTCATGAGCCCCAGTCACAGGCCAGGATCTAGAACGTTGGTGGAGAAGTCCCAGCTCAAAACTTCTGTGAAAACCGTTCTCCCTTCTCATCTGCCTTGTTCCCCAGCTCAACGTCTGTCTTATCACACGTGGGCACATCAAAGATAGACTCAAGGGAGTTCCCTGGAGGTCCAGTGGTTAGGACTTGATGCTTTCACTGTCGTGGGCCCGGGTTCAATCCCTGGTGGGGAACAGAGGTCCCGCAAGCCACGTGGCACGGCCAAGAAAATAAATTACAGACTCAAAGGCATTGTGTCCCCAGAGGGAGTGACCCCTGCCCTGCCCATACTGCCCACGTGTGACTCCTGTAAGTTAGCACTTGTCACCGCCTGGCATTAGGGGGTGGGTGGGTGCGGGCCTATGAGGGGAAGGCACACCCAGGCAGGACCCCAGACCCTGATTGGTGCGTTTTTCCTGGAGACGAGCCTCAGAAGCCTGACCTGGGAGCAGGGAGTCAGGGCAGTTCCTGGTGGGTGGGCTGGCGAGGACGCCAGGTGGCAGTCAGGACATGGCCAAGGTGGACAGGCCAGCAGGCATGTGGATAGGATACCTGGAAACAAGTTCCCAGTAGCAGAACCTCTCTCTCCTGGTCTCGGTGCCCTTCATGCCCTCAGTGGGGCTTTTTGGGGAGTTACGTTGGTGCTAAGCGAGGCCGAGGTGTCTCTTGGGGAGGCAGTGGGAGCCGAGGTCAGACCTCCCCCCGGAAGCTGGGTCTCAAGGTGGCGGTGTCTGTGTGCCCTGGCCCAGCCTCCCTTCCTACCGAGGGCCCTTCTGGCCAAACCTTGCAGGCTCTGAGGTTCAGCTCTTTTACCTTTGCACTTTTTTAGGGGAGCAAGATTACTTTACCGTGGTCCTCCCACCTGATGTCCTGGGGAGAGGGATGACGTCTTCTTTACTGAGAACTACTCTGTGCCTGGCCCCACTGGGCACGGCACTAAGACCAGGTGCCTGTGGAATGAGGCTGCTGACCAGCTGCTTGACCCACAGTCCAGCCTTTCTGAGCTTCGGGCTCCTTTGCTGTGAATGCCCCCGTCACGGCCCTGTTGTGGACGTATGTGAAAGGATGCTTAACCTTTTCAGTTAGAAACTCTATTTGAAAGTTTGCGTAGCTGGTATATTTGTGTATTCAAAAATAAAAATAAAACGAAAGGATGGTAGAGTAAAAACCTCCTCTGCCCCCCCTGCCCCCATCTGCGCATTCCTTTTTCCCAGCTAGACACCACTGCCAATTTCTCATGTCCCAGAGGGTTTCTTTTTAATGTGTTTACATTAAAGCAAACACAAGCGTATATTCATTTCTCTCTGCTTTACACCAACAGTAGCATAGTGAGCACGTGGCTCTGAGCATTGTTTTCTGAGCTGTGCTTCAAGCTACAGGATGCTGTGCACGTGGGAGATATTCACTCTTTTGAAAGACAGTCACCCCGGATGAACCCACAAGGTCTCTGAGAGCAGGGACTGTGCATCCTTCTTCTGTGGCTCCCCTCAGGGCCTGGCCCAGGGCTGAGCACAGCATGACACAGCACAGACCTTTGGAATCAGTGGAATCGTCTTCTTGGTGAATTTGGTGGCCTGTGTTTCTACACCGTAAAATGGGCTCAGTAAGAATCCCTTTCTGAGAGGGTTGCCGTTGTCATGACGCAACAGAGTGCCGAGTGTACAGTGCCCGGCACACAGTAGGTGCTCAATAAATGGCAGAAATAAGAACGGTGAGTGGCATCAGTGTGGCCATGACAGAGTTGGGCTGGGAGGGTGGCTCAGAGGACCTGGCGTCTCCCCTTTAGCTGGTGGGGCGGGCTCACTCCGGTCCTTGTTTACAGCAGAGCTGGGAGCTCTCGCCTCCTCATCTGTGTCCTGTCACAGGCCAGACTATGGGTAAATCCTGCCGGAATAGCGGTGTGACAGTTGGAAGGAGCCTGTCAGGCCCGGTCAGGATCCGGAGACAGGCTGTCATGGCAGAGGCTTGTGAAGGCAGCGTGTGTCGCTCCCCAGCATGCCTGCCCCCACCCCTACCTCCAGGGCCTCTAGGAAGGTTAAGGACCCCCTTGTCACAACATCATTTGGGTGCACTTACACATGTCCACTGGAGCCCCTCAGAGCCCGCCAAAGCTGTTCTCAGTGCTGGGGAAGAGGCAGGGGGAGGACTCCAAGGCCTGAACGTTTTCTTGCCCTCCTCCGGCATGACAGAGTCGAGGCCCAGACAGGATGCGCCCAGATGGACCCCACCTCCAGCCCACCACCTCTGGCCTCTGCCGTTGTAGCAGGCCCTCACTGCTCCTTCTGTCCTCTCCAACCTGTCTTCCTCGCTGTCCCTGGAATCATTGACTCGCAGATCAGCGCCAACTGCCCTTCTCCTGGGCTTACTTGCATGCACGTCTGGCCTGATTCCTCTCTGCTAGCTCCAGACAGGCTGGGTCGCTTCATCTGCCCCGAAATCGCTGGTTTGGGCAGCTCTCGGAGCCAGGTAGAAATGGCCTCCAGGCCCTCTTTCAATTTAGGTAGATTGTTCCTGTCCTTTACTCCGCAGCACTAGTCTCACCTCCTTCAGCTCCACTCCTGACCACCTCTCCTTCCTCCAAGCTCCTCTATTGTTGGACACCAAGCATCGGGCAGTCTGCCCTGGACTCTTTCCCCAGTGTCACTTTCTTCAAAGGAAACAGGATACTATAGTAAAGAATATGGCCTTCAGAGTCATAGCGTCTGGGTTCAAATCCCTTACTAGCTGTGTGTCCTTTGGCAAGGCGCTTCACTTCTCTGAGCCTCATTTTCCTTGTCTGTAAACAGGAGTAACTGTACCCACCTTATGGGTGCTGACTGAATGAGCAGATGCATGTAAATTACGCATGGTAGCTGGCACAGAGTGAACAGTTGATACGTGTTAGCTGTCAGTATGATACCATTGATGTCTGATTACTACCACAGGAAGAAATACTCTGACCATCATCCCACCCACCCCCATAGGAGAGACGCTGGCCTGGTGGCGGACAGAGGAGAGTATAGTGGCAGTTTATTTTGGGAATATAGGAGCGATCTCATCTATTTCATTGTACTCCCCCCCAGGCCTCCCTACTCCCGCTCTGGATCAAATCGCCTAATCCCTTTCCCCCAAAGGGATTCCCAGGCTCCCAGAACCCAGATCCATAGACCTGGGGCCCTGCAGGCAGGTGTCGGCCACAGGAGTAGTGGGTTTACAAGGTAGGAGAGTATAAGATGTGACAGGCCAGAATTAGCAATGCAATTCCTCTGTCATTTTTATCATTGGCCCCTGCAGGGAGGAGCTGATTAAATGGATATTCAACTCTTTGCATTAATGTGCATCCAACTTCAATTTGCATTTCATTAGCTGCACAAAAAGCATAATTTTATTATTTGCCGTTGGAAAGCAGATCTCTGCTAACAAGCAGTTACACGCTGTTACTGAAATATGATGTGACTGACTTGCTGTGCTGTCTTGCTGGCTCTGTCATCCTCTGCCCCTCCGCAGACTTCTGGCTCTGTTGAGGGGGACAGTCTTAGCCTCATCATGGCAGACTGTGTTCTCCTTCTAGCCCCGATCCCTTAGAAGGGTTCTCTGCCTTCCTGTGGCCACCAGGTGGGGACCCACTGGTGCCATTTTCTAATGCAGCCAGGGAGGCAAGGGTTGTCTTCTGTCTTTTTGGACAGTCGAGGCATCACTAATAACAACAGTACTATCACTGCCCAAACAGTATATCCACCATCATAACATCACTGCCATTATTGCCATTATTATTACCACCACCACCTCCACCACCACCATCATCACTTCTATCACCACCACTCTCATCACCTCTGCTACCTCCACCATGTTGGTACTACCATGGCCACAACCATGATTATCATCACCACCATCATCACCCCTACCACTATGCCACCACCATTACTAACCACTGCACTAACACCAACACCATCTCCATTGCTCTCACCACCTCTACCACCCCACCCCAATACCTCTACTCCCACAGCCAGTATTATCACCATCAGAATTACCACTGTTTTCATCATTACCACTGTCATGATCTCTACCATCAACACTGCTATCTCCATTTCTTCCCTTTCCATGAGTACCTTGACCCTTGGTGATGTTGATGGAATAAGCAAACTGAATGCCGCCCTGAAGGAGAGCAGGGCCAAGGTGACCAATGCCATGAGGGATCTGGAGGATGAAGCAGAGGGAAAGGAGAGTAAAATCAATACAGTGAGAGCCTGGCTTTGGAGGTAGTTACAGATGATCTCCTGAGTGAGTTACTTTTCTGAGTCTTAGTGTCCTCATCTGTTAAGTGGAGTAATAATATCCTCCTCATTGAGTTGAGTATTTATTTATTTTTTTGCGGTACACGGGCCTCTCACCGTTGTGGCCTCTCCCGTTGCGGAGCACAGGCTCCGGACGTGGAGGCTCAGCGGCCATGGCTTACGGGCCCAGCCGCTCCGCGGCATGTGGGATCTTCCCGGACCGGGGCATGAACCCGTGTCCCCTGCATCGGCAGGTGGACTCTCAACCACTGCGCCACCAGGGAAGCCCGAGTTGAGTACTTATTAAAGGAGAACATGTATACTGAGGATCTGTCTAGTGGACACTATCAGTTCTCTGCTTTGGATCCCCTTGGATCTCCTTTATGAGTTCTGTGTGTCCATCCCGGCTTCTGTTGGCTTCTCTCCTAATATCTCAAAGTTACAAGCTTCTTGAGAAGACCACTTTTAGGCTATTGCAGTGACTTTACCCAAGAGGTGCTGAGAGCAGGAAGTGTACTCAGAGTGGCCTATAAGCAATGACCAACAGAGGCAGGAGTATGGAAACCTAACTCCTTTGATTCGAGGTCGAGCAAGCTTGGCGGTATAACCTACCCTCTAGAGCTCCCTGCAGGACCAGGCCGTGCTGAGACTTCACCTGTAATTGTATCAGTGTGTGGCTTCTTCCCCTTCCCTGTCTTGCTTCCCCGACTCCCTTAGTGGTTTCTCCCAGGAGAAATTTTGTAACACCTCACTTTCACAGGAATCTTCATCTCAGGATCTGCTTGTGACGTGGTACATAGCAGGATTTCAGTGTGCACTGGTTCCCTTCCCACCCCGCTCCATTTGTCAAGTGTATTAGTTAATAGAGGGCTTTCACATAGGTTGTTCATTGGAAGTGTATGCTCACCCTGGCAGTTTTTTTAGAGTGGGAATTATTATCCCCATTTTACAGATGGAAAACAGAGGCTGAAGTCATAGAGCCTGTAAGTGGAAAATGTGGGACATGAACCATATCTTCTGAGATTCAAGTCTTCCTGCTTTACCAGCCTACAGAATTTTGAAACTAAGGGTGAGCTCAAGCCTGGGCCAACATCTATGAATGGTGATTATAGGTCAGTTGCCAGCTAGAGAGTCCTAACTCCAATCTTTTTCTCCCTCACCTTGAGCACCAGTAGCAACACGATGGGACCACTGTGGAAGAAGGGATGACCTTGCTGGTTTAAAAGGAAAACCATGCAGTGAAAGGGACCCTGCTCTCCTGCTCCTGTGCAGTGTGACTTTGGGCAAATTGCTTAATCGCTCTGAGCCCTAGTTTCCCATTTAGTCCTCCCAACCACTCAGTGAGGCAGGGACTATTATCATTCCAATTTTTCAGATGACTGAAAGTGGTAATAGATGTTCTGAGAAGGGGAAGATAGATCAGAACAGAGAACAAGTCACTCTCGCTCCCTTCTCCCAGCTTGAGAATCTTCTGAGCTACATTCCTGACAAAGTACGCCTGGCTTTAGCTCAAAGATTTCTCCATGCCAGGGACCTTGCACTCTTGCAAAGCGACCCCTCCCAGCTCAGCTCTTTTCCCACACAGCCAGCTGGCCTTCCTGTGATTTCTGCCCACTGGGTCAGGTTGAATTTTGGGGGTTGCTTAGAATGACCATGCCTATCAGGGATTTGAAGACAAATTTCTACACCCTCAAGTCTACTCTTTCTCAGGTCAGTCCCAGCAAGGAAAGGGTAGGGCAGCCCCTTACTCATCACTGTCACACCCAGGTCATTCTCCTCTGGACCTGTGCTCACCAGCCCTCTAATAAGGAGAACCCTATATCATGTTGGAACTGTTTATGTGCCTGACTCCCCCATGAGATGTGCTTTTTGAGGGTGGGGACCTCATCTTAATTCTCTTTGAATCTCTAGGACCCAGCCCTGGTTCTGGCCCAGAGGATGTCCTCGAGAGTAGCATAATAAAGTGGCCTTTGTAGTCAGACAGACTTGCATTCAAATCCCAGCTCTACTGCCTCTTAGTTGTGGGGTCTTAGGCAAAGCACTGTGCTTCTTTGAACCTCAGTTTCTTCATCTGTGAAATGGGTCTAATAGCATCAGCTACTACACAGGGCTGTTATTAGGATCAAATGGCATCGTGAATGGGGAATGCCAAGTCCTATACCTGGTCTGCAGTGAGAAGCATGTGGAACTGAGACGTGACCAGCTTGTGTTCCCTGCTGCACCTGGGTGGCTGGAGCTGGACATGATCCTCGGGGAGTATCTGAGCAGCCTGAGAATTCTGAGCCTTTCACCTGCCTAGTCTTGGCACCATTCTCACTCTGCCTGGTGCCCCGCAGATGGCTGTCTCCCAGTGGAGTCGCCGGCTTGGAGAGGTCTGTAGGCAGCAGATGCAGACAGAATGGAGCAGACTTGAGCCCCGGCACTGATCACCGTGGTTTGACTGCATACACATCTCTAGACTTCAAGGCAAACATCTCTGGCCAAACCCACTGTGGAGATCCTAAATTGGCACCCTGTGGAGTGAGCTGTCTGATTATACAAAGGCAGTATTTCTGGTTTTCAAAAGAACTGCATAATTTAAAATGCATAAGACAAAAAGTGGGATTAAGGTGATCTGATAGGCTCTCCAGGCTGGGGTATCAATTATGCACACTCAACTCATAAAGCCTTATTTGTGAGATTCAGAATTTATTATCTGTCTGAAGCGCTAATTACCAGGTTTCTCCCTTTTAGTCTTACAGGTCTCTTTTCAAATTTATTTTCTTGTTTTTTTCCCCCAACTGGGGCCAAATAACTCCTGTTCCTGAAAGGGAAACTGCCTACTTGGGAATGAACAGAGGGTGGTATTTGAGTTTGGCTTGGCCCATTCTGGGCACTCTGGTGAAGCAGGAAGGAGGGGAAGAGGATTCGGATGTATACATTTGAATAAGTGAGCTGTTTCCATTTTTAAATTTTGTCAAATTCATGTATGTTTATTGTTTAAGGAGGCAACTACTTCTGTATAGTATACTTTACTTTTCCTTTTGTTTTCCCCAGAGCTAATAACTATCTTGTTCTTTTGCTGGCTTGCCTATATATGTGATGATCACTAATTCAACTCCAAAGTCTTTGCTGCCTGTGCCTTCTCCCAGGCTTTCACATGCATCAGACACTCTATCAATTTCATTGTCCTGAAATAGTGTCACCCAGACTCTCTGACCTGGGCCTTCAGAACTGGCAGTGCCCTATGCCTGGCCATCGCCTCATCTTGCGGTCTTCCTTTACTACCATCCTAGGGATGCCCTTCCTATCTCTCCTTTGTCAGAGTTTCCTATATCTTCAGTATCCCTCTATTTTAGTTTACAACTTTGCTTTGTTAGAGCACATCCTCCAATAGCTTTTAAGAAAAAATCCACGAGAGGCAAAAATTTTGCCTTTTGGAAAATCACACTTGTTAGGTATTGAGAGTTGGCTCCTTTTTTTAAAATGTGAAAATTTTCACTATTATCTTTTGGTTTCCAGTGATGTGAAGAAGTCAATGTCATTCTGCTTCACAATTCTGAGTATATTACCTGCTTTTTTTTTCCTTGTGAAAGCTTGAGAAAGCTTGTGGGCCCTTCTTGTCGCCAGAAGTCTAAAAGTTGACCTTCAGACTGTGCTGAAGTTCTATTTTTATCCATTGTGTTGAGCACTTAATGGAACTTTTAGTTTACAAACTCATGCCCTCTATTTCTGGGAATTTTTCCCAAATTATTTCTTGGATGACTTCCTTCCCTCTGTTTCTTTGGTTCTATCTTTCTGGGAACTCTTATAATTATATATATTAGACTTCCTGGATTGGTCCTCTAGCTTTATCATTTTTTCTTCCTTTTCCCTTTGTATTTTTGACCTCTTTTTTGAAATCTCTCTTCAGCTTTCAATCATTTTATTGAGTTTTACCACTCTTATACATTTAATTTTTAAAAAAATTTTATTGAAGTATAATGATTTACAGTGTTGTGTTAATTTCTGCTGTCCAGCAAAGTGATTCAGTTATACACATATATATTCCTTTCTATATTATTTTCCATTATGGTTTATCACAGGATATTGCATATAGTTCTCTGTGCTATAGGAACAAGTTCTCCGTAGGAACTTGTTGTTTATTTATACACTTAATTTTCAAATTATTCTCCACATTGCCCCTGAGTGATTGTGCTAAAACATAGGTTCATTGTATTGAAGCCTTCCATGGGCCTATATTGCCTCAAGAAGTCCCTTACTTTTGGTGACCTACAGGCCCAGCCTGTTTCTCAAGTCCTATCACGTTAAGCCTCTCTGGGTAACCAAAGCTGCAGCGGTTCCCGCCAACTCACCACACTGCACACACGAAGCAAGCTCTGGCCTCCGTGCCTTTGCTCTGCTTCTGCCTAGGATTTTCTCGCTTCGGCTGCTACCACCGTTGACCTTGGCTTGCCTTTCCCACTGGATCGTGAGGCCCCTGAGGTCAGGAGTTAAGGCATAGTCGCATCTATTCGCCCAGCACCTACCAAGCCCCTGGCCCGTGGTAGGTGTGTGTTCAATCAATACTTGCAGGTTCTTGATAAACACATGTGCTTGTTGAGTGTGCTCATGTGTAAACCTCTGGACTAGTCTCCAGGGATGATTCCAACACAATCCCTGCACTAGGGTGGTTACATAAGGTGGGGTGAGGACCCACCAGGGTGCTCATGTGTGCTCCTGCGTGGGCATGTGCGCGCGCGCGCGCACACACACACACACACACACACACATCGTGTCTGTGCATGCAGACTGTGGTCAGTGTACTAGGATAGAGACACACAGTGTGCAAGGAGAATTTCTGAGAAAAAAACCTTCCATCAAATCCAGTTAAATGAAACACCAAAGCCTTCGTAAGAGGTGTTGGAGTATTGCTTCTTTGGACAAGCGTGTGGGCTTGGATGTTTCTGCCTGAGCCTCTGCCTCCCTAGGTGGGTCTCAACCGTTTGGTCCTTGCTGCTGCCTCCTCAGGCTGCTCTGTCCCCCTCTCAAGGACAGGCTGAAACCATTTTCCATTTGCTTCAATGCTGAGCAGCAGGCTGGAGTTTCAAAAAATCCTTCTCTGTAATAAATTGGGAAGAGCTGAATTCTCCCAGCTCAGGTTAACCTTGCCATGGTGGGGTCCATACTGTCCAAAGGGAGCCATATTTTAATAGTATTTATTTACGTATTGAGCACGTTCTGTGTGCCAGGCACTGTGCTAAGTGCTCCAAGCGTGTGATCTCCTATGTGAGATCATTGCCCTCGCAACAGGGCTGTGGACTAGGCCTTGTTGTCATTGTTTTATGCATGAGGAAACTGAAGTTCAGAGAAGTTAAGTGATCGGGTCAAGATCACACAGGCCGAGAAGTCAGCCAGGACTCAGATGGAGGTCTGATGACTCCATTCTTTAACACAATAAGGAAGAAAACAAGAGAGAAGGTGGGCACAAAGGTTCTCATTTGGGACTCCTATCTAGGGGCTCCCGGCAGTAAGCACCTCAGGGAACCAGGGTAGAGTGATGGGGCTATGGGGGTCCCTGTAGCTTTCATCCCTGAGCCAAGGCAAGACAGAGGTGTGACCCTGGGAAATCACCATCTCTTCCTACTGCACAACTTGCAGGGTGTATTGGGGGGAGGGCATTGGTGAGGAGTGTGGTTGCCCCCAGCGGTTGCCTCATTTATGGCTGATGTTGTCAGGCAGGTGCAAAGGCAGCAGGAAGATTTAGTCATGCATCTTGGAGGTGGAAGGGGCCTCAGAGACCGTCTAGCCCGATCCCCTTGCCTCACTCCCCAGGAAGAAGTGACCTGCCCAGGGCCACCTGGTGAGTGGGGGCAGGGACTGGCCCACCCCAGGGCTCCTGTCAGGGCACTTCAGAGATGCTTCTTTGGCTCTGGAGGGCGAAGGACTCCACCAAGAACATGGCTCAGATTGCCCAGAGAGGACCAGGAACAAATGAAGGTGAGCTGGGAGAGCAGGACGTGATTGCCACTTGTGTTTTTAAAACACAGGTGCCATTTGATCACTTTTTGTTCCTAAGAGCAACTCCAGCAGCCAAGGAAGGTGTGCCTGAGGAGGGCTTCATGGTGGAGACAGTCCTCATTTTTGAACCTCCTAAACAGACCCCAGTCTTGTCACTTAAATACTGCTGGGGCGTGGAGGGAGAGTGAATTGGCCCATCATTATGGGAAGCAATTAGACATCATCCATAAAAGTCAGAGGAGCTCACACCCTGTGTCCCACAAGTCTGTTCCTCGGAGTAGAACCTAGAAAATCTTGTGGCCATCCATGTATTCCGCGAGATGTGGATGAGAATGTCAACACAGCATTACCAGTGATAGTAAAATAGAAAGACATGACCCAGATGCCCATCACAGTAGAATGGATTAGTAACTTACCTGTGTTCATACCATGGAGAATGAGTGGATCACAGCTTCAGACAACCTGTTTATATCTCAGGAACAGAATGTTGAGTGAAAAGAGCAAGTCTCAGAGGAATACATGGAGTGTGATTTTATTTATAGGAAATTAAATCAAATGCAAAATTACTGTTTAGGGGTACAAACATATACTATAGTAAAATTATAAAGAAGAGCGAAGGAATGAGAAGAGCCAAGTTTTGGGTGGTGCTGTGTGATTACTGCTGTGGGGAGGGGAGGGACAGGGATCATGGAGGGATACAGGGGCCTAAAAGTGTGGTCAGTTCAGTGCATTCAGCTGGTGGTGGGTACGTGGGTGAGTATATGAGTGAGTTGTAGGGTGATGGGTATATGGTTGCGTTATGGGTGTTCCTATTTTAAACTTACACATATTTTATAATAGTTATTCTGTATTCCAATAAATAACAGATTTAAAGGGACAATTTTATGAAATCTAGGTAAACAAACAAAAATTATAAATCACTCATTTTTTTCACCCCAAGGCAATGAACACAGGTAACCTTTTTCTGTAGGTAACATTCTGGGCTTTTATTTACTTATTTTTGTTTGTTCATGCACTTGTCTGTACTTGTACCTGTGTCCATCCTGAGACAGAGCTGGGACCAGGGGGTAGACCTGCTGATTCCCCTTCCCCACCCCCAGAAGTTGTCTATGCAGAAGGGAATTTACTTCTTTGCAGTTGAATGGAGGAGATTTTGGAGATTTTTTTCCAGAGGGGTGGCACGTGGGTGGGACAAGAAGGGAGACCCCTGTCTGGCCTGAAGAATTGGGTTTTGGCCCAGATGGGAGAGGGGATGGGGCAGAAGCTGACTGAGAAGCATTAATAAAAGTCGTGGTGAGACTCAGAGCTCAAGGAGGCCCGCTTTGGGGTCAGGTCCAACACAGTGTCAGTGTGGTGCTAGAACTGAGTGGCAGTGTGGGATGCCGCCAGGGAGCAGTTCCCAAGGTGGGCAGTCTCCGCAGGAGAGCGGGTCAGGTTTGCTCCTGAGGACAGGTGAGGCACCTGCAGTGTCTCCCAGCAACAACTGGGGGAGGTTTGCAGAGGGAGGTGATAACACTTTGAAGTTATGCAGGTGGGAGCTCAGAGCCACCAGGATTTGAATATTAATGCTAATACAACTACATTTATATGCACAGGGGTCATTAAATAATATTTGATTGAATAATTTTGAATGGTTGCCATAGTATTCTATTGTTTGGATGTATTGTGGCAAATTTATCTGTTCCCTTAATTAAGTTATTTCTCTTTACAAGCAACCCTGCAATAAATATTTGTGAACTTTTTTGATTATTTCCTAAGGAGACATTCCTGGAAATAGACTTACTGGGGCAATGACTTTGCAAAATTTTAAGGCTTTTGATACAAATTGCTAAACTGTCCTCCACGATTGTGTGAATTTACACTCCCACCAGCCGTAAATCAAAGTACCTGTTTTCTTACACTCTTGCCAATATGAGATATTATTATATAAAAATATATTTTGCAAATTGAAGGGCCAAAAATCATAGTGTCTCATTTTCATTTGCATTTCTCTGGTTTCCAGAGAAGGTAAACTTTTTCATGTTTATTGGACGTTTATTTTGGGGCATTATTTGTTCATCTTTTGTCATTTTTTTTCTGTCTGAGGATTCATATTTTTTCTAATGCAATTTGAAGGATTGTTTTTATGTTGAGGATATGTCTTTTTCTACCATATGATTTGCATTTTTCCAGTTTGTCTTTTACATTTTTATATGTTTTTTTTGTTTTTTACTTTTATTTTGAAATACTCTCAGGCTTATCGAAAAGTTGCAAGTACAGTACAAAGACCTTTTTTTCCCCAGACCCTTTGGAGGGTAAGTTGTTGACCTGATGCCCATCATCCCTGGGTACTTTAGTGCGTATTCCCTACCAACAAGGACATTCTCCTACACGACCACAATACAACCATCAAAATCAGGAAGCTGGCCTTGTACATGGGTACAAGCTATTCTTCAGACATCGTTCAACTTTTGCTGATTGTCCCAGTGTCGTTCGTAGCAGAAGGATCCAGTTCAGAATCATGTATTTCACTTAGTTGTCGTGTCTCTTTATTCTTCTCAGTTCCTTAGGCTTTCATGACCTTCACACTGTTGAAAAACACAGGCCAGTTGTTTTGTTGAATATCCGTCGACGTGCGTTTTCTCATGTTTCCTCTTGTTTGCTCTGGCTTATGCATATTGGGCAGGACATCAGAAGTGATGCGGAGTTCTCACTGCATCCCATCAGCTCACGTATGATTTGGATTGGTCTCATTACAGAGTGAAGCTTTGATCACTTGATCAAGGTGGTGTCTGCCAGGTTTCCCCATTGTAAAATTACCTTTCCACTTTGTAATTAGTACATATTTTGTGGGGAGATATTTTGAGACTATGTAAATATCTTGTTCTTCAAACTTTCAATTTATTCATTTGTATATTTTTATCATATAAACTCATGGGCTTCTGTTTTATGCAATGGTCTATAATCCATTAATGTCATTGTTTATTCTGATGCTCCAGTTGTCCTCGGCTTGGCCAGTAGGTGCCCCTTCAAGTGGGTTCTGTGTCTTTTTGATTTTGTCCCCATCATTCTTTGAGTACTTCCTTGTTTTCTGGCAAGCCAAGGTGTTCCTTCTCAGCCCTGGAATCAGCCATTTCTTGAAGGAATCCTGGCACCTTTTAGTGGAGAATAGTATTTGGAAGCCAAAACCTGGGTCCTAGGTGTGCTCATTACCACTGGGGTGTCACTTCTCCCAGTTTTCTTTCATGGACATAAACATGTAAGCATACATTCACACATTTACATCTACAGTTGTTATATCTATATTTATATCTATATATCTACATATGTTGAAAACATATATATGTTCCTAAAACCATGAGTTTAAGGTCTCAGATTCCAACTATACACCATGGGGTACATTCTAGCTTTCTCTCTCTCCATTGTTGTAACTGTCTTCTATGACGTGAGAAACCTGGCTCCCATCCCATCATCTACAATATGTTTTGTTGTTTTATCAATACTTTGTATGTAACCAATTTCCCATCACTGTCACTGCCTAGCACACCCCCCCTCCCTCTCAGTGCAGATGCCCTTCTCATCCTGTTGAGGCTCCAGCACCACATGGTGGCCCACCCCTCTGCATGGCTATCTCCTCACTCTACTCAGGCTGTGATAACCCATTCTGGGCTGTCCCCCACTCCTCAGATGCTCTCCTCACCCCACTTGGGCTCTGACATCCCACATAGGCCACCTGCCCTCACATATGCCCCCTTCAGTGCATGTGAGCTCTGACACACCCACTGGGCCACATCCCACTCTCAGGCGTGCCCCCTTTGCCCTGTTCAGACTTCGAGACCCCTTGTTGCCCCCTGACACCCCATCGTTGCCCACCTTGTATGGATGTCTACCTTGCTTGACCCCACTAATGGTTTTGGCCTAAGTTGTTCTGGAAGAGAAGGGAAGCGTGTACATGGTATATTTTGATGTACGAAAGTTTAACGTTTTAAAGAAAGTGAATCTCTGGACCATTTTCTTTATGTTTTCTCAATTTAGTGCTGTGCGTAGGCCTTACCCAGTCATCTTGGCCTGGGTTGCCCAAAAGCAGAACTTGTGACAGGGTTCACATGCAGTTTATTTTGATAAATGATCCCAGGGAAGAGGAGTGGGAGGCTGGAAAGAGTGAAACAAGGAAGGAGGGGAAGCCAAAACAAGGGAAGTGGAGGTTCAGTCCTGCTGGTTCTCTATAGGAACTGAGTGCAACGTGCCCCAAAATTGTCTCCCTGAGGCTTTTATCTCCCAAAGCCAGGTGTTGCCCTAGGGGGTGTTAAATCCCTTGCACTTTCAGGTTTGTGCAACACCAGAATGGCTGAGTGGGCTAATGCCAGGGCCCCCCAGGGCTGTGTCAGAGAAGCTGAGGAGAGAAAGAGAGAGCAAGGGCAAGAGAGTGAGAGAGAGAGATGGTGTAGCTGAGGTGAGGGGTTGGCACACCGCACCTAGTATAGTGGCTGCTACAGCTATAGCCAGAGCAAAAGTGGGCTGAGAGGATGTGAGAAGGGGCATAAAAGACGTCTGGCACACAATCCAAAGATAATATAAGCATTAATCTGCATTTTCTCTTAATATGGTTGATTTTTTATTTTAATGTTTAACCTATCTTGAATTTATTGTGAAGTATGGTGTGAGGTAGGGATAGAATTTAAATTTGTTCCCTGATGGGTTGATCAATATCCCAAACCATAATTTACTGGATATTCCATATTTTTCCACAACCATATGGAATTCTGTCTTAAAAGTATATTAAAATTTCAAATCTGCTGAGTCTGTTTCAGTGCTCTGTCTGCCAGTTTCTTTGCTGGTACCACACTGTTTTAATTATTGTAGGTTTAGCATTCATTTTAATATCTATGGTACAAATATCCCTTTAATGATGTTCTTTTTCAGAAATTTATAAATGACTGGCTTAGAGGAACTTCTAAATTATTGCATTTCAATTCCTTTTCACCATCCCCTGGGGGAAAAGCCCCCTACTTGTACATTCTTCAGCTAAGTAGCAAACCCTTGTTTCACAGATGGCCAGAAGACATTAAAGCAGGAGATATAAAGACACAGATGGTATATTTGCACTCATGGTGCTGCCTGCCTGTTAAATATACCTTCATAGCAGTCCTGTGACTTTAGGAATAGGTGGTCATTACATAGACCACAAGTACAGGCTTAAAAAGGTTTTGCCCAGGGTCACACAGTAAGTATCAGAACAGTACAACAATGCAGTTTTGTATTCAGAAGCGTCTCTAGAAAGAGCGTCAATCTAGGAATCAGGACTGAAGTCTGTGCTTCTGGGAAATCGTTGGTCCTGATATGTATGTTTAAATCGAAGCACGATTTTAACAGCCTCCAGAAAGGCCTTCATAGGAATAAGGGGTGTGAGATATTAGAACAAAAAATAATGGGGCATCTTCTGTGAGGGTCTTCAAATAGAGAATCTGCTTCTAAAGACCATGCCCCTGGGACTTCCCTGGTGGTCCAGTGGTAAAGAATCTGCCTTCCAATGCAGGGGACGCGGGTTCGATCCCTGGTTGGGGAAATAAGATCCCACATGTGGCGGGGCAACTAAGCCCACACGCCACAACTACTGAGCTTGTGCACCTCAACGAGAGAGCCTGCGTGCCGCAAACTACAGAGCCCATGCACTCTGGAACCTGCACGCCACAACTACAGAGACCAGGTGCCCTGGAGCCCATGCTCCCCAACGAAAGATCCCACATGCTGCAACTAAGACCCAATGCAGCCAAAATAAATAAATAAAATTAAAAAATAAATATTAAAAAAATAAAATAAAGACCATGTCCCAGACACAAGGAACCAGTCCTCCTCCCCATTCTTTTAGCCCCCCACCTCTGGCCGTGCTGATGGCTGATGCTTTGGTTGGCAGCCACCGCTGGCATCCACAGTGCTGTCCACCACTGGTCTGCCTGGACCTCAGTGCTTGCAGTCTCTTTGGCCCATTTATATCCTCTCAGGCTTGTAGCTTGTTCTCCAGTATGGCCTGAGTTGGTCCTTCTGTACTGCCTATCCAAACCCTTCCCAGCCTGGGCCATCTCATCTCTGCAAAAGCACCTTGGGAACAAAGATATACAAATAGAAAAGAGATGATTTCCTTTGGTGAAGTTGTCCCTGCTCCCTAAGACACTGCTCTGGTTTTTTGTAAATTTCACTGTCCTAAAGAAACAGGATGCTACTTGTTTCTCGGTGGTGAGAAGAAAACATGACTGAATGCCTCCTTTGTGCCAGGCATTTGATGGGTCACCACATATAATCTTCCCAGCAATTCTATCTCCACTTTACAGATGAGCAGACTGAGGCCCCAGGGCTTATGGAACTTGTACTAAGTCATGTGGAACATTAACGGTGAAGCCAGGGCAAAAACCCAGGTCTGTCTGACTCCAAGTCCACAAATGTGGGTGTTGGCATCCTACTGTGTGCCAGGCACTGTGCTTTCGGTCCATAGCTACCTCTTTATTGCCAAAGATTTGAGCAGATCAGCTGAGGGCATTTTTTGCTAGTTCTCCATTTTTCTTTGAGCCATTCTCGTTTTAAGCACGTTGTGTGTAGACTTTCAGAGTCTGATATCTTGAGCTGGGCATGTTTGGAAAGTTGTAGAACAGTGGATGTACAAAGGTCATGTGCGATGGAGTCCTATCTGTTGGGCCAGTCGAACCTCCTGTATTTGCTGCTTTCATTATCCTTTGGCTCCGGAAAGGATGGTTTGGTTTTGCAAACGAAGACTGAGGACTTTTGCCAGCTTGCTAACTGCCTTGCCCTCATCAAATGTGTCAGACTCACAGAACATGGCTCCCCAGCTGTGGGCCCATGGTTGTGAGAGTGCCTGAATAGAAAACCACTCATTTCCCTTCGCAAGAGAGGCGCCCAAAGCAGATATTTCACTGTATTCCGATTTAGCCAAGGGAAGCCAGAACATGGATGCTGTTGCCAAGGAAACCACCTCC
Organism: Stenella coeruleoalba; assembly: GCF_951394435.1. Lineage (NCBI taxonomy): Eukaryota > Metazoa > Chordata > Mammalia > Artiodactyla > Delphinidae > Stenella > Stenella coeruleoalba. The sequence goes on along the minus strand of NC_137162.1, from coordinate 54,947,392 downwards.
TTCCTCCCCGTATGCTGTGCATACGTGTATCACTTCATCTCTCCCCTCTCCAAGGTAATATCATAGCCCCGTGCTTGGGGAAGGGTTTTTAAAAAGACATATAAAACCTCTTAGCATCGAGAAGATTCATTAAATGATCTCACTCCAGAGGAGCTTAAATTATTCTTTTTAGACCCTTTCATGCCGAGGATGGGGAAATGGCTGAGTCAATGCTATCTCTCATAGCCCAGCTTGGTGCCTTGGTGGAAACAGTTTTCAGAAATAAACAAATCAGGGTGCAGAAGCTTAGACAGGGAGAGTGTGTGTGTAATAATAACGAGGCTGTCATGTAGCTGTAATGTCACCGGCTAATCCCTCTGAGTAGATCTGCCGAGACCGCCTTGATCCGCAGGCCTCCTGGGCGCGAGGCTGCATTTCACAGGGCAGGCTTCAAAGTGCAGACAAGAGAGGGTCTCTGCTGCAAGGCCACCTGTCAAACCTGTGTTGGGAAGTGCGTAGGGATTTCTTGTGCCCAGTCTGTTCTCGGGCCCAAGCTGGGGACTGTTTCTGCCCTCACTCCAGCGTCTGGGCTCAGTCCGTCTTCCTCCACCTGACCACCCTCCTCATCCCCACCTGCCCCAATTCTGTGTGTTCAAATAGGTGCAAGTCGCCCCCATGCCTCACAAATGAAAAGGCAAACTGGGCTCTGTTCTTGCCAATCATCTGGGAGTTCCGTGTGTTGCCCTGATTTCACGCCGCCTTCTCTCAGCTCTTTCTGGCTCCTGGTACTCAGATCCCCTCCTGCCCATTGGATGAGTAGGTTCAGTTTGGCTTCCTTTGTTCAGTGAATGGCACTAGCCAAGGATATTGGCATATATTAGTGGTTCCCAATATGGGGCACCCTTTTCCCCCAGGAGACATCGTGGGAAGGCATTTTTAGTTGTTACGTCTGGGAGCAGATAACACTGGCAGGTAGTGGTTTGAGGCCAGGGATGCTGCTAAACATCCTACAGTGCACAGGACAGCCGCCTACAGCAAGAACTATCCAGCCCCAAATGTCAGTAGCGCTGAGGCTGAGAAACACCGGCTTGTACTTATTCTCTTTGCTCATTCATTTAATAAATATATATTCACTGAGTACCTACTGTGCACCGGGCTCTAAGCCAAGGACCTGGGGACATGAGTTAAACAAGATGGACGTACATCTGTTTACTTTCTCACTTAGAGCCAGCTGGGTGAAGTTAAACAAATAATTATACAACCAGATTATTTAAGTGCAGCTGGGATGCTGATAGCAGAACAGGCTTGGATCGCCTGCCCCAGTTCTGAGCCCGGCCTGGTGCCCCAGCCCATCCTGCCCTGGCTCCTGTGCGGTATGGACGTCCGTTTCATCCCCCCACGGCCACCCCACCAGCTGACCCCACGGCTTCTTTCCTGGACAAGCCACGGGCTTTTGTAGTTTAACTGCGTTGTTGCTGATCACTGCAGAACAGTTAGGGGACAAGGGAAAGAACAACTCTGAGATGTCACAAAAGTTCCAGGACTTGGTCATCTTCTGAAGCCCCAGTCCCTGACCTGCCTCTCCTGAGTGATGTCTAGGACGGCAAACAGAAGCCTCCTCCAACTTCACGCTCTGCTTTCTTTCTAGGTGGGACTTACCAGTCCCTACCTCTCATGCTTCCTCTCACCAGCCCCCTTCTCTGATAGGCTTATTTAGTACCATGCAGTCCTTTGGGGTTAGGAGCATGGACTTTGGAACCAGACGACCTGCGTTTGAATCCCACCTCCACCACTTACTAGCTCTGTGACCTTGGACAAGTTGCTTAGCCTCTCTGTGCCTCAGTTTATTTTTCTGTAAAATGGAGATAATAGTAATATATATCTTGTAAGGTTTTCAGGAGGGTTAAGTGAGCTAGTATATGTGGAGTCCTTGATTCACAGTAAATGCCATTTATGTTTTGCTATCATTATTACTATTTCCCCAGCATGTTGGCCTGATGATGCAAAAAAAGGCAGACGTTTCTGACTGGGCTGAGAGGCTTGTGTGTGTTGTCCACTGAACCCTCCAGTAGTGCTGAAGAAGTTGGAGCATATCAAGTCACCTGCTCAGAGTCCCACACCGGGAGGTGACAGCGCCAGGGCTGGTGGCCATGCTCTGTCTGCCTTTAAAGCGCATGCCATGTATCCTATGTATAGTTGCTCCTGGCCTGTTGGGGAAACTCCACAGTACAGTGTCCGGGAAATGCCAACACAGGCTCCCACCTGGGTGACCAACGTCAGCAGAGGGGCTTTGCCGGCCGGGAGGGACCTACACTGCTTCTGTCTGGGTGGGCTGGCGTGGGCCTGGGTCATCTGCTACAGGGTGGTGGGACTCCAGGTACCCTGGGGGCTGCCAGCTGCCCCTGTGCCCACGAGGCACCTCCTGGGAGGCTGGTGATGGTGTGGGGGTCACAGCCCTGCGCAGACAGTTCTTTCTGCTCTGCCTTTTCCTCCCCTACCCACCTGCTAATCTCGTTTCGACACACAAGCCTCCCCCTGCACTCCCCGCTCCCCTCCTCAATCCCTTCCCTGCGTTTGTACTTTATGATGCGGGACTTTGGTGAGGAAACTCATTAGAGTCATTATTCTGTGTGTAGAAATGTGTCTTTCATCCCATTCATATTTCATGTTCCTCCCACTTGATCTTTTGACGCTCTTTGATTCCTGATATTACACGGCACACACACACAGCTCTTGTTGGGGTTCGTTCTTTCTGTGGAGTTGTCATTATTGCTCTCTGTGTGAGGACTGCTCCTTGTTATGTATTTATTAATTTCTTAAAAAGATTTTGGGATTGACACTGTCTGATGCTCTTGACTTTGATTGCAGGGTAGGTAGCATTGTGATAGGAGGAGATGTGAGGACAGAGGACGTCTAGAGTCTTGTCCCCATGTTCCCTTTCCTTTCTAGAGGCCAGGCGTCCATCTGTGAAATGGGCAGATCCACGCCCCATCGCCTAGTCCAACCCCTGCATGTGGCATCAAGTGGGCTTTTTTGGGTATTAGCATATGGTTTAAACGCCGTCTAACTTATGGTAAAAGGAATATTTGGGAGGAGTCAGGGCCACCCACAGACCCACAGAAAAGGCTGAAGAATCAGCCCTGATGGGGCAGAGCAGGGCAGCTCTGGGGACCTGGGAGCAGGGTCCCAGCCTGTCTCTTTAGGCTCCATGGGTGGGTGGAAGGAGATCTAAAGGCTGTCAGTGGTTCTCCTCTCAGCTCAAGGTTCAAATTGCAGGGAGAGAGCGTGGGATTGGCTCAGCTTGGGTCACATGCCCAAGGAGAAAGTAGGGTGTTTTGACTGACAGTTGTATTAAGATTTCATCCAGTCAGGGCAAGGGGTTCCCCAAAGTAAGAGGTTGTTTGCAGAAGGAGGTAATGGATTCTGAGTATGTAGAACAACAGATGCCCATTACACAGTCCAAACAGTGGAGGTGGCATGACCACGAGACAAAGAGAGGAAGAAGCAGGCCTTTCTGTCTCTAAATCTGTGACCAAGAGACATATTTCTGGAGCTCAGAGATTGCCTTCTAATTCAGGGGCTGGCAGACTTTCCCCAGAAAGGGCTAGACAGTGACTATTTTTGGCTTTCTGGGCCATATGGTTTCTGCCACAAGGACTCAACTCTGCCAAGACCTGAAAGCAGCCATAGGCAAGATGTGAATGAATGATTCTGGCCATGTTTCAATAAAGTTTTATTTATAAGAACAAGCAGCATGTCCTGGACTGGGCCCTCAGATCAAAGTTGTTCTAGTAGGTTGCTCTCATTTCATGGAGGAGAAGCTCCCTCTCAGCTTTAGCAACCCTTGTATTTCTGACTGTGGTTCTCCAACTCAGCTCTGCTTCAGGATACCCCAAGGAGCCTGTCGAGAACACAGATGCCTGGGACCCCCTCAGACTTCCAAATCAGAATCTTCGAGATAGGCCCGGGGTCTGCATTTTTTAACATGTGCCCTAGGTGATTCTGACCTATGTGTGCAGTGTTGTGAACTGGTATAAGATGCAGTCGAGGAGACAAGATCATCTTCCATGAACCACAGGAGCAGTAGATGAGATAGGGTGGGCTTAGTAGCTGAGAGGAGGGAGGCTCCCGAGAGCTGGGGGAGAGTGTGTGCAGGGCAGGCTTCGTGGAGGAGGGCCCTCGCTGGCCCCGAGGGAAGTCTGAGCTGTCACAGCACTAACCTGGCTTTTTCTAGCTGTCAGTCTCTTTCCCCATCCTGTACTCTGCTATTAATTAGCCAGGAAGGAAGTTTATTAAAAGTCAGGGGCTAAACCTGAGACATGTGGTTCCCTCCTCCGCAGCAGTGGGGTCTATGAACAGTTTTCTGTTTTCCTCATTCTGAAAGGGCCACAGCCGTAGCCCAGCCTCACTTCTCTGTCTTCCTCCAAGGCTCCTCTTTCCCTTCCATTTGTGTCCTGCTCCCTACAGACCTGCTTTTTCACAACCCCCTTTCTCCTTTGCCCCAGACCACTCACCTGCGGCTCTTCCTGATCGTGACCATGTCTGGCAAACTCAGCTCCTTCTTGCTGTAATTGTTAATAGGACCAAGAGCCCTGGGAGTGGCTCTCTCCCATCTTTCTCCTCTTTCCATGTTTTCTTCTCCCCCAAACACCAACCCCGAAAACCTTTGGGGTCTCTTCTGTTGGCGGGGAGGGTGCACTCTGTAGGTGCTAGCAAAGCAGCTTCAGCCACAAGGAGGAGAATGGGCTGTTGCTCCTGGGGTGTGGCCTGGACCCAGAAGGCCTCTGGTCCTCACTGCCTCCCCTTGGTCCAGACAGGGAGCTCTGCTCATTACAATAGTAGGCATCTATTGTCTGCTAGCAATAGAACACTCTTTTCCTTGGAAATCTACTCCATCCCCACTGAGTCCATGTGCATGGATGTGATAACTCCAGAGTGTGCATGTGACCTAGGCCTGGCAAATCAGTGCATCAGGTTCTCCCTGGCACTGTAATTGGTCCAGGGCAAAGTTAGTCCAATGTTGGCATTCTTGTGGAGTTGTGGAGAGGAGAGCTCGCTCTTTCTGGATCTGGGGCTGTGATGCTGTCAACCTGGAGCTTTTGGAATCTCACATGTAGAGAGAGTGTGCCTGAGAGTGAACACAGCTCAGAGGAAAACAAAGCCTAGAGACAGACCAGAGAGAGAACCAAAGAGCAGGAGAGCAAACAGAGGTCCAGAGGGTGTGGTCTGACCTTCTGGATCCAGCCGGACCTGAAGTCAGAACACTGTTTGTAGACTTTTCTGCTATCTGAGTCTCACGTTCTCTTTTTGGATTAAGCTGATTTATGCTGAAACTCAGTCTTGATTGATAGTTTACTGGATACTGGCAGGGTGGGTCCCTCAACAGGGAGGTCTGAGCTGCAGGCAGACTACCTAGTCAGCTGTGAGCTCCTTATGGTCCTGGAAGAACAGCCCAGATGAATGCTCACCAGAACGGGTACAAAACAGGTAATTATAACAGGGTTCATCATAAGCCTGTTACACTCTGAAAGCTTTGTCAGAACGGGCACACGTCCATTCCTGTCCCCATCCACGCCCCTCTTGCAGCACCTAGCAAGGTCCTCAGGAAATGTGTTGATTGTCCGGCTGACCCAGGGGCAGCACAGCCCTCCTCACTACCACCCAGTCACCTGAACACCCTTCTCCCACCCGTCTCCTTAGTATCACTCCACCCACCCAGTCTCCAAGCTAGAAGCCTGGCCTCCTTGCTCTCCTCAGTATGGCTCCAGCCTCTCCCCACTTGGCTGTCTCCACTGTCACTGAGCTCAACCTTTCCCAGGAGGAAGCCATGTGGCCTTGATGTGGCCGGCAGCATTTGACACCTACCTCGGGTGGCCTCAGTTCCCTTACCTGTGAAGGGGGATGAGGCAGTACTCTAAACATGTGAAGTGTTCCCAAGAATTTGAATGCGGGGGGATACAATGGCCCTCTGACCACTCAACCAAGACATTAACCCATAAAATGGAGCAAAGCAAAGACACAGATTCCCTTTCAAGAGGCAGTGGGCCAGGAAAGCTTGGAAATTACTGACTGCATGTGTGTGAAGGTGGTGCTTCCAGAAAGGAGCCTTATCAGCCCATAGGAACAGAGGAAATAGGGTGTCCCCGGGGCACATGTTGGAGGGCCCGGGATGGCTGCACTGGGCCTCTGTCATGAAGAAGGCCTTATCAGAGCCTGGTGCCCCTGGCTCCCCTCTGTTGCCAGTCCTTGGGGAGAGAATGTGCTGGTCAGACAGCAGAGCCATCTGCAAATGAATGCACTGGCGCTTGGGTTTTGGTCCTCATCCTTGGGAGCTGTGAGTCAGCATCCTGGAGTCTGTCGAGGTTGGGTGCTGATGACTCTGCGTTTCTGGTTTGCAGGTCTGGGTCAGGCCCTGGCCCAGGGTTCTCAAGGTTGGGAGGTTATCAGTGTAACCGGTGGGCTCCACACCAGAGATTCTGATAGATGAGTTTGGGGTGGGGCAGGCCTTTCCATTAAACAGCTCCTCGGGAGGCTCTAAGCATAAGGAAGGGGAGACCGGCTGCCAGACTCGGTGACCACACTGCTCCAGGCCACTGGAACCCACCGGAATGTCCAGCCTCCATGGAACCCCTACACTGGTGCTGCTGGTTGGCTTCTGGGTTCACTTGAGGGATTTCCACAGAGCCATCTTAATTCGCCCAAGGTCCTGTGCAGGCTTTGCTGAAGTTAACCACGCAGTACCAGGCGCTCGAGAAGGAAAAAATGAGCTCTCTATTTGGAAGCTGTGAGCAGAGCGGGAAAGGATGTGCCAGAAGCTGCCTCTCCTCGAATCTTCCACCTCTGGACCCGTAGTTGGGTGTTGTACCATCTGGGCGTTTCTCCCCACAACGGGCGTGACTTACGGTAGATGCCATTGCCATGATCCTCTGTGCATCAGGATTTGGCTGGGATGACCCCTGTTTGCAGTGACTTGGCTTTCTGGAACTGCGGAGGTTGTGAGTTGTCTCTCTGAAGCATTTCTGAGTGACTAGGGCTGAGTACAGAAGAAGCACCCCTACTCCTGTGCTCCGGAGCGGCGAGTCCTCCTCTGGCCCCTCTCCTAAGACTGCTGGATCCGGGGTGGTGTCACTCATCTGGGCCCTCCTAGGAGCTAACCGGAGAAGCAAAAGTCCATTCACTATGGGCTCTATTACTTTATGTGACTTAGAAGCTCACAAGTATGGTGATTGTAGAAAGTAGAACATTTCTCTGGCTAGGCTCTATTGATCTGGACAAAATCATCTCAACTGCGTAATACATTTTGAGCCGAAGTATGCTCACTATCAGAACCGTGGACATCATTTGTATTGCCTCACTTCTATTGCTTTTTTCCCTCCACAAATCTCTGCTATCACCTCCACCTCACTCTCTCTTTGCAGTTAATCCCATGTCCTGCTTTGCAGAGAAAATAGAAGATGTCAGCTGGCAGTGGCAATTAAATTTTCAGACATCGTCCACCATCCTGTCTTTGTTCTGCAGACCTTTTTCAACCAAGGCTAATGCCACCACTTTCTGCTGTCTTAAGGGCCCTCGTTGCTCTGTCTTCATGCTCTCCCTTTACTGAACTATTCCATCAGCATTTAGGTATGTTTGTCTTCTCCATATCCACAAGGGGTTCCTCTGCGTCATCCACCCCTCCCCGCTCTCAGCTCTGTCTTCTCCTCCTGGTCTCCATTCGCAGCCAAGCTTACTGAGAGAATAGCCTACACTCCACACATTTTGATTTTGTGCTTTTCATGCGGGCTCAGGAATCTGCATTTTACAAACCCTCCTGGCCATCTGATGCATGTGGTCTTTGGACTACATTTTGCAATCATTGGTGGTCCTTGGCTTGAGCCTGTTCACTCTTCACCATTTGCATTTCTTTTGAAATCTCATCTGGCTCAAGGCATCGGCTACCACCTGGGGTCCACTTTTCTGTCTCCAGCCCAGTCATTGCTCTTGAGTTTCAGAACCACATTATCCAACTACCTCTGTGAGGATTTTCCAAAGATACTTGAAACGTTCAAAGCAGGACCTCTCATCTTCTCCAAGCCTGCCTGTCCCCACGCTCCCCATCTCTGTCCCTGGCACCGTTAGCCACCCAGTTACCCAAGTGAGAAACCTCAGCTCCCCTTTCCTCACGGCCCCTTGCCAAAGACCCAATCGATTTCCAAGTCCCGTACACTAATTCCTAAATAGGTCTTAAATTCACCAGTTGCTCTTCATTCCCATTGCCACTGGCCTGTCCAGGGCCCTGTGATTTTTCTCCTGGTTGAGCTCTTATCTGGGCTCTCTGCCCCCAAGCTTGCTTCCTCCTATGCGGTTTCTGCAGTGACCGAGGGACCTTTCCAGAGTTTGAGTCTGACCTTGTCATTCCCCTACATTCAGGCCTTAAGTAGCGTCTTGCTGCCTCTGTTTGGACAACAGGCCACTTTAGCCTGGCATAGAAAGCCTTTCATGGCTTCTGTCCCGTCCCCAGGTGTTCATTCATTGGCAAGATCCAGTAGTCACTTCTCAAGCCTGGCTCAGTCCTGGGGCTGGGCAGAAAATTCAAAAGATCATGGCCAAGTTTAACAAGTTTCTGTCCTTGAGACAAAATACAATGGGTCAGACTGAAGAATCAGCTTCCTAAGAATCAGAGTTCTTACCCAGTGTTAAGCTCTACTAATAACTGCAAGGATACAAATAATTGTGAGGCACAGGTAAAGCAAGAGGTGTAGGACCGCCAGCACTGCTCCCCAGGACCTTTTTTTTTTTTTTTTTTTTTTGCCACATTCGGAAGTGCCCTGGCTCAGATTTATCAAAAGGGGTCTATCTGTGATACACGTGAGGTATCCCTTACTAAAGAGGGAGCTATCTGAGTCCCGCAGTATCTCCATTTTATTCTCTGATAGTTGCATAGTTCGCACGTTTCCCAGGAGCCGTACCCCATAAATCCATAAGGTCCAGGTTTGTTTACCATAGCAGTGCTAGACAGATAGGGTACATCTTGCTAAAAGCATTCCATAGATAAAAACTCTTCTGCTAGCCAATATCATTAGTGTGTTTGCCAGGGGCTGTGTCATTAGTGATTATGAGGGCGTATGACCGGGTCATCTTTTTTTCTTCCCCAGTCAAGGTTGAGATTGGCCTGCTGCTAACTCTTTCCTCCCCAGTACTGCTCTGCCTACCTCACACATGTGTGTGTTCCCAGGGCTCTGTCCTTGACTTCCTTCCATGACACACGGGCCATGGAAGACCTCCTCCATTCCTGTGGCTTCGTTTCTCTAAACAGAGGCTCCCAAATCCATATCTCACACCCTTGACCTTCAGACCCACACATTCCACTGCCCGCCAGACACCAGCACCTTGATGCCCTCCAGGTCCTCAGACTGCATGCCATCGCTGACCCCTTGTTGCCTCTCCAGATCCATTGCTCCTCCTCTGGCCCCCCTCTCAGGGCAAATGCACCCACACCCACCTGGTTGCCCCCAAACCTTGAATCATCCTGGTCTTCCTACTTGCTAGCCTTTGACTTAGGGTAAGTCAGAGAGGATACTCTCCCTGAGCCTCGGTTTCCACAGGTGTAAAATGGGAATAATAGCAGTATCTGCTTCACAGAGCTGTCGTGGGATGAGATGAGACGGTGATGATTAGGTGATGAGGGCTTATCACAGTGGCCGGCACAGTATGTGCTCAGAAACTATCAGCAAGCATCTCCGACTCCTCTGTTCTGCCGTTCCCCAAGGCTGCTCAAGACCACACGCTATAGGTTCTACCTTCTCAGGGCCCCTTCTCTGTGTTCACCATCCTCTCCTCCGTGCTCCCGTCTCTGCCTCCACCTGTGACAACACCTTGGACCTGATCTGGCCCACTCTGTGTGGCCCCGCTAATCTCTGCTCTCCTCCACCACCGGAGAAGTGCCCCTCAATTACACATCTGATTCTGCCCCTGCCTTGGAAGACTCTACGCTGCTCTTGGGATAAATTCCAAACTCCTTAGAGTGGCTTAGGAGGCTGGATATCTTATCTGGCTGCCACCTGTCCCCCGTGACTCCCCACCTCCAATGCTAACCACCGGCCACACCAAACTTTCAGCTCCTCTGACCGTCAGGATCTGGCCGATGCCCTCCCCTCTGCTTGGAAGACTCTTCTCCCTTCTCCCACCTCCACCTGAGGCACCCTCCTTCTGTCTCCTGCACACTTGCAGTGCTCTGCCTTTCCCTCATCAGAGCACTTTATGGCTGTGTGGTCACTGCCAGGTCCCATGCTGGGGCCCCTCGTGGGGCTGTGAGCATCAGGGGGCAGGGGCCATTTCTGGCTTGGGTAGTGTATCCAACAGTGAGAATAGCGCCCAGCCGAGTAGGTTCCCGATATTAACTGAGTGGACGTGTTAACTGGGGGGTGGGTGAGGGGTGAGCAGGAGGGAGGAGCCCCTGAGTCAGGGGTTTCTGGTTTGGATGGAGTTGAGATGGGCGATATTAAGGGAAGTCAGATTACAGTGGAATTTTTGTATTAATGCGCTATTGGGACCAGGAGGGCCCAGGTGAGTTTGGCAGTGGGCACTGGAGATCAGGGCCCTGGAAACAGACCTAAGCCTCCCTGCCCCTCCTCTGCTGCCTTCCACAGTCTGTGCAGGGTTGGGGCACAGCACCAGCTCTGCCTCTGGGGGTGGCGGTGGAGTGGTACGTTTTCATGAGGTTTCTTCCCTCCAATGTTGCCTTGCACCTAGATCTGCTAATTCTGCGGCAGACTAGTGCTGGAACCCATGAGGCCGGTCCATTTCGCTCCTGTTTCATGTGGCTCGTCTCCAAGGGCCTCTGGGGGGGGGGGGGGGGGGTTAGTTTTGGCTAGGGGTGGGGGTATTATTCCTAGTTGTCTGCAGGAAGCACTCACCATCACCCAGTATCTCCCACTGAGGTGGCTTCAGTCCCCATGAGGGAGAGGTGGCAGCGAAAAGTCACCCCTTCCTGCCCCACATCCGACCTCTGCCGCCATGCCCCAATAAAGTACGACTTCTGACGGGGATGACAGTTTGGCGGGCTCTGGACTGAAGGGTGTCGGGAAGAAGGGTGTAGGAGTGGGGGAGCCGTGTTTCCTCGATCTGCACGTGGCATGTGGATGCCCTTTGTGGGGGGCGGTCCCCTGTCACTCCTCCCTCCTCTCCTCCTTCCCCTGCGTTTTGCAGATTTTGCTGTCTCTTCCATCCCCGGACTGTGCTGGCTTCCTCTCTGCCCATTTTCTGGTGGCTCTGCAGAGGCAGGGCTGAGCCCTGCTCTGAGGAGTGGTGAGGGGAAGAGGAGCGTGGGAAGGAGCGGGGAGGCTCTCACCCCAGGCTGGGGCTGGTTTCCTCTGAACCAGCAGCAATCAAACACGCCTCACCACTGTGAGAATTAATTCCCTTCTCAAGCTTCCCTTCAGATAGGTGAGAAATGTGTGTGCCTCCCATTAACATGAGCGTGACCCCGTATCTTGTGAAATGACAGCCCTGGCCTGATTATGCTCAGGGAGCATCCCCGCCTGCCTGCCCTGGGCTGCGTGACAAAAGCTCCCTCGTATTAACTGACAAATGAACATTGCGCATCCATGCCTTCCGTGTGATCCGCAGACAATGCCTGCTTCCTTCCAGCCACAGGACAAGGTCAGGAAGACAGTCCAGTTTCCCTCACCGTGTACCCAGCAGCACTGGAAGTGAGAGGGGGACGCTGTTCACAGACGTGGCTGGAGGGGTGTGAGGCTGGGAGCAGGGTGGCCTGGTCAGGTCTGTCTGCTGGCTGTGTATTTGGGATTGAGTCCCCTCCCTTCTGTGAGAGCAAACGGCTGGCCCATTAGACCTGGAAGGGCTTTTGAGTCTGATACTTGCTGATGCCAGGCTCTCACTGAGTATAGCCTTAGAACCTCATAAAAACGAGGCTCCCATTTTCAATGTTGGAGGAAGAGTTTAGAAAGTTCTCTAGGAGACAGAGTTAAGAAGCCAGCTCGGCGGTTGGAAAAAGGCCCTCCCTCAAGATATGATGCTGCTCAAGGCACCAGAAGAGCTTCTCTTCCTGGAGACTCAAAGCCCAGCGTGGCCTGTGTGTCTAGGGGGAGGCAGAGGAGGGTGTTGGGACTGGGGAGGGGACAGGGCAGATGTTCCTTTGTTCAGACACTCGTTCACCCATCAGATATTTGTTGAGTGCTTCCTGGGATCAGGGAGCATGGCAGAGTGGAAGAAGGTCTGCAGTCAGTCGGAGCTCCGTTTGCCCTCAGCTCAGCCTCTTACTCAAGTGTGACATGGACAAATGGCTGCTGGCCGCTGGGCTGTGGCCGTGTACTTGCCTGTCCTGTGCTGCCGGCGTGAGGATGAGCTGAGATGGTGTTCCTGGTGGGGTGTGGGCCTCCCTGCACGCTGTCCCCTTCTCCCTCCTCTGCATGCACTGTCCTAAGTGTGTGTGCACCCAGGGCGGGGCAGCCAGGCGCATGTTCACAAATAGCTTCGCTACAGAGGAGGGACCAGGGCACCGTAGTCTGGGGACTCAGAGGAACGAGAGGCGTGACCAGAGCAGTTTCATGGGATGGCGCTGAGTTGAGCCTGGAGCGGGCTGGCATTTGAAGGAAAAGGGAGGAAGGTCATTGCAGGGGCAGGGAACAGCCTGAGTAAAGGCACAGATGCACAGAGCTTGGGAGGGATGAGAAGGAGGAGAAAGAAGCCTGTACGGGGGGTGCGTGAGGGCGGGCATGCTGGGCAGGATGGTGCTTCTGTGCACGCTCTGGGGGAGGCCTGTTCGGACCACTGTGTCGTGAGAGCTGGGGGTGCCCTATCCTGGGGTCTCCACGTACAGAACAGCAGTCCTGGGGTGATACTTCCTTCTCCCTTACTGTCCAGGACTGGACACTGTTAACACAGGCCTCTGTTCCCTATTATCTTACTTCTTCTCAACTCTTGAGTATGGGGGAAACTGCCATTTGCTTGGTCTTGGAATAATCTGCCCTTTCTTCTTGCAAAATAAGAAGAAAGCCTTCCTGTTGCCTTCTCTGCCTTTTCGTTCTCCAGAGCACACCTCTCTGTCTTCCCCACGTTGACTAGTGCTTCGTTTTTGACCCCCCACACTACAGTCCCAGCTCTGTGGGGGCACGGAGTGGCTGTTTGCTTTGCTCCTGTGCCCCCAGCCCTTGGAGGACTGCTGTAACTGTTAGGCTTTCAGTGCATATTTGGAGAATCATTGAATGAGTGGCAGTTGGGTCGATGATTCTTGGATCGCTTGACATGGGGCACATTGAAGTGGCAAGATGCTGAGTGAATCAGCTGAGCCCAGATTCATCGCAGATCGTGTGACGCTCGTGGCTGAGTGGAGACTATTATAGGATGCTCCAAGCTTCCAAGGAGCCGATAGGTCCTGAAGTTACGCTAAGGGCTACACTGGCAGGCTGACTCCTCTCATCTCCCCCAGTGACCCTGGCTTGTCATGGGGTGCTAGTCGTTATGGTGATGGCATGGCTGAACTGAATGGCACAAAGGGAGAAGGGGTTTTTGACTAATCCACAGGCTTGGTTCAAATGAAATCCTTTGAAATAGCGTTGAAAAGGGGTATATCGTTTTCCCGCGGTGTTGGTAGGTATCATGACATCAGTAACATTTCCTAATCTTCAGTGAGCAGCCAGACTGGTTCCTGTCTTCTCTCTGTTACTCGGGTCCCCATGGGACCAGGGATAGTAAAGGAAGGAGGGTCCTGATAGAACATGTAGCGGAAATCAGTGGTTATGAATGGACATCCACTGCCCTAGCCCACTTCCTGCTCTTGCCATGCCTGTGGGCACTCTCAGGGGATTGCCTTGCCCATCTTTCCCCCAAATGCCAGACCTGGAGGTGGTGCAGCTGACGTGGACGGGACCAGGTACAGACCCCGTGGAGAAGCAGGACAGGGGCAGCAGGAGGGGCTGGCGTCGGGGTGGGGACAGCACAGGGGAACCTTCAGATCTGAGGTGACTCTTGAAGGTGATTCCAAAGACTCGAGATTTGGAACAGAATTTTTTTTTTTTTTTTTTTTTGCGGTACATGGGCCTCTCACTGCCGTGGCCTCTCCCGTTGCGGAGGCTCTGGATGCGCAGGCTCCGGACGCGCAGGCTCCGGACGCGCATGCTCAGCGGCCATGGCTCACGGGCCCAGCCGCTCCGCGGCATGTGGGATCTTCCCGGACCAGGGCACGAACCGGTGTCCCCTGCATCGGCAGGCGGACTCTCAACCACTGCGCCACCAGGGAAGCCCTGGAATAGTATTTTAAAGATTCCTAATTTGGTGAGCTTCCTAATTTGGTGGGGGGAGGAGAGAATTCCAGGCACAGAGAGCAGCAAATGTAAATAGGTCGTGTGTGTGTGTGTCTGTGTGTGTGTGTGTCTGTGTGTGTGTGTGTGTCTGTGTGTGTGTCTCTGTGTGTGTGTCTGTGTGTGTGAGTGTGTGTGTGTGTGTCTGTGTGTGTGTGTGTGTCTGTGTGTGTGTGTGTGTGTCTGTGTGTCTGTGAGAGAGAGAGAGAGAGAGAGGGAGGGAGGGAGGGAGGGAACCTACAGATAGTCTCCCGGAGGGTGATCTGAGGCAGAAGGGAAGGAGGTGGGAGAGGAGGGGTGAGGGAGCCAGGCTGTGAAGGCCTTGAATCCCCTGGACGTGGCGGGAAGTCATGCGTTGAGGTAAGGGAGTGACATGACCAGATGTATTTCAGAAAAGACAGTCCTGGCAGCATGTAAAGAATAGATTAGGGGTGAGGCTGGAGACAGGGACACTAGTTAGGAGGCCGATGGAGGAACCCAGCAGAGGGAATGGCAGGAGACTGACCAAGGCTGTGGCACTGAGGACAGGATGGAGGACAGGTAGACTGGCCAGGGCCTGGAGACTGACCAGAGTGCAAGGAGGAGCCCTAGGGAGAGAAGTGAGGCTCGGAGGCCCCCTCCCCCCGACCCTGCCCGTCTCCCTGCCACCCCAAGGGGTGTAGTCTGCTAGCTGGTGGACGTGCTAGCGCGTGGTGTCGTTCACCAGGATAGGGGTCCCTGGAGTAAGACATCATCCCCAGGCCAGGGAGGGGGATGCTTGCACCCCTGGGTGGATGTGAGGTGAAGTTACGTATCGTAGAGTACGTGTCCCCCTCCGGCCCTGACGCAGGCTCACTGGGAAAGGCTGGTTCCCGGCTCCTGCCCCTCCCTTTCCTTCTTCCTCCCGGGCATATTCTTTCAATCTCCTCCTTTCCCCTTTCTCAGACATCTTAGGATGAGCAGCTGGGGAAGAGGAGCCATGGAATAACATCCAATCAGGGAAAGGTTATTAACCCAGGATTATAATCATGGTGCCTTCCCATGTCTCTTATAGGGGAAGAAGGTGGACTCCATGGCTTAGCTGAAAGCCAGCTCGGTACTCCCCTCAAGCAGCCTGTGCATCACAGATTCCTGCCAGGCCCTCCGGAGCATGTACCCCACGCCCTGGCCCAAGGTCTCTTCCCTCAGCGCTTTCTCCGAAAAGGTAAGACCCATGTTGCCTGAGCCTGTGATGGGCAGCAAAGTGCACTCAACACTGAGTCCCTGGTTTCAGGGGCTGACAGTCAGCTGCTGAGTGGCTGCGTTTTATTTGCCTGCCTCACCTACACCATGACCTCTTCTGGGGAGCCCTGGGCTGTGGCTGTGCTCTCACCTCTGGTGTGGAGGGAGGAGCCCTGGCCCAGGTGACTTTCTCTGAGCACCTGTTCTGTGCAAGGCTCTGGGCTCATTGCTTGGGACGCGCCATGGATCAGACAGAGGCTTAGGGATCTCAGCCATTTCGTTGGCACGTAGCTCCCTGTAGCTTGGAGGAGGGTGCCACTGACCTTGGCTGCGTGTGGCTGTGTGAGTGGAGTGGAGAAGGTGAGAAAAGGCTTCTTGCTGATTTCTTGGTTGCTTCAACAGCCCCTGTTTGGCATTTCAGCTCTTCCATCACCTGTGGAATATTAAATTCCCTCTGTTTGAAATACCAGGAATGGTATTGTCTCTCTGACTGGATGCTGACTGATACAGGTGTTTGAGGAGGGTAGAGCACGGGTGGCCCTAGGGGAAGGAGTAGCCGATGAGACGGTATGGTATACAGACTAGTATCCCCCCAAAGGTGTCCACGTCCTAATCTCTGGAACCTATGACTATGTTACCTCACAGAGCAAAAGGGACTCTATTATCCAGGATTATTCAGGAAAGTATTTTGGAGTATTTCAGTGGGCCTCATGTAAACACAGGGTCTTTATAAGACAGGGGTAAAAGAAGAGGGTCGGAGAGGGAGATGTGGTGATGGAAGCAGAGGTTGGAGTGACTGGATTGCTGGCTTCGACTGGGTGGAAGAAGCCATTAACCAAGGAATGCAAGCAGCCTCTAGATGCTGAAAAAGGCAAGAGTACAGATTCTTCCGTAGAGCCTCCAGGAGGAATGTAGTCCCACCAACACTTTGACTTTAACGCGGTGAAAATCATTTCAGACTTCTGACCTCCAGAACAGCAAGATAGTAGATTTATGTTGTGTTAAGCCAGTAGGTATGTGGTACCTTGTTATAGCAGCAATAGGAAACTAATACAGAGGGCCAGAGTGCAAGATGCTGTAGATCACGCAAAGGAGTTTTTGGATCTTGTTCTCTAGGGCTGAAGGCTTATTGCTGCTCAGGAGCCCACGTGTGCTAAGTTTATGAGCTCTGAAGTCAGGCTGCCTGGGTTTGAACACCCGCTTTGCCAATGACCAGCCTTGTTAGGCAGGGCTTTAACTTCTCAAAGCTGCAGTACTTACATCTCCAAAGCAGTGGTGTAGTCGTTCTTGTCTCATAGACATGTAAGGATCAAATGAGATGATGCGTGTAGGCTGTTTGGCACAGCACAGGTCACAAAAGCAATTGTTACTCTCACTTGCTTTGCAACTTTGGACAAGATGGTGTCTCTCTTGGAGTGAGCCTTGATCCCTACATCTGCCGAGAGGAGGTAATAGTAGGCCCCCTAGCCTCCACACCCTGCAGGAGTAAGTGGATTTTGTGATATGATGAATTGGAGAGGGAGGTTACCTCTGTACACCCCTGCTGGCCTGGCTGGAGCTCTCTACCTTCCCATGGAGGGAGCAGGTGCCAGCTCGCCCTGCCGACCCAGTCCCTTCTGCCCCCAACTCTGCAGGCATTCCTGGATCCCTGTGCCCCTTAAGGGCTCTCCTGGTTTCTGCTCCCCTGCACTGTGCTCTAGGCGTAAGCTGTTTTAGTTACAAATGCCTTGAAATGCTACACCTTCCCTGGCCACCTGGACCGACCTCCCCAGGCCCAGCTGCCAGGTATTGATTTCTCCTTTAAATATTACTGCAGCCCAGGAGCCTGTATGGATTAATTGACGAGGCTAGGCTTGTACCTGCACACTTCATTAACAGCTGCTACTAATTAGCAGAGTAGTCATTAAGAGACCTGCTGGGGTTTTGAGGATAATAGTATTATTTTTTTCCCATGACTCTTAAGCACGCAATAAATTTTGGAGTGAAAGTCCATGATCCCAGGTTGGGATGGAAGTCATGGCATGGTGTGTGCTCACGGCTTGCCCCTAAGAACACAACAGAAACTAGAAAATCACCATAGTGGGACCAGAATCAGGAGGGCCTTAGAGTCGTCTGGTCTACCACATATGACTACTGTGCCTGGGAGAGGGGCCTCACTATCAAGGTCACACAGAGACAGGGAGGCAGAGCTGGGACAGGCAACCAGGGCTGCTGACTTTGCTCCAGGCCAGGGCTCTGTTTACTAACTGGGGACTCTGCTGCATGCATTTGGATAGCTTGATGGGGGAGATTGGACCATGCACATAGCCATGTCCCCTATTCCCCCTGCCCCAAGCCCGAGGCGCTTTCCCCAAGATGGTGCTGCATTTCCTTTCCCAATTCTGGGCCTCCTCACATTTTGTCCACATCACTCTACCTTCCATCTCCTTGCTCCTGGAACCCCTTTCTCTGTCTTTAGCAGGCTTATCTCCAAATGGGTAGGACTCAGCAGTTGGCCTGCAGTGGACCCTTTGGGTTATCCATGCTGATGGAAATACATAGTGAGTGGAATTAAGCCTGAAGTGTGTGCATTTGGACAACTTATTGACCCTCTTGGAATGTCATCCAGCAAGTGGGCTAATGTGTGTAGAGGGCCGAGCACAGGATGGGCATAGAGTGAGTGAGTGAGTCCTCAGTAGATGACGGCCATGTACCCTGGGCTCCTTAGGAAGGTGCACCTGTGGCCCAATCATTGTGCTTTTCTCAAGCTGACTTGAACCATTCACTGAGCAAACACTGAGATGTTTTACAGCAAAGGAATAGAGCCTTGACTTATTATTTCCTTCTTGTTTTAGAGATAATGTTAATAATAATTCCAATCACTCACCTTCCCTGTAAGCTCACTGTGTGTCAGGAGGTACTGTTCTAAGTGCTTTACATGGATTAATTTATTTTATCCTCTTGACAACCCTGTGAGGCAGGTGATTTAGTTATGTTTCCTATTTCGTAGAAGCGAAAATGAATGTACTAAACTTGCTCATGGTTGCCTGAGAAGGAGGTGGAGCTGAACCCGGCATCCTAGCCCCAAGTCCAAGCCCTTAGTCATGGAACTCTTCAGCCCCTTAGAGGGGTCGAGTTCCTGGCTTAGGGAACCCTCTGTCCCCCAATGCATGCTGCGTGGGTGGCAGCTGAGTTTATGTCACGTGTCTGTATCCTCCAGACCTCAGCTGGTTGATCCAAGGTGGGCACTTGAAGCAAAGGCTTCCCTACACTGTATGCTTTGGGTTTTATGACTCAAAAGCCTAAGATGGGCCAATTTGACTCCTAACTGGTGGAGGTGTCAGAAAGAGGCTGAGCCTGGGAGGGGGAAGAGCTGATGAGCTACACTTAGGACTGGGGGCCAATCATGGTCGCCAGCTGTGAGTGGCTGGAGGGAGTTGGCCAGCCAAGAAGGAGGGCAGAGAGGTGCGTGGATGCGACGAGAGAGACCCCTGCTCTTGGACGGGTGACTCACAGTGCTGGTTTCCATGGAGCTTGTTGCTCCTGGCCTTCTGTTTTGGGATCCTGGTGAGGACCTGCTTTATACTGAACTAGTCTCTCTCCCTGAGTCTCTCTTATTGAGCTAGTGCCCCTCTTTTCCTCATAAACAGGAGAACTCTAAGATGAAGAATTCTTTTATCGGGTTTACAGGGTACTGATGATTCGAGGAGGGGTGCAACCGCATCTATGGTGTGCATCTCCTCCTGCACAAGGACAATATCCTAAAATGACATGACTGGGACTTTAAAGTAAAGGTCTCTGGAGACAGTGCTCAGCTGGAGATAAACATCTGTACTGGTCAGGGTGAGGACGGGCTGCTCTATCATGATAATGCAGTGGCATAAGGAGGATTGAAGTTCCTTCCTTTCTCACCTTACAGTGTAAGGTGAACGGCCCAGGTTGGCAGGGCAGCTCTGACCCAGTCATTCAGGGACTGGGGTTCTCCGACCCACTGCCCCACCCTCCCTGAGAGCCTTCTTGTGGTCTCGGTGGCAGGGGCTGCCATGCCTGGCTCTAGCCGGAGGTGGAAGAGAGCATGGAGGGGGCACCCCGATATCTTACATCACTTCCATTCCACTTCCACTGGTGACAGCTTAGCACATGGGCCCACCCAGCTGCAAGGGAGGCTGGAAAAGGGAATCCTGACCTGGGGTCAGCAAATGTTTTCTGTAGAGGGCCAGATAGGAAATATTTTCAGCTTTGAGAGCCATATTCTCTGTGTTGCAAGTACCTGACTCTGCCCTTGTATCTTGAAAGCAGCCGTTGGCAATATGCAAATGGATGGGCATGGCTATATCCCAATAAAACTTTATTCATGGACAGTAAAATTTGAATTTCATATAATGTTCATGTGTCATGAATATATTTTCTTTTTTCAACCGTTTAGAAATGTAAAAACCATTTTTAGCTCATGGGCCATTCAAACATAGGCAGTGGTCTGATCTGGCCCGAGGGGCATAGTGTGCAGACTCACCTGGTCTGGATGGTGACCTGGCCGTGTTTCTGTCAGGGGAGATTGAATTTTGGTGGAGAGTGAGTGATCCCCACTACAATATCCACTCCAGGCTTTGCTAAGAGAGGGGCATTTTAGCAGAAGCAAGGTGTCCTCTGCCCCCTTCTCTGTACGAAGAGAGGAGTAGAGTTTGCTGGGTGGAAACAGCCATGCCGCTCTCCCCAAACTTGCCAGGAGCCAGGAGCAGAAGCAGCCATGCACTGAGAGGTTCCTGATGTCAGAGGCTGTGGAGAGGGTTACAGTGTCACCTAAGGAGCTGGCGGCTGGCCTCCCCCAGTGCTGGAGGCCAGCTGGGATGAGGACACCAGTGGCCAGAGTTACACAGGATGCTGCAGGTAGTATCCAGTTCCCCACCAAGGGGCAGCCAGTCACTCACAAGCAGGGCACTCCCATTCTTGCTGCTGGGGCTCGTGGAAGCTATGCAGGAGGTGGCTTTGAACTGGACAGTGATACTCTTTAATCATTAGAAAGTGACTGCTACAGATATTAAATGGGACCAGGAAAATCATCAGCAAGGATGAAGATACTATTATTTGGCAAGTTTGTTTTCTTCCATCCCTCCCTCCCCTCCCTCAACTACCAGCTTGTGGGGTTGGGGCTTGCAGAGCAAAGCTGATAGCAGCTACTGAGAATCATTAGAATCATTCCGTGTTTGTACATCACTGAGTTCGTACCGTCAATCAAAATAGCTACATATATTTTTGACATCAACTGCCAATTATTCTTTCTGTGCTGCAGAAAAATCAGAACCAAAGAGAGAAACATTCACCCAAGGGTGTTAGATGTGGACTCATACCAGCCCGGGTTTGAGTCCTGGTTCTATCAGATCCCATGTGACCTCCACTAGCCCTGTAACCCCTCTGGACCTCAGCCCCCTCATCTTTAAATGGAGGAGAATAACACCTGTTGTGCAGGTGTGTTGGAAGAAACCCATTTCTAATGCAAAGGGTGCATTTGTTCAAATGAAAACGATGATTTTTTTCTTCTCTCTCTGGGCCTCAGGTTCCTCATTTATAAAATGCATGGGTGGACTGTGGTCCATTCTTGTCCTGACAATCAGTAATTATGTTGCCAGTGGACTTATGAGAAGGAGAAAGCTGTCCTTCAGAGGTGCTTCCTCCTGGTGGGAGGTTTTGAAGCTGAAGGAAGCAGCAGCTTGATCAGGAAACTCCTACTTTCAGACCCTCCCTATCCTTCCTGGCACAGCTCAAGCCTGCCTCCTCCAGGAAGCCCTCCTGGATTCCTCCAGGCACAGGCCATCTCACCCTTTCTGAAAGACCCAAGTATTTGACCTTGACTTCCACCCCATTCTTTTTCCCCTACTTGCTGATTTGATGGTCGCAGACTCCCTATAACCACTTCTGTAACCCTGACCCTAACCCTAACCCTAACCCTGAAACCCTAACCCTACCACTGAGGTCTATGAATGGGTCCAGTGTGGAATTGTGAGCTGGAGGTGCTCTGTTGTGGGGCCAGCCTGGCAGGACTCAGGTATCTCACATTCCTACCAGGCAAAGGGGAGCTAAAGCACCCAAATCCCCCAGCCAGGAGACCCTGTTGGTAGCCACATCCTCTTGGGGCCTGGGGCAATATGGAGAGGACAGAAACCAGCTGGCTCACAGACCATGCAGACAATCTATAGGCCTCATGACCCCCACTGGCTTCATGGAAGCAGGCGATGCAGCATCTCAGGTGGAGGTCCGCCCCTTCCTTCTATCACACTACCAATACCCATCCTGGGAGAGTGACCTTATCTGGGGACATGTGAGGATGCAAACTGGCCAGTGAGATGTATGTTGAAGATGCTGTTCCTTGTTGGTCTCATTGAACATCTAAACTTCTAGTAAGAATATAGCACACTGTGTTCTGTGACATCATTCGATTCATCTATTAATTCATTCAGCAATATGGTCGGTCCACCAGGTGCTGGGAAAACAGGGGCCAACAAGGCAGAAATAGTCCCTGAGATTGTGGAGTTTACAGACTGGGGGGAATCTACACAATTCAGCAAACAATTGCAGAAGTATTTGATGAGATTGCAGCCTGGGCTATGGAGTTGAAGGTGGCCAGACCATGGTAAGGTGGGGTGATGCAGGGCAGAGCACCTGGAATGTTCCAGGCTGAGGGACCACGGGTGTGAAAGAAGACGGATGAGAGGAGCAACATTAGTCTGGGAGCTGAAGGGAGACCCCTGTGTCTGGACAGCAAAGCATGGAGGGAGCAGGGGACAACGTAGTGCTACAGGGGGTAGGGGGACACTAGACTCCAGGAGCCCTTGATGAGCATCGTAACAGTGTTTGGACTTTAGTCTGAGGGCATGGGAAGCTCTGGAAGCTTTCTGGACAGTGGTACATGTGATGGGCTTTCATTTTAGAAGGATTCCTCTGGC
This sequence comes from Stenella coeruleoalba, assembly GCF_951394435.1. Taxonomy (NCBI): domain Eukaryota; kingdom Metazoa; phylum Chordata; class Mammalia; order Artiodactyla; family Delphinidae; genus Stenella; species Stenella coeruleoalba. Next base: position 54,924,993 of record NC_137162.1, on the reverse strand, counting down.
TGTTGGGTGCAGGGTGCACTGATAAGAGGAGGATCGGGGAGAGGGGGGCAGTTGTAGTCACCTAGGTAAGGTGTGTGGGTGGCTAGGATAGGTAGAATGGAATGCAGTGGAAGAAGAGGAAGATGTGCTCAAGAGCTTTAAGGAGGAAGAGCCAACAGGACTGGGATATGGGGGAGAGGGAGTAACAAGACGATTCCTAAGTCTCTGTTTTGAGCAATTGGATGGATGGTGGCGTCTTTAACTGAGATTGGGACACAAAGGTTAAAGCTGACTTTAGGAGGATGGATGTGTTATGAGATATCTGAGAGACACCCAAGTGGATCTGGGATTTAGGAATGAGTTCTGGGGCATCCATAAAAATAGGAAGTCATTGGCATGGAGACGGCCACTGACTCCCCTGGAGGGGTCAGATCCCTCCACAGGAGAGTGTAAAGGCCTGGAATGAGGCCTGGGAAATGGTTATCAACGCTCCATGGCCTCTGTCTATAGAGGAGACCAGTCCTCATTTATATAGTAATTTCACAGCTCCTTTGGTCAACCAGGGGGAAAGCAAAGACAGAACTGAGAGAGCAGTAGCAGGTGTAGATGGGCGAGGGCGGTCCTGGTGCCTCTTCCTTCTCCCCCTCGGCCTCAGGGCCTTTGCAACTGCTGAACTGATCCCTGGACCACCTTTGCCCCACCGTTGGCCTGGCTGGCTCCTGATTCTTCAGGTCTACTTCAAATGACACCTCCTCAGAGAGGCCTTCCCCCACCACCCCGCCCCAAACTGCGCTCCCCCAGGAGTCCCACCATGGCACTGGGCTCCATTTCCTTCACCCGCTGGCACTCTCTGAAATCCTTTCTGCATCCCTGTGTGCATCTTCTTCCCGTTTCTCCTGACCAGAACCTAGGACCCCCGCGGGCAGGGACCTAGCCCTTGTGCTGCGGATGGCTGCTTCCCCAGCATTCTCCTCCGCGCCCCCGTCCCCTCTCTCCTGCTGGATCCCCAGGAGCAAATCCTGTGGGCTCCAGCTTTGACGTCTCCCTGGGGATCGGTCTGTTTCCTACCTCAGCCACCTCCCTCTGAACTCAGTGCATCAGCATGTCTTGCTTGCGTGATCTTTTTTTTCGGGAAAATAGTTATTTTTCATGAAAATGTAATTTATGAGGTAGTAGTTTTTTGTGATACATTGGTGTGTTCTCCTCTTTTTACTGAAGTATAGTTGATGTACTATATTATGTAAGTTACAGGTGTACAATATAGTGTGATTCACAATTTTTAAAGGTTATGCTCCATTTATAGTTATTATAAAGTATTGGCTATATTCCTTGCGCTGTACAATATACCCTTGTAGCTTATTTTATACATAGTAGTCTGTACCTCTTACTCCCCTGCCCCTATATTGCCCCTCCCTGCTTCCCTCTCCCCACTGGTAACCACTAGTTGTTCTCTGGATCTGTGAGTCTGCTGCTTTTTCGTTATATTCACTAGTTTGTTGCATTTTTTAGATTTCACATGTAAGTGATATCATACAGTGTGTGTCTTTCTCTGTCTGACTTACTTTGGGTGACTTCTTTTTCTTCCCTCCACCCTTCCAGCGCAGTATCCGCTTGCATCTACCTAAAATGGAAATCTGAGCCTGTGTCTCTTATACTTGAAACTCTTCAAACGGCTTCTGAAAATAAGTCCAGATGTGGTTGATATTTTCCAGAGGCCTCTATAGTCTAGTCCCTGCCTACCTTTCCAGTCTTCTCGACTGCTTTGCCCTGGACTCTTTGGTCCAGACCTATGGGGCTCTCAGCATCTCCAAGGAACCACTCACTCTCTCTCACCTTGGTGCCTTTGCCTGGGCTCATCGGAGCTCTATAAATACTTACTGAATGAATAAATGATAAATCCAGGAGAACAAAGGGAGAAAGAATACTCAGTAGTATTTCTCTCCCCTTAAGGGGAAGCCTGGCAGCATCTTTCATTTTCCTTGTGTCTCTCTCTCTTAAGCCTCAGACACTTCCCCTCTTCCTAGCTTTTGATGCCTGAACCTCAACCCAGTACCTCCAGTTGCCTCCAGGGCCCCAGCTACCCCAGGCAGCCTTAATTAATTGTAAAATTGATTAAGCAGCCCCCTTTGTTAGGCTGGACTGGTGTTTATTTGTATTTTCATATTATTATCCTTTTATACTTCTCTGGGCGTCCTCAGCTCTCTACTGACACCTTTTATTGGGGAAATGTTAATTTAAAAATCATCTATAATGCAGGTGTCACAAATCAAAGCTGTTCGGTAATGAGTTGCTCTTATGTCGTATAAAAACAATTAATTAAAACCCTTTCTGAGAGAGCGGTGCCAGCAGATTTATGTTTCCCAGTGTCTCCCCTCGACCTTCCTTTTTAAGGACCCTCATGCACTTGGCTGGCTTCTCTAGCAGGATGGTTTCCTCCCGTCTCTGCTCAGGGAATGGAGTCCCAGCCTGGTGGAGTGGGGAAGGCTCCAGGAGGGCGTCTGGTCCTCCCTCCTTGTATTTAGAGCACCAAGAGCGACTTTGCTGTGGTCACACAGCAGTTGAGTGGCAGCGCCAGGCTCAGAACAGCCTCTGCCGCCCGGGTCCTGTCCTGGTCATCTCTGCTGGCGTTTCTGCTGCCGTCCTCCTGACAAGGCTCACTGACCAGGGGACCACGAGCAGCTACGCTGCTGTTTTGCCAGTGCTGGTCCAGTAAATGCCACTCGTTTCCCCGTTGACAGACACGGTTACTTCGCAAATGCTTTCCGCTCTTTGCTAATCAATTCAGCACTTAGGAAATATAATCCAGGGTGTCTAAGCTCTGGTCTTGCCTCTGCTCTTGTTCCATCGTGTTAAACATGGGTAAATCACTTCTCCTTGGTTGGGCGTCAGTTTCTCCCTCTGCACAATGGGAACATTGATTTAGAACAGGAGTTGCACAGTGAAGTACCTCCAGGTGCCATGAACAAATAAGGCAGGCCTGATGGAATTTGTGAAAGACTGGAGAAGAGGATGCTCCTTCTGAAGGGGAAGGCCTCTATCACCCCCAGATGTTTGCTGCATCTGGGAACTTGGGAACACAGACCCGATGTTGCTCTTTTTCACGAGACGCTGGAAATCCAGCTCAAGATTTAAAAATGTTGGCAAGGGTGCCGGCCAATTGGTTAATTTGCCCTCAGGTCCCCTCCTCGCCGTTCTCCTGTTCTGCTCTGTATGCTGGGGGACTGGCTCCTTCAGGCTTCTGGGTGGGTTGCGTGGAGTCAGTGAGAGGCTCTGGTTGGAGATGGGAAGGTGAGAGGGTGGGAGGTAGGAGAAGCCAGGGTGTCTCCCCCATCTCTCTGACTCAGGCACCATCTCTGGCAATGCTCGTGTCTCTGTGACCTACCGGGGTTCCAGGTCAGCCAAGTCATCGTGGCCTCTGGGCCCTGGTCACCCTGCCTCCTGCCTTCCTTCCTCCAGAGCTGCTGCTAACCTCTGGGTTGTCTCACTCATCTTTCATCCCCTGTGTAACCGGTCCTTGAGTTAAGTTCCCTCTGCTTTAAATACCTAGAGTGGTTGATTGGTTCTTGGCTGGACCCTGACTGAAACAGTTAAAAATTATATTATTATTATTATTATCATTATCATTATTTAACACAGTGAAGGCTCGTCTGTGGGCTGGAGGGAGTCTGGGGAGCCCCAGTTTGGATAAACTGAATTTCAAGGTCATATCTTGGTTCAGGATTGACCTGAGAAATCAGACAATATTGGTTCCTGCACTTTAGAAGCTTCCAGTCTTAAGAGTGAGCAAAGTCTCCGGGACATCTGGATTCTGGCCCTTCCGCCTCCTCTAAAAAGCGGGCCTCTCCTTCTCCATGCTGGGGCCTCCTCTGGCTCTGCCCTGCCCAGCCTCTCCCTGGTTGGCGCCCCCTCCTGGCAACAGGTGGCACTGCTCTTGGGTGGCCTGCGAGGGCCTCAGGTGGCCTTGGAGCAGGCAGATGACTTTCTCACACGCTTGTCTCCCCTGCCTTCTCCGAAATCCAGGCCAAAGGGAGGGAGTGTGAGTCAGGACTAGAACCCGGGGCTCCTTCCAGCAGGAGGTGTGCCTACCATGTGCCACCCTCAGTGCCAGGGCTGGAGACACCCTCACTGAGAAGACCCAGCCCTGCCTTCGAGGAGCTGGGCACCGAGGCTGGCAGGTGAGCAGCATCCTGCCAGGCAAGTGTGGCGGGCTACCCCGGGGAGCCCCGGGGGGGAAAGCTGCCAGGCTCAGGAGCTCAGCCCCTGACTCCTGGACTGCTGCACCTTGCTGTGGAACATGCTTCCTTCCCCCCTAACATTGTGTGACTTGGGGACTGTCCAACTCAAAATGAAGAGAAGCCAACCACGTGGCGAGCTGTCCCCTCCCCCTGCTGGCGGCGCCCCTCCCGCCGGCCCTCCCGCCCTCCCCTCCGAGTGGGGCTGTGAAGTGTCTAATCCAGGCTTTTATCTGGCATCCACAATTATAATGTCAAGATTGAATAATCTGCCTTTATCTCCCGGGTGACAGCCATGTAGAAACTTCAAAAGAAACAGTTTTGCTGGCATTTAACGGCTTTTGTTAATTACTATATCCCAAAGAAAATGAAATAAAGGAGGAAGAAAAATGATATTTCTCTGTGACAACTTTGTAAAAATAGCAGTGATGAAGCGGCACAGTTTAAGGGCTTTAACTATTCATGCAGCCGAGATGGGCCTCTAGCTGTCCGTGAGGGGTCCCAAGGGTGTCTGAGGATGCCCTGTGCACAGACTCCTTCACACTCCACCCGCACTGTCCATGCCACTCTCACGACCCACCTCACAAAGCCCCCCCCACAAGCATCCCCTCCCCTCTACCCTCATACACACACACACAGCACACACTCCACACGTCGCCCCATAGCATCATCACATATGTTCACACTCAGTCCCCATGACACACCCCTCAAACTCAGCCCCATTCGTAGCCTCACATTTTCTTTCACAGACTCCCACCCATGCACACCCTCTTGTACACGTCTCTCACACGTGCACACACACAGGTGAGTTTTCCTTCTTTCATTTGATTGTTTAGAAGCCTTCCACACCCCACATTGTGCCAGGCTCTGTGCCGGATGCTGGGAAACAGGCATGCAAGTGGTTCTGTGCTGGGTAGCAGGGAAGACAGGTGGGCGGACCATAGCCCGTCTTCTGCTTGTGCTCATGTTGCACTGCACTGATGTCCCGTGTGATGTGGGTGTGTGGGGACAGTGTGCTGGAGGACGTAAGAGCTCAGGCTCTGGGGCCAGACTGGCTGGTTTGAATCCTGGCACTCTTGTGTTATAGCTGTGTGACCTCGGGCAAGTCATTCAACCTCTATGTGCTGCAGTGTCCTTACCTGTAAACTGGGGATGAGGATAGGACATCTTGTTCAGGGCCCTGTGAGGATGGAATGCAGTAATACAGGTAAAGTGTTGCCCAAATGCTAGCTGTCATTTAGGGTCATGCAGAGCGGCTGACTCTACCTGCAGGGAAGTGGCCTGGCATTTGGGGGAGGCTTCATGGAGGAGGTGATATTTGAGGTTGGGGCCTTGAAGTTTGGATGAAAAGAGGGAGAACGCATCCCAGGCAGAGAAGACAGCATGGGAACAGGTTTAGAGGCACGGTGGGCATGTGCGTCCCATGAATGCTGCATGTTTGGTGTGATTGGATGCTGCACGTGTAGTGTGAGGCTTGGGTGGGAGAAGATTCTGGAAAGGTAGGCAGGTCCTGATGGTGACAGACCCTGTGTTTCATTCTCAGGGGTGGGTTTCCCTGTAGAAGCTGAGGCTGCAGCTGAGTCATGTCATCAGAAGAGAGGAAGGCCAGGGACAATCAGGGTGCAGGGTGGGCCGGCCTGGGTGGGCCTGAGGGCAGGAGAACCAGAGAGGAGGCTGGTCTCCCACCACACACGTGCTCCCACACACACGACACATACAGTCACTCATACACAGTCACATGTGAACACACCTGCACACATGCTTAGTTACACACACACACACACACACACACACACACACTCTTTTACTCTTGTCTCCCAAACCGAATATGTAAATGAATATTTTAAGTCCAATTTCATTTCTCTGCAGTGGCTCTTTTTTTTTTTTAATTTTAATTTTTTTTTGCAGTGGATCTTGACTCCTTAATTACCTGGCGGTGGGTTGGCAGAGATGTGACTAATGGCAGAAACTGCCAAAATAAGCCTCCAAGGGCTTTGCTCTGTGATGTGTGCTCCTGTGTGATCCTGAGGGGGCGCCTTGGAGGCAGAGGACTGCGCTGGTCATGGCCCTAGGCAGGTGGGGTCGGGAGACCTGGCATCTGGTTCTGGCCTTAGTCTCTCCAGCTGTAAAATGGGAGAGCTGAACACATTCTCCAAGGGTCTGTCTAGTGATATTATTCTAGGACCTTCTCGAGGGTAAACCAACACATTGTGCACTAGAGAGATGCCCACACTCATTTCAAGGCAAAAAGAGGAAACATTTTTGGAGGAAAGTCTACTGAGTGCCAAACCCAGTGCCAGGAGCCTCAGGGTATTTAAACCTGAGTTAGAAGACAGACCAGGAAGTCGGCATCCTGCTTGCTCCTGACCCTGGCCCTCCAAGGAGAGTAGGGGGCCCTGGAGTACAGAGATTGTCTCAGAAGAGATGCTGGGGTCTCCAAGCGCCAGGCAAGGAGGAGGTGGCTTTCTGTTTGGGGAGGGGGCAGTGTGAGAGGACTGGCTAGGCCTTTGGGGGCAGGGACGGTGGGTGTTCCAGGCAGGGGGCACAGCCAGAGACCAAGAGGAGGCTTAGGGTGGGCTGGGATGGGTCTCACTGTCACAGAGAAATGGGGGACCTGGAGCGGATATTTGGAGGCCTCCACCTTGGTTTTCTTTAGCTTCAAGGAACAGAGACACATCCCAAGTGGCCCCATCGGGGGCAGGGAGGTCCAGGAAGGCTCCATGGGCTGTCTTCGGGGCCCCAGGGAGCTGGGGGCAGTGGGCCATCAGGAGCAGCTGGACCAGTACTGGCCAGTCTTGCGCTCAGGCTCACCTCTGGGTTGCTCTGGACGAGTCCCACCTGTCACCCCTGGTTTGCTCTCCTTCCTTCCTGATGCTGGAAGTGGCACCGACCTCAGCTTGCCACCACCTGGACCAGGCGCCCAGAGCTCTCTGGCCCCATTCCTGGGTTCTCTGGGGAGAGAGCCTGATGGGGCCTGCCTGGTCTAATCAGGTCTGGCTAAGTGGTGGGGTCTCAGCCCTCACAGGACTGTGGTGCCGAGCAGGGCTCGGAGGAGGGGGCATGGCTGGCAGCTGCCTCTCCATTGCTCGGGCATTGAGGGCTGGGGAAGGCAGTACTCCTGTCGGAAGGCCACGGGGAGGGGGCCCAGGGCAGGTGGAATCCGCGGTGTTTTAGGAAGGCTGCCCTGCTCTAGAATCATAAGCAGGCTGGCCAGGAGTGGGAATGCAAGGAGGATTTCCCAGACTTGGGAGATGGAAAACAGAACCTGTTCCCTTAGGCCTGATGTGGTCCCTGGGGGAGGTCCTCTCCAGTGAGGAGAAGCAGGGGGTGTTCCCTGGCACTCGTGGGTCAGGTCTTGGCTCACAAAGGCAGGTGGACGGACAAAGACGGTGACTTTCCACGCCTAGAGGTTGGGAGCCTGGGACAGGAAGGTTGATGGTTAGACTAAGAGGTGACCCTGTTGGCATGGGGAGGGGCTGGGCAGGCACATGGAAACCCACCATGTCTGTCTACCTGCCTGCCCAGGAACCGGGCTTTACCCCGCTGGGGATGTTTTGGAAGCATGGAACCTAGAATCGAAGGAGCCAAAGGGGAGAGGTGCCTGTCTAACGAGAGAGGTGACTTGAATTCTGCTGGTTTTCAAACATTCCTAAGCAGCAGGAGCCTTCAGTCAAATGAGCCCTGCGTGGAGCTTCGACATATGAAGTATAAAGCAGAAAGCCCTGGCATCGCTCGGGGTGGGGTCCTAGAGGCCTATTCAGGACCATCGCAGAGGCCAGGAAGGGTGCCCCCTGGAGTTGTGCAGGGCACAGTCTGCACTGTCACACATGCTGGCCCGAGTGCCACTGCTGGTCCCTCCCTTGTCCCCAGGCCACCCCCTAACGGCTTACTGAAACTCCTCTCCAGGAGGAGGCAAAGAGAAGGACACCAGCTTGGCCACGGGCATCCCAAGATATTGGTGGGCAAATTGGGTTCCACCCAAGACAGAGCTAGATTGAAGTGACTGACTTTGAAGTCCGGACAGAGACACAGGCTTTGGATTGCGTTGCACTGACGTATAGAGGAGGTGTGGTGTGACACTGATGGGTCTGGGGCACAGCATCACAGCGAGGGGCTCCCCCTGCCCTTTCTGTACCCCTGGACATTTCCAGTGTGGACAGGCCCCTCTCCAGGTTGCTGATCCCAGGGTTTGGGAGTCCTCAAAGCCCCGAGTCTCCTGGACGTTCTAGCCATCATCTTCCTCCTGCCCTAGCTAAGCCCCCTCATCCCCAGGGCCCTGTGCAAGGTGGTGGGGAGGGAGCTGGGGCTGTTCACTCCCCCTCAGTGAGCACTGCCAGGCCTGATGGGGAGCACTGGCCCTGGATCCAATCTCAGCCAGGTCTGGGCACCCCCCTCCGCTGCCCCTCCCACCCACCAGTCATTAGTCTCCCCCGCTGCAGGTAGAGTGACAGGCCAGATCAGGAGCTCCTGAAAAGGCCTTTGTTTTATCGCCTTCAGTTCAGATGCTTCAGAGCACTAGCAGGCCATATTTTAATCTCAGGTCTTTGCAAACAAAATCGTTAAAAGCAGATGGCTGTGAAGACTGCCATGAATATTAATAGATATTGAAAAAAAAGGCCCCTTAATCTTTCCATAAATCTTCTTCGAGGAGGTGGGGGAGGATTCAGAAGAGATGAGGGCTGCAACATAGCTGTAGGTACCCCAGCCCTTCCTATCCCGGCTTGATCCTAACAGCTGGGCAATTAGCGTGAGGGTTAGTGTGTCTAGCCCGGCACTGGGCACAGAGATGGCCCTGGAGCAGCAGCCCTGGGCTCGTCATCTCCTATCTTCCTTTCCCCTTCCCCTGTGGAGCTGGGGAGTGAGGCCCACCTCCACCCAGCACCCTGATTCCTGTGGAGGCCAACTGGGATGGGTTCTATTCCTCTGACCCTCCATGTAAGGCTGCCAGTCTTTGCTGACCTCCCACTATGTGCCAATTTCTATGCATGCCAGTCTCACGTCACCCTTTTGAGGTAGGATTATCATCCTCATTTCACAGATTAGGAAAGAGACTCGGAAAATGGAAACTGCTGGTTCCAGATCACTGGGTTAGTGAATGGAATGTAAGAGATTTGAACCCAGATCTGTTTGACCCTGAAAGCCTGCGTGTTGAGAATCTTCTGGGACCACCTCGTCCCTCCGGCCCCAGTGTCAGTCTTTCCTGTACACATGCTTTTGTACAGGACATTTTACTATTCACAGTTCATTCATTTGGATTATACATTTTCCAATCTTTTTAGTTTTCTTTTAAAATGCAAACACCCTTGGGAAAGGTAACTTATTAAACTGCTGAGAACCATTAAAAGCTGCTCAGCCACATAATCCAGGACATGAGGTGAAGTCTTCTTGGTTCAGCCATTTCCTGGCTCTGTGACCTTGAGCCCGCATTTAATTCCATGGAGACCATTCTCTCTGGAAAAAATGGGAATAATGAAACAGCCCTGTGAGATAGACTGGACTGGCAAGAATTTGAGGAGATCAAAGATAGGAAGACACTTTGAAAACCACATACCATGGTACACCTGCAGAAGAGTATTGTTTTCATTGCTGTCCAAACACCTTATTCCTTTCTGGGACCACTTTCACGACAGGAGGGAATAAATAATCGTGGGTAGCAAGGCTGATGAGACCTGGGGCGGGGGCCTGTGCCCTGCTGGGGAGTGGCAGAGGGTGGCAGGAAGGGAAACAGCTGCTCCACAGAGCCCGTGACATTGATCTCAACATTTCTTTTTTTGGCCAGTGGCTTGCTTTGCTTTATGCTTCTAATCTAATTCAGTCAGCCTTTCTTCCTCCTTTCCCCTCCCTCACTCCTTCCCCCCACTTCCTTCCTCTTCCCTCTTCTGCTCTCTTCTTCCTTCCTTTCCTCTCTCTCTCTCTGCCAAGAAATATTTTCTATCTACAAACAATAAATGCTGGAGAGGGTGTAGAGAAAAGGGAACCCTCTTGCACTGTTGGTGGCCATGTAAATTGATACAGCCACTATGGAGAACAGTATGGAGGTTCCTTAAAAAACTAAAAATAGAACTACCGTATGACCCAGCAATCCCACTCCTGAGCATATACCCTGAGAAAACCATAATTCAAAAAGAGTCATGTACCACAATGTTCATTGCAGCTCTATTTACAATAGCCATGACATGGAAGCAACTTAAGTGTCCATCAACAGATGAATGAATAAAGAAGATGTGGCACATATATACAATGGAATATTACTCAGCCATAAAAAGGAACAAAACTGAGTTATTTGTAGTGAGGTGGATGGACCTAGAGTCTGTCATACAGAGTGAAGTAAGTCAGAGAAAAACAAATACCATATGCTAACACATATATATGGAATCTAAAAAAAAAAAAGGTTCTGATAAACTTAGGGGCAGGACAGGAATAAAGATGCAGACGTAGAGAATGGACTTGACACGGGGAGGGGGAAGGGTAAGCTGGGACAAAGTGAGAGAGTGGCATGGACATATATACACTACCAGATGTAAAATAGATAGCTAGTGGGAAGCAGCCACATAGCACAGGGAGATCAGCTCAGTGCTTTGTGACCACCTAGAGGGGTGGATAGGGAGGGTGGGAGGGAGGCTCAAGAGGGAGGGGATATGGGGATATATGTATACATATAGCTGATTCACTTTGTTATAAAGCAGAAACTAACACACTATTGTAAAGCAGTTATACTCCAATAAAGATGTTAAAAAAATTTTTTTTTTCTGACCACTTGTTAACGTTCTAGGGGTGGGGATTCAATAGTGAACACAGTGGTATGGTCCCTGCCCTAAACAAATAAACAGCTAAACGAAATACTTATAAACTGGATCAGCACTCTGAGGGAACAGACACAGGACTAAGCTAAGAAATTATCAAGGGTACCCATTTTAAATAGGACGAGGCCTCTCTGTTCTCCTAAACTGGCTTCAACAAAGCTTGAGGAAGTATGTTGGCCTGGCAGCCCTTTTGACCAATGCTGGAAAGTCAGCTCTCACTTGTGCTCCTTCCCTAACCAGGGGCGGTTTTAAGCAAATCCTACGGGCTGAGGCGAGGAGAGTGGTGTTGCAGGGGTATGAGGGACTCACTGCGCTCTCTGGCACCAAGTTTTCATGCACAGGGTTTTTTTAGGGCGGAAGCGCAGCGTCTAGTTTTGAGAGAAACCTCAGATATGGAAGAAGAAATCCATCACTCCAGTTCCGTTAAACTGTTGCCATTCCAAATGCAAGGAGTCCTTGGAGGCTGAGTACAAAGAGGCAGAAGCTTGTCATGTTTCAACAAACATACTTTATTATACTGTATAATTTAAGGTATCATTTTATTCAAGTGACATTCAAACGTGTGAAAAAACGATTGCATATGCCATAGCCATTAATGAAATCATTACGTACGAATGGTTACGCTTTACCAAGTCATTCATTAAAAGTAAATTAATGAGGGGGACAGCATTAAAATTTTTTGCAGTCTTTACCAAGTCCAGCCTAACCCACTTTTATAAATATTCATCAACAAAAACGTGCCTCAAGAACTCACCCAGTAAATTAAATTCTCATCTTGAAGTGTTTTGCTTCTATTAATGGCATTGGCCCGTGGTACTTTCTTTGATTTGTTTTCCGGAACTTTGGGATATATTGTACGGAAATAATGACAAACTCTGAGTAATCGCTGATAATTAGGCCAAATCTATTATTCCCATGGTATTTACATTTTGATTACTATTTTCCCCCCAAAGGCAACATCTTGAATCTATTCTAATACAAAGGCAAAATAGTATCTGAGATTTTCAGGGCTGGAAGAAAACTCAGAAATTAACTAGTCCAGCTCTTATCTGATGTTTGAATCTCCTGTCAACACCTTTGCCAGATGGCCCTTGGCTTCTGCTTAAATACCTCCAGTGCTGGGGAACTCATTACCACTTCAGTGTCCCATTCCATTCTTGGTAGATCAGAAATCCATTCCTTGGATTTCTGGCTCGTGGCCGCCTTCCTCCAACTTCAAAGCTAGCAAAATTGGGCTGATTCCTCCAAGATTGGATTTACAATATTATCCCCTAAAGCGGTCAAACTAGTGGCCTCAAAGCAACCTCAAAGGGAAATGATCATCCCAAATTTCTTCTGTCCCCTTACCAGCCCACGGTGCTTGTAGTGCACTGTGAAATCACATTATTTTTGCAGGTAATGTAACTATCTGGGAAAGAGTCTAATTTTCATTGCATCGTACTTCGAGGACTAAAAGCATACATTTGTGAGATGTAAACAGTTAAAACCATCCACAGTTTTGGTAACCCTGTTTTGACATTTTAAGACACTGTATTAGGAGAGCCAAAACGTGAGGATAGCAGGATCCTCCCTTTATCCCCAAGAAGTCCTGACAGGTGCCTGCACCCACCCTGTGAATTTACTGGCTCAGTTTTCTGCTGTACCTTCTAGTCTGTATTTACTCCACAGTAGGTGAGAGCACAGACTCTGGAACCAGACTGCCTGGGTTCAAGTCTAGCTGGGTGACTGGGTGGCTCTTGGCCAGTTTCTTACCCTTGCTGTGCCTCCTCTTCTCCATCTGTAAAACGGGGGCTAATACAAACTCTCACGTCGTTAGAGGTTGTGAGCACTAACGAAGCATCCTAGGTCAAGTGCCTGGTATCAGGCTGTGCTCTAAAGCTTCCCCTGTCATGGGCGGGGGCAGGGACCTTGTCTGTCTTTGGCTTCAATGCAGCCCCTGGTCCAGAGCATGGTGTCCGCAAATGCCCGCTGCAGCTCTGCTGACCAAGTAGCCCAGACCCCCTGGTCCAGAAAGCCTGCCCACGCAGACCACGTGCATCACCCTCCACGGCCTCTCCTGGATGCTGGGAGCATCTGCGGGGATGTCTGTAAACAAGTAGAGGCCTATTACCAGCTGGCATTTTCCTCCCTCTGCAGACATCAGATAAACCATCAGATAAGGCTGCTCCCATTTTGCTCCTGCCCTTGGAAAGGCATGGCATCGGGGTGATCAAATAAGATTTTCCCACTGTCAGTGTGCTATCTGTGGCTCTATTTAGTTTTATTTTTCACAGAGCAACAGCTTCTTAAGGAAGAAGTCTTTCTCTCTTGTTTAGCAAAGAGCTGAAAGACAGCCAGGCTCTTCTCCAGGTAAAGTGGTTGATCCCACTCCTAATACAGAGAGCGCTGTTACTGCCCCAGTGCAGAGATTCCTTTTGGGGAGGGGAGAGGAGATCACACAGTGGCAAATTTAGGTTTTCCTCCTTTAATGAAGAGGCCTTCCAAGGGTAATTAGTGCTGATTATCCTCTACATGAGGAGTCAGTTGAGAAGGCAGCATAATGCTGTGTAGAGAACCTCTGGGGGGTGGGGGGGTGGTGGCACAGAGAGGTTAAGTACCTTGCTCAAGGTCACACAGCTGAGGTGTGTGGGAGCAGCATCTGAGGCTGGTTGAGAGCAGTAGAATTAGCACGTTGACTGTGAGGAGTGTGGAGGGGGGTGAATTGCAGTGCAGAGTCAGTGTCTCCCAGGCGTTTTGCTGGTACAAAGCTTAGGGAAGCAGGTGTGTGTTGGTGGGACTGGAGGGCCAGATGGGCAGGCAGGGAAGTGACTTTTACAGTCTGACTGGCTTATTCCAAAGACAGCCCTTCACTCAAACGCAGGTGCTTTGAGACCTGGAGAGAGGCACCTCCCACTCCCCCACACCAGGTAGGTGACAGAGAGACTCACTCAGCCACACAAAGAAAGAGATAAATACAGAGACAAGAAAGCACAAAAAGGAAAGCTGAGGGCAATCCAGAATGCACAGAGAGCCACCAGGGACAACCGAGAGGGTCGTTCCCAAACATCCACAGAGATGCAAGCCAGAGACAAACACCCCGAGACAGACAGAGCCCGAGAGATCTGTCTGGACTTAGAGAGACAGGCCAGAGAGATGCATTCAGAGACCCAAGGAGGCAGAGACACGGAGGGGACATTAACACATGGCTATGGAGGAGTGAAGACCGTGGGATTGGGAGAGAGACAGAGCCAGCCATACACACCTGAGAGTCTCTCCCCTAGTCCCAGGCATCGGGCCAAAGAGCAGAGAAAGTCAGATGCAGACCTGGCAGGCTCTCAGCTAGAGTTGCCTGATGCTCAGTGGCCACATGGCTCGCTCAGGGCCAGTGAGTCTTGGCTGCCGAGAGGGTGCTGTTGTGAAGTTGTTCCTTTTCTCTGCATGCCCGGCAGGTGCTCAGAGCCCAGCCCAAGGTGGGCAGTACAGACCTGTATCCGCCTGCCCAGGGCCATTTAATGGAGCCCCAGAAGTGTAAGGGGAGGTGGTGATGCTCACCGTCAGGGAGTTCCCAGCCACCTCCCCATCCACTCGCTTGAGTTTGGCTTGCAGGGAACAGACAGCCTAGCCGGTTGCGCCAGCTTCTGGCTGCACAGCCTGCTGTTGCTCTGGTCTGTCCCTAAATCTGCCCCAAGAGGGAGATTGGGGCATGAGTGGGGAGCTGTATATTTAAGAGATACCACACAGGTGCACCAGACATACCAGGGCGGGCACAATTCCCTGCAGAAGTGAACTGGGCTCAGGTAATAGGCTCCAGATAACTGTTCATCTGAAGGTATAACCTGTTTAAAAATGAACCTTAGCTGGCCTGGGCCTCAGCTTGCTCACCTGTAAATGGGTGAGCTTGACCAGGTGAGCTTGGCAGCTCCGTCAGAGATTCAAAATCAGTTTCAACCCTGATAAATCTGTTATGGCTCTGGAAATTCCTCTTGGACCAGGAGTTCCCACAGGGCAGGTGCTGTGTGATTTTATTCCCCAGCATATCCCGCATGCCTAGCACTGAACAGGGACTGAATGCATTACCGATGAGTGAGTAAGTTCTAGCTTTTTTTCTTCTTCATATTTATAACTCACTTATCGGGTTCTTGCTACAGGTCAGGCATTTGGCTGAGGATACGCACTGTTGAATCCAAACCTGGCAGTGGCGCTAGCAGGCAGGGACTCTTAGGATCCATTTTACAGTTAGCAAACTGAGACCCATTGGCGCAAAGTATTCCCCCAAGATGGTATAACTGGGAAGTGATGCAGCTGCTGTTTGTACCCAGGTTGCCTGGATCTAGATTTGGAGATTTTGCCGTTTCATCGTGCAACTTTTCATAAAACATTTTATAAAATGGCTCAAAAAATTTTCATACTTATTACCTTATTTGCTTTGGAAAACTGTCAAATCCAAGCCGCCGCCATCTCTCTCCTGGCTATTAGCAGCTTCCTCTCTGGTCTCCCTGCCTCTACTCCTGCCCCCTCCAATGGACTCCCATGAAGCACCCAGGGAGACCTTTCCAAAATGCAAGTCTCATTGGATTGCCCCGCAGAAGAGAACTGGGACTTCCCATTGCTTGTGGAGTAAAGATAGAGCTCCTGAACGCAGCCCCCAAGGCCCTGCAAACACAGTGTCTTTTCACCTAAAGCCATGGCCCATTAGGGGGCTGGGAAATCAATGTAGTGGTTGGTGACCTGCGATTTCTTAAGTCAAAGAAGTAGAACAGGAGAATAGAAATAGAAACTCTCAGAGTGGATCACATTTAATGTGGCAAAAGAAACTTTGTTGAACCAATTTAAAAAAATTGATATATGCAGGTAATATATGTGTACACCCATGTGTGTTCTGTGGTCTGGATCACCACGCAAAATGTTTTCCTTATGGCAATGTCAACAACTCGGGAAGCCCAGCTTGGGTTAGGAGCTCCTGGTCTAGCCTCATCTTGCCCACGCCCCTCGCTCTCCGCCCCTAGCCACAGCGGTCAGCTGTAAGTGCGTTCAGTTTTCAGTCAAAGACACAGGGCTTTTTCCTGGAATATTCCTCCTGCCTCTTCATTGAGCTCACTCTACCTCATCCTTTGCATTTCAACTCAAGCGTGGCTTCCTCAGGGAGCCCCCCAGTTATCTGCCTCCATGGCACCATGGACCTCCTCTTCCAGCTTTTACCCTCCCTGTTGCAATCTGACATTGGTTCATGTGCTATTGAATCAATGTCAGTTGCCCCCCGCATTAGTCTATGTGCTCCACGGGGGGAGTCACCCAGGGGAGGACAGCCTGTCTAGAGCACCCCATGAGGGCCGGAACAGGTTTGTTTTGGCTTGCCATCGTCCATCGTTCCTTACACCCAGCACGTGCCTGAGACATGGAGGCGTTCCATAAGCACTTGCCGAATGAATAAATCGTGAAGGGCAGAGTATTGCTGTGATCTGGACAGATGAGGAAACTGAGGCCCAGAGGGGCCCTAGAGTGGTTTTCCTGAGGTTCCAGCCAATGACTCACTAGGAGCCCTTCTGCTCAGCACTCCCACCACGGCCACCGTGGGTGTGGTGTGGTGTGGTTGGTCCACGAGGTTCTGGCTCGGGATGTCAGTCCTGACCCTCCCCACGACCCCACCCTTCTCACCTTCCTGCGCTCCAGCTCCCTCCCTCGGCTGTGTACTCACAGTGTTTCCTCGCCCTCTCCAGCTGGCTGAGCGCGGTGCATGGGGTGGCTGGAAAGTGACAGTGACAATATTAGGAGTGAAAAAGATCAATTAAGCCCATCGAGCTGATTTGTGAAGCTGATTAAATTAGGATCCTCCCCAGGGGCAGATTCTCACTCAGGCTGACAGGCCAGCTGCCAGCTGACGCTGTGTGGGTACTTGCTAGCCCCCTGGGTGGGGTGGGCCCACTTTGAAGGCTCTGTGCATGGAGAGGGGGACAAGGGGAAGAGACACTTAGAAAGCACAGCCCCTGGTCTCTTTTTTCCCTATGCTTTCTCTTGGAATCACCCCAACAAGCCTGGGTCACCGGGTGGGTTGGCCTGACTTTAGAATAAGACACTAGGCCTCAGAGACGTTAGGTGACCTGTGCAGGGTCACCCAGTTGGCAGGTAGAGGTAGGTGGTAGAGCTGGGATTGGAACCCAGGACCGTTTGTTCCTTCTGCGTTCTCTTCTGTCCTCTTGTTTTTCCGCTCCCACTTCTGGCTTCAGCATCCTGGTTTGTCTCTTTCTCCATTTTTCTAGGCTCAAGGATCTCCCCCACCCCCATTCCCCTCCTCCCTTGACTAGATATAATCAGATTATCTCTCCAGTAACCTGACCCCTCTGCCTTGGCCTCAGGACTCTCTTTCACAGCCTGTCCCCAGGGCAGCTCTGGCCAGAATATCCTTTATTTCAGAATTCACCCCCACCCCCACCCCGTCTCCTGGCCCCTGGGTGTGGGCTGGGGGGAGCACAGTTTGGACAAAGGCTCTTGTGTGTGTAGGGAAAATGCAGCCTGGAGAGGTTACCAAAATGAGGTCAGCATTCCAGAGTGCAGGGGTAGGGAAGGTCTTGAATGCCAGGCTGAAGAACTTGGTCTTCCTCAAACACCACTTTTAGTGGCAACAGGGAAGGGAGGACCCCCAAGGACCAAGTAGCTAGCCACGGTCTGCATTTCTGGGTGGAAAAGGGAGCCACGCAGGTGGCAACACTTGAAGCCACAGAGGCCCAGGAAGGAGCACCGATGCACAGGCAAAAGGAGTGGGAATAGGAGGGCTTCTCAGCGGGAGGTGGCCTTGGTGCTGGGTCAGGAAAACGATAGAGAAGCCAGGAGGGAGAGAGCGTTTCAAGGAGTCCTGAGCATCCCTTAGCCCCAGGCTGGAGATGGGGCTACAGAGGAGGGGAGAGGAACTGACCCTCAGACAGGGCCTGGTATCTTATACCCAGGCCTGCTTTCTTCCTTAGAGCAAATCTGTGCCAAATCTATAACCAATTTAAAAACATACACAAGTGAAGACAGGCTCAGTCACGCAGCCACCAGTGGTAGAGTTCGGATTCACACCCAAGTCTGTGGGATGTCAGAGTCTGGGATCCTTTTATGGGCTAACTGCCAAAACCCCCTCAGCTCTGGAAGTCTGGGGCAGAGTTAAGGAGACTCACAAGCCTTGAAAGGCAGGATGGTATGATGGTTAGGGGCACAGGTTTGAAAGTCAGACTGGGTTCACTATCCTGGCTCTGCAACAGGCTTTGCTCTGTGGCCTTGGCCAAGTCGGTTGGCCTCTTTGTGCCTCACTTTCTTCCTCTGTAAAATGGGAATAACAGTAGTACCTACCTCTTAGGGTTGTTGTGAGGGTTAAATGAATGGACACAGATAGAAAATTTAGAACAGTGCCCATCACTCAATAAGTGTCAGCCTTTGCTACTTGGGGTGGAAGCGGATACAGGAACTAGGCCAGACTGGGGAAGGCTGCGGCGAGGCGTAGATCTCTCAGCCAGTGCTCTCGGCTCTCTCCTCACCTCCTCACGGCCCAGCTCTGTGGGCCTGAGCTGGTGGGCCCAGGCTGTCTGGCTGCAAAAAGCATCTCACACGGAAGAGAAATGACTGTCCAGCTCCAGAGCTGAGTCCTGCAGCATCTTTCCATTAACAGACTTGGAAACTGAGGCCCAGACAGGTTGTGGCAAAGCTGCCCTGTGACTTGGGGCAAGTCAATCCTAGAGCCTTACTCTAGACCCAGATTCCTGGATCCTGCTCCAGGGTCTCCACTTGGCCCCTAAAATGAATTTAAATTTTTCCAGGCAGACACCATCCTCATGGCAGAAACATTTTCCCCGTAATCTTATTTGCAATTGCTAGGGAGAAGCAGGGCTAAACCTCGTCTTCATCTCTAATTTGTTTCACCAGAGGCTGGGGCTGAGGCTTCTGCCATCTCTGTGAAATATTAGCAGTTATTCTCAATTACTTCCCAACTGGAAAGCAGTTCTTGGGGGTGGGGCTCTGTAAGCTGGAAGAAGGCCCATCTCCAAGAATTCCTTATGGAAGAAGCCAAAAGTATGACTTTTTTGATCTGGCGTGAACCTTGAAAGGCACATATGCCCCATCCTCCCCAATCCAACGTGAGGGCTACTGTGGATGGCATATGACTTTGTCCTCTTCTCCTTCCACACATGGCCTCCAGCCCCACTCGGCTTCCAAGCACAGGGGGTGCTTCAGCTCTCAGATACCACAGAGGAGTGGGGAGGGCGGGCAGGAGAAGAACCTTTGTTGGAATTGCAGTAAAAGTAACTCCATCCCTATAGCTCAGATCACAGGCCTTAGGGTCACCCTTGGCTCTTTCTCTCACACCACAAATCCGACCCATTTAGAGATCATTTCGGCTCTGCCTTCAGAACACACCCAGAATCTTGACATTTCTCACCACCTCCAGTGCTTCCATCCTTGTCCAAGCCAACATTATCACTTTCCTGGATTATGTCAATGACTTCCTAACTGGTCTCCCTGATCTCACCCTTCTCCCCTGAAGTCCACCCAGGAGTCAGAGTGACTGTTTCAAAATTCCATTTTAATATGATTATTTGACTTTTTAGCTATAGTACTTTACATTTTTATTTTAATTTATTTTTAGATTTAATGGAATATCATTTATTTTCACTATTGCCAACCTTCATTTTTTTTTTTAATTGAAGTATAGTTGATTTACAAGGTTGTGTTTCTGGTACACAGCAAAGTGATTCAGTTTTATATATATATATTTTATATGTATAGTATATATATATATACTATGTATATATATTACATATATATATATCCTTTTTCAGATTCTTTTCCATTATAGTTTATTACAAGGCATCGAATATAGTTCCCTGTGCTATACAGTAGGACCTTGTTGGTTATCTATTTTATATATAGTAGTGTTTATCTGTTAATCCCAAACTCCTCATTTATCCCTCTCCTCTTCCCTCTTTGGTAACCATAAGTTTGTTTTCTATGTTTGTGAGTCTGTTTCTGTTTTGTAAATAAGTTCACTGGCAGAGTGAACTTTTTTTAGATTCCACATATAAGTGATATCATGTGATATTTGTCTTTGTCTGACTTACTTCACTTAGTGTGATAATCTCTAGGTCCATCCATGTTGCTGTAAATGTCATTATTTCACTCTTTTTTATGGCTGAGTAATATTCCATTGTGAGATATATACACACACCGCATCTTCTTTATCCATTCATCTGTTGATGGACACTTAGGGTGCTTCCATGTCTTTGCTATTGTAAATAGTGCTGCTATGAACATTGGGGTGCATGTATCTTTTCGAATTAGAGTTTTTGTCTTTTCTGGATATATGCCCAGGAGTGGGATTGCTGGATCATATGGTAACTCTATTTTTAGTTTTTTAAGGAACCTCTGTACTGTTCTCCATAGTGGCTGCACCAATTTACAGTCCTATTAACAGGGTAGGAGTGTTCCCTTTTCTCCACACCCTCTCCAGCATTTATTATTTGCAGACTTTTTGATGATGGCCATTCTGACCGATATGACGTGGTACTTCATTACAATTTTGCTTTGCATTTCTCTAATGATTAGCACTGTTGAGCATCTTTTCATGTGCCTGTTGGCCATCTGTATGTCTTCTTTGGAAAAATGTCTATTGAGGTCTTCTTCCCATTTCTTGGCCTAAGAGGAGCTTTGGTGCAAGGTTCTAATGATGGTGTCTCTTTATGGTGTGACTGGGTGTTACTTGTTTTCTTCTTTTGGCTTATCTATATCTTCTGCAATGGACAAGAATTACTTTTGTAATGAAGAAAAAAGAAAGAAACCAAACCAAAACTACTCTACTAGTTGTCTGGCTTTTTAACTCGCACACTTCAGCTAGTCTGATCCCAACTGATCAGAAATGGAGGCCTCTTCCCTATCACTGTTTCTGGGGTTTCTTGTTCCCAAGGGAAAGAAATGGCTCCACAAATCAACCATCCTTCCCATCCAGTCACTGCTCCTTTGACTGAAGGAGACCAGGTGACTCCAAGACAAGGGTTGAGGTAGTGCTGGCACCTCCTCTAGGCAGCCTCCCCTGACTGGTTTGTCATTGCCCCTCACCTGCCCTGTTCATGGGGCTGAGGATCCATACCTCTTCTCAAGCAGGCTGCTTTCCCATCAGGGAACACCACAGTAGCCACAATGATACTGTTGCACTTGTCCAGCTTAACCTATGGCAGGCTCTGTTGAGTGCCTTTACTGGTAACTTCAGCGAGTCACCATGACAATGCCAGGAAGTTGGTACTGATATTATCTTGGTTTTAAATGGGGAAACTGTGGCTCAGAAAGGTTCACTATTTTGCTGGAGGTCACACAGCCAGGATTCCAACCCCAGTTTGTCTGGCTCGAATGACATCCTCACC
The DNA here is from genome assembly GCF_951394435.1 of Stenella coeruleoalba. Taxonomy (NCBI): domain Eukaryota; kingdom Metazoa; phylum Chordata; class Mammalia; order Artiodactyla; family Delphinidae; genus Stenella; species Stenella coeruleoalba. The sequence continues at coordinate 54,903,615 of NC_137162.1, read as the reverse complement.
TTGTGGCAGTATCTCCAGAGATCATGGGTCAGCCTCTTCTTGCTAGAGGGCCGTGTGTGTGTGTGTGTGTGTGTGTGCATGCGTGCGCGCATGTGTACAGTCACACACACATGTACTGGGTGAGTGCAGTAGGGGAGGGGGAGGGCAGCAGTTGGCGGGTGCCCACGTGCCAGACACCGTGCTAGAACCCATGCTCTCCTTCTAGCAAACCTGCATGGTCGGTTCTAATGACATTCTCATTTACCCCTGAGGCTTGGCCAGTGAAGGGATTCGCTCAAGGAGTAAGAACTGGGATCCCAGTTTGGGTTGGTCTGGCCCTGATCCTGACCCAAGCATTCTGCCATGCTACCACGCTTCCCTGGCAACTGATATCCTGCAGGGCTGGGACAGCTGCGGCAAACGATCGCAAAGCTAGGGCCAGCTCCAGCCTGCAGCCTGTTTTGGTAGGACCTCAGAACTCAGAATGCAGCCTATTTTGGTAGGGCTTCAGAGCTCAGAGTGATTTTTACATAAGGAAAAATAAGTGACAGAGAAAGAGTGGCTGGCAAAGTCTTCACGTAATTACCTTCCGGCCCTTTATGGAGGAAGTTTGAGCACCTCTGGCCTAGGATCCTGAGGTCCGAGGAGGATTCTTTGGGCCTGCATCCTCATCCTCCACGCTTGGCTATCCCAGTGTCAGCAGTGAGCAGAGGCTGTGTACCAAAAGCCGTGACCGTGGCAGTGGTGGGCATTTAAAAATGATCCCCCAAAATTCTGCCACCGCTTAGGCCCCTGCTGCAAAGGAGGTAGCCTCACGCCACCACTTTAATTTCGGGGGGTATCTGTGCCCAGGGAAAAGCTCAGTGATTCCCTGGTTGGATTTCTGGGGTGAAGGGTCTAGTGCACCAATGCGTGGATGGCAGTGATCTTCAACATCTCGCATGATTCCCCTGCAAATTAGAAGGCACCAAATGTCACTCCAGGCACTCAGCCGTGAGTGCCAGGCGCTGTGCCAGACACAGGAGAAGAAAGGATAGTCTGTGCTGACCTCACAGAGCCAGTCTGGGAGGACAGCGTTGGCCCCAAGACTGGTATCCAAGTTGGGGCTGGGGCGGGGGGAGAGGGCTGTGAGAACTAGAGAGGGGCAGGCCAGGAAATGCTTCCTGGAGGAGGTGACACCTGTCCTAAAATCGTGAAAAATGAGGCGTAAAGCAGACAACGGGAGGGGACGTGGAGAAGGTGGTTGGCAGTAAGGCAAAGAGCCAAGGGGTTAGGCAGCGGCAGCCCGGCGTCGCGGAACGCAGAGGGGCAGGCCGAGGGTGCTCACGGGGCTGTAGGTGTCAGCAGAGCCGCGTCTTTGGGGTCGGTCGGGGGCCGGCCCGGCCCGCCCCTCGGCCCGCGAGGCCATTGTCTGCGCCCGGCGCCGCCTTGGCAGCAGAAGGTGACATCTGGTGACTAATGGCCGCGGCTGCGCGCTGCGCTCCTCCCTCCCGCAGCGCCTGGGGCGCAGCTGTCATGCCGCCCCTCCCCTCCTCTCGGCCGACCGGCGCGGGACACCCAGGCGGGGTAGGAGGGAGGCTTTCCGCAAGGCCAAGGCCGCCGCCCCCGCCGCGCGAACACGCACGCGCGTCCCCGAGCGCGCTCCTGTGGCCACCCGTGTGCTCGCAGCTCCTCTCTGGGGTAGTGGCTCATTCACGTGTGCAAACACGGGCCCACTCTGGAGCGCACGTGCAAGTGCATTAACACACATGTGCGCACTCACACGAACACAGGAGCTCATGGTCACACGTGCTGTCGCGCATTTTAAGCCTGTGCTTGTTCATGCGGTTCACAGATGCGCACGTGAGAACCGAGCACACGTGCTCACTCACGGGCTTACCTATAACACAGCTCTGCAGTGTGATCACAGAGACACACGCATCACTGTGGACTCTGCTGCCATGCCCTGCTCACATGCTCATATGCAGGAACACACATGGCCGTGTCCGTGCACACTCAGAGGCACGGCCAGGTGCCATCCTTGTCCTTGCCAAAGGCTGAGGTGGCGTAAGACCTAATTCAAATCCTAGACATGATCTAGACTAGACTAGCCGCCCCAGTGTTTACACTATTTATAAATTAGTTGTCTACGTTTAAAAGCCTGGTGATTTCACATAGAGGTTTGAATTTCTGCATTTCCTTTGCAAAACCAGCAGCTCTGGCAATTTGAGGCCCGTTTCAGGTCGGCTGTAATGGGCTGAGGCTGAACCGCGGGGGCCCCTTCAGGCTGTGCTCTCCCCCCTCAGCTCTCCCGCCCTCCTCAATGAATATTTGAGGCTGCCAGCCAAGGTGAGAGGCAGGGGCTCCCTGGGGAGCCCTTGTCAGCTAGCCAGGAGTCCCAGCCTGGACGCCCAGCCAATGGGGCCTGAGCTGGGAGTGCGGGGGCCTTGGTTCTCCTGGCTAGCTTTGGCCCTGGTACCCACAGTGAAGAGACCTTCCCCACTGCGGGGTGTTGAGGGTACTGGCAGTGATGTGGAAACTCCCTGCAATCTGTCTAGTACCTTCTTTGTGGAGGGACCATTTGGTCCTACTGAGAGGAGGGTGTCACAGCCTTTGTCTTACAGTTGAGAAGATGATGGTCTGGAGGTGGTATTACTACTGAGTCAGAAAGTACAGAAAGGGTTTGCTGTCAACACAGCTGGGGTGGGGTGGGTGGGGGCAGAGTGCCACTATTGTGGAATCCCTGCCGTGGGAGGTGGGAGGTGAAGGGCCTGTGAAGTATTATGTCTGCTTTCTGACCCCTGAAGCCCGTCTCCTGCTTGGCCCCAGCTCGTCTGTCTCCCTTCTTTGATAAGGATCGCCTGCTCTCCCTAGTTTCTGCCCTGGGTCCCAGAAGGAGAGGATGGTCCCTAAGTTTCCTGGGTTATCTGCGTAATGCTGGGTTCTGGCTAAACCAGCGAATGACAGCACAAGGGACAGTGAGAAGCCTTGTGGTTGTGGAGCCCCACCCATTGTCACCAACCCTAGCACGCCCTCATCCACTTCCTGCATCGTCCTGTCCATCCACTCAAGGGATCTGGCAACCTTTGTGGGTTGACACCCTACCGGATAGCCCACCTGAGCCTCTGTCCCTCTCATCCTTCTCCCACTGGAAGTCTGCAAGCCCTTAGCTCCCAGCACGTCAGCAGCCAGTCCACAAAGTAGGGTGACAAAGTGGTCATGGCCTGATCTCAGATCCCAGCTCCGCTACTTCTTGCTGTGTGATTCTGGACAAATAATTTAACTTCTCTGTGCCTGTTTCCTCCTCAGTAAACTGAGGACAGTAATAGTCCCTGCTGCGAGGAAATCCATGCAAAGTACTGATTTTGGTGCTCAACACTGGACCAGTAAATACCAGCACTTATTAACTTCGCTCCCATGCTGGTTCTTTCTCCTATTGCCCCTGCCTTGGTTGGTTTTTACTTTAATAAACACAAACCTGTGTCATGAGAATTATACCTGCTACTTTCTTTGCATCGTTCCCACATCCATCCCTACCACTTGACCTCTCAAATCTTTCTGGAATCTGTTTTCTCCTCACCACCCAAATTGCCTCTGCCTGGGTTTCGTTTGGTGTCACTGCTGGCCTGCACAACTGTGATCCCTAATCAGGTTCCCCGCTGAAGACACCTTACACTCAAATCCAGCAAATTGTGCCTTTGAAATGCAAACTGTTTTATTTGGCAGGGACTTAATAGTGCATGCCTAAGCTCCTTGGCCTGGCAGTTGAGGAAGTGGTACCTACACCCCTGCCCAGCCCCCGCCCCCAGCAGTGGGTGGTTGAAGGGATGGGCCATGAGTTTAGGGTGGAGTGTTAGGAAGTGAAGCTGGACTGTGCTTTTTCTCTCAGTAGTCTGTTAGGACCTTGCACTTAGCACCCAATGGTTCTTGCATTCCCAATCCAGCATACACACTTCCCTCCCTCCATGCCTTTGCACAAGCTGTGTCCTCTGCCTGGAAGACCCCTCTCGCCAACTCCAACTTGCTTTTCCGTCCTGAGCTCACCTCTCCAGCCCCTCCCCCTCTCCCTCCCTCCCTCCATGTTCAGTTAGTTTTCTCCCCTCATGTTCTCAGAACACCTTCTGCATTGCTCTAAGGTTACACTTACCTCGTTTATTGTGTTTATTGTATTTCTCTGTTTAGATGTCACCTGGATCAGTGCTTCTCAACTTTATTTTGCACATGAATCACTTGGGGATCTTGTCCAAATGCAGATTGCCTTCAGCAGGTCTAAGATGGGGCCTGAGCTCCCTGGTATGCTGATTCCAGACCATATTCTGAATGACAATAACTGAGATAGCGAATTCCAAGAGGGCAGTCACGTGTTCTCAATTCATCTTGGTATCTGTGGCACCGAGCTGGCAAGTAGGGAACCAAATAAATGCCTGCTGAAATGAGGAAATAAATGAATGAATGAAAGCATCTCATGCAGATGAGGGTGTCAGGAAGTCTGGAGGAGCTGATGTCTGAGTTGAAACCTTAGGGAGGGGTAGGAGGTAGTCGGGTAAAGAGGGTCATGGTGGGTTAGGATATTCCAGGTGAAGGCTGGGGCTAAGGCACAGGGATGTGCAAATGCATGGGTGCAGGATAGCGTGGGAATGGAAGACTTGAAGTTCAAGAAGGTGGGAGGGGCCAGGTCGCTAATGGCCAGGGGATGCCAAGCTGGCGGGGCGGGATGGTGGTCTCTATATTATCCTGGAACCTCTGGCAGATGGCGTGATCCAAACTGTGGGCCACTCCTGCAGCAGGATAGGAGTTGATACCAGAGAGGAGATGCAAGATCAAGCGGTCACTTAGTGGGCTCCCCAGTCATTTGCGAGGAGCTCAGGTCATGGCAGTGAGGATGGAGGTAAGGGCACAGGTTAAAGAGGAATTGAGGAGGAAGAGTAGACAGGACTTGGCAACTGATTGGAAAAGAGGGGGAAGGAAAGCCTCCCCCTTCTGCTGGGAGACACCTGGAGGAATGCTGGTGCCATTGACTGAGGCTAGAGTGAAAGAGGAGGAGCTGGTTTGGGGAGAAGGATGCGGAGTTTAATCTCACCACTGGCTGGGTGTGAAGTACTCAGGGGGCATCCACAGCATGTGCGTCAGGAGCTCCTGAGAGTGACCAGGGCTGGAGGTGACAGAACGAGAGGCATGGCTGACAGGTGCTCATTGAAGTTTTGGGAGAGAATGAGACCGTCCAGGGAAGTCTTTTAGTAAGAAGAGAAGAAGTTCAAGAAGGGACCCTGGAGGAAAACCATTCATTTAAAGAGCAGGAATTAATGACAACCCATTAGAGACAAGATGGGAATTGAAAACATTGACAATAGCAACAAAAAAAGATTTAAAAATCCTAGGAATAAACATAACAAGAAATGTGCAAAATCTAAGTGGAGAAAGCATTAAAATGCTTCCAAGGGACAGAAAAGCATTTGAATGTTTCTGGATAGGAAAAACTCCCATCATAAAATTGTCCTTTCTCCCTCAGATAATTTTAGAATTCAGTAGGATTCTCCATAAAAACGAAGCCTTTGTTGTTTTTAGACAAACTGATCCTCAAGTTCATATGGAAAAATAAACAAGTGTTGAAAAGACAATTCTCCACGGGCTTCTCATGTTTCTGGGTGAGCAGAAGCAGTGACTGCCTCTGTTCCAGACTGTCTCTTCAGGGATGTTTGTGTAGTGAACACACTTGGAAAGCAGAGGTAGTGTCTCCCTCTGGAGAACAGGGCAAATTTGCTTACTGGCCAGTAGAATAAAGATAAGGTCTCCCTCTGGAGCAAAACCCAGGCAGGCTTACTGCCCATTATAGAAGATTTGGGTTCCCTAAACTCAAGTTTCTTCTCCTGTAACACAACCCGCTGCATGTGCAGGCATCACCTGGACTTTGTCATGACACCCTGTGAGAGCTGGGGCTCATGGGGCTGTCACAAACGCTGATCCTCTGACTGTTGCTATTGTCGTGAGTAATAAAGTCCTCTGTCTCTGACCCAGAAGCCTCATGTCTTCTGCCAGCATCCAGGAAACAGGGCAGGATAACTTGTTGGCTTTGCAAGCAGAGTAAAAGCTCCCTCAGACTCTTCATGTTCCTTGACAGCAACAATGGCCACAAAGTTTCTGGAAAAGAATAGTAAAGAGGGATAACTAGCCCTATCAGAAATTAACATGTATTATAAAGCGATACTGAGTAAACCATAGTACCGGACAGCTCAGTGGAACAAAATGTAATTCCAGAAGTTATACAGGAGAATACTGTCTCAGGTAAATATGGCATTTCAGATTGAGTGGGAAAATGTGTTATTCAATAAATGGGGTTGGGGCAACTGGAGTACCATCTGGAAAAAAAGTTGGATCTGTACCTCATACTTTATAGTAGAATAAATTCCATATGAAACAAAGGTGTAAATGTAACAAAATGAAACCTTAAATGTACCAGAAACATGAGTTTTAAAACTTTCTAAACACAACACACAACTCAGAAGCCATAAAACTAAAGACTGATAATTTTAACTATTAAAACAAAACTTCCATACAGCAAAACCCAACATACACGAAGTCAAAAGGCAAACTTGGGAAGTATTTTCAACTCCACTGACAGAATTTATTTCCCTTTTATATAAAGAATTTCCACAAATCAATATAAAACAGATCAACAACACAGAAGAAAGATGGACAAGGTGTACAGAGTTACTGACACCTAAGAAAAGATGCCCCATTATTCATAATAGGAGAAATATAATTAAAGTTTCACTAAGGCATCATTTCATCTCTCAGTTTGGCCAAGATCAAAACGTTTGATAACACACTGTGTGGGGAAACAGTCGCTCATGCATTGGTGATGCGAGTGGAAATGGTACAGCTCAATGGAGGGAAATTTGGCAATATCTTCTGACATTGCAAATGCTTTTGACCTAACCACTTCTAAGAATTTATCCTATGGAAAGATTCCCACACGTGAAAAATGATGCATATGAGATTAGTTATTACAACATTGCTTGCAATAGCAAAAGATGGAAAGCACCCCAAACAGGCACAAAAAGAGGGATGATGAGATAAATCAGGTACATGCATACAAAAGTATACTAGGTAGGTATAATAGACGGGAGGAAGACATTTGTGACGTACTGATATGGAAAGACCTCTAAGATATATTGTTGTGAAGAAAGCAAGGTGTATTTTATTGTATATAGAATGCTGCCGGTCTTGTGGGGAAAAAAGGTGTGTGTGTGTGTAGTGGGGGGAGAATTTGTAGATACATGCATGTTTATACCTAATATGTCTGTGGACAAATATTTGAAAAACTGATAACATTGATTGCCTCCAGGCAGAAGAATCTTGTGGTTGAGAGATAGGAGTGAGAAAGAAAACTTTTCACTGTACACACTTTTACATCTTTTTTTTTTTTTTTTTTTTCTTGCGGTATGCGGGCCTCTCACTGTTGTGGCCTCTCCCATTGTGGAGCACAGGCTCCAGACGCGCAGGCTCAGCAGCCATGGCTCACGGGCCCAGCCGCGCCGCGGCATGTGGGATCTTCCCGGACCCGGGCACGAACCCGTGTCCCCTGCGTTGGCAGTTGGACTCCCAACCACTGTGCCACCAGGGAAGCCCTTTTACATCTTTTGAATGTTCAAAACATATTACTTCTATATGCTCCCCCACAAAAATAACAAAGACAGTGGCAGAAGATAAGGAGGCCCTGATGGAGACTAAGAACAAGCAGTCAGATTCTTAGAAAGCTAGAAGAGAATGGCACTGGAGGAGCCAGGCAAGGAGAACATTTCAAGAAAGGCGGAGTGGCTCATGGCATGGACTACTACAGAGAGATTAAGGATTTAGATAAAGGCTTGGAGACTTGCAGCAGGAGATGGCTGGGGCTGTGTGGGACCTCAGTCCTCTATGTGTAAGATGGCTTCTTTACTCACGTCTGACATCTTGGCTGGGGTGGCTGGAACAGCCAGGAATCTAGCCAGCATCACTTATTCTCCATGTGACCTCTTCACGTAGCTAACTTGGGTTTCCTAACAGCATGGTGGTCTCAGAGTAGTAGAATTCTTACATGGTGGCTCAGGGTTCCCAAGACCAAGTGTCCCAAGGGCTCAGGGCAAAAGTCACAAGGTTCTTATGACCTAGGCTTGGAAGTCATGTAGAATTACTTTCATTGCATTCTTTTAGTTATATGTGGCCAGGACAAATTTAGTGTGTCAGGGGCTGCATAAGGGTCTGAATACCAGAAGGAATAGTTCATTGGTGGTGGGACGTATCTTTGAAGTCTGGCTACTACAAAGGATCATCAAGAAAGTGGTTTTTTTTGGTGAAGGCCAACAAGGTTAGAATCTAGAACATAGGGGTGGGAATAGTTTTGGTCAGGAATGAGCACCTCTCTTATTGGAAGAGGGAGGAAAAAAGCAAGGGTGGGTTCAGGTGGGAATGAATGGGGCCTGAAAGGGAATGTCTGATGCTTCTGATTTTCAAGGAATTATGGTCTTTTGCTTACACAAGAGGGCTCGTGGTGGAGTTTATAGAGAGTTGCAGGGAGAGGGAGAAATAAATGACTAGAACCAGGATAATGAGGCTCACTCAAATTTAGAGCCCCAAAATTTACCATGACACTCACAGTCATGGTTGTATATGATTTTTTTCTAGTTATGCTCTGTGTCCCCAAGTGTTGAAGTGAAAAATATCAGAGAATAAAATATATATGGGGTTGGGGTTTTATTAGGAATGAGAAGAGTTAAAAAGTAAACAATATTGACAAGAGAATGGATAAAATAATGAACCTTGGGGCCTTCAATGGGTAGAGAAAAGTATAAGGCCAAAAGGGGGATAGTTTGGGAGAATGTAGATGGATCAAGAGAAAACAGGCTTCTATGAGGTTAAAAATTTTTTTAGAGCATTTGTGAGGGAGAGATGCCAAAGAATTGGAGATGCTCATTGAAAAATGTGCTGGTATCCTTATGAACACTGCAGCAAAAATCCTTGATAAAATACTAAGAAGCTAAATTCAGCAGCATATTTAAAGGATTATAGACTATGACCAAGTGGGATTTATTCCTGGAATGCAAGGATGGTTCTATATATGAAAATGGATCAATGTAATACACCACATTAACAGAATGAAGGGTAAAAAACCCTACATGACCATCTCGATCGACACAGAAAAAACATTTGATAAAATTCAACACCCTTTTATGATAAAAACACTCAACAAACCAGAATAGAGGAAAACTACCTCAATATTATAAAAGCCTTATATGAAAAACCCACAGTGAGCATATGTACTCAATAGTGTAAAACTGAAAGCATTTCCTCTAAGATTAGCAACAAGGTAAGGAGGCTCACTTTTACCATTTCTCTTCAACACAGTACTAGAAGTTCTAGTCACTGCAATTAGGCAAGAAAAATAAAGACAACCAAATCAGCAGGAAGAAGTAAAATCATCTCTGTTCACAGATGATATGAATTATATGTAGAAAACACTAAAGATCCCACAAAATTTTGCTAGAAGTAGTACCTAAACTCAATAAAGTCAACACACAAAAATCAGTTGTAGTTCTATACACTAACAATGAACAATAGAAAAGGAAATTTAAAAAACAATTTTATTTATAATAGCATAAAAATACTTAAGAATGAAAACTCTTACATGGAAAGACATATCATGTTCATGGATTGGAAAGCTTAATATTGTTAAGATGTTCACAGTACCAAAATGATCCACAGATTCAAGTCAATCCGTATCAAAATTCCAATGAATGTGTTTTGCAGAAATGGAATAATCCATCCCAAAATTCATATGGAATTTCAAGGCACCCCAAATAGACAAAACAATCTTGAAAAAGGAGAACAAAGCTGGAGCACTCACTAACTCTTTCTTCTAAGAGTTTTCTTCTAAAACTCTTAGAAGAAAACATAGGGCAAGACCTTCATCATGTTGGGTTTGTCAGTAACTTCTTGGACATGACACCAAAGGCACCCACAACAAAACAATAAACATGTTGGACTTCATGAAAATTAAAAAACTCTGTGCATCAAAAGATACTAGTGATAGAATAAAAAGGCAACACACAGAATGGGAGAAAATATTTGCAAATCATATATCTGGTGAGGGATTAGTATCCAGAGCATATAGAGAACTCCTGAAACTCAACAACAACAAAAACCCATACAATCCTATTCAAAAATGGGCAAAGGACTTGAATAGGCATTTCTTCAAAGGAGATATGCAAATGGCTAATAAACACATGAAATGATGCACGGTATTATTAATCATTAGGGAAATGCAAATCAAAATCATAATAAGATACTACCCTACACCCATATGATGACTATTATCTTTTTTTTTTTTTTTTTTTTTTTTTTGGGGTACGTGGGCCTCTCACTGTTGTGGCCTCTCCCGTCGCGGAGCACAGGCTCCGGACGCACAGGCTCAGCGGCCATGGCTCACGGGCCCAGCCGCTCTGCGGCATGTGGGATCTTCCCGGACCAGGGCACGAACCCGTGTCCCCTGCATCGGCAGGCGGACTCTCAACCACTGCGCCACCAGGGAAGCCCTGATGACTATCATCTTAAGAAAAGAAGAACCAGAAAAACCCCAGAAAATAACAAGTGTTACTGATGATGGTTGTATAACAATATGAATATATATGTAATGCCACTGAACTGTACACTTAAACATCATTAAGATGGTAAATTTTATGTTATGTGTATTTTATCATAACAAAAAATTGCAAAACAGAAAGAATGGGCTGGGCTGAATTTCTGATTTCAGAGTAGTAGAAGCAGGCCAGTTTGAGGTGATGACAAAGCCCAGAGTATGGCCAAATATGTTGTGGCTGGCTGGAGTGGAGAGAGGGAGAAGGTCGTCATGGATGAGATTGAGGAACTGAGCATCCAAGGTATTTGATGGGGCATTCCTGTGGGAACTGAAGCTACCAGGGTAAGCTCTGGGTAGAGATGGGGGCTGCAGCCCAGTGCCACAGCCTTCAATGATCTTGGTGAGGGACTGGAAGAATGGTGGATGACTCACATAGGATGCGTGCAGTGTGGTACTGTAGCCAGGTGGCACAAGCCTCAAGGAGCAGGGGGCTTTCACGTGTGGTGGTGAGTCATGGTGTGGAGTGAGAGACAGGATGGACCTGTTCCCAGCCTGCGATTTGGGGAGCATGGGAATGAGTGGTCTTTGCTGCCCAGGGCTCTGGGGAACAGCATCTCCTCCCACATGGAGTGACCATGTCTGGCTGTATCTCCAAGTCACCCCCTTTTCTCTTAGCGTGGCCATGCAGCATGGCTCAGGCAGTGAGGACAGTTGCAGGAGGAGAGTTGGAGAAACCTAGTACAATTCTGTCCACTCTTGATGCCATTTTGGTGGCAACCAGCCCATCTCCATTCACATTCTAAATGGGCTCTGTCAGCTAAGAAAACACAGCTTCAGCTCACCTGGGGTGGGGGCATGGTGAGGAGAAGGGGGGATATTCTGCAAGCCAGGGCTTCTGATTCTCCTAGAAACCAATATGGAGCATTCACTGGTCAAGGATGGGCACTGTCTCTACCCATAAACCCTTCCTCAGCTCAGAGAGTGGACTTGGGAGAAATTAGGTAGAAGTAGGTTGCTTGTGTGTGTATGTATCAGAGTTGGGGTGAGTGGAGATTGGAAGGGACCTGTGACTCCCTACCTCAACATCCTGGAAGAAGGGCAACTCTGTAACAGCCAGAAACATGATAGAAAGATCAAAAGTACATGAACTCAGCCACAGGAATCCAAAAACATAAGTCACAGTTCTCTTTATTTAAAAATGGCAAATTTCTAATCAGGAAGGAAATTGAAAACAAAAAAAGAGCTAGGAGCCCTTTAGCATGCTTTTCTGAGGATGACCTGTCAGTGGTGGGTGTCAGTTGCAGTCTGCCATGACCACATCTGACTGGTTGGGCCTTCCCAAATCCTTCTCTCATGTTCCACCTCTGAGTATAAATCCCAGCAGTCGCCCAAGATACGGCCTTTCTGCCGGCAAGTGAGGGTGTGTCTCAGTCAAGGTCTATTGTTGCTAGTTATGGAAACTGACCTGAGTTAACTGCGGCAGGGAAGAAAATCCATTGGAAAGAACCTGGTTTATCTCATGAAGACAAGTGCAGCCAGGACTCTGGAGGGATAGGAACCCGGAATCAGCGTCTGCCAAAATGTGTTCCATGGGTCCCTAGTCCTGGCAGATGCCTGAGGAAATGAAGAGCACTGTGGTCCAGTGGGTTTAGGAAATGCTACATATCTTTTGTTTAAGGTACACTGACATATTAAAGCCTCTGGTAAGTCCTGCAGCAAGAAAGATTTTTTAATTAGCTAAGCACTTCCCCCAGATATTTGTAGAGTAAGGTATACATTTGGCCCTCCATATACACGGGCTCTGCAGACTGTTATTCGATCTGCCATTGGTTAAATCAGCAGATGCAAAGCCCATGGATATGGAGGCTGACTGTACTTGTTAACAATGTGACCAAGGGAGACGGGATTCCGTGTCACCCCGGCCCTCACCCTGTCATGATGGAGATCACTTTACTGTGAAGGGGATACACTATAGAGGCCATATGTCTAGTGGTCAAGGCTGTGGACCACCTGACTTGGAGTGAGCACTAGGCTAGCCTGGTGAGGGAGGGTGTGAGGAGATCCCATTGCACAGCATTGAGCCAACACATCCAGGACCTCTGTCCCTTCCTTTTATTCTTAAGCCTAGAGAAGTGCAGGCATACAGGTGAAATCTTTTCTCCATAGGGATCACCCAGGGCTGGAGCCTGCGGATGGGTTTAAATGAGGATTAAATGAGCTAATAATGCCTGTGTGATCCCAAATGGGGAACTAGTGTCTGATTTCACCACATGCTAGCTGAATGATTTGGGCAAGTTATTTAACCTCTTTAAATCTCAGTTTTTTAATCTACAAATCAGGATAATAACAGTAATATCTCTTGAGGTTGCGAGGAGGATTAAATGTGCTAATAATGCCTGTAAACTCTCCGGTCCAAAGTAAGTGCTAAAAATATTTAGCTCTTACTGTTGTTATTATGTTATGATGGATTGAACACGCTCTCTGCCGTGAACTTCACAGCCTCTGGCGGAGCTCATGGATCTGTTTAACAATCATTTACAGGTGTCCACTCCCAGTGGGGACTGAGATATAAAGATGCATCTGGTGGTATGGCCTCAGCCTTCATGGAGTTTCCAATCTTGTGGGGTAGATACAGTTAATAGGTAATTACAAAGAGGGATGTTAAGCGCATGGTACTGTGACAGCCCACAGGAAGAGCACCAAGCCTGGACAGAAGGGCATGGAGGTAGAGTGTTGCAGACTAAAGGCATGAAGGTGCTTGACAGCTTTGGGTATCCCAGACAGTTCAGTGTGGCTGGGGGATAATGTGACATTGATAGTGTTGAAGATATTGGCAGGGATCGGCACAGGGAAGGCCTTGAATGCCCGACCAAGAAGTTGGGATATTATCCTATAGGTCACAGGTTGCTAATAAAGTCTTTCAATCTAGAAAGTGTCATGGCAGATGTGTGATTGGGAAGCTCCCTCTGGCAGCTGTGGGACTCATTGGTTGAGGAGACACAAGACTGGAGACCAAGAGACCAGGCAGGGAGCTGGTTATGGAAATCAAAGTAGGAGATGGGGAAATTCTTGGTTTGGGTGACTTGGTGATGCCACCAACTGAATTGGTGGTGATTGGTGCTGGGTTAGAGGGAAGGACCTCCACAGGGTGGAGGACCCTGTGGGCAGTCCAAGTAGCAGTAGTCAATAGGCGGTTGGATGTATGGGCTTGGAGACTGAGATCAGGGAGCCATCAGTATTTCAGTGGAAATTGAATCCATAGGAGTGAATGGGATTGTTCAAAGAGGGTCAAGACCAAGGCAACCTGGGGAGGTTGACCCCTGAGGGGAGGCAGGAAAGAGAGTCCTCCTGCTAAAGCAGAGATTCTGCAGGCACTTAGAATTTCAAATTCTCATAAATTCAAATTCTCAGAGGAACTGTTTCCCGTGGAGGAAACCCTCAAATCCTTCCTCTCTGTCTGTTTCAAACATGGGCTGTTATAATTAGGCCCCAGCATAACTTAATGACTTAGAGGTAGAGAGAGAAAACCCAGGGTCCCAAGCTCTTTACTCTTACCTTGTCATCGCTATGCTTTGTCAATGCTCCTGGACCAGTTTCCCCATCTCTACAATAGGGAGAAGTGGATTTTGTCACCTTCGTCCATCCCAAAGTTGCTGATGTAGACACAAGAAGAATGGAGTCATCAGAGTGGTAGTTGGGGAAGTTGAGGATTGTCTTCATTACAGAAGGGACTTATCCTTCTGTAATTTCAGGTACCTGAACATTCAGCCATTCCTTCATTGCAGACCTTAAATGGGAATGAAATGATGAGCCAATAATGCCTGTGTTATGCCAAAGGTAGAACTAGTGCCAATGGGGAGCAGTGGAAAAAGAAGTCCTTCCTGATATCAAGTATCTTCAGAAGCAATGTCTGAGGCAGAGTAGACCCCTGTGCTTTCGGCAACCTAGTTTCACTTTTCTGCTTCCATACTCTCTTTTCTATACCAGGGGATGGAAGCCTGAGAACTGCATTTCAGAGAACACGTACTAAACAGTTGCCAGGTTCTTTCAATGAGAGGTAATTGAGATTCAGAAGGAAAGAAGCAGAAGCCATATCATTGTCCTCTAACGGTGGTGGTTAGATTGGTGGTCTTTGGCAGATGTGAGGTTTTAAAACAACCTCAGAATTTTCCTATGAGTCAACAATGTTGGGAGCATCTGTGAGCACTGTAGTACTTCCAGCAGATCCTGCAACTTCTTTACTTCTGAAAGCTCGGAGAGAAACTTCACTCTTTAAGTATCCAATAACCTTCATTTTTTAGCTGTTCCAAAAGTTTTGTAAGTATCGTATCAGTTGGCTTTTGCTGAATAACAAGTAGCCCCCAAAGTTAGTCATTTAAAGCAACAATGATCTATTTAGCTCACAAAGTTGTGGATCAGGATTTGAGCTAGCTCAGCTGGGTGGTTCTTCTGGTCTTGGTTGGGCTCTCTCATGCATCTGAAGTCAGGTGCAAGGTGGTCTGCAGACTGGTTGGTCCAGAGTGACCGTAACTGGGATGACTAGTCTGTACTCCACATGGTCTCTCATTCCTGTATGCATGGTGGCTGTGCAGGGTTCTAAGAAAGCAGGTACAAGAATGCAAGATTTCTTGAAGGTTAGGCTTGAAAGTGGAGCAGCATCACTTCTGCCATATTCTGTTGACCAAACTAAGCTGCAAGACCAGCCCAAATTCAAAGCCACATCATTTGGATACAGGGAGGAGAATAATCATGGCCAGTGTTGCAACCAATCTTCCATGGCATCTATTTCTTGAACTAAGTCCCTTTCTGCTCGGAAGATCTGGAGAGTTTCTGTTTCCCTGAGTAAAGTGTGACAGTTATAGCATCATTCTGCACTTCAGAAGGCGATCAGAAAGCAGAGGCAGGTATTAAGATTTGGATTAATGTAGATGTGGAGTTAAGGATTTGCCTTTAAGTCTTGGACTGTACCATTTACTGTAGTCAACCTTGGGCCACTTTCTTCACCTTTCAGAGCCTTGAACCCTTTTCTCTCAAATGGAGATGGATAAACTTACGTGCAGTGATCAAATAAAACGCTGGTTGTAAGAGAAGTTTGGATAAGTTAATGGTCATCATTTGCATTTGAATAACACTATAGTATAAAACCTTCCACTCTAGGGGCTGGTGGAGCAGGGGCACTCCTGATGAGATAGAAGTCAGAAAGATGTTGGGTTGCTGCTTCTCTACCCTCTCAAGTACGCTGGTACATTTTGGGACTTAGAAGTCAAGAATGACTGCAAGCCAGATCTTCCATCTGGGACCTCTGTGTTGGAATGAAGCCAGAGTTTGGAAAAGCCCTACAATTGCTGGAGCCAGAACAAACCCCAGGGCTGGCACAAGCCATCTTCCATCCCCTGCTTCCATCTGCCCTCTTGGCTCTTGGCACAGTGAGGCCCTACTTGTCCTGGCCCATCCCCTCCCCAGGCTGCATGGGCACAGCTGTTTGAAGGACCACCCCTTAGCTCCTTGTTAAGCCCCGACTCAAGCTGGACATGATTCACAGGGATAATGAGCTTGTAAATAAATTCCTGCTGCATCAGCTCATGGAGCTGAAGGTTAGGCTGGGGATGTAGACAAGGGCAGGCAGAGGCAGTCAGGCCCAGAGGTTCAGATGTTCCCTGTGCTCTCTCCAGGGGACATGTGAGGAGCATGATGAGAACGTAACAGATTGTGTGAACCCACTCCTGGCATGCCCTGCTCTCCTGCTGGGCTGATCATACTCTCAGTGCAGAGATCCTGGATCCATAAGCCCATACTCTAACTCCGCTTTCAGAATCCAGTTCTGCTACAGACAGACTTCGGGGGACCAGTGTCCAGGGGCTGTGTGTTCAGCAGAGCATGACCAGGGCAGCAAGCCCTGAGGGGACCTCTGAGGAATGGGGAGTGTGTTCAGACTTGTTGGGGTTTACCAGTAGAGAGAGGCTACAGGAAAATGAAAACGGTCAGGGAAATCCCAGAATAAAATGAGAATCCTAGAAGGAAGTGCGTTTCCTGTCAATGAAAATATGCAAGAAGAGGCCAGGTATCTCCTTAAGAGCATCAAAGTGGGGGAGTGTGTGACAGTGGCTGTGCGTTAATTAGATGTCTTCTGAGACCCCGTCCCCCCCCTCAAGCTCCTCATTCCCACAAAAAGCTGTGGGAGAGGCAGTCTGCCCCAGTGTTTGTCTATGTCAGTTTCTGCTTAAAACCCTCCAGTGCCTTTTCATCACACTTAGAATAAAATCATGAAAAACTTCTCATATTATTAATAACTTCAATGTTATTTCAGACCACTCTCCCCACCTATTCTCCTCTTTCCAGCATTCATTATGCTTCATGCCACCTGCCTTTTTTTTTTAATCTGATCTTCAAACTTGCTGTACTAGTTAGGATGGACTGGGCTGTGATTCAGTAACAAATAAACCCCGAAATCTCAGTGGCTCAGCTCCTATGCACCTGTTTCTTCTTTATGCAATATCTGACGTGGGCTGGCAGGGCTTTTCTTCATCTGGTGACCCAGGGATCCAGGCTCCCCCCATTTCATGATGCTGCTGTCTCAACTGGTAGCTTCCAAAGTGGCCATGGTGGTAAATATATTAGACTCCCAAATGACACTTGTCACCTGTGCTCATAGTCTGTTGGTTAGAACTAATCACACGGTCCCAACATAAACAGAAGGGAGGCTGGGCAGTGGAATGGAGCACGTGGATATTCAGTGGGCACTACTGTCTCTGCCATACTTGCCCGTATCAGTCACGGCTCTGAGTAGCAAGCAACAGAAAGTGACTTCCAGTGTTGTAAGCAGAAAAGAAATTTAATAAAACAATGTTATGGAGTACAGTGAATTTCCTGGAGGGCCAGAAAACTAAGATCAGAGGGTATGCAACTAGAAATCACGCCCCAAATCATGCCGCAGGGCACCTCTGAGAGGCTGCTTCCGGGCACAGGCCCCACGGCCACCCCCACCAACAGTGCTGGCACTGGATGTGGATTCTGCCGCTAGAGCCATAACCACAGCTGCCCCGCTAGAGACAGTATGACCACTGTACTGGGGACACCCTTGCCAGCCTGCATTCTGTCCAGCCCCCATTTCTGTGTGTCACTCATTTCTGACTCAAAGTCTGGGGTCAGTATATCCAAATGAGGAGCCTACAGGAGCCATGTGCTGGCTGCAAGGGAGGCTGATGAGCAAATATCTGACACTTTACGTCCTCTGGAAGGAAGTGGGCCCTGGGACCCCAGATAGAGTATTGAGTATTCACCATGTTGTCTCAGGGCTTTTGCACTTGCTGCGCCCTCTGTCTGCAGGTGTTTCTCCAGATGTCCTCAAAGCTGGCTCCTTCTCTGCTCAAACGTCATCTCTGATGATCAAATCTAACGTACTCTCTGCCGCAGAACCACGTCCACATGTCTTGTTTCCTTCACAGAACTTCCCTACCTGAAACTACCTTGTCCATTCAGGAGTTTATTTATTTGATTTCTGTCTACTCTGTAGGTGGCTAAAAGCATAGGACTTTGGGGTGCTGCCAGTGCTTCCAGTGGTTTCATGCACCAGCCCCCTTCCAACTCTGGGCCAGTGTGTTTTGGGGAGTAGAGGTCTGTTTCTTTACTTGATGAGATTATAAAATAAGCCCCCTCCAGGTTATTTCTGATGTCATGGTTTGGGATGCCGTTACTTTCTTTCCCTTTCTTTCTTTTTCTTCCTTCCTTTCTTCCTCCCTTCCTCCCTTCCTCCCTTCCTCCCTTCCTCCCTTCCTCCCTTCCTTCTTTCCTTTCCTTTCTTTCTTTCTTTCTTTCCTTTTTTTTTTTTTATTGGAGTATACAGTTCCTTTACACTGCTGTGTCAGTTTCTGCTGTACAGCAAAGTGAACCAGCTGTACGTATACATATATCCCCTCTTTTTTGGGTTTCCTTCCCATTTAGGTCACCACAGAGCACCGAGTAGAGTTCCCTGCTGGGATGCCCTTTCTTACCTCTTTGTCTCTCTGGCTGCAGTTTTATCCCAGAGAGGATGGGTGTGGCACATGGGACTAAGGCAGTGTGAGATCTCAGGTGACAGGAAGGTGGTTGAGTTGTCAGGTATGGGCAGACCTTAAGATTTAAGGTGCCACAGGAAGGGCAAAGGGCCTGCAGCAGGAGGGCAGGCGTCTGGGTTCCAGGAATACAATTTGGAGCAAGATAGTACGCCCCCCCCCCCCAGCTGCCTCCTTGTCCCCTGGCTGTGGTGCCACATGGCAGAGGCCTCAGGTCCCCAGGTCCACAGAGGAAGCCTGAGGGCCGTGCAGACGTGGCCACCTAGGAGTTAGGAGGAGCTGTGTTTTCTTTGATGATGTAGGTCTTGTTAACTTTTCTTGATGCCATAAAGCTTCAACGTGAAGACATGGGGTAAAAACAGGAGAGCAGGAGACTGGCCCATGGGAGCAGAAGTTGTGGTGCCAGAATAGCAGCTGTGCCCAGGGAGCCCAGGAGCCAAAGCGACCGACGCTCAGCATAACCCAGGGCTCGGCTTTGGGACTGGGCTGCATTTCCTGGGGCCCTGGCAGCCCAGCACGAGGGCAGCCAGGCCTCTCGAAGGAGGAGTGTGGAGACCTGCGAGTCTCTGGGCAGGGTTGGGAAGAGGGATCGCTAAGCAAACTTGGTTCCCTGGGAGAGGACCGTGGTTCTCAAGTCCCAGGGCCTGTCTGTGCACACGCACCCCCAACCCTGGGGCTTGCTGCTCAGTTTCTGTGGGCCACCTTTGGTCCTCTGGGGTGAGCTGGTGCTTTGGGAGGAGGTGGAGTTGGATGAATCGTGTAACACCAGACTAAAGCAGGGCCAGCAAACTTTTACTATAAAGAAAGTGATTTTGGCTTTGTGAGCCATACGATTTCTCTTGCAAGTCCTCAGTTCTGCTGTGGCAGCGAGGCAGGCAGCCACAGACGATAGGTAAATGAATGAGCATGGCACTGGAATTTGAATTTCATACAATTTTCATGTGTCATGAAACATTCCTTTTTTCCCTCAACCATTTAAAAATGTGAAAACCATATTTAGCTTCCAGTCTGTACAAAAACAGATGGAAGGCTAGATTTGGCTAGAGGACTGTATTTTGCTGACCCTTGAATTAGATCATCTCTAAAGACTGTTCCAACCCTAATTCTTCACCTTGGTGGAAGAAGAGACCGAGGGTCTGAGAGGTTAGGTGGGTTTTCCACAGGGCAGCAAACATGTCTGGAAGAAAGTAGGGACAGGCTTAATTCGTTTCTGACCTCTTATGCAGAGACCTTAGAACCTGGTACAGAGCAGGTGCTCAGAGAACCTTTGTTGAATTAGTAAATGAATGAATGCATGAATGAATGAATGAGTGAATGATGACTATAGGACTTGTATGACCAGAAGATGGCGGGGATTATGTACTTTGGTTCCTTGTTGGGGCATCAGAAAACCTGTCAGAATAGCAGAGTCAGACTGTGAGGGGAGACAGAAGAAACTCAGGCACCCTGGGCTGTTCAGTGTGGAGCGAACAGCAATTACTTGCCCCACAAGGACATTCCTGTCTTCATGAGAGAAACAGGAAAGGATGATAATGTGGTGACTTGGTCATCAGAAGGGGATGCAAAGATGCTGAGTGTATCAGATTGTAAGACGTGTTACCCATGTCCTGTGTGCCGAAGCTTACTTCTCAAATCACAGTTTTTATTTTAATAAGTGGGAACCTTTAATGTTGTGTGGGCAGTTCACACCCCTGTGGGCATTGTTCTCACAACCGAGGGTAGCTCCAAGAAGTATCAAGACTGATGGAGGTGGCGTCTGACTTCCTCCTGGTGAGGTTTCCAGACAGGACGAGAATGGCTGCTCCTGGTGTCTTGTACCCATCAGGTGCTCAAAGTCTGACAAATGAAAGGTTTCTTCTCTATACCTAGTATAGCATCCTGAATGACAGCAGAGTATTTCAGGAACACGTGACTGTATATAGCCATTCGCCTCCTGGTTGCTGTGAAATTTATTTGGCAGGCTTACAGTTAATGGTGAGAGAGAAAGCTTCAAGAGTGGATCCAGGCCATGGACCTGGACCCCTGGTGGCTGGGCTCACACAGTGTGTGTGTGACTCTATTGTGCTGTGGTTTTCAGAAATGAGCTGGGGAGACAGAGCAGGGGTAGGCAGCAGGGGGGAACAGTGCTGTGTCCCAAGAAGTGACTGGGGGCTGGAAAGCAAATTTCACTGTTTCACAGTTTCTCACACAGGAGATCTCAGGGGTATCTATCTTTTTTTTGCGGTACGCAGGCCTCTCACTGTTGTGGCCTCTCCCGTTGCGGAGCACAGGCTCTGAACGCGCAGGCTCAGCGACCATGGCTCACGGGCCTAGCTGCTCCGCGGCACGTGGGATCTTCCCGTACCGGGGCACGAACCTGTGTCCCCTGCATCGGCAGGCGGACTCTCAACCACTGTGCCACCAGGGAAGCCCAGGGGTATCTTATTTGCTCCTTCTCTTGCCCCAAAAGGTCCAGCGGCAGAGTCAACCCGATGTTCTAACCAACCTGGACTGGCCATGACTGATGCAGCCAGAAACTGAGGGCAGGAGTAGGTCATTGTGGCAGAGCAAGACCGTTCTCTCATGGTGGTCATTGATGGACTCTTGAATAAAGACGTAGCCCCTCTACCAGCCTGAAAAGGCAGCCTGCATGCACTTCCCATTGACATGGAGGTCTCCTTACTTCCTGCAGGCTGCTTGGACCCTGAACTGTGTGCAGACCTCCTGAGAAACAGGTGGCACTGCCGGGGGGGGGGGGCATGTCTACCCCCTGCAGTGTCTTGTAGAGTCCAGCCCTGGCATTGCTTGTCCCTTGGCTCCATGGTTCCCAAAGGAGTGCTTCCTTGAGGCCCGTCTGAAGCATGGTGCTCACCAGCCCTTCAGCCAACCCTTGGGGATCTGGCACAGTTCAAACTCATTTCTGGAAAATCCAGAATCAGCTCTTGGCAGCCATGTTTTTGAAAGAGCAGCTTTCCACAAAAAGGGTGACAATGATTATTTTGTTAATGCTTTAAAAGATGTATGAAGGTCCATGACTTTCTGAAGTATATGTTGGGCTTAATACAACATATTTCTGATGCTGCAGAAATACAAAGGATTATAAGAGACTACTACAAACAGGTAGATGCCAATAAAATGGACAACCACAAAGAAATGGACAAATTCTTGGAAAGATATGATTTTCCAAGACTGAACCAGGAAGAATTAGAAAATATAAACAGACCTATCACAAGTAATGAAATTGAAACCATAATTAAAAATCTTCCAACAAACAGAAGTCCAGGACCAGATGGCTTCACAGGTGAATTCTATCGAACATTTAGAGAAGACCTAACACCGATCATCCTCAAACTCTTCCAAAAAATTGCAGAGGGAGAAACACTCCCAAATTAATTCTATGAAGCCACCATCACCCTGATACCAAAACCAGAAAAAGATATCACAAGAAAAGAAAATTATAGACCAATATCACTGATAAACATAGATGCAAAAATCCTGAACAAAATACTAGCAAACAGAATCCAACAACACATTAAAAGGATCATACACCATGATCAAGTGAGATTTATCCCAGGGATGCAAGCATTCTTCAATACACGCAAATCAATCAATGTGATATGTGACATTAACAAATTAAGGAATAAAAACCATATGATCATCTCAATAGATGCAGAAAAAGCTTTTGACAAAATTCAAAACCAATTTATGATAAATCTCTCCAGAAAATGGGCATAGAGGGAACCTACCTCAACATAATAAAGGCCATATATGACAAACGCATAGCAAACATCATACTCAATGGTGAAAAACTGAAAGCATTTCCACTAAGATCAGGAACAAGACAAGGATGCCCACTCTCGCTGCTATTATTCAACATAGTTTTGGAAGTCCTAGCCACGGCAATCAGAGAAGAAAAAGAAATGAAAGGAATACAAATTGTAAAAGAAGTAAAACTGTCACTGTTTGCAGATGACATGATACTATACATAGAAAATCCTAAAGATGCCGCCAGAAAACTACTAGAACTAATCAATGAATTTGATAAGGTTGCACGATACAAAATTAATGCACAGAAATCTCTGGCATTCCTATACACCAACAATGAAAAATCAGAAAGAGAAATTAAAGAAACACTCCCATTTACCATTGCAACAGAAAGAATAAAATACCTAGGAATAAACCTGCCTAAGGAGGCGAAAGACTTGTACTCAGAAAACTATAAAACACTGATGAAAGAAATCAAAGGTGACATAAACAGATGGAGAGATATACCATGTTCTTGGATTGGAAGAATCAATATTGTGAAAATGACTATACTACCCAAAGCGATGTACAAATTCAATGCAATCCCTATCAAACTACCAATGGCATTCTTCACAGAATTAGAACAGAAAAATCTTGCCATTCGTATGGAAACACAAAAGACCCCAAATAGCCAAAGTAATCTTGAAAAAGAAAAATGGAGTTGGAGGAATCAGGCTCCCCAACTTCAAACTATACCACAAAGGTACAGTAATCAAGACAGTATAGTACTGGCACAAAAACAGAAATATAGATCAATGGTACAGGATAGAAAGCCCAGAGATAAACCCACGCACATATGGTTACCTAATTACGACAAGAGGAAAGAACATACAATGGAGAAAAGACAGCCTCTTCAATAAGTGGTGCTGGGAAAACTGGACAGCTACACGTAAAAGAGTGAAATTAGAACACTCCCTAACACCATACACAAAAACAAACTCCAGATGGATTAAAGACCTAAATGTAAGACCAGACACTATAAAACTCTTAGAGGAAAACATAGGAAAAACACTCTTTGACATAAATCACAGCAAGATCTTTTTTGACCCACCTCCTAGAGTAACAGAAATAAAACCAAAAATAAACAAATGGGACTTAATTAAACTTAAAAGCATTTACACAGCAAAGGAAACCATAAACAAGACAAAAAGACAACCCTCAGAATGGGAGAAAATATTTGCAAATGAAACAACAGACAAAGGATTAATCTCCAAAATATACAAACAGCTCATGGAGCTCAATATCAAAAAAACAAACAATCCAATTAAAAAATGGGCGGAAGACCTAAATAAACATTTCACCAAGGAAGACATACAGATGGCCAAGAGGCACATGAAAAGCTGCTCAACATCACTAATTATTAGAGAAATGCAAACCAAAACTACAATGAGGTATCACCTCACGTGGGTCAGAATGGCCATTATCAAAAAATCTAGAAACAATAAATGCTGGAGAGGGTGTGGTGAAAAGGGAACCCTCCTGCACTGTTGGTGGGAATGTAAATTGATACAACCACCATGGAAAACTGTATGGAGTATCCTTAAAAAACTAAAAATAGAACTACCATATGACCCAGCAATCTGACTACTGGGCATATACCCTGAGAAAACCGTAATTCAAAAAGAGTCATGGACCACAATGTTCATTGCAGCACTATTTACAATAGCCAGGACATGGAAGCAACTTAAATGTCCATCGACAGATGAATGGATAAAGAAGATGTGGCACATATATACAATGGAATATTACTCAGCCATAAAAAGGAACGAAACTGAGTTATTTGTAGTGAGGTGGATGGACCTAGAGTCTGTCATACAGAGTGAAGTAAGTCAGAAAGAGAAAAACAAATACTGTATGCTAATGCATATATATGGAATCTAAAAAAAAAAATGGTACTGATGAACCTAGTTGCAGGGCAGGAATAAAGAGGTAGACATAGAGAATGGACTTGAGGACACGGGGTGGGAGGGGGAAGCTGGGGCAAAAGAGAGTAGCATCGACGTATGTACACTACCGAATGTAAAATAGATAGCTAGTGGGAAGCAGCAGCATAGCACAGGGTGATCGGCTCCGGTGCTTTGCGATGACCTAGAGGGGTGGGATAGGGAAGGTGGGAGGGAGGCTCAAGAGGGAGCGGATATGGGGACATGTGTACGCATATGGCTGATTTACTTTGGTGTACAACAGAAACTAACAGTATTGTGAAGCAATTATACTCCAATAAAGTTCTATTAAAAAAACAAACAAAAACAAAACAAAACAAAAACAAAAGATGTATGATGATCCATGACTTTCTGAAGTATATGTTGGCTTTAATCCCAGCTCTGCCCCAACTAGTTGTGTGACCTTGGGTCACGTCATACCTCAGTATCAGAGCAGTTAGTGTTGGAAGCACAGGGCTATGGAGGGAACAGACCCGAATTTGAATTCTGCCCTTCCATCTCCTAGATACGGTGCCTTGAGCAGGTTTTTGGGTTTTGTTGTTGGTGTGTGGGTGTGTGTGCGAAATTCTCCAATCCTCTTACTTTCCTTAAGTGTGACATGGGGGTGGTGATAGTGCCTACTTACAGGATTGTAATGGCCACATGCCTATGTTATAGTAACAACAGCAAACGTTTATTGCATGTTTACTGTGTCCTGAGCTGTAATTTGCTTGTGCTGCTTCTTTTGATGCTGAAAAGAGGCTGGTACTGTCCTTTCCCCCATTTTACAGATGAAAAACCTAAAGGAAAGTGTGGGGGAGGGAAGTAGCTTTTCCAAAGCCAGGAGGCACTACTGAGCAGTGTCGATTTGGGACTAGGGGTGCAGGCCGCCCTGCAGAGGGCCGTGTCCCGAGGAATTCTCAGCAGCAGCTTCCTCCTATGGGGAAGGAAGGGGTTGGGAGTGATGAGCATGGAAAGGTGTAGATCTTCATAGCCTTTCATCCTCTTTCTCACACACACACACGCACACACACACACACACACACTGTGTGTGTTCTCTGCAGGCCAGTCCTGTGATGAACATAGAAAACGGTGAAGAACTAGCCTGCCTCGTTCCAAAATGCTTTAGAATATATAGCCAACCAATCTTTAAAATACATGTTTTATTGTTTTTTTATTATATGGTTATACACATTAACTATTGAAAATACAAGTAAGAAGAAGAAATAAAAATTACTCATAATCCCACTACGCAAGTGAAAAAAAAACAGCAGCATTTTGTGGTAGAACCTTTCAGATTATTTTCCTATGCAAGCGTATGTCGGAAACAAAATGGGCACTCCGGGTGCATCTGGTTTTGTAACCCTTTTCCCCCAAGATTAATGTATAATCATTATCTTTTCATATCAGTCTTTCTTCCCACCACTTATTTTTAGTGGTTACTTAGTCGTCTATCATGTGGATATTCTGTAATTTATTTAAACAGTCCCCCATTGTTGGTTACTTAGGTTTATTCTAAGAGGTTACAATGTTGCTGAGAAGACGATTAAGCCTATAAAAAATAGTTAGATGAAAGTGCAGTTGGAACGTGCCTGTGGCAGAGTGACAGAGATGAAACAGAATTTCTGGAGAGACTGGAGTTACCCTTGAAAGAGCCAGTGGAGGGAGGCTTTCAGGAGGAGGGAGGGTGGGAACCAGGCCTGAGCAGGGAGGGGCTGGATTAACCTGTTAAGAGAGTATATTCACAGGAGGAAGACTGGCCATAGCAAAAGTGCAGAGCCTGGGGGTGGGGCTAGGTGTTTAGTTCAGGGAAGAAGAGCTCTGGGGAGGGCTGTAGAGGGCGAAGAGGCCAGACTCTAGAGAAGGCGTTAGGTGCAAGTCCAGTGAGAGTGAATTTTATCTTTTTAGGGCAATGGGGAGCCATGGAAGGTTCTTGAGCATGGTAGTGACCTGAGTAGGTCTGGTTTCAGACAGTCACCCTGCAAGCAGCTGGGGAGGGGACAGACCTGCTCTCAGAGGCAGGGAGACCTGTTAGAAGGTGGGAACAAGTCCAGAGAGGTGTTGAGGCCGGATCTGGGAAGTGGCAGGAGGTGAGGGGGATGGGGTGGATGTGTATGGCTGCAGAGGGAGGAGCCTCTGAATGTGCCCGGCTCCAGGCTCATGAAGAGAGGTGCCTGCTGCCTGATAGCCGGGGTCCAGGGGAGAGTTAATGGGTGCATGTGGGTGAGCTAATTGGGCCTCTAGCAAGGCTGACTCATGCAGGCATCGGAGCCAGTTATTACTCATAGTGGAGACAGAGAGAGAAAGAAGAAATTAAACAACACTGGAGCAGTGGGAATTCTCTCTGACTGAGAAGTTCCAGGGCTGGCCTCCCATTTCAGACAGGCGACACTGGGGAGAAGGGACCTGCTGCGTGGGGGTGAGCAGGAGGGGCACAGCTGGCGGAAGGGACATTTCCATGACGCCTGCTCTGACTCGTCCACATCTGCCCCAAGGGGTGCAGCTGGGGAGGGCTGGGTCTTTTCCAAAACAGCCCAGGTTTTCCAGTGCCAGCCACGGCACACTCAAGGCAAGAGAGCTGGGCTGGAGATGCCATCACCAGGGAAGAGGGAAACAGTGCAGGCCAGGATGCAAGGTCTGGTTCTGTTTATTTAAGCATGGGCCAAAGTCTGGATCTCTTTGTTGTTTCCTTGGATTTTTAGATTCTTAACATGCAGTGGTCACCTTCATTTGCTGGAAGAGAGGAGCACCGGGGGCAGCCTTCAGAGCACGGGGAAGTGGGCTTGTCGGGTTAGAGGAGGTGGGGACCCTTTCCAGGGAGGCAGCACAGGTGTGACCAAGGTGCTGCCTGTTCCTCTGCTTGTCCTGCCTCCTGCTTGGTGTGGGATCCCGGTGCCTTTTCCTGCAGGAGCAGGGGGCCAGTTAGCCCAGGGCTCGCCAGACCTGGTTCTCAGCCTGCCTTGCTGGGAAACTTGGCCAAGACGATTCCCCAGTCGAGGTGTCAGGAGTCTCAGGAGTATCCCTCACTTGCCTGCCGGCAGGTAGCTACATCTAATGTTGCTACCTGTGTTTTCCAGCTCGTGGTTTCTAGCAGGCAGTTCCCTTTCATGCCTTGAGTTTGGGTGATCACACCCCTAGGTTCTTCCTAGTCATCAGAGTGCAGGCCTTTCCCCCAGGAACGTAGAACTGGGCCCAGGCCAGGCCCTGCTGGTCTAACCTGGATCATAAAAGACAGAGTCTGTCCTCAGGGGTAGGCGCTTCTTTGCCTTCTCTCTTGAGGGTTCTAGCTAATGGTTCCCGTGAGCCCTTGTGTTGTGCGGTGGCCAAGTCAGCAACATCAATCGAGTGTAACGCTGGGTGCGGGGGAGGCGAGGCTGTCCTATGCTGCGTGCGGGCGGGTCACAGTGTGACGTGGCCCCCACGCCTCGGCTGCATGGGCCACGGGCATCTCCCACTAATCTTCATGTCTAGGGCCAACCCTACGGCTAACTTCATGATTCGGATCCAGGGCTTCTAGCCACGAACCCTACACATCAGCAATGGGAGGCCAGCCTGAGATAAGTGCCGGGCCAGCCAGGGGTGGTGGCTCAGGCTGAGGCATCCCCCATCCTTGACAGCCTGGAATGCCTCCCCGTGAGGTCTTAGACCTGGAGGTAGAACCTGAGGAGGGGCTTGGGTGGGATGGTGCAGTGGAGAGGGGGCTGAGGCCTCAACCCTGATGCATGGGGCCACCCTGCTGGGGAAAGAGGAGACCCACGTGGAGGACCGTGAGAGCCAGTATCACCTGAGGGAAAGGAGGAGATGGGCAGAGGTGTGCGGGCTCCGTGTGATGCCGGAGGTCAAGCTTAGAGCCTTGTGGAGGCCACAGGGAGGTGGAGCTTTATAACAAGGGAGTGTTAATGGCTTCCAGATGGAGGATCTATCTTGTCAGGAGGAGAAGAAGCCCCTCTCTCTTTGATCTGAACTCTCTCCTTGCACAATTAGATGGTTCTGAAGAGGTAACCTCATTATTGATTTAGTCAACATGCATTTATTGAGCACCTGCTAGGTGCAGACCTTGTGCTGAGTCCTGGGGATACAAAGGCAGATGAAACACATCTTGTCAGGACACAAGTAATCAGATGATGAAATAAATATATACTGTTCTCAGTGCTTTGGAGGGGAAGAGCAGGGCGCTGCAAGAGAGACTAGCACGAGGGGTCAGGAAGGCTTCAGGATGGGAGGCTGATGGTGAAAATGAGACCCAGGTGTGATCAGAATTGCCCAGGCAAAGGGTCACAGAGACAGAGAGCATGAATGAGGGTGCAGAGGCAGACGTCCTTAGTGCATTCAGGCACCCAAGGAAGGTCACTGACTGAGGAAGGTCGTAGGTGGGTGGCAGGGAGCAAAGGGCGGGCTGGGGTGAGCCCAGCCAGGGTGGCAGGGCCAGAGAGCAGGATTTTGTTCTGCGTGCAGCAGGAAGCAGGCGGCAGGTGGACATCCTGCAGGATGGGTTTCTTTCTCCAAAGTGCCAGGGCTCAGCGCTTGCTTTCTGAACAACTAGGAGCCAGGTTGGTTGGTGTAGGGCAAATGGTATCAGGGAGAATCTTCTTTCCTTTCCCAGGAGTCGACTTCTTCAGCCTCAGGTGAGCAGCAGAAGCAGCTGCTTCCTGGACCTGCTGGGCAGCCACGCCCAGCCCTGGGCAGCAGACGGCAGCTCGAGTGTCCTGAGCTGCACTGTGTCCCTGCCGCTCCCACTCACGGCCACCCAGAACCTGCAGATGTGACCTTATATGCAGATGTGGTCAGGTTAAGATGAGGTTACAGTGTAGTAGGGTGGACCCTAATCCAATGACTAGCATCTTTAAAGAAACAGGGAATTTGAATACAGACACACACACAGAGGGGAAGGCCATGTGAAGAGGGACACAGAGCCTGAAATTATGCTGCCACAAGCCAAGGAATGCCAAGGATTGCCAACAACCACCAGAGGCTAAGAGAGAAGCTTGTAATAAATCTTCCTCTAGAGCCTTCGGTGAGAGCGTGACCCTGCCAGTACCTTGATTTTGGACTTCTAGCTTCCAAATTGTGAGAGAATGAATCTTGTTTTAAGGCACCCAGTTTGTGGTACTTTGTTGTGGCACCCTTAGGAAATGAATATGTTGGGCCTAGGTAGGGGAACCCAGTGTTCTGAGCCCATCCCATTTCCTGGCCACCAACAGTCATTATCTCATTTAGATGACAAGTCACTGAAGTTCCAATTACAATCTCCATTTTACAGAAGAGTTGGATGGTCAGAGAGGTCTACAGAGACACAGTAACAAGGCTGGGATTTGAGCCCAGGTCTGACTTGGTCCCTGCCCTGTCTACCCTGCCTTTCAAGAAAGAGCCCAGCCTTTTGAATTGTTCACTGTCCTTTACGAAGTTGTAATCAAGGTGGTCAAGTGATGATGAGGAATAAGGGCTCTGCAGATGTTCACTCAGCTATTTACTGATGAAATCCCTTGCCTGGCATTTGTTTTAAAATTCTCCAAAAGAAAAAAAAACAAGTTATGGGGTTAGGGATAGGTGAACCAGAAACAGCAGGATGTTGATAATTGTTGAAACTGGGTGATGGGCAATGGGGCTCCATTGTATTACTCTTTTTACTTTTGTGTATGTTTGAAAATTTCCATACTTAAAAATTAAAAAGGAAAGCCATAGAGATCCAAAATTAAAAAAATAATAATAAATGAAAAAATAAAGCATGAGAGCTCTAGGATCAGAGATTCCAGGGTTTGGATCTCAGCTTTATTCTTTTTAGCTGTGTAACCTTGGATGAGTTACTTAACCACACTGAGCCTTGGTTTGCCCTG
Organism: Stenella coeruleoalba; assembly: GCF_951394435.1. Lineage (NCBI taxonomy): Eukaryota > Metazoa > Chordata > Mammalia > Artiodactyla > Delphinidae > Stenella > Stenella coeruleoalba. Next base: position 54,873,452 of record NC_137162.1, on the reverse strand, counting down.
CCCAATGGAGGTATCACTACATGAAACCTCATAGGATGGCAGAGGGATGACATGGTAGAATTAAAGTGCTTAGCCCAGGGCTGGGCACACAGGAGGCTTTCCGGAAATGTTTGCATTATTTTGTTTATTGCATGTGTACCTTACACCAGCCTCAGAGTCAGGACTTCCTTCCTTAGCAGTGACATGGGGTTGAGGACAAGTCTCGGAAGTGGAGGGACTTGCTCTGGACTCCATGGCTGACAGTGACAGAGACCCGCCCGACCCAGAAATCTCTTCCCGAAGTAACTGTTTCCTTTACTCCAAGAGTTGCTCAGAGACCTGCTTTCCCGGAAGTGTTTCGGGCCTTTCTCACAAGGAGGCCAGCTTTCTGTTGCCTTGGTTTAGGGATCAGCCGTGGAGGGGGAGGAAGACAAAGCCACTCCTGGCTGACCCCGGCCAGTTCTGGTCACTCCGTGTTTGCTCAGCTGCAGGGTGCAGGTGGCCAGGGCAGATGCTGCCGGCCTGGCGATGTTTTCAAAGGTGACAGGCTTGTGGTAATTGATGGTCACTGGGGGCCATTGCTCCACGAGCACTGTTGGTTTAAGGGTGACAAGGATCTGACACACTTGCCACAGCAGAAACCGGAGTGAAACAAAGGAAGCCCAAACTGAGAAGGGCTGGGCGCCCGGCCCTGGGCTGTCTTGGCTCTGAGGGTTCCCAAGAATCTGTGTCCACAGGACCTTCTCAGCCTGCCACCGCCGGGCCGGCATCCTGGCACCCCGGAGCACCAAGGTCAGCTGGAGTGGAGGAAGCGCCCCACGGCACCTCGCCAGTCTGGGCATGGGCCAGGGAGGGAGCCAGGAGGAGCAACTCAGCGGGGGTTCACAGAGCAGAGCCTGTGCCCCGGCTGCTGCTGGGCCTCCTCCTTCCCCATCTGATATGCTGGGGGAGCGGGGTGGAGGTGAGGGGCCTCCAGACTGTCATGTGCAGGAGAAGGGTGCGGGGAGGTGTCAGTGCCAAGGGAGGCATAGGGGCTCCGAGAGGTGTGGTGGGGTCATAGGAGAGTCAGGGCCTGGGTGTGAATTCAGGGCTCTGTCAGGAAACAGAGCATTCACCCCAGATGGTTCCAGTGAAGAGAGAACTGTGCTGTCGGCAGCGTTAGGGGAACACACGAGAGATGATGATGCTCTCAGCGACTAGTGACAGCGGACGTCATGACTGTCCGCAAGGCTGAAGGAACCGGGGGTTGGGAGACAGTGCCAGCAGAGGGCTGTGAGGGCTGGACTCACAGAGGAGGGTTGCCTGGAGTGATGGCTGGGAGGCGGCCCGAGCAAGAAGGGAGTGGGGGAGAAACACCCACCCTGTCTCCTCTCCCTCCAGACTCCCTCCAGATGGCACAGGGCGGCTGGTGCAGTCAGTAGGGCCCACCTCCCAGGCCAGAGCAGGGCAGTGGAGGGTGGCGAATGGATGGGGCAGGCGGGGCAAACAATCAGTAGTGCACTCCTCTTTCCCTGCAGTGGGACCACCACACACTCGGAAGGAGGGTTATTGATTGATAAGGAGTGTGAAAGTCCCAGCACAGGCGCTGGAATGTGACAGCCTGACAGACGGTAGCTCCAACTCTGAGTCTCTCTCTGTCTCTGTCTGTCTGTCTCTCACACACACACACACACACACACACACACACACACACACACACGCACCCCACATTTCTCAATTCTCTAAATGGCTGTCAGAAGGAAGACAGAGCAAGCGTGTTCTGGGAGGGCTGAGGGGAAGCCTGAGGACAGATTGTGTAGCTGTCAGAATTCCACGGATCCTGGAGTTGGCTTGCTCCAGAGGCACTGAGTTCTGTCAGGGAGGCGTTGAGCTCCTTTAATGCGCACCTACCGTGCATGAGGGCCTGCTACGTGAATCTGTGTGCTCCCCCTCCTCGAATCCTCACCAATGTCCCAGGGAGATTGGTGGTTACTTCCCAGTTTTGCAGGTGAGGATGCCGGCCTCAGAGCGGGGAGGCCACTTGTCCAGGGTTGCCTGGAGCCAAGCTGTATCAATCAGGATAGGCTAGGTTTTGCCGCTGTAACACCCCGCTGTGGCTCCAGACAGCAAAGGTTCAGTTCATGCTCATGTTACAGAGCCATCTGGGGTCGGCTGGGACTCTGCTTTCTCGTCACGCTTGCTCTGGGACCTAGGCTGTCAAAGCAGCCATCATCTGATGCATTACAGGTTCCCACGGCAGAGGGAAGAGAGACCTTCCATGGGGGGCTCACACTGGAGAGGAAGTGCTTGGCCTGGAAGTTGCACATCTTATTTCTGCTCACAACTCATTGACTCATTGGTTACATGACCCCAGCCAAGCTCAGGGGCCAGGGTGGGCGATCTTAGTGTGTGTCCGGAAGATGGGGAGCTGGAAGTGTTTGATGAACAGCGTTGTTGGCTGCAATATATGAGCCATGGGTTTATTTCCGGCCTAGGAAACTCCAGGTTGAGAGCTCTTCCCACTGCTCCGGGGGTGCCCTATTCCAGCAGAGGCTGAAGGAGCATCAGGACAGAAAGGGAGAAGCCTGGAACAGCAGCTGTCTCAGATTTCCTGAAGGTCTTCTTCTGAGACCACCTAAGCAGGATGCCAGGGAAGCCAGCTGTTCTCGACAAAGATGCCCCTGGGTGGTAAGAGCCAATTTAGAAGATGAGGCAGAGAGTGCTGAGGGCAAGAGAGAGGGGGCTGGTGCCCCACTGGCCTTCAGGACCTGGGTTTCTGTCCTTCACTTTCCCTGACCCTCTTTCCCACGCATGGAAAACCCTTCACTGTTTTGTAGGAGGGCTCCTTTTCCGTTGCCGTCTTCCCAGCTGCGAGTGCTCTTGGAAGGCTGGGAAGCGTGTCCTGAAGGGCCAGATGAGGTCACTTACTCAGGCTGCTGGAAAACTGGCAGCGCGGCCCCTTTTCCTTCCATGACCCCCGAGTGCATCCTGATGGAATTGCTGCCCTGTGATCCCGATTCAGTGGCACAATTTCAGGAAACAGGGGAGTGTGCTTTTACGTAGGAACTCAGCAGAGAGAGAAAGCCAGTCCCTTTTCCTGGAGCCCAGCTCTGTGCCTGGCCCTGGGCGGCACACAGCCCTTGCTGGTTGCTTGCACATGCATTATCTCCTGTTACTCACACCTGCCCATCCACCGCATCTCACACACTTCCAGTCTTCTTGGGAGAGTTTCTTCCCTTCCCCATGGACGCCACTTCCTCCCCTAAGCCACCAGTGGCTTCATCTTACGTGACCTTGCAGAAGCATTGGACACCCGTTTCCTCTTCCTGGAATGATCTTCCCCTGGGACTTCCTTGCTGCCACACTCTCCTCTGGCCTCTCTGAATCCTCCTCCTCAGATTCCTTCATCTTCATCCTCTTTCTCCAGCTGGTCCCTCTGTGCTTCTGGTTTCCGGGCTCTGGGCACAGCTCACTTTTGTCTCCTCTTAGGCCATGTCATCCCTCATATTTACTGTAACCAATCTTTTGATGAATCCCAAAGCTAGACCTTTTTTGAATTCCAGCTACTTTCATCCATTTGCCTAGTTGACACATCCACTTGGATGTTTCATAAACTCCTACAACTTAATGTGGGATTTTCCCCCAAATTTGCATTTTCTCCAGTAATTCCTTTCCAGGTGAATGGCATACCCATCCACTAACCATCAAAGCCAGAAGCCTGGGAGTCATCTTAGCTTCTTTCCTCTGCCTCCCCGACACAGTGGGTCCTGAAATCTAACCCTTCCATCACCACCGTTTCCAACCTGGACCATTACAACAGACTCTTTTGTGCCTGTTCCCTCCAATCCATCTTTCTGCTGCCACGGGGATTTCTAAATATCTGGCCATATGAATTCCTTCATTTTTTTTTTTTTTTTTTTTTTTTTTTTGCGCTACGCGGGCCTCTCACTGTTATGGCCTCTCCCGTTGCGGAGCACAGGCTCTGGACGCGCAGGCTCAGTGGTCGTGGCTCACGGGCCCAGCCTCTCCGTGGCATGTGGGATCCTCCCGGACCGGGGCACGAACCCGCGTCCCCTGCATTGGCAGGCGGACTCTCAACCACTGAGCCACCAGGGAAGCCCGAATTCCTTCATTCTTAAAACCTTTAAGGCTCCCTTCACCCCAGTTTAAAATCCAAACTCGTAAGCAGGGAACAGAGCACCTTTTTGATCAGCCCCTGCCTCTTCTCCCCCACCTCAGCACCCCACCCTCACCTCTACCTTTGTATGCACTCTTTCTTTTACCTGGAAGGCCTTTCTCTGTCTCCTTATCTGAATGGCTAATTCCTGCTCATCTTTTATGACTCAGCTCAAGTATCATTTCTTTTGGGAAATCTTCTCTGACTAGTCCTAAAAGTAGGTGCCCCTCCTCTGTGCTTCTATAGAATCCTGTGTATAAACACAGCGTGGTAAGGTACAGGTGAGTGATGCTTACTTATACCTGTCTGCCTCCCACCTGGGTGTTCATAGAAAACAGTGTCAGGTCCACAGCCCAGGCCAAGTCTTGGCATCCATCTAGCAGTCCATCATTCTTGTGAAGAAATAGATAGGTGAGCTGCCATGTCCCCAAAGTCCCTTGACTGTGGTCTCAAATTATAGAGGGACCTTGGAAATGATGTAGCTCAACCATTCATTACATAGATAAGGACTGTAACATTCAGGGAGTGAAAGCCCTCATTGGTCCACACAGAGTCATCAACAGAGTGAAGATGGGGATATAGATGGGGGAACTTCCAAACGCCAGTGTTCTTTACATCATACCGTGTCATACGGAGTTTATTGCTTTTATTGATTTTATATAGAAGCACTGAATGTTCAGTTGAAATCATTCACAAAATATAGACAAGCAAACAGAAACAGATGGAATTCACCTAGCAATTACACCACCCACCCAGAGATGACCACTGCTGATTGCATGGTCTGTCACCTTCCCACCTTTTCCCTGGGCAGATTAAATGTATGTCCATTTAAAAAAACAATATTATGATTATACTAAAATATATTTTATCCATGCTTTTTAAATTTGTTTTTGAATACCTATTCATATTTGTCAAAGACTGCATATTTGTAATGTAATGTTCTTAGGTGCACCATAATATAATTCAGTAATCACATATGAGTGTTGGACCTTAAGGTTGGTTCCTTTTTTTTTTTTTAGCAACAACATTGCTATTATAAACAGTACTATGAAGAACATGATTATAGTTGAAGTTTTGGCCAATTCTTTTTTTAAAAAATTGATGTATAGTTTATTTACAGTGTTGTGTTAGTTTCTGGTGTAAGCAAAGTGATTCAGTTATACATATATGTGTATATATATATATATTTATATACATATATGTGTATGTATATATGTATTTCTTTTTCATATTCTTTTCCATTGTAGTTTATTACAAGGTATTGAATGTAGTTCCCTGTGCTATACAGTAGTACCTTGTTGTTTGGCCAATTCTTAATTATTTCTTTAGGATGAATTCTTAGAAGTAGAACTGGTAGGTTGAAGGATTTACTCTTTCTCCACATCTTGCCAAATTGCCCTGTCCAAAGCCTGGCTAATCAGATTTTATATTCACTAGTTCACCATCTAGGCAAGGTGAGAGCAAACTCTTTCCGCTGAACCTAAAGGACCTGGATTTGGTGGCAACTTTCCCTCAAGCTACATGTCTCAGTCGGAGGTGGCAATCTGGTAGCCCCCAGATCATCTTCTTTTGAATCCATGATGTTTAAAAATATTTGAATTAGGAACCAACTTGATAAATCAGTAAGTTTCACATAAAAAATCTGAACTTCTGGCTCCTATTTCTGATGGGCAACTGTGGTTCTTCCTCTAGATGGGGCTTGGACTCTCACAGTTTGCTGCAGTCCCCACCTCTCCCTATTGCCACCCAGCTGGCCTCATTCATCTACTTGCCAGGCTCCTGTAGGCATTAGTATTTGTAACCCCTATCTCAGTTCCTTTTCCCCATTAAAGTAGGCTCACCAACAAAGAACTCCATACTTTTCATTCTGATTAACTATAGAATTAATTTTTTAAAAAACAAATCCTATTTGTCATAATAATATTCAGGTTAATCATTTAGGAAGCTGCTTTAGAGGAACCTTGAACATCTTTAACCAATATAAAATACGATGAATCACTTTGGACTCCACAGTGCATTATGTATTTAAAAACAGAAAATTAGACACAGGAGGATTCATCTTAACTTCATTATATATGAAATATTAATTCTCTTCTGGCTTTCATATTATTTACATATTTAATAACATGTTAGCTACAGTCTTTGAGAGCAATTAGAGGCCAGGGGCTGTCTCCTGCCTTAATCTTAAAGATGCCAAAATGTTTTGATGATGTGGGAGAAGGATTGCTAAGGAGAGTTGGATGCTGTTGTTTCCATTCCCTTTTTCACATGTCATAATTTGTTAACCATATTTCCCTCTTAAACAGGATATTGATGACTTTGGCTGCCCCAGTGAGAATTCCGTTCTTCCATTCCCAGCCCTTTCCCTACTCTAGTGGAGAAGAGGAGCTTGTGACCATTTTGTTTTTCCAAAAAACAGAGGCAAATATTGATCTAAACCACTATCCCCTTTGGTCTCTGTTAGGTCTTATTAGGATCTCGGTCTTCTCATAAGTAAAATGGGAGTCACGGAACAGACGCTGTTGTGAGGGTGAAGGGGGCTCACGTAGATGATCACACAGACCCGTGTCTCACACTGGGAAGCTGCCTGATGGGAGTTTGGTGCCCCTTCCTCTTCCTTGCCACAGTGATGGGCAGCACCTTGGGCCTCAATGCCATCTTGGTGCATGCCCCAGCACGTGGTCCCTGCCGTCACATTGCTGGCAGTCCACACAAGTGCTATCAGAAGGCTTCAGTGATGAATCAGCCCCTGGAGGCCACATCTGCAGGGGCACAGCTGTGTGGAACAGGAAAGGGAAAGGCTGCTCTGGCCATGGGAGGTCAATAGGACAAGGTCAGCCTTGACCGGGGACTGGGAGGGTGGGAGGGTTTGGAGAGAGATGGTAGAGAGAAGGGGTGTGGACAACGTGTGCAAAAACAGAGTTGGTGGCAAGCTTGGCGCAGAGGGTCATGGTGAACTAGTCAGCCTGTGGCAGGGGAGTGAGGGAGGGAGTGAGGCAGGAGGTGGGGGGTGGCTCGTGCGATAGATTGTTTTTAACACCATAGAGCATCAGGGTTTTAAGGGACCTTGGGAAATGTCTAGAGTGGGGGTCACCAGCTGGTTGGTGGTCCCGGGCCAGGTAATGTACATTGTGGATATTTTGTTTGGTCCATTGAGTGTTAATTATTATTATTTTGTTAATTTTCAAAATCTTTTAGATACAGCCTGCATTTCCCAGTTTCCCCAGTCCCCTCTACTCCACTCATTACGTTGCTTACCTGGTCCCTGCTCTCAAACAAGCATCTATGTAAGTTTTCAGAATGAGAGAATCAGGGTGCCGGGAGTGGAAATAATTTGCTCCAACTACGCACAGGGTTAGAGGTGCAGCATGATTCCATCCCAGGTTGGTGTTGCCTGGTCCAGGGCTCTTGGAGGAGCTTGGACAGGGCCGTGTGGATAGTGGAGAGCCCCTGCAAACCCCAGAGCAGGGCAGTGAGGCCTTGGGGGCCTGGGCATCATACAAGCAGGAAGCTGTGGGTCCTGCAGCCCACACTGTGGCTTAAGTCCAGGCTGGTGTCTGGTCACCAAAGCCCTGCAGCTCCCCAGTATGCGCAGGCTTCCCAGACTGTGGCCGGCTCACTGCAGACAGCGTTGGCTTCCCACCCACACCTAGGGGCCCTAAGCCTCTCTCCTCCACTCTGTCCCTAGTGGGACAATGAGACACTATCATCTTTCCAATCACATCCCCACCCCCTGAGGAAGAACTCTGGGTGGCTCTTAGAAAAGGGTGTCACAGCTAGTCCAGAATGAAACTCAGCAGCCTGAGTTGTTCAAGGGAACTGAGCATGCATAGTGCTCTCACCTCATACCCCAAATGAGTCCATCAGGATTAACGTCACACTAATGAACGCTAGAGGAATTAAGCATGATTCGTCGCTGGTTGTAAAGTGCTTCCAGTCATCACCAATCCATCACAGCCATTCTCCAGAAGCAATAACCCAGAGAGTCTGTGAGATGCTGATGGAAAGACCCAGGCTCTGGGCTTTCATCCTGGGGCTTAGCAGAGCCAGGACAGAGGCCCAGGCTGACAGGGGCCATCAGACTCACCAGAGATAAGAATGACTTCCCAAAACATGCTACAGGGAGCAGTGTTCCTCCTCCCCTGGAATTCCTGAACCATTATGCACATCCTCTTCTCTTATGCACTAGGGCTGGGGTTTGGGGAATAAGAGATGAGGGGGAGCTCCCAGGTTGAGAATGGAAAAATTGAGTCAGAGGCTTAGTGCAGCTTCCAATCTGTGGCAGTTGGAGCACAGCTCTAGTTCTGGCCCTCTCACTTATGTGCTCTGTGACCTGGGTACGGTTAACAACCCTTTCTGGGCCAGAGTGTCTACATTTGTAAAATGAGAGAGTTACAGTGGAGGATGTCTTTTTTTTTTTTTCTTTCCTCCCTCCCTCCCTCCCTTCCTTTCTTTTTTTCCTGCATTGGGTCTTCATTGCTGCGCGCAGGCTTTCTCTAGTTGTGGCAAGCGGGGGCTACTCTTCATTGCCGTGCGCGGGCTTCTCGTTGCCGTGGCTTCTCTTGTTGCGGAGCACAGGCTCTAGGCGTGTGGGCTTCAGTAGTTGTGGCACATGGGCTCAGTAGCTGTGGCTCATGGGCTCTAGAGCACAGGCTCAGTAGTTGTGGCGCATGGGCTTAGTTGCTCCGCGGCATGTGGGGTCTTCCTGGACCAGAGATTGAACCTGTGTCCCCTGCATTGGCAGGCGGATTCTTAACCACTACGCCACCAGGGAAGTCCCTCTTTCTTTGTTTTTGTTTATTTTATTTTATTTTTTATTTTCAATTGCACTATAGTTGATTTACAATGTTGTGTTAGTTTCAAGTGTACAGCAAAGTGACTCAGTTATACATATATTTATTCTTTTTCAAATTCTGTTCCCATTTAGATTATTATAGATTTTTTTTTTTTTTTTTTTTGGATAGGAGTTTATTAATTAATTAATTTATTTTTGCTGTGTTGGGTCTTCGTTTCCGTGCGAGGGCTTTCTCTAGTTGTGGCAAGCAGGGGCCACTCTTCATCGCGGTGCGCGGGCCTCTCACTGTCGCGGCCTCTCCTGTTGCGGAGCACAGGCTCCAGACGCACAGGCTCAGTAGTTGTGGCTCACGGGCCCAGCCGCTCCGCGGCATGTGGGATCCTCCCAGACCAGGGCTCGAACCCGCGTCCCCTGCATTAGCAGGCAGACTCCCAGTCACTGCGCCACCAGGGAAGGCCCTATTATAGATTATTGAGCAGAGTTCCCTGTGCTATACAGTAGGTCCTTGTTGATTATCTATTTTAAATATAGTAGTGTGTATATGTCAATCCCAAACTCCCAATTTATCCCTCCCCCCGACCTTTTCCCTTTTGTAATCATAAGTTTGTTTTCTATGTCTGTAAGTCTGTTTCTGTTTTGTAAATAAGTTCATTTTTTTAAGATTCTGCATATAAATAATATCATATGATATTTGTCTCTCTCTGTCTGACTTACTTCACTTAGTATGATAATCTACAGGTCCTGGAGGATGTCTTTTCTAAAATTCTAACCAATCCAATGTTTTAGAGGACATATAGGTTTTTTTTTTAAGATTTTAAAAAAACCCACTTTGAGATATAACTCATGTACCAAACAATTTACCCATTTAGAGTGCAGACTTCAGTGGTTTTGGTATATTCACAAATATGTGCAGCCGTCATCATAATCAAGTTTAGAAAATCTTCATCACCTCAGAAAGAAACCCCATACTCTTTAGCTATCACACCCCTGGCCTTCACCCCCAGCCCTAATAAACCACTCATCTACTTTCTCTATATATAGATTTGCCTATTCTGGACTTGCATGTGAATGAAATCATATAGAATGTGGTCTTTTGTGACTATCTTCTTTCACTTAGCATAATGATTTCAAGGTTCAACCATGTTGTACCTTGTGTCAATACTTCTTCATTCCATTTTATGGCTGAATAGTATTCCACTATATGTATATATCACATTTTGTTTAGCTATTTGGCTGTTGATGGACATTTGAGTTGTTTCCATCTTTTGGCTTTTATGAATAATGCTGTTATAAACGTTTCTGTACATGTTTCTGTGTGGATATAGGTTTTCATTTCTCTTGGGTATCTACCTAGAAGTGGAACTTCTGGGACATATAATAACTCTATGTTTAAGCTTTTGAGGAACTGCCAGACCATTTCCCAAAGTAAGCTGTACCATTTTATAGTCCCACCAGCAGTATATGAAGCCTTCAATTATGCCATATCCTTGTCAACACTTGTTGTTATCTGACTTTGATTTTAGCCATCCTAGTGGGTATGAAGTTGTATCTCACTGTGGTTTGGATTTGCATTTCCTTGATGACTAATGATACTGTGCATCTTTTCATGTCAGTAGGCCAATAGGTCATTTGTATATCTCTTTGGAGAAATGTCTATTCAGATCCTTCACCCATTTTTCAATTGAGCTATTTGTTTTTTAAAAAAAGATTATTATTATTGAGTTTTAAGACTTCTTTGTATGTTCTAGATAAAAACCCTTATCATATATATGATTGGCAAATATTCCCTCCCATTGTGTGGGTTGTCCTTTCACCTTCTTAATGGTGTCCTTTGAAGCACAAAAATTTTTAATTTTGATAAAGTCTAATTCTACTATATTTCTTCTGTTGCTGTGCTTTGGGTGTCATATCTAAGAATTCTTTGCTAAATCCAAGGTTATGAAGATTTATCCCTATGTTTTCTTCTAAGAGTTTTCCAGTTTTTGCTCTTACATAGATATTGGATCAATTTTGAGTTAATTTTTGTATATGGTATGAGGTAGGGGTACAACTACATTCTTTTGCATATAGTTAACCACTTGTCCACACATAATTTGTGGAAAAGACTATCTTTTCCCCATTAAATGGTCTCGGCACCCTTGTTTAAAATCAGTGACTGTAGACATATGAGTTTCTTTCTGGCTTCTCCATTTCATTGATCTATACCTCTGTCCTTGCGCCAATACCACACTGTCTTGATTACTGTTGTTTTGTAGTAAGATTAGAAATTGAAAAATATGAGTCCTCCAACTTTGTTTTTCTTTTTCAAGATTATTCTAGCTATTCTGAGTCTCAGGAAATTCTACATGAATTTTTGAATCAGCTTGTCAAGCTCTACAAAGAAGTCAGCTGGAATTCTGATCAGGATTATGCTGTATCTGTAGATCAGTTTGAAGGAAATTGCCATCTTAACAAAATTAAGAACATGAGATTTTTCCCCCCCGTTTGTCTTCTCTCAACAGTATTTTATAGTTTCAGAGTATACATTTTGTACTTCTTTTGTTAAATTTATTTCTAAGTATTTTATGCTTTTTGATACTATTGTGAGTGGAATTGTTTTCTTGATTTCATTTTTGGATTGTCCATTGTGAGTATATAAAGAATTGACTTTTGTATATTGACCTTGTATCCTACAACCTTGCTGAACTTTTTATTAGTTTTAACAGCTTTTTAGTGAATTCATTAGGATTTTTTTAAGATACAAGGTTATTTCATCTGTAAATAGAAATAGTTTTACTCTTTCCTTTCTAATCCAGATGGTGAGTATGGAGATCTTTGTCTTGTTCCTGATCTTATGGGGAAGATAAGTCTTTCACTATTAAGTATGATGTTAGCTTTTGGATTTTTCATAGGTGCCCTTTATCAGGTTGAGGAAGTTTTCTTCTGTTTCTAGTTTGTTGACTGGAAAAGCTGCTGGATTTTATCAAATGCTTTTTCTGCATCTACTGAGATAATCATGTGATTTTCATTTGTATTCTATTGATATGATGATCAATTGATTTTTGAATGTTAAGCCAACCTTGCCTCACTGGGATAAGTCTCACTTGGTCATGGTGTATAACTCTTTTTATATGTTGCAGGATATATGTTTTATATCTTTCTGGATTCAGTTTGCTAGTATTTTGTTGAGGATTATTGTGCCCATATTCGTAAGAGGTATTAACCTGTAATTTTCTTTTCTTGTAATGTCTTTGTCTGATTTTGGTATCAGGGTAATACCAGCTTTATAAAATGAGTTGAGAAGTATTCTCACCTCTTTTATTATTTGGAAGAATTTATGAAGAATTAGTATTAATTCTTAGAATATAGCAGTGAAGGTATCAGGGACTGAGGTTTTCTTTGTAAAATAGTTTCAAAATTACTGATTCAAACTCTTCATGTGTTATAGGTCTATTCAGATTGTCCATAGAGGGAATATTGTTCTGGGTGTGGGCCCTTCCACAGCTAAAGGCATCTCAGGGACCCAAGTCTCCATGGGTGATTGTGGTCACTGGTGAGTCCCTGGTGCCACAGCAGGGGACTTCTGGTTGGGTATACACATGGGTTAGGCTGAGGGCAAGCTGGGATATGGGCAAATTAGTCCGTCAGAGGCTGGAGAAAACTCTGCAGGTGGGTGTGCATGGTGAGCACAGCAGGCAGGGTTGGGAGAAGTTCTGGGACAGCAGTGTGCAGCCTGGGCTTTTAGGGAGCTTAAGTGAGAGGGATGAGCATGTATACCAATTCTGTGCAAAAGGATTATTACTCAGTAGCTAGGCTGGTACCCTCTTGGCCCTTCTTCCATCCATCCTCTCTCCCAAATGGTGGCTGTGCCCCTAGGGCTCTGGGTCTTGTTTAGCTCCATGAGGGAAAGAAATCCCTCTATCTTATTATCATTTACACCCAGAGCCCTGTAGAGCATGGATGTGTATGGCCAGGGTTGAGGTGGCCTGGGAGTTCTCAGGATTATTTGTTGAATGAAAGAATGGTCAGAGCTGTCTCTTGGTTTTTGTCTCCCAGCAACCAGCAGGCAGATCTGGTCTGAAGTGAGAGAACTAAAGGGAGCAAACTGTTTTATTTGAAAGTCCACTTTTCTAAGTCAATGTGCATCGGTTATCTTAACCATCAGCCACAAATGCACAATACTTACTGCACTCTGCACCATATGCAAGGCATTGTGGAGGATAATGGAACATAAGGCCCTTGGTCCCTGCCCTTGAAACACTAACAATGTAGTTAGTGGAAAAAACCCAGCAGATGCAGTTGAGCGAGTCCTCAAATGTCCTCTCTGTCTCAGCCCCATAATGATGACTATCGTTGTTCTTATATTCTTGGTCCAGTAAGAGTGTCCAGCATGCTGATGCCAATTGGTGCAGGAACTATGTATGAAAGCCCCTTAGCCCTCTAGACTTCTCTTGTTCTCCACTTTTCTTGGTGGGTGGTCCAATTTCCAAAATGCTCCAGCTTCATTCTACCTTGTATATCTGCAGTTGTCTGTCTTGGCCAATAATTGTTTCCCTGCACCCATCTCCCATCAAGACCTGTGGGACAGTGTCCTGGTTGCCTTCACCAGCCTCTGGTCTCAATCTTCTAACCCCCTGGGGAAGGTAGATGGTACACACACACACACACACACAATCACAATTCTCCCACCAGTGAAAAACCTCCAGGTCACGTCCTTGTTACCCACTGTGGCATAGGGATTGGAGAATTTGATAGCCTCTACATGAGACTACATTTCCACGTTGGTCTCAGACGGATGCCGTTGTGGAAAAAGGCCAAGAGATTTGTCCTGGTTTAACTGAGCTCACACAGGAACTGGGTGTTGCCTCCGGCACTGTTGGATAAGTGGGCTCCACGGAGAGGTCGTGAGGGATGGTTTATTCTCTATTCAAGAGCTGGAATCCAGTTCCTGTTAGGTACGTGGGTGCTGAGCACTTGGGGCAGGAAGTGACATCCTTAATATCCCAGGCCCAGGATGGGAGGATGTTAAAGACGGCTCCTGCCTGCAAGGGGAAAGCGGTGAGCCCGGAGTCCACAGCCTATCCTGTTGCAGTGCTGCCCACTGATCCTGCAGGTCGGGGACTGAAGTCCTGCCCTCACACTCCTCTGGCATTTCACCCCTGATCGAGGAGTCAATGCCCCTGGGCTGGCAGTCATCCTGGGCAAGCCAGAGGTAGCTGCAAGGCTGAGAAAGGCCAGCTAGTTAGTCATCAATACTAGTTAGTGCTGACCCTGTGCCAACCATCCCTCTATGTTTCTCAACTGGGGGCTCCTTTGCCCTCTAGGGGACATTTGGCAATGTCGGAGACATTTTTGATTGTCACAACTGGGAGGCGGGGCCTGCTGTTGGCATCAAGTGTGTAGAGGCGGGAGATGCTGCTAAATATTCTGCAGGGCACAAAACAGCCCCCACAGCAAAGAATTATCTGCCCCAAGTGGCAGTAGTGCTGAGGCTGAGAAACCTTGCTCTGGACTCTGGGTTCCCAGTGGTGTGCAGTCCAGACCAAGTCCCTACCCTCCAGGAGGCTAGATCCTAGTGGGGCAGGTGGACAGTCAGCGAGGCAGGTCCCATCCTCCAAGTTGTGTCCCAGAGACAGCTCATTTGTTAGTTCATTCACTCAATGGATTCATTCACTCATTCAACATTCACGTGTTGAGATTTTACTGTGTACATACAGGCATGCACAAATACATGGACACACACACATACACACAATAACATGCCCACAAACACACAACACACACACACAAACACATGTATATGTAGACACATACACACATGTAGAAACACACACACACACACACACACACACACACACACACACACACACACACACACACACACACACACACACACTCCTGGTACCAAGCCATAAGGGCTGAGATAGAGGGATTATATGGGATTGTGGAGAGAAGGTATTTATAGCTTAGTCTTGAGGGAGCTCAAGGGGGCTTCCTGGGGGAGGTGAGCTGAGTCTTAAAGGGCAGAGAGACTTAGAAGAGGGAAAACCTAGTCCCCTAAGAAGGAACTCTCTCTAGAAACCAACAGAGAGTGTTCATATTCCCACGGGCCCCCTGGGGAGCCCCACGCTTGGCTGGGGAAGCCTGCCACCAGCCCTCAACAGCTCTCCACACGAATCTCTCCCTCCTCCTGCAACCATGATGTCTCCTCTCCTCTCTGCCCCTCTCCCGCCCGCCCCGCCCCCGCCCCGCCATCGCATCTTCAACTCCTCTGTGAAATTGCATTTCTAACCTTGGCTGCCTCCAGCCCCTCCATCACTGCCAGGAGAGGCCATCAATTCCCTGACCCAGCCTCAGCCCCTCAGCTGGGAGTCATATGACAGCCTCAGTTATTTTCTTAACATCAGAGGGGCTTGGTGGAGAGGTAGAGAGGGGAGAGAAGGGCACTGTGGCACCCAGGGCTTTAAATTTGACCGGGTGCCCTTTTGTACCTTCTGACTGCCCATGTGTCTTATCTCTCTCTCATATGTAAACAGCATTAAAAATAATGAAAGGCCAGGCCCTGGAAGGCCTTGCCACAGAGTCCACTGGGGAGAGAATCAAAAGATGTTCACAGCTGGCTGCCCTGAGAAGGGTGCAGTGGAGGATGCCAGGGGTCTGGGGTCAGCAAAAATGGATCCTTGTTATGGCTATTTCATTATCTTGCTGGGTGACATCAGATAAACTGCTTCACCTTTCTGAGCCTCATCTGTGAAATTCGGAGGGAGCCCCATCCCCAGGATATCTCATCGTGTAGTAATAACATCTGGTGACACCATTGGCCTTTAATTGATAGGAGCAAAGCAGGAAATTAGAAAGAAAATATGTCTGTGTTTCCTCCCTGTCCCCTACCACCCACGTGCCCCAGAGGTATTAGTGGCCACGGCTGATAGCTGATGAGACCAGCTGAGGTCAGTAGGAAAAGAAACATCAGCATCCTCCAAATGAGCTAGATGCATTCATGGTCCTGTGCCCTTACCTTATGCCATTCCCACCTTCTCCCCACCCTTCCTACAAGTGGACATTCTGTCAAGGTCCATCTCCGCGGCGTCCCCTCCGGGAAGCCACCTCGACTCCCCTGTCTGATATCTCTTCTGGTTACCAATAAACTCTGCTTGCCCCTCTGTTCCATCTTCAATGTTGTTTACCTTTGCAGCCCTGGCCTGTAACAAAAATTCAATAGCACAGCATTATGTCCACCATGATGCAGCAACTAGCATCTCACCATCAGGGGAGTTTGACTCGAGTTAGTTGTAACTGTCGAAAAAACACTGCAGTGAATGACTTTAGGAGTGGATCTGGGCACAGGCCCCAGTGGAGAGGGCTGTCCATTGGAGGGTTGATGCTCATGTGCATCTGGGAGGAAGAAAGGATGGAAGTTGTGCATTGACAAGGGCTGGTAGGGGAGATGGTCACCGACGCCTTCAGTTGGGTCCATTTAATTGCCAAGAATAGAGGCCCGCTCAAGCAGCTCTTAGAAGGGGCTTATTGAAGGATACAGGCTTTCATGGAGCTCCAGAAACAGGACTTGTACCCCGGTGGGGCCTCATGGGAATTGAGCCCAAAGGGTGATTATATATAATATGGAGCTGCAGGGAGCAGCCTCCTTCTCTGATGTTCCTGCCTCTCCCCACACGTTGGCTCTGCTTTCCTCTTTCTGTCCTCATACTCCCTGTCACTCCACACCCTCACCTCTTCCTCTTATTAAATCTTAGGTACTGAAGTGATGTAATCAAAACATATGTTTCCCCTTGAATTTTTACTTATGGTCACGAAATATCTAAGATATGACTTCCAGATGTGGCTGTGTGACTTTTCTTATCTCCTTTGGAGCTAGGCACACATTCCAGCTCGGTCTAGCCTGGTGTAGGAAGAGGCTGCTACTGGGGTATATGTATGAGCAACGGACTGGAGTCTGAATACCTGCCTGGTTCTACCCTGACTGACCAGGACCCTGAGTCCCGGGCTTCACCTCTTCTGGCCTCTATTTGCCCTGACATAGGATGGAGATGGTCATTGTGTCTTGCTGACCTCACTGGATAGGCCCGGTGCTTGAATCATTCCATCTAGCCTCAAAAATAATCTTATCCCAAATCTGTTAGTTCTAAGCTCTTTTCTTCTTTGGCCTCTGGGGCCCTTGGTTCCCTCCTCTGTAAAACAGAAGTTTTTTTCCGCTAACTGGGTCTGTGGGCAGTGGGAACGGCGGCTGGGTGTGAATTGCCCGGGCTCTTCTTCCAACGACCGCCTTTAGAAAGCAGTTATCCCAGCCCCTCGTTGGCACTATCTTGGCCTGACCCCCAAACCGCTGGATACGAAACCTCTAGCTTCTTATCCAGATGCGCCATTCTGGTGCCAAACAGCTGGATGTTTGGGAACATCTGCGTGAGAGCTTGCCCAAACTGGGGTCACCATCACCCCACCCTCCAACCAGAGGTTTATGCTCACTGACCAAGATCTAACGAAATTGTCACCCTACGACTAGTTCACTGGCAGCCAGGGTCAGCCTAAGGTTTTCAGAGGAACATTTGGGAGTAATTTGGACACATTCGCTCCTTTCTCTTTGCTTTGCAAGTGGTAAAACCAGAGGGGAGAAGCCCGAGAACTATCCCTCCCACATGGTTATGAAGGTAAAGTGGACAGCATCGCCTCTGGCCTCTTCCTGGAAGAATTTACAGTCTGCTGCTTGCAAATGACTGGAGGGAATATAGAAATGTGGGTCATGATGGGGGAGAACATTTCCTGCGCTGTCGTGGGTTTCCCTGCACCAGAGAACCAGAGATTGGGTAATTGAAGCTCATGCCCTGAATGGTTATAGCAAAGTTAATTTTTGAATTTTGAAATATCGCCACTGCACTGGGAAGACTGCAGGGCTGGGGAAACCAGACTTGGATGAAGGACAGAACCAGGGAACCCTTGGCTTCGACTCATACAAGGCCCTTGGGTCTCAAGGAACTCAGAACTAAGGCAGGGCTTGCCCGCACTGGGCCCTTTCCCACACAATGGAGTCCTGGCTGCGTGGGTAGAAGTTGGGTGCAAGCTAGTCTGAAAACTCCTTGAGAGTAGGGACTGTGTCTTTTCACCACCATACCCTTAGCTCCAAGCATGGACCCTCATGCTTAGGAGTTCCTTAAAATTTCTTGTTCAATGAATGAATGCACACATGCATGAATGAATGATGAGTGAATACATGAATGGTTCTGGAATAAGTGATGTGACAGCTCCACTATATTGCACCCATGTTCATCTCATGGTTTGTGCCTTGGTTTGCCCAAAAGATAGCTACCAGAATCGTGAAGTCATATACAACCATGTTGTATAAGAAACAGTAGAAAGAACGAGGGGAGGGGTCTCTATCTGTGAGCATAAGGTACCCCCGACTTCAGGTTTCTGAAGGCAGGATGGGGAGCAGGCTGTTATCCCTGGCACTGGAGGGTTAGAACCAGAGTGATATCTTAAGATCCTTAATTTCATTACATCTGGGAAGACCTTTAGTCCAAATAAGGTCACATTCACACGTTCTGGGTAGACATACCATTTTGGGGGTATTATGGACTGAATATTTGTGTCTCCCCCAAATCCCTATGTTAAAGTCCTAACCCCTAAAGTGATGGTATTTGGAAATGGGGCCTTTGGAGTGGAAATAGGGCTAAATGAGGTCATGAGAGTGGGGCCCTCATGAGGGGATTTGTGCCCTTATAAGAAGACACACCAGAGCTTGCTCTCTCTCTCACCCTCTCTCTCTGCCCACACAAAGAAGAGGTCATGTGTGCACACAGTGAGATGGCGGGTGCCTGTAAGCCATAAGAAGAGGCCTCAGAATGAAACCTGCCTTGCTGGCACCTTGATCTTCGACTTCCCAGCCTCCTAACTGGGAGGGATCAACTTCTGTTGTTTAAGCTACCCCGTCCGTGGTATGCAGCCTATGAGAGCCTTTGAAAGGCTTTGCCACTATTAACATGGAAGGTACTTCGCTAGGAGGCAGTGAGTTCTTACCGTAGGGATTTAACTGGCTCTGTTGATCTCGGAAAATGTCCTTTGCGTCCTGGGATTTCCTCCTGGTGCCTGGAGTGTGCTCTTTGCCTTCTGTCCACTGGCAGTGATCTCACAAGTACCAGGCAAAGTCACCTGGTGAATGGCATTTAAGATGTTTGTCCAATATTTGCAGAAGACAGTACTGTCAACAGGAGCCTGACTCATGCCTTCTGGGGGTGGGCGGGTATTTCCACTGGAAGAAAGGGCTGGTTTGCCATGCTCCCTGGTTATCAGTCTTCCAGGATTAGAGGGTCAAGACAGAGGTCCTTATAAATCATCCACTGGCTGACTCACATCCCAGGATGGGCTGCTGGGGAGTCACAGGGACCTTCCAGATATATCTCTCTGGCCCTTTTGCAAGACTGAGCCCTGGGGAAGATCTGTTTCATGCTGGGGGTGGGTGGGGGAGGTTTCTTAGAACCACAGGCCTGGCCAAAAGTGAAATCAGCAGCCCCCTTTCACCTTCCCTGCATGCAGCCTGCACCTCCCCCAGCCTCCCCCAACATCTGTAATTCCGTTTGTTGTGCTCGCAAACACCGTGTTGGAAGATTTCATGCTAATGAAAGGGTTTCTTGATTAGGTTACGCTGTTACTGTAAATGTTCCCTCATTATCTATGTTATGGTAGGAATTTGAAAAAGTATAAATTGAGCGTCTTGCATAATTTATAAAACCTGAATGTTTCCTAATTAGTTCGGTTAGGTTAATGATGGTGCAGTGTCCCTTCTTCCTGGTCTCTGCTAATGACCTTTCCCCTCTTGATTTTGAACACTTTCTGTAATTTACAAAAACCTCCATCAAATCCAACCAGCTTTAGGCCCAGACGGGAGGATGAAGTGCTTTGCAAAATGTGAATAGCTCCTTTTTTCTAAACGTGTCCCCCGCTCTCCTTTGAGGCCGAGAAGCAGTCTGCTTAAGGTTGGCCAGCACGAAATTTGGCTCCGGCGGATCCCCTGAAGAATGCCGGTGAAGTGCATTCCTTCGGCGTTTGCACAGAGACTGGTCCTGACCTCCATTAGCAGCCAGAGAAGTGAAAATTCTGGAAGAGGTGGGGGAGGGAAAAAAGCCCTCTCAAAAGGATTCTAAAATAACATTTTGCATCCTCAAGTAATTCCCAGTTCTCCCTGGCAACCATTCATTTCTTCCGAACAGCAGAAATTTGCAATATGAAAGTGGATTGGCTTCTCCCTCCCTCGGGGCCCCTGTATCTCTTCATCCAGCGCCTTGGGTAAAAAGCAATGCATACGTTTACAATATAAATGTGATTTAATCGACCTCCCTGTCAGGGAGAAATGGCAAGCATATCAAACAAGACCAAGATGTTAGAAAGAAAAATCATAAATTATTCCAGTGACGAGTTTCTGAGCCGCCTCCTGGACTACTAGATGATGCTATATAAGGCTGTTCCTTGAAACAATAATTAAGATAATTCTGTATGACAAGGAGAAAAATGTCCAGCTTTGTATGAAATGTGCTTCACGTTAGCAAGCTGAATGCTTGGTATTGATTACACTCCCCCCGCAGTTCCACCCCCCCATCCCCACCCAGCCACTGCGATTCAAGGCTGAAATTAATTGAATGATGCAACATTTCTTTTCTTGAATCCTTATTTACCATACGAGCCTCCTAGAAGCCATGCAAAGTGAGCTGGCCTCTAATTCTCTAAATTGATCTCTTCCTTTGACGATGTCTGGGAGAACGCTCACATGTACACACACACACCCGCAGCTGGGTGTCCATTGTTCTCTGCTCTGGAAGGCACAATGTCTCCCCTCAGGGGCAGATTTGATGGACATATCAGTACAGCAGAGCCCTAACTTTTCCGTCACGAGGCCACCATGGGGCTCCCCTTCAGAAATACGGCCAGTGTCATGGGGAAAATACGGTCCCCACTCAGATGGGACTGCCCCCGTCCCCCAATAGAACAGCACCTGGCCTCTGTCTGGCAGAACGTCCTTTTTCCCCTCCTGGCTTGGCTTCCAACCTCCCAGGGTGCAGTGTGGACCTAGAAGTGACCCCTCACTGTCCCCTCTTCCATTCTAGCTGCCATATCCGGAGACTGTTGTCCCCCCCTTCCCGTGAGAGGCACTGGGCCATTCCTGGCAGAGAGAGATGGTTTATGGCCGAGGCTCTGCTTGTTTTTCTGCAGCTCTATTTCATCCTGACTGCAGTTGCCGCAGTGGCGGCTGGTAGAGAGCGAGGCACGACCTCAGGTAGTTAATCCACCGCGAGGTCCCCGGGCGCCTGCAGCAGGGCTGATGTGTTCCCCTGCCTGGAGGGGCCGGGAGCAGCGGCAGAGGCAGCCACTGCAGGCAGGGTGCCCAGGGCCCTGGACCTGGAGCCAGGGGGGCTGGGTTCCAGAGTGCCCTAACTTGCTGGGTGCCCTGAACAAGTCTCTTCCCTTCTCTGAGCACAGCTTCCTCCCTGTAGGGAGTGGTAGGGGGGGGTTTGAGGCAGAAGCAAGGGCTGGCATGTTGCACACAATGGATGATTAAAAAAACAAAACAAAACAACAGAGGCACTTAGGAGATTGTGGGATGAATAAATGGCTCTCAGTTTGACAATCCTGTTTGTGACAACCCAGAGCCTTGCTCCCAGGGGGCCATTCTTTCCAGAATGATGACAAAGGAGGGCTCTTCTCTTCTGTGCTGAATGCCAAGGACAGGTTGTGATTCCACTGAGCCCCTCAGAACTGTCCTTTGGGGACCAGCATCACAGGTGCCCAAGGACCTCCTGCCTTAGTTGTCCCCAGGAGATGGGGGAACATCACTCGGCCATAGCTATAGCTCACAGAGCCCGAGGAGGACAGCCAAATCATGTGCGAGGGGCCTGGTGGGAGAAAAGGCAGCGCTGGTACCCAGAGCAGAGCCACGTAGATGGGCTCAGAGGGCAGGACAGGCCGGAACCCTGTTTCCATTCACAGGGAGATGTCAGAGAGAGGAGACAGCTAGCAGGAGCTGGACCCAGACGCCATCATCACCCATTAACACCTACCCTTAAATCCGCCTATCACTGGGGCAGGGCGGGAATGAGAGCCAGGACAGGTTATCTGGCCACAACTAGAGGATAAACTCTACCTGGTCAAGGAGCACGTACACTGTGTCTACTCTCCCTCTGTAGAGCATGTGCCCAGCACACAGTAAGTTCTCAGAATCCCTGTTGAGGGGAGTAGTGCCCAAGCATCAGTCTGGAGCACTCCCAGACCATGCCGTCTTGGGACCAGCTGTGGAAAGGCAGCTTAGGGAGGCCATTTGCAGCCCGGGAGTCTCCCCCTGCCTTCCCTCTCCAGCTAGTGGAGCTCCTGGATGACTTGGCTCTCCCTTTTGTTGGAGGCCTAACATCTGGCGTGAGGCCCAGCCCAGGCAGCTGGCCTCTTCTGACCCTGGATGATCCATCAGCTCCTCAGACGTCTGTGAATCCCTTGCACGGCCTGGTACCCCGTAGGAGCTCAACAAGGACTCGCTGAGTGGTTGGCTGTTTGACGAAGCAGCAGCCCGTCTCCGCTGATGAAAGAGCAATTAAGACTTTTGGAGTCTGCAGTCTAGACAGGGAGCTGTTAAGTCTCACATAAGTGGGTCTGGGAGCTGGTAATAGGAGATTAGGGGCCTCCTAGAGAGGAGGAGGAGGGCTTTAGACAGGGCAGGAAGGAGCTGGGGGCGGTCCAGGTGGGGAGGGCTGGGCCTGTTTATTGCTTGGGGGAGAGAGCCTGTGGAAAGCACCGACCCCTCAGCCAGCCTGATCTCTATGACTTACAGGCTTGTTTTTACCCTGTTTTCTTTAATGACTTTTCACCACAGTGAAAACAACTCTCTTGTCAACTTATTACCTTAAAAATAGTTGAAAAGATGACATCTGGGGAGAAAGTGCTTGGAAAGAACAGCTACTTTTCCTGCCTGTTTCTCTGGCTCTGTGTCTGGGAAGAGCCTTGTGTTTGCAGACCTGGGTTTTAATCAGTTTATTGTGTGACCTTGGCCGAGTCACTGCACCTCTCTGAGCCCCAGATTCCTAATGTGTAAAATTGAGTTAAGGCTCACCGATCATGGGAACAGATCATTCCTGCCATGTAGCTCCACACCTGTGTGCTCAGCCCATCTCCTCATACAGGAGCCTGGGAGGGCTTCCTGGAGGAGGAGGTACAGAAGGGGGTTGCTGGATAAAAGACGAAGCTGGGAGTTCAACCACTGCAGGCTGAGCTTCTGTGTGTCTCTCAGCAGCAGCAAGCTGTGACGAAGGAGGGGGTGGGGTAGGGGGAGGTTGCAGGGTGTGGGTGAGTCCATTCCCAGCCTTGGTTCCCTGGGTTCTCTCATTGTCCCCTTCTCACTACCCAGGATGCACCCCTCCCTGTACAGTTCCCTCTGCTCTGCATCTTGGCGCCCTAGCACAGAACCCCTGCCACCTGCACACTCCTCCTGCAGTCCATCTAGCTGGGGGAGGGGCACAGCCTCGGTTCCTGGAATTTGGGAGACTTTTAATTGTTCTCTTTTGTCCATGGGCGATTAGAGTGACTCCAGCTTGGAGACAATTAGTGAATTATTATTATTAGTTTCCATTTGTGTGGTGCTGTCCTTTGAGGAGCCCAGCTGATTTAATCAGGGCTGGTTAATGGGAGCACAAGCAGCTCCCCTCACTCCCCACACGCCTGGGAAACCAAGAGTGAGTAAATAGATGGTGCTCTGGGGAGCTCAGCATTTTGTGCTGTAGTGAGCCCCTCTGGGGTGCATGGCACCTAGTGCTCATGGGTCTCCTGGGAGCTGAAGAGCTGGGGAGGAGGGACATGGCCTGGATGTGATGTCAGGGTCCTGGGTGCTGGCCGGAGAGGCCCTTACCGCTCCCACCCCCATGTTCTCTTTACCCCTCAGTCCATCTACCACCTTCTCCTCCCTCACCCTCTCTTCAGATATGCTCTAGTCCAGTGGGTCTCAAAACTGACCGGGCTTAGACTCACCTGGAGTGCTTGTCAACACATCACTGGGCCCCATTTCCAGGGTGTCTGATTCCATGGGTAAGGGGTAGGGCCTGGAAATCTGCATTCCTACCAATTCCCAGGTGCTACTGTTGCTGCTGGCCCAAAGACCACCTTTTGAGAACTTCCTTGTCCACTGGTTCCCATCCCTGGCTGCACATGAGAATCACCTGGGGACCTTTAAACACCATCAGTTTCCAGCCTGTTCCCCAAGCGAGCGTCCCCTGGTCTGGAGAGGGTTCTGCGGTGGATATTTAAAAAAGACTGTCCTGGTGATTCGGACGTGCAGCTGGGCGTGAGAACACCAGCCAGGCCCTTTCCTGGCCCACAAGGACCCACTTTCTAGGGATCAGAGGGGCCCTTGTTCAGTCTCTGAGAAGCTCAGCTTGAATAGGAGTAAGAAGGCCAGCGGGATGGGGACGCGTAGGCACCAGCTTCCTGGTCTTGGCTTCTGATGCCAAGTCTGCCTGTCCTTCTCTGCTTCTTTTCCTTTCCTGGGACTCCCCTCTCCCCTCCCTCCCTCCCTTTCTGTCTCCTGCAACTAGTTCAGTGAAGGACCCTGGCTGTGTGGAGTGGAGTCATTCCACGGCTTTCTTTTTCTCCTACCCCTCTCCTCTGCTGCATCTCTCTCTTTGTCACTTACAATGTCATGGGCAGTCTCATGACCTCTGGCCACTTTCAGTTGTTAGAACCTCCTCTGGCCTGGTCGGAAACATCAGTCTCGCAGCTGTGTCAAAGCTCTCTCCTTGAGCGGGAGGGAGGAATGACCTTCTCATCTGCAACATTTCTTCCTCCTCCTGTGTCTCCCTGAAGGGAGGTGTGAGACGTCCCTGCTTCATTCATCTCCTATCAGTGAGATGGACTGGCTTTGCTTTGGTTCTGTAAACTCCGCCTCCCTGCTGTGTGTCGGCACCTGCCAGTGGCGGCCTCCTCCCTAGAGGTGGTCTCAGGGTAGAAGGTGAATCCGAATGCCTCAGGGGCAGTGTCCAGATTACCCTGGCCTCCTCCATCCCTGAGATGCTCCCAAGGAAGGGCCGGGGAGCCTCTTTCTCCAGCCACCAGTGGTCCACACTTCCATCTCACTGGCTGGGCAGGTGTGGCCTCATCGGGGTGGCAGCCACCCAGGGAAGCCCATGACCCTGCCCTGTCCTTGAACCTCTGTGCTCACATGTGGGGAGCCCTGAGGTCCTCTTCTGTGCTCTTTAGGACTTGGGAAAGCCTGGATGGGGTCAGTGGTCCCCTATCTTTCTCCCAACACTCTAAGCCCTGGTCCCTTTTCCCTTGGCAAGTACGGGGCTCTGTGGCCACCCCCAGGCAAGTAAGATACCACTTCCTGTATTCACGCTTGCCTTGAATTCCAAGGGACCTATTTTAAGCCCTCCAAGGACTGCCCGCATCCCATGCTTCACACTTCTGCATTCAGCCCGCATCCAGCTGGGGGGAAATGCTAGGCTCCTCTTCTTGCAGGCATCCCTGTCTCTCGGAATGTTCTCCTGGAGACCTTTCTTCCCCTTGGCTTGGCAGAGGAGAGGATTCTGCTCTTCCACAGGCCAAGGGTCTCAGCAGTCCCCACCCCCCTCTCTGAGGCTCCTAGATGGAAGACAGGGTGAGAAGAAGGGGAGGATGATTGGTGGCAGTCCTGTGGGTACCTGGCTAGCTTGTCAGCAGCTTTCTCTGTGTGGTGTTGTTGGTCCTCCTGTATCACCTCCATGGGCCCGAGCGGCCAACCCCAGACCCATGGGCAAGTTCCAATCAGCATCCTGTTATTAACTCACCTGTTATCCTTCTCTGCTTTCCGTCATCTCTTCCTTCCTACCCTGGACATTCAGTGAGCCTGACTGTCTGCCAGGCCCACTTCTAGACACTGGGAGGTGTAGACCAGTCTTTAAGGAATTAGGGCTGGACAGCTCTCCCTATCCCCCTGGACTCACTGAGCGATGGCAGAACTGTCCTACTGTCACCAGCACCATCCTCTGCCCTCCAGGTGCTCCTGGTCTGACAAGTGACCAGGCTGTGACAATGAGATGGTCAGCCTGCAGTGGAGGCAAACCTAGGGGTGAGGGAACGCAGGACAAAGCCACCTCACCAACTTTGTGGGCTTATGGAAAGCTTTCTGGCTTGGAAGACCTGGTACCTGAGTGGGATCTTAAAGGATGAATAGGAGGAGAACCCTTTATGTTGAGGGAATAAACGCGAGAGGGAGGCTGATTGTTTGGGGACCTGTGTGGATGTTTGGTGTGACTGGAGCATCGAGGAGATGGTAGGAAGGAGTGAGGGACAGGCAGGGACCAGATCATGAAGGGCCTTGTATGTTGACCATGCTAGGGGCCAGGACCACTTCTCAGAAGCACCTTCAGGGGATCTGGTTAAACACCCCTCCCTCCACCCCAAGGCTTCTGTTCTGAAGGGTCTGGTTGCGCACTTTCTTCACACAGTGGCCGTTCTAAAGCCCCACTCCTGAGCTTGGGCCACCTTGAGTGGCCACCGTTCCTGAGAGGAGTCTTCCATCTTGACTGCAGCAGGGCTGAGGGACGGTGGACGGCAGAGACCGGGCAGGGCCCAGGAAGAACAGCTCCCTTTCCATCCTAATTCAGCTGGGCTCGCACAGGAGGAGGCCCAAGCCTCTGGACAGTCACTGGCTCAGTTTGGGGAGTATTTGGCTGAAATCTGAGCGGCAGAAAACTTGGCTGGGAGGTGAGGAATTCATAAGACTCAAATGATTTACCTAAAAGAAAAAGCAGAAAAGCAATTATTTTTGCAGAGGTGGGACTTAGGTGTGACATTTTGAAAACGAGTTTCCATTTCTCATGTGTTCTATGAGCATATGCTGCTTTTCAATGGGGAAAAGCCCACATTCATCCTGCAGCTATTTATTCAGTGCCAGGTCTTTCAAAACCCCGTGGATCCTGTGGTACATGTGACAAGCTGGCCCTTGTGTCCCAGAGGGTGATACTGTCTCCCAGCTAGTGGGCATAGCTGTGGTCTGGCCGCACTTTGTACACAGTCTCATTAGTCTTGACCATGACTCTTGGAGATGTGCGTTATTAACACCAACTTCTGGGTGAAGACCTGGAGGCTCAGAGCAGTTAAATCACCCAGCTAAGGTCACACAGTTAAGGAAGCAGCTATACTGGGATTCAAGCCCAGATGTGTGTGGCTGCAAAGGCTGGGCCCTCTGATGCTGATTCTTTTGGTCTATTGGGCAGCTCTGCAGACGATGTGCCGGGCCTGACCGCTTCCTCCTTGGGTGACCCTGGCGAAGTCACACTGCTTGTCTGAGCCTCAGTATCCTCCCCCTGTAAAAAGAGGGTAATTGCACGTCCTTTGCAGGTTTGCAGTGAGGAGTGGGGAGGATGAACGTAAATTACTCAGGCCTGGCGCTAGTGGGTGCTTGGCCAGCCAGAGCCTCTCATCGTAGTAAGTGGTGATGTGAGTTGGTGCTAGGTTTCTGCTTCCTATACTTACAAAGAATCCATTTCTCTTACCGGCTTCCAATTCCCAGCTTTAGAAAATACAGGTCGTGGCTTATGCGTCTATACTCAGACCCAGGGAATGGGATCCATATGGGAAATGCAGCGTCAACCCAGTCCTCGCTCCCCTGCCCCTGTCCCCCAGCTTCCCGTGGCGGTTCCCTCTCCGGCTCAGGCTCAGCTTAGCCCAGACATGGGCTGTCGACAGAGAAGCAGCCTCCACCCCATTCACGGTGGTCTTAGGATTAGTTACAAGGCCCAAGTCCAGGGCGAGCCATGGGCAGCCAGGCTGGTAAAGACTTCTGCTGTTAATAATGTTTGCTGTTTTGGACCCCCATTGTGTGCCAGGTGCTTTATATAGGTAGTTCATACTCGCTGCTTGGTGATGTCAGAAGGTCTGGCTCCACCCTTCATTAGCACACAGGATATTGCCCTGTTGGCTCCTCTCAGAGAGGACGATTGTGAGTGCTTTGCAGTCTGGAGAAGACACTGTTTCTGGAGGGTTGTGGAAGGTTGTGCTTGCATTTGTCCCCCAGGGGTGTCTGTGTTCCACCTTCATTGCAGACCATTCCCTACCCCGCTGCCTGTGTCGTTCCCGATAGAACTGCCTTGCTGAGCTCCACCCTGGTGTTCGGCTGTTGGCTTGTGCTGAAGGCAGAGTGTTCGGAGAACCAGCCCGAAGAAGCTAGTTACTGTGCTTCTCTAGGAGGGGTCCTGCCAAGGAAGCTGCTGGGAGGCATTTCTCTCACTCTTAGAACCTGGAAAAGGAGGGTGGATCACGGGGAGTTTCTTGTTGTCTAGTGGAATGAGTCTGGACTTGGTCGTTTCTTCGTCCTTGCTTTGTCTTCAGGGAAGCACAGAGCCGTGCAGCCCTCTCTAGGAGGTGCCCAGAACTATAGCATCAACACTTCTGTGTGCCGACCTCACCCTTGCTTAGGGCTTGAAGGGAGCGTGCTGGTCCCTTTGGGTGACACTTTGGGCAGTCCTTTGGAGGTCTGCCTGCTCATGTGACCTTGGCCTCCCCATCCCTGCCAAGCAAGCGTGGGAGCAGGTCTTCCTTGGGTCCTGGCTGCCTCTCCTCCCCACAGACCTGTGCCTTCCCGGCATCCCAACAGACGTGGCTGACATTTCATGTTTCCATGGGAACAGAGTCCAGCTGCAGCCAGAGAACTAACTATAGAGTCTGAGGAGTGAGTGTGAGTGTGTGAGCATGTGTGTGTGAGTGTGTAATGCTCAGGAGCCCAGGGTTCCCGTGCAGGTTCCCCGTGTCTTGCACCAGCGGCGGCAGCCTCTTCTTGGCGGTAATCGTGCCCTGACTTGCAGCTCCTACATCTCCGTCGCTGACATAATATTGCACTGGGGTCCATCTATCTGCATAATCATCTTAACCTGCTCCCACAAGAGAGTAAAGATCTGGGCTGTTGGAAAATGACCATAAAGGCTGCACGCAGATACCTTTAGCAGCAATGCCAACATCTATCACAGGGTGATTACAAGCAGGGAGTGAGGACACCGGCCCGAGTCTGGGAACTGTTTGGGGCTGCTCCTGGGGTCCATCAACCTCCTGGGCTGATGGGGGAGCCCAGCTGCAGACTCTCTGCTGCTGACCTCTTGCTCTTGGCCACTTGAAGGCTCCTAGCCGTTTGTCTCTCTCTGATCCCACTGCCATCTCCCTGTATTCCTCTGGGGTGGGGGCCTCAGGCCCTCATGATGACAAGACTCACCATCTCCTCCACCTAAATTGCAGGGCATTTCAGATTCCGGGGCTCCCTTAATTCCCAGCTTTGGAATCTTTGAAACTTCTGCCCGTCTGACCCTCCATGTCTGTTTCAGGCCGGGCCTCGGGGAGTTTGCTCATCTGGTTACCCAGGACCACGCCCGTTTCCCTCGAGCCCCGTGCCTGGCCAGATTTCTCTCCCTGGTCTCTGCTGCACTCTCCTGTTCTCCTTGGCAGCAGCTCCCGGCATGCCCTGCGGCTGCGCAGCTGTTTCTGACCAGGCCAAAGGCTCTGGATGTGCCCTAGAAGGAGTGATGGTGCCCCTCTTCCCAGGACACACTGCTGCCTCTCATAAAGAGCTCCTCAGAGCTCACGTGTCACCTGTAACAAGCGCCTGTTGTCCAAGGTTCTTCTCAAAACTGCCTTGGGTCAGTGGATGGTTCGGAAGCTGAGGGCGCCCCTGGTGAGAGGCTGTTGGGTCCCATGTGAAGTTCCCCCCACGGAGCCACAGTGTAGCCTCTTAAAGAGTCTGCCTCCTTGGGGATGAGAGGTGGGACGTGTGTTGGGACAGGGGAGTGTGGCGCATTTATTTAGTAGTGGAATCCCTTTTCTAAGGACTCTAGGCAGAGGCCCCAGATGTAAAACGTTTGAAAGCAGAGCTGCTTGGGTGGAAGCAGCGGAGTGGGATTCTGGGCTCCTTTCTTATGATGCACTCCCTTCCTCCCCAACACACACACGCACACACACACACACACACACACACACGTTCCCTTTGACCTACTCCATGACCTTCTCTTCCCACTTGAGAAAACCAGGCTTCTAGGGTCCTGGAGGCCCAGAAAGGGAAAGAGCCAGAGGTGGTGCTGGAACCCAGGTCTCCGATTCTCCGTGCCGTTCTCATCAGCCCAGCTAAGCTGCGTGCCCTTGGCAGTTGTTATATTGGCTGGTTGTGGCTGTGGAGGTCAGAGTCACGTGGAGGCACAAGCACTCTCCTGTGAGGTATTGAGGCTGCTAGAAGAAGTCACTTCCTGGGCAGCCGGAGCCTGGGCTTGCGGTGTCAGATCTGCTAAGCCACTGCGTGATGACGAGTGAGAAGCTCGCCCTCTCCTCTCACCCACAGCGCCGTAGTTGTGCAGCGAGCAGTCTGACTCTGGGATCTCTCAAGGTCTCTTCAGGGACCCCTGCTCTAGGTAATGTCAGGCTCTTTCCCGAGGGACAAGGGAGAAGCTTCCGGTAGAGAACGTGAGGACGTGGAGGAATTCCTCCCTGCCTCCCTGTCTTGGGGGCCCTGGAGGGAGCACGGCATGTGGGTCTGCCCGTTACCCCCAGCTGGCTCCGTGAGCAACATCTTGCCCTGTGTCTTTGTCACACTGTTCTTCGTGGGAATCTGCCGGTGACACCTATTCATGGGCCCTTCTTGATGGGAAGTGGGCATGAACCATCTCCCAAAGTGCAAGGGAGCCGGCACTCTGGATGAGGCAGAGTCCCACCTGTTCTTGTTGGGCACCAGGCTGCACAGGTGTGACGTGGCAGGGAGGAAGGAACTCGGCTCCCGCCCCCAGAGGTGCCTAGTTTGGTGGGGGAGCTGGCAGCACTGTCACTGTGGTTATGAGTCTTCATCCACACTTCGCTGGCTTAGGCAAATCACCTGTCCCTGTTCCCTAGAGCACATGGCTTCCTCTTCCGCTCATCCCGTGGGCCTAGCAGAAACGCTTCACCTCAGCTCTTCTGGGTTTCTCCTGCCTCCCAGGTTAGGGCACCGTCCAGTGTGCCCAGATATCAGAGGGAGGGCCCTCTGGTCATCACCCGCAGGCACCTACGACCTGCCCCTCGCCCTGCCTGCACGGTCCCTTCAGGGCACAACCTGTTCTCTGCCACCTTCTAGTAGAAGTCGTGTCTAGGTCAAGGGCTTCTTTTGGGGGCTGCCATGGTCCTGACCCCCGTGGAACCACTGCCCTGGGGTCTTTCTTGCTCCCTGGGGGCAGCATCAGGAAGCAGCGGGCAGGTTCCCTCTCCTGGAGGAACAACTTTCATTGCCCTCCTCCCTCCACCTTGGAGAAATCGCCATGGATCTGGGGAGAAACCCTTCCCCTTTCATGATTCTTCCAAGATCTCTTGCTGAGAATGTGATTCTCCCTCTTTTTTTTCTCTGCAAACCCTCCACATTCTTCTAATGGATTTACGCTTTGGGAAGCAAAAGTCTGGATGTCCGGAGGCAACTTCTGCTTTCTGCTGTGCAGCAATCCTCTTGTGAAGTAAGGATGTACAGAGACCAGGGGCAGGGAAAGGAAAGCAGAAAATTCAGGAAGGAAAAGATTCCATGAGTTGGTGTTTTAAAATAGCAGCCAGGCACACCATTTGGTGGAAACATATGGGAACGTGAGTGCCTGCGACTGGGCTCATGCCTAAAGTCCCCGGGAAACAAGAGGAGCTCAGACATGGGCTGGATTCTGCTGTTCTGGCCCAGGCCCTGGAGTGGACACAGGACAGCACAGGTCCTTGGCTGCGTAACTGGGAGCTGTCCATTAAGGCAAAACATCATGAAGCCACACTCAGACCAAGTGGGATGTCCACCAGAAGCCTCAGTCTCAAGGTGCCCTGCAGAGAGGGGGCAGCAAGGTCCTGGGCAGCAGCCTGAGATTCAGAAGAGAAGGGAAGAGGTGGGGCTTGGGGAGTGGCCGCGTGATGGGTCATGGTTTTGCAGTTCAGGTTGAGGAGTTCCCACCTGTTCCTTAGGTCATAGGGAGCCATGGAAGGTTTTTGAGCAGAGGAGTGGGTGGTGAGAGAACTGGAAATATCCTGGTCCGCTTGAAGAATAGAGAGGAATAGATAATCACTGAGCTGGAGGGTGTCTGGAAGCCTTCTTGAATGACTCATTCATTCCTTCCTTCATTCGTTCATTCACTCAACAAATACTTATCTCAAACCTTCCAAGAGCCAGACACAATTGCACAGCGATGAAGAAAATAAAGTGTCTGTCTTTACAGGTGGTTGGGGGAGAGGACAGAAATTAA
Organism: Stenella coeruleoalba; assembly: GCF_951394435.1. NCBI lineage: Eukaryota > Metazoa > Chordata > Mammalia > Artiodactyla > Delphinidae > Stenella > Stenella coeruleoalba. The sequence continues at coordinate 54,841,309 of NC_137162.1, read as the reverse complement.
CCAACATATAAACATATCTACCAGGTGGTGAAACAGGCTCAGAAGAAAAATTCAGTAGAGTAAGGAGACTGAGAATGGGAGGGATGCTCTTTTTGCTTGGGGATCCAGTGCTAAAGAAAAATTTATTCATGACACTTGTTAAGGAAGGTAAGGCAGACTTTATTCGGGGATGTGGCTACTACAAAGGGGTTTTGTAGTAGGGGACAGAGATCGGGCTTAATGCCAGATACAACAAGGAAAACTGGGGATTTATGGGGAAGGAGCAGGGTGGAGGTCAATGGATGGAAAATTACTAAGAGGAAACATCAGGGACGAGGGGGATCTGACTAAACTAACCTACAGCAGGATTCTTGTTGCAGGCAGGCCAGGGTGGTCAGACATCACCGGGGGGCGGGGGAGAGAATGATGGAGGATGAGGAACCTGATCAGATATGGAGGGTGATCAGATATCAAGGATGGGGGATTCTTTTTTTTTAAAATTTATTTTATTTATTTATTTTTGGCTGTGTTGGGTCTTCGTTGCTGCGCACGGGCTTTCTCTCATTGTGGCGAGCGGAGGCTACTCTTCGTTGCGGTGCGCGGGCTTCTTATTGCAGTGGCTTCTCCTGTTGCGGAGCTTGGGCTCTGGGTGCGCGGGCTTCAGTAGTTGTGGCTCGCGGGCTCTAGAGTTCAGGCTCAGTAGTTGTGGCCCACGGGCTTAGTTGCTCCACAGCATGTGGGATCTCCCCGGACCAGGGCTTGAACCCGTGTTCCCTGCATTGGCAGGCGGATTCTTAACCACTGTGCCACCAGGGAAGCCCAAGGATGGGGGATTCTGATTAAACTGACTTAGAATTCTTGCTAAAATTGGACGACGCAGAGATGAACACGAAAGCCCAAAAGCTGAGGTCTAGTTGGGAGGAAGATTCAGAAGAGCCTGACAAGAATCTGGCCAAGGAGAGAATCTTGGTCTGTGCCGTCTCTTGCTCAAGTACTGGTGGCACTGGAGTAAAAATGAAGAGAATGTGGGGTTGTGTTATCCTGAAGAAAGCATCGACTTCAGACAGCTGAAATGGATGAGGGGCGCGTTCCAGGGGAGAGAAATGGTGTGAGCCAAGCCTTTGGGGGGAGTTGACAGGAGCTGCAACCCGCCAGCCTGGCTGGCACGGAGGGTCTGTAGGGCGAGCTTTGAGTACTGAGGTTGGGAGGGAGGTGGTGTCATTTGGGATGAGCGTTAAAGGCCAGGCTGAGGACCTCAGTTTTGCATTCTGAGCCACAGAAGGTTACTGAGCAGGAGGGAAGGGGTGGAATGGAAGGTCCCTGGGTCCCTGCAGAATGCTACCTTCCAAAAATATGGTGGGGGTGGTCTGGGCGGGAGCCTGGAGCCCACTGAACATGCTCAGAGGCCCCCCTCCTCTGCAATTACAAGCCCAGGGCAGGGCCAGATCAGATGAGGATCTTCTCCATAACAAAGGGGAGATTAGCTCAGAGCCCCTAACAACGTTACATGTGCTGCCCTCACTCAGTGGCGACGCCTCTGAGACTGTCAGCTTTATATCTGCTTCTTTTTATCAATACGGGCAAATAATTCTCTAGACATTTATCGTTTTAAACTGTCACAGTCCAGTGCCTTTCCCGAGGACCGAAATCAATACTGATCTTGGTTTGAATACTTTTCTGACAAGGTTCCTATTTGTAGATTCACAGGTAGAACTAATGTGTGTTAAAGCTATTCAGTTTGGCATTTTGCAGCTCCATTGACACATTAAATATAGGCGTTCACCACGACGATTAACCTTACAACTATTAAGTAATAAAAATCCCGCATACATATTTATTAGCTGAACATCCTACTCCGTGTGACGCCTTCCCCAGCGAGAGGGAAACCGGAGGTGGAGGTAGCTGCCGAGAGCTGAGCCTTCTCTTTGGGGAGGCTCTCAGGAGGGACTCGGGGATCTCCAGGCCCTCGTGGAGGAAGGGGAGCTGCTTCGGGGATGAAGGCCCAGGTGGATCTGGATCAGTGGACAAGAAGCTGGGATTGGTAGAAGCAGAGTTGAGGTGCCCTACTGAGTTGGGATGGTGGACCCAGTGGCAGCCCTGGGATGAGAACCCAGAAGAGAGATTCTCTCCTTGGCCAGATTCTAGCCAGGCTCTTCTGAATCTTCCTCCCAGCTAGACCTCAGCTTTTGGGCTTTTGTGTTCATCTGTGCATCGTCCAGTTTTAGCAAGAATCCTGCCAAGTCAGTTTAACCAGAATCCTCATTCTTGGTGCCTCTGAGGAAGTGCCATTTCTCTTCCTGGGCCTTAGTTTTCTCATCTGTATATTGGGATTGGACTAGAATTAGTGCCTCCTGACCTTTTGGTAATTAATGTCAAGGTACACATAGAGAAGAATAAACTCTGTGCAGTATATAGGGTCAACAGGCAAGGCTGCTTACAGCTAGGAGAGGCCAGCTTGGGGGCTGTGGATGCCCCAGAGATGCTCTGGCCCTCAAGAGGGTAAGGAGATCGATGTTCTCAGAAAGCCAGTAACTCGCTCACCCTTGGCACAGCAGCGGGGAGTGTCAAATAGTTGAGTCAGACGTGCCTGTTAGGGTGATGCCTGGTGACTCTAAGTGTCTCCCAGCTCGTTGATGGGAATGCCTGCTTCCTGGATGCTATCTTTCCTGAGCCAGCATTAAGAAAGGTCCTGAGTACCTGTTATGTCCTGGCACATGAGTGCATGGACCCCAGCATCCTGGATTTGGGCTCAGGCAGAGGCAGGGCAAATGCCTACCGATGTCTAGTGCCATTCTGGCTGGCTGGTACCTATGCTCTTCCTGTTACTAATCATTTGCATATCTCCCTGAGCAGCGGGCTTCACACTGGGGCAGGTGAGGGGTTCTGGAATCAGCACTTCCAAATTCAAATTCCCTTGCTAGCCCCTGGGTCATTTATCCGTTCTCACCATTCAGCAATATTCACAAGTTCTGCCATAGTCTCTGCCCAGGGGGAAGGGGCAGAGATCCGAGAAGCCTGCCTGGAGGAAGGGACCTGTACTGCAAGACTCACTGGACAAGCTGAGATTGGTCAGGCCATGAGGAGACGAGAGTATTGCAGGTGCAGGGGGACAGTGCGTGGGGAGAGGGCTGTGAGAGTGGCAAGGAGAAGCCTTGCGCACCTCCCACTGCAGGGGCAGAACTACCCCGGGCCCCGGGGGCTGTGCTCTGACCTCCACGGCTGCGTCTGTGGCTGAGTGGGGCAGGGGCGCCCAGGAGGCAACCTTCCTCCGCCTGTGTGGTGCCTTCCTTCTCTCCTTTGCTCATGGTCAGACCTGCGCTGTGATCGGAGGGCTCGCCCAGCTTTCCTGTCTCCCTCTGTATTTTTTCTCACGAGGAGGAGGGTTCCCTAATAAATCCCTGGTGCGTTGAATGCCATGTGGTGTTTGCGTTCGCAAGGCCGCGATGATCACAAGCAGGAAGTGCTTCGGGAACTGAGGGTTCATTTCAGTTTCGTGGGAAAGCGTGAGAGTGGAACTGTCATCTTGCAAAGTTCTAGATGTAAAACGCTTTTCCAATTGCCGCATGGTGTTCAGAGACGGGGCCATGTCGACTGCTGTTGCAGGGTGTAGGGTTTAGGCCAGGCCCTTGCTGGGAACCGGAGTACGCATTGGCTACCTCCCGAAACCCACCCAGTGGGTCCGGAAGGTACTGCGCTCTTGTCTCCGTGCGCATTCGAGGAAATAGGCCTGGGCGATGTGCTTTGGCCAAGGGCGCGCCGACTCTAGGTCTGGGATTCGAACCCAGGTCTGTCCGACCATAAAACGCAGCTCAGCGTTTGCTCTGAGGTGTTTCTTCACTGTCCATGTGCCGACGGACAGCCAACATCCGTCACCTCCTGTGGGCTCTGAGAGGAGGATGCTTCCACCCAAACCCTGCTTACAACCCCAGGAATGCTGCTGGTCAGCCTGGGATGTGAAGGTTTTTAGAGAAAAGAGGATTCCAAAGCCCCACACTAGGAGGCCAAGGGACCTGCCGGTGGTGACTGTCATAGCACCGTGGGTTCCCCCAAGACCCCGCCTCACCCTCCTCCGCACTCCCAGGGGACCACTGGCTTTCTCATGACCCCAAAAGGGAAAAGCAAGGAGGCCTGAGTTCATGGCTGGCTTTTCCACTGCAGGCAGCCAGGCTGACGTGTGTCCCAGTTACTGTCTGGGATTCTCCGAACCTGCGAGGCCTGTCATCGGAGGACGGCTACTAGCTGGAGGTGGGGCGACGGGGAGGAACCAGTTCTGCTTACTCAGAAGGAGGGGGACAGGGGACGGAAGGCAGTGTGGCTTTTCCCTGGGGTCAGGGCTGGGGAGCTTGGATCACTTGTTTCTGTGTCTGGGGATCTCTGGTCGTGACGGCAGGTTGCACTTGCCACTGTCAGCTGGTGTATGCTAAAGTGTTCCTGGTTTTTCTCTGTTTCTATTTTCTATCTTGACAGAAAAATTGTGATTTTCACACTGTCATGAAACCAATAGGTCCCTGACATATGTTTTTGTAATCTGTGTTGCTGATTTCCCTGTACTTCTGACAGTTCTATTGCATCTCTGACAGTTTTATAAAATTTTTCCTCTGGGAAGTTGAGAAGGGGGCGTGTGTCTTCCCCCTGCCCGTCCGCCCCAAAACTCCCCGGTTTCCCATGCTAACTTGTATTTGGAGAGGAAAGAACAGTAAGGTTGCTTTTCTTGTCCTGCCCCCATGTTAGCTGCCAGCCACCCCCTGGGAGGGAGGAGGGCCAAGTACACAACCTACAGATACGAGAAGGCGCCCTGAACATTGGAGAGTGGAGAGGACCTCCGGGCCAAGCCCTGTACACTCAGGCATCCGTAGGGGTCAAGATGCTTCATCCAGGGGCTCCAAATGGATCTGATTCCCTCCGAGCATACCATCTCTTCCCTTTGTGACCCTCAAAGCCCTGTGCTCAGGGAGGGACAAGGGGTACACTGCTTTACGCTGATGCCTTGTGAAGTACGGGCATGACACTAGTGGGTAGGGGCAGCAGCGAGTGTGTGTGTGTGTGTGTGTGTGTGTGTGTGTGTGTGTGTGTGTTTGTGGAGTTCAAGGTGTCATATCCATGCATGTCCACCCCTTGTAAGACACTGTGCCAGGTCCTGGGGTGATGGAGCTGTGGCCCCTGAGCTTAAGGTCTCCCCAGGGTGCATTTGGGTACATATGAACTGTGCTGTGGCCCGTCCCTGTGCTCGGAGAGCTCACACTGGGAGCACGTGTGTCCATGGGCATGCATGCGTGAGATGCTGGGGGCGTGTTTTCATCGAACTCAGCTGGTACCAAGGGGCAATGACTGTCTTCAGGACAGCAGAGGAAAGTTCTGCTGAGCCAGTGGTAGAAGGGGGCACTGGTGGCAGGGAGGATGGAGGCCAGTGTCACCTCACTGTGAGCATTGCCTGCCCAAGGAGGCAGGGGCCTGGTCATTCTGGCCCTGTCACCACCTTGCCTGGTGGCCTTAGGCAACCTCTTCTACAGTCTCCAAGGCCCCGACAAAAGAGGAGGAGGCGCTCAGCATTATCCTGGGGATTCTCCATGAAGCATATATAAGGTGGCCGTGAGACCGCCAAATAGCAGCCCAGACGCCAGGAAAGCCTGCGCCACATCTCAGCCTGCTCTCAAGGCATTATTTGGGGCCTCTCAATCGGCTTAGCCACTCTGATTTTCCTGTCTATGGGAAACGAGGCGTTGCCATGGCAACTGCCACATTACATGGTTCTGTACTGGCGATGCCTCTGAGATACAGAGCAGCTTCTCAAAGAGATACACTTTTCAACATGTCATGTAGAATTCTGTACTTGTTAGGGAAAATCGCATTTCCAGCAAAATGACATGCTTCTCCCGGGCTTGCCGACGTGTGGCTCACGCCTTTCTTAAACAAAGAATTTCATCCACTGCCTCTCTACTGCCTCTCTGGCCTGCCACTGGCTACCCACCCCTCCCAAGTCCCAGTCTCCTTTACATAAAACATGAAGCTGGAGACCAGGAGCTGTGGGGAGGGCAGGGCTCAACTGGCCAGGGTGGAAGTGCGCAGAGCTGGCTTTCCCCTACGGCAGAGGGACTAGGAGGCCAGGTCGGGGGCGGGCGCCTTGGCCTCTGACTGAGAAGTCAGCCAGCAGGGAGGGGGGCTGGTCTGTCCTCTGATGTTCCTTGGCTTGCTTCCCAGTCACTGAGCTGATTTCTCAGGGTAGCGTTTAGAAGTAAGGATCATGGACATTCCAGCCCTCCTCCTTGGTCAGTGCTACCAAAGGGCCTCAGCGAGGGGTTGGTGTCCCCTGTGGGTCACCCCGTGTGTTCAGCAGAACTGTGTGGGCTTATTCCCTGTGTAGCACTCTTCTGGGCATTGAGGGGGAGCCAGTGCATGAAGATGCGAAGTTCGTTGGGGACAATACCTGGCCTCAGCCCTGCCACCCTTGGAGTCACCCTGGGTTCTACTTGTCATCTTGTGCTACTTCCCCCTCTTGGCCTCAGATATGCCATCTGTCCAATGAGCAGGTCGGGCTGGATGCTCTTGGAAGATCCTGCTCTGAGAATCTGTCCCTTACACTCTGCTGGGTTCCATACCCCACCTCTCCTTGGAGTCCTGCTTAGAGGTTCCAGAGCCCCTCTCCCAGGTACCTTGACTGATACATTGGTGGCCAGGATATTGCGGGGAATATCCTGCATGTGACATGAGGATGAATCTCTACACGAGGACCTGGTTGCCTTTAGTCTAGGCTCGTGGGTTGGCATTGGACACTGGAGCAATTAAGAATTAGTATGGTTTGTGTCTGACACAGAGAAACCAGTCCTTTCCCTGGTCGAGGAGGGCAGCCTTACATGAAGAATTCAGGGTCCTCTCGCCTTGAAACCAGTGATGTTCGAAGTGTGGTCTGGTTGCAGAGATCAGTGCTGGTCTGCAAAGTGTTAACGGTTCACAAAGAAGGAAGGAGCTTGCACCAGAGTGTAAAGCAAATACAACACAAAGCACACGTTTATAAAATATTTGTGAAATATTTGAAGTAAGACTTTCTCAATGAAGGAAGCAGTGTGTTGACTTATGTTCTAGTGCAAGGTGGGAATCTCACTGCAGACAAGCCCCCTCTGAGTAGCACTCTTGACACCATCCCTCATCTGCCTCCCAGTGTGAGACAGGACCTGCCCCAGTGCTGTTTCAAGCCAATATCACCAGCATATTGGCCTCCAGGAGCCTCCCAGTGGGTCTCCTGCCTCTAGATTTACCCTCGTCCACCCCCATGCATCCTCCACCCTGAAGCTAGAATGAGTTTTCCAAAGTGCAGCCTTGGTCACGTCACTTTCCTGCCAAATACTTTCCAGTGGGTCTCTGTTACCCTTAGGGTCAATCAAGCCCAAGTTCCTCCATGTAGGAAAAGCCTCCTGCACAACTTGGTCCCCTGCTGCCTCGCTCTCCTTTCCTCTCACCCACCTTGATTTTATCATCGAGTGATGGGATTTCTTTCAGTTCTCCAAATGTACTGTTTTCTCTCACTTCTTGGCCTTTTCCCCAACTGTTGCTCCCATCTGGAACCCTCTTCTCCCTACCTTTGGCCTGGCTAACTCCAAAGTCCTCTTCCTTCCTCATCAGAGAAGGATCTCTGAGCCTGTCCTCACCCAAGTGTCAGCCAACCACCTGGATTAATTCGTTGGCGTCGGCTGGATGGCAGGGACTGCTTACTGCTCCCAGATATCCTTCCTTTCTTGCTCATCAGTGGCATCTCTCATTTTGGTTAAGCTGATGGTTACCTAGAATAAACATGGTCCCCAACCTCAGATGTAGCCATGTCACTAGATTCTAGCCAATAGGATATAAACAGAAGAGCTCTGGGAAGTGTTTTTTAAAGGATGGGTGCACCGCCTTCTTCCACCTCTCCTCTTCCTTCCTGCTAGCTGGAATGCAAATGTGATGCCTGGAGCTTGGGCAGCTATCTTTGATTCACGTGAGTTGTAGTCACAGGCTAAGAATGTCAGGGGAACAAGAGAAAAGTTGCTTGGCTCTCTGATGACTTTAAGGCTTGTCTATCACTCTGGACTGCTTATCTTCAGATTTCTTTTAATGAAAGAGAAGTAAGCTTCTATCAGAGCTCATTCTAATTGATGCAGGTGCAAGTAACTGAATACCTGAAAGCAAGGAAGACTTTTTAGTTATCTCCTTTAACAAGAAATCTGGAGGGAAGAGCTTGCACGGTTGTTTCCGAAGCCTGGATCACTGTCTCTGCGATTCTCTTGGTCACAGGGTGGCTTCAGCAGCTCCAAACCTGGTGTCCTCACACAGCAGCAATGTCCCAGGCAGAAGGTTGAGGATGGGTTAAAAGGTGATAGGAGTGCTCCTCACACACCTGTCCCGTTACCTTGGAGGAAAACCCTTCCCAGAAGCACCCAAGCTGACTTCCCATGGCATCTCATTGGCCAGAACCCTAGATGCAAGGGAAGCTGGGACAGGGAGTCTGGAGTTTCAGCCTCTGTAGTGGGAGGCAGGTGGAAATGGCTGACGGCTGGACAACCGACGGTGCCTTCCACATTGCCCCTCTGGGCACTGCTTTTCTGACACTGGAATCAACTGTCTGTTGGCTTCTCTCCAAAGCAGGAGCTCTGTGAAGACAGCGAGTGATACCAGGAGATATTACAGCAGAGCTGTTAGGATGGCAGCGTCTGGAACCCGACTGCTGGGTTCAAATTCTGGCTCTTCTCCTCTGCCATGGCTGAATTAGTATCTCTGTGCTCCATTGTTCAACAGGGGATGACAATTCTTACCTGCCTCAGAAGGTTGTTTGAGGATTGAATGAGTTCCTGTGTGTGGAATGCTTAGAACGCTGGTTCTCAAACTTGGCTGTGCACTGGAGTCACGTGGTCAGTTTTTAAAACTACTGATGCCTGGGCCCACCTGCAGAGACTCAAATCTAACTGGTCTGGGGTGTGGCTCGGGTAGTGGGATTTTTAAAAGCCCTCTAGTTGATTTTAATGTATAGCAGAGAACAGTGCCTGGCACAGAGTAACTTCTAATAAATGTTATTACCTCTGATTACTTTGTTTATCATTGTGACTCTAGTCCCTAGCGTGAGGCGCAGCACACAGTGGGCCCTCACTAATTGTTTGTTGAATGAATGAATGGAAGTTTGGGGGAAGAGGAGGTGATTGAGGTCATGTGGTCCAACCCACTGGCAGTGGGATGGCTACTCTGTTCATTCGGTATGGCCTCACTTGTAACATCTCCCGAGGGCTCCAGGACATCCCCTTTCCTCCTTCTCTAGCTCAGGCCCCCAAGGCTCCTCTCTCATTCACAGTCCACAGAGGGAGACTTGCGGACACACAGCAGCTTTGTGCCTGGGCTGCCTGGCCCTCCCATCCCTCATCTGGCCACCACCTTTGGTCACAGCTGCGGTGCCCCTGGGCATGCGCCATAGGTCTTAACGGGGGTGCTGCCCTTTTTTGGGGTGCCATCCTGGCTGGGTGGTATGGATTTCTGCCGTAAACATGGCCCATCTGGGAGAAGCCCAGGTGCCACGTTTTGAACAGCTCTGAAACTTAAAGCTCAGAAGGCTTTGAAATGCAAATATTTTGAAGGAAACATAAGGTAAACATGAGTGCTTATTTCCCCCTGATGAAAACAATATGCTGTTTGCTCTGAAATGTAAATAGGGCCTAGATCGCTTTTAAAGAAAGCCATGTCTCATATTTTTAGGTCCAGGGTAATATCATTCCTAAAAATACATGCATCCGGCAGCCTTCCCACCCCGCCTGAATCCGCACTCCCTTTTTGGTCCTGGATGCCCCTCATTCCAGGCATTGCTATCTTCTCCCATAACTCTTCTAAATCACCCCCCCCCCTCCCCATCTGGAATGCCACACTCCCCCTCCTCAACCCTCTTCTAATGTTTCCAATACTCTCTGAGTGCTCGGGAGTTTCTTTTGGATAGAATTGGGGGAAAAAAATCTGTAGCCAAAGGCATTTCACTGACTTGAAAGAGATTTAATGGTGCATTGAGTTCTAATCAACTTTAATAAGTATTTAATGCAGGAAGAAGACTTTGCCCCTAGCCCTGAGGCTGCCGTGCGTGCTCACAGCCCCCTGTTGGCCATGGGAGAAAGGACCTTTGCTGGGGCCTCATGGTTTGGGTGGGTGCGGCCAGTGACAGCTGCAGAGAAACGAATAATTAGCAATTTCAGTCCCTGATAATGAGTAGCTCCATGATCCTTCTTGGAGCCATTAGGAGCATCTATCTTATTAATGATCCCTTCAGACAGCCGCGGGCCCAGGCACCCGGCTGCACTCCAATGGGGCTCTCGCCTCTCATCTGTTTACTGATGAGCAGAGATGGAAGATGGCCATTTCTCATCCCTCTTAGTAGGGGGACTGGGGCTTTCTGGGCTGGCAACACCCCTGGGGCTGATCTAGAGAGCCCCCACCCATGCCCCTGTTCCATTCATACTGAGCAGCCCTGCTCCACCCAGTAAAGGAGAACAGGGAGCACACCCTTCGTTGGGTACCCTCCCTGTACCACATGTGCCAGGAGGTGCCTTTACCTCCCGTGTTCTCTGTTCTTCCCTCCCTACCACTTGCCTTGGTTGCTATTATCATCACATTTGCGCAGAAACCTGCTAAAGTTCCAGGACCTTATCCAAGTTCACACAGCCATAAGGGCCAGTGCCAGGACTGTAATTTCTGTCTTTTTGGTGTGTCTTCCTGCTGCCCCATAATGTCCTAGGAATGAATTCAAGGAAATAGCAACTCTTCCTGGCTGGCTTTTCTCAAAGACAATGCCCAAGCCAAGAGTTGCAGTCTTACTGTCCACTGGCCTTATGTGGTTCACAGCTGTGAATCTGTTTGGCCCACACATTTCTTAATAACTATAAAATATCCACATAAAATTTCAGATCTACTGAAAATTTGAAGAACCTGGGCACACTAAATTTGTTGCCCCACACGGCTAGATCTCAGGGCCACTTGCTTTTTTTTAGACAGTTTGCCACAGGCCTCACTGCTCCCTATTGTCCCATGCTTTGCCTAATTTGCTAATTTATATTATCTGTCTGTCCTCATAAGTGTTTGAGTTTGTCATTTAGATTTGTGATTTTCAAATCTTATTTTATCAGCAGATCCTTTTTCTCAAACTATAAAGCAGGTGATAGGGAATCTCATGGTTAAGGTTGGTGTGGACTTGGGATTCCCCTCACTTGAACTCTACCTCCCATCCCAGTAGTCCTTTGAAATTTGTAGAAAGCCCACAGAACATGGTTTACAAATGGTTTTCATGGAGAACAAATAAGTGGCAACATCCTATGGACCCCAGAAATTCAACAGAAGATGCCCTGCCTGGAACCAACACTTTGGAGGTCAAGACCAGCAGAGTTTGAGAAGCCCTTAGAGGCTCCAGGGGAAGCCTAGAGAGGACAACTGACTTGCTCATGCACACACAGAAAATGAGTGTCTGAGTCAGTGCTTAAGCCCGTGGTTTGCATCTTCTCATCACTTCTACATTTTTTCCTAGAAGAACCCAAAGTGTGAAGCTTCTGATGTGTGTCCAAGCAACACCCTGAGCCTCAGCCTCACTCAGCCCTCTATCTCCCGTCTTGGAATCACAAACTTTTTGGAAATTGAAGACTGACTCCCACTCACCAGGCAAACAGAGCTTGTTGCTGGGGATGGTGCCTCCTAAACTGTGGTTCGACCCAAATTTGGAACGTCTTTAAAATGTGGGGCATCTTCCTGGCATGTTTATATACCTGGTGGTAATTAAAAAATTACTTTCATGTGAAATGTGTACGCATAGACATATAAAACAGAAAGAATGCAACATTAACCAGAGTCTTCACCATAAAACATGAGACTTGAAAGGGATTTGGGGGTTATAATGTTGGCTTGGATAACATCTCCTGGTGTTCTGGGTCAGGGGTCATCAAACTTTTTCTATAAAGGAAGAGGTAGCTATTTCAGGCTCAGCAGGCTGTCCAGTCTCTGTTGCAACTGCTCAACACTGCTTTTGTAACTTGAAAGCAGCCGTAGACAACATGGAAAGGAATGGGTATGGCTGTGCTCCAATAAAACTTTTTTTTACAAAAATAGGTGGTGGGCTGGACTTGGTTCAGGGGCCAGAGTTGCTGAGCCCTGCTCTCAGTCTGTGTGGGCACTCTGCTTTGTCTTTAGAGGTTCCTTAGTAAAAAAGTCTGAGAGCAGTGTGTGTGGGGGTGAAGGTGGAACTTTCCAACACCAACTCTCTGACACCAACAGGGTATATCATAATTCAATTCAATTTTGATACAAACTATCTAGAATTAGCACAGACTCCAGAAGTTAAAGGCTTAGAGTCTCACAAGACTGCCCCCCGCGCCCTCCCCCCTCACCCCCCCGTTCAAGTTTGCCAGAATGATTCGGAGAACTCAGGAGAGCCCTATCCTTATAATTTTATTATAAAGGATATAAATGAACAGCGAGATAAAGAGTCACAGGGGCAAGGTCTTTGGTGGGGGGTTTGCAGGATTTTATACCCTCTCTTCCAGGAATCCCAGTGTACCACCCTCCCAGCACATCGATGTGTTCACCAATCTGGAAGCTCCGTGAGCCTTGTTGTTTTTGTTTTTTTATTTTTATTTTATTTTTAAATTAATTAATTTATTTACATTTTGCCTGCGTTGGGTCTTCATAGCTGTGCGTGGGCTCTCTCTAGTTGCGGAGAGCGGGGACTACTCTTCGTTGCGGTGCGCGGGCTTCTCATTACGGTGGCTTCTCTTGTTGTGGAGCACGGTCTCTAGGCGCGCGGGCTTAAGTAGTTGGGGCACGTGGGCTCAGTAGCTGTGGCTTGCGGGCTCTAGAGTACAGGCTCAGTAGTTGTGGCGCACGGGCTTAGTTGCTCCATGGCATGTGGAATCTTCCCGGACCAGGGATTGAAGCTGTGTCCCCTGCATTGGCAGGAGGATTCTTAACCACTGCACCACCAGGGAAGTCCCTGTTTTTGTTTCTTTAAATTTTCATTTCCATAAACGTTTGTTTGTTTATTTATTTAATTTATTTAAAAAATTTTTATTGAAGTATAGTTGATTTACATTGTTGTGTTAGTGTCAGGTGTACAGCAGAGTGAATCAGTTATACATATATCCACTCTTTTTTAGATTCTTTTCCCATATAGGCCATTACAGAGTATTGAGTAGAGTTCCCTGTGCTATACAGTAGTTACTTATCAGTTACCTATTTTATATATAGTAGTGTGTATATGTCAATCCCAATCTCCCAGTTTATCCCTCCCGCCGCTTATCCCCTGGTAAACTATAAGTTTGTTTTCTATGTCTGTTGAGTCTGTTTTGTAAATAAGTTCATTTGCCATATCATATGATATTTGTCTTTGTCTGACTTACTTCACTCAGTATGACAATCTCTAGGTCTATCCATGTTGCTGCAAATGGCATTATTTCATTCTTTTTTATGGCTGAGTAATATTCCATTGTGTATATGTACCACATCTTCTTTATCCATTCTTCTGTCAGTGGACATTTAGGTTGCTTCCATGTCCTGGCTATTGTAAGTCGTGCTGCAATGAACACTGGGGTGCTTGTATCTTTTTGAATTACGGTTTTCTCCAGGTATATGCCCAGGAATGGGGTTGCTGGATCATATGGTAACTATTTTTAGTATTTTAAGAAACATCCATATTGTTCTCCATAGTGGCTATACCAATTTACATTCCCACCAACAGTGTAGGAGGGTTCCCTTTTCTCCACACCCTCTCTAGTATTTACTGTTTGTAGATTTTTTTTTTTTTTTTTTTTTTTTTTTGCGGTACGCTGGCCTCTCACTGCTGTGGCCTCTCCCATTGCGGGGCACAGGCTCCGGACGCACAGGCTCAGCGGCCATGGCTCACGGACCCAGCCGCTCCGCGGCATGTGGGATCTTCCCGGACTGGGGCACGAACCCATGTCCCCTGCATCGGCAGGCGGACTCTCAACCACTGCGCCACCAGGGAAGCCCCTGTTTGTAGATCTTTTGATAATGGCCATTCTGACCGGTGTGAGGTGATACCTCACTGTAGTTTTGACTTGCATTTATCTAACAGTTAGTGATGTTGAGCATCTTTTCATGTGCTTTTTGGCCATCTGTGTGTCATCTGTTGTTTTTGTTTTTATCTGGGGTTTTATTAGGTCAGCATGATTGATTCCATCATTGGCTAGGTGATTGAACACAACGTCCAGTCCCCCGTCTCCCCTCCCTGGAGGTTGGGGGGTAGGCCTGAAAGTTCCATCCCTGTAGTTACATGCTTGGTATTTCTGGTGTGGCCAGTCCCTCCTTGGAAATGATCTAGGAGCCCACAAGGATTCATCTCATTAGCATAAGCTCAGGTATCACCAAAAGGTGCTCATCGTGAATAACAAAAGATACTCCTCTCATTCAGAAAAGCTAAGAGCTTTCGCAGCTCTGTGTCAGGAATGGGGGACAAAGACCAAATATACATATATGTTTTTTTTTTCTTTCTTTAAAATTATACAACAATTGGCAAATGAGTTTCAATTCATTTCCCAAATCCCATTGATTGGTCATACCTACTCTGAGAGCAATGTTATAGATACTGAGGCTGGGTCCAAGTTCACTGGAAAAGACATCCATTGGTGATGTCTGCTGCAGGTGATATAGGAGGCCTCAGCAACATGTGTGCCATGTACTGGAGATTCCTAAAGAAGGGAGATCTCTTTATCTGGCATCTGTTTTCCAATGAGGATCTTCTTATCTTTTTGAATTTTGCCCTCTAACCTGTGATCAAGGTACATAACTTCTCCAAGGGTCTATGCTAAGATCAGCTTATACTAACTGCTGGAGGAGAAGAAGGTGGGAGAAAAGGATCCAGTAAAAAGAAACTTATTTTCCTGGCCAGATTTTAAGTTTCAGGAGAGCAGATATTCTAGTCACCGTGTGTAAGAACTCAGAGGTAAGGACTGTCAGGACTGTGGCCCAGTCTAGCCTTTAATTACATGCAGAGTTCAGGAGGAAAGAAGGTGGGACATCAGAAGTCAGCGAGAGAGTGCAGTGAGCAGCTTCCTGAGGTGGGGAGGGCCCATCAGGCACCTGGGCGATAGGCAGCATGGGGCGGGCGGAGGGCAGAGGGGAGGGCATATCAGGAAGCAGAGTGTCTAGTGGGGCATAAGCGTGTGATTGAGGAGAGTGAGGACGTGGAGCTGAGTGCCGGGTCTGGTACCTGACCCTGGGGGGCCTGGGTATCTGGGTAGAGCCAGTAGCAGTGGGAGCCATTGTTGTCCCCAAGCAGGAGAGTGACATGGGAAAATCTGTATTTTAGTCAGCCAAGTTGAGCAGGACAAAGGAGGCAGTGTTGCTATTCGTGGCAGCCTGGTAACTGCAAGAAAGGGGACCCTCTCCAGGTGCACACCCTGGCCCAGGGGGTCGGGGAAGCTGATCACTTACCTTCCTACTCCCACTTACCAAGCAGTCATTCAAGTCCCGAGAAATGGAGTCCTTGGAAAACCTGGAAGCATCTGCAGGAGTCCAGTGGTGGGAGCAAGGAGAGCAAAGACTTCTGGAAGGTGGAGGATGCTAAGGAGAAGGGGCACGGATGTCCCAGATGCAGTGAGCAGAGGGTTCCCAGGTTTCCTTGTTGGGGCTGATCCGTGTAGCTCCGTGGAGCTGAGCTGAACTAGGAGCTTTGGAGTCCATGTGGCTGATCCGGAACTGACGTTCTGATTGGGGTTTTTCACCACCATTGATGAGGGAAGCAGCTGCTGATAACATTTTTGCACATGACCCACATGAACCTGTACTTGTTTAACGGATGAGGACATCAAGGTGGAGAGAACTTAAGTGACCTGCCCTAGCTAGTAAGTGGCAGAGTTCTGTTTTAAACTTAGCTCTTTGTCTCTAGGTTCAGTGAACTTTTTAACGTAACCAGCTAATTCTGTTATTAGATACCGGAGACCAGGAGACTGCAAGGGAGGTGAATGGCTTTGCAAGTGACTCCCTAGAAATCTTTTCTCTGATTCAGCTTCTGGACTATAGTGGACAACTACTGCATCATCCACCAGTGTCTGCTCCCTTTATTTGGGACACCTCCCTTCTTGTAAGCATTCTCCAGCTTCTGGAAGTTTCTATTCTCTTTGCTCCCGCCACTAGACTCCTGTAGATGCTGCTGTGTTTGTAGAGGGCTCAGTTTCTCTGGCATGGGCATTGCACCCACACTGGGCCTATCAGAGTCTCTGCCTGGGATTTTTCAGGATGGAACTGGAAAGAAGTCTCCAGTGCAGTCTCTTGATGGTAAAAGCCAGGAGGACTCAGCCTCGGGGTTTTGAGCCATGTTGAGGAGAGAGAATGAAGCCTTGTGCAGAGAGAGGTAGAGGTGAGAGGTGGAGAGAGAAGGTTCTGGTCCAGTTTGGGCTCCCGTTGTTCTGAGGTCCGGCTGGGTCCTGCCTTTCCTCAGTTTTGTCATCAGCCTTCTTTTGGATTCTGAGAGAGTTAATTCCCCTCTGGCTTCAGCTGGTTCAGGCTGGGTTTCCGTCACTGGCAGCACGGGTCCTGACTGACACGTGGTTCACGAGGGAGCATTTGCCATCACACAGGAATGAAATATTTACAGGGCTCGCTCTGTGTGCCTGGCATTCCTCACAGCTGCAAGGGCACGGGGCAGGGGCAGGGAGGCTCTGTTCAGAGATTTGGGGTGCAGACAGGAGCCATCTGGAGAGGATCGGTTTGTACGAGCTTATCATAGACTCTCAGAGATGCGAAGGGACCCCCAGATGTCACCTAGCTCTGTGTCTGGGGTTGGACCCTAAAAGCTGATTCTGATTCCAGCATCTCTGTCTTTACTGTGGAGGGTGAACAGGAATATCTCCAGATCTCAGGGAAGGGAGTTTCTGACCCCCTGAGCCAGAGCAGGGTCAACTGACTCCGTGTTCATGGATTAATCCCAAGTACTGAGTACAGTGCCTGGCACACAGGAGACACTATAATGTGAGCTGAATGCGTGAATGCTTGAATCTTCTGAGCTCACTCTTGGCCCAAAGCTGTGGGGAAGGATGCTGCCTTTCACAGGCATCCTAGCGATCTTGGCTTCGGTGCTGTTTCTTCCCAAAACTTTCTCAAGCCCCTCTCCCCCGCCCCCCGCTACACACACACACACACACACACACACACACACACACTCAGGAGGAGACACATAGGAGGAGGGTCAAGACCCCAAGTCCGAAGAGTGACTCCTCCCTGCCACTGAGCCAAGTCCATAGTTCAAATGAAGTCTCTGCTGGTATCTGAATCCTGCCCTTTAGTCTGTCTGTCTGTCTGTTTCCCTCTCTGCAGCAGTGAATGTACTCCATCCTCCCACCCCCAAAGTATATGCAAAACCAATACTGTCTTCCAGGCTCTCAGCAAATGTTTGCTGGGCAAATGTGGAGTGAATGAGATTAAATGGATACGCTTATCTTGCTCTAGTCTCAGTGAGATGATTCACTTTTAAAGAGCTCAGCAACTCATAGGGGAGATGACAGCTCAGGGACTGGAATGAAGGATGTATCAAAGCGCTGGAATAGATGAAGGCTCAGGGTGCCGTGGGCACTCCAGGGAGGGACTCCTCTCAGAGGCTGGAAGAGACTTCCCAGAAGGAGAAGTACCTTTGTACTGGGCTTGGAGGGGGTGAATAAGAGTACATCTGGTCAGGGGCTTCCCTGGTGGCGCAGTGGTTGAGAATCTGCCTGCCAATGCAGGGGACACGGGTTCAAGACCTGGTCTGGGAAGGTCCCACATGCCGCGGAGCAACTAGGCCCGTGAGCCACAACTACTGAGCCTGCGCATCTGGAGCCTGTGCTCCGCAACAAGAGAGGCCGCGATAGTGCAAGGCCCGCACGCCGCAATGAAGAGTAGTCCCCGCTTGCTGCAACTAGAGAAAGCCCTCTCACAGAAACGAAGACCCAACACAGCCGAAAATAAATAAGTAAATAAAATAGATTTATATTAAAAAAAAACAGTACATCTGGTCAAGAAGCAGGTGTATCTGTCAGGATGCTTTTAGATTTACAAGCGACAGAAAAAAATTTTGTTATCTTAAACAGAGGCAGTTCAGGCTTCAGGGCTGGTTCATTCAGCATCTCTGTCGTGTCACCTGGGACTCAGGTTATTTCTCTCTCTCCACACTGTCATCCACTGTGTTGGTTTCAGTCCATAGTCAAAAGATGGCTGCGAGCAACTTTGGAGGCTGTGTGTGTTCTTGTTCTGGTCTAGTGGGAGAGGGAGAAATAACTCCCCCAAGCATGGGTTGTAACTCATTTGGGGCAACTTCAGAGATGAACCTGCCCTGGACCAGTGAGTCACCATGGCGATCCCCTGTGTTAACTGGCTTAGACTACTAGGACCCATACCTGGGGAGAATGAGCTCCACGTCCCTTGAGCCACTGGACTTTGTGAAAAGGACAGGATACCAGCACCAAATTGAGGCTAGGAGGAATGGGGGATGGATAGGCAATGAAGAGAGCCCACACAGGGGTGGGGGGTTGGGAGGGGAAGATGCCTGGGCAGGCCTTTTTGGCTGGGGAAACCATTGATGCCAAGTTATGGTGTTGGGAATGGGCATCCTGTTTGGGGGTGGCAGGAGCCAGGTGGGTGGGGGGTAGCTAGAGAGGGGGCTGAGCGGCAGCCGTCCAATGATGGCAGAGTCTGAATGCCCTGGCCCTGTGGGGAGCGGGATCTCCCCGGGACGGTGGGTTTCTGTTACCAGGAGAAGGGGAAACGGGAAGCGTGTGGGGCAGGCCCACACCACCCCACCTCCATTCACTCCATAATGTTATTCCTGGAATCGCCATCTGCGCTGGGTTGGGTTCTGCTGGCTTGGCCAAGGAGGAAACCTGCATTTCCCAGAATCCCCTTCTCTGTGGGCTTCTGAGTTAGGGTTGGCCAAAAGTAGAATTGTGTGAGATTTGGAAGGTGGAAGCGAGGAAGAATTCATCCTTCTCATCAGGTTGTGGTGATCAGATACGATGACAGACAGACCCAGATACGTCAAACAGGTGCCAGCTTCCTGTTCATTTGTCTGACACCCGGCCTTGCCAGTGGGATCATCGGCGGCCCCAAGCCCCCCACCCAGTGCTGGACAGAAGGTCCCCCAGAGGCGGCAGCCTGTCTGTGAGCTCCCCATCAGTAGCCGGATGCGCTGTGGTTTCCCGCCAGCACCCACTTGTGCCAGTGCTTTGGGGTACGGAAGCCTCCCTCGGGTCGTCTCCCAGATTTTCACCTGTCCAGCTGCACCCATGACTGGGTAAGCCCCTCTGTGAATGGGGCTAGACATAGGACTTGGCGCTGAGTGTAGGAGGAGCTCATGTGTTAACAAGGCAGCACACTTAGGACCCTGCCCAGCATAGAGTGGGAGCCACCAAGTGTGAGTGGTTGCTGTGAGCACCTCCTTTTCTGGTCCAGGCACCGGCCAGCTGTATGCACAGGTATTAATTCATTTCATCCCTCCATCAATCCTATGAGAGTGGTACTGCAATTAACCCCACTTACAGAGTCACAGAGAGGCTATTAGGTTGGAAAACATGAAATTGCTACTTTTGTAGGCCAAACATTGTTCTGTGTCAGCAAATGCATGTGGCTCCCAGCTAGTACGACTGTGGGTCTCACAGCTGGGCAACCTGCCTGAGCTGTGCAGCCTGCACGTTTACTGAGCGCCTACTGTGTGCTGGAGAGACTGCACCTCCATTACAGCGCTTACAGCATCACAGCGGGGCTGTTCGTGCTATACGTGCTGTGTGCACATGGAAGAGGGAGCCACGGGCTATTTTAAATACCTTTCCCCCAAACCGTAGCTCACTCCTTCAGTATCCAGTTTAGATACCCCTCCTCCATGAAGCCTTCCTTGACTTCCCCCAGCAGAGGCATCCACTCGTGTAAGGGCGCAGAGGCAGGAAAGGGCCCTGCTCATTGGGAGACAATGTAGGAGGTTTGTGTCGCCAGGGTGTCGAATGCACTCTGGGGAGAGGCTGGAAAGGGAGCTGAGTGGTGGGGGATAGGCCTCAGAGGCCCGGCAAGTTTGGCTCCATCGTTGTGGTGAGAACGAGTTGCCAGGGCCAGCCCTGCTTACCCCTGCAATGGCCCTGAATCTGCTCCCTTTATCTTTGTCTGCTCATGGTCCTGCGGGGAGGCTGCTCTTTGTGGAGGGCACGTCACAGGCACCTGAAATGGCCTAGGAGATGGGAGAGTTTCTGAGCCTTGTTGGCATCATGGCAGGACCCTCCTGTTCATGCCCACAGGCCCCGGAAGGGTGACTGCGGCCCTTGGCCTGTGCTCTGGGAGTCTCAGGCAACCCCAACTCCCACTCCCCACTTTCCTGAACGCGCACCCACGGCTTCGTTCCAGCAAGTGCCATCTCAGCCCAGGCCTGATGCTGCCTGACTCAGCTTCCTTGTTTCCTCTGGCCCTCAGGACACCCTCGCTGCCCTTGGCGTGTCCTGCCCATCCCTGTGTCCATCCTGCGCTCCTTGTCTGGGGTGGGGGAATCAGACAGCCTGGATCAGAAGCAGGCTCTCCCTGGGCCTTGCCTGGGACTGTCTGGGGTGCCCCTTACCCTTCTGTGTGCTTCAGAGCTCAGGCTCCGAGCCTAGGCTGCCTGGTAGGAGACCTGCTCTGCCCCCACCCCCAACCAGTTTCTTGTCTGTAAAGTGGGCTTACAGATAGCACCTACCTCGGAGGCAGTGTGTGCCGGTAAACACTTCACAGCCGGCTCTCCAGGTGTAGTTCCAGCCCGAAAGTCGGTTGGCACTTTTGTTTACAGTAACGGGTAAGGTGAAAGTGAAACAGTGAAAGGTATATACAAACTTCACTCATCCTTCAAAGACCCGAGGGACCTCTCTGATGAATCGGATGGTCGTTTTTGAATATAGAAAAATATTTCCTCTTTTTTCGGGTGCTAGTCACAAAGCAACAGCTGCAGACTCAGGCACACCTTCAAGTTTCATTTGCATGATTAATATTTTCTCTATCACTTTCTTAAGTCTAGGAAATCAACAAAGAAAATAATCAACTCCTGATTTGCAGCCCTTAACGATTTCCGTGTCACGTCACCTAAAGCAGAATTGGGAAGAGAGACTTGATAGCCACCATTATATAGTATTTCCACCCCACAGATATAATACAATAACGTCGAAAAGCATAGATAACAATAAAATGTAGTAAGATAATTGGGAAATGATGGGTTTTGAATTTGTGTAATTTAATTTTTAAATAATAGCTGTATTTAATACACATCCTGTATTATTCCTGGAAATGTAACAACTGGCTCTTAGAAGCTGATATGAGTTGGCTCTAGTACGCCACTCCAGGGTTATTGTGGGGAAGAAATAATTTAGTATTTTGAAAATGCTCAGAATACCCTGGGACACTCCTGTCCTCAGACCTGGACAAGCTTGGCTCCTGCCCAGGCCCCATGCTCTGCAGTGTCTTCCTTGAAGTTTTCAGGAAATGTACGGTGACCGTGGTCCCAATTTCTCCACTTGGGACTCTCCCCACGTCAGGTAGGTTAGGTAGGCTGCAGGACTCAGGCCTATGAGGCTGACCAGAGCCTAATTCTGGGAGGGCCATCTGTCGAGTGGATTACCTACATTGGCCAGCATGGTATTTCTTTTCTATTTTAATTTTTTAATAGCAGTGTTATGAAGATATAGTTCACATACCATATAGTCACCCATTTAAAGTGTGTAATTCAATGGTTTTTAGTATTAATTCAGAGTTGTGCAACCATCACCAGAATAAATTTTAGGGCATTTCCATCTCCCCAAATGAAATCCTGTACTGTTTAGCTGTCATCCTCCAATTTCTCCTATCTCCCCCAGCCCTAAGCAACCACTAATCTACGTTCCGTCTGTAGAGTTGCCTGTTCTGGGCATTTCATATTGAATGGAATCATATAACATGGGGTATTTTGTGACTTACTTGTCACTTAGCATAATATTTTCAAGGTTCATCCATGTGGTAGTATGTATCAGTACTCCATTCTTTTTTATGGCTAAATAATATTCCATTGTGGGGAAATGTCACATTTTGTTTATCCATTCCTCCATAGATGGACCTCTGTGTTGTTTTCACCTTTTGGCTATTATGAAGAATATTTCTATGAACACTTGTGTACATATGTCTATGGACATATATTTTTATTGCTCTTGTGTATATACCTAGGAGTGGAATTGTTGGGTCATATGGTAATTCTATGTTTAATCGTTTGAGGAACTGTCAGACTCTTTTCCTAAGTGGCCATTTGGAAAATGTCCCATTTTCCTTTCTTGCCAGTAGTGTATTAGGGTTCTAATTTTCTACATACTCACCAACACTTGTTATTATCTGACTTTTTGATTCTAGCCATCCTAATGGGTGTGAAGATCTCTTTCATTGTGGTTTTGATCTACATTTCCCTAATGGCTAATGATATTGAGTATCTCTTCATATGTTTCTGGGCCGTTTTATGCCTTCTTTGGAGGAATGTCTATTCAGATCCTTTGCTCATTTTTAATTATTTTTCATTTTATTATTGAGTTATAAGAGTTCTTTATGTATTCTACATACAAGTCCATTATCAGATATATGATTTGCAAATATTTCCTCCTATTGGGTGGGTTGTCTTTTCGGTTTCC
Organism: Stenella coeruleoalba; assembly: GCF_951394435.1. NCBI lineage: Eukaryota > Metazoa > Chordata > Mammalia > Artiodactyla > Delphinidae > Stenella > Stenella coeruleoalba. The sequence goes on along the minus strand of NC_137162.1, from coordinate 54,818,705 downwards.
TGATGGTGTCATTTAAAACAGAGACGTTTTCCGTTTGGATGAAGTCCAATTTTAAATTTTTTCTATTGTTGTTTGTGCTTTTGGTGTCACATCTAAGAAACCATTGTCCAATCCAAGATCACAAAAATTTATCCGTATGTTTTCTTCGAAGAGTTTTATACTATTAGCTCTTACATTTGGGGTTTTGGTCCACTTTTAGTTAATTTTTTTTATGGTGTGAGGTAGGGATCCAATTTCATTCTTCTGCATGTTGTCCCAGCACCATTTTGTTGAAAAGACTGTTCTTTCTCCTTTGAGTTATTTTGGCATGCTTGTTAAAAATGAGTTAACTATAAATGTGAGGGTTTATTTCTGGATTCTCAATTCTAATCCACTAATTTATATGATTATCCTATACCAGTACCGTACTGTCTTGATTATTGTAATTTTGAAGTAAGTTTTGAAATTGGGAAGAATGATTCCTCCAACTTTCTTCTTCTTTTTCAAGATTGTTTTCGCTATGCTGGGTCCCTTGAATTTCCATATGAATTTGAGGATCAGCTTATCCATTTCTGCAAAGAAGCCAGTTTGAATTTCAATAGGAATCTCATTGACTCTGTAGATCAATTTGAGGAATGTTTCCATGTTAACAATATTAAGTGTTTTGATCTATGAACATGTGATGTCTTTCCATTCATTTAGAGCTTTAATTTCCTTCAACAATGTTTTGTAGTTTTGGGAGTACAAGTTTTATATTTCTTTTGTTAAATGTATTCCTAAGTATTCCTTTTGACACTATTGCAAAATAGTGTCACATGGAATTGTTTTCTTAGTTTCATCTTCAGATTCTTCATTACACGGTATTTCTTTTGTGGGATTACATGACGATTGGGTCATCAGAATGGTGCTGACACACTGATTTTGACTCAAATGACTCAAATTATTTATATAGACAAGGACTTCCTGAAAAATATTACCTTGAACACACTAGGGGTATCCTAGCTCTTTCTAATTCTGAGTTGTTATTTTATTACAACAGTTCATTTATTCATTCACTATTTATTAGTTGAGGGCCCCCATGGGCAAGACACTGTATTAAGAGCCAGGGGTATATCAGTGGACAAAACATCTGTTTGCCCTTATGGAGCTTGCATTCTAATGGGGAAGGCAGATAATAAACCAACTAGCTAAGTACTTAATATAATCTCAGGCAATCACAAGTGCTTTGAAAGAAAATGAATTAGCCTTAGGATAGGGAGTTGAAGGGCACAAAGGCAGATGAAATGGGGTGGTGGGGAAGGCCTCTCTAAGGAGGTGGCTTGGGGACAGAGTGAAGTGTGGGATGGGCCGAGTGGAGAGCCAGAGGAGGATGACAACAGGTGCAAGGCCCTGGGTGGGAAGAGGCTCCAGGGTTTGGGGAACTGCAGGGAGGCCAGTGTGGCTGGAGCAGGAGATGGACGCAGAGAGGGTTGGGGAAGCTGCAGAGTTGGAAAGAGGCCAGGCCATGGGGTTCAGTGGCCACAGGAAGAACCGTGGCTTTTATCCTGAGTGTGATGCAAGTCGCTGCAGGGCTTAGAGAGTGGAAATAAAAAGGTTATTGAGAGCTGGAGGAGACACAGAAGGTGTCTTGAAAGTCCAGGAGTTGAGTGGAATCCTGCAGGGAGAATCTGCATAAACTGAGACTGCAGAGGGAAGCAGGCCACATGGGAGCAGCAGCAGGAAAAAGGCAGCAGCGTCGGGGCTGGCTCTACAGAGCAGATGGGTGTGTCGTGGAGCAAGACAGAAGAAGAGAGGGAGGCGATTCCAGGGATGGGCTGGCTTGCTCTCTGGTTATATCACAGTCCATCTATAAGGCATCATGGGTTTTAGCTCAGAATGGAAATCAAGGCTTGAGAACCCTAAGATTGAGCCTGGCTCTGACCTCAGTGTGCTGTGTGATCTTGGTCATGTCACTTTCCTTGAGGCTCAATGCTGTAGTTGTACAATGGATAACTTAGAGCAAAAACAGCTCCAAGTATGTAGGCCCTTTGATGGTATCCTTGGGGATTGCTTAATGTACCAAAGCCTGGGAGAGGACCCTTGATGGGAGAGAGGTACCCCCTTCTGGTGACCAACCTGGTCTACAGCTGCCCTAAGTCGAGAAGCTTCCTGCCCAGAGGTTTGGTATGGATGAACTAGAGTGTTGCTATATCTCTCCCTCTCAGCACTAATGTCCTTGCTAATGTCCTTGCCTGTGTCTGGTCTGTCAGTGGCCCAACTTGTAAGGGGCTAATTGGCTGGAATTAAGTGTGGCTGAGTTGACATGTGGGGATGAAGTGAGATGGAGAAGGGTTAAAAGTGGCAGTGCCAGGCCCAGCTATGCCACGTTCTTCCAGAAAGGGCCGGAAGGGCCTCTAACACTGAATGGTTCAACTCCATTGGTTTGCAGAGGAAGTAGGTAGGGCCCAGAGAGGGTGTGACTCCTGTCTTAGGGTACACAGTAAATTGGAGGCAGAATGAAAAACAAGGCTCCTGAATCCTCTACCCATAGTCTTTCCACTATACCCCACTGCCTCTGATGAGTTGGGACCAATGAGGACCAGGAGAAAGAATTAACATGAATCAGAGAGAAGAATTTGTCTGAATGTTGGGTGGATGGTAGGAGAAGCAAGAAGTGAACATGCTAGTGGCAATCACATTTCTATCTGATAAGGGCCCATCAGCACAGAGGCACAGACCCGTCGTGGGGCTGGGATCCGGCTCTGCTTGCCTGGGGCCAGCAGCAGAGAATGCTGAAAAATCCTGGGGAGCTAGCCTGAGAGAACTTGCTGTGTCCTGCCTCTGCACCTGCCATTGCCTCTGCCTGCATGATCCCGAGAGTGTCCTTGTTGGCCAGAAATCTTTCTTTTGCTCGTTTGCAGGGCTGAGGGCAGCCTCTCCCCTGGGCTGCTCTATTCAGATCCTGTGGGGACCTTGTGGATGCTGAAATTGAGAAAATAAGTTACCCTCATTTTGGTCACCACTTTGGGAATATAATATTGGGGACACTTGAGAGAGGAGGTGAATTGCACCCTCTAACGGACTGGCCCAGCACTTAAAAGATAGTAGACTCCTCCAGGCCAAGTGTGGCACCTGCTGGCACAGCCTGCTGGCATCTGAGCGGCATTTGCCACTTTTCAGAGTATTTCCTCCTTCCTTACCCTCTCTCCTTTGCCGATTGCAGTATGGTGGCTACTGCCTTTGCCCTGACCCCTAACCTTGCCTTCTCCTGGTCACTGCCCGTCTACTCCTCCTGGGCTCTGTGGTGGCTGTGTGCTACAAGCCAGGCCAATCAGAGCCCTTCCCCAGGATTTTTGCTACTCGAGCTGGCCTAGAAGAATGTTTAATCCTTTTTTGGTACCAATTTGCTTAGATATAAGCCAGAGATGCCTGTGGCCAGTATTTCATCCTCCTGAAAACCTGACAATGGGAGAATAAAGTGAATACTCAGAGAAGCACAGAGGATGGAGATGGAGGAAGGAGAGAGAGTGTCCTGGGGCATTTGAGTGCCTGGATCCCACTGTTCCTGTGGCCAGCCAGATCTCTCCTCTTTTTGAAAAAGTTGGTTCTCTTGAGTTTTTATAGCAGCTGAAGGGGCTCTGACTAAGCGATGGGGCTGATAATCCTTGCTTGGCCTCCTTCTGGGTTGTGAGAATCCAGTGCTCTGCTGTGGTCCACAGTCAGGCAGGGCTAGACCTTCGAGAAGGCTCCCCCCAACTCTGACTCCTGTCTGGAAGCCTTTCCACCCACCATGTGGAAAAATAGGTAACCCAGAAAGGACAGGAAGAGTAGGAACACGTAACTGGTGGAGCCTGACGGGCACAGTAACTCTCTTTTATGATAAAACAAAGAAATAAAACTCTATTTTACAGATTAGAAAATCAAGTCTATGTTAGCTTGGCTCCTTCAGGCTCTGGGGGGGCAGGGTATGGGCCCGAATGGCCGGCTGGATGAGATGAGTCCCATCCCTGGCTGGCACCTGGACCAGCCTCCAGCACTTGAACTCCTTTCTTGGTCAGGCCCAGAAATGCCCCACCCTGATCTCTGGGCCAGACTGATGCCCTGGGGTCCAGCTCACAGGCTCTTTTCTGGACATCTCTCTGGAGATTTAGGGTTGACCAGGGCTATGTGATAAGAATCGTTGAATGTTAGTGTCTAGAGGAATCTTTGAGACCCAGAGTGGAGATGAGTGTAGGAGATGAAGACACTTGGCCATGACCTCACAGCCATGTAGCTGCTGTGTCCTGGCCGTGGTAACACTCAGGAAATCCAGGCTCAGGAGCTCCCGCTGCTGCTCTGAGCAGTCACACTGCTTCCTGCTGGTCCATCAGTGTCCTCGGCAAGTGACGTTGGACCGCGTCCCAGGACCTAAATGGTATCCCAGGGTCAGACCTACATGACGGGGGATCCACAGGTCTGTTGGATATTACTCTGTGGCATCTTATCCAAGTGTAGTTAAAAAAATAAAAGGGTTGGATTCGGTGACATGCATCTTTGGAGGAGATTCTGGAACTTGCTTCTTGCATTTTTGAATATTTATACTCTGCTTCACGAGCTCAGCTATAAAATCCAGGTCTGTCTTCTCTCCTAGACCTCCTTTGTTGTAGATACAGAACTTGCTTCAAAGAAAAAAATATATGAATGGTCCATGCAGTAAATTCCCCCCATGGCCAAAGGAATAAACCAGTGGCTTTTTAATAGACCCTCTGCTGGGCCATGCTTTGTGAGGTTCTCATCACTCTTCCAGGTAACTGGTCAAGGATGAGAAAGTCCTCCCCTTCCCTCCCTCCATCTCTCCTCCATTCTGCTGACCTCAGAATGGAAGGATGCTCCGACCCAGCCAGGCATTCTCTGCTCACCAACCCCAAGCACTGTGTCTGTACCTTCCCCTTTTGAGACTTTCTCTGCAGTACATCCTCCTCCACTCCCCCATGCCCATGGCCTGGCCCTCTGTGAGATCTTCAGCCAGAAGTGGTGTCTCTCTAGAGGTGTATAATAAGACATGGTTCATGTGAAGGTCCCACACCACGAGAAAGAAAGAGGTGAGGGGGACAGGGCACTGCACTTGGAGTCAGAAGACGGGTTGGAAATCCTGATTTGGCCATGTATTCACTGAGCCAAGTTGCTTCACCTCCTTGGCTTCTCTGACCTGTTGCATGGAGCCAATTATACCTCTCTCACCCTGGCTTGTTGGGAAGCTAGATGTAAGGGGCAAGGCAGTGTGCAAAGGCTCTGGGCACAGAGCAGGTGATGAGGCCTGATGGGCTGGGGCCCACTGGCACTTCTTGCAAGAAGGAGAACAGAAGAGCCGGAGCCAGAGAGCTGAGAGGTTGCTGGAGCCCTGATGGGGCGGGACAGCCACTGAGGATTTCATGAGATGACAGGTCAGGTGCCTCCAATTCCCGGTGCCAGTGAGAGCCCGCCTCTGTACCCAGACGGTGCTAAGTATTTGTGAAGTGCAGTTTGTCCCCACTGAGCATCTGTTTTGCTTCCCTCAGCACCAGCCCCTCGGAAAATTCCCAGCAGACCCTGTGTGTGTGCCGCAGAGTGAAGCCTCCCAGCACGGCTGCAAACAGCCTTCCAGCAGGGGACTCTTTCTAAGCCTAAAATGGGCTTCATTTCAGTGCTTTTGTTAGCATTCTCCACAGGGGACGGGAGGGGACAGAGCTGGGTGGTGGGGATGGAGGAGGGGGCCAGGGCTCCCTGTGGAGGAGGTGCCGCTTGGTTCTGGGGTCCCTGGATACTGCGGCAGACAGTGCAAAACGAGCCTGCATCTGTCTGCCCGGGTCTCCGAGGGGCGTTGCCTGTCAGTCCGCAGGCCGGCTCAGCACCTTATTTCTCAATCAGCATCTCCGGTGCCCAGTGGGCTGGGCTGGTGGTGGGTGTCACGGTCATGTTGCCTCATGAATGGAAGGCTAGTAATCCTTGTGATGTGGAGATTCAGAATGGGCTGTGGGGTTCCTTCCTTTCACTCATTCTGTGCCCACATGCAGTCATTGAGCACCTATTCCCTGCCAGGCTTTGGGCCAGCCCCTGGGCACTCAGTGGTGGGCAGGAAACACCTGCCCTGACCCTTCCATCCCCTTTGCTGAGGCCCTGCTGTGTTTCTCACCCGGATTATGGCAAAGCAGAGCAAGCCCGTGATGAAACAGGCAGACCCCGGAACCAGACACCTGGGTTAGCTCTCAGCTCTGCCGCTTCCCTGCCTGGTGACTTTGGGCAGGAAACTTTCCTTCTCTATGCCTCAGTGTTCTCATCTATAAGATGGGGATTATCATATTACCTAGATTATGCAATTGTCATGAAGTTTGTTAGACTAGTGAGTATAAAGAGCTTGGAGCAGGGCCTGGAACCTGGTAATTAAATAATCGAATAGTAAGTAACATCATCGTGCTACTTTTTGTGTCACTCTCTTCTAATCCATTCTATGCAACATATCCTTTTGAACTTTCTAGAAGGTAGGTCTGATTATGATAAAGTCATTCATGGATTTCCCCTTGGTTTAAAGTCTAAACTTTTGCATGACCATCAGACCCCTGCTTTTCTATCCCCACCCCCATCACATTTCAACTGCATCCCACACCCACTCCTCTCCCCTCCCTGCATTACAGCCATCCAGGTGGCCTGCCATTTGCTCAACCTGCTATACTTTCTCATACCCTGCTCCATATGGGGACCTTTCCTCTTCCCTCCTTACCTCCTGGGAGACCTGCATGGGTCTGTCAAGAAGAGGTTCAGGTCTGCGTTTGAAGGTAGGAGCCCTCCCCGATTTCTCCTTCCCCAACCAAAGCCAGCCTTTCTCTTGCCTGCACCCCATCAACTCTGTCCACCCTGGCTCTGCTGCGCTGAGCAGTGTTTTGTAGTTGTCTGAGCAAATGTGTGTCTTCCATTGAACCCTGGCCATGCTGGCTTCCTCTCTGGGCTGGTGCAAGTCGACCCTCAGCAAATGGTTGTTGAATGAATGAATAAACAAGGCACTTGATGAACACCTGTTAGACTAGAATGAAGAAGCAGGAGATCTCATTTTATCTTTACAACCACCCCTAACCCAGATGGGGAAACACTCGAAGCTAGCTGGGACAGACCTGCCACCTTGGCAGTGTGAGTGACAGCTGGCTGGCCTCTGGGTGGACTGAAAGTAAGGCCCAGATCTTTCTGACCCCTGGGACGGTGCTGATTCTCCTCCCCCATTAGCACAAGTTCCTTTGCTGGGGCACAAAAACTGTATTTTCCAGAGATGCCCATCACACTATCTCCATGCCACATGCTCTTCTGCTGTGTGACCTTGCCCATCCCCCATCAGGAGGTGGACTCCTATCCTGCTTGCTTTGAATCTGGGCTGGGCTTGGCCTGCTTGACCAATAGGATGTGACAAAAGTGATGTACCAACGCTTCCAAGAATAGGCAACAAGAAGCCTTGCAGCTTCTGCCTGGCTTCCTTGGATGTGATGCGCCCTCTGGGAAGCCAGTTGCCATGCTATGAGATGGCCAAGCCACGTGGAGAGGCCACGTGTGGGTGATTTGGCGGACGGCCTCAGCTGAGCTCCCAGATGACAGCCCAGCCATGTGAGGGAGCCATCTGGGACATCCAAGCAGTCAAACCTTCAGATGACTTCAGCCCCAGAGGACATCTGACTGCAGTCCCATCTGGGACCTGGGGTGGGAACTGCCCAGCTGAGCCCAGTCAATCCACAGGAACATGAGCGGTGATGATACATGCTTGTTTTCAGTCACCGAGCTTTGGGGTGGCGGTTAGATTAATGGAACATTGGACTCGGTGCTGACTGGAGGAGGATGAGGACATGACCGCTGAGCCCTGTCTCTGGGGACAACTCCAGAGGGCCTCTGGCCTTTGAGTTTTCAGGATGTGGAAGAAGGGACTAGGGGGTGGGACACCTTTGATCTCTAAGGCCCCCTTAGCCTCTGCAGACTGCCCTGGGGCAGAAGGTAGAGGGAGGGTTGGGATTACGTTAGGCTGTAGGAAATGACCACGATTCAAGTGCACAGATAGAATGCTTTTGTCCGCATCCTGCCCCAGCTCGTTCTCTGTCCACTCCTCCAGGAAGATGGCCTAGATGCTTGAAACGTGGCAGGAGGAAGGAAAATGGTGATGGAGTGCCCACTCTGTGCCAGGGGGCTGACCTCATTATTTTCTTGCCCTTCACAACAATTTGATAAAAGTGGGAGTGTTGGGCTTCCCTGGTGGCGCAGTGGTTGGGAGTCCGCCTGCCGATGCAGGGGACTTGGGTTCGTGCCCCGGACCGGGAAGGACCCACGTGCCGCGCAACGGCTGGGCCCGTAAGCCATGGCCGCTGAGGCTGCGCGTCCGGAGCCTGTGCTCCGCAATGGGAGAGGCCACAATAGTGAGAGGCCCGCGTACCGCAAAAAAAAAAAAAAGTGAGAGTGTTACCCCCACTGTACAGCTGAGAAAACTGGGTCAGAAATGTTCAGTGGTGGGTCCACACAGCAAGCAAATAGTGAAGCTGACAAAGCCCAGGCCTGCGTCTGTCCTGCTGATAATGTTGGAATGGTCTCGCGCATGCTGGGAGGGCTCCCGGGTCCTCTGTTCAGTCCCGATCTGTTGGCCAGCGCCTGAAATCCCCTCACTGTTGCTTTGCTGCTTTGGCTTAAATCCTGGATCCTGCCAATGCTAATCCCTCTGGAAGGAAGATGCATTAAGATGTTATTAACCGCTCACCGTGGTTGCAGTGAGGTCCAGTTTCTCCCCTGGGAGTCTGTTTTGATGGGAGGAAGTGTGGGGTGGGAGACTGCCTGCAGGTGCGAAGAGAAGAGGTGGTACCAGAAGAGGGCTGTAGCCTGGGTCCCTCTCCATTCTTTGCAGATGGAGCCGATGGTGGGGTTGGAAAACAGAGAAGACAGATCCTTAGCCCTGGCATGGGACAAGCCCCACCCCCTGCCTGAGGTCGAGCTTCCGCACACCCAGGGGCAGCTCTAGAGAACATCTAAATCCCCAGCCGATGGCGTCCGCCCCTGGCACGGATGCGGGCGCGTTCATCCTCCTCATCAGCTTCCCCACGTTTGGCCAGCTTCCCTCCGGGGCTCCTGGGAGAGCTGTGTTTAGTTCTGGGCTCCAAACTCAAGTAGTGGCGTTAACCAACTGGCGCCAGGCCAGAGCGGGCAGCCAGGGTGTGGGGGGAGGGGCGCTGACCGTGGCAAAGCAGAGGCCCGGGTCTGTGGGGCGAGGAGGCCGGGGGGCTGGAGAGCCGGCCTCTACCATGAGAGTGCCGGTCAGCTTGAGCGTGTCACTGCCCTTTGCCCAGTGATCTTAATAACCCTCAGCATGGGCTGTCCTGATGGGTAGTGAGCACGCTGCCACTGGAGGTGTCTGAGCAGAAGACCTGACTGCCCATGCGGCTCTGTGGAGTGGCCTGTCACAGAAGGAGAAGGGGCCAGGAAACTGCAGGGGCCCCTTATAATGCTTGGTTCACAGGCTCTGAGAAGGAACGAGCCCAGCCTGGCCCAGCACGGTTTGCCACCTGGGTTAAAATGAGGGGATTACGATATTCTGGCTGACCTGGTGCTCATGCCAGCCTCCCAGCTTTCCTCTACTCTGCCCCTTTGGTGTCTGACTTCTCTTGGGCAAGAGGCCTTGCTGCCCTTCCCTCCCTCCCTTTCCTCCTTCCTTCCATTCAGTCAACAAAAGTTTATTGAGTACCTACTAGGCTGGGCAATGTGCTAAGTCTTGGAGGAGCCAGGGGTGAGCTAAATAAATGCAGTGGGGAGCCCCCGCAGGGTGGAAGGGGGGAGGGATGGATGGATTGTAGGGGGTGGAGGAAACTCTGAGAAGTCAGGGCAGTGTCCAGGTTGGAGATGATGGGGGTTGGGCAGGGAAGGTGGCAATGGGGCCAGGAAAAGTAGACGGATCCAAAGAGCAGGTAGTAGGAAGACTCGGCAAGGCTTGGCTGTGGCAGGTAGGCGAGGGAGAGGAACGTGACGAAGGTGGACCCCTAGGTGGCTGGTTCGAGCACTGGGTGAGGGTGCTGGTCCTGGAGCACGGCACAGTAGGGCTGGCAAAGCTGCCCCCATACTTGAGTGAAGGCTTCTGCACCTGTGTTTCTTCCCGGGCGGCCCTAGGACCTGGGTCCAGCTGCTCTTGTGCTCCTCCCAACAGCTCCCAGAAGCCTTTTGCCTCCAAAGCTTCCCAGGTGCCTGCCCTCCTTCCCGTGGTTCCTCTTCACCTCCTTGCAGAGCAGGGATGATCGACACACCCGCAGGCCAATGAGCTGCTTAGCTCTGCCTGCCACCCTAGGTTCTCCGCATCCCTACCCAGCTCTCTGCTGCTCCCCTCCCCCATGACCTCTCGGAGTGTCACAACATAAGAAGCAACTAGGGGCAATCGCGGGCCTGATTTCTACCTAGGGAGGGCCTGGGCCCAGCTGGGTCTTCTCACCGCATCCCGTGTCCCTGGATCCACCCCACCTGGCCGCCGGATGCCTTGAGGAGGCAGGGGAGTTTCAGGCTTCTGGGCCAGGGCCTTTGGCCTGTAAACATTCCTGCCCCATTTAGGGGATTGCCAGATGGGCTTGAGCTGCAGGGGGTGGGGGGAGGGGCTTTGGCTGGGCCTGCCTGTGCCACGTGGGGGATTTGGTGGTTCTCTGTCTCCAACTTAGCTCATTGTGAAGCTGCTCTGAAAAGCTCCTCTCCCCTGCAACCAGTCTACCTGAAGCCTAGTGCGCCCCCGGGTCCCCCTCCCTGTCTGCACAGGAACAGTGCACCCCTGGGTCCCCTCCTCTGTGTGCATGGGGCCAGTGTGACCCTGGGTCCCCTTCTCTGTGTGCGTGGGGCCAGTGTACCCCAGGTCTCCCTGTCTGTGTGAAGTCGGTGCACTCCTCTCACCTGAGACAAGGGAATCCTAGTCTGCGGGCTTGCTTAGTCATCCCCCAGAGTTTGGGCCTCAGTCTTCAATTTTGGAAACTGAAGATGATCGGGTTCATGTACCTGCCTCACAGGGTGGGAATGGGGTGGCCTTGGCCTAGGACAACCTTTTAAATATTAAACTCAGTGTCACAGGATGTTTGGTATATTCACAGCCTCAAGAAGTCAAATGGGGCTCCTGAGCTATCTCAAATGGAATAATATTTATGCTAACAGCTCCTCTCCTTGAGGCTGTTTTATACGTGCTCTTTAATCATAACAGTGACCTTCTGAGTGTTATTGTATCCATTTACAAAACTGATGTCCAGAAAGGTGAGTGGCTGGGCTCATCATCTCCTGCTAAGGAAGTGGAGAGCTTGCCTGTGTTTTTATGGCTTAGGCCCCAGCTGGCTCTGGCTGGGCGGTCCTGCCTCTCTTTAGGATCACGGAGCACGAAAGAGTGATTTTGGCCAGGACTGTTCTATGCCTGGGCTCCTTCACTCTCCACCACAACCTCGTCTGTGTGGCTGGTCCCAGGTATCGTTCTCCTGTAATAGATGATGAGATAGATCAGAGAGGTAAATAAGCTTTCCCGGGGCCACAGAGCAGCTGGGTGGTAGAACCAGGATCAGAAGCCAGGTTCTCTGAGTCCCTTTCAGGTGCTCATTCCATTCTGTGCCACTTCTGGCTAATAGCATAAAGCTTTCCATGTGGCCTTAACACCTGGTCCAGAGAACTAGTGTGGATGGACCGCGAGAGAAGAGGGCGGTGAGGGGTGAGGCAGGAGGCTGAGCTTCGAGGCCTGTCCTGTTACTGTGAACTTGGGCAATTCACCTCCACCCTCTGAGCCTCTACTTCCTTAGGTGTCAGTTGGGGACAGGAATCCGTGACCAGCTCTCCTTGAGGACAAAGACGTAGTGTGGGACCAGCTCTGCAGATGGGCAGGGGCAGATTTTCTTTCCTGCTGTGGAGCCCCTGTGTGGAGGTCAGCCTCGGCCAATGCCCCAGGGCCAAAGTCCTGCGTGGCCTGCAAGTTGCTAGGGCTTGGGGACAGGCAGGGAGCCAGGCTTGTGCCAGGTGGCAGGAGCGCTGTGCTCTTGGGGGCTCTGGGGCAGCCACTCTCAGGCCTGGATGTGCCACTCACAGCGCCCTGTCTCCCAGGCCTGCAGCTCGGGAAAGCAGTCTGGCCCTCGCCGAGGACCCCGGTCTCCAGTTTCTGGGAATTGGCTGCTCTCTGCAGCTTTCTTTCCCAGGAGCTGGTGCCAAGCAGGCCCCGCCTCAGCCTCTGGAGGGCCTCCAGGCGTTCTGTGTTGAGCACTTCTCAGCAGCAGCCGGAAGACTGACTTCATGGGGACTGGAAGAGACCCAGCAACCGGCCTCTGTCTACCTCGCCCCAGCTGTAAAACGGAGTGCATGGTTGGTGCTTCCAGATCCACACACAGGACTGGCTGCTCCTTGTCCTGTGGGACAGGCCGAAACTCCTCTCCACCAATGCCCAGCTCACTGCCCCCAGGCAGGGAACCTGCACAGAGCTTTGAACTTTTAGGGAGCATTCCTGTGTGTTCTCTCAGTTCATGCTATGCAGACACTGGAGGGGGTGCCCAGGAGCCAAGGTCACCTTCCTGCCTGGTACTGTGCAAGGCCTTGAGGAGGAACCCTTGAGAGACAGCGGCAGATCCGTGGCTGGAGCGCTGTCTGACCTGCCTCGCTCACATCACATCACATCGTGGAGGCCAGGGCGAGCCCTGGGCGGCTCCCGGGCGGGAGTGCTGGTTCCCACGAGGCCCTCCTAGGTTATCCCTCAACTGGGCCCATTTAGGGAAGCATGCCCTTCTCTTTTGCCCTGGATCATGGGGTGGTGACATTTTAAAATACTGTTAATAGCTGACATTTATCCAGTGGCACGTGCAGGCAGTGCAGTGCACAGTTACGCAAATTATCTAATCTCGTCTGCACGCCAGCCCTTTGAGAGAGGCACGGTGATCACCCTCCCTGTCTTACCGGGGGAAATCTCATTTGTCTCCACGTCTGGCTCCCTCACTGGGGGCTTGGAGTTGCCTGGGAAGGCAGGGACCACGCCTGGTTCCACTCTGTACTGCGGCCCCTGATGGGTGCTCCATGCTGGTCGACCAAACAAAGGGAGGATGAGGGAGTCTCTGGGACTCTGACCCTTCGCATCGGCCTAATTTGAGGACACTTGCTCTACTGTTATCACCTTAAATGAGAAAGTAGAACCTGAAGTGTGTGTGTGTGTGTGTGTGTGTGCACGTGTGTCTCTGCAGGAGGGTCATGGACACAGTGACATGTTGGTCACGAGTGTGAGCTCTGGGTCCTGCTATTTTGGGGGGAATCCTAGTTCTGCCTCTTTCCAGCTGTGTGATTTGGGGTGAGATGCCTAAATTCTCGAGGGCTAAGTTTCCTTTTCTGTAAAGAAGAGGGATAATAACAATATCTGTTTGACAGGGTGGTTGTGGGGATGAAATGAGTTATTACACATAAAGTACGTAGTACAGCACCTGCCCTAGTGAGCACTAGATAAGTGTTTGCTGTTGTAATTAGTAAACAGGGATGGAGAGAGCTGGATAGATGGATGGGTATGTCCTTAAGGGTGCGTGACGAATTGGCCTTGTAAAGCAGGAAGCAGTGCATTGTCTTCTTTCTGTGCACCTCGGCTCCATGGCCTCTCCCACAGCCCAGTGGGACACCCAAGGGCCGCTGAATTTTCCTGTTCCTTCGAGCAAGGTATGTAGTGTATATTCGTTGAGAGGTGACACGAGGAGAAGGAGGCAGCAGCCATGAAGGGGACTTGTGACTGAGCTGAGGGACCAAGTGGCCCGGGTCACAGGGGACGTGTGGATGGCCTCATGGATGTCCACAGCCGAGCACCAGTGCAGGACAGCTGACCAGGTGCCTCCTCTGGACCCCTGTCCAAAGCCCCCATCCTAGCCTCATGGGAACCTTAGACCAGCCTTTTAGGAATGGTGAGACGGAGGGAGAAAAGTTCTGAGCTGACTGCATTGAAATCTGCATTTACTGAGGAGAAAACCTGAAGTGACTGAATTCACCCAGGACTGACTGGGTTAGCACTTCTGCTGTCAGGGAAAATGGGACTCAGGGAAGAAATGAACTGCACATGTAGAAAAATACCATGAAAATGATATTTTTTGCATACATGCCTATGTGGCTTATGAAATTCTTACCACGGCATGCATGTACATGTTTTCCGTCCTGTCTATAGTTTCAAGATATGTGTACTTATGTGTTTATATATATAAAAATTGAAAGAAAAAATAAATCAGTGTATTGGTTATCTCTGGGTGAAGCGACTATGAGCTATTTAAAACATTTTCCTTAATAAACTCTACTGTATCTTTCTAATTTTCTCAAGTAAAAATGATCAAAAAGATAAAATAATTATATATCTGTATTCTTTCTTAGCTATGAACTACGTTCTTCGTGTCAGGGAAATTGGGCCAGTAGGTGATGTGTGCTGGGTAACGGCAAGGCTTTAGGCCAGGGTCTGTGTCACCAGAGAGTCCCCTCCATTCTCTGAGCATGCTTGATTGGGGTCATCTCATTGCCACATGTGTCCACGTGCCGCCAGAAGCCCATGAACCGTTTGTGTCAAATGTGAGAGTCGCCCCAGGGAAGCAGAGAGCCCTCACAGCCCGCCCACAATGCCAGCTGTGCAGGATCCTTGTCTCCACTTTACAGGTTAGAACCGGAGACTTGGGGAGCCTGGGCATCTCTGCAGGGCCACACGGTCAGGGGCAGCAGAACCGGGGCTCAAGCCCAGGTCCTCGGACCTCCAGCCCCAGCGTGCCTCATGCCATGCCATGCCACCTCTGGCAGTCAGCAGAAGGTGCTCTGGGACGCACACCTTCAGTACCTGGTGGGGATTTACGGCTCAGAGAGAATAAAAGCTTAGAGGGTTTTGTGATTCGCTCAAGGTCACACAGCAAGGAGCAGAGCTGGGAGTACAACGGTGATGCTTCACACCAGAATATAGAAAGATGCTCAGCAAAGAGCGGGGATATGGGAGAAAGGGCAAAGGAAAGCAAAGCAATGTGAAGAAAGGAAAGAGACTACCAGTGCTTCCCCAAACAAGGAACATAGACCAGTGAGAGAGAGTGCGAGCGCGAGTGTGTGTGTGTGTGTGTGTGTGTGTGTGTGTGTGTGTGTGTGTGTGGTGTTAGGGGTGAGTGGGAATGGTGTTGCTGGCCCTGGGGGGCCAGGAGGTGAGAATGAGAGTTAGGGAGTGGGGCAGAGGGAAGGAAAAAAAGAAACAGATGGGAAACAGTTCATGAAAGCCAAAAACCTCAAGTCAGACAAATGTTTATTTTATATAGTGTTGATAACAGGGGAAAAAATGCTTACGGAAACTCACAACTAGCACAGGCTAGCGCCAGCTCTTCAGACCCCAGTGGAAAGAGCTAGAAAGTGCCTCCCCACAGCAGGCCAGGCCCAAACGTGGGTGCTGAAGGCCTGCCAGGATAGCCTACCTGAGGAGCCTGCTGCAGCAGAAAGTGCCCTGAAATTAGAGCCCAGGGCTAGAGGCCATAGCAAGTTAGAGCCGGCAGGCTGGTCCGCTTCTCAGAGCCCCGGGGTCCTTGTCTGTGAAATGGACATGGTCCTTCCTGCTCTGTCCACCTGTCGAAGCTGTTGGGAGGACATCATTTCTGGCCCACGTGGAATAACAGGCACTGGATCTAGCCTCCTGTCTGAAGAAAAAATAGAACATAAGAACCATGGTTTTCAAGATGGTGGGCATCAGGAAGCAAAGTGCTGTGATCTACGAGAGATGGGAGACAAGTGAGGTGAGCCCTATGATTGTCCCCGGTTACCTGCCTGGAGTGAATCCCAGGCTGCAGCACAGGGAGGGGGGCCCAAGGAGCCTGGTGAACTCCCTGATCGGCGGGGATGGAGCCGAGGGTGCAGGGAGACTGCAGTTGACAGAGCTGCACCAGGTCCCCCTCCAGTACTGGCAGAGTTCTCATCAGCATCTGCATGTGAGGCAATTACCTGGGGAGGTGAGGGGGAACAGCCAGAGGGTTGTCGGGAATAGAGCATGGAGCTTACACAGGGATGACTATAGTTTCTGTTCCCACCAGCCAGCCTGGAAAACTTACAGCTCAGAAGGCATTGAGTTTACTACTCTAATGTCCCATCCGTATTCAGATATTTCTGCTAAGTCCAGAAAATATGTCCTTGTTTTCAGTCACTTTGTTTGACTCCTGTCCAGATTCAAGCCTCTCTTTGTATTTGGTTTTCATGGCTCTAAACAGAGCAGCTTCTCTGCCCCCTTCTCCCACCCCCTTATCTCTCCTGCTTTTGGCTTGATGAAGAATAGAATGTCCCACATTCAGGATTTGGTTGCCTTCTTTCTTGTGGTGGCAGAACTGGTTCCTCTCTCCTTGGTATCTGTTACACTAGAGGCTGGATCTAAAGGCTTCTCCAGATTCAGGTTCATTTCTTTTGCCAAGAACGCTTCACGGGTGGTGCTTGCTTTCTTATTTTCAAGGTAGTAACGCTCTGTAGTGATTTCCCAACCGGCTCATATCAGGATTGGTTGCTCACTTCAGCTGCTGATAAAGCAGTGCTCTGGCATGCTAACTACCCAGAGTTTTGCTTCTTTTCATCCCATACAAGAAAGCATGTTAGGATGCATGTAGGTTAGAATGGTGTTCGTCTATGAACAACCTTGAATCCACTCATTAAAAAAAAAATCTTTCCAGGGCTTCCCTGGAGGCGCAGTGGTTGAGAATCTGCCTGCCGATGCAGGGGACACGGGTTCGTGCCCCGGTCCGGGAGGATCCCACATGCCCCGGAGCGGCTGGGCCCGTGAGCCATGGCCACCGAATCTGCGAGTCCAGAGCCTGTGCTCCGCAACGGGAGAGGCCACAACAGTGAGAGGCCCGCGTACCGCAAAAAAAAAACTTTCCAAACTTTGATCCTTTTTTCAACCTTAGCAGGCATAACAAATGATGGTGAAGCATGGCATGTCACAACCTTGAACCACTGAATTACCTGGTCCAAAAGGATTAAATGTGAGTTTCAAGGCTTTCACCTACGGGACCTACAAAGTAGGGTGACCAGTTGTCTCAGTTTGCCTGGGACTCAGGGTTTTCAGTACTAAAGTTGGGAACGTTCTGGGCAAACTGAGTCAAACTAGCCACCCTACGACAATGTGCAGACTTGTCAGGTAACCGGGATTGTGAATAAGCCCCTGCGTGCGTCAGAACTGCCAGGGCATTAGCTTGGCTCCTGTCTGACCCCTTCTTATACCAGCTGAGAAACTGGTGGTTGTCTGGGCTTTCCAGTGATAGGGAGCACAGTCTTTTCCTTGAGCTGGCACATTTCATTGGTAAGTTTGACTGTTAGAAAATTGGGCCTCCCTGTAAATCCCGTGAACCACTTGTCAGTTGGAATTTTACCCTGCAGAGCCAAGCATATGATATTGATCAGCTAATCAGACCACTGAAGTCTGACCATGTACCCTCCAAGCAACCTCTCAGGTCGTTGCTGGTCATGACTTCATGTCCTCTCACCCTCCTTTCCCACCTGTGACCTCAGGACATAGTCCAGGTGCTGGTAGAGGAGGGTCATTGGCTCCAGAACAGAAGCTTCACTTGAGGTATGAGAGACTCCTGTGCAGAGGAGATGGGCCTGCTCCCTCTTGCCTTCCAGAATCCAGGTCCTCAAGCATTTCCCCTCCCTGCCTCCAAGCCCTAGTGCAATGTGACCCCCATGCAGGGGAGAAATGTGCTATCAAAAGGGAGACCTTGTGTGTCTTCACACCCTCTCGAGTGGCTGGTAGGGGAAGGGAGTGCCCAGCTCCATCCATTAAGGACGAGCCAGCTATTCTAACCCACTTGAGAGGGTTTAAAAGTAGAGCCAAGAGTTTAACTTCAAGATGCGCTTTACCTCCCGAAATCAGATCATCTCATTTTCAGCACAGTTGTTGAACAGACGTTCTCGTGGGGTTAATGCTGCAGCTTTCCCAGAAGCTCCGTGTGTGGGATGGAGGTCAGGATTTTATAGGCTCAGAGGCATTTCCATCGCCAGCTGGGTGACTGTCCTGGAGACTAGCTGGCTCCATGTAAGGTGTCTCTCCTGTCTGATCCCTGCTCAATGCCACCCTCTCTGTCTTCATTTCCTCTCTCCAGGATTCCCAGAAGAGCCCTTTAAATGTCCCTTGCTTCTAATCCTTCCCTAGGAAGCCTCTCCTTCCCTAAATGCCTATTTCATACTAATTGCCCACCCCCTCCCAATCCAGTTCCCCAGGCTGTTCCTCAAGGGCCTCTCTTTGGCCCCAAAGGTCTGACCAAACTCCCTCGCTCCAGGGCCTCCACCTTCCTTCTTCTGAGACTAGTGAGAGATTCTATCTGTTCCCACCTTGGTGTTGAATAAATACCTCTTTCTAGGTCACCCTCCTGCAGGAAGCCTTCCTTGGTTATCTTTATCCTCTTCATGGACTTCTCCTTTCTCTGGCCTTCAGTGTCACACAAACCCATGGACCAGTTTCTCTTCCCCAGAAGACGTTTCTTTTCTCCCTGGCCAATTTGTAAGCCCCTGGAGGAGTGAGGCCAAAATGTCTGTGTCAGAGACAGTGAGTGCTCACCAAAGATCCCATGTCATCCCTTACATTTCCAGCCTCCCTGGCTGGAAAGTGGGGCCATGTGACTAGTTCTAGACTGTGAGCAGAGGTGACATGTGTCACTTCCTGGCGGAGGCAGTTAAGAGCTGGCAGGAGTCCTCCATCCCTTTCTTCCCCTTCTGCAGCAACCACAGATGCTGTGTGATCCAGGTGGCACAGCTACATGATGACAGATCCTCTGTCAGCCTGGTTCCCTGCATGACTGCATGGATCAGAGCTTCCTACTGCCCTGCAGTAGACATGTAATATGATCAAGAAACAGACTTTATCCTGTTAAGTCTCTGAGATTTGGGGATTTTTCTGATGCAGCAGCTAGCATTGTTTAACATTAATACTACATCTCCTTTGTTGTTCCTCCTCCCAACCATCTTCACGTCCCTCTTCCTGGAAGCTCTGAGCACAGATGTCACCTAGTATAGATTCAGTCAGTGAGGGTTTTTAGTCTAAATGATGAATTTCATGGGATGGTAACTGAGACATGGAACTCATAAAAGGAACAACTTAAGAGGATGTTCTCTGCAGCACCATGCCCAGTAAAAACCACACTTGAACTTAGCCTCCTGGAAAGGCCACCATCCACTGACCTCACCGACCAAAGTCTGGAAGCTTGTAGCATGCTGACCTAGATGTAAAACCAGAGGTGGGATCCCCATAGCTGTATGACTTTGGAATAATCACATGTCCTCTCAAAGCCTTGAGTTAATCACCCACAAAATGACCAAATTATGTCTGCTCCAGGGACCTGGAACTCCCCAGTTCTGCCCTTCTAGGAAGACCAGCATGTTCCCCAGAAGACGGGGGCTTCTGGGGCCAAATGCTACTGTGGCTGTGTAGGTGTGATACCCAGCTTCCCCGAGCTCCTGGGTATTAGATGTAAAGAAGGTAAAATTGTGATGTAGCAGGGAGAGGCCCTTCTTGGGGCCATGAAGCTTCAGACTGTGGCCTGCCATATGTCTGGTCACTGCCTTTTCTGGGACTGGAGGACATGCTGGAAAGGTGGGGCAGGACCCCTGAAGGGAGAATATACAAGCAATCCCTACCTTCACAATGATATTGGTTAGAAATTTCCATTTGACTGTAAGCCTTTTGGGGGCATGGCTGTAACTTTTTCACAATCTCATCCCAGTGTCCTATTCAGGGCCTGACCCAGAGGAAGTATTGGAAGGGTACTTGGCTTCCCCTGGGGGTGGTGAGTGTCCTGTTGGTGGTTGTGTAAGCTGAGGCTGGTTGGTCACTAGGCAGGGATGCAGGGGAGGGTGTTCTGAACTCTGAGAAGGGCAGATGAGATAACCAAGAAGATTTGTCCTGGGCTGAGATTCCCCTGGGGGCTCCTGGGTGAGGCTGCATGGGGCACTGGGGAAACCAGATTTCCAGGCTGTGGGCTCAGGGAAGGCCCTGATGAGGTGCGGTTCCCTCTTGCTTCCACGTTGAGGTGGGATGCCTGCAGCACATATTCTTAACATATGTTAACCTTGGCACTCTGCTCCTGCCAAGAAGCTGTCACAGAGGTATTTAGCAGAGGAAACAGTGTAGGAAGCGTTCCCGTTGTACTTTGGGGCACTGTGCAACTAATGGGGCATGTACAATGAGGGGCTGCTGGGCGGGGGTGACCCTGCCAAAGCCTGTTTGGTCCCGCACAAGAGGAGCGGGCATTAACGATGCCTGGCAGCCAACGCGCAGGCCCCTCAGCTGTCACAGTGAAGTACAGGTGACGTGGGCTGAGCACCTACTATGTGCCAGGAGCTGGCCTTGGGCCTCACACATCTGCCACCCCACTTCACCCTCACAACACCCCCACCAGGCAGGCACCATCTATCCAGTTTGCAGATGAAGAAGCTGCCTCTGGATCAGCCTGACTGTAAGGAAATCTACCTCTAATAAAACTCTAAGGAACCCGCATTATGATTTCCTTGGTACCCTGAATCCAATGAACCCATCTGGGAAGTGGGAGCCTGCATGTGACATTAGCTGATGCTACTTGTCTGATCTTTGGGGTCATGTGGGAATCGTAAGTTAACCTAAATGAGGATGATTTTATTTGACAGAGGTCTTGGGAAAAGCCATCGACACTTGTCATTGGGATCAGGCTATGTGGTTTTCATCTCTGGAAGCATGTGCGTTTTATGGCCTTTTATTCTCCTCAATCCCAAATACAACATATACGTGTAACACAGCACACACACGCATACACCTACGTGGGGACACATATTCGTACTTGTACATCTGAAATACACAGTCACGATGCTGCTCACACAATGACACGCCCACATACACCTGCTGGTGTACTCACACGCACACATGTGTACCCATAGGACTTGATTTCATGCACACAGCCCACATCAAATTGCCTTCCCACACACACGTTCCCGCTCGTGGACACGCTCACCCGCGTACACATCAGGCATAGACGGAGAACTCACATTTGCACGTGCTGCTTCTCTGAGCAAAGAAATCTTATCCTTTAAAGGAGTGGATGAGGAAAGTGAGCCAAGAGTTCTCAGCTGCTTTCCGCCCTTCCCGCAGCTCTCAGAGACAATGGGTAGTTGTACGCAGGGACACAAAAGAAAAAGGGCAGGTGGGAGGGGCCTGAGGGCCTGGTTGGACCTCTCCAGGGATGAACTGGTCCTTGCCTTTACCTCCCTGGATTTCAGTTTCCACGTCGCTCAAGTGAGGAGGAAGCCCTTCCATCCCCTTTATTCGGCCCCTCTAAGTGCAGGCATGTGGTGGCCATTTAGAAAGGCCCAGTTGTCCCTGATGGGCCACAGAGCTTTTCCCTTGCTGACCCAGGTGATGGAATGTGGCAGTCACACCCTCAAGGGGCAGTAAGTAGAGGTCAGATTCTCCTGGCTGCACAGGCCCTTAGCTATTTAGAATTCCCCTTATTTCACAGGTGGGGGAACTGAGGCTGGGAAGGGAAGGCTGGGCGCTTAGCACCATGACGGGCGCTTCCTAGTTGCTCAGTGGACACTTGTTGAAGGACTGTCAGATGCTGCGCTTCCTAGTTGCTCAGTGGACACTTGGTGAAGGACTGTCAGATGCTCCTGTTTTACCACTTTCGAGTCAGCTGTCGAGGCATCTGCGAACTTGGAATGTGAAGGCCTGGATGAGGCAATATGACATTTTGTGCAAGTGACTGTGGGAAATTTGGATGCTGACCTGCTCCTCTGATCCCAGGTGAAGACGGTTGCTCTTCGTCCCTTGTACAGATGCCTCAGCCCGGAAGTGAGAGTTCCTCTTCACCCAGCTCGTCCGGACTCTCCGTGTGCGTGTTGTGCACCCACCCCAGGCACACACACGTGCACACATACTCCCACATACTCTCTTGCACACGCATTCACACTCACACAGGAAACACTCTCCAGTTGATGAGACCTGCAGGGAAAAGAGGTTACAGGGAGG
This sequence comes from Stenella coeruleoalba, assembly GCF_951394435.1. Taxonomy (NCBI): domain Eukaryota; kingdom Metazoa; phylum Chordata; class Mammalia; order Artiodactyla; family Delphinidae; genus Stenella; species Stenella coeruleoalba. The sequence continues at coordinate 54,796,777 of NC_137162.1, read as the reverse complement.
GGCAGTAAGAGTTTTCCAGGCTGAGGGCTTCTGGGGTCCCAAATAGCGTGTCCAGGTTGATCAGTGTTAAAGTGAACTTTGATCCCATGATTCTGGCCAAGCACTGGATTCCACCAATGTGAGCCTGAGCATGGTCTGGTCCTTCCCCTTGCAGAGCTGGAGTCCACTGGAGGGTCGCCACGGGGTCACCGACACTGAGGGCCACAGCTGGGAGGAGGGTGAGGACAGTCCCGTGGGTGCTCTGAGGAGGGAATGATAGACTCCCGAGGGGCTCTGGTGAAGAGAAGGGAATAGTGAAGGGCATATAGAATTTTGCCACATAAAGGAGCGGTGGGCTGGAGCTGTGTGTGTGCGCCGGCCTGAGGGGCAAAGTGTGCAGCATATTCTGGTGGGCAGGTGGTCCCGTGCCACCAGAGCCAGGGATAGGAGGGGCCAGAGAGGCAGTGTGGGGACAGATGGGAAGGGGCTTCAATGTTTGCTGGGATTGGTGCTGTTTCGTGGGTAGGGGAGTGGGTCCTGTAATTGGTTTATAGATAGAAGGGATGAGAAAGGTGACCTTGGTGGCCATGAGGAGCCCGACTAAGGCGGGGAAGTAGCATCTAACTAAAGGCACCAGAGACTGAAGGAAGAGATCAGAGGTCCCCGCCCTCTGGAGCTTCCAGGCCAGACAGGAGTTTGATGCAGTAGCGGCGGCAGGTGTGTTAGGACGCGGTCACACCAGCAGAGGCTGTGAGAAGTGAGAGGAGGACGGACTGGCAAAGGGTTTCTGAGTCAGGCCCTAGAAGGGGTCACTAAGCGCGAAGTGTCAAGGACAAAGGCGAAGGTTTGGCTGGGGAGGGAGGTGGGCTTGCCATCCCTGAGGTGGGTTGGGCAGCGATGTAACATCCCTCCCCAGGCCACCTCAGGAAGGAACCGGCCATTGTTTGTCAGCCCGTGCTGTTGTGGGAGCAGTAGCCCAGAATATTAAAATCGTTCTCAGGTTTATCTCCTCCCCCTCTTTGCTCGTTTGAAATCCTCGCAATTCGGGGGGAGAAAGTTACTTTAATCCTCTGGTTCCTATCAGCCTAATTATAGTTTCAATAGACGACGAGCAGGGCTCTAAATGAGATCGGAGGACACGGGAACACATTATGTTGGCGCTAATAATGATCTGTCTTTGTTTTATCATTTCATGTTGTTGCTTCTCGTTTTGGCTGCCTGAATTCTTAATGCCTTCGAGTGTCTCAGGGAGATTGCTTCCTCTTGCTGCCAGGCCGGGACACAGTTGCAGACTTGCATATGAAGATACCCAGCCTGGTGCCTGTAGCTAGCAAGCCAGCCGCCATTTAAATTTCAATCAGCCCTTCTGTTTGTGTGTGAGTTCCTTGGATGGATGGAATTAGCAATTTTGAAAAATTGATTAAAATTGCTGGTTTCACGAAGCCTCAAAACATCAAAATCAATCTTTTTTTTTTTTTAGATACACCAAAATTTTTGTTAGACTCACCATGTCTGCAGTTAGATAAACTGCCAAGCCTGCTGGTGGGGTGGTGAGGAACCGGGAGCTGGGCGGGCTGGGGCTTGTCTTGGCTCTAGACTGACTTCTGTGCGACCTTCTTAAGTGTTCGAACCTCTCTGTTTTTTTCCTCCATCTGTGGCATAAATGGGTTTGACTAGATGGGGGATCTCTAGAAGGCTCTTCCAGTCCTGACACTATATAACTATGTGCTCAGAGTCAGGTGAAAAATGAATGGATCTTTGAAGGTAGAATCTGTGTTTAGATGAGGTGAGAATACTAACGACAGATAGCATATGAAAAAATACAGTTATCCCCATTTTCAGTTGTAGAAATGGAGGCTTATGCCCTTCCATGGTGCCATAATTCCCAGTCCACAGACCTTCCCTCCTTTCCGGTGAATAACTCCAGGTAAGGCTGCCCCGACCTGCCCAGCCCAGGGTTCTCCCAGGGCCCTCACTTGTTCTGGAAGAGTCACACGCCACCGCATGGCTCCCTGGCCCGACCAGGGGACTAGGGTGTGGAAGTTGGCAGCAGACATTTAAGGCATTCCTGGGCTTTCTCTTCTCTGAGCTTTGAGCTGATGTCTTGAAGGCTCTGTTCATCAACTTTGCAGCAGTGGTGACTTGGAGAAGTGAAATAGTAATAAAAAATGCAAATGTCTTATTTTCGCGAATTGTGTGAACCGCTCAACAGCCCCGTACCTATGGTCCTGGCTGTAGTCTCAGTACAGATAAAAACCCTCTAAAACCCTCAGGGTTGGAGGAGAAAAAAAACACTCTGTTAGCTGTCATGGGCAGGAGTAAAATTCCTTGATTTCTGGTCCTGCCCTCACTCGCTCCCACTTGCACTCACCTTGGTCGGTAACTAGGCGCTGCTACTCCCTCCACTTCAATCTGAGTAAGAGGAGTGTCACAGCCACTTTCTGTCTGTCCTTTCTGTCTGTCATAGCGCCCCATGGCACAGCTGTCAACAGTGCTTAATCACAAGAACCGCCTAGGACTCTCGTTAAAAAAGTAGGGATGCTCAGTACCTGCTCCAGACTTACTGAAAAGAAGCCCAGCCAGTTCGGGAAGCCCTGTTTCTCTAAACATGCTCTCTGTATGTGGACAACACCTGTGTGTTCTCATCTCCCAATTCACTGGCCAGAGGGTCAGTGTGCAGACAATTGAAATTCTGTTCATAGCCCTATACGTGCTTATTGAACCCCTACTAAAGTTAGTGGGAAAAGATAGAGGAGTTACAGGAAAAGCATGTTTTCTAGACCTAGAAATGAACACCAGCTCCATCACAAATGCTTCGTGACCTTGGGAAGCCACTTACCTCTCTGGCCCTGCGTTCCTTCAATTGTCCCATGAGGACAGTGGTCCCTCTCTCCAGACTGTCTTGAGGAGACATACATGGTATGTATGTGGAACACTTGGTACAATGCCTGGCACAGAAGTAGGTGCTCAACCAGCAGTAGCCTGTTCTTGCCAGAGGAAACCCGCAGCAGCCCTACAGGGACAGTTCCTGGGCTTCTGTGAGTCCCCAAGCAGCTGACCGTTCCCAGAGCGTGTATAATTTCCCCTTCAAGAGACGTGGATGTAGGTGGTAGGCGAGGCTCACTCCCCAGGGAAGTGACTTGCTCCTTTCACCAGCTATTATTGTATTTAAAACAAATTGGGCTTCAGCATAGTATAAACTAGTATGTGTTATGGGCCTTCAGGGAATTCACAAATTATTGAAAGTATAATACCCTCCAGCATCAGGGTTTTGCTTTCCTGTAAAGCACAGTGGTGGGCATACACAGGTCATTCTCGTAGGCAGTGCAGACAACAGGCTGGAAGGAGGCAAGGGACAATGACGGAGAGAATTTGACCTGGCTTTTTTGCGGGTCCTTGTCCATTCAAAACAGTCTTCTTTACCACCTTGGTGAACACCTGGTGCATGACACAGGCGCAGCCACTGAGCTCAGGTATCGGGGGTTCCCAGCGAATGGAGAACTCTTTGACTGTGTAGCAGTCAGCACTCGCTTTTTGTCGGGGAGGGAGAGAAATCCAGCTCAGCCTGGCTTAAGCAGAAGGGGAGGGGATTGACTCACATGCCAGGAGTCAGGCATGACTGGGCCCAGGTTTTGTATGGAATTGTCAGCTCCATCTCTCAGCCTTTGTTCCTCTGTGTCAACTTCATCCTCAGGCTAGCTGTCCCCACAGGGTGGCAGAAATGGCCCCAGCAGCTCCAGGCTCACATCCTGCCTGATAGGCAGTAAACCTCTCTTCCCCAGTGGCAACCAGAGCCTAGTACTGACTCTCCTTGGTTCACCAGGGTCGTTGCTCCTCCCTGAACAAACGCCTGTGGTCTGGGGAGTGGGGGACCCCGACCGTCCAGGCCTGGCTCACTTGCCCACCCCAGGGCCAGGAGTAGAGAGTCAGGGAGGGGTGGTTTCTATAGGAAGGGGGCTCAGAAGCTGAGTGGGCAAAACCAGGACATGTCCAGTCCCACTGGTCAAGCAGCCCAGGCCCAGTGACAGAACTTAGGGTGGCTTCTTATCTTCCCTGACTGCACCCCTGCCCCCTCCAAACCCCACATTGTTTAGGCTCTTGGTTTTGACCTATTGAAAACACAGGATGATTAAGACGATTGGAAAACTTGAACATTGTCTTAGTTTGGGGTCCCTAAAAGTGGATGCTGAGACTAGAATCAGGGTGTGAGATGTTTACCTGGGAAGTTACCCCACGAAGCACCGTAAGGGCTGCAGAGTGACACAGGAAAGGGAGGAAAACTAGTGCAGGCTGAGCTAGTGGGTGGGTTCCTTCTGTGGGCCATGGGAATTCTGTTGCATTGGAACCCCCTTAGTGACTGCACACTCAGAAGTGTTCCTCCAAGGGGCAAGGAAGCTTGGCTATCTAATGACCAAGTCCTGTCCCTCCTGGGGTTTCACTGCCTAGCACTCTGAGCCTGCGCCGTTATGGTGAAAAGTCTTGCAGCGCTAGCTTGCCCTCAGATGGACAGGGAGGCGCTTGAGCTGGAAGTGTCAGTGTGTAAGGGTGCACCCACTGCAGCAGCAGCTGCCTTCCAGGGAGGAGGGCCGGGAGAGGCGGGATGGACACCAGCAGGATCTGCTACAGATTGAGACTGGGCATTATTAAGGAATTTAAAAAGAGTTTGCTAGGCACCTTAATGACGTTGTAATTAACATAGGAATATGCTCTTATTTTCTAAAGAAATGGGTTATGAAGAATTTAAGTGTGGAAGGTAGTGATATTTGTAATGTAAAATATTTTAGCAAAAAAAAAAACGGATGAAGCGAATAGTACAAAATGTTAGCAATTGTTCAATCTAGATGACAGATATATATCTGTGGGTGTTAATTATATTACCTCTACCTTTCGGTACGTTTGAAAATGTTCATAATCAAAAGGAAGACCCAGGGTGATGCTGGGATCTGTTTGTATTTGGTGACTGGGTGGTGGCTACTTCTTTCTGTCCCTGGCTGGAGCTCTGGCCTTGCCTCCAAATTGTGTGTGACTTTGCAAAACTGTCAGGGCCTCAGTTTCTCTGCTTGTAAATGAAGGACAGGCTTGTTTCAGATTTCTGAGATCTGCTACACTCAGAGGCTCTGTGGGTCAGTGAACAGTTTCTGAAGTGCAGTGGAAATTCTAGAATATCAATAGAAAGAGCTTTGGAACTCCCAGTCTGCTCTCCCCACCCCGGAGCCTTAGGTTAGGGCCTGTTGGGCCACTTCTGAGCTGTTCTAAGACTCAGCCTCTGACTTGGAAAATGATCCCAGTTAAGTGTTCAACTGCCGTTTTTTTTCCCCCCAGGGCTGACATTGGACTGCTGGGCCTCAGCATGATTGAAACCTGGCGAGAAGGGCCAGTTCAGGAAGGAAAGCAAGGTCCTGGGCCTCATGCAAAGAAAAGTGTCCTGCAAGTGAATGCATATATTCCTGCTATATGGTGAGTTTTTACCATAAATGATGTTGAATTGTGTCAAATGAGTTAAAAAAATTTTATTTTGAGATAATCATATGATTTCACAGATATTGGAATATTAAACTAACTTTTTGTTCCTAGGATAAACCCCTATGAGTCATGGTATATTATCCTTTTTATATATCATTGAACGCAGTTTGCTTATATTTTAAAAGTATTTTTGTCTCATGAAGAGTATTGGTCTGTAGTTTTCTATTTTAATAATATTTTTTTTTTCTGGTTTTGGCATCAAGATAAGTTGGCTTCATAAAATGAGTTGTAAAGGGTTTTCTCTTTCTCTGTTTTCTGAAAGTGTCTGACAGATTCGGTATTTTTTTTCCAATTTAAAAATTTCTAATTTTTAACAATAGAGTCTACAAGTGAAACTATTGGAACTGATACTTTCTTTGAAGGAAAATTATAACTACAAATTCAGTTTACTTTGTAGATATAGGATTATTCAGTCCTTCTGTTTCTTCTTGAGTGAGTTCTGATAGTTTGTACCCTTCAGGGAATTTGTGCATTTTTCTCGAAGCTCTTGAATTTATGGTGTAAAATTGTTTATACTGTTTATCTTTACCATACCTCTTATCATTATGTAATGTTCCTTTTTATTCCTTCTTATGAAGTCTATTTTACTTGATATCAGTGTAGTCAATAGAACTTCCTTTGTAAAAACTAAAACAATTATTTTGTTATTATTTTATTAAGCTATATTGACAATATAGCTTTTTTTTTGCTGCTACTTTAAACAAATTTAAGTATAATTTACCTATGTTAGTTCCAGGTGTACAACACAGTGATTTGGTATTTATGTACGTTACAAAATGGTCATCATGATAAGCATAGTTACCACCTGTCACCACACAAAGTTATTACAGTATTACTGACTATATACCCCATGCTGAATAGAACTTTCTTATAATTAGTGTTTGGATGGTATATTTTATTCCATCCTTTATTTTTAATCTATCTGCGTCTGTGTATTTGAAGTGTATATCTTGTAGACAGCATGTATTTTGGTCTTGATTTTTATCTAGTCTATCAATCTTGGGCCTTTGAATTGGAATGGTCATTGGTAGATTGGGTTCAAATATATCATCTTGATATTTATTTTCTATTTTTTCCATCTGTTCCTTGTTTCACTTTTCCCCTGCCTTATTGTGTATGAGTTCAGTACTTTTTACAATTCCATTCTATCTTCTCTGTAAGTTTAGTTGCTGTACCTCTTCGTTTTACGTTTTCAGTGATTGCTCTAGTGTTTGTAATATACGTTTAACTTACCAAGTCTACTTTCCATTAATATTATACCAATTTACGTTTGATGTGAGATCTTACGACAGTATAATTCCTCTTCCCTTCATGTCCTTTTGCCAGTGTTGTTATATATTTTACTTATACATACATTATAAACCCCACAGTATACTGTTATTTTTATATTAAGTAGTCAGCTACCTTTAAAATAATGAGAAATGAGAAAACATGTACATTTTTATCTACCCACATATTTAGAATTTCCAGGACTCTTCATTTGCTTGTGTAGACCTGATTTCCATCTGATATTTTCCTTTAGCCAGAAGAGCTTTAGTTAATAATTCTTATAATGCAGGTCTGCTAGTGGTAATGAATTCTGTTTTTTTTTAATCTGAAAATTCTTTATTTTGCCTTGACTTTTGAAGAATTCTGTCACTTGATATAGAATTCTGGGTTGATAGTCATTTTTCCTTCTTCTTTATACATTTTAAAAAATATTTATGTATTTATTTATGGCTGCATTGGGTCTTCGTTGCTGTGCACGGGTTTTCTCTAGTTGCGTTGAGCGGGGGCTACTCTTCGATGCAGTGCACAGGCTTCTCATTGTGGTGGCTTCTCTTGTTGCGGAGCACGGGCTCTAGGCACGTGGGCTTCAGTAGTTGTGGCATGCGGTCTCAGTAGTTGTGGCTCATGGGCTCTAGAGCGCAGGCTCAGTAGTGGTGGTGCACGGGCTTAGTTGCTCCGCGGCATGTGGAATCTTCCCAGACCAGGGCTTGAACCCGTGTCCCCTGCATTGGCAGGCGGACTCTCACCCACTGAACCACCAGGGTAGTTCCCTTGCTCTTTATACATTAGAGATATCATTCCATTGTCTTCTGGCTTGCATAGTTTCACTTGAGTAGTCTTTATAATTTTTAGTTATGTTTCCCTGTAAGCAATGAGTATTTTTTCTCTGAAGATTTTCTCTTTAACATTGGTTTTCTTAAATTTGATTATGATATGCCTTGATGTGATTTTCTTTGTATTTATCCTGCCTTGGGGTTTGTTGAAGTTTTTGGATATGTCAATTTATATTTTTAATGAAATTTAGAAAACTTTCAGCTATTACTTCTTCAAATAATTTTTGTGTGCTTTTTCTTTGGGGACTCTAAATTACACCTTTGGTAGACAACTTAATACTGGAATGTGACCCACTCCAAATATTCTGACTTAATTGGTCAAAGTAGGAGTGTTAGTATTTAAAAAATTTTCCCAGTTAGTTCTAATGTGCACGCAGGGTTGAAAGCCACTGACCTCATCCAACCTTCCCAAGTTAGAGCTGAGGCCACTGAAGCGAAGCATGGTTAGAAGCAAATGTAGGTGAGATCACAGTCTGTTGCAAAGCCCACCTAAAACAGAGTACAGGATATGTGTAATACCTTATATCCTCCCGGGAGACTGTCTCTTGGCATCCAGGTATTTGCAATTGTGTCAGGAGGTCTGCAGTACATTTGAATTCAAGATGTACATCCTCCAAACTTAGTAGCTAAGGCCAGCCCATTAGCTATGCAAAACTATGGATTTCTGCAGTCCCCAAATCATTTAAATCAGCCTATTACCACTATAGTGCCCACATATAGACCTGGTATGAGTCATTGATTGGTTTTGGTCAGGTTGATGAGAATTCTGCTATTTAACAGACTTCAGCACTCTGGAGAACCCCAGGGCATATTCTGCCAGTGTTCCTATCAACTCCATTTCCAGGTTTACATCAGCAAAGATGTTCTCAGCTTGGTTTCCGTCATTCTATGCATTAAAAAAATAGTGCTTTCACTGAACCAGCAGGAGGCAAATATTATCTAGATTTTGATACTGAGTAGCATTCTGAGATTTATTGATTCATGTTCAAAATTTCAGGGATTCTATATAGGATTCTTCGGTGAGATCCTTAGGTGAGAATTTTTTCTTTCCCTTTTTCCCTCCTTCTCTTCCCCTCCTCTCCCCTCCTTTCCCCCTTTTTTCTCTTTCTCTCTCCGCTTCCCTCTCTTTCTTCTTTCTCTTTTTAAATTAACCCTAGGTTGGTCACACCTGGAGTGGTGAGACGCCTCTGCCTGGGGACCACTTGCAAGTTAGTAGAGAACTGGATTATTCCAGTGCTCCTTTCCTGCCTTGACAGTTTTTCTAATTCCATAACGCCCCTAGATGATTCTTGGCTGATACCCAGTTTCAGATTTTAGGCTGATAATAGCAGACAGATGACTCCCCTCTCTGCCCCTCTCTCCACAGCACACTCCTAGCTTTTGCTTGGGCTTTGACTCACTGTTTGGCTTAGACAAACCCACTCATCAAGCTGGCATTTTACAGGTGGCTGAAGACAGATGCAGAGAGTGAAAACAAAAAGTGATGGTTAACACTTATGAAGTGTGTATAACTGTTTTAAGTGCTTGACCCTCAGAGCCAGGCTCTAGACAGGCACTAAACATTACCCTCATTTTATACAGCAGGAGACTCAGGCACAGAGGGATTACGTAACTTTTGGAAGAACATGATAGATAAGTAGCAGACCTGGGATTTGTACTGAAACAGTTCTTAACTAAAGCTTAGAGACTTGGTCTTAACCACTACCCGACTGTCAGAGGACAGCCCTGTGTTTGGATTAAGTAGGTGGCATCTGAATACCATGCTTCGAAGGACCAAAAGGCATTGCCCCTGATACCCTGTCATATGTCTACAACCTCCTCTATGAGCTCCTGCCTTTGAATAAGGCATCACTTACAGTTTCTGCATTCCGATGGACTCTGAATGCAGAAGTCCTCTACTTTCTAATTCGTGGCCTTGGACCTCAGCTTCCTTATCTGTAAAATGGGGCTACTAATACCTTCTTCAGAGGATCATTGTAAGGATTCAGTGAAATTGTGTATGTAAAGCACCTGGCACAGAGGACCCACCATTTATTAAGGGATGGAACCACGGGGGGAAACACTGTGATCTGCTGATTGGCATCAGTGAAGAGCCCCAGAGAATGGAATATGGGCAGATGTTTTATTTTTAACTTTTTATTTGAAATACAAATTTGCAAATATAGTACAGAAAGTTTCTGTGTACCCTCCTAGCTTTCCCCAGTGTTAGCATCTTACATAATTTATAATTACTAAAACCAATAAATTAGTATTGGGAAACACTAATACTAAACTATAGATTTGTTTCAGATTTCACTGTTTTTTTCATTCATGGCCTTTCCCGGTTCCAGGATTCAGTCCAAGACCCCATGTTGTATGTAGTTTTCATGTCTCCTTAGTTCCTTCCAGTCTGTGACAGTGCCTCAGTGTGCCCTTGCTGTTCATGACCTTGACCTTTTAGAAGGGTACTGAGCAGTTATTTTATAGGATGCCCCTCAATTCGCATTTGTCTGATTTTCCCCTCATGATTAGATTGAGGTTATATTTTTTTGGCAAGAATACCACATATGTGACGCACCTTTCTTAGTGCATCGAATCAGGGGCCAGGTGGTGTCTATATGTCCCATTACTGGTGATGTTAACCTTGATCACGTGGTAAAAGTGGGGGTGGCTGGGTTTCTCCACTGCAGATTACTGTGTGTGTTTTGGCCTTTGTATTGATAAATATCTTGGAGGAGATACTTTGAGATAATTCAAATATTCTACTTCTCCTCAAATTTTCACCCATTAATTTTAGCACCTTGTCTATAATAATTATTACTGTGGTGTTGTAATGGTGAATACTTACATTTCCCTCATCCATTCTACATTTATTAATTGGAATTCTTCCATAAGAAAGAGCTGCCCCCATTTACTTATCGATTCAGTTATTTATTTATAACCATATGGACTTGTGGGTATTTAGTTGATGAATGAGTTATAATTTGGCATTCTCATTATTTATTTTATCGCTCACATTGTCCCAGCCTTGGCATTTCAGGTTGTTTCCTCTATCCTTTGGCCCTGTGGCCAGGGTTTATGAAAGCCCAGAGTTCACCTTGGGGCAGCAAGGGCCAGGCTGTGAGAGGGGGCAACTTGAAGGGGAGTAGAAGTGAGAGGGGAGATGGTGGCACCCGAGACCCCTTCCCCATATAGAATCTGCTTCTCTAAGACCCATTCAATTCTGGAGTTTCATTGGACAGCCCTATTTCCCTGCTCCATTCTACAGCTGAGCAAATCAAGGCCTCAGGAAGGGAAGGGGCTGTTGGGGGCCACTGAGCAAAAAGCTGGGTAGGTGGTGAGGTGGGAGGGGTGACCTGAGCTGGAGCCCTGTGCCTGCCATCCTAGGCTGGCCCTGGGCCCCCATGTGGTACCTGTTTGCAGGGCAGCCTGTTTCAGGAGCTGGGCAGCTAAGGGCTGAGGGAAGTGAGCTCCATCAGCAGAAACTCAGGAAACAGGAGGCTTCTGGTGCAAAGTCTCTTCGGGAAGCCCTGGGGCTATTGGCGCTGCTCCCTCTCCTTTCTGCCCAGCTGAAAGGGAGGGGTTTTCATTGCCAAATCCCCAGCTCCGGCTCAGTGGGGGCCTCTAATCCCCTCCTGGCTCAGGAACGTGGTTCAGCCCAGGCCTACTGGAGGTGCCCCCAGAGAGGATTTGTGCAGGCCTGGGAACAGAGCTCCATGCGGCCCCAGGCCCACCCAAGCCAGAGCTGGAATGCTAGCTGCAGAGCATGGGAAACAGGCATAGGGCTGGAGCTGAAAATAAGTTCTGTGAGAGTCAGGGGCTACATTAATAGAGGTCCAGTGGGCAGAAGGAGGGATAGGCTGGTGTGACACACGACACCAGCCTATAGCAACTTCAGTATCTGAGCTCTTCTGGCCCTGACTGTTTGTACAAGCACTAGACCCTGGGCTGAGTGGAGACATACCACACCCAATGAAAATAGAAAACCCTCCTTTCAGTCCTGGAAGCACACGCAGAAAGCAGAGATTGTGAGTTCTGCTGGTCCTTTCTTTTTTTTTTTTTGCGGTACGCGGGCCTCTCACTGTTGTGGCCTCTCCCGTTGCGGAGCACAGGCTCCGGACACGCAGGCTCAGCGGCCATGGCTCACAGGCCCAGCCGCTCTGTGGCATGTGGGATCTTCCCGGACTGGGGCACGAACCCATGTCCTCTCAACCACTGCGCCACCAGGGAAGCCCTACTCTGCTGGTCCTTTCTAGTCTACAAGGAGTTTCCTTTCTACAGAGGTGGGGAGAATAGGGGTTGGGGGGGAGGTCTCCATTTTACAGATGCTGCAGATGAGGCCTGAAAGAGAAAGGGGTTATGACCTTCTCTGGGGAGTGCAAATGATTCCAGAAAGAATCAGGCTTTCCCACTTCTGAGTTCTGGGGTATTCTATGACTGCATCCTGTCTTTGGGGCCTGTCCTCTCATGTCTGACTCATCTCCAGCCATGGTGAACAGTGCCTAAGACTCAGTAGGTGCTCTGGAAAGCCCTCAAGCATTCCCCATGCTCCTGCAGGGTGGACCATGACCTTGGGTGGGTTGGGCAGAGGAGGGGCCTCCCCCAGACCCATCAGTGTCGAACAGATAGATGACCGAGTGGCGTGAGTGCACGTGTGTGTGCACGTCTGCAGGGCGAGGAAGTGGCATGTGCTTGGAGGAGCCTGCAGAGAGGCACTTGGCTGGATCCCCACCCGCGTCTGGCTCTGGTTTCATACTTCCTTCCCCTGCAGGCCTGGGGAGGCCAAGCTGCACAGATGGCCATCTGGCTGGCACTTTAGGACACGGCCCACTGCTCACTCCCAACCTTCTCTTCCCCTCCTTCTCTGCTTCACTGGCTCTATGGACTCTGAAAGGAGTGCTGGGCCGGGATGGAGAAGCATCAGGGGTGACAGGCAGGGGCCTCAGGCACAGGACTGGGCCATGGTAGAGCTTTGCACCCTCACCACGATCAGACTCTCATTGAAGGGGACTCATGTCTGTGCTGCCCAGGTCCTAAGGCCTGGGAGGCAGGAGGGTCACAGGATGGGGGAGGCTGATGCTGTGCCTACTGAGAAAATTCCACTGATGTGAGCATCCCCCTTGACTCTATAAATTCCATTCCCAAGAGCCAGTCAGAGGTACTGCAACTCAGCCCCTCCCTCTATCCATACATCCCCCTCATTCATTCCATAAACCTCTCTTGATGCTTATAGCATCCTAGAACCTGTTCTAGGCCCTGGCAGGGCCCCATCATTTATTCAAGATGAATAAAGAGCCATTGGATTTGTTCAGAACCCAATTCTGGCTCCAGAGTTTTAAGAATTGACTGCTGGGGAGGATAGGGACAATTCCTCCCAAGCATCATTATAGTGACCTGCTCCCTGCAGAGCTTTGTGGGCAGAGGCTATAAGAAGGGAGGGGGTGGGAGGTGCTGGGGAAAGAGGTAAGAGCTGGGGGTGGGGCCTGAGTTATGGCCCCAGGTCTGGTGCCTACACACTCTATGTCCTGGTAGGGTTGCCACATTTGGCAAAAACAAAACAAAAATGGGACTCCCAAGTAAATTTATGTGTCAGATAAACAGTGAAAATTATTTAGAATAAGTTTGTCCCTCGCAATATTTGGGACATACTTATACTAAAAAATTATTTGTTCTTTATCTGAAATTAAGACTTAACTGGGCACCCCGCGTTCTGTCTGGCAATCCTATGGACTGGGCAAGTGGATGGCAGACCCTCTCTGGGAGTCTGTTGCTCCATCAGCACCACTAAGGTGAGGAGGGGGGCCAGTGAGAGCCAAGGACCCTCCACCTCCATGGAGGGCAGACTGCCTGTTTCATACTAGCCCCTTGCTCAGTACCACCTGATGGGCAGGATTGATGCCTTCAAAGTGTATGGAGAAAAGTCTGGGTGTTCGATGAGTCAGACCTGCTCTTGTGAGACCCCCATTTTTGTCTCTCCCTGATGGAACAGGTCAGCCTGAGTGAACCACTGGGCGTCATTACATGAGAGAGCCTGCATAGGGGTGGTCCTAGGTCACCAGAGGTCCCCCTACAAAGAAGTCCCAGGCTGTCTGTCCCTCTCAGTGTTTTCCCTGCTTCTAGTTCAACCTTGCCCTTGACTGCCGCAGAAGGAGGCCAGAGAGGGAAAGAGGATTGCCATGGTCACACAGCATGCAGTGGGAAGCCAGAAGCAGCTCTCCAGCCACCCAACACCCTGCCCTGTGCCCCCTGGGAAAACACGCTCCCGGCCCTGCACAGTCTTCTCTGAGGGTTCTGTTTGCGGCTATGGGGGTTCCTGCCCAAGAAGGCCTAACGGGGTCTGGGGGCCTCTGCCCAAAGGTGAGTGACACATTGGTCTGAAGCCAGTCTGGCCTGGGGTGTTGAGAACTGCTTTGAGCATGAACAATCCCATATGTCCAACGGCTGATTAGCCGCACAGAGATGGGGAGGGGGAAAGATCATGAATAAAGAATCCGTATTAACCAAAGAGCCAGCGACAGAGGCCCAGCTGAAAGAAATTAAAAAGATGATGTTTTCAAACACTGCCCTCTGACTGGGGAATTTTTCTAGCTGCGAGTGAGTGTGTTACAAATTTCAGATGCTAACGTATTGACAAAAACAAACAGATAAACAAAAGTTGAAATGCAGGAGGCCTCCTGGGTCTGATGGAAATCTCAGTGATGTCCCCCCACCCCCTGCTTCATCCTGTTGTAAAAACAATGCAGCTAACAGTGATATCTGACAGCAACTCCTTCCCGGTCTGGATGCTTTCACCCATTGTTCCTTTAGAAGAAAGTTGTCTCTTTAAGCGTCTGCATGTTGGTGATCGTTGGGAGGAAAGAACTAAGCAGTTTCCTTTATTTATTTACGTCCCTTTTGCTGAATTCTGATGAAGCACAGGGAGGCAGGCAGGCAGCGGAGCATCTGGCTTCTCAGGAAGATGGCTGTGTGGAGAATTGGGGCCCTGGCTCCAGACTCAGGGAGTATGTGCGGGCTCTCAGAGCAGACGAAGAGTACCTCTTCCCAGCAGCTGGGGCTGCAGCGGAGTCCCCCAGCTTCTCCCCGGTCCTGCTCAGGGCACCCCTGCCCTCTCCTCGGCCCTGGGCAGGCTGTGCGTGGAGCAGGGCGTCACGGACAAGAGCCTTATTCACACTGGGGTGCAGGGTGGAGAGGGGTATGCGATGTTAAGTCCAAAAGAAGGTGCTCGGGCTGGTGCAGGTCCTAGAAACCACAGGCTCGGAAGGTGGTTCTGGGCCTGTCCTTGGCATGGCTGGACCCTCCTGTAAGCCTCCAGTTCATCCACACGAGAGTTTTCGCGCGTTTGCATTCTCGACGGGAGGCTGAGGTAGAGGTCAGGCTGGGTAAACCTCGAACGACTGGCAGAGCCAGAATGCAAATCATCGCTCTCTGGGGGACAAGCTGCTGCCTGGGCAGAGCCTGCTCCGTGGAGATGATGTGGGGGATGTGAGCACGCTGTAGGAGATGGGGCAGGGATGCACTTCCTCGTCCCAGAGGTGTGACGCAGAGGACGCCTGTAGAGAAAGCCTGGGGGTTTCTTGTCCCCAGGTGATGGGCGAGACATATGCCCACCTGCCCCCTCTTCCTTCCGCATCCAGCCCCCAGCCGATGGGGATTTGTCTCTGACACGAGGCAGCCTGGCCATTGGAACGATTTGGAGTCTGACAGCCTAGGGCTCGGGGCTGGTTACTCTACTTATCAGCTGGGGGACGTGGAGTGGGGAGCCCAGCCCTGCCAGCCTCGGCACCCCCATCCCCAGAAGGCATCAAAGGGCTCACTAGGCTGGGGGTGGGCCCTGCGGACGCTGACCTCACTCGCTCTGCTTCTCCGCCCCAGTGGGATGGAGTCCCCGCCCCACCTGGAACTCTCCACAGTACCATGCCGGGGAAGCTTCCCCAGGACAGGGACAGGGACAGGGTATCTCTAACTCCTGACGAAGCCAGGTACCTAGAACCCAAGTGGCAGCATAAAATGTACTTGCTGAATGTCTTCCGATGGCCTGGGCGGGGCATGTCACCAGGAAAAGGCTCCTGCGAGCTGGGGGTGCCGGGTGTTCTGTTCCAGGCGTCTGTGGCTCACTTGCCTGGGCCTGAGCGCTGTCACTTAGCCGTTTGGAGAGGAGGTGCAGCACTGTCGGCCTGGGCCAGGCACACGCAAGCTCTCTGGTGTTGGGGAGAAGCTTCAGGGTGACTCGCTCTGCTCTGCAGCGTCCTACAGCAGCAGCAGCAGCAGCAGCCACGGGCCCCCCTGCCACGGCGGCTGCCATGTGGTGGCCGATTTGCTGTGGACCTCGTGTGCGCCTATGAAGGATGGGGTGGCGTGGGGCACGAACCCCGAGTCCACTTCCCGCCACTCTGCACTGTGCAGGCGCTGGAAAGGTCTTCCTTCCGTGGAGCAGAGCGTCTGCCTCCTTTTAACTTCTGCACATTTATCTTGTTTGTGTCCTGTGGGTCCCCCTGCTTGGGGATGGGCCACCAGAGGTTTGAAGACAGGCCCAGCGTTCTTCCTGCCCTGGTGCTGCTGCCCTGCTCCCTCGTGGCCCTTGTTGGAGGGTCTGTATGTGCCTCTCCCCATTTTCTTACCTGTCTCTGGCTTCTCTTCCAGAACTCAGCACATGACAAAGGACCCCCTTCCTTGGTGGGAAACCCATGGTGAAGCCCAGCCATGCCCCAGGATTGCCCAATCCAGGAGAAAACACACAAACAATGTCATTTCCCTGACCCCACTTCCCCATTCCCAGACTACTGTGGAGCAACTGTAGTTTTTAAAGTAGGAAGGTACATTTATTTCCTCTCCAGTAAAACCAGGAAGTGATCTTGGAGACACAGAGAGTTCAAGTAATTTGTGTAAGATCGCACAGCACTTGGTAGTCAGGCCAGTCTTGGAAATCCAGACCCCAGCCTCTGGCCCTAATTCCTTCCCTGAGAACCTCTGTGGTGACCAGCTGCCTCATCAGGTGGGGAAAGGGCCCGTGGCTGACATGATTGATGACTTAGTGCTGTGTCCATTGTGGGGTGTACTTGTTGAGAACACAGAAATTGCAGCAGGACCACTGGGGCTTCCCTGGGCCACAGACACACTGGGCCTTTGTCCACCTGGCCAGGATCTAAAGCGGATATGGAAATCGGCTTACAGCAGCCCCTGAAGGCCCTGCAGCCCGGCAAAGCATGTCTGAGAAGGAGAGAAAAAGCAGACACAGCTCAGCAATCCCCCTACCCACAGAGGAAGCCCAGATCACTCAGCAAAGCAGATGCAGAGACCATCTGAATTGCCAGCAATGTTTCCAAAATTATATCAATCTGGCCTAGTGGCCTGGGGACTGGCAGGGATGCCTGTGGGAGGGGCCGGCTGTCCCCTCTGAGTTCAAGTGAGGAACGTGGCCCAGTGAGCTCCATGTCCTCTTTCATTATAGCCCCTCATGGAAGTAGTTTTTTTTTTTTTTTTTTTTTTTTAGGAAAACTCTTCAGAGCTCTGCCTTTGCGAGAAGCTCTATAAATAACTTGCTGGGAAACATTTCTGCCTGATACTTGCCACCTACAGAGAAAATAGTCCATACGTCAGGCAGTTTGGCATCCGGAGAAGCTCAAAGAGGGCAGCGTGGCGTGCAGCATGCGGGGATGCCTAGGAGTTGGTAGCAGACACAGAGGCGGCAGTCAGAGCTCACGGGTGCTGGCCCCGGATCTGGGTTCAAACTCTGGCTCTGCCACCTACTGCCCTATGACCTTAGGAAAGCTGGGTGCCCCCTGGGCTTTGAGGTCCTTGTTGGCAAATGGCGCTGGTCGTGTATGACCTTGAGTGGGTAGGAACAAAGCACAGCTGGTTCTTGGGTCTTAGGCAGAGTGAAGGAATGGCCCTGGGAAAAGAAAAGAGAGTGGAGTGTCAAGGGGCTGGTAGGGGCAGATTCTTCTCATTTCCTCCTGCTGCCAATCCACTGTGTTCTCCTGGACTTGGGGATCTGGTATCAGGAGGGGAAGCCAGTGATGCCCAAAGTCAAGCTAGCACCCTTATTGCTAAGATCGGGAAACCGAGGCCCACCGTGCGGGGCAGGGGGGTGGGGTGGTACGCGTCTGGCCAAGGCCACAGAAAGGGAAGTGGCTGAGTCAGGCCTGACCTGCCGGTTTCCTGGACTCCGCCTGAGAGGGCACTTGGCCTGCAGCTGGCTGTAGGAGTCCAGAATGTTTTGCCCCCTTGGCCTGTCCTCTGCATTTCCCTATAAAAGTGACCACAGGCGCTGGGGTCAACTGGACAGTGGAGAGGGGGCTCCCAGATTACCTGGGAGAGGAGGAAGAGACCCAGCTTCGCCTGTCTAGGCTGTGGCATGGCTCATGTGGCTTCACCTGCCTCATCTGTGAAATGCGGACATGACTCTGACCTCCTAGGGCTGTTGTGTGCATCAGACATTCATCGAACAGAGATTAGAGAGGTATCGTCTAGTGCCAGGTGCTGCTCCAGAAAGGGGAACTGGTGTGATCTAGATCGGGGATCCGTCCTCACGAGGCTCCCTCTCTAGTGGCGCAGGCAGCCAAAAGTCAAGCAAAAAAGGAGTAAAGAGGATCCCTTCACACTGAGATTATGGTATAACAGAGCAATGTGAACACAGCGGATTTCCTGGGGGGGTTAGGAGCTGTTTTGGGATGAGAGGGAGTCAGGGATGTATAGTGCATCGCAGGCTGTGGAAATTGCAAGTGCCAAGATCCTGGGGCAGGAACGAGGCCAGCAGCTGGTGTGCACTGCGGCTGGGGAGGGATGCGGTGGGGAAGTATTGGGGCCAGTTATGAGGGCTGAGCCGGGCCTGGCCAGTAGTGGATGCTCAAATGTGCTCAGGCTCCATCTGACATAGGAGGAGGCTAAGGGGAGCCACCGTGGGTACCCCACAGTGTGCAAGCTCAGGCAGGACTGTGGGCAGCACAGGCTGGCGTGTAGCCTCTGTCAGAGCACAGGGGTCAGGTCCAGGCCTGGAGGGAAGGTGGGAGCTGGTGTTTGAGCATGTCTGGGGGGCTGTGAGGTCTCAGTCTGCCTCTGGTGGATGGAGGGAAGGATTAAGGAGGCTAGAGCAGAGCTGGTGAGACTGAAGGATGGGGGGATGAGAATTGCTACAGTCAGCTGCCCCTGGAGCTCCCAAGACGTCACAGGCATTCTTGGGGTGGCGGGGAACACCAAGTCCCAGGAGTGACATTGCAGAGGGAAGAGAGAAACCTACAGAACAGAGTTGCTTGCTTGGATCAGCAATTCTGAAAGCATGCTCTGCTGAGCACCAGTTCCCTGCAGGGGGCAGGAACAATGCCCTAGCTCGGTAGCCCATGGCGATTGCATTCCTAACACATACCCCTCCTCTTTCTTTATCAGGGTTTGCAGCAGATATAAACCTTTCATGGGTTTCAGGTGAGACAGGTTTGAGCCCCAGCCCCCTCACAAGGAATAAACCATGATAAGTTTAAGCTGTAAGTTCCCAAACTTTGTTCATTGGTCCTTTGTCTCGGTGATTTTTTTTTCACAGTGTGCCTGCTTAGCTAGGCTCAAACAACTTAATATTTATGCTGGAACAACTTATTAGCCAACTGCAAAAACAAAGTACATGAATGGAAAGAAAAAGTAATCATTTAAATTTATTTTTAAAACTACAGTTACGTGCTAAGGGGATGGGTGCACCTGTTGGGCACTGCACAACGTCTCAAACTTTGGATTTGGATTGGACATCACCACCATTTTCTGTTCCACACTGGTTTTCATACAGGGCTTGATTTTTATCACAGCAACCACCAAAAACTGCTTCTCAAGGCTATAGTATCATCAGAGGAATGCAGCGTGAGCTAACGTGGAAACTATGAAGTAACGTGAACTAGTAGCTCACGTGGTGGCCAGTATTGCTGTGTTTCCCTTGAAAATTTTAAATATCCTGCAGCACCCCTGAGTTTTTTGTGGTGGTCTGGGGTGCCTCAGCCCACAGTTTGGGAACAATGGCTCTAAAGCAATCAGCCATTGCTTTGGGCAGGAGTATGTGTCACGACTCTGGCCAATGAAATGGGAAGGAAGGTCTTGGGAGGTTTGTGGGAAAGGCTTACCTCACTCATAAACACATTTGGGAAGGAGGCATCTCCCTCTGCTGCTGGTGGTTATAGTGTCCACGTGGTGGGAGTTCTGGACTTGCAGCTGCCATCTGGGTCCCGTGAGGGTAACTATCCCAAGGAGAACACTCTGAGGGTGGCAGAGGGGTAAGATGGAGGGGCTCTAGCTTTGGGGATATTGTTTGGTGCCTGCCTTGGATTTCCTGTTGCATGAACGAATACCTTCCCGGAGAGTTTAACCTGTTTAGAACTAGATTTCCTATTACCTGCAGCCAGAAAGCATCCTACCGGATACCCCAGCAGAAGATGCGTGGGAAACACTGTACTTTCTCTCTTCTGCTTAGGGTCACCTATCAAAGTCTCTGAGAAATCCCACAATTCTCTGCTTACTTTTGTTCAAGGCAGAGTTTGCCAACTTTATTTGACCGAGGAAACCTTTTTTCCACAGTACCTAATTAACATCTGGCAGGACACTTGTGTGCCAAAACCCACACTTTTGAAAGGGATGCCTTGGATCCCTCCTCAGAGCTCCACCGCCCCGCCTACCCCGGGAGCCCTGACACACAGACTCCCCTCAGAGGCGCGCCAGGACCCACATGTGTTTCTGTTCGATGGGGGAGACTAAATGAAGCCAGATGTACCTGGCCAGCCCACAGGCCGAAGAAGCAATGATTTAACGTCCCAGCTATGCGGGGATTAGCTTGCCAGAAAGCTCCCAAGGAGGGGTGGGGACTTGCCATCAGTCTGCTAATGGATTCTGCAGAAGTGCCCCTGTGGGCTGTGCATGACTGCCGTGTGCATGACTGCAGTGTGCGTGAGTGAGTGCAGTGGCCACGACCGCTGTGTGAAAGACCGCTGTGCCCCTGACCTCTGTGTGCGTGACTTCTGCGTCCGTGACTGCCGTGTGCACGAAAACTGTGCCCGTGACCACTGTGGCCATGACCTCTGGCCCATGACCTCTGTGTCCATGACTGCTGTATGCATGACCACTGTGTCCATGACTGCTGTCCCATGACCCCTGTGCCCTTGACTGCAGTGACCGTGAACCCAGTGTCCGTGACTTCTCTGTCCATAACCACTGTGTCAGTGACCCCTGTACCCATGACCACTGTGTCCATGACTGTTGTGCCAGTGACTGCTATGTCTGTGACCTCTGTGCCTATGACTACTGTACCCATGACCGCTGTGTACAGAGGCTCAAGACCCTCTGGACTCCCCAGAACAAGGTCCCACCCTCGCTCTAGTTCCCCTGCTCAGCCCTCTGGGGCCCCACCCCTATCAACTTGCCTTGGCCTCCTGTTCCCACTCCTACCACAGCCTTGGTCTCCCTGGCCCAGAAGTAGGAGGACTCTGCTGGCCACTAGGTGTGAGACTCAGGCCATTCCCTCCCCACTCTGGGGCCCAGAGATTATCCAGCACAGTGGTTTTCAAAAAGTATCCCTTGGGCTTCCCTGGTGGCGCAGTGGTTGAGAGTCCGCCTGCTGATGCAGGGGACACGGGTTCGTGCCCCGGTCCGGGAGGATCCCACATGCCGTGGAGCAGCTGGGCCTGTGAGCCATGGCCGCTGAGCCTGTGCGTCTGGAGCCTGTGCTCCACAACGGGAGAGACCACAACAGTGAGAGGCCCGCATACAGCAAAAAAATAAAATAAAATAAAATAAAATAAAGAAGTGTCCCTTAGGGCATGTGCCCCTGATTCAACCAGGACAGCTCTCTATTTACTCTTTTTATCCACTGGGTTCCCACACAGGAATTCACTGGGAGAAAAGGCTTTGTGGCAGGAAAAAAAAGTCTGAAACCACTGATGTTGTCCAGCCGTGCATTTTGCAGAGGAGGGCACTGGGGCCTTTCCTCCCAACACTGCTCTGGGATCATTGGAGGGAGAACTGGACCGGAGGAGGAGGGGCTGGGTCAGGGTTGGGGAGTGCAAGGACAGCCTGCCGAGAGGCAGTGGTTCATTCTCGCTGTGGGCTTTGCCTGTTGTGACCCAGGAGAAAAAGTCCTGGAAACAGTCAACGATGCGGCCAGGAGCCACACAAAGTGTGCTTCTCTAACTCCGGGTCAGCTCACTGGCAAGGAGCCGGGAGGCAGGCAGCCTGCCTGGGAGGTGGAGCGTGTTCTGTTCGGTCTGTCGAGGTGCAGGGCTGGCTCCGGCCACCCGCACTGGGCCACCTTCGCACAAGAGCTCAGCTCTCGCTCCTCGTAGCTGCCCGAGCTGGGTCTCAGCCCAGCCAGTGGTGTGGGTTTAGCACCAGGAGCTTCAGAGAGGGCTGTGCAGGACCACTGCTCCAACAGGCCAGCGGGCATGGTGCTTGGGGCCCATCGCACTCTCAGGCGCTCACAAAAATGCTTACATTTCTTTTTAAATCAGAAGAGAAGAAAAACTTTTAGGCTGAAGAAAATCTTTCAGTATATCGTATTAATATATGAAATCTTTATACCAATGCATTGCAAAATAATGATATAATATCAATATTTATTATTAATACATTAATATTAATTATATATAAGTATGTAATCAGCATTATTTTATATATTTTTATATATATATATATATATATATATATGAAGGGGCCCATGAAGAGAAAAAATGCCCACCAAAGTTATGATGACGTCATGGTGTGTCCCTGGGTACGTGATAGTGGTCTTCAGATCTTGCTTAGTTGCTGGGACTGCCATAACAGACACCACTGACTGTGTGGCTTAAATAACAGAAACTTATTTTCTCCCAGTTCTGGAAGCTGGAAGTCTGAGATCAAGGTGTGGGCAGGGTGGGTTCTTCTGACGCCCCTCTCCTTGTCTTGCAGGTGTCTGCCTTCTCCCGGTGTTTTCACATGGTCTTCCCTCTGTACCTGGCTCTGTCCTAATTATCTCTTCTTACAAAGGCATCAGTTATACTGGTTAGGATTAGGGCCCACCCTAATGACCACATTTTAACTAAATTACCTCTTTAAATATCCTATGTACAAATATGGTCTGTTATGAAGTACTGGGGATTAGGACTTCAACTATAAACTTGGGGGGACACAATTCAGTCCTTAACAATATTCTCACTTGAGTTCATGCTCTTTTCCTTGCAATCGCCTGTCTTCCTTCCCTCCCTCCTTCCCTCCCTCCCTCTTCCCTCCCCCTCTCCTTCCCTCCCTCCCTCCTTTCTTTCCTCCCTCTCACTCTCTTTCAAAAAGAGAAGGGCTCTAAATGGAACATGCGCTGCTTAAGAGACACCTGCTCTCACATGGAGCCCTCCCTAGTCCTCTGTTCCCTCTGCAGAGCTGTGGTACTGGGGCTGCCCAGTGCTGGGCTCTGGGCAGGTTTAAGCTGCTAGAAGGAATACAAAGGGCACTAGTGCTATAGAGTGGACACTGGTGCTTCCTCTACCTTTGGATGCCAGGGTTTGATCCAACTACATTCAAGGTGGGCAGTATTGGAATTCTGGGTTTATTGGGAGATGATCATGTATGTATAATATCCACATATGTGGGCTTCTTCTCCCACAACAAGACCCAGACATTAGAGAACTCTTCCCCACCAACTCCAGCACTTTCCACCCCATCCCAGCCACCTTCAGCTATATGGGGTAGACCAGAATGGGGATCTTGATATTAAAATGGCTCCGTTTCCTTAGGATTGAAAAAGTAGCGGATCCAAGCAGGTCTTAGTCTCCTGAATGCTGGGAATCCTTGACGTTTTACTAGGATTTTATCATGAAAGGGGAATTAGAGACTCAGGGCGAGAGCTTCCAGCCACTCCTGTTTCAGTGTCACCTGAGAGCTATTCTGCTGCCCTTGAAAATTAAATGCTACTTTCAAGTGTGGCTATTTATGTGAACTTTGTAAAATTGGCCTTTATTTTAAATGGGTCTTCCTGAGGTTAATCTAAAAATGAGGAAGAGGAGGGAGAGGACAAGGGGAAGGGGAGGTAGCAGCCGGGGCAGGACAAGGCAAGGCTGGATCTCTGAGTTAGATTCCCTTTCTTCCTGCCCTGTAGTGTGGTGGCTTTGCCTCCTCTGGGGTCTCCAATCCCGACACGAGCCTTGGCACGTCTCAGTGATTTTGCCCCCATGGATGTGCTCCAACACCTTGGTGGGTCTTATGATCTTGCCGTCAGATTTAGGACATAGGCTGCAATCATTCCAGAGCTAGAATCAGCCCAGCCTTGGCCAGACGGGGCCTGATGACTCAACCGGAGAGCAGGTGGTGCAGGAGGAAAGGGGCTAATGGGCTTCTATCAATCAACCCCCTCAGCTTGGTTTCTGTCAGTGGAAGAAGAGCCTAGGCTGGGGGACTTAAGGTCTGGGGTTCAGCCCCTCCTCAGAGACTCATTTCACATGTGGCTTTGGGTGAATCTCTTCCCTCTCTGGACCTCAGACTCCCCATCGTCTAAATGAGGGAGGTGGACCAGATGAGTTCATTGGTGCCCACTAGGTACCAGCCACTAGGGGAGGTGCTGAGGATCAAAGACAGGAAGATGAGCCCACAGCCTTCCTGCAGGCAGGTAACCTGCCGCAAGCCAGGCACGTTCACTTACTAACTTTACCCCCTGAAATATATTTCTTTTATATTTTTCTCGTTATGAAAGCAGTTCATGCTTATTATTTAAAAAATATATACAGAAGACTCAGCTAAGGAAAACAAAGGCAGAAATGATCCCCATAAATCTCACCCACCCAGAGACAGCCAAGGTTCGTGCTGTGGTAGATATGCTTCCAGACCATTTCCTGTGACTACAGTTACGCATACTTAAACATGGAACGAAAACAGGACCGTATATGCGATTTATCTTTCTCAGTCTTCGCAACCACTCTACGAGGTTGTTGGTGTCATTATTTTCACCTTAGAGATGGAAAAATAGAGGCTCAAAAGAGGTGGAGTAACTTTCTCAAGGTCGTAGGACTGTGATGCAACACCAAGCCAGGTTGATAGCAAGTCCAGAGCTCTTTCTCAACGCTCATGTCTAGGAGGGAGCCGGGCGGGGAAGCAAGGGATTGTTCCAGCACTTAACCACACCCCACAGGGGCCAGGCCAGTGTACTCACTTCAGGGCAGCTGAGTCAAGGGTCACAAAGAAGCTCACCCTTGAATGGTGTCCTCAGGAACAAGGTGGACTGTGCCAGGTGGAGAAGCAGTGGGAAAGATACTTCAGGCAGAGGGAAGGAAGGAGCAAAGTCAGAAGGGCAGAAGTCCACCAAATCCGTGTTCCCTCAGCAAAGGGAGGCGGCCGGGGCGATGGGACACGCATAGTACGTGCAGGGGAAGGGGCAGGAGGGGAGCCGGCAGGAGGAGGGCTGTGGACCATCCTTCTAAGCAGTTCGGCTTTCTCCTTAAGGTGGGGGGAGCTCTTTAGGGCTTACTGGGATATGAATGGATCTTTAGAGGAATGCTCTGGAGGCATCTGGAGGATGGATCAGGGCAAGAAGGGTCAGTAGTCACTCATCTGTTTGATCCCCTGACTCCAGATATCACCCCCAGGAAAGGATGGCAAAAAAAGAGGGGATCCAGGTCCCAAGGGCCTTGGGAAGGTGGCTGGATTCCCAAATACTCATCCTACGAAAATGCACCTCACAGGCTGATGAAGGGCACGGAGCCTGTGACGTGTGTGGGGGGGCCGTGGATATCTATCACTTGGAGGGAGGAAGGGGTCGGGGAATGAGGGGCTGATTGAGTGGCAGTAATCGCTGCTGTGTCTCATTTCCAAATCTCGGCTCAGCTGTCTGCGCCGACCTCTGCTTGCTCCATCCCCAGCATGAGGCAATTCGCTGCTTGGGATGGGGTTGACATGGTTTAAGTTTTCTCATGCGTGGTTATGTCTAGGAGGATTGACGTCCTGTGCTCCACTCAGTGGAGTCAAGCACTGGCTTCACCCTGACCATGTCCCGTAGGCATTAGAAGGGGCTGGGCGTGGGACAGACAGAGGGCTCACATTTATCAGGGACCTGAGCTACCACTGGAGCCTCCACACCAAGAGCCGGAGCTGCACCCATGACAGGTGCATGTGGTTGTGAGAGGGGAGTCCGTGAACGGGGAGGGGCGGGGTGTTGGGTGGAGCTGGGAAACGTCAGCTGAGGAGTGTAGGCTGAGTGGCTGGAGGAGAGAACGAGGAGGGAGTAAGGCTACCTCACGCCGCAGTGACAGAGTGAGGGTTCGTCCTCGCTTGCGCTACGTGTCCTTTGTGAGCCTGGGTGCCTGTTTCGTCTGGAACTCCAGGATGGGACTGGATAGGACTGGATAGGACTTTACTGAGGGTCGTGCCTATGAGAGATGAAGGTGGAGAGGGCAGGAGAAGGTGGAGAGAACCGGCAACTATGATGCAGGTCTGATACCTGTGAAAGGAGAGGTAAGGAAAGATTGGGCAGGAAGAGCCTGACTACAGGGCAGGACCGAGAAGGCCTGGAGGAGGCTGATGGGGAGCCCCAAGCCCAAAGGTGCCCATCAGTGGAATCCCACATTGGGCAGGAATGGCCCAGTTCTAGTATCCCAGACATGGATGCTAGCAAGGACCCACGCACTCCACACTCTGAACCCAGGCTCTTTGGAGAAGCCACTGTCTGGAATGTCATTGGTCACTGGGACAGAGTTAAAAAGATACCCTGGGGGGGCCTCCCACTGGGAACTAAAGGCTCTAGTTCAGAGGAGATGCATGTCAACTCCACTGGTAACCCATCAGCCAGAGCTGATCATCTACCATAAGGGACCCAGCGAGTGAAAGTCCATTGCCTGCCTGGAAGCGGGAGAGCTGGGCATATCTGAATGTAGGAATGCCCACCATAGGATATGAAGAAGAGGGATGGGAAGAAGAGATGGGTCAAGGGCACGATTGACGGAAGGGAGGGGAGAGTGAGGAGAGGGTGATCAAGGAGTGAAAGGAGAAATGAAGGAGTGAATGAACCAGTGAGTGAATGAGTGAATGAAGGACTAATAATGGATGAGTGTGGCCTAAAGGATGGAGCCAAGAGTGGGTGAGGGGTGAATGGATGAGCAGAAGTGAGAACGGGGAAGCAGAGGAGGGAAGACATTGGTCCTCATTTGCTTTGGAAGGGCAGCAAGCAACGTTTCTCTCCTTTTCTTCCCCTCACCACCTCCAATCAGGCTACATTTATCCCAAGAACTGCACCGACCAGCCACTGGGTGGTTGCTGCAGGAGCGTCCTCTCCAGGGCCTCTGGGGCCTGGAGCACAGGCTGGGGAGGGACTGCCTTTCCTTCCCTCGGACAGCAGCCTGCAGTGCTGAACAACCTTGCAAATCATAGTCTGGGGCTGATCATGTCTTTGCCTGCCTCTTGCAGAGAGGGATGAAGGCTGCCAGCCTGCTGTGGCCCCTTTAGATGCCCCGGAAATGCCCTTTCCCCACCACTATCTCCCCGATGCCTGGAATCCACCCAGCGAGGTTCCCTTTGTGGCTTAACTCGCCCTCTAAGAAGTCTTCTTTTAAAAGAAGGAAGCCTCTAACTAACCCCACTCCCAATCACTGAGGGGCAAGCGTATGCGGGGCACGTGGCAGCTGCTGGGGTGAGAGACCCGGTCTGAGCCCTTGACGAGGACCTTGGACATGCCTGCAGAACAGTTATAGGATGACCTTGGGCAAGCTCCTTCCTCCCTCTTTGCCTTAGTTTCCCCACCTGTAACAGGGAAGGAGTTTGGACAGATCGTATTTTATACAAGAGTGGCCATGAGATACTGAGTGATTAATATAGTTAACTGGTTTGATAGTTAGAGGGGCGCTGAGTGGCATGACTTTTGTCCTCATACACAGGAAACGGTCCTGCCTTTGAGATTCTGAGGTTGGCCTGCTGGTGATCTAAGCCAGGCTGCCGGGTCTAGATTAAAAGATTGGTGAGAATCACTTGGACTCGGTTCCTGGATGCTCTCACCTGGGTTTGCTGCTGAACAGCAAGCAAGCAGTGCCGAGGCTGGACCCAGAGCAGGCTGCAGAGGTGAGCACGGGTCCCTGTGCATCCTTACTTTGGAAGTGTGCCCGAAGTACAGAACTCAGCACATCCTGCACAAAGCAGGGGATCCGCCAGGCCCTAGGAGCCCAGAACTGCGGGTTCACTGCCTTTTCTATAGACTTATTACTCAAGTCCAGTATACTTCCAGAACAGGTCATGAATAGCAAATGTCCACCTCGATGGAATTTCACAGAGTGAATGCACATGTGTAACCGGTACTGATATCCAGAACGCGAAACAGAACGGAAACAGATTGCGGCCAGCATCCCAGGGATCACGGCGCTCCTTTGTGTCTGGCTTCTGTCTCAATATTGTGAGATGTCTCTAGGTTGTTGCGTCTGGTCGTACTGGGCTCCTTCTCACTGTTGTTGGTGCTCCCTTGCGTGCACCGCCTTTTATGCCTGAGGCTGATATCGTGGTCCAAGGTCTACCTGTCACCCGGAAGGCAATGCCTTGATGCCCTGTAGTTACGCTCTTCTGCGTCCTACCTCTCACTGGATCCTCAAGCTCGCAGGAGGCCTGAGCGTGATCTGTCACAGGCAGCAGAACTATTAGAGGGGGGAGGCGAAGGCCAGAGCCGTGAACTTGATGAGCTAAAACCAAATGAGTAACACCCTTTGGGGGTGGGGAATGGAGCCGAGGGTGGGAGGAGCGTGTGGCCCCCTCAGGTCTGGAATAAGCTGGCCTGGGCCCCATCACTGCCACAGAGGTTGGCGGCTAGGGCTCCTTGGAGTGCCTGTGATGGAGTAAGGGGAGACATCACCTGGATGTCGGACTTCTGGCCACCCAGCAGAGGAAGGTGTGTGCGGGCTAGGACGAGTAGAGAGGAGGGCGAGGTGGGTTGTCACCTGCAGGCACAAGATTCTGGGGCCCTGAGTGTGCAGATGGCAGCAGGATACTGAAGCAGTCAGATGGTTAGGACCAGTGTGGGGACAGGATGGGAAAGCAAAGAGGAGAATGAGACAGGGCGTGGCAGAGGTGCAGCCATCTACAGAAACAGGGGCTCCGGGTGGGGGTCTCCCGAGCAGGGCCCCCCCTCCTTCCCTCTTAGGCCTTCCGTGCCTGGCACAGGGCGGGCCCACTGGCAGTGTTCATGAAGACAGGTGACATCCCTCCCAGGTGGAATTTCCATGGCAGGGCCTGCAGAGCAGGTGGGGACAGTGTCTCTCCCACCTGCCCACTGATGGCACCTCTGGGTCGTACAAGCTGCCAGGCGGCTGCAGGGTCTGGGCCAAGGTCTGGCCCTTGGCAGGACATGGGGAAGGAGGCAGACTTGAGCCCATTAGCTCCGTGCTGGTCTCTGGAGGGCAGGCAGGGGGGTTAGCTGGCTGCTTGGCCACCTGCTGACTTCCCAAGACCACCCCTTTGGGACTCGATCCAAGGAAGTGAGTGATGCCGTCATTAGGTGTGAGGCGTCAGCAGTCCTTCCCTCCTTCTCCTCTGTGAGGCCGGATGAAAGGTGGTGGGCTGGGCCTGCAGCTCTGGCTTCCAGCCCAGGCTCTGCTTTTGCCCCGAGTGTGGCCAGGGACACGCCCTGCATCCTCCTGGCTGCCTTCCCATCTGTAGAACCAGTGTGAGTACCCTTCTATCCGGGGGTCCTTCCAGGTCCCATCCTCCAACAGGTGACAGTGAGGGGCCAGAGGCAACCGGTTCTTCCCCCAAATGGGCCAACTGGGGCTCGCTTCCATATCCGCTCAGGTCCCCTCTCCCTCCCTGCCGACAGGTGCTGTGGATGGGGGCTGTGATGGCCATGACTTGTCCTCAGTGGAAAATGACAGCCAGGAGAGAAGAGGAACGTTAGCAATCACCTGCCAAGCACAAACTGAACTGACTAGTGGTGGCCCGTTTTAGGAGGGTGGGGTGGGGAGGTGAGCAAAATGCCAAGGAGAGGGAGAGGCACAGGGGTATTTTCTGTGATCATAAGAACAATAGGCACCGCTGACCAAGGGCCTCTTAATCTGCACCAGGCACAGTACTAAGGACTTAACATTACACAGCATCTCGTTTCATCCACAACACCAAGGACCTGTGACCCAAGGCTCAGGGAGTCAGAAGGTGGAGTGAGGCTGCGGTGCAAGGCCCTGAAGAAACGGGCCGCTGCTCTTCTCCAGGCCCCCAGGACGTAGACAGTGATGGAGAGAGTGCTCCGTGCTCCCAGCTAGTCCCCGGCACATCCCCTTCTGGATCTGTGTGTCTTTGATGGTCATGGGGGATGGTTCTGAAACCGGAGTAGGTTCGGTGGCTGGGAACGTCAGTCAAGTGCTCAGGTGTGCCAGAAATGGGATTTCCTCAAATTTCCTGTAACAATTCACTTTCTGTGTCTGGTTCGCATTCTACCAAGGGGATACACACAGGGCCCTGTGCATTTCTGGCCCTTTCCTTCCTTTGGGATGTGTGAGTCCTGGGAGCCTATGAAGGTGATGGGGTGGGTGGGGCACCTGGCTTCCTGGACGTGTCCTTCAGGCAACGGGGCCTCAGGTGTGTTCCCCGTAGGTGGTGCTGAGATGTGCTGCACGGCCTGTAAGCCGCCTGCAGCCTGGCAGTGTCCTCTGCTGCTTTCTCACCAGGCTTGGGCACTCACAGAACCAATGTGCTCTTTCTGATATCCACTGGGGCATGAAAACCTGTGAGGCTGCCTGACGCCCCATCTGCCTAGACATATCCTTATTTTCCAGAACGTCTCCTCCTCCCCAGGTCTTTCTGGCCATGGGGCCCAGGCTTTCATCTTCTTGATCACATGAATCGATGTGGGAATTTTGCTACCTTCCTGGTGGGGGAATGGGGGTGTGTAGGGCTCATCTCTCTGGGACCTAGTGACGACTCTTTTGATATCACTCCCTACAGGTTCCCCTTCCCCTCTGTGTCCAGGGAGACCCAGACATGGGATCTGGGAACTCTGGCTCTGATTCACTGTGTATCCTCCACAGCCTTTTTCAGAGAGCATTAGTCTTTCTGGTTTCTGATGAGATGGCTCTCTGGAGTTCCACACTAGAAAGAGATGTCCAGTCTCTGTTTCCTCCAGCTCCATCCTCTCCCTGAGGCAGTTAGACAGACCTCCAGGGCTTAGGTGAAAGAGCTGCTACCTGGAGAACACTGCGTATGTAGACAGAGGCAGAGGCCCGAGGGAGGAACCATGCCGGGCCCGTGGAGACAGAGCAGCCGAATCAACGTCTTCTCCGGATCTCCATCCCAGGGCCATGGCCCCCTTGTCCGGGGCTCAGATGTGCTCCCATGGCACCTCTGATCTGTTCCATTCCAGTGGGCCTGGCAAACAGAAGGAGCTCCCCACAATGTCACTGGGGCCCCAAATCAGCTCTGGAGCCACCAAATCTGTTACTAATTTAAGTGAGACTCTAAGGGGAGTATTGAAGACCCAAATGTACACCCTGTGTGTCAGCAGAAGGAAGTCTGCCAACAGACAGGCCCCAGAATCACAGCGTGTTGTGGGCGCCACCTCCCGCCGTGCCAGACGTGGTGCCCGTTCCCACCTGTAGAGTATGTGGCAGACCTCATGCTGACCTGGGGCAGCTGGTGTGACAGTGCTTCTTTTACAGATCAGGAAACTGAGGCTCAGAGGGATGAAGTAATTTGTCCAAATGAGAAGAGCAGGGTCTGGTCTGTCTGGTCCCAGAGCCCGTGGTTTTCCTACTACACCTCATCATCTGAGAGGTTTTTTGCGGTTACTAAAAACTGGCCACCTTTTGGCGAAGTTCAGTGTCCTTCTGATTGTGGAGAAGAGAGGGGACACATGACAAGGTACTGCGGAGTGGGCTTAAAAGGCAAAAGGGGAGCCCGTGCCTTCTTTCTACCTCAGCACCCAAGCTAACATCTCCCTGTGTCCGCTTGCTGCATGGGTGCAGGGCACGGTGTCAGGAGAAAGGCCCATCAGACACGGGGCATGGATTCATCCCCCTGGACCCCACTGCCTTCAGAGACCTGCCAGGGGAGGGTGGTACTGTACCACAGACCCTCCTGTGGCTCTTCCGAAAGTGGGATCCGTGACATGCCACATGCCACACCTGGGGGCCTTTGGTAGACGTTATGGAAACAGAGGTTTCCATGATCAGAGAGCCTGGGAAGGGACTTCCCTGGTGGCGCAGTGGTTAAGAGTCTGCCTGCCAATTCAGGGGACATGGGTTCGATCCCTGGTCCAGGCAGATCCCACATGCTGCAGAGCAACTAAGCCCGTGCACCACAACTACTGAGCCTGCGCTCTAGAGCCTGCGAGCCACATCTACTGAGCCCGTGTGCCACAACTCCTGAAGCCCATGTGCCTAGAGCCCGTGCTCTGCAACAAGAGGAGCCCCCGCTCGCCTCAACTAGAGAAAGCCAGCGCTCAGCAGTGAAGACCCAATGCAGCCAAAAATAAATAAATTAATTACAAAAAAAAAAGAGCCTGCGAAATACTGACTCAAATGGGGTTAAGTGTGTTTCCTATGCAAGAATCTTTAGAGACTTCAATATGCATTCTGCTTCGTTACTCTCCCGAGGGGGTTGTAGAATCTGGGCTCTCCGCTTCCTCCTAACTGCAATGCAAAGGGCATTCCGTGTCTGTAGCAGTACCCCTTTTGGGAAACAAGGCTCTGATGGCCAGTAGAAAAGACTCCCTAGGAAGGACAACAGATAAAGATCCTGGGTCTGCACAGGAGATGGGGTCTTGGGTCCAGGGAGGCAGCTTCTGGCTGTGTGAGTCCTGGGCTTGGAGGGAGGCTTAGACTTGGAGGTGGGGACCTGGGTGGGAGAAGGGTCCTGCAGAAAAGCTAGAGCCAACTGTGGAGGGTGGCACCTTCAAGGACAGTGGGTGTGAAAAGGACATGGCCCATTTGGCTGAATCTTTCTAGCAGGCTTAAAAGGGAGAACAGACATCGAGTTGAAAAAAGAGGCTAGATCAGTTCTTCCGTCTTGGGTCTGATCACAGCAGAATTCGGGGGCTTAGCGTGGGAGCCTCCATTTAGAGACACCTTGCCATTGATTTCCTGTGACCCACTGAATTCAGACATGAAGGTGAGCGCCTGGCCGAGAACCTCTCTGCGGAACCTCAGGCCTCCTCTTTGTAGGGTAGTTCCCTCTGAACACTCCTTCTTGATGGGTGAGTGGTACCCTTTTCTCTCCAACATTCTAAGACCCCTGAAGAGCCTCTGCTTTGCTCGAAAGCCAGGAGGCAAGAGGAGGCAGAAGCACATCTTTTCGATCCGAAAAAACCTGGATGCGTGCAGCTGAGAAAGCAAAACTGTTAATTAAAACCAATCTGGGTTCTTGCCAAGTGGGAGAAAGAGACTCAGGGCCCGGAGCCTCGGTGGTCGGAAAGAATGAAGTGGTAGTGGGTTATTTATAATCCACTTCTGGCACTGTCTGTGTGCTCTTTCAGCTCAAGGAAATGCTCCCATCCCCGAGACAGACATCTGATCGTTATAATTTTGTGTTTGAAGACAGTTTTAGCCTGCTGCAGACACACATAAAATCTGCATCCGCCGCCCAGGATGGGGGACATAAAAGTTCTTTAAGAGGGTCGTAGACCTTCCTGGGATGGAATCCAGGCTGTCTCCAGCTCTGGCACAGGGGCTGGCTCCTGGGCCTCTGCTCATACGGGTCCTGCCCTCGCCTGTCTCTCTGCCCACCGGGCAGAATCTACCCCATCTTTGAAGGCTCATCCAGACCTGTCTCTTGCAAGGACCCACACCGAGTCTTTCTTCCTTATCTTAGTACTTTCTCTCTGTGCATTTTTTAATCCACACTTGATTTAATTCACTTGACGTTATATTGTGCTGCCTTGGTCCCTAGTTGCCTCTTATATATATAACCATATATTGAATGGGCTGAACTCGATGGGGTATGAACAGAAAATGGCTTTGTTTTTCTCCCTTCAGTGCTTTCCCCATGCCAGGCTGGATCTCTTTTACATCCCCTTGATGATACGGCAGGCACATACTGGAGCATCCCAATCATTTTCAGGCACAGAACAAATTTTACTCTCATATATTAAAAAGGTCCAGCCCAGCCCACGCATAGCCTCCCTCTCCATCCAGCTCATAGTTTCTCTCTCCCTGCAGCTCAGGCCTGACCGTGTGGATGGGTGGAGCCCTGCAGTGGCCTGGGGATGGGTTGTCCATTCTTTCTTTCTTCTTCCTTGTTTGCTGTTATGGGTTGAATTGTAGCCTCCCCCTGCTGGCCCCCCCAAATGATGTGTTGAAACCCTAATAACTACTCCCTGAAAGTGTGACCTTATTTGAAAATGGAGTCTTTACAGAGGTAAGCAAGTTAAAATGAGGTCATTAGGATGGGCCCTGATCCAATATGACTTGTTCCCTTATAAAATGGGGAAAGTTGGACTCAGAAACATATACACAGAGGGAAGATGACCTGAAGGCACACAGGGAGAAGATGACTGTGTGACTGGAGGGATGTGTTTACAAGCCAAAGAACACCAAGGATTGCCAGTCACCACCAGAAGCTGGAAGAGCCAAGGGAGGATTATCCCTGAGAGCCATCAGAGGGAACACAGCCCTGCTGACACCTTGATCTCATACTTCTAGACTTCAGAGCTGTGAGACAATTGATTTCTTTTTTTTTTTTTTTAAGCCACCAAGTTTGTGGTATTTTTTTATGGAAGCTCTAGGAAGCGATTACACCCATCTTTCTGCTTCTGGTTTCTCCAGGGCCCAGGCAAAATGAGGGGGGAATGGAGGAGGGGAGGCCCTATCTTTTCAGATGGCCAGGGCTGCCTGAATTCTTGCCTGGCTTTCAAGGTGTCTGTCAATGCTGGGTATTTTGTGGGGTGCAGGTGTTCCCTTGGTGGTCCTCTGCCACCTCTGGGGTGGTCCCCATCACAGCGTTAGAACCGGCTTACCTTCTGTGGCCTCCTCTTGGTCCTGGAGAAACTCACATTCTCTTTCCACAAGCCAAGGGGGTCCTGCAGGCTGTGCAGCTTGCCCTTGACCTTACCGTCCTCCAGACAAGCTCTTGTCCTGAGCGCTCTCAGCAGGACAGGCTCAGTCCCTACTCAGAGAGGCGCCCTCCAGGCCAACCTGGGGGGCTGTGTGATAAACTCGCTGGGAAGTATCTGTGCCCGGGGGTGGGGCTGGGGTTTCCTCAGCTCCGTGGGCCTCCAACTGGGGAATGCACTTGTGTCTCCTCATCTCTACAAGAGGTTCTCCAGAGCCCCTGCTGAAAGCTACGGAGGTGCGGGGAGCAGTAACGTCGTGGCACCTTACATAACATAGAATTACCCTCACATGCTCACACAAGTTCCCTTTCTTCCCTTAAATAGGCTGTATGTGGGTGGAGGAAGTGAGAGGAAAACATGGCAGACACTTCTCAGCAAACATGGGGGCGGGACTCTGGCAACCACCATTTGGAATATGGGGGTATTTGTCACCGGCCCCTGGCTTTGGGGTTTCAGCTGAAGGACTGCTCTTCGCACCCTTTACATAGATGAGCAAGTACTGTATGTGCATGAGATTAGCTCCTTCCTGAGCACAAGGGCCCCAATCTCTACATTTTCTACTTTCGCCTACAGCCACTGGGAGAGAGGGAGGCAGTGAAGCCAAGGAGCTAGGAGCCCAGGCTCTGGAATCATAGGGACACAAGTTCAAGTCCCTGCTCACACTTAGTTAGCTTTGGGTCTCAGGTAAGCAACCCAGCCTTTCCAAACCTCTGTTTCCTCAGCTTTCATGTGGGAATGGAGGGTAATGAAGAAAGCTCTGTGGTGGAGTCAGGCAAGGGGAGCCCAGCCACTGTCCTCTGTGTTTGGGGTTGGTCACCAACCTCCAAGGATGTTGAAAGTGTGGACCTGACACTGACGAGTGCTGTGGACCTTCTCCTCCAGCAAAGTGCATGTATGCAAATTTTGTCATATATGATTCAGGTTATGAGTTTCTGGGTGCTCTACAGCCGATCACCAAATTGCATGGAATTGCTCCGAACTGTTTAGGAAAGGAACAGCAGAAAGAGGCCAAATAGATATCAGTAGCCTATTAGGATCCTTGAGCCATCTGAGATGAGGACTAACTGGCTTAGCTCTTTGAAAAGCTCACGTCTAAATTCCTGAGGAATTTTTGACCCACACCCCCGTCCCACAATGCATTGGGCCAAATCCAATCTCACCCAGGACTTTTTTTTTTTAAATAAATTTATTTATTGATTGATTCATTTTTGGCTGCTTTGGGTCTTCGTTGCTGCGCGCGGGCTTTTCTCTGGTTGCGGCGAGCAGGGGCTACTCTTCATTGCAGTGCATGGGCTTCTCACTGTGCTGGCTTCTCTTGTTGTGGAGCATGGGCTCTAGGTGTACGGACTTCAGTAGTCGTGGCACGTGGGCTCAGTAGTTGTGGCGCACGGGCTCTAGAGCGCAGGCTCAGTAGTTGTGGTGCACAGGCTTAGTTGCTCCATGGCACGTGGGATCTTCCCGGACCAGGGCTCGAACCTGTGTCTCCTGTGTTGGCAGGTGGATTCCTAACCACCGCGCTACCAGGGAAGTCACTCACCTGTGACTTTTTAAATTAAATCGTTCTTGTGCATTTAGCAGTGTGCTATGGTGCAGGCTCAGTAATTCTTAAAATTGACTAATATATGCATTTTAAAGGGAAAACATTATCACAGACCCCCAGTGTTGACTAAAATTATTTTGATCGTATTGTTAGTTAAACATATACAAACATAAAAGTAAGTATAAATTCCTTATGCGTTTAGCTCTTACACAGCTATGACACCAAAATACAATTACAAATTTAATGCAAACAAAACCACAAAACTATTAAAATTCAAATTAATGGCATTAATTTAATGTGACAGATGATGTTTTGCTGAGAGTAAAACAACCAATGTTGGGTTTAATAATAGAAGGAGGATGTCTTCCCGTTTTAAGTTCTGCTTGTTTTCGACTAGATTGTCTTGATGTTTGAACATGCTGGGCTGTCATTAGAGTGATTGTCAATATTATTAGTATTTTAATATAAAAATTTTATCAATGTTATTATTTCTCATATGTTACAGTGGAGAAACTTTTAACCACAGACCTAGGATTTTGGTGGGCCCATCAATTTAATAGAGCACCCGAAAATATAACAACTTAAAAATATTAAATATATCCCATTTAGCAAGACAGTTTCAGTTGTGTACCTTTACTGCTAGTGCTGTCTTGCAGGTCATTATAAACTAAGATGGCATTCACTCCAGCACCTGCTTGCAAAGTGGTGACTATGATTCTGCCCCCTTCAGCACACAGCTGATTGCACGTGGCCTGTCAGCGTCCCCTCTACTGTTTGATGACTCAATCCTCCCTCTACTTGTCTCTATTTGAACAATCTCTAAACCTTTGTTTGCATGGCAGCCCATGAAGTTATTTGGCCTTCATTTTGCAAAAACGTGATCGTAAACCCAAATGTAAACTTGAGCTCTGAATTCCCGAGGCTTTATTTGGTTACATGATCGTCCACGTCAGCCCCAATAAGGTCACACTAACACTGTTCCATTTTTGAAATGAAAACATCAAATTAAAAAAATTTCTCGTACCACCGAGAAACATCTAATGGTATATTTGTGGATCCCACTTTGAAATCCCTGGTACATTTAAAAGAGCTCTGGTCTGAGAATCCAAGGGCAGATTTCAATTGTAGGTCCTTCATTGACCAACTGTGTTCTGTGGGTCAGTGCCTCCCTCTAGACTTCATCTGATCATCACCACTAATTGTCTTGCATTTTGGTCATTTTCACACTGACTTCACCTGACCATTCCACGAGGTCAGTATGACTGTCCTCAATGGACAGATGGGGAAACTGAGACCCAGGTACACAGCTAGTGAGTGAGGAGATCGGCCTAGAAGGCAGGTGGTCTGATCCCACAGGCACCACATGGTAGTGATTCGCAGGACTGAGGCTTTTCCTGGAGCGCCACGGTTCCCTGAGGGACCCAGGTCTTGGGACCCGCACCTCCTCTCCCCACCCTCACCCACACACATACCCGGCAACAGAGCAGAGTCCTGGGGAAAGTAGAACAGCCTTGATTCATCCTTGCCATGCCTCCAATGGCCCACATCAGCCCTCTGCTCAGCTCTAGACAACACCCCTCCCACAAAACGACAAGTGATATTTTCCCAAGTAAAAGCTGAACAAGGATCCTGACAACTGAATTTTCCCGATGGATCAATGCATGTTTGCTTATTTATTTGTTTGGTGAAAAGACAGGTATAAGTCTATAACTCAAATCATATTTTATGCACATACATGTATATATGTGTCTGTGTATAAAAGTATATCCCTGTATATGTATATTTGTATGTATATAATAGACTTCCCTTGGTGAAAGAGGATGGTACCCATATATGCACACATACGTGCATATATGTGTATCAAATGCATACACGTATGTATGTGCCACATGTATACTTTCGTTGATTAAAGAGAATGAAATTTCCTGGAATTGGAACTGTGTTAGAAATACAGGATTTGTGGTTGTATTTTTTTGTAGCTGAGGCACAGATCATTAGGGGAGGGTCTTCAGAGAGCAGCTGTATCCCTGGGCCCTTGACCGCTGACCTCTCCAATTCTTGGTGCTAGGGAGATTGTAGCTGGGCTTCCTCCCTTTGGAAACCATAAAGACTCCTCATCTTATCTCAGAAGCCCCTGTGGACACCATCACTCTTGAGATCCTCCCTCCTCCAGGCTTGATGTGTGTCTGTGTCTGCAGCTTTGACAAATAGAGAGATGTCCAGGGCTCTCTGGGGTTTGGGCTCCAGAGGGGAATTCCAGTTCAGACCTAGGGAACTCTGCCCTTGGATTTGTTCTATTCAAATGCAAGGAAATAATCTTTAGGAAGGGCCCCCTTTAACAACCCTCCCTCCTACTACTCATGGATCTTAAGTTTTTAAAAGATTTTTTTTCTTCGAGAGAGAGTTTAAGTAATAATGAACTCATTCTTTCATTTTTATGAAACAAAGACATTTATACTTAACCATCAGAGATTCTAACTGGCATGTGGCTCACGCTTACAAGACCTACAGAGTTGATAGAGTAGCAGCTAAAACAAAGACATGTGACATTTTAGTTATTCACGCAGCCTTGCTCAGGGCACATGTACAACTATCATTAAGCTGTTTGAAATAGCGCTATTCCAGCATCTGCGCATAGAATATACGAGTGCCCACCAGTCCGACATTGTGTCTCAGGAGAACTCGGGAACAAGTAGGTGAATGCAAGCCTGGCGATGCTTGTTCAACTGCAAGAGAACCCTGCTAGTGGCTGGAGCTACAAAGGGGGAGACACTTCTTTGCTTTTGAGGCGTTCCTGGTCCATGAATCAAGCCAATTATTGGGTCCTATAGCCTACTG
This sequence comes from Stenella coeruleoalba, assembly GCF_951394435.1. Classification (NCBI taxonomy): domain Eukaryota; kingdom Metazoa; phylum Chordata; class Mammalia; order Artiodactyla; family Delphinidae; genus Stenella; species Stenella coeruleoalba. The sequence continues at coordinate 54,757,830 of NC_137162.1, read as the reverse complement.
GATGCTTTCATTTTTTAAAATGGGCTACTATGTGTGGAGGGTGGATTGGGGGGGAAAGATCGCACAGGGATTCCCTAAGGCGGCACCCTAAGGATGCCGTAGTACCCCTGGGGACTCTGTGTCACTCCTCATTTGATAGCCAAAGCCCAGAGTACCTGTCCTGTCCGGGGCCGCCCAGGGCTTGTATTCAGTTGTTCTTGGTCCTGAGCGACAGGGGCCTTGTATCACTGGGCATAGGGTCCCCAGGGGCCTGGGCTTCCAAGAACAGCAGGCCTGCCTCACTCAGCATTCCGGCCCCAGCTCCCTTGCTCTTTATGTTTTATAGGTTGTGCTCACCTCCGCTCTGGGAATTGGCCATGGTTTCTGGAATCCCAGCCTCCTGCCCTGCTCTTTGCAGAGGTACCTTTATCCCCACTCCCCCTAGCAGTTCCCCCATGAGCAGCTGCTGGCCCAGGGTAGATGCCCAGTGAATATCTGTGAGTTAACTCACTGAGGCCTCCCCTCCCTGGCCTAGCTGCCCGTTGCCCCTAGGCGGTGGCCCTTTGGTCTCATGGAAGTCCTCTCTGTGGACTGCAAGGCTGGCAAAAAGTCACCATTTGCCCAGCAAGGGCCCTGTCTAACTTCTTCTGTCTTTAGTTCTTTCTTCAACACAAGCTTGTGCTGTCTCCTGAGAAAGTCTAGAAGACTGGACAGATTCCCAGATGCAATTACTCACTCGGGTTGGTCCTAGCAGACCCTTTTACTGGCCATCCCATTGCAAGCTTCGCCTCCAGCAGGAGGGAGCACCCGTTAGAAATGTAAATTCATCGCTGTCTCCAGGTCCTGCTTGGCCGTGCTGCAGTCAGGCCTCCTGCACTTCTGTGGGTCAGATGATATCCTTTGTCAAGGCAAAAGGCAGCAACAGTCTCCGCGTCAGGAAGAGGAGCTGCCTGGGGCTTGGGCCGGTTGTTCTTGGGGCACAGTGACAGGGGACCTGTCTTATCTCTGGGCATCATGGTCCCTGAAATTTAGTTGATAATGACAAAAGCCAAGGTGGTAGGTTTTAAGAGTCTTTACTGATCATTGCTTCCGAAGCCTTCAGCATATGTGGGCCTCTGGTAAGAGGCGGGGGTCAGAGCCAGGAGTCAGCTGTGTGGGTGTCAGGGCCTGGCTGGCCCATGTGCTGGGGCCAGGGAGAAAGGCCCACTGCCCCCTTGCTTTGTCCAGGAGAATTTGTGAATTGGATCTGGTGGGGGGTGGGTGATGTAGGTTGGGTTCCCCAGGAAGCAGCCTCCGAGAAGGGATTTACTGTGCGGAATGCATCTCAGGGGGCACTTGTGACAAATTCCTGCGGGAGGGAGCAGGCCAGGGCAGGGGAGAAGTTGAGCTGTGATGCAGGCTTGGTGACAGTCCTGACAGTCCCAGAATCATCTGAGCTCAGTTGCCCACCAGAGTCATCCGCGTGGGCTCAAACAGCCAGCTTTCTGCACCTTACCTCTATCAGTCATTGGTACAGGGCATCCCAGAAAGGTCGTGACCTTGGGCAAGGCAGCTCTCTGAAGCTCAGGCAGCCCTGAGGGGGCTGACAGCTGAGGGCTGCACTCCCAGCAGCTGGAACAGAGTCCTTCCTTGCAGGGAGATATAAGTGGCAGCTTCACGTGTAATGAATATCATCAGGAGATTGGAAACCGGGTCCTGATTCTGAAATTGAGAGGGGTGGGGCTTTCCTTAAGTTCAAACAAGATTCCAAACAGCAGCCAGAGGGCCAAGGACAGGGTCAGCTCTCCAGGGAAGGGCAAGGAGTAGCAAAGACTAAGTGGGGCTCCAGGCGAGCTGGATGGGATTCTGGGGAGGAGCAAGGAGAACTGTTCCCTCTGCGTGGCTGGTCCAAGGGCTGCGAACCAAGGAACGGGACAAAGACTGGGCAGAAGGCCAGTGTTGGGGAGCCCAGGATGACTCCAGACCCCTCTCTCTGGGGGAGGATGGGACTGGGGGGTGGTTCAGATTCTCCCTGCTACTGGCGTAGGTCATGACGGAGATTTGTTGTAAAGACTCAAATGAGTTAAAGCATGGAAAGTCCTTAGCCCTCAGTAAGCATCTCGGTGCTGGTGGTTACAATGATCACCGTTATTCCATGCGGTGGAGTGGACTGGGCAGGGCAGGGATTGACACCTCAGCAGCAGTATTCATCGGTTATCTTACTGAACATGCTGCTTGAGCTCCCAAGACATTTTGAGGGAAGGTGCACCCTACAGGTAGAGCAAAGATAGCTGTGATCTTTTTTCCAGCGGTAAAAAGGCCTCTGACTCCTCTTCCCTCCTCCCTTACTATTCCAAACATTCACTCATTTATTTATTCAACAAAATTTATCAAGCACACTCTATGTGCCAGTGACTCTGCTGGTGCAAGAGAAAACAGCGGGGACAAAATAGACCTGCCTCCACTGGGCTTATGTTTTAATAGGGGGAGAGACAACAAACAAACCTCCAGTATATAAGCTGGTATTAAATGCCGTCAAGAAAAAGAAAGCAGAGAAGGGGAGTAGGGAATACCGTGTGGGGCTGGGTTTGTAATTTTCTGTAGTGTGGACAGGGAAGGACACTGGATGAAAATGATATCTGAGCGACAACATGAAGGCAGGGAGGGAGGAAGCCCTGCAGATGTCTGGGAGGAAAGCATTATAGGCAGATAAAAGGACAGGTGCAATGACCTTGGGTAGGGAGTGAGTCTGGCCGGTCCACGTTTAAGGAATGGGAAGGGGTGGGGAGGGAGCCAGGCGAGGCTTTGGTTCTTGGTCTGAGAGAGCTGAGGAAGCCACTGGGGGTCTGCGTGAAGGAAGCACAGCATCTGACTTCTCTAAAATGATCCTCTGGCTCAGGGTGGGGGATGGACCACAGGCTGAGAAGAAAGCTAGGGGATGTGGCTGGAGGCTATTGCAGTAGACCTGGGAACAATGGTGGGAGCTGGACAAAGGGGAGGAGGGAAGGCATCAAGGCTTAGATTCCAGGTCTGTTTTTAAGGTGGAGCCCACAGGATTTGGATGGAATGTGGGCTTTGAGAGAACCAGAGGAGTCAGGGAGGTTCTAAAGTCTTTCGAAGAGTTCTGTGGGGATCCTTTGTGTTTGAAATGTGTTTGAGGCACCCAAGTGGATCCAAGAATCTGGAGCTTGGGGGAGAGGTCCAGACTGGTGAAAAGAAAATCCCTGAGTCCTGGTAGTACCAATGGCATTCATGCTATGAGGATGGAGCAGATAGATCCCCTAGGGCTGCACTGTCCAGTATGGTGGCTCCTAGCCACTGCCGTTGAGCCCATGAAACGTAGTTGGTCCTAATGGAGATGTGCTGAAAAGGTTACATACACACCAGATTTGGAAGACTTAGAACAAAAATTTTAAAATATCTCATTGATAATAACTAGATTGCTAACATGTGGAACTGACAATATTTTGACTATATTGGCTTAGATGAAATCTATTATCACTATTAATCTCACCTGTTCCTTGTTACTCCTTTAGCGTAGCTACTAGATAATTTCAAATCGCGTCTGTGGCTTGTACTGTATTCCCACTGGACAGCGCTGACCCAGGCGGTGAAGTCACAGCACTGAGCCCTTGTGGCATGTGACATTTAGAGGTTTGAGGAGACTGACCCCCCCGTGTCAGGTAACTGCTGCAGGTCTGAATGGAGGGGACTTGCTCGTGAGCTTGGGGTTCATTGAGCAAGGTGAAGGTCACCAGGATGTGGGGAGAACTGCTCTGGAGCTGCGGGGGAGGTGGGAAGCCTGATCAGAGCGGCTTCAAGAGGGGATGAGGGGAGCGCAGCTGGGGACAGGCATACGGATGTCTCTTTCTAAGAGTTTTGCTGTGAATGGATAGCAGGAAAGTTGGGGTGATAGCTGGAGGGGAAGGTGGTGTAAAGAGCAGTTTTATTTTTGACATAATGTGGATGGTGAACATTTATGGACCACTTTCTGTGGATGCACATTGCCTTAAGTACCTCGTACATATTAACTCAATCCACCACCAACACCGTGAGGTAGTTACTATTTCTTCTCATCAATTTGCTGACGAGGAAACCGAGGTACAGAGAGGTTAAGTAACTTGCCTAAGGTCAGATGACCGTTTAGTGGCAGAGCCAGGATTTGAACCTTGGCAATACGACGCTGAGGCTGTAGCTTAACCACCTTGCTATGTGCATCTTTCCACCTGATAGACATTCAAGGAGAGAGGGGAAAATCGATGACACAGGCTAGCGAGGGGAGGCTTGCTGGAACGTCGTCCTTGAGAAACGCAAGATGGATGGGGCTGGCTGGGCAAATGGAGTTTTCGTCCTAGCTGGGGGCACAGGCAGGCAGGCACAGGGCAGGATGCTGTAGGCTGGCGTGCCAGTTCCTAAGACGGCACAGCCCTCCCCTGAGTGAGGGGGTGGAGGGGTTGCTGGACGTTTGCAGGGGAGATGCTCCATGAGCCAGGAGGGAAACACTGGGGCATCGCCTGGCAGTGCAGGGCCCGCTTAAGACTTGAGGCCATGAGTTCAAAGTCTAGATTGCTTTTGCTTTGCTTCTCCTTAGTGTCTCCAGGCCTGTCCTGCGCTCCAGGGCTCACTCGTGGCACATGCTGGCCACCGAGGGTGCCCGGCCGGCTGGATGGTGCGGAGGCAGGGTGCACTGTGGGCCATGAGAGTTCACAACTCAGGGCGGTCTGTGGCCAGCTGAGCATGCTCGGCTGGGGAAGAGCCTGGCAGCCTGACCTCCGGACAGATTGAGGGCTGCTGGTGCTCAGTGGGCTGCAGAGGGAGGCGGGGCGGGAGCCAGCATCAATGAGCAGGGCCTCCCCAGGCTTTGAAGGGGCCCATGGTGGGCCTTTGAATTGCTCCATCTGGGGCCCGAGCTCTGAGAGGCTGGTCCCGGCGCTCGACAGTAAACTGTGGGGGATGGCCTTCAATTACAGAAGCGTAGCCAACCAAATCAGCTTTCAGATAAATTATTTATGCCAGGCCCGAAAGGGAGGGAGCTGGGCTGCAGGAACAACGTGTTCATTTTAATAACACGCCTGCAAAGTTGCAGTGCCCTGGGAGGGGGGAGTATTGGGTGGAGGGGGAGAGAAGAAAGATGATTAGATTAGAAGCGGCCCTGCTGTAAATAACACACAAGAAGGGCATTTGTTTCTTTTTAGAATGTCTTTTGTATCATGTTTTATACAAGGGAAAAAAGCATAATACAACATCTACGAAATGTTAATGAGGGTTATTCGCCGTTTACCTAGGTTGGGGGTTTGAAGAAAGGGCTGGGCTGGGAGGGAGGGGGTGTAGAAGATTGGATTCCGTGTAAATGCAGACATCAGGGAGTCTGGAAGGCTCTGGAACACCAGCTGGACTGGAGGCATGCTGTGTCCCGATGGAGGGGGAAGGAAAGGAACAAATCCCAGGGACTGGAATGGTGTTTTCTGTCTTGCCCAGAAGCAAGCTGGTGAGCCTGGATGGGAGGGAGGGGTCCCAGGGGGAATGCAGGTTGGGTGACTGGGGGAGTCCCTCTGCCCTGAAACCTGGGGGAGAATGACAAGCTAGATGTGACATCTCTGCCCCCCACAGGTCACCTCCCTCCCCCAACCATGGGAAAAACAGGCAGAAATGAGAAGAATGCAGCCTGGTGCCCTGGGGAATTAGCTCCTGTCTGGGTGGCAGGCACAGGCACTGCCGCCAGCTTGATGAGTGCTTGGGTTTTGGTGGCACAGGTGACAGAGAGGCCTCCCTGTCACTCTGGAGGTGTAGACAAGAGCACAGCTGTCCTTCCCTAACGAAAGGCAGTGCTCTGGGGTGTCAGGAGGCACTCTGCAAATCATCCCATGAGAGAGCTCAGAACCTATTCCTCTTACCTCCACTCTGCTGTGAGAAAGTACTAAGAAAAATAGGCTGCATTAGCTGGGCTCGGATTTCAGCTTCCCAGGCCATTTCTTCATTCTTGATGTACTTTTCCTCCCCTCTGTTTTCCTCCGTAGTCACCACTTTGTGATCAGTGAGGCAATCAGGCAAGGCTTCTTGGAGGAGGTGGCAGTCGTGTTGGGCTTTGAAGGGTGAGAAGGATTCCACAGGGAGAGGAGGAAGATTGTTGTCATTCAGAGAGTGGCAGGGACAGTGGGCGTGAGTGAGGCATGGACCCTTCTGGGTTGTGGGCTGGTGTATATCTTCTTGTATCCCGCAGACCCTAGGTTGCTGCACTGTGTCATCCCATGGTGCTGCGATGTGAAAGGGAACCACTTGAGGAGCTGTGTAGTGCCCAAGCTGAAGGGCTGTACATGGCAGCCTTACCTGTACAGCTTACATGTACGTGATATATGCCTAATATATCTTCTTCTGAATGACTAAATGAAAAACATTCATGAAGAATAATTTGTTTAAAAGCAAAAGAATCTGTACAGGTTTCAACTATAGTTAATTCTGTGAATTGCAAGTGACAGAATCCTAATTCAAATTGGCTTCAGAAACAAGATAATTTATTATTGCCTGTAACTAAAAAGTCCAGGCCCCAGAGGTAGTCAAACTTCAGGTGTGGCTGGGAGCAGGGACCCATAGGATGTTGATAGAAATCTGTTTCACTCCATCTCTAGGCTCTGTTTGCCTTTATGATGGTTTCATTTTCAGACAAGCTCTCCCTAAGAGGTGGCAGAGACGGCCAGTTTAGGAACCCGGGCAGTAAGCGAACCTCTTTCCTAATAATCCCAGCAGAAGTCCTGGCTTGGGTCTCATTGGACCACTGTTCATCTGCCCACTTGTAAGCCAATCACAGAGGTGGGTGTCAGATGGTGTTAAGAGATGTAATACACTGACTGGCAGCGCCAGAAGCTTGGGGCTTGGAATACCCCCGAACCACATGTGCTGGGAGCAGAAGAGGGTGCGTTCCTCAAAGAAAATGGAAGTTCTATTACCAGAAGCAGGGAGAATGGATGTTGGGCAGGAAAAACAACAGATGTCCCCTTCTGCCGCAGAACCCTTTGGTCAAGTAAAATCTTATTGGGAAGCCAGGCATGCCAACCAAATAATAAGTGGGGATGCTCTGGGGATGCCAGCTTGCAGGAGGGTATGTTCGGAGGAGCCCTTACTGCCTGAACGCAGCCTGTGCATTTTCCATGCTGCATTTTTGCAAACACCGAACCCCCATTTGGTAATGTATGACCTCCTCTTAGTCACCTGTCCCAGCACCATCAATTAAGTAGAGACTTTAAGGGCCACCTTCCCACGTAGCTAGTCCTGCTTTATTCCTCCTCAGAGGAATAGTGTTTTCTCCACAGCATAGTGTTTTCTAAAGGGAATTCCACATTGTTCTTTTGAAACCTTCTGGAAAACTGCACGTTCAGAAAATATTGCATATTATCCTTGTCTTGGAGAGCTGTGAGGCATATTAGCATTTTAAAGGCTCTGAAAAGTTCTGCAGTCACCTGTTTAGCTTTATTCAGCTCAGGGTTTCCCTAAACCAATTGTCCACAGAATCTGCATTTCATCTGCATTTCCCTTTACCTAACACTGGAGGACTGGATATTTCCACTGCATGCAGTCTTGGTGATGCTGACGGGGGACCTCGCACCTGACTTGCCGTTCCATGCTTACTGGTTCTGTGACTCTCTGACACAGCGTTTCCTCCATCCAGGCTGGGTTTTCCCCTGGGCATCCAGATCCTTACTGGGCCTTGGTGAACAGGCTTTCAGTTGGACAAATGATCGCTGAGCGTGGTAGCTGACACTGCGCCCCTCAGAGATGAAGGGAGGGCTTCTGATGGGGGTTCACGCCTCTTCAGCCCCCACTAGTGCCTTGCTGTGGCTGGCCAGGAGTATTTTCCCGGTTGATAGAAGAGCCAGTTCACAGGTGACTCCAAGGAGAGGCTCTTTTCCAAACAGGGGAAGGTTGTTGTGAAGCCTGTGACATTCTCAGCACAGTAAGGCGCAGAGGGTCTGGGACGGTACCCCACGTCCGGCCCATCATTCCTACAGTGGGCTACGGGGCTGGCACCACGGCTTATGGTGGGAACACCCATATCTCTCAGGGAGGTCCCTGAAAGGGCAGCTCCTATTCCATAGGCTCGTGGGCCATGGCTGCTGTCAGGGGTAACTCTGTAGGGTGGGCTAGAAGAAGTATGTTGGCATGGTTCTTCTCCCTGAGAAGGAAGGTCAGAGGGGGCCGTATGATCCAGGGAGGACCCCCGAAAGAGGTGGGCAGGGCAGTGGATTGAAATGGGAGAAGGATGTGAATGGGTTTAGAGAAGCCCAGCTTCACTCATCACTTCCCAGCTGTGCACATGACTTAACCTCTCTGGTCTTGGCAGCCTCAGCTGTGAAATGGAGTTATGGCTTTTCCTGTCACCTGGCTCTTTGAGGGTTAAATGAGAAGGTGTGTGCAGGTGGTTTGCACCTGTGAAGAGTTACACATACAGGAGCTACAGTTACAGAGCTCTGAGCCCTGTTTTCTGGGAGGCGAGGGTGAGGGAAGGAACAGAGGTAGGGACCCATCAGAGATTGTGTGCCCTGAGGAAGGGGAAGCCTTGGCGAACAGTTCCTGGGGGAGAGGATTCCCCAGGAATGGGCTTGGCAGGTCACTGCCTTGGTTCTCCATGGACTGGAGGTATGTGTTACTGACACTGCTGCGGGCAGGAGCGGGTGGTGAGCGTTGGGGGCACACTGTTCAGCCTGTCGGGGTCTCAGCTGTGACTGCTGGCTCCAGAAGGAGCTGTCTCCCATTCTGTTGTGCCTCAGTTTTCTCATCTGTGCAGTGAGTAGAGACCCTTGTCATAGTACAAGGAAGCTCGTGGCATTCTTCGCGGCAATATGATCTATAAAGCTCAGATGAAGGGGGCCAGTGTCTCTCTGACAGAATGTGGGGATTTCTGTCAGGTGGGAAGAGTATGGGTTTGCAGTCGACAGGCCTGGTTTTACATCCCTCCTTATCCAGTGACCAGCTGTGTAACTTCAGGTAGCTTCCTGAGCCGCTCTGAATTGTATTTGTTCTCATCTTTAAAACTGGGGTAATAATGTGTACCTCCCAGAGTAATTGTCAGAGTTGAAGGAGAGCCAGCGAGTAACACGGCTAATGGATCCCTGGACACATGCCAAGCATGAATAGGTGTAGTCACTGGATCGCATGCCCATGCACCGTTGTTTTCCCACCAGCCTGTCTGCCTTGAGTAAGCCCAGCCCACCATGGGAAATTGTAATTGGCCACTGGTTCAGTCCAGGTCAAGTGCTTTGATAACACACTCTCATACGAAGCTACCCATGGGCAAAGAGCCTTCGGAGTGGGCCAGCTTCTAGCCGCATCCTCTGCAAAACCGCACAGCTGTAGCCAAACACAGGCACTGCCTTAGTCCCCTGCAGGTAGCGTCGGGATCTGGCTCCACAAGATTGCAGAAGGATGGGCAGGCCGTCGGGAGGGCTTGGGCATGGCTCTTGCCCTGTCTGGGCCTTAGTGTCTCCATCTGCAAACCCGAGGCATTGAACACGATGACCTCCTGCTTCCTTTTCACTTCTAGAATCTGCTGTTGCTTCTGGAGGAGAGGGCAGGGAGGAGCCGCTTGATGGACACTGGCCATCTGCAGGCCTGGGGCTCTTATCCTAGCTCTGTGACCTGGGGCGTGTAGTCATGCATTCACTGCTGTGCTAGTACTGGGGATCCACTGCTCCGGCATCTCCTAATCCAGTGGGGGGACCAGATGTGCAAATGACCGTCCTGCAGTGTGAGGGCACTGTTAGAAGGTGAGGAAGGGCACACAAGGCTGAGCCTGGGATGTCAAGGGAGGCTTTGCGGAGGGGACGTCAGGTGAGCTGGGTCCTGGAGGAGGTGGAGGGGTGGGCGCCAGAGGAAGGTGCTCCAGGCAGAGGGCCTTGGTCTTGTGCTCTGGGGCAGAAACACCGTGGAGGAGAATTGGGCAGAGGCGGGAAGCTGCTCCCCAGGCTTGAGCTGACAGAGGGTGTGGTGCGGTGGTGAAGATGGGGGTTCTGGGACCAGGGTGCCTGGGCCCAGGCTGGATCCCAGCCCTGTGAGTTTCTAACTGCCAGACCCTGAGCACATCACTTCACCTTGCTGTGCCTTAGTTTCCTCCCCTGTCCAATAGGAATGACTGGCATCCAGTTTATGGCATTAAATGAGGTAATTCATAGAACATGTAGGGCAGTATCTGGCTCAGTAAACTCCAGCTCTCATTTTAAAGATGGAAAAAAAAAATAAAGGTCAGAGGGAATAAGTGAGCTGTCTCGAGTCATATAGTACACAAGGCTGAAAGTCCAGCCTCTTCATCCCTCCTCTCCCCTCTTTCCGTTTCTTCTCCCCCTTCTTTCCCTCCCCTCTGCCTTCCTTTCCTTCTCTTTTCTTCCTCCTTCCTTCTTTTCTTCCCTCCCTCTTTTCCTCCCTGTCTCCTAGCACTGATAACCTCGTCCCACCCCTGAGCCGACCCCAGGAAGCCCTCCTGGTGCCTGGGCCTGAGTGCAATGCTCATTGCTCTGATCAGACTCACGGCATCACTGGGGCGCTGGCACCCTGAGTAAACCTGCTGGGTTCTGAGCCTCTTGGCCTCTGCCAAGGTCTGAGGCTGCGTCTGGGCCTCCCATTTATCCCTCTCTCCTGCCATCACCTCCTCCCTTCCCCCACACTTAGAGCCACCTCTGGCTATTCAAGAGGGAAAGCAGGGCCTGGGATCTGTCTTCTGAGACAAGCAACTTCCAGGCCTTCATACAGGGCAGCCTGAGGCCTGTTCCCACCCACTGACGTCCATCACCAACACAAATGGCTCTTGAACAGCTCAGAGTCACCCCAGCACCCCAGGGACTATGAGCTTACTGCCCATCCATCGGAGGCCACTCGGGGCCAGTTTCTGAGCCCAGTAATGACCAGTCTCCTCTACCTCTTGCGCGGAGAGCAGAGAACAATAGTCCACTCTGAGCCTTGGAGCCCGACTTGGATGCCTGCGCTAATGAGCAAGCAGGTTTTGCAGCCCGTGGAAATCAGGCGCTGGCTTCTGGGCCCGCAGCAGCAGGACGACTGAAAACCAAGCAGGGATCCCAGCCCTCCTCTCAGCCCCCACTCTGCTTTTTTGGGGGTGATGTCTACACCACTGCCCAGACCAATCTATCTCTTCATGCTGAATTTTTCTAAAGCCAGATTGGAAAAAAATGGAAGTCATCTGCGTGCTATTCCTTCTGGGCTCCAAATAGTTTTCACAGTTAGGGGAACAAAATATGCTGTTTTAATTTATTATAATAATAATTATTATTATTATCATTAGCCACAACAATAACAATACCAATAATCCCGCACACGGGAGGTTGGTTTACAGTGGGTGCACAAAGTGTTTTTCCAGCTGTGATTTCACTTGAGTCCTTGTCTGTAATCCGAGGAGGTCAAAGGCCCGGTGACTCCCAGCTGGGGTGGAGGGGCCAGCCCGGGACTCCCAGGTTCTGCTTTTCCCATGTCCTCAAGAAGGGATAACATCAGCAACACACTTTTTCCAGCAGATGTGGCCGGGCACCTTCTGGGGACAGGCTCTGGGCATGTCAGAGGGAGAAGAGGGGCTCTTCACATTCACCCAGCTCCAGTCAGAGGGTGACGACAGGCCCTAAGCCAGCTCGTTTCATCCCCAGGCAGTGCAGGCTGGGAGGCCCTCAGCTTGAAAGTTGAGGTTAGTTTGGGGAAGGCCTCAAATGCCGTTTTGATGAGTTTGGATTTCATCGCAGATATCACAATCTCTTTCAGCTGTGTGTTGAAGTGTGTGCATATGAGGTGTAAGGACACCTTATATAAGCCGTGTAAGGACACAGCTCGATGAATTTTCTCAAACTGAACACAGCCATGTAACCAGCCCCCAGATTAAGAAACAAAAGACCCCTGTACCTCCTTGCCCCTCAGTGACCACTACCTTGACTTCTAACAACATGGACCAGTGCTGCCTCTTTTGTATTTTATGGGAATGGAATCATACACACTTTTGTGTCTGGCTCCTTTCACTCAGTATTATGCGTGATATTTGTCAATATCATGTATGCGATCGCTGATTGTTTGTTTTCACTAGTGCATGATACTCCATTGCATGGAGATGCTGCAGTTCATGAATCCACTCATCATAGATGAGCATTTGGCCAGTTTCAGGTTGTGGGCTTTCATGAGTAAAGCTGCCATGGATATTCTTGTACATGTTGTTTTTGGTGCCTGTGTACACATTTCTGATGGCTATAAACCTTGGAGTGGAAACGTCACATCTATGTATGCCCAGCTCTAGGAGCTATTGATAGACGGTTTTCGAAAGTGGTTGCACTAATTTCTGTCACTAGTTTTTGGGAGACTCAGGTTTCTGTAGGAGTGCCTTCAATTCCATGAATCTCTGTCAGTTGTCCTGGGCTTTTTGATGTTATAGACCCTTCAATAATCTGATGGAAGCTGAAGAATTTTCTCCCAGAAATAAAATCAGAATTTTGCATCTGATTTCAGTAGCTTCATAGACCCTGTGAAACTCACCCAGGCCCAAGAATCCTGATAAGAACGCCTGTTCTGAGTGCTAAATTCTAAGATACATTGCACATTTTGATTCTATGTTTTAAAACTCTTTGACTGAATAGAAGACTTAGAACTTAACAGGGCCTCGGCAAAGCAGGGGCACCAAAACCAAAACAAACAAATTTAGAAAAATATGAAGCCGTTTTGGGAAGAATTTGATGTTTGTTAATTTCACAAAAAACACTGAAGTAGTCTTTAAATTAAAAATCATAACACTGTTGGACATCCTTGCATATACTTCACGGATTAGAACTAACTTCATGTTACGTTACGTATGCGAGAAGAATAATCTTTTCAGGGCACAGGACTTTTAACAGCCTTCAACCTGCCCTGGCGGGATCAGTGATATAGCAGTGACTTCTCACCCCTCCCTCTGCATAAGTTGGGCAATCCCACGCTGCTCGGGGGCATGCATCTGATGGGAGTTCCCTGGCTGTGAAGGTCTTGTGGACTTGCTGTCTCACTGGACCCTCACCATACCCCTGCTAGGTGGCCATCACAGCCCACTGTAAGGAAAGCAGTGGTGAGTGGGTCAATTACCTCTGCAGGTAAGGAGTCTGCCCTGTCTGTCCTAGGATGGTGGCTGCAGGAACTGGGCTCTGGCCTGTGAGCAGAGGTGTGGGGTGGGTGGGAGTGGAGAGCTGCCTCCACATTTCCACATGTGACTCTGGTGAAGAAGTAGTTCACCAAAGGGTAGTGCTGGGATGGATGGATAGAACCTCAACAAAGGTGGGTTTCTGCTTGACATGAGAAAAAACGTCCAAGTTTTAACTATGTAATGAAGGAAACCAGGTGCTTGAGAGGTAGTGAGCTCCTTGTCCCTGGAGGCATGTAAGCTGATGCTGGATGACCACTTGACAGGGATATTGATGGACTAAATGATCTAGGTTTCCTTCAACCCTGAAATTGCTGGCCTCAGAGTCTCGATCAGTCTCCTGAACCCTGCTCAGTGCTCTTTGCACCTTGCTGGTGACCTGACGTAGCTCAGTGCTCACACTGAACTGACCCGGCCTATGCAATGAGCAAGATACTGCATAAATGAACCTGACGTGCAGTAGGATTGACAGAGCAGAAAGTATCCGAGATCTCCCAGCAACTGTGACTCATACAAGCAGGTCTCCGTGAATTCAGGCAAACATTTTCTATTTCATGAAATGTGACACAGTATCACCTCTGTTTTTCTTGAAAAACCAGTGTAGGGGAGGAAGAGTTACCTTCATGGCCCCATCGTCTGAGCACTGGCAGCCATCAGCCTTGGCAGTTTCCTCGCACTGTGTTGAGGCCTCCCACCCTGCTAGACCCCACTCCTGGAGAGAGAGCTGGGAAAGCCATGGCTGCTGGCTGAGGAGTGCTGCTGGAAGAGGGAAGGTTTTCAGTGCAGTGTAGGACCTGAATGGGGGCCACTGGGGCTGAAGAAGTACCCTGTCCAGCTTCTCTGGGAAGTCCTTCCTTGAGTTCCCATCCCCACGTCTGTGTCTTGCTGCATCACCTCTGCCATCCCCTCCCTCCATCCCCTCTCTCTCCCCTCGTCCTTAGCAAAGGCCCTCGTCCAGTTCACCTGGACTAGTGCAGTAGACACCCTCCCAGCTCATGTCCTCTGGACACATGTGTTAGGGTCCAGGGATGTCTGGGGTTAGCATGATGCACAGAGCCACCGAACTTGGAAGGGTCTTACTGGACCCTGGATGGAGCCCCTGGTGGCCCCTCAGACCCATCACTCGTGGCCCAGGATGGCCTCTCAGCTCAGGTGAAACTTTGTCTGTTTTCCTCAGGCTCATCACACTATCTTAGTGGCAGCTTGGCCTGGTGGAAGAAACCCTGGGCTTGGCATCAGAGGGATCTAGGTTCAAATTGTGTCTGTGTGTGTGTGTGGGCACTTACTGGCTGTATGACCTTGAGCAAAGCACCAAGCTTCAGATTCTGTCCTTCTTTGTACAATGGGGAGGACACAAGAGGGTCCGTGTGACAATGTGACAGCACCAGGCCCATCCCAGAGATCTGACCCAGGCTAGCTGAACGTGCGTCCTATTTATGACATTTGCACGAGACCCTCCTGGCACTGGACTGTGACCCGCAAAAGGGAGCAGTGGGCTCCTGTGAACCCTTTTCTCCTCATCCAGCTCTTGGCTTTTCTGTTGTATCTAGCAGGTACTCAATAAATGACTGTTGAGAAAATTAATTCAACAAGAATGGATGGAGTGTCTCCTTGCTGGGGGAGCCCTGTCCCAAGTTTCAGGGATTTGATGATGGCATGGGGCTCACACGTTAGTGGGGGCAGGCAACCAACCACCCAGTACACAAGTAGATACCACGATGATTTGGTTTGTGAAAAGTTCTATAAAGACAGGAAAAGAGACAGATACAACGGGAGCCACTTTCACCTGAGGAGTCAAGGGAGGTCACTGAGCACCTGGAGGTTGACCTTAGAATTAAGTGACTTCTGGAGCCAGGTTCAGACGCCCCTGGGGAGAGCGTTCCCGGTGGAGAGAGCAGCCAGTGCACAGCTCTCTGTGTGCACACCTTGTGCCCAGGCCCCTCCTAACAGCAAGTCTTGGGTGGAGGTGCTGGGCTCTGCACACCCTTTCCAGCTCTCAGCCTTGTTTGCTGCATGGACCTCGCTGGTCTTGAAGTAGGCTCCTGAGCTGCAGGGTTTACGAGGAGTGTCCACTTCCTGGGCCTTATAAGAAGGGGCTTTGAAGTCCAGGAGTCCAGGGAGCCCCTTAGAGCACACCCCCTCTCTCCCAGTTCAGGTTCAGCCGCCAAGTCCTGGTAACACTAAGTCCTTACCTGGGCTCCCAGATGAACTGGGTGCACATTACATTGAGAGGCACCAGGCTGTACCACGCTTTGCAGCATGCACTATTGCATTCAATGCCAACTCTTCCAGAAGAGTCTTCTCAGCCCTACAGAATCCCTGTGTTAGAGCCATCCAGTCAGCTCCGAGGCTCTGCATGGAGACATCTTCTGTAGAGATATTGCACAGACCAATTTTTATTTCTTTTACATATCTAAGGTCAAAACTAGCAGGACCCTTGGAGCTAATCTAGTCAGTTCCTCCATCTACAAGATGAAGGAACTGAAGCCCAGAGGAGGAAAGCAGCTTATCCAAGATCATATAGAGGTGTCAGAGATAAATCAGCACGACATGGCAGGGCGTTTCAGCTACATATGCTACTTGGCATTGAGAAAAGCACAAAGCTAGTGTGGGAGGACCTGGGGCTGATGTCTCACCTTTGCCAAATATGGTGAGTCTCTACGATTATCCCAACCCTGTCCGAGGAACTGATACAGGTCACAATGGTTACTGTTTATTGGGTATTCACTGTTGACCAGGCACTTTTCTAAGCGTTTGCATCTGTTATTTCATTGGGTCTTTACAGCAATTCTATGATGTAGGCACTGTTGCTACCTCCTCTTCAAAGGTGATCACACTGTGGCCAGTGAAGTTAACGAGCTTGCTCAACATCTGACACAGATAGTAAACAGCAGAGCCAGGACTCAAGCCTAGGCGTCTGGATCCATGGCCCACACTCCTCCCTTCTCCTGCACACTGTCTACGTAGAGAATTTGCACATAGAGGGGTTCCCCGGACATCTGAGGCTGCACCCGGCAAGAGAAAACCTGTTGTGGACACTCAGTTACCTGTAGATCAGTTCCTGTGATGGTTGCCTGTGTGGATTGCCACCTCAGACATCCCACTTGGAAGGGAAGGCAGAATTGCAAAGTCACTCATTTTATTTTTTTTATTTTTTTGAATCTTCTAAACTGTATTTGGAACTGACAAAAATCTTCCTAGAGACAAGGCCCTGAGCAGAGTCTGTCCCCACCATAAAGTTTTATTATCAACTGTACAGAGCAAAATTAGCAACGAGTGATCTTTGGCACTAGAATGGGTAACTCCTTAGCTGTTCATACAATATCCAAACCGCACATCACGTGACATTAAGTTGCTGGTTAACAGTTGAATGTTACATTTAAATTATCTTAAAAAGTTGGAAGTCTTAGCTAAGTTTTTTGGTATCAATATGCTAATCATATCTAACACTTAGTGCCTGAGGTAGAGACTTCTGTAAGAGATTTATTGAAGAGAACACAATTGAGAGTACAATAAAAGGAAACACTTCCAATCTTGGAAGCATATAGCCAGATGTTTTTGCTGGTTCAACAAGGCAACCCTGAAATGCTGAACTCTTACTTCTTTTATTTCTGTAGATATTTTGCATGGGACTGGGGCTTTTTTGTTTGGACTCCTGGATTTTGGAATACATGGATTTCTTCTTTCAAAAATATGATTATTAGCATGGAATGTGCATGAACCAAACTCACTTAACATCATTATTAAAAACAACAAAGACAACACAACTGCATTAGAGACAACAACAAGTAAAATCTTTTCAACTCTCCATGATATGTGGCCAGAATGAGTGACAAGTATGCCAGTCACTGGCATACTTAGCTAAACCTAATCTTTAAATTAGGCAAAGGTTTTTGCCTAATCTTTGGCAAAAAAAGATTAGGAGTTTTCGTTGTGGGGAGAGAGGAAAAGAGAAAGAAAATAAAGGGAAAAGGAGACCAGCCTACCAATACATTGCCAGAAATGATCACGAACTCCTTTAAAAAGATAAATCTAGTATTTGCTTCAATTTTTTCCTGTATTACTGTGATATGCTGTCATCCCAAGCCCTTCTTTCTTAATCTCAGTCATGTCTGCCTTTGTGTGTGCGTGTGTGTGTGTGTGTGTGTGTGTGTGTGTATGTGTATACATGTATGTGTACCAAAGGAAGGAGAGGTTTTTCTCTGGGTGAGGTTGTAAGAATATCCCTACACAACCTAATTTAAGGAAAGCAAAATCTTCCAGGTAGATGTGACTAGCAAAATTATCAGCCACCCATGGAGAGCACTGATTGCTTTTGCCTGCCTAACCATTGAATCGTTCTTCCAAGAAATAGTTAGTGAGCAACTACTATGTAGAAGGTAATAGACGAGGTCAGGGCAGCAACAGAGGTTGCAGGTGGATGGTGTCCCTACATCATCTTTTGTGTTTTTATTAAGACTTTGTTCTGAGTGAAATGAGGAACCACTGCAGGGGTCTGAGCAAAGGAAGGAGCTGCTCTTGCAGTTCTGGATCTGCCTGGATGCTAGCATGATAATAGATTGTGAGGGACATAAGGGTAGAAGCAGATGGACCAATTAGGAAGCTATTGCTTCCTATATCCTGGGTAGGCTACTTGGAAGGGGGGTAACATGATTAAAGGATTATAGATTATTATTATGGAATATCAAGGAGGCAGTGGGTATGGAGGTCTGGAATTCAGGAGAAAATTCCAGGGTATAGATATGAATTTGGGAATCATCAACCTATAGATGGAATTTAAAACCCTGAGATGAGGGTTTCTTCAATTCCATCTCTGAGATTTCTAAGGTAGTGAGAGTAGACCGAAAACAAAAGAGAAGAGACTGAGTCCTGGAGGATTTCATTCAGCCTTTTGCACCACTTTGTCAAGGTCACCAGTGCCCTTGCTAAATCCAAAGGGCCTTTCCTAAGCCCCATAGTATTTGATCTTTGTTTGAGTTACGTTTCTTTCATATGCAATCCAAAGAGTCAAGATTAGTACACCCCTTCTTTGGAATTCCTAGAGATATCAAGAAGGATGCATGGAACCGTATATGTGGAAAGGAGTTTCAGCCAAATTTATTTGCATCTCAAAGGATACAAGACAACTTTATCTGACTTCTGGGATGCCAAAAAAATCAAACACGTAGAATATACAGTGATGGGATATTTAAAATGTAGCATTATGGAGTATGAAAACTAAAAGATGCAAAGAGATTCTTGAGCCTGCTGTGTTTTTAAAATTTTCAATTCCAGTAACTCAGTACTGGTATACGAGAGCAATTGACTTCGTCCATTGGCCTTGAGTCCTGTGACTTTTCTTTACCACTTATTTTTTCCAGGAGTTTTTTGGTAGATCCATTGGGGTTTTCTACCTAGACAATCATGTCATCTGGTAATAAAGACAACTTGATTTCTTCCTTTTCAATACATACATTTTTTTTCCTTGTCTTATTGAACCAGCGAGAACTTCCAGTACAATGTTGAATAGGAGTGCTGAGAAAGGGCATTCTTGCTTGTTCCAAATTTAAGGGAGAAAGCATCTAGTTTCTCACCATAAAGTGTGATGTTTGCTGTAGGTTTTTTGTAGATGTTCTTTATTAAGTTGTGAAATTTTGCCAGGGTTCCTAGTTGGCTGAGAGGTTTTCTTTTTTCCTTAAATCATGAATGGGTGTTGAATTTTGCAAAATGTTTTGGCATCAATTGGTATGATATGAATTTTTTTCTTTAGCCTGTTGATGTAGTGGAGTACATGATTGATTTTCAAATGTTGAATCAGCCTTGCATATCTTGAATAAGTCCCACTTGGTAGTGGTATATACTTCTTTTTATACATTGTTGGAATCAATTTGCTAATATTTTGTTGAGGCGTTTCCACTTATGTTCGTGTAACATATTGATGGGTCTGTAGCTTTCTTTTCTTGTAATGTATAATCTGCTTTTATTTTTGGAAAAGGTTCTGGATAATTAATATTATATTTTCCTTGATGGTTCAGAAGCGTGCATCAGTGAAACCCTTTGGAGCTTTCTTTTTTAGAAAGATTAAAATTTTTAAATAGATATAGGACTATTCAGGTAATCTATTTCTCTTTGTGTGGGTTTTGGTAATTTATGTCTTTCAAGAAGTTGGCTCATTTCATCTGAGTTATCATCGGTAGCATCGTTTGCAAGTATTTTCCCTTATTCCGTAGGTTGTTGTTTCATTTTGTTGATGGTTTCCTTTGCTGTGCAAAAGCTTTTAAGTTTGATTAGGTCCCATTTGTTAATTTTTGCTTTTATTTCTTTTGCCTTGGGAGACTGATCCAAGAAAATATTGCTACGATTTGTGTCTGAGAATGTTTTGTCTGTGTTCTCCTCTAGAAGCTTTATGGTGTCATGTCTGTTCAGTCCTTTTTTAAAATAGTCAAGAGCGCTGATATTCCATTACTCATTTCCAAAAGAATAGATGACCCATGAGCACTTTCTAACCTTGTCTCAGTTCATGCCCTCGTCCCTTGTACCATATATATCACTCAGCATATATGAACTGGAATTCTAGATTCTCCAGTGTGAAACTCTAACAGGTGAGATGGATTGACAATTCTTAAATGCATGTATGATATAAATTTTATTTAAAAAACTATTCATCTCTGACATGGAGACAATTAGAGAAGGAAAGTATGCAAATAATTCTTTGGTGGTTGCTAAGACAAAAGATTTGAGAGTAATTCCTATTCACATACATTTTCTCAGTTTTGCCAGTTGCAGAAATATTGGGGAAAATAATGAAGTAGGTAGCAAAAGGGGTCTCTCAGATTAGAATAAGATGCAGGCTTCTCGAATTCAAGCGAATGACAGACAGCACACAGTTCTATATCTTCGTGTAGCTGGTGATGAATTTTGCACTGAGGGGGAAAACTTATGGGGTATGCAGACTTTCACTTTCACCCATTGTGGATCTCTTATCTCTTTCTCTCTCCCTCTTGATACTGATACAGATATAGATATATCACATACATAGAGAGATAGATACAGTACACACACATTCATTATACTTAATATATACACTAATATGTTAATAATATATATTCTAATCTCTCATTGAAAGAGTAATTCAAATAGTCCCAAAGTATATACACTTAAAAGTAGGCCTCCCTTTTATACCTGATCCCCAGACCTTTCTCCCCACAGGCAACAATGCCAATAAAGTTCTTAGGTTTACTTTCAGACACAGTCTATACATGTGCTTATAAAAAGAAATAGCACAACTTACTCTAATAAATAATGTTCTCCTACAATCACCGGTTATAAAATATTATAATTTTCACTGTAACAGTAATAACTATAAAATATTTAGAATTTGGCCTCAAAATGTTGTACAAGGGCTTAATGGAGGAAAAAATGTAAAAATTCTATTAGAAGGTGTAAATGAAAACATGCACAATTATATATGTGAACCCTATTCATAGATTGGACAGCTTTATAATTATGTCAATGTCCTTCAGATAAATCTGTACATTCAATACAATTCCAAATAAAAATACTCATCACAGATTTTAAGGAACTGATAACCTTCTTCAAAAATTTATGTGTAAGAGTATAGGTATACAAAGAACTAAGTCAATTTTGAACACTAAAAAAATCAAAGAGAAGGGATTTCCCCTACCATAGATTAGGCATGTCACAATGCTGCAGTAACAAGTGGAAAGAAGGTATATTAGTGACAATAATCACAAAGCGTTGGAACAGAACCCAGAGCTCAGAAACAGACCCATGTATGTGGAAATGATACATGATAAAGGTGCCTACAAATTAGGGGAAAGATTTTTGTTTATTAGGTGACTGTGGGAAAAATTATTTATTATGTGGAGAAAAATAAAATTGAATTTCTATCTCACAACATAAACAAAGGTGAATTCAAAATAGATTAAAGACCTTAATGTGAAAGATAAAATATAAATAAGAATATAGACAAATATCTTTATATAGTTTGAGATGGGGAAGGATGTATTAAACAAGACCAGAAAATCACAACCACAAGGGAAAAAATTGCACGGGTGTGACAAGATCAAAATTAAGGATTTCTGTTCAATAAAGGTCACCATAGACAAAATTAACAACACCTGACAAGTAATCAATATCAAGGCTGTACAAGAAAATCCTTGTATATCATTGTGAAAAAGATAGGAAATGCAAGAAGGATAAATGGGCACAGACTATGAGTAGGCGATTCACAAAAGGAGAAATCCAGGAGACAAAGAAGTGTGTATCACTCCTAACATCACAATGCACGTTAGAACATGGTGTGGCTTCACCCACATGAGCTGGCCAAAAAGTCAAAAGTTGGCCGTCATTAAGTTTGACCAAAGATACAGGAAACTGGGACCTCTAATCCACTGTTCTGGGAAATGTGACTGGAGAGCAGTCTGGTAGTAGGGAAATTCAATGTTCAGTTACTTCACGATCTAGAATCCTCTTCAGTGCTCCCACTTGTCCTGGAAGCTGTTCATTGCTGTATGTTTGTGGGAGTGGGGTGGTGGAGGCTCTTTAGGGATCCACCACCAGGGAAATGAATAGATTTCCTAAGAAATGCTACGCAGCTATTAGAAACAATGAACCAAACGTACGTAGAGCAACATGGATAGATCCTAAAAATATAGCGTTGAGCGAATAAAAAAGAGGAATGAGGTACCTGGCATGCTAACTTTTATGTACAGTTAAAACACATAAAATCACAAAATTCACTACCTACTGGAGAGTGATACATCAAACATGTTAGAAGCACTCCTACTGTGGAAAAGATAATGGGAAGGGAACCCATTACGGATGGAAAACAAAACAAGAGAAGCTCAATGGCCAGGCAAATGGGGAGAGTCTGCCCTGATCTGAGGAGCGTGATAAACTCAAACCTCTGCCCCTGAGGAGCGAGAAATCAATCAATAGATGAATAATTCATTTTGTTCTTTGATTTAAACGTCATTACATTTATATGTGAGTTAAACTTGATTTGTTTGTTGCCATGTTTCATAAACAACTGAACCTTTAATTTTGAGTTTTCTTTATACATTTAAAAAACCATTTTTCCCCCGCCAAGGTCTCAGACATTTCCTTATGCCTTTGGAAGACTTCCCAAGGCACTGAGCCTGTATCATTGGATAGTGTTACATGTACATAGTATTAGATTTTACAGTTCTATCACAGTATATTTAGTAGTCAGATTTTGGTGGGTATTTAGATTGTTCACTATGTTCTTTTTTCTTATAAACAATAGTGCAGTGGTTGTTCTTGTATATTCATCATTGCACAATGTATATCAGTAGGTTAAATTCCTAAAAGTAGCATTGCTGGAGTGATATGTGTATATATATATATTTAAACAGAAATTGTCAAATTACTCCTGCATCAGTTTATACTCACATTCTTGCCAACATTGTGTATTATTAAAATTAAAAATTTTTTCTATGCTGGTAGATGAAAAATTTTATTTATGGTTTAAATTTTTATTTACTTAATTATAAGTAGCTTCACATACTTTTTCCATGTGATCCTAAGCCATTCATATTACTCTTGGCAGTTGGCCTTTTTCTTATTAATTTGCAAGTAATCTTTACTTATTAAGAATGTTCTTTTCCATATGTTCTATAAATCTAAAGCTAGCTAGATATACCTCTATCTTTTTATACTGTGTCTATATCTAGATCACTTGTGTTTTATCAACAATATAATGTTTTATACAATTTTCATGGTTTTATTTTCAAGTTTAAATTAAATCTGTCTGGAATTTGCTTTGGGTTAAGAAGTAGAGATCCAGAAACTTTATGTTTTCTTATATTTAGTCAATTGTCCCAAAATTATTTATTGTATTATTCTTTTTCCTGCTGATTTAGAATGTCACATTTACTATATACTAAAGTACTATTTGGGAGCTTTCTAAAAATTGGAATTTTTATTCTTTTTCATTGATCTGTCTCTTTGTTAATATACCAATATCTAATACTTAATCATCCTAGCTTTATGGTATCATTAGATTAGTTCCTTCTTAGCACTCCTAGTTTCATAATTTTTGTGGTCCTTCTTGAAAGTTTTTTTTTTTCATATATTTTCAAATCATATTGTTTAGCTCAAGGAATGTGGGGAGGACATCCATACAGGAGGCTGGCCTGCCATGGGGAATCACTGCCCAAGCTGGGCGAGGAAGGTGCTCATGCAGGGAGGGGGTGGTGGCCAAAGTAAGAGATCGGTTACACACGGGAGGATTAGTCAAAGAAGTGAAATTGTTAGGATAATGGAAGCCAGGCTTCTGTCTGTTGGAGCAGGGAGTTGCAAATACAGAAAGGGAGAAAACTAGAATGGATCTTGTGGTGTTGGACAGAATTGAAGGTATCGCTGTGAATTCATGGTTTTTTAGATCTCGATCTATAGAAATAAACATAAGTGAAAATGTGTGTGTAGGGACTGTATTCTAGCTCTGTTTACTGAAAGGGCCTGGCAGCAGTGACACTCCAATAGCCACGAGTACATCCATTTGTATTAGTGCCCTACTGCTGCTGTAACAAATTACCACACACTTAGTGGCTTTAAACTGTTGTTTATCATTTTACGATTATGGAGGTTAGAAATCTGAAATAGTTCTCATAGAACTAAAAACCAAGATGTCGGCAGGGCTAGAGGACATCAGTTCACTCTGGAAGCTCTAGGGAAGAATCCGTCTCCTTGCTCGTCCTGCTTCCAGAGGCTGCCTGCCTTCCTTGGCTCATGGCCCCTTCCATCTTTCATGCCAGCAACCACATCACTCTGACCTCTGCTTTCATCTTCACTTCTCTTTCTCTGACTCTGAATTTCCTGCTTTCTTCTTTCACTTATAAGGGTTCTTATGATGACAATTAGGGCCTGCCTGGATAGTCCAGAATAAACTCCCCGTTTCATTATCCTTAATCACATCTGCAAAGTCCCTTTGCCATGTAAGGTAACATAGTCGCAGGCTCTGGGGATTAGGAAGTGGACATCTTTAGGCACTGTATTCTGCCTACCACACCATTCTCCACCAAAGGAATTAGGGTCCTTGGAGAAATGATTGATTGAAGGGTCAGAGCATCTTGTGCCAGAAAATAAGAAAGGATTCAAAGAATGATGGGGGCTTTTCTAAAGGACACAGAGGTCAGCTTGAAGGGACTCCCAAAGACCAAAATAAATAACGACAGTCACAGATTATAATGCATTAAATAAAATAGGAATCTATACTGAATAAATATAAGCTTTGATGAGGAATGAAATATTTATATAGTTTCAAAGTATCTTCCCTCAAAATATGTATTAATTACAAAAAGGATAAAAGTAGTTTCATGGTGGGAAAGCCTGGAGACACGACCTTAATCAAGTGATCAAAGTGAATATCTTCAATAATGGGACAAATTGAAATTAAATGCCATGTGATAAGATGCAATAAGAAAACAGCATTATATCTGGAAGATTCATATAAAAGATGCATAATCTAAATCTAATTATGAGGAAAAGCAGACAAACCAACGTTGAGAAATATTCTAAAAAATCTTTTAGAGTTTAAGATCATCAACGTCAGGGAAAGACTAAGGAGCAAAGCTATATTGAAAGAGACTAACAAAACATGACAATTAAATGCAACATGCTACTCTGAACTATACCCTTTTGCTGTAAAGAATATTATTGAGACAAGTGGTAAAGCTTGAATGGGATCTGAGGGTTGGATGGTAGTAATGAAAAATGTTCATTTCCTGATTAGAGTGACACCATTGTGGTTTTTACAAGAATACAAACACACAAAACACACCCAAGTATTCAAGAGTGGTGGGTCATAAGTTCAGCAGTTTATTTTCAAATGGTTAAGATAAGAGTTCTTTGCAGGGCACTTTTCACTTTTGGAAAATTTGAGCTTGCTTCAAAAATAAAAAATTCAAAATAAAAGTCACACTGTCTAGTCAGGAAAAAAATCACATGGTCATTTTTATTAGAGTTGTGTTAAATTTATAGGTTATAGGAGGATTGACATGTTTACAATACTGCATTTTTGATGAACTAAAAAGTTATATATTCCCATTTGTTAAGCGTTCTTTCATGTCTTTTGCTATTTTAAAGCTTCCTTTATATGGACCTTCAAAATTTCTTGTTATGTTTATTCCTTTATATGTTCATTTTTCCTGTTTGGTAAATGGGATCTATTATCCCATTATATTTTCTAAGTGTTTGTTGATTATATATAGGAAATCTAGTAATTTGACGTATTAACTTTGTAACCAGCCATTTTGCAGATTCTCTTATTCTTTCTAATAGTTTTTCAGTTCATTCTTTTGAGATCTCCAGATAAAAAATTATAACATCTACAAAAAGGCTAATTTTTAAACCTCTCCTTTCTGATTTTTATATCTTATATATTTCTCTAATAAAATTTCAGTGCATAATTACTTCTGGTAGAATAGTAAATAATATCATGATCCTGGGAATATTTCTTTTTCACAACTTTATACATTAAGTACAATGCTGACTTTTGGCTTATTATATAAAGGAAGTGTTAAAGTATTCCTATTTTACTAAGTTTTTTCATGCTTGGATGCTGCCTTTGTAATAATCATTATTATTTCATCTGTATGGATAAACATATGTTTTTTTCCTCTCCCTTAACTTACTTATTATTACGGTAAATTTGAACCACCTTTGCATTCCTGCCATTATTCTTGTTTTGCCATGTTGTGTTGTACTTTTAATGTGCTGCTAGATTTTATTTGAAAGTATTAGTAGTAGTTTTACATCAAAATTCATAAATAAGTTTTACCTGGTATTTGTTTTGTGCCGCTTTAGTTATGTCTTATTCTAATGAATGAAGAATTTTGGAGCAGTTGAAATAGCAATGGGATTATCTTCCAGGTGGGATGGAATAACTTGTGGCAAACTACAGTCTCACCAAGAACATCAATAATGGCTGAAAAATAGGGACATAATTTCTTTGAAAGGTGTCAGAGGACATTGAGGCAACAAAAGTAGAGAAGCCGAAGCTCTGGAGAAGGGATGGTTTTGGAAAAGTGAGCTGACTCTTTTCATCCTTTTTACAGCAGGGGCATTTGCTAATTCTGGGTATGGACAGGAGGCTGGTAATCTAGGCTGGTAATCTAGGTAGAGGGATGCTGCTGAAAGAAAAGAAATTTTGACAGAGACTTTGGAGGGGGTTTAAGCTAGTAAAAACTAGGTTAAGAACCTAAGTAGAAAGGCTATACAGAGCAGCAGAGCTTTGCCAGTCTTGCAACACAAAGATGAGCGTTTGAGATCCATCAGGCAGCTCTTAGTTGGGAACCATGGTGTGGTGTGTTAAAAAATATATATATATTTTGTTTTTGTCCCCAGTTCCTGACACAGAGCTCCTAATATCCTTGGAACTTCCTGAGTGATATTAGTGTCTTTTGTATCCTAAAGAGATGACTGGTGGCTGAGAACCCCTAAAAAGCTTCAGAATGGGGGCTGGTCAAGAAAGATCAAGCCTTGATTAGAGGGTTGGAACTTTCAGCTCCACCCACCCGCAGACCTCTGTCAGGTCAGGTGGCACATATTGAGGAGCTGAGAGGGTGACATGCCTGGGGAGGACACGGAAGCTCCACACCACCACTCGCCCCCACACTATGCCCTATGCATCTCTTCCATTTGGCTGTTCCTGAGATATATCCTTTATAATAAACAGGAAAATGTAAGTACAGCATTTTCCTGAGTTCGGTCAGTTGTTCAAGCGAATTATTGAACCTTAAGGAGTAGGTTGTGGAAATCCCCACACTTACAGGCATTTGGTCAGAAGTCCTGGGACTTGCTACTGGCTTCTGTAGTGAGGGCAGTCTGTGCAACTGAACCCTTGACCTCTGGCGCCTGCACTAAGTCCAGATAGTGTCAGAATTGAGTTGAGTCATTGGATACACGGTTGGTGTTGGAGAATCAGAGAACTGATGTTGGAAAAGACAACACGTATGTGGTGTCAGGGAGAAAAGCCTCTCATACAGAGAGCTAACTATTCCCAAGGAGCAAGGGCAGACTAGAGGCAGACTGAGCCACCCCAGAGCTGATATCCGGCCTTCACCCTGGACTGAAATAAATAATCAATCACTATTCTATTGCTTATTAGAAGAAAGGATGAGAGCTCTCAGGCAAAACTGATCTATGAGAAGTCAAGAGAGAAGTTAGCTTTGGGGAAGAGTAGTGATTAATAGGGACAGAAGATGAACTTCGGAGGGTGCGGTCTTGCTCTGTTTTCTGAACTGGCTGATAGTTACCCAGATGTGTTCAGTGTGCAAAATATCATCCAGCTGGACAGTTATGATTTGTACCTTTTTCCATAAGTAGATTATTCTTCAAAACAAAGTCCACATTAAAAACACAAATCCCTTAGTTCCAGTTCTGTCAAGATAGAGTAGTTCTGTTCCTCCCAGGTCCTCCCTCTTACAACTAAAATACTGTTGCCCTAACATAGCAAAGAAGCACAGGAAGGCTCTGGAAGGTGGAAGGAAGATGGATCCTTGGGACTTGAGGAACAACATGGCAGAGAGTTCCTGGGGTTTCCTTCTTGCCTCTCGTGTATCGCCGTCAGGGTGTCACAGAAGCCTCCAACCCTGAACCACCAACAGACATGGGCCAAAAAAGAAAAGCTCCAAGGAAAACTGTTATCCCTAGCCAAGGGACTGGGATAAGGATGACCTAACAACAGAAAACCCTTTTGGCAATACTTGTCTTATTCCAGCTAAACACCAATGAAAAAACCTTACCCACCCACAGCTGTGGTTTTTGCAGGACTGAGCCAGGAATTGAACTTCCACACACACCCACGCATCCCCTCCACTTCACTGAAGCAGATGGCACGCGATCCCTCCTCCTCGTGGTGCCGAGTAGACAGGTAATCTTCCACTTCTCCCCAGTAGAACCAGGTGGGACTCCCATGCTCCCATGCTGGCCGGGCATAGCAGGGAGCTGGTCTTCTATCCCCTGCCTGGTAGAAGCAGTCAGTGGTCTGAAACTCCCACCAGGAGGGTGTCAGTGGGGTCCATTGAGGAGGTGAGCCTCCATGGCCACTCAACATCATTAGGGAGAATGAGGTAGTGGTAGGCGGGTCTACGTGGCACTTCCATTCTCTCCTTCCCCTCCCTGATGTCATCGTGTCAGGAGGGCCCAGCTGGTGGGGGTAACTAAGCTTCCTCCCCCAGCCTGCAGCAACAACACAGTATGAGTCAGCCCTGTGCTTTCCTGTTCCTTGGTGACTGTGGGGCACAGGAGGACGCTGAACTAGACAGCCACCCATCCCTCTGCTGCACCTTAACAGAGGAATTGCCTGCTGAACAAAGAAGATTAATAGGATAAAGAGACTCATAACATAATGTCCAAAATATTCAGGATACATGAAAAGATCATTCTTACACCAAGAACCAGGAAAACCACACTATGAATGAGAATAGACCGTCAACACCGAGATGACCAGGTGTTGGAATTATCTGACAAGGATTTTGAAGCAGCTGTCATAAACATGCTTCAACAAACAATTAAGAATTCTCTTAAAGCAAATGAAAAAATAGAAAATCGCATTAAAGAAATAGAACATACAAAAAAGAATTAAGTGGAAATTATAGAAGTGAAAAATACAATAACAAGTAAAAACTCACTAGTTGGGCTCAGTAGTAGAGTGGAGATGACACAAGATAGAATCAGAGAACTTGAGAACAGATCAATAGAATTTACCCAATCGACAGAGAGAAAATAGACTGGAGAAAAAAAGTAACGGTCTGGTCTGAGGGACTTGGGTGACAATAACAGAAGAACTAATATTTGTTTCATTGGAGTCCCAGAAAAGAGAGAGAGATAAGACCTGAAAAAAAAAAAAAAAACAAACAAACTCAAAGAAGTGAAGAGCCAAATACTTCCTAAATTTGGTGAAAAACAGAAATGTATAGATTCAAGAAGCAGAGTGGATCCCAAATTGAAGCTGAAAGAAATATATAACAAGATACATGATAATTAAACTTCTGAAAACTAAAGACAAAGAAACAAAATCTCAGAAATATCCAGAGAGAAACAATGTATAAGAGAACACCAATATGAACAGCAGAGAATTTCTCATCTGAATCATGGAGGCCAGAAGAGCATGGCATTTTTCAAGTATTGAAAGAAAAGAATGGTCATCAGCAACTCCTAGATCTACAGAAAGTATCCTTTAGAAATGAAGGGGCAAATAAAGATTCTCAGATGTAGGAAAACTAAGAATTTTTGCTAGCAAGCCTACCCATAAAGAATGACTAGAGGAATTTTTCTAAACAGAAAGGAAGTAATAATGGAAGTTTTGGAACTTCAGAAAAGAAACAAGAACATTGGGTAGGTAAAAATAGGCTATACTACTTCTCATGAGTTTCTTAAGTCATGTTTGACATTTGAAGCAAAAAATATGATACCATCTGATGTGGGGATCAATGTATGCAGAAGAAATACAAAAATATATTTTAAAGTGGGGATGGTAAGTAGGCCTAATTGTAATTTCATTCCAAGTAGTATGTGATAAGCTATACATGTATATTGTAATCCCTAGAGCAGCCACTAAAATAACTACACAAAGTGACACTAAAAAAAATTATAAATAAATCAAGATGGAATTTAAAGAATGTTTAAATAATCTACAAGAAGGTGATAAAGGTAAAACAGAGACATGAGAAACAGGAAACAAGTTAATAAAATAGCAGACTTGGACTCTAATGTATTAATAATTACTTTAAATATAAATGGTCTAAATATACTAATTAAAGACAGAGATTGGCAAATGGATTAAAAAACATGATCAAATAATATCCTGCCTAGAAGGAACTGACCACAAATACAAAAACACTGATAGGCTGGAAATAAAGAATTGAAAAGTTATGCCATACAAACATTAATTTAAAAAAGCAGGACTAGCTATTGATATATAATATCAGATAAAGGAGGCTCCAGAGCATTGGAAATTATTACAGACAAAGAGGGACCAGGGTTGATATTAATCTCTATGGTTTGTTTACTTTTCTTTGTACCTGTGGTTATGTCACCATTTTCATTTCTACTTTTGTGTATTTGTGATCTCACTCCTTTTTTCCCCTTATTAGTCTGGCTAGCTTTTCTTTTTTAAAAAACTAGATTTTGCTTTTTTAAGGGCCTACTTTTGTCTGTGCTATTTACTCTGTGTCTTATTTTATAATTGATTAATTTGTGCTTTTATCTTTACTAATTTCTTCCTTTGGCTTTTCTCATGCCCAATATTTTGTTCTTTGCATAACTTTTACATTGACTTATTTTCATTTGTTCTTATTTAGTAAAATAACTTCATTAAGGCTGTAAAGTTTCTTATGGGCACTGTTTGAGCTGTACCCATGGGTAATGGTTGGCAGTGTGTATATTATTGCTATTTCCTAGACACTCATTTTAATTTTTTTGCTTGGACCATAGGTGTTCAGAGTGGATCAGTCACCTCCTTGGTTTATTACACACTCCATTATTGGTCCATGCATAGCTCTCTTCTATTCTGTATTTATTTGTTGGATATTTGTTTGTTTGCTTTTAATAATAAAGATCTGTGGATCTATTACATAGTTAAAAACTAGAATTTTATAACTTGTATCCACTTTTGCAGTCCTGTCATAGACATCCTCCTTCTTCTTTTCACCTGTTATCCATTATTATAAATCTTGTGCGGATGTTTTCTTGCTTCCCCACCTGTTTTTTTTTTTTTTTTTTTAAAAAGTTTTATTGAGATATAATTCACATACCATAAAATTCACATACCAGTTTAAAGTGTACAAATCAATACTTTCTGTATATTCAGGATTGTGCAACCATACTCAAATCTAATTTTAGAAAATTTTTGTCACCCCAGAAAGAACACCCATACCCATTATCAGTCACTCCCAGTTCTCCCCTCCTTTCACTAGTTGGCAACAACTAGTCTACTTTCTGTCTCTAAGGATTTGCCTATTTTGAACATTTCATGTAAATGGCATAATACAAAATGTGCCCTATTATAATTGGCTTCTTTGACTTAGCATAATGTTTTGAAGGTTCAGTCATACTGTAGCATGTATCAGAAGTTCATTTCTTCTTATGGATGGATAATACCCCATTGTGTGGATATATAACATTTATTCATTCATGAGTTGATGGACATTTGAGTTGCTTTCATTTTTTGCATCTATGAATAATGCTGTCATGGACATTCATATACAAATTTTTGTGGAGACATGTTTTCACTTTGCTTGAGTATACGTCTAAGAGTGGAATTGCTGGGTTATACAGTAACCCAGTGTTTAACATTTAGAGGAACTGCCAAACTGTGTCCCCAAGTGGCAGTGCTGTTTTACATTCCCTTTAGCAATGTATGAGGGTTCTGATTTTTCCATATCTTTGTCAGCACTTATTATTCTCTTTATTATATTTTAGCCATCTTAGTGGATGTAAAGTATTTTATTGTGCTTTTGATTTTCATTTCCTTAGTGACTAATGATATTGAGCATCATGTGCTTATTGGTCATTTGTGTATCTTCTTTAGAGAAAAGTCTGTTAAGACCCTTCGCCCAATTTTAGTTGGGTTATTATTATTTTTTTATTGTTGAGTTGTGAGAGCTCTTTGTTTTCTGGATACAAGTCCTTTATCAAGTATATGATTTGAAAATATTTCTTCCCATCCCGTGGGTTGTCTTTACTTTCTTGATGTTATCATTGGTATCACAAAAGCTTATCTATTTTTTCTTTTGTTACTTGTGCTTTTGGTATTATATCTAAGAAACCGTTGCCTAACCCAAGGTCATAAAGATTTACTCCTATGTTTTATTCTAAGAGGTTAATAGTTTTAGCTCTTAGGTTTAGGTCTGTGATCCATTTCGTGTTAAAGTTTGTGTATGGTGTCAGCAAGGGGCTTAATTTCATTCTTTTACATTTGCGTATCCAATTGTCCCAGTGCCATTTGTTGAAAAGACTATTTTTTTCCCACTTTACTGTCTTGATAACCTTGTTGGGAATCAGTTGAAAAGTTGATCTTAAAATTCATATGGAAATACAAGAGACTGAAAATAGTCAAAACAATCTTGATCAGTGGAACAGAATTGAGAGTCCAGAAATAAATGGTTGATCAAGATTGCTTTGACTATTCTTAGTCCCTTACCAAAAAAAAGCTAGGATTTTTATAAGGATTGTGTTGATTCTGTAGATCAATTTGGGGAATATTGCCATCTTATCTATATTAAATCTTACAATCCGTGAACATAAAATATCTCTCCATTTATTTAGATCTTTAATTTCTTTCAACAGTATTTTGAAGTTTCAGTGTACAAGTCTTACAGTCTTCTGTTTAATTTATTCGTAAGTATTTTGTTCTTTTTGATGCTCTTGCAAATGGAATTATTTTCCTAATTTCATTTTTGTATTGTTTGTTGCTAGTTTATAGAAATATAATAGATTTTTATATTGGTCATGTATCCTGCAACATTTCTGAACTCATTTATTAATTCGAATAGGTTTTTAGTGAATTCCTTATGACTCTCTAAATACAAGATCATGTCGTAGGCAAATAGAAATTATTTTACTTTTTCCTTTCCAATATGGAAAATTTCCTTTCCTTTCCAATATTCCTTTCCTTCCTCTACTTCACTTTTCTTGCTTAATTGCTCTGGCTGGAACCTCCAGTACAATGTTGAATAAGTGCTGAAAGGAGAATCCTTGTCCCTGATTTTAAGGAAAAGCATCCAGTCTTTCACCATTAAGTATAATTTTAGCTGTCCAGACCTATTTCAATGTAGTTCTGTTGTATCTATATTCTTCTAAAACTTATATTGTTTAGTATTTGCTTTTAATAACTTTATAAAAAGGGTATCAGGCAGTATATCACCTCTGGTGCCTACTTTTCTTGATATGCTGTTTTGTAGATATGGCCATATTGCTGCATGTGGCTGTGGTTCATTCATTTTGGTTGCTATATACTATTTCATTGTGTAAATATGACACAACTTAGTTAGCCATTATCCCATCTATGGATAACTTGATTGTTTCCATGGTTTTGCTATTATGAAGATCGTTGCCATGATTATACTTATCAATATCTCTTAGGGTAAATTTGAAAGAATTTCTCTTGGGAATACACCTAGGCATGGATTTGCTATGGGAATATTCAATTTTATAAGATAATGTCAAGTTGTTTTCTAATGTGATTCTACAAATGTACATATCCACTAGTAACATATAAAAGGCTTTGTTGCTCTATATTCTTTCCATCCCTTTACACTCATGGACTGTGATTTTTGCCCCTAAAATGAGTATAAAATGATATCACATCTTGGGGCTTACTTTTTGTTTCCCTGATGGCTTAATGGGGCTGAACATCTTTTCACAAATGGGCTTCATTTAAAATTGAGTGGGTGTTTCCCTGAAGGTGTTGATTTTCCTGCACTTTCAAGCTTCACATATGTGTGGACCCAGAGAGCTCCCACTTACACTGGAGGAGCCCAGGGTCAGAGGGAAAAGGTGCACATGCCTGTGACATCCAGATTCTGTCAGCTTGAAGTCAGCCCAAGCCCCATAGAACTGTCTACCCTGGCATGGCTGAAATCAGGGGAGACGCTGAGAAGATTTCAGTTGGGGAATCAGAGGTATCTTCAACAAGCTTATATTTGTTGTTTCACTCTTTGACTCCAAAATGAGAGTTTTTAAAATAAATAATAGATGAGTTTATCCCATTATATTTAATGATTTTATAGGGTACATTTGGTCTCAGTTCTGTCATATTATTTTATATCATGCTTTCTGATTTTAATGCTTCCTTTAAAAGTCTTTTACTTCATGGTCTGTATTTCCATGGTTTGCTTTGTGTATTAGTTTTCCCTCTAACAATTTGGAAGGTTTGTGGAGTATTTTTATTTCCTTCCATGGTTACTTTGTAACTATACACAATATTCTTTTTTTTTTTTTGTGGCACGCGGGCCTGTCACTGCTGTGGCCTCTCCTGTTGCGGAGCACAGGCTCCGGACGCGCAGGCTCAGCAGCCATGGCTCACGGGCCCAGCGACTCCGCGGCATGTGGGATCCTCCCGGACCGGGGCACAAACCCGTGTTCCCTGCATCGGCAGGTGGACTCTCAACCACTGAGCCACCAGGGAAGCCCCACACAATATTCTTTTATGTCTTACTTCTCAAAGTATAACTTAAGAGGTTTTCCCACCATAAAAAACAAGCAAGTTAGTTTTCTTCCTCTACTTCGCTTTCTCCCATTTCTCTTTGGGTATATTACTATTATTATTAGTTCTTTTATACTTTACATAATATCCTTCTACAGTACATCAATTGCTTGGTTTATCAGCTTCAGATGCGTTGACACTTTTCTTCATACGTGAGTATGTGTTCATATTTATCCTGCTTGGAACTTACTCTACATTTTTGACCTAAGACCTAATAGATATCTTCAATTCTCGAGGACCATCGGCTATCTCCTCAAATACTGTCTCTCCCCATCCTCTTTACTCCTCCTATTACTCCTGTTTGACCAGGTGGGAGTTGCTGGTCATGGGTTCCACTTTCCTCACCTGCTTTGTTGTGGTTTACTCCGAGCTCATCTCCAGAAAGTGCTGTTTCCCATATGGGAATTTCTGGTTTCACAATTGCCTCCACCTCCGCCTAGGGATTTCCCTGGGCCTGGGAAAGCTTTGCTGTAAATATTTTCCTCAAGGTCTTGTACCTGGTGAGTGGTGCAGATTTGGGACCCTACGTTGCACATGGAGCAGGTTTAGAGTTCTGACTTGCCTCAGGTGTCTCCTTTCTCATTCATGGCCTGGGGAGGTGGGCCCACTTTTGTGAGCGGATGGGTGGTGGTTTTCTTGTTTTCGTTTTACTGAAGGGCCGGCTCTCCCAGGCTCCTGGCTCTAAGCAGAAAGATCATTCGTAGCCTCTTTTGTGCACAGGGCCTGATGCCTCCCCTCCTCCTCCCTCCTGGGTACTAAAACATGAGCAATTCCATCCAGTTCTTACACCCCTGCGCGCTATTTCCTGTTAGCTCCTGCTCACTGCTCTGGCTTTGAATTTTCTTTTGTTTCTGGCATGGGAGGATTTTCCCTTCTTGCATTCGAGTTCATCGATGTGGTTGTAAATTTGCTTTTGTTACATTTTAGCCAGCATCTCTTCTTGTAGGGGGTGTGATGGTTTTGGTGAAGGTGGCGAGGTTGCTTTCCGCAGCAGCTTCGCGCTCCGTAGAGAGCAGAAGGTGGTGGTGATTCCGGCTATAGGGGCTGGCCCTCGGGCCTGGGCAGCTAGCAAGAGTGCTAAATGCAGAAGTCCTGGAGGAGCCTGAGAAGGGAAACCTGGGAGAAGACTCCAGGGGATAGAGATGAGTGACATAGTGGACATGAGAACTTCTGCATGGTGGGTCGATTTGGGGACGGCTAACACACAAACCCCAGTCATCTGTGAAACTGGGCTGTGGTTACCATGAACCTCCAGGAACAGCACTCATGTGCTCAACTGCCTTCTTTGAGTGGTATTTTGAGGAAATTAAGGAAAAGCGTCCATCTTTCTCATTAGGGGCCACCCGAAATGCAAAGACAAAAGTAGCAACGTCAATAATATTTCAGAAACAGAAAACTGGAGCAGGAAACTGAATGTCGACTCCCAAGAATTTTCTGAAATCTTGAGGAGGACGTTAAACCTCCCACAGGATATGAGGTAAGGTTTGAGCTAACTTTATTTCCTACGCTAGGGGTGAGGTGACCTCTAGTTCACATATAGCTAGTCACATCTCTTGCCTTGTTTAATCTACATGACAGAGCTCTGAACAAATAAAATTGTCCTCATCTTTGGAGCAGCGATTCTCAGTCAGGGGTGATTTTGACCTCCAGAGGCTGTAAGCTGATGTACGGAGGCATTTGTGACCGTCACAACCTGGGTGGGGGAGGGTGTTACTGGTGTCTAGTGTGTAGAGGCCGAGGACGCTGCTAAACGTCCTATGATGCTCAGAACAGGCCCCAGAGCAAAGAGTTATTCAGCCCAAAATGTTAATAGTACCAGGATTGAGAAACCCTGATCTAGGGTAGGTAACTGAGGCTTAGAGACTTCAAATTATCTGTGTTACTTTGCAGAGCTGGACAATTAGGAATAACAATGGTAATTCACATTGATTAATAGCTGTATTACACTGCTTGAGCTGCCATAACAAAATTCCACAGGCTGGGTGGTTTAAACAACAGAAAATTACTTTCTCATTGTCTGGAGCCTAGAAGTCCAAGATCAGGGTACCAACACGGTCAGTTTCTGGTGAGGACTATTCCTGGCTTACAGACAGCCACCTTCTCACTGTGTCCTCACATGGCCTTTCTTCTGTGTGTGCTTGTCGTGGGGAGGAGGGAGAGAGAGAGATGGTGAGCATGAGCGTGCATGTGAGAGCTCTGGTGTCTCCTCTTACAAGGACGCTCATCCTATGGACCAGGGCCCCACACCTATGACCTTATTTTACCTTAATTACTTCCTAAAGTCCCCATCTCCAAATACAGTCGCATTAGGGGTTAGGGCTTAGACATATGGATTTTGGGGAGACAAAATGCATCCATATCAATTGCTCTCTCAGTGCCGGACATTGTTCTGAGGACTTTATGGGTGCTGTTATTGTCACCCCATGACAGACATGGAAATCGAGATGAAGGGAAGGGCCAGTGACTTACCTGGGATGACAAGGGTATGGGGGTGCGACCAGGGTGTACGCCAAGCAAGAGTCTTCAGCGCCCGCGCTCCCCACCGCTAGGCCGCACTTCTCTGAGGGGCTCGGGCGTGGATCCAGGTTTCCGGCTCTGTCCTAAGCTCTCTCCTAAGCTCTGCCCTGTATTGCATCTCCTTTTACAAGTTTACAGCCCAAGATACAGCCTGAGAATAAAGAAAAGAAAGCCCGGCACCATAGCTTGAGCCTAGGTAGATCAAAGAGATTTGTTTAACGTAGCAAAAGGGATGAGCCTTCTCTAGAGGAAGCTGCCGTGAGTTCCTGGGACAGATGTCACAGATGGGCTCGTGTACCGCCGTCGCAGGCCCCCCAGCCTTGGGCACTGAGGCAGTGCAGTCCTGGAGCAGACATGTGGGACAGTGGCCTGTGATCTCCAGGTCACAGCAGAGAGTGTGGCTCATTGAGACAGCAGTTGGGGCCTCCAGCTTTCTGATTATGGAGTGGGGAGCAGCTCCTCTGTCGAAGCCTGTTCAGTGGTGGCATCTGAGACCCATTCCTGGGAGCTGAGCCTGCAGTCTCTCCTCCAGCCCTTCCAGGATGTTGTAAGCACCAATCCCTGTATTAAATCCCTCTCTGCTTAATCCAGCCAGGGTGGCGTCTATGATCTCTTGTGGCATGCTGATTGATACACGCCCGGCAAGGAAGGGGAGAAAGGGGGTGGGGGGGAGGCAGCTGGGGAAGGTTCCTTCCCAGCCCAGGGGCAGGCTGTGGGCCGGGATCTGGGGTCCTGCGGGGGGGAGGGCAGTGAGAATGCCGCCAGTATTTCTCTTGAGAGCCACGATGGGATACAGAAAAGATACTGAGCTGGAAGGTAGAAGATCTGAGTCCCTAGTCGCCTCTCTCCTCTTTGCTTGATGCGTGAACTTTGGTGAGTCTGTTACCCTTTCTTGAACTCAGGCGTCTCCGTTGGTCTTACTCTTAACCCTGACATTCTGTGGCATTGGATCTGAAATAACCGAAGGAGCTTGTAGGGGGTGGGACGCAGGCTGGGATTTTCAGCAGAGCCCTCTTTAAATGTCACCGGTGCAAGGCTTTACCATTTAAAGGGAGACTGACAGCCACAAGCAACCTAACAAGATTGCCGCTCTGCTCCTCCTCTTAGCAGACAGAGCATCGCATAAGCTGGAAGTCAAGAGGTGCCTTGGGAAACTGCACCATTTACCAACTAGCCACAGGTCTGGGCTCTGACAAGAAGCAGTTATTCAAGACAAGGCTCCTGAAGAAAGGGGCATCTGGGCTCAGGGCCCCAGTGGAGCTTTCTCCTGGGCTCCCCACAAGGACGGGGGTGGATGTCTATGGTGTCCCCTGCAGGCTGCCTCCCCTTAGCTCTGGGCAATGAGGCTCTGAGAAAACAACCCGAGGAGAGGGAGGCTGCTGAAAGTGATAGAAAGATCTCTGCTCTGTTGCTAGCTTGCTGGGTGACTCTGGGTAGTCTATTCATCTCTCTGGGCCTCTGTTGCCTTTATAAAATAAGGAAAATGGGTTTTCCTTCTGTAATGGCAGGGACTGTCTGCTCTGTTTAGCCCTTAGTCCCAGCACTGAAGCAGTGCCTGGCATGTAACAGGTTTTGATCAAGGTTATTATTGATTGAAAGAATGAAATGGAGCCTATGGCAGGACCTGGGAATGGTTTTAAAGCACAAAAGGTCAGGTTCTGGTAGTGCTTTAGATGAACCACCTGGCTGCCACGTGGAGGATGAGACGGAGGGAAGACTAGAGTCGGGAGAGCTAGTAAGGAGGCTGCTGCAATGAAATGATGAAGGTAAAATGAAAGACCAATTAGCTGAGGGCTATGAGAAGTGGCAGCTTAGAGCTTTACATCTTGCAAATATTGCAGTGCACTTTGGTATACAGGTACATTATCTGATGCCATCTTTACAAAGGCCTGGGGATGGGGGCAGGGCAGGGATGGTACTCAGCTTTTCCAGACTCAGAAATTAAGATCCAGAGAGGTGAATGCAGTGCCTTATGCAAGGGTGGAGTTGGCAAGTGGCAGACTCAGGACTCAAATCAGCATGTGAGAAGACTCTTAACATAACTAGTTATCAGGGAAATGCAAATCAAACCTACAGTGAAATACACCCAATAGAATGGCTAGAACTAAAAAGACTGATCATAACAAGTGTTGGCAAGAATGTGGAGGAAAGGGAACTCTCCTACGCTGCTGGTGGGTGTGTAAAATGTCACAGTCACTTGGAAAACAGCATGGCAGTTACCATATGCTCCAGAAATCCACTCCTAAGCATTTACCCAAGAGGAATAAAAATGTGTTTGCACAAAATTTTGTTCATGAATGTTCATAACTGCTTGATTCAAAAAAGCCAAAAAAACTATAAACAACCCAAGTGTCTCTCAATGAAAAGGAGTGAGTAACTGATACAGGCAAAAAGGATGGATCTCAGAAACAGAATACTGAGTGTAAGAAGCCAGATACGAAAGGACAGAAACTATAGCATATTTTGCCATTTATATGAAACTCTAGAAAAGTCTAATCTGTAATGACAGAAAGCAGAACATGGTTGTCTGGAGCTGGAGGTGTAGAGAGAGATCAGATGCAAAGGGGGAGGAGGAAGCTTTAGGGGGTGATGGAAATGCTCTGAATCCTAGTTGTGCTAGTGGTTGCATTTATCCAAACTTGTCACAGTATACCTTTGGGTGGCTGTGGTTTATTATACTAAAAGTACATCTCCCCATCCCATCAATGTAAGAGATCAACTGATTCCTCCTCCAGGGCACCTGCAGCTCATCCTGGCTCCCTGTGGCCCCCAGAACCAGGGAGATGAGTGGGGCCCATGGCCACCCACCTAACTGGGAGTGGGAAGCCCTGACCCAGAGCACCTCTAGGGCTTTGTTTGTGTGTGAGGATCCCAGAGCCAGGGAGGCACTGAGGCTCTATCTGTGGCCGCCTTCCCAGCCTGTTCCCATTTGTACTTCCACGTCCCCGTGTCCACCCTGGCGAGGAGGCCTTGAAGAAAGCAACAGTTTTACTGTCACCTGCTTTGAGGCTACTCTGGCTCCAGGCTCAGAGGTGGCTGCCCATCCCCTGAATAATCTGGGCTCTTAGGTATAGCTGGTCACTACTCCAGAGGGCCCCAGTAACACAGAGGCAGGCAGAGCCCTCCACCAACCTTGGCTCCTAGAGGTTGGAGGGCAAAGTCAAAGGTCAGCCTTAGGGTCTGTTTCCCTGCAAGGCTGGCTTTGTGCCCCTGGCGGCGGCAGCCTTTGTGGCTTCTGAGCATCCTTCCCTCCCTCCTGCCTCTAGCAACTGGCCCTGCGAGGAAGGCTGCAGTTACCAACATTCACACTGAGTGGTGTTTGCTGTCTGGAGACAATGGGATGGGAAGCCCTTACACTCGATGGGAAGGAAAATCCCAGGAAGAGAGAAGAGAGGGGCAGGGCACCCATCAGTAGGGAGTGAGACGACTGGGAGGTGGAAAAGTCTCAGGCCTGGGGTGGCACGATGGTCCACAGAGAGGGCAAGGCCGCTTCACAGGCTGTCTGGATCTTGCAGTGCCTTCTGTTCAAACTCTGCTTTGCTTCCTCTGACCCTGGCCTAAAGGACAAAGGTGTCCCCTGCTCTGGGATCCAAGGTCGGTCGGGGTCTGGCTCCAGCTGACCCTCCTGCCACTCTTGTTTACATTGTCTTTGCTCATGCTGTCCCTGCCACCTGGAGGGCCCTGCCTCACTTTTCAATGTGGTGTGTTCTAATTTGCATTCTAGTCTCAACTCTAGAGATTTCTTAAAAGCCTTCCCTGATCCTCCCAGCAGAAGTAATTGTTCCCTCCTCTGAGCTCAGAGAAAACTTGGCTTGTTCTGCTATGTATTTCTGAGTTTGTTTTCATGACCAGCTCCCTTCCAAACTGGAATCTTCACAGGGGCAGAGCTTGTGTCTTTGTCAGCCCCTGGCCTGGGCTCATCGTGTGCCTGAGGCAGACCAGGCGCCCAGGAAATGGGGGCTGAGGCAGTGGGTGCCCTTGGGCTGTGCTTGGGCACAGCAGCTCTGTGGATGCTGGCATGCTGCACAGACAGGTCCTGTCTGTGTATGGGCAGCTGAACCCTGGCATTTGGAGCAGGACCTCGGGGCTAGGTCCCACAAGCCAGGCCAAAAGGAGGGCAGGCTTGGAAGCCGGAACCAGCCTGCTAAGCCCGTGATATTTACCAGGCTGACAGTTTCCCAGACAAAGCAGCCTGGAGACAGGGGATAGCTGGGGAAAGTGGGTCATCTTGACTCTTATTCAAGGCACCAGGGAGAGCCCTGGGGTTTAGCCACGGCAGTGATGGAGACTGATCCTGTCATTTGCTTGGATCCAAATGAAAGGGATTAGTGACTGCAGCAATATACTAATTTTCCATGCAGCACAGGGCAAGAAGAGGCAGTACAGATGAAAAAAAATGTGTATGTGTATGTTGCACGTGCTTGTGTGTGTGCACATACTACACACACATACACACCAAACACGCCCCCATCACGTGGCAGTGTTCAAGTGCAAGCGTCTACATACGTCCGACAGGATGGAGGAAGGGCATCAGCTTTAGAGCTTGGAGACTCTGGTTTGGGCCTCAGCATTTAATCCGGGCCCCTGCCCTCCTGGAGCCTCAGTTTCCTCATCGGGGATGCAGACATGTATCCTCACAGACCAAAGTGGCAGTGAGAGTGGTAGCAAAGGGGGCCTGCCGTGGGCATGAGAGACGGTCTTCAGAAGCTGCTCTTCTCCCGCGATTGGATTTCCCAGCCTCTCCTGTGCATGGATGACGTTCAGGTCACCAGCTGATGCTCAGGATCCACCTGCGGGCCACACACCTCCACCCCCCCAGGGAAGCCAGGAGTGGCACTACGCCTGGAGTGGATGTGTACACATGGGCGTTGCAGAGCCAGGAGCCCTGACTCAGTTCCAGCAGATGCCGTGAGCTTCGGCGAGCACCTTCCCCACCTTGCCCTCGGTTTCCCCACTTGCACAGTGACAGCTGGATATCTTCAGTCTCACAGCACTCTGAGGGTGTGACTGAACTGGGAAAGGCGTGGCAGGGTGGCCTAATGACCCCAGAGTGAGCGTCAACTCCAATCGCCAAAGGCACCGCTTTATTTCATCTTCCACTAATATTCTGTCCCCTGGCCTCACAGCCGCTACCGCCTCTGCCCCATTACAGAAGAAATTACAGAAAATAAGGTTCTGCTCTTAGAAACTCAGCCCCAGTGTGTGGTCCACCACAGCCTCCCTTATGAGTACAACTAGCTCATCGTGACGCCCTTTCCCAGCACTGAGAGCCAGGCAGACGCCTTCCCCCTTCTGCTCGGCTGACAGACGGCACTGTCCACATGACCTCTTCCTCCAGTGCCCCTTCTCCACAGAAGGCAGGGGAGAGGGAAGGGTCATCTTCCCAATGTTACAGAAGGACAAAGCCTTCCAGCATCAGAGGACCGCCCATGCCGCTGGTTCAGGAAACTCTTAATGCAGGATGGACTTTAATCCCCTTCCCAGTGCAGTGTCGTCTTCCCCATGTCCCCGCGCTCCTCCTGCGCTTAGGCTGGAGCATGCCCTTTGCTCCCAGACACTCTCTAGAACATCCTCCCTCCTCCTTAGCCCAAGAAGCTCTAAGTTATTCCAGGCGCAGCTCCACCTTTGCCTCTCCAGTGAGCAGAGTTGCTGGACCCACGGTCCACCCCTCTGGGTGCCCCTTGGCTACAGGGTGCAGAATTGTGTAGTAGCTTATTTAACCCTTTACCTGCGTGCATGGAGCTCCATCAGAGCAGCCTCTCTGCCTCAGTCCTCCTTTTCCCCAGCCCCAGCCCCAGGAACATTTGCTGCAGGGAAGATCCTTGTGACATCAGTGAGAAGTGAGTGCTGGGCTTCCCTTGCCGCCCTGGAAGACGGCGCAGGGCCCTGGCCTCATTCTGTGAGGATGTCTAAAAGACCCAGGGCCCCATATTCCTCCCACCTCAACTTCAGTCTGCTCCTGGGACCCCATCCCCCTCCTGCCTGAGTTTTAAATGGGAGGGAATGAGATCCCTGCTCAATTTTGTCTGGGATTCCTCTTGAGCCCTGCCCCATCTCCTCTCCCTGACCCTTTACTCCAGAGACAGAGGGTTAGATAGAGAGATGGAGAGAGGCCAAGAAACAAAGAAGAAGAGAAAAATAGGATGCCAAAAAGAGAAGATGAGACAGAGACAGACGGACATGGAGAGACAGAGAGAGACAGAGAGAGAAAAGGAACAAAATAAAACAGACAGTGAGGAGATACAGGCAGAGAGGCAAAGCAAGAGACGGTCAGGGGAGGGGAAGGAAGACAAGCTGGAGGTGGCAGGCGGGGTCCAGGCAGCCTCGCAGCTGCAGAGGGGAGCCTGCCAGCCTGGCCGCGAGGGACTGGCCCAGCGTAGGACCCCAGCATGGGGCGGTGGCAGCTGGGCTGTGCCTTTGGCTGTCTCTGCTGAGCCCAAGCCCCTGCACTTAACCCAAGCTCAGCTGCTCCAGCCCTCTTGTTCTGTTGCCTGCAGCCACCAGTCCCCCTTCACTTGCTGAGAAAGGGAGCTGGGGGAGTGACTGGCAAAGCCGGGTCTCCGGAGGTCATATTCCACAGGTGGGACCAATACGAAAACCCATTCCATTTGGCTTCGGGATGAGATGTGGTTTTCATGACAATGGATCTCCTTTCTAATTAGAGACTTACTGAGATGTGTGTCGAAACCAGCAGCATTTTCTGAGCTCCACGAATGAGAACAGCGCTTCGCTCTGGGGCAGTGTCTTCTGGGTCTGAGGCACCTCCCCGCTGATGCTTTCCTTTGATGCACTTTCCATAACATCCCCGCTCACTGGGTCAACCCAGCAGAAAGCGGGGGCCCGGGAGGTAAGGGAGGTATCGAGGCATGGTCAACTTCTAAGTGTCAGCGCCAGGAGCTGAATCCCATTAGCAGGTACAGAGCTCCACGCTGGCCCCTGGAACGCTGTAGTCCCATCATGGCTGACCGGTTAGTGGAGCCAGACTGTGGGTGGGCTGCAGAGCAAGGCTGGGTACAAGGTCAGGAGTTCTTTTTCTCCTATTTTGTGGAGCCTGCAATCATACATTTAGGGATGCGGGGTGAGTCAGCCCACGTAATTTTTCAAGCAATGAAGGTGTTTTAAATTTTGTCCCTTGAAGCCCTACTCATTCTTTGTGCTCTACTGCACTTAACCGGGATCAGAGCCCAGATGCTTGCTGGGTGGCTGGGGAAAGAAAGAGCCCTGGGACCTAAAATTGAGTCCGAAATGATTAACATGCAATGAGATGGGGGGCACGTTCTCCTACATTCCTGTTGAGGCAAAAGCTTAGATCCCTGTGGGTCCCAGTGGAGGTAGAAGGACCCAGCAAGAGGTACATGGCACGGCTGTGTGTGGGGAGGTGGGGGACAAGGAGGAAGGAAGGGAGCAGGTGGGGGGCCAGGCATCAGGGCATTGTGTGGACTGTGAGGTTTGTGATGTGAGCCACCCCGCCCCCTGATGGCTTCGTCAAAGTCACTAACTTCTTACTCGTTGGTTGGGTATGTGTGGGCACCAGGTTGGTTCACAAATGTCTGCATGAAGTTGTTGAGAGAGCGGAAAAAGCCAAGGGCAGGGATCTGTGTGTGCTCACAGATGCTGGAGTTGGGGGTTCCACCCAAGCGTGTCTCAATATTCAGGGCTCGGAGACCCTAGCTGACATCTGGGTTATGGATACGCAAAAAATATGGCCCAGGACGCAGAGCTGGAGGCTGGGGAATGTATTGGATAGTGAATCAGGATCTAAGAGACCCTGCCAGGGTGAAGTGAGACTGAGCCTGGGAAGCTGAAGTTTATTTGCACGGGAGAGTTCTTGTGAGGATGGATGACGGGCCGATGCGAGATCATCCCTCCCTTTCCAGATGCTTGATGGAGTAGGAGGAAGAGCAGAAGAGCTAAGGAGGAGACAGAGCGGAAGCCACAGGAGACTGGGTACCGGAGCAGATCTGCGCTTTAGGAGCTGGATTCAAACTGGGGTGGAGAGGGTCATGGGCCCTGGAACTGGGCTCCCTGGGGAGAGTCAGTAGCCAGGAAGGAATTAGGTCATCTGCCTTTGGAAGCCAGAATCCTGTGGGAGGTGGAATGATTGGCCCCAATTATGC
Source organism: Stenella coeruleoalba (assembly GCF_951394435.1). Taxonomy (NCBI): domain Eukaryota; kingdom Metazoa; phylum Chordata; class Mammalia; order Artiodactyla; family Delphinidae; genus Stenella; species Stenella coeruleoalba. The sequence goes on along the minus strand of NC_137162.1, from coordinate 54,712,862 downwards.
ACCCCTCTCTGCTGCCAGACGCCTGCCATGGCCTCATCGTGGGAAGAGTATTTTTTCATGCCCCTTAACTTTGGGCTCAGCTGTGAAACTTGTTTTGGCCAATGTACCAGATGCCTGAATAAAGATTCAGAAAGATGGTGACGGCCTGGAGTGAGGCTAGATCTAATAGGAGGAAGTTTAATTGGGACTGGAGACTTCTGTCCAACGTGGTGGACAAAGCTGACACATGATGGAAAGTGACAACAGGCCAGCCTGGGCCTGAGTCTCCCTCGTTTCTGCTGTCTGTCTTGCGTCTCTGCCGAAGTCTTGAAAGGTACCTGCCCCAGTTATTCTGCTGGTCTGAGGAGGATGAGAGAATGGAGAGCAGGGCTACCCAAGCTGACCACAGATAGGATGTCAAACGGTCCCAGTTTTCCCAGGACTGTGAGGTATGCTGGGATGTGGGACTTTCAGCACCAAAATCGAGAAAGTCCTGGGAAAACCAGTACGAGCCAGTCACCCTATCCACACACTTGCCAAGAGAAGTATGACCTACCCAGCTGCAATCTGAAGAGGGCCACCATGCCACTACAGCCTTGACTGGGCAATGCATAGGCAGGCAGAGCCGTCTCAGCTGACCCACAAATGTGTCATCTACATGAGTGTTTTTTTTAATTTTTTTATTTTTGCAGTACGCGGGCCTCTCACTGTCGTGGCCTCTCCCGTTGCGGAGCACAGGCTCCGGACGTGCAGGCTCAGCGGCCATGGCTCACGGGCCCAGCCGCTCCGCGGCATGTGGGATCCTCCTGGACCGGGGCACGAACCTGCGTTCCCTGCATCGGCAGGCGGACTCTCAACCACTGCGCCACCAGGGAAGCCCTACATGAGTGTTTCTTATTGCATCCTCTCTGACTTTGTGATTATTTGTTACACAACAGTATTGTGGCAATAGCTAACAGATACATTGCCATGAACTCAGGGTCACTGTGGGAGGTGAGCTGCCCTCACCAATGGACCCTAGAGCCTCAAGTTGACCAAAAAAAATCCACTCCTTAGTCTATGTATTAAACCAGTGGCTCTCTATCCTGACTGCATATTAGCATTTCCTAGGGAGCATAACAAAGCTAGACACCCAGAACTCTCCACAGAGAGTCTATTCAATTCTTCTGCCGTGTGGTCTTGGCATCAGCATTTTTTAAAAAGCCCACCAGGTGATCCTGATGTGCAGGCAGGTTTGAAAACTCATGGATTAAGCAGTAGACCAGACACAGCTGAAGGAACAATGATTAAGTTGGCTAAATGGAAGTTTCTGTCCCCGAATTGGCACACACCAGCTCCTTCCCACTCTGGGAGATGCGGCTGGGGAGAAGTTCCTGTGAAGGAGACTCAGGGGTCTGAGTGGACCCAGGATACTTTGTGTTATCAGGGTCTTCGAGATGTAAAGAAGCCTTAGGAGGAGAGAGGTGGGAGTCCTGTCCTACACACCTGAGTTCTGAGTCCTCTCCTCTAAGAGGTATGTGGACAGCGTGAGGTACGTCTAGGCCTGAGCTTCCCAAACTTAAAGTGCCCAGGAAGCAGCTGCGGATCTTGTTAAAATGCAGGTGCCAGCTCATTTGGAACTCTCACAGGTCTGGGGTGGAACTGATTCTCTGCATTTCTCACGTGATGTCCACGTGCCGGAGCACACTTTGAGTAGCAAGGGGGTGGGAGGCGAGGGGATAGGACCGCAAGCTCCATGATTGCCTTGGACTGTCTCTACCAGAGAGAACAGGATTCACAGGGGAACTTCCCATTGTAGAGGGCTGCCATGGGATAGGGAGGTTCAGCATGGCCACACAGGGCAGATCTGGGGTAGGAGGAGACGTACCATCAAGTACTGAGACAAAGTTCGAGGTGAAAAGCGATTGCCGTAGGAGGTGGTGTGCCGCCCATCCCAGCATCCCAGCGGGGCTCTCACCAGGGGCAGGATGATCCCTCAGGGAGGGGGCCTGGGTGTGGTCATCCTTCCACAGCCTTCAAGGCCCCTCCCTGCCCCAGACTCTTGGATCCTTGGGGTCTTTCATTTCTGTCAGGGTCAGAGCCTGGATGGAGACTGATGGGAGGTGAGGGCCGTGGACCTGCCAGGAGGCCTCCCTTCTGCACACACGGAAATCTCACCACCTGCTGGATATCCAGGCAGGCACAGCCACGCAGGCAGCCTCTCTGGGTCCTCTCTCTGTCTAGGAGGAATCTTTGGCCTCTGGAAATGAACATCCCTGATCGGTAGAGGCTGCCTCCTTGGCCAGACTGCTTAGCTGGGGCCAGGGGACATGAGATTCGAGAAGAATCAGATTCGATGACATGTGTGCTCAGTGTCCAAGCTGCCAGCAGGATTCTGTTTCACCGTTGTCACTGCCTTGCTGTACTGCTGTGCAAGACTGGTCCTCGTTTCCTGCTCTGTGCAATGAAGTTGGTGTGCATGGTCCTTCTAGCTCTGACTTTCTACAACCCTATGGAAATTTTTGCCTGTTTTAGCTTTCAGATTCTCATTCCAGAAGCCTGAAAATCTGGCCGAGTCAGAGGAAACCCTTTCTCTGAATCTCCTTGGAAAGGAGTTTAGGGCCATGGAGCTGGGGGAGTGGGCAGGGGGGCTGCAGCTACAGCCAGCCTGTGTGAGGCACCTCTGATGCCCTGGGCTTTGAGTCAAAGCAGACCACCTTGGCCCCCAAGGGGGCAGATCCATCTGGAGCTCCAGACAGCTCTCTCCCTCCCTGGCTTCTCCTACTGCCCCCACCCTGGTCTGGGCCACAGTCCTCAGCACTGTGGACCAGAGGGATGGGAGGCAGTAGGGTTGGGGGCGGCTGAAGGCTGCGGTTCACGGTCAGGAACGGGAGAGAGAAGGTGCAGGGCATCCCCAATCCAAGCCCCATGTCCGAAATGCAGAATGAAGACCTTAGGCCTGGCGCTGACGCAGGGACGGAGAGTTGGATGGTGTATTTGTCAGGACGCACCGGGTTATACTGAGGTCACCACTCTTGGTGCCTTAACACAGCATAGGTTTGTTTCTGGCTCACACATCAGGCACTGCAGGGGCTGGTGGAGGGCTCTGCTCCACAGATTCTCTCAGAGACCCAGGCTGGTGAAGGTCCCGACATCTAGCGAAGCTGTCATTGCAACAGGAGCCTTCAGGGCTCACCAGAGGAGAGACTGTTAAAAGCAAGCCTGTTCTTACTTGTCCTACACTTCTGCTCACTGCCAGTTGGCCAATAGTCACTGATGGTAAGAGGCAGAAATGTCCTCCTTGTGCCTATAAAAAGGAGAACCGGGCTTCCCTGGCGGTGCAGTGGTTGAGAGTCCGCCTGCCGATGCAGGGGACATGGGTTTGTGCCCCAGTCTGGGAAGATCCCACATGCCGCGGAGCGGCTGGGCCCGTGAACCATGGCCGCTGAGCCTGCGTGTCTGGAGCCTGTGCTCCGCAGCGGGAGAGGCCACAACAGTGAGAGGCCCGCGTACCGCAATAAAAAAAAGGAGAACCACATCTAGGACCGTGAAGGGATAGCCACAACAACTGGCGTATATGGATGTGTGCAGTATGCGCTACGTGAACAATCTCATTTACTTCTCGGGTAGGGATTATCGTTATTATACCCATTTTCCAGAAGGCAAACTAAGGCACATAGAGGTAGACTGATTTTCTGATGTCACATGGCTAGGATGTGCCAGGGATGAATTTGAACACTGTTCTGCCTTACTCCACTCTGTTCAAGCCTGCATTCTCCAACACTAAATCCCAGGCAGATGGGAAGCATCGGGTTCCTGACCGTTTGTGATAGTCCCTGAGCCTGCAACAGTGAATGTTGGAGACACAGCTACTCCCTCAGGTTGGGTTCAAGGTGAGACCTCACTCCACAGCCCAGAGGTAGAGAATTCAGGGCGGGTGACGTATCGGAGAAACTCCACCACTTTTGGGCAGGGCTGACGGAGGGTGGAAAGTCGGACTCAAAAGCCCCAGCTTATTTTTGCCAGGCTCTCAGGTTGGAGGCCAAGGCCCCCTGGAGCAGAGCTGTGGATGCACTTCCTGCCCTGCCCAGGGAAGGGGGCCTGGTGGGAATTCTGGCTGGGAGGGCCTGGCAGCAAGCAGGAAGCTGACAGTTCGATATGGCAGGAAAGCATCAGACAGAGGTTGGAGGCTCCTGCATCCCATAGGAGAGGTTTCCATGCGTCCCTTCCTGGCACATTACAATCTGGGCACTGTAGCCACCAGAAGGACTCCTGAGGTTTCCTGGGCCCTGTGCCCACCCTCTTCTGGAGTTTTCTTCTGGAGTTCCACGGCTGAGCCTCATGGAAAAGCAAGGGAAGGCCAGTTTCTGCATTTTGGACTGTTGCTATCAAAATAAAAGGAGCTGGGGGAAAGTGAATACTGTTGAAGCCCAGGCAGAGATGGAGAGAACTGTGCCTTTTATGGCTGAAGCTATTAAAAGTCCACTTAAGAACACGATGGCTGGCCGCGACTTGCCTTCCTGCCAGGATTCCTCCCGGCCTTCCCTTGGTTCTCGGACCTTCCTGACTTCACCTGGGTGCCTGTTAGAGTTTTCGGGGGCTCCTGACAACTTTATGCTTGCAGTGTGGCTAGCACCCATCTGCATGGACCTCAGAGTGCATCAGGGGTCATTTCCAAGGGCCAGTCATATTTCATGGTTTGCGTGGACTTCGCCATATTGGAAACTGCTGGCTGTGGAGGCTGCTACAAACAAACGTTCTGTGTTTCAGTCTCTCTCACCTGCCAAGAGGTTCCCTTGTTGACACTGGTCCAGAGAACCATGGCAGATGAAGATTGCATTAGAATAAGCTGATTTAGAAGTGACACGAGGCTCCTCGGGAGAGGCTTGACTGTTTCATACATGTGTATGACATAGGTTTCACCTGGGCGCTGCAGGAAGCGGGCAGGGGATGGGAATCTTACACCCAGGTTCAGCGTAGCCTCGGAGTGTGGCAGATGGAGGCCAGAGGGTGGGCTGGTTTTACATGCTGCTGCATAACCTTCTCTGCCTCAGCTTCCTTAGCTGTAACATGGAAAAAAGGGTGTTTATGAGTAGTCTCCTAGAATTTTTTAGAAGTCCCCCCAAATCAGCCTGGATTGGGGTCCCCTTCCCAGATTCCCAGGAGCTCTGGGCAGTGTCTGGGGCCTGAGGGCAGAGGAGGGGGCGGTCCCAGTGGGACTGGGATACATAAACCAAAGTCTCTGAGACTCAAATTCTCCAAGCCTCAATCCCACCAGGATGAGGAGGTGCCCCTCTCCCACCCCACCTCCTTTGTACCCTCACCGGACTACCATCTAGCACTTTCTTCCCCTTCCAGCTGCTCTGGCTTTGCTCTGAGTGATGATATTCCTGGAGCACAGAAGATGGCGCATTTTCCCAGGGCCTGCACCCCCCCAGACCTATCCCTGCCCCAGCAAACTCTCAAGGAAGTTACCCATCTGGAGAAACCAGAGTGATTTGCTTATTGAGCTTAAAAACCATAGGTTCCCAGGGGCTATTCCTTGGCCTTGATTTACATTGGTGACCAGACTAGAAGGTGATGGAAAGAGGCATTAGGGATTGTCACCAGTGCCTAGAATAACTGGGTAGAGTCTCTTCTGAAAGGGGCAGGGGCTTCTACCCTGCATGCCAATAACTGTCTTTCTGGGGCCAGTGAGACCATCCTGGGGCCAAGACGTGAAGAGCAGAGAGGGGTTCCTGCAGCCTGGGGAGCCAGCAAGACTTCTTGGAAAAAAGAGAATGTGGAGGCATGAGCTCTGGCCTCGGTTGGACCCATGTGTCTAATTCATAGGGAGGACACAGCCAGAGAAAAGAACGTGGTTTCTTATTGCCTAGGAGAAAATTCATCTCCAGGAACAAGTCTCTTAGAGTGTGTGAGGGCTTTTTGGGAAGCTTTGCTCCTTCAGGGCAAAGAATTTTAATGTGGTATTTGAATGTCTGGCAAATGAAGTAATCCAAAGGGACGGACAGAGAATAACCCTTGGGACAACTTGTGCACGACGCTCTGGACCTTTCAGTAGTGACCCTGATCTTGCTGACGATTGTCCTGGGCAGGTTCTCATCACCCCTGCAGTCTTCTTCCCGCCCAGCCCTTCCTTCCCACCTCCCAGGAGGTGGATGGGATCTCGGCAGCTGCCCACCCCCTCACCGCTGGCGCACAGGTTAGGTGAGCCCCATGCTGAGAGCCGAAGGGGCTTGCAGGACGGCATATGTTCATTGTTTGAAAATGCAAACACCGGCATGGGGAGTTAGGGCCCTGTGCAAAGCACCAGCAGTTAGGAGCGTGTTGGAGATGAGCCAGGATTTCATTTTTCCAACATATTTTGAGGACTTATAATGTGCCAGGCAGTCCCAGGCACTGACGATGCAGCAGGGAACAAGACGGGCCTTTCACTTTGGGGATGGGGAAGGGGAGAGATAAAAACAAACAAGTGAATACACGAAGGTTATTTCCAGCATCCTAAGTGCTGTAAGGGAAGTAAAATAGGGTGACGAGATGGAGGATGAGTGGGAGAGGGCAGCTTTTATTCAGTGGGCAAAGGTACACTTTGAGGGAGTAAATGGAACAGAGGAGGGATGAGAGAAGATGCAGAAAGGCCAGGAGGTTGTTGTCCCTGACCAGTGCCTTGGGCCAGGAAGGTGACAGTGGAGGTGGGGGAAGCGGACAGATGTGGGACATATTTTAGAAGCATCACTGACAAGATTGTTGATAGATTGGATACAGTGGGTACAGGGGAGGGAGAAGTCAAAGGTGAACTCAGAAAAAGATTTCACTGAGTGCACGTATTTATTTACTCTGTGCTGCTGCCACCAATGATTTACGACTTCTTACAAAAGAACACCAACAGTACAATCAAATATTTTATTTGAAGAATCAGAACCAAAGGGGAAAAAAAAGCATGCAAAGCCCCACCCTAGGGACCAACAGAGTTATCATAGTTGAGTTTCTTAGCAGGTAGGGAAAAAGGGAAATAATATACAGTTAAGATAATATTCATGATTTTTAGAGTAAAAAACCGAAGCATACCATTATCTCAAAGGAAAGCAAAGATTCTCTTAGCACTAGAGTCTAAACAATTTTTTCCCAGGAGGCACTTTTTACAAAGATCTTTTCTTGCAGTGCAGGGTGGGATCTTAGACGTGCCTGTGGCACCTGCACCAAGAAATTGTACCTGACTTTCCTGAGAGTTGTTCCCTGAAGACCGAGGGCATCCCATTAAAATGCAGCTGAATGGGTAGAGCATGACGGCAGCCTTCTAATGGTTCATGGAAGATGGAATGTTAAACTGTGCTTAGAAACCAGAGGGGAGAAACATAGCAAAACAAAGAAGGGCTAAAAATGTGTCGAGACTGGGGAATGGAAATTGCAGTCCTTGTGTGAGTCAAAAAGTAACATGCGTTCTTCTTACATTTGCTTTTAATGTTCTACATGCAGAGTTTATTTTTTAGGATTATAAAATTAGTATCTCCACATTAGAGACAAAATTGAAAAATACTGAAAAGAATAGATAAAATAAAAATGAAAGTCTCCCCTCAGAGATAACCAGTATTAATGTTTAATTCACTTCTTGGTCTAATACGCGTGTGTGTGCGTGCACACACACACACGACATTTGTGTGTTAAATTTATGTCACATTTCCTTTCTTCTTGGATGCGCATTTTTCATCTCTAATGTTTCTGAAATCAATGTGCTTCTTATAGTTAATGTTTCCTTTTTTGAAATATTTTTAAGTCAGTGGTGCATCTTAAAATCGCTACCATGGTAGAGGAAATACTGTAGTATAAAGCTAGAATACTGGGGTTCTTTGTGCATAAATAATCGATCTCCTGCAACTTTCATTGAACATTGCATTATGAATATTGCCACATGCCTTGAAGTATGCTCTGAAGATATAAGGTTTACTGGCTACATAATATTCCATCCTAAGGATGTCTCCATTTGGACTCAATCCTTTCTATACTGAAGAACAAGATTTCTCAACCACACACGTGAGAGAAGTGACTCACATAACTTGGGGTGAAACCATAGAGCAGATGAACTCTGAAACGTGTGTGTCCTGGTGGCACTGGATATAGCAGTGGCCCAAATGCCCCAGAGGTCTAAGTTCTTGTCACTGTCATTGCTCCAGCTGTGACCCAGCATGTGCTGTTTAATATCACTGGACATCAGTTTCCTCCTTTCTAAGACAAGAAGGCTTGCGGAACTTCTTTCCCTTTGAGGGATGCTGGTAGCTAAACCTGGCTTCCCAGCCAGGCTACGGGAGGAGGTGCCTCTGTGGCGTGAGCTGTGTTACTGTGAGGAATTCAGTGCACCTATGTTGACACTCCCAAGTCCTGGGGGATGCTGTGTTCCCAGGCTGAACCCGTGACAGGTCTGTCGGATCCCACCTCCTCCCCTCTAAAACTCCAATAGCCGTGACACAGCTGCACCCTCGTCCCTGTGTGTGGTTTGGCATCTTAGGCCAGGGGGAATTTCATGTCAAAATATCCTCCCTGGAAAATCGGAGCTTGACAAGAGACAGAACAACGTGCCTGCTGGGAGTCCCGTGTTGTACCTGGTTGCCAAGGGCAGGTTGCCAAGTCCAGTGGGATTTCCACCTCAGAATCGGAGGTGAGAAGGGATTTGGAGGTCAGAGATGTGATAGTCCTTAACTCGCTGCTTTGTATAAAATAAGCAGTCCTCATCGTTGAATGATGAGCGGCTGAATATGTTGGGTGTGGCGGCCAAGAAAAGTACCTGTGGCAACACAAGGGTTCAAAGGCTCTTGGGGGAGGATGTGCTCTCCTTGGGTCTGTTTGTACCCTGTGATTCTACAAAGTGAGTGCAGGAGACAGGAGGGAGCGGGGAGCAGTTCATCCCAGCCCTTGCCCCTGGAACCGGCGCTCTTGGGAAAGTCAGCTCACCCTTAGGACTAGTTCATTCGTTCAGAAAACACAACAGTCAAAACAACAGTCCAAGGTCCCTGCCTTGTGGTGTGAGAGAAAAAGGGGGAAATAGGACGGCCCGAAGCTTCCTCATCTGGAAATAGGACGGGGGCTTGGAGGTCTCCCGGGCCAATTCAAGATTGCTGGGTTCACTGGAAACGCACCGCACAGACCTCCCCTTCTCCACCACCTTCAGGATGGCATCTCCTGAGACAGGCCACCAGGTAAACAGTGATGAGTGGCCAGTGGAGGCTGCAAGGGTGGCTTTGTTCCCTTGGATTTTATATATATATATATATATATATATATATATATATATATACACACACACACACACACACACACACACACACACACACACACACACACACACACACATTTTAAATCAACATTTTAGTGGCTTCTAATTTAATCTTCCAGAACTTCCTTCCAGGTCCTTCAAATGAGTATTGTAGGCACTTACTGGCAGTGTGACCTCTGACACGTCCCCTCCTCCCTTAGGGCTCAGGCTTCTGAGACATCTACAGGGACTGGGGGCTAGGCTGGGTCTCAAGGGGCCCACATTCGAGGATTCCAGAACCATGGCCCAGTCATTGCTCAGGCGTCTGAGCCCTTTTGTTTAGGAAATTCCCAGGAAGTCTCCGGCTGCTGTACCACTGGTCGGATCCCCTCACATGTCCTAGAGCATTCTAGAGAAGCTTTGCCCTTTCCCTGCACCAAATAGGATGAATGCAATTGATTAGTAGTACTAGCGGTACCCTGACAAATTAGCGTCTTCCTGTGCAGGTTTGGTTTCCAAGGCACATCGCCGTCCACTGCCTCACTGAGCTCTACAAGCACCCTTGGGGGTGGGGCGCACAGGGTGTATTATGTCTATTTTACAGGTGAGGAACTTCAGGATCAGAAAGGTGAAGTGACACGTCGCATGGGTAGTAAATCATAAAACGAGGTCTCTCATCCCTGAGCCTGAACACCCATTCCAGACACGCTTCTGCTCATCTGGCCAGGGTGAGCTACTTATGGTGATGCCAAAGGGAGCTGTGGGCCAGGCCCAGAGGGGAGGCCAGGAGGTGAGAGCTGGAAAGAGAGGAAGCGCGGCTTCTGGGCAGGTGGGGACGCAGACAAGCTGGTGTAGCAGAGTCAGGCAGAGCTGGGGAGATCTCTCCCAGGGAAGCACTGTCCCCTCGTCCCCTTTGCAATTGTCCTCCTAGACTTCTGTAAGACATTTGACATTACCTTTCATGATTACTGGGTGGATAAGACAGAGGACTGTGTCCAAATCCCAGTTAAACAAAGCAGATTTGTAACGGGTTGAACAACTCCAACTGCTGGTAATGGATCAGAAACACACGGAAGGAGGTGTCTAGTGGCCTGCCACCAGGCACCATCCTCAGCCATGTCCTGCCACACCACCTCCTGGGAGTGTGGACTGCAATGTGGGAGTAGAGCGCTGGCTGTCATTTGCAGATGGCATTTAGCTGGGAGAAGCTGAGGCTGTTTTGTATGACAGGTGTGGATCCCAATGCTTGAGTGATGGGCTGACTCAACCAAGAATAAATGCCGAGTTCTATTCAGGGAAATCTCCCAAGCCTATACCTGCACAGGAAGCAGCTATGAGTATATGAGTTTACAGCAACATTTTTGGAGGGAAAAAAGGAGGCATTCAAGTTTTAATTTGTAGTTCAAAATGAATGACTTGTGAAACTATCAGAAAAAGTTAGTAGTAGTATGGATTCTGCTAATAGAGGTAGATATTCCATCAGAGGGAAGTGATGACGTTAGTTTATTTTGCGTATTCATAGAAGTGGGATTGCTGAGTTAAAGATTATGAATGTGTTTATAATTCTCTGCCTGTGTTACCAGATTGATTTCCAGCTGGTGTGTCCCCGACCCGGTTACATGCCCACCAGCAATATGCAAAGACTGTCCTTCTCACTGCACTCACACCAGCATTAAGTATTATCCTTTTAAAACATAAGTAAAAATGTGTCACATTGCAATTTGCATTTGTTTATTACCAGTAAAGATAAATTTCATTTTTAGTTTAGTGGCCACTGGTGGTTATTTTATGAATTATTGGTTCGTGTCATTTCCCGATTTTCTTTTTGGGTTTTCACCTTTTTCTTAAATGATTCAAATGAGCTTTGTACATTACAGAAATTAACTCTTCTCTGTCACATTTGTTGTAAATATTTCAGAGGAAAATATTTTCTGCAGTTTCTCTTTTTCTCTCTGGATCCAGGTTCCTGAATGCCTCAGTCTCAACTTGCATGAAATGTCCCGTGAAATTCCTGGAGAGCCTTCCAGGCCATATGCTCACAGCTCTGGTGCTCACATGTCAGAAACGATGGAGCTCATTCTGCCTGCCTTTGCCACCATATGCGCACACCCCTAATCTGATGGGCAGATCGGCAGCTGGGAGGGGGGAGGATGTGCCCATGGCTGGCAGAGGGCTGCCTGGCAAATCTTGACATCTTGGAAGGGAGAAGGTGGGCAACGGAGATTCCTTTCTAAAACTGCGTCCCTTTATTCTGAAAGAAAGGATTTGGGGTTTTCTGGAGATTAGGGCATTTAAACACACCTCTACATCAAGCTAAGATTGTTTGTTTCCCACACTGTGGAGCAAGATGAAAGTGCCCCTTGCTAGAACTATGGTGACCTGCGGTAGAGAGCTCTGGTTCAAGTGCCAGTCTGTCACTGACCTCCCTTCCTGTGTCACTGTGGACAGGCCATCTCACCTGCCTTTCTTCCATTTCTTTACTTGGCTACTGTCCCCGGATGCCAGTGTGGTGGGCTGTGTCACTGTGCTTCCAATACTGCTCTTCCAGGGGAGGTTTGATGACGTTGTCAACCCCCCTACTGCTCAGATGCCGGAAAGGGCAGGCTCAGTGTATCCCTGCAGGACAGCCAGCTTTTTGAGCAGATTTTCCTGGTCTGCTGGTCAGGGAAATGGTAATGTTGGTCATCTTGACAATTCTAAAGTCCGTGGTGACCAGGCAGGAATGGCCTCGCCCTAGTCTCCCACACATCGCTATCCAGCTCTCTAGATCAGGGTCAGCAAGCAACAGCCAGTGAGCCAAATGTGGCCACCATGGGTTCTGTAAATAAAATTGCATTGGCACACAGCCGTGCTTATTCATTTCTGTGCTGTCTGTGGCTGCTTTCATGCTGTAACAGTAGAGTTGAGCAGCAGTAGCAGAGAATGTAATGGCCTGCAAAACCTAAAATCTTTCCTCTCTGGCCCTTTATAAAAAAATTGTACCAACCCCTGCTCTAGGTTGATGCTTACAAAGTCTGGTGCAGGGAAAGGTGTCCACTGGTCCAGAGCAAAGCAGGAGAATCAAGGACCAGAAGGTGAGCTTCCAAAAAAGCTCAATTTATTCAATATAGAGACTGCCCTTTATACCAAGATTATATCCTTCCTTTTTTTTTTTCCTGTTGAAATGCCTTGACTTTTACAAAATAATGGTGATGGTAAACTGTAGGTATTTTTCCAAATGTTTTTACTTGACCAAATAAAAAGTTGGCCATTCTATGTGGGTTCCTAGAATGGTTTGAAAATTTTTTCCACCTGTGAAATGCTCCAATCAAGAACAACTAACTCTCCTACCTTGGTTGACCCTTTGGAAGGGTCATCAACCCACCTCTTTCCTTTACACTGCTCATAACCGTATTTTCTTGCCAGCAGCATCCTCATTCATTCATTCATTTGTACATTCATTCATTTATTTTCTTACTAAGACGTTTATTAAAGACTTTGTGTTAGACCAGAGGATCTCAAACTTTTGGATCTCAGAATCCATTTTCATTCCTAAAAATTACCAAGGAACCCAAAGAGCTTTTGCTTATGTAGGTTATATCTATTGATATGGAAAATGATACTGAGAAGTGTTAATAATACTTATCTAAGAATACATTTAACAATAGCAATAAAAAAAAAACTATCGCATGTTAACATAAATATTTTTTCTTAAAAGCAACTATTTTCCAAAACATAAAAAAAAATTAGTGAGAAGAATGGCATTGATGGGCTTCCCTGGCGGCACAGTGGTTAAGAATCCACCTGCCAATGCAGGGGATGCAGGTTCGAGCCCTGGTCCGGGAAGATCCCACACGCCACGGAGCAACTAAGCCCGTGCGCCACAACTACTGAGCCCGCACTCTAGAGCCCACGAGCCACAACTACTGCAGCCCACGCACCTAGAGTCTGTGCTCTGCAACAAAGAGAAGCCACCACAATGAGAAGCCCGTGCACCGCAATGAAGAGTAGAGCCCGCTCACCGCAACTAGAGAAAGCTCATGCGCAGCAACGAAGACCCAACGCAGCCAAAAATAAATAAATAATTTTTTTTTTTTTAAAAAGAATGGCATTGATGCCTTTGTAAATCTCTTTGATATTTGGCTTAATAGAAGACAGCTGGATTCTTATACTGGCTTACCTTGGAGATATTGTGGGTTTGGTTCCAGACCACTGCAATAAAGCAAATTTTGCAATAGAGCGAGTAACACATATTTTTTGGTTTCCCAGTGCATATAAAGGTTAATATTTACATTATACTGTAGTCTATTAAGTGTGCAATAGCACTATGTCTAAAAAACCAATTTGTGTACCTTAATTAAAAAATACTTTATTGCCCAAAAATGCTAACCATCATTTGACAATGCAGGGTTGCCGCAAACCTTCAATTTATAAAAAATGCAGTATCTGCCAAATGCAATAAGACAAAGTATCCTTGTATCTGCTTCTGCGTCAGTCTGTTGTGATATGTTGCTTTGGTTGAAGTACGGGGAGAAAATCGTGCCTCAGTCAGGGTTGTAGTTGGAAAAGAGAAGAGCCTTTTCAGATAATTGTGGGTAGTCTTCTTTGATCCTACACCAAAACTCAACAAGTGGAAGTTTCTTAAAGTTTAGTTGTGATGTGGAATCTGAAACCATATTAGTGAACTTTTGGTACCTGGCTACGTTAAAATTCATTGATCTGTCTTGGGCTTTCAATAGATCTTTTACCTACATGTGATTTTGGAGTATGATGTATTGGTAAGCCGTTAAGTATTTGGAAACGCTTGAGCTCACAGTGGTGGAGATGCGTTGTCCAAATTCCTAAGTTTCATTCAGCAGCTTGGATTTTAGATTTGGCGACCACATGGTCAGTTGTTTTCCTTGAAGTGACAGGCTTGCTTCATTCATTTTTGAGGAAATGTCTGCCAGATACCCCCATCTGAATAACCTTTGTTTGTCTGTCAGTAGTACTTTCAAGTAAGAATGATGTTCCATGAAGAAAAAGCGGCTATTTCTGCTTGACACACATACATACTTGACACACAAGTGCTTTTCCTTGACGTGGGCACTGTACTTCAGTATGTAACAGATGTGCTTTTTAAAGACTTCCCATTTGGTCACACGAAGTGTTAAAAATATGTATGTTCAAGGGTTGAGCTTTAATTATATTAATAATTTGTACTGTTTCATCAAGGACATTCATAAGCACAATTTCTTTTTTAATTGTGAGTGCATCAGAATAACATGACTACTGGTCCAGTTTGGTGCCGCTGCCTTGGTTCGTGAAGGCACCAGAAATTTTACCCACCATTACTTTTGTAGCATCAGTGCAAACTGTAACACCATCATAGCAAACAGCAAATCATGGCTTAGTAACATTATGAAAAGCATTTGACTTTGTGGACATCCTGAAAGGGTCCCGGAGACCCCCAGTGGCCCACAGACTACATTTTGAGAACCACTGTATTAGATGCAGTGGGGGATTCATAGATAAGTCAGATCCAGTTCTTGACATCAAATTATTCATCATCTATTGGTGGAGCTTGAAATGCTGGCAACTGAAATCCAAGTCCGAACGGGACAAATACTAAAAGATGTTAATTTTTTTATTGTGGGAGAACGTTCATAACATAAAATTTACCGTTTTAACCATTTAAATTGTACAGTTTAGTGGCATAAGTATATTCCCAGTGTTGTGCAACCATCACCACCATCCATCCACAGAAATTTTTCGTTTTCCTAAGCTGAAACTCTGTCTCCATTGAACAATAACTCCTTATTTCTTCCACCCCCAGGCCCTGGTAACCACCATTCTACTTTCTGTCTCTCTGAATTTGATGATTCTAAGTACCTCATATAAGTAGAATCATATAATAAATGACCTTTTGTAACTGACTTATTTCACTTAGCGCTGTTTTCAAGGGTCACTCATGTTGTAGCGTGAGTCAGAATTTCCTTCGTTTTTAGGGCTGAATAATAGTCCAGTGTGTGGCTATACCGCCTTTTATTTGTTTATCCATTCATCCATCCACAGACACCTAGCTTGCTTCCACCTTTTGGCTGTTGTGAATTAAGATTTTTTTTCAGCTCTTTCCCAGACTTTATTTAAAAAAATTTTTTTTTTGAAGCATAGTTGATTTACAATGTGTCTTAGTTTCAGCTGTACAGCAAAGTGATTCAGTTATATATACATATATATATTCTTTTTTGATTCTTTTCTATTATAGAGTATTACAAGATATTGAGTATAGTTCCCTGTGCTATACAGTAGGTCCTTATTGTTTATCTGTTTTATATATAGTAGTGTGTACCTGCTAACCCCAAACTCCTCATTTACTCCTCCCCTCCCCTTTCCCCTTTGGTAACCATAAATTTGCTTTCTATGTCTGTGAGTCTATTTCTGTTTTGTAAGTAAGTTCAATTGTATCATTTTATAAGATTCCACATATAAGAGATATCATATTAAATGAATTAAGATGTTAATTTCTGCAAAGCCTGGCCTTGCTCTCTTGGCATTTCCTGATCATCTTTCTTTCCTTGGTAATAAGACACCGGGTGCCTCCAGGTAGGGCCTTCTTCTAGTACAGCCTACCCCACTCAGTCCACGCGGCCCACATTGGTCAAGAACACCAGCGTGATCTTTCTAAAACATGCTGCTTAGGCCTCCCCCATCCCATTCCCACCCCCACCCACACTGTCTTTTCCTCCTTCAGTTTGCATCCTCTCTACCCCAGACTAGATGTTCAGCAACAGCTGCTCTCGTTCATTTCATCTCAACAAGTCTTTATTGATGACGCATTATTTGCTCATCAAACAGATCTGCCTTTTCAAACACTTACAGTCCTGGGCTTGGCTGCACGTTTGCCTGTTAAATCTGTATTTGCACACGTTGGAGTTGTTAGCTCCGCTCAATAGAGACAAAAAGCTCTGTGCGTTGGATGTAGGTGTCTAGGGGAGGGTTTCTGAAGCACAGGGATTTCGTTAGACTAGCGGTGTGCCACCTTACCTACCCAAGCCTCTCTAAACCATATTTATAAATCATTTAGATATTTTATTACTAGATTTACCATTTCACCTGGCATTTGCTGCAGCAGCCAATACATCAAGTGCTAAATGAGAAATGGGTGAATTGGAGCTTCAGTGAGGAGAGACGTATGTTATGTGAAACACACAGGAAAAGAAATCCCATTGCCTTCTGTCCTCCTTGTATTTCTCACCAAGGTTCCAGGAAAGAAGCTTACAACTGGCGCTCACCTTTTGTTTTTGAGACGGCCCTAACTCCATGTCACTTGTCACTTTCTGCTCTATGTGCTTGAACTTCTGGTTGGAAAAGCCACTCCTATTTTCACAATAGAAAACAAGCTTTTGAGACTCCCTGATCATGGTGAAAATGAAGTGTCTGCCTCATGTTTCACTGTTTATAAAGCCCTTCCAAGTACTTTATTTCACGTCATTTTCCAATAGACCTGACGTTCATGATGGGCTCTATGTGAAGTGCTCAGTACGGTGCCTGGCATCCAGGAGAGATTCTCTGAGTGGAGTGGATGGTAATCAAGGAGGTGTTATCCTCATCCTTGTTTACAGATGGGAGGCTCAGAGAGGTGAAGCCAATTAACTAAGGCCGCACAGCCTATAAAGAGTTGCTTCCTACGATCTCAACTCATCTCTGGGGGGACCACTGTGGAGTTCTTTTCTCTGTAAACAATTGATACATAATCATGCCTTCCCCCAGACCTGCCCAGATACCAAAATAATCTGATGAACTGCTTTTCTGCTCCTGTTTTAAGAGGAACTTAATACCAATAAGGGGCCAAGGGAGGAAGAGGGAGAGGATTGGAAAGCAAAAATGAATCGAGCATTTTCTAGGTGTCATATAATACGTAGTTAATGCTTAGAACTAACTACTGGGGGATATTATCTCACTGTTTTGTAAACAAAGAAAACAGACTCAGAAAGTTTAGAAAACTTGCTCAGTATCTCACAGCTGATGAGAGAAGGAGCTGGGATTCCAAGCCAGATGTGTTTAGAATTCATGTCTGTCTTAGCATGAAACTAACCATAGGCTTGGGCTACTGCAAAGCAGGGTCAGGAAAGGGCTGGCTCCTTAAGGACCATCTGGTCTGATGGCCTCAGCCTGGACTTCATGGCTGTGGAGGACTCCGGGAACCTTCATACATTTTATGAAATGATGTGTCTATGGGAGTGTGGCCAAGGGTCTGTTCTTGGGGGTGGGTTCAGATTAACAAAGAGAAACCGCAATAAGCTTGTGACTCACCGATCTATTCCAGCTCCAGTTCGTAAGTGGGGAAATGGATACCAAGGCAGGAAAAAAGGGTTCCCAAGCTTCATGTGAGTGGTGGAGCTGGAAGCCTTCTCCAGTCTCCGGACTCCCAGTTTACCCTAAATCTTGTCCCCCACATTAGCCTGAGCTGTCCGTCCAGTGCTGGTAAAGCACGGAGCTCAACGATCAGCATACTAAGTGTTACCTGTTTGGATCTGGACCGGCCAGGCTGTCCTTGGCAGACCTGTGCTCTAGTGGTCTCAGAAAGCATGGAGGTGAGCAGACCTTGCCTGAGAAGGGAGGAACAAAATGTCAGTTGACGTTTTATCAAAGCTCAAAGAGGTTTCAATTTGAAGTGTGAGAAAGGGTCGGAGCTTGGTTTTGTTTGAAAGGGCAGCTTCTGAGCCTCCATATCTCCAAGGTTTATAATTTCACCTTGTTTTGCCTCCCACCCCGGCCATGCTAGTCATTATAGCAAAAAGAGCACTTGATGGAAGAAAGACAGGTCTGTCCCTGCAAGAACAATTTCTCTGTTGTCTGTAGAATGCCACCCAATATGATAAGTGAAATGTCGATACTTCAGACTCCACTGGTCAGGATATTTGTTCACTTTCTTTAGTTATCATCAAATTCAGCCAGCTGGCCAAGGAGCAGGTTTTAACTTCTTTGACAAGTAAAGACCCACTGTGAGGTGGTAACGTATCTTCCAACGTCATCTTTTGTGCAGCTCTTTGGATTTCTTCAAGCTTGTGCTGGTGCTGGGCTGTGGACCTGGGAGGAGGACAGCGCAAGGGGCTCAGGGCCAGATAAATCCCAGACCCTCTGAGTTCTGATTCAATGCCTCATCAAACTGGTTCTCAACCACTAAATCAGTTTACAGCAGTGGTTTTACCTCCCAGGGACAATATTGCTGTATTTGGAGACATGTGTCACAACCAGGGGGCTGCCATTGGCATCTGGTGGCTAGAGGCCAGGGATACTGATAAACACCCTACAGTGCCCAGGACAGTGCCCATAACAGAGAGCGATCCAGCCTGAAATATCAGTAGTGCTGAGGCTGAGAAACCCAGGGTAGAGTAGGCTGCGTTAGGAGACCGAGGTGACCCACCATTCACTGGATCTCTGCCACATTGGCTCCCAACAAGATGCCTACAGCAAAGAAGTACCCAGTCCCAAATGTCCATCGTGTCGAGGTTGAGAAAACCCGATTAGAGTGCTGGGGTTCCAAGCAACAGAAACCGCCCCAGCCAACCTAAATATAAAAGGGGACTTACTGGAAGGGGAGGGGTTAGTAGACAGAATAGAGGGAAATGGTGATGTACCAGATCTTGCAAAGAGTAGGGATGAGGCCGCTCCAGTGTGGAGCCAGAAGGGACTTTAGGCCAGTCTCCTCCAAGTGCCACTGAAGGCTCACCAGTTCCTGCCCTTTCATCACTAGCAAGGGGATGTAGATGCCTGGGAGAGAGAGTCTGATTGGCTGCCCTGGGGCTGGGCCCACGCTGGCCAGAGGTCAGGTGCTTCCAGACCTGCATGTGAGGGGCAGGGGGCCAGCCTCAGAGAGGAAAACAGAGGCGCTCTGAGCAGAAGGGGGCTGTGCACTGGGTGGGCAGAGCCAACATGTGTCCTCCCACAATCATTACGTGCTGTTAACGGCAGATTCAGAAATGCCTTGCACTCTGTCTCACAGGACTCCACGTGGAAGAGCCAGGCTGGCGGACATTGTCACCGACCACTTGAGGAATAGAAGCAAAGACCTCGAAATCTGCAAAACGCAGCGAAATTGATCGCGAAAAGAATATCCCAGCATCTGGTAAGGTGGACTTCCGTTTCCTATTTTTCAACAACACCGTGCTTTTCGTTTCATGTATTGATCTGACCGACGTTTACTGGGTTCCTAGTGTGTCCAGGTGTTATGCCAGGGTCCCGAGTATAATCAGGTGTGGACCTCACCTGGGAAGAGCTTACAGTCTAACGATGGTGAGAGAGAGGAAGAAGCAGGCAGACGGGGTGGGGGGGCAGAAATGGGACAGAGATAAAAGATATCAAAGGGGGTGTAAGTGGAAAGAGAAGTTGGTGATGGAATATTGGAATTCCACTCGGACCGTGTTGCTTTTTCTGTGGACCTGCTCCCCCATCAGCAAAGGAGGAGGACAGGTCAGGAACACACAGGAAGGAAGTGTTGCCACTTGCCAAAGGTGCGTTGGTGTCCCCAGAGCAGCGTTCTGGGGCGGATGCTGTGCCGCTGTTCACCATGTGTGTTTGTTAGCGCGGGAATGATGCTTCCCCAGGGACCCTTGTCAGGCCCGCACGAGGCCGCTGCGGTGTTGGCACGGAAGGCCCTGCATCTGTTCCTTTTACTTGTTCTGTTAAAGAGAAAGGCCCACTGAGGGTGTGCCGGGGGATCCAAAGCGCTGGTCATAGGGCAATTACTTATTACGAGCCTTGAATACATTCCTGATTGTATAAGGTTTCATTGTGTTTTTACGCGGAGGGCAGACTTGGGGAGTCAATTTGGCAGCCGAGACAGGGAGGAGAAAAGAGCTTTCAGGGATCATTCTGGATGTTAAAAGGTCACTTCGAGGCAGAGGTTCAGGGATATAGTGCAATTCTGGGGACTCCACCAGAAACCTCTCGAATCCGCGTTAGCGCTTAACCCTCCATGGGAAGTCATAAAGAAAGATATTTCCCCCTTTCTCCTAACAATAATGTGACCTCCCCTCTAAGTAGCTCAATTGCTGGGCTCTGGGGTACCTGAGGGTAAAGGAGAATCAGCTTCCCAAATGTGGAGCTGTTCCTCCAGCATCAAGGCCAAGGCCGTCTGCAGCCCGTGGGTCCTGGGATGAGCTGGAGGAAGGGGGCCAAGGGCTGGCTGGGGGAGACGATGCCGCTCGGGGCGAAGTCTCACGTTCTCCATCTGTGACAAGCAGGGGTCTGACCAGACTAGCACTGAGAACCTTGGTCCTCCCAGCTTGGAAACACTGTGATTCCTTGATCTCATGGACCAACTGCCATGACCTTCCTAAAACATTGCTGAGGGTGACAGAATGGTTCATTCTTGGGTTGTGTTTAAGTAACATCAGGGACTGAACTCAGAGAAGAGCCTCTCGTTCCCGATGCACAAGCTCACGTGTGTGCCACAAACTTGAATTCCATCCAGGTCTGCCCCGGTCATGAAGCCTCTAATCACCACCACTAGCTCCTCCTCCATTACCCTATTTATTGAGTGCAAACGGCGTGGCAGGCAATAGGTGAAGTACCTTAAAGACATGTTCTCAGTTAATCCCCACAAAAATCTTATTATCACCTGCACGTTATGGAGGAAAGTTCTAGGCCTCAGAGAGGTTTTGCAACTCATCTAGGGTCATACCCGTAATAAGCAAGTAATAGAGAGAAACCTCAGATTCAGGTTAGAGCAACGCAAATGCCATCTCTTAACATGCCCCTACGCGGGTTCACCTTCGCTACCATTTCTCAGGACACTCCGCACACTGGGTACTGCTGGTGGCCATGTCGTCCTTTGGGCCGGCTACTTGGCCCAGTGGAAAGAACATGGGGATCTCAGAATCTTCCTCTAGCTCGGGGGTTACTTTAGCTCTGGGATTGTTTAGCTCCGGGATTACCTTATTGTGGCCTTGGGAAAATTATGCTCTACTTCAGTTTTCTGTACTGAAAAATAGAAAAATACTTACCTTGCAGGATTTCTGTGATGCTCGATGACCTATTACATGTGGAAGTTCTTGATAAACAAGAGTTAAAATATTGTTATTTTTACTATGTCCTATCTCCAGTGCCTCTAAGCAGGGTCACAAGCTCCTCGGGGTCAGGCTCTGTGTGTACACCTCATTATTCTCATAAAGTCTCTAGCCAGTGCTAAAAATATAACTGGCACTCAGAAGGAAGTGGTTGACCTAATACAAAAATCTTGTTCATGAATGTGCTTGCTCTATAATATTTCCAAATTGCCCTCCACAGGGCCTGAGCCATTCTGCATCCCAACAGCGGGAGTGGGTAAACACAACCATTTCTGCAACTTTCACTTATGAATTAGGCTAAGCATAGTCTTCTATGTTTAACAGCCATTTGTATATCTTTCTATGTAAATGGTTATAGATGGTATTGAGCTGGTGGTCTTTTTTCTTCATTGATATGTAGGGTATATATTTGGGAGATCAAGGCAATATAATTTGCAAAACTTTTTTCCCCAGTGTGTCATGTGTTTTAAACTTTGCTTATGATGCAATTCATTTTAAAAACAAAAGCAAAGAGGAGCCAGGTCATAAGGCCTGTAGACATTTAGAAGAGTCCACGTGAGCTGGAAATGTACTTCTCTCCCTGTGGATCCCCAGGAGTGTACGTTTGTGTGCCAAGGGAAATACAGAGATGCAGGATCAACAAGGTGGAAACTTAAAAAAAAAAATATCTATCTATCTATCTATCTATCTATCTATATATACACATGTGTATACTAAATAACCTACACCATTACTTTATAGTAAAACAAATGTGGATATGAAACGGCATAGACATCACCATTTGTATGAATTTTTAAAGTAAAGCATTGGAAAGTCAAAGAAATGCATTTGGCTGCTTTGGGGTCTGCCTCCAGATACCCCATGGGGGTCTCTTTAATGGGAAAGCTTGAGAAGCACTGCTTTCATGGGAGCTGGCAAACCCGTTCTTGTCTCAGGTCTGCCACTGGTTAACTGTGTGACCTGGCTGCATTCCACTGGCTGCCATAAACTTCAGATCCGCCAGAATATGAGCTCTCGTTGGGCAGGGTCACTATTTACTGAGGAATTGTCAGTGCCTAGGACAAATACCTGGGACGTAGTAGGGGCTCCTAAACGGGTATTGAATATAATAGAACAACATGCTCAAAATTCACTCTATTCATCACTCTCCCCAAAGATACAGCTGTCAGTTCTGTTCACGTCTAAGTTACCGGCCTACTGCGTGTGCGATTCTGGGATGTAAAGATGCCCGAAGGAGCCCCCCTCCCCTCCCCCCGTTGAGCAGGGCCAGAAACGTGTGCTCTGATGGGATGATCCTGAAGGATCGTTCTGGCTCCGCGCCCCTCCTCACGTGGTTCTTGCCTGGGTCTTGTAGAACATCAAGGTCAAGAATAAACACTTAGTCACGGGTCTCTAGAGGTCACCTTATGCACTCCTCTGCCACCTCAAAACACTACCCCCATTTTGGGGGGGACCCTTGGGTGGTCCAGGCCCCATGAGACTGTCAGCACAGGTGGTCCTTCCATGTCATGGTGGTCCCAGGCCCATCTCACACGGCCTGTTCTAAAGAAACATGATCTGGGCTGTTTATGGGGTGTGGGCTCTGATATGTGGGTGGCAGGCTGCTGGGCCACCGGCAGGCAGTAAAGTCTTATACATAGGCCTGTTTTCCGGCTACAGCTGCCACATCAAAAGAGCAAACTCCCTACACACTTTGCCTTAATTAAAAAAGTTATAGTAACCCTCAAGATGGAGGCAGGTCAGACACCCCTGGAGACAAAAGTTCTCTCTGTGGCCACAGACCAGGCCTTTCCTTCCACCCCAGGCACCATTAAAAGTGGGGCGATTCTGTAGGCTGTAGGCGTCACAGGCTGGGGTAAAATAGGAACGGAAATGCGGCCTCTCTTCATACTCATAATTTGCTTCGGAGGGATCTAGGGCCAAACATTTGAAAAAGGGCCCTGGCTTCTTGGACAGATTTCTGTTTTTCACACGTTCCCATATTCTTTGGGGTCTTTCCCAGCTGTGCTTTCAAATGCCTCAAGCCCACGGGGGGCACATGTTAGAGAACCATGGGGTGTAGCTCTATCCCCCATCTATAGCCAAGGTGGTAGTTAATAGCTTTGTTCTCTGATGGGAAAACTGAGTCCTGGCAATGGGAATGGGGGTTGCCTGCAGGACCCAGGCCGGCACCAGAGCCTGAGGACAGCACCTTGTCTAAGATCCCAGCCAGATCAGCCCACAGTTATCAGTCACAGAGACGGCAGTGCTCCCTGGAGCAGCCATCTGGTCCCCGACATTTCCTGGACCCCTTGTAAGTGGCAAGGTCACGTGACTTGCCAAGGAAAAGTCCACTGGAGGGAAAGGTGCCCCTTGCTGGCTGCAGCAGGGAAAGGCCCGTGCAGGACTCCCCAGGCTCTCCCCCATGGCCACGACTGGGAACAGTGGCCCACAGAGTGAAAACTCCCTGCGTGTGGGTCTTGCATAGGTCCCCCCACCTCTGCACCACACACACACATCATAGACTCACAGTGCGGGATAGAAGTATATTTTTGCTGTGTTAAGCCCCAAAGGTTTTTTTTCTGCAGCATAATACAGCCTAACCTAACCTAAACAGTACACTAAATTAGCCCAGTGAGCCCACGATATTTACTGATTCATTTATTCTTTAGCGCCCCAAAGACCACCATGGAGAAAAGTTACATGAAAACAGATTTCAGCTCAAACATAAGAAAATACTTTTTCCCCACATAGGTACTCAGTTCTGACTATCAGAGGGCAAGTCCCCACTCCCCTGCTATGCCAAGTATCAGTTTATTTCCTCTCAGCACCAAAGGGAGCTAGACTCTTTTTTTAAATAGTTGAATATTTTGAAAATTATTACTTTAAATTGTGATAAAATACACATAATTTAAAATTTACCAACTTAAGCACTTTTAAATGTTGCGTAACCGTTACCACCATCCACCTCCAGAGCTCTTTTTATCTTGCAAAACTGAAACTCTAAGATAATACTTTTTAACGGAGACATCTGAAGATGAGCTGGGCTGTTTCAGGACGTGGTGCGAAGTCTGCTTTTGCACAGATTTGTAGCTGAGGCTGGATGGTTTTTGGCAGGAGGATGGTGGAGCAGAAACCAATGGAGTGGAGTGGAGATTCACCTCCTGTATTCAGGGACCCCTCTCTCCACATTGCACTTTCGTGTAAATTACAAAGACGCTCTCTCTGGGGGTGAACCATTCACAAGTTCTCTGGGTGGATGAAATTTTTTAAAAGAACCCTGTATGAATGACCAGCAGGTTTAAAAGCGAGGCAGGCTGTCAGCTCCACGTGCCCCCCGGCTGGGCATCTTTGGGCAGGGTAGAAACCACGCGGCTGTGTGTAGCATCCCCATGTGCTGAGCGCTCTCTCAGACCTTTCCACGTGCCATCTCTTACTTACTGCAGTAATCCAGTGGGCTGGTTATTATCCCTACTTGACAAAATGAGGAAACCAAGGCTCAGAAAATTTCAGTAAATCGCCTTAAAGTCAAAGCTAGTAAACAGCAGAGTTGTGGTCCAAATCCAGTCTGTCCACTTCCAAGTCCAGTGCTCTTTCTACTGCCTCCAGCTGTCCCCACTTGACCCAGGAGTCTATGATGGAGGTCATACCACGAACAGAGCCAGGACTCAAGCCAACAGTACTGGGTTACTGGGGTGAGGCATCCTGCTTTCACAATCCCAACAAGAAAAGTGAAATTTTCACATGTGTGATAAAAAGGGACTATTCACGATGCTCTGAGTCTTACCTGAATGGAAATATTTAAGGTAGTGTCACAACAAAATGGATTATTTCATCTACAAAGACATTCATAGGGGTTGAAGGGTGCTGTGAAATACTTGCCTCTATAACCAACCAACATTCTCCCATTTCAGTCCCCAGCTCTGTCTGAGGACCTGGGCTCCGAATACCAAGCACAACGTACTCAGTTTTCTCAAATACCACTAGTTAGGGAAAAAGCAAAAGAAAGACAGAACGATTTCCTTTCTCATCTCCTGTGCAGGTGATTGGATTGCAGGGCTAGATGGAGGGAGAGTGATTTTGTTTCTCGGATAATGGAATTAAATGGGTGCCTCTCGATTTATTCCTAAAAACACAGAGAAGTGGCGTTTATGTTCCTGAAACATGAAATCAGTAGAAACACAACTGGGGGAAGAAAGGGAAATTAGAAAGAAAATCACCAATCATTTGATTATATGACAACTCGTGAATGTTCACGTAATTCATTGTCCTCTGCAAATCTGTAGGAAGGATGACTGCTTTTTTTAAAAAAAAATTGCTGGCTTCAGCATGTTTTTGTGAGAATGGGCAGCTGGAAAGGAAAGTGTTCTGGAACAGACGATGGCCCACACATCAGAGTTCCCCAAGCACTTTCATCTGTGTTACCTTTGTCACGTGTTCTGGCTGGTGCCAGGCTCTCGGGCTCCCTCTCTCCCTCCCCACTCCTGCTTCATGTACTTGGGACACCACACCGCGGTTGTCTTGTACCCTAGCTCTGCCCTGCACGCACGCAGCCAGATGCATACGTGCGAATCCACCTTCCTGTTCCTCCTCCTTCTCCTTTCAGGCTGCCTTCAGCTCTGGTACCGCCACCTCCTGACACACTCCCTGAGGGCTCCTGCCTTGGCTGGCTGTCCGTCTTCCCTGTTCTCTGGTGTCCTCTGGACCTCTAGTCAATGCCCCCACTGTCTCCTTGCAGAAGGTCTGGTGACAGACCTTCTCCTGTCAAGGCTGAGAGGCCCTTGGAGCACAGGGAAGTGTCCCCCTGGCCCAGGCAGATGCCGGACCTCGCACAGAGCAGGGTGCAGAGTCTGCACCCAAGAAATACTGGGTGAACAGATCCCAAGAGGGTGGTGTCATTGTCCCTAAGCACACAAAGAAATGGAGGGTGACGGAGGCCAGGCGAGGTGTCCTGTGTCCCCAGTGAGTTAGAGATGGTGCCTGGGCCAAAGCCCAAGGTGGGCGACTCCTGGCATTCCACTTGCTGTGGTCCTGCGTTTGAGGCCACAGCTCTTGCAGCTCCGACTTCCTCTCTGAGAAGCAGGGTTGTCTTGCGGTGAAGAAGCCACGTGGCGTGGCGGCTCCACGGCGTGTTCTCTGCATCTAGGGCAAGTATGGGGGAGGCGGCACAAGGATCCACCTCTGATCGACGTCACACGAACGGATTAACCCGGGCCAGGTTGAGACCCCAAATTGAAGGAGTGAAGTTGTGTCAGCTGCTTTAATTTATGTGTGCGTTTACGGCCTCAATTATACGGGCACTTGCTGTCTCCATTTAAAAGATAAGGTTGAAAGGGGAGACGAAATTATGAGAAGAGATAAAATAAAAGCAAATCGAAGATATTATTCAAAAAGGAACTGGATGAAATAGCAAGAGCTGTCTGTGGTGGTAAAAGGAACACATGAGAGTGAAAGACATCCCCCTAATTATAGCTGCCGTAGGCTGCAAGCGAATATTCAAGTCAGCAGACGAGCAACCTTCCTTCCCTCCTGGGCGTTTTTACCTAAGGCCGTTCAGTTAATGCGTTTCTCCCGAATGCCTACTATGTGCGTGTCCCTGAGGATATAAATGCTCTTGCAGACCCAGAAAAATGACAATAACATATGATTAAAAAAAAAAAAAAAACAGGACAATCTTCAATGCGTGGTAGGAGCCCCGAAGAGGGAGTGATTATCTACCTAGAGGAACTGGGGGTGGAGCAAAAGAGACACCTGAGTAAGCCTGATGGGTGAGGGTGACAGGTGGAGAGACGGAGGAGTCTCCAGCAGAAGCAGCCACAGAAAGTCTGGGAGGAGGGGCTGGAAACGCGGTGAGGGTGTTTAGTCCTGGTTATTGAACGCTTAGTAAATACTAGGCCCTGGGCTAATTGCACTACCCCTGTTAACTGATCTGTTCATCACAGCATTTTGAGGTAGGTACCATTATTACCTCCACGTTAGGGGTGGAAATACTATCACTGAGGTTATGTAACTTGACCGAGATCATAAGGTTGGTGTAGACTCAGACCCAGGTGTCTTCGCTCTCTGGAGAGAGAACGTTAGGCTCTCTCTTGAAATTGCAGTCACAGTGTCAGCCGAGGCTGCAGTCATTTAAAAGCTGGATTGGGCTCACTCAGGTGGCTTTTGTTGGCAGGCTCTGTTCCTCCTGATGTCGGCTCTCTACAGGACTGCTTGTGATGTGGCTGCTTCCCCCAGAACAAGTGATCCAAGACAGAGAGAGACGCCAAGTGTCTTTTATAGCCTACTTTGGAAGTGACATGCCTTCACTTCCATTGGATGCAACTGGTCACACAGACCAACTCTGGTACAGTGTGGAGGGGACGGCACACAGGTGTGAATACATGAAACGGGGATCAGAGAGGCTATCTCAGAGGCTGCCTACCCCGCATGACCTCCTAAATTATTGGGAATTTTTGTTCCAGCAAGAAATGGGTAAGGGGGATGGGAATCTGATGTGTAGGTTCCTTTAGTGGGAACTTCAGGGCAGAATTTATTATAAATGCACGTAGAGAAGCCCAGTTTGACCCCCACTAAGAGGATGAGCTGGTCATCCCTTCCAAAAGGCACGCACTGCAGAATGGCCCTTTCCTCTCTCCCAGTGCTCCCTGGCTCCGCACCTGTATGTTGAAAGGTCTCTGCACACAGTAGGTACTCTCTGCCATGCTGGTGGAGTTGCACTGGCTGCAGCTGCAGCTCTGGGGACCCTGAGCTGTGCAGTTGTGTTCAGAACTCCTTCGCCCCCATGTGCCCACTTCCTCAGGCCGGCTCATATTCCATCCCCTCTGAAATCGTCACCCACACTTCCCAATCGGACTTCTCGCAGACCTGCGGCAATCCAGGCAGGCTCTGAAAGGCTTGGCTTCTCTTTCTGAGGATTTTATCAGCACGCGAAAATAAACAGAGCTCGAGGGGTCCTTGATGTCTTAGGATTGCATTTTAATGACTGCTTCCTTCCGAGCAAACGAGCTGGCCCCATTTCCTGGTCAACATCCACACTCATATGAGCATAGCTGGACCTGGGGTCTTGGGACCCAGAGCATTCCAAAGTGTGACTGACCAGTTTGCAATTAGCACTTCATTAGAGGGACACCCTTTGTCCACAGAACCAAGACTGGCTCCCAGGGACCAGCATCTCCCATCAACTCCCAGAGTGGTCTTTCTAGAACCTGCCTCTGAGCACACCACTCCTTGTTCAAAACTCTCCTTACACCTCCCTGCCTGGGGGATCCAGCTCCTCAGCGTGGCTCACAAGGACCGTCACAGTCAGCCTCTGCCTGCTCCCCTGCCTCCGCTACCCGCTGCCCCTCCCCTCTCCTCCAGCCCTGCTCCCTTCAATTTCTACCGCAGTCAGATCCAACTGTTTGCCGTCGGGTGAATGATCGATGCCGTCTTTCACCTCATCTCTGCCTTGAATGCCCTTCCCGTCCTGAATAACATCCATGCCCGCTTCAGAATTAATCTTCACCCTCCCATCATCTGGGAAGCCTTCCGTTAACCACCCCCAAGTTGAATTACATTCTCCTTTCCGTCCTCCCGTGGGAGCAAGGTGGTGGTGCTGTGTCTTGACTCTCGGCGGCTTCCTGGATATTCTAGGCAGTGTCCCCACCTTTGATGAGACCCTCTCACCCCCTCAGCCATTCAGGAGAGCTGGCTTGTGAAACAAGTCATGTGGAAGGTCACCATGGGAGGGAGGAGAGGCCTGCCCAGCATGGCCCTCGGCAGCTCAGGCAAGCGCAGTGTGCCCTCACGTCCTGCATCCCTGTGGTCCCTCGGGCTCTGGGAGCACATGGCGATAGCTCCCGAAATCCTTGCTAAAAAGCAGAGGTGGTCCAGCCAGCATAGCCATGGTGCCTTGATATCTGAGAAGACCCTGCCCTTGTGTCAGGGCAAGACTCCTGGGTTTAGCTGACACTTGGCTTCATTCGTTAAGGCTCTTTGCTGCCCACACTTCACAGCCTACGTTCGTGCCTCTGGACAGCTTGACGAGAGAGTGCAAGGAACAGCAAGGCCTTTGAGTAGATGTGGCATCAAATCCCAACATCACAACAAGCCCTGTGGTCTTCAGCCAGTGACATAAACTCACGGGGCATCAGTGTCCTAACTGGCCAAGCAGAGGCAACATTCCCCATGGGCTGGCATGACAGTCACATGAGATAACATAAATGAGAGACTTAATGCAGCCTTAATTCTGCCCCGCCTCTCTTTCTTCCTCGATTCAAAATGTACCAAATGCCAGCTGTATGCTGGGCTCCATGAGGGAGAAAACAGGAAGAAAACACATTCTGCTCTCGAAAGCTCCCAGTCTAGTATGAGAAGTGACACTTGGACATGCAAACTTACGATACAAAGTGGTAAATGACCAGTCCTGCAGAGGGGCGCCACTGGGGCTTTGGGAGAGTTTTCTGAGGGCGAGCTCCTGGAAAGCTTCTAGTCTGGGGGATTTGAATCTGGAAGGCATGGTGTGGACTTGGAGTAGCGTGAATCCTGCAGAGTACCAGGGTCCCACCCCCTCTCCGTGGACCAGAACCCTGCTCGCGGGAGATAAACATACAACTGCTAGGGCTGCAAGGCGGGGCTGGGGTTGCAGGAACAGCCAGCCGCTCCTGGGGACCACCGCGTTCTCCGGGCCCTTTCTGCCAGGATCTGAGGAGGCCTGTTTACATGGGTCCCCCCTGCGGTCTGTGCTGCTTAATATGCCTTTTGAAAATGATGCTCAGTGGGACGTGTGCACATTTGTAATTACAAAGTCAGGGCTGGTTTTTCACAATCTGCCTGCTAATTTCTCAAGCGCAGGAAGGGAAATAGCAGAAAGTCCAAAATAGCCGAGTGGGTTCCCTGATAGCACTCTGTAGTGCTTCCTGTTTACAAAGCACTTTTATTCCTCCCCATGAGGAAGGCAGACCAGATACTCTTAGGCCAGAGGGGAAACCGAGACCCACAGAGGAGAAATGACTTGTCCAAGGTTGCATGGCAGGTAGGAAGGGTAGGCAGGGCTGCACCCCAGTTCCTCTGATGGCACGTCTGGTGCCCTTTCCTATCAACCTGGGGCACAGAAAGAAGGAGGGATGAGGCAAGAAATTCCCAGAACCAAGGCTGCTTCCCCTACGAGGTGGGCATCCTGCCACGAGAAATGGCTCATCAGGAGCCACTGGGTGAAAACCCACATTCAGGGAAAGCCTTCCCAGTAACTGAGATCCAGCCTGAGGCTTCCAGGAGCAAGCCTCACACGGAATGAGGGCGGGCTAAGATTTCAGCCAACGCTTTGAAACCGAGCCTGCGGTTGAAGTCAGGTCAACACATTCACAGGCGTTTTGGGCCCTATCGACGTCTGGGGTGGGAAACCCACCCGAAAGCTGTTGAAATGCAGGGGCCAGCACTGGTTTTGCAGAACAGTGGCTCATTGAGTGGAAGGTGTTCGAGAATTAAGTTTCCCCAGTGTTCCCAGGGCTCAGACTTAAAGCCAAGGGGGGTTGGGGCCTCCAGCTCCTGATGGAGCCACTGATAGGTCCCTGCTGGCTAAAAGTGATGACATTGGCAAGAAACTGATCTTTCTGGGGAGCAGAAACTCAAGAGCACTCAAGTGCAGAACACAAGGCAAGTTGTGTTACCTGCCACAAAGCTTCAACTTTCATGCCTAGGGGAGGGGGTGAGAGGGACCATTGGTATTGGGTATCAGGGGTCCCAGACCAGACTCCGGAGGAGGAAACTGCTGGAGTGGGACCTCTTATCTTGTCTCGTACTGTCCTTCTCCACATAGAATTAGGACATGCTCAGGCTAGGGGTGGAGACTGGGTAACCCAGTTGCTCCCTGTTTCATGGACAGGAAAATCGAGACACTGCAGCATCAGGAGACTTACCTCTGGGCATCAGAGAGTGTCACACATGAGGCTTGCAACCAGTCTCCAGATTCTCAGTCCACTGCTCATGCGGACTGAGAAAAGAGACACAAATCAAAGTTCCAGGCTCTTTGTCACCATGTCGCAGGCCAAGCCACAGCCCACCTACCTCTGGCCTCCTTCACACTCCTCGTGATCCTGCTGAGTGCCGTTCCTTCCTGTAAGCTGATGCTCACACACACGTCTGGCCGAAGCAGGTTTCAGCCACTGGGCGATATTTGTTGAAAAGCGAAGTCAGTTTGTGTGAAGCATCCCCTGCTTGGCCTGGGTCTCTTAACACCAGTCAGTCATACATTCTCCTGTTAGTCAATGCTTGGTTGAATGGCGAAGACCAAGGATATCCAAATGGAGTGTCACATGTGCTCAGCCCGAGATAATCCTGGGGGACAGCTGCTGACTGGGCTCTAGCATCTGCATCTAAAAGTCAAGTCCAACACGGCTGGCTATAGATAAAAAAGTGGCCATCCTGAAGTATGGTGGTCCATGGGTAGATTCTCGAGTTGGCTTAGGGTGGGTATAAAGCTTCTGAAATTGCAGGGAACACCTTACCCATGTTTATGCATGGGCTTTTATCTAGGAACAAGTCCCTATCTTTCATCAAATTTTCAACTCTGAATAATCGGAAGTTTAAGAAGCCATAATGTAGCTATCTAAAGGCATCATCCTAGCTCTGTCTTTATCCTCCTCAGGTGTCTCACAGTGTCCTGGTTCCGTATAACACAGTCTGAGCTGGAGTGTCTCTTCTGACTTCAAAAACTGAAGTGTTGAAAGCCTTGGTCATGGCTGGGTGACCTTGGCTGCTTTCTGAAAGTTCTTTGTCATTTTTTTCTAGTAACTGTGTTCTTTCTGTAGGACAGTCACTCTCCTTTGTGCTGGGGATGAGGGTCTGCAGTGGAAATATGAAGGCAGAGGGCTGAAGAAAGGAGGTTTAAACCCTCTGTGGTATTGACACAAAGAAGCCTTTCTTCTTAAGTGCAACCTGAAAAATAATCCCCCATTGGGGAGTGCCATGACACTTCCTGTGTAACATATTCAAACATCCCCCGGCAACTGTGGCCTGTGGGAACCCAATAGGGCCTGAGCCAAAGATGGGCATAGAGGTGGTGAGAGTAGCAATATCTGCCTTCTCTTCAAACTTCTTTCAATTAAGAAAGGACTTAGAATTTAAAAGTAAAATAAGAATTATGATGGAGCCATTGAAGACCAGCTCTAAGAAGAACTTTAGTCTTCTCAGCTGTGAAAATGCAACTTGGATGAGAATGGTCTCAGTGGCCTAGAAAGGACAGGACTTACCCACAGAGGTAGTGCCCAAGCCCTTTGACCCCCTGTCTGAGAATTGAGCCTTGAGAATTGTATCTCCTCATATTCTTGCTGGGATGGTCACCACTTGGGAATGGTATCCTGGCATCAGTCATGTAAATGAAATAGGAAAACTTCCCATTTTCTTGGGTACCTGTTGTCATTACTTCACCAGTTGGAGAGAACAGTACCCAATGCAGTTCCTTTGAGTGAATGTCCTCCCCAGCGAGCAGGATAAAGGTGTTTTCCTAAAGTACCTGGTTGCAAAAAACCTTAGAGTCACAGAGAATCAACACCTGGGAGTACCTGGAAGACCACCTAGTCAAGTCCTGTCACTTTGTTGCAGGTGTTTCTGAGGCCCAGAGAAGAAAAGAGACTCAAACAGATGAGCTGTGCCCATCAGATTCTCTCGTTCAGAAAGGAAACAAGGAGTAGAGAGGAAAGTTTCCAGCTATGACGGGCACTGGGTTTTGAAGGTCACACAGCCTTGAGAACTTGGGTGGCAGATCTTGTTTGTTGTTTGCTTTTGTTGGGATGAATAAACTGATGAGTACGTAAGTCTTTAGAGAGCTGGGAGTAGGGCAGGTGAGCAGAGATGCCTTTCGTGCCCTGGCTTCCCTGCAGTCCCTTAAACCCTGCTTTAGTGGAATGAACTGAGTTGATTTGTTGAAACATAGAAAAGCCCTGACCAGAACAAGGGGACTCAGGTGTGCACAGGAGCTGGACTGTAGGACCTATGAGAACC
Source organism: Stenella coeruleoalba (assembly GCF_951394435.1). Lineage (NCBI taxonomy): Eukaryota > Metazoa > Chordata > Mammalia > Artiodactyla > Delphinidae > Stenella > Stenella coeruleoalba. The sequence goes on along the minus strand of NC_137162.1, from coordinate 54,679,667 downwards.
CTTTAACCAGAGGTAGTCTGATTTCAGGGGTCTTGGGGTTCAGGGCCTATTGGAGCTAGTGAGCCATCAGCACAGGTAACTCATGCCAGTTTCACTGAAAATGCAGGTGGTCTCTGGGAAAGGGTCTCTGGGGAGCTTGATGCTCATAATATGGTCCTTGGACCAGCAGCATCAGTATCTGGGGGTCGTTGGAGGTGTAGAGCCTCAGCCACAACCAGACCTCCTGAATCAGAATTTGCATTTTCACAAGTTCCCCAGCAATTCCTATGTACATTAGGTTTGAGAAGCAGTGATTTAAGAAATAGCCTTAAAAAAAAAAAAAAAAAAAACAAGGACACGACGGAGAAAAGGCTGTGAGCAGAAACATGAGGATCTGGTGGTAATCTCATCTCCAGGACAAACTCGCCGTGCAGCCTTGAGAAAACCACAGCCATGCTCAGAATGGCTGTTCTCTCATCTGAAAACGAGAGGGTTGGACTGGATGATCTTTATGCTCTAGCCTCGCAGGCATCTCTGATATGAGGTAGGAGGGGGGAGCCCCACTCAGCTGAAGATCAGAGAGCTTCTTGCTGTGTAAAACACTCCCTAATCAGCCTATGTCAAGTCCCCCGCCCCCCGACTAACCACAGTGACAAGTCCCAGGAGTGTACCTTGTCAGGCTGTGAATAAAGTTCAGGCAGCTTGGTTAATTACCCTGACATCAACTAGAGTTAGCTACCCAGCAGCTCGGAAACTCATCTTAATGATTAGAGGAATGCACGCGCCACAGCTTCAGTCACAGCCACCACCTTTGCAGGCTACAGCTTTGTTCCAGGGTCTCAGATTCAGGCAGAGGATCCCCAAGGGCATCAGGGGTCCAGGTGGGTGTCAGGAGGTTCCCCCTTGCCCATTCCACATGAGGGTGAGGTCATTCTCCAAGTGTGTCATTAGTGAAGCTTTGTAACAATCATAACAAAGAACCCGTTTCTTTCTCTCCTACCTCTACATGTAACCTGCTCCAAGTTCTCCACTGCTGTCAGAAAAGGCCATGCGGGATGTACTCCTCCTTATTCTCTAGCCAAAAGTCCATTAATTTCTACCTCAAACCCTCTGCCCTGACCTCAGAGGGCTACACTCTGTTCCCTGTGTGAGCCATGATATTTCTTCTATTTGCACACATTGCTTCTGCCTAAAACACTCTTCTCTGCTCTTGACCATAGTCCTCATTCAGTCTTCAGATTTAGTGTCTCTGTCATTTCCCCCAGAAAGATATTGTGTCTATATCATGTCCCCCACGTCCAGGCTGGATGTCTACATTTCTATAGAGTCCTGTGCTACATCAATTGTACTAGACATCACACTGTATTTTGAGAGTTTCTCTACAAAACAGTGAGCTCTGGGTTGTCAGAGACCATGCCTGACTTACTTAAGATCTAAGCTCCGTGAGGACAGGGATTGTTTTCTCTGTCATTGACAGCTGTATTCAGAGTGCCATGTACATTGCCTGGCACATAGAAGATGCTCAATAAATGTCCTTTAAATGAATGAAGAAATGAATTCCCCATGCTTAACACAGTGTCTGGTGCATGATGAACAGTCAATTTTGTTTCAAGTGAATGAAAGGACAAAGGGAGATTTTTCTGTTTTGGCATAAAGTCTGGACAGTGAAAACTCATTAGGATGGATTGCTTGACAGGCTGAAGCACAAGGTGTCCACAGCTCAGTTGCCTCTAAAGAGGTCTGTCCTGACACTGGACGGGGAGGTAAGACTTGTTTTGTGACTGTGGGACTGAGGGTGAGAGGTCCAGAGAGGGTACTTCCGTAAGAGGATTACTTTGAATGAATGACCTTGGGGAAGTGTGAGGCTCCGCTCCCTCAGCCCAGAGCACACACATCCCCTCTCTCCTGCAGGCTGTCTGAAGGCCTAGAGGGCTTGTCCCAGGCCCAGCCTTTCATGTGGACCAAGAGGTAGAGGCAAAGAAGGGATTTCTCTAGGCAGGCCCTTTAGATAGGAGAAAACATTCTCAAATCTTAGAGCCAGTGGATGACATTACTGATATTGGAAGCCACATCTTTATGGGCCTTACGTGCAGGGCTCTTTTTCTTTTTTAATGTATTTTTAAAATTTTTTTTTCATTTTTGGCTGCATTGGGTGTTTGTTGCTGTGCGCGGGCTTTCTCTAGTTGTGGCGAGCGGGGGCTACTCTTTGTTGTGGCACGTGGGCTTCTCATTGTGGTGGCTTCTCTTGTTGCGGAGCACGGGCTCTAGGCATGCAGGCTTCAGTAGTTGTGGCATGTGGGCTCAGTAGTTGTGGCTCATGGGCTCTAGAGCGCAGGCTCAGTAGTGGTGGCGCACGGGCTTAGTTGCTCCACGGCATGTGGTATCTTCCCGGACCAAGGATCAAATCCGTGTCCCCTGCACTGGCAGGCGGATTCTTAACCACTGCGCCACCAGGGAAGTCCCCCAGGGCTCTTTCTAAGCATTATGTTTTAATAAAGATTTGGGACTTTCATTTTTCTATAAAGCAAAGCCCATTTTAAAATACCTATACATGTGATGGCAGCAGTGGGATAAAAGTCCAATGTCCACAAGCCAAAAGAAGTTTGGGAAAAGAATTGGAGCATTTCTGGAAGACTCTCCTCTTTTGTATGTTGATCCAGGTTGCTTAGCTTTTCCATTGAGGACTGGGGTTGGAGAGGAAAGGTTATATTCTATTTACTTTGTAAAAGGAAATTTCTCTCTCCCTGTTTCCTTCTTCTTCCCTAGTAATCCCTCAACCTAAAAAATTAGCTTCCCAGAGACCTCTATCGGAAGGTTTCTTCTCACGTGACCAGGGGCACAGAGCAAAGGAGACAGGATAGGATAATAATTAAGAATCTAGGTTTAAAAATCAGGCACATCTGAGCTTAAACCCAGCCTTGCCATTTATGAGCTCTTTGACCTCTACCGAATGACTTAATGTCTCTGAGTCTCCATTTTCTCATCTATACAGTGGGGATAATACTAATATTAATCATTTGGCAGTTTTATGAGATAGTGAGATCAGTACAAGCAAGTACTTAGTATGAAACCACCAACTCCATCCACAGTGCCAAACTTAGAAAGTTCTGAGAACTGAAAGCATTTTTCATAACTCATTTGGCAGTAAAATCTGATCTCACTTGAACTCACTTGGCAACAAAAATCTGACCTGAACTTAAGTAAAACTATTTGGAGTTGTTATTGTGACTTTTCATGTATTTTGCTGTAGAGATATTGATGCGTTTGATCACAGGGTAATACCTCAGTATCCACTGTGAGTGTTAGGTAATGTAAGCTACATGCTGTATGTACCCTAAAATCTATAATGGTTATAGGTTTTTAAAATCTATAACCTTTCTAAAATCTATAATGGTTTGATTTCCAAAATGCATATAGCTCTAAAGATTTCATGCAAAGAATTGTGGACCTATAGAGGATCTGGCTGTGTTGACTGCTCAGTACTTGAAAGCCATCATCAGTTCTGCTTCAGGGATTTGCCCAAGGACACACAGAGACTTGTTTGCATATGACACTGTCCTCAGGTATTATTTATTCTATAACCATGACCTTGACCAAAAATATCTCTTTGACTATTCAACTTGAACTTCCTCAAAAGAAATCCATTTCTTTAGATATTTCAAGCTCTTTGGTTCTTGAGAGACCACTTGTAAAGATGAAAATTGAAAATTGGTTGATTGAATGTTGAGAGTGAGAGGTACTCATAAACCAGAGCCGGAGAAGGATGGGGGCGAGACAGGGAATCACAGAGGTGAAAATGTGACCCACTGGGCAACAGCACTAGTTCTGTACCCAGGGCCAGCTCTGGAAATTAAATAGAACTTTGACACATGGGAGGTTTAAAATATATAGAAAGGGTGGAGGAAGCAATAAAATTCCCAACATCCTCCCATTTCTTTATCAAAAGAATGTGGGAGAGTTTTATAATAAAAGATACAAATCTAGGGACTTCCCTGGTGGTCCAGTGGTTAAGACTTCACCTTCCAATGCAGGGGGTGCAGGTTTGATCCCTGGTCGGGGAGCTAAGATCCCACATGCCTTGTGGCCAAAAAACCAAAACATAAAACAGAAGCAATATTGTAACAAATTCAATAAAGACTTTAAAAAATAAAAACAATTAATTAATAAACATAAAGGAGAAATCACAGTATGTAAAAAAAAAAGATACAAATCTAATCTAATTAACATAGGGTTAAAATATCAAATGTTATATACATAAAGCAAGAGGTAGGGATAAGTTAAGGGTGATTGATACAGTTGAGTCAGAAATCTAGCTCTGAGCTTCCTGGCAGCCAAGGACAAAAGGAAAACATGATGGTTACCTTTTCTCATAGCATATGTTTTGGGTATCCATTGTTGCATAACAAACTGCCTCAAAACTTAGTGGCCTAAAATAATCATTTTACTTTGCTCAAAATTTTATGGGTTAGGAATTGGGGGAGCATCTCGCTGGGCAGTTCATCTCTGAGATGCACAGCAGCAGGTGGGGTGGCTGGAACTGTAGGATTGACTTCCAAGAATGGCTTCTTTAGTCCCGTGTTGCTGCATCATTGCTCCTTGGCTCTCTCTCCATGCATCTCATCCTGCAGGGCCTCTCCACGGGGTTTGGGCTTCTCACCTCATGAAGGTCTCAGAGTAGTTACACTTTTAACATGGCAACTGGTTTCTCAGAGATAGGAGGAAGAAGCTGCAAGACCAGTTAAGGGCCATGCGCAGAACTGGCATGACATCACTTCTACCAGATTCTCTTAGTCAGAGCAGGCAGAGAACCTGCCCAGATTCAAGGAGTGGACTCCGTGTCCTGACTGAGCTGGAGGAGCAGGTCACATTGCCGAAGAGCATGTGGAGTGGGAGATATTTTTGTGACCATCTTTGGAAAAATAATCTGCCACAGCAGGATAAAAGGAAGCATATGCATCTGTCAGGAGGAATGACATCTTTCTAGGACTGAACTTGTGAGATGAACTATGTGGCATCTCTTCTAGAGAACAGTCATTGCACGTTGACTGAAACAGACAATGTCATCAAGAGCCAGTTGGAAGAAGATGCAGAAACAGCTCAGGATGTTACATACTTAGCTGAAAACCTGGGTTCCAGAGGCTCTGGCCCCTGAAATTAGTGGCACTCCTTGGGACAAAATGTTACCTTTCAACTGACTGATGACCATATAATGTACGTGCTGTGAAAACCATGTAGCCGTGTACCTGATTCCTGCCTTCCTGGCCTTCCATTTGCAGGGAAGGCAACTCAAATCACAGTACAAATTGTAGGTGTGGACCTGATTTTTTCAGATGTGGGCACAGAGAGCTGCCTACATCAGACTCGTGTGAAACATGAGGTGTCTAGACACCTAGACACAGGTGTTTGTTAAAAATCCAGATGCTTGACCCCATTGTTCCCTTGCAGAGACCCAGGGAGCTCTGCTTTGAAATGCTCTCCAGGTGATTCTGAGCGTACTGGTGTTCAGAGCGCCACGTAAATATATGGCAGTCAACGGTAACTGAGGACTTCCTCTCACTCAGGAACTGTTCTGGGTGTCTTACAAGTTATATCAGTGAATCTTTGCAACAGCTCAGTGAACTATTTCTCTCCATTTTTTAGTTAAGAAATTGAAGACTCAGAGATAGTCCACAACCTGTCCAAGGTCACACAGTTTCTAAATGGGTGATGCCAGGACTCACCCCAGGGGTCTGGTTCCAAAGCCCTCATCGATGGGTTTTGTGACTCCAGATGACCAAGTTAAAAACTTTCTATCCAGTGCCAGGATGCTACCAACTCCCTGGGGCATAAGACTGTCACCTTCTCCTAGGTGTCTGTCCTGGAAATTCCAAGGCAAATTTGGAAAAACTCAACACAATGAGTCTTGTTAACATGCTCTCTTTTGAAGATAGCAGGTAAGAGAAAGGACAGTGGCTACGTATTTTGGTGCTGATATCGCTAAGCGTGTGACCCCAGGCCAGAGGTTCCACTTAACATAGCCACAGTTTGCTGGTCTGTGAAAGGGAAACTGCCTTGGACCACTTCTAGATCTTCTTCCAGCTCAAAATTTGTCCCAAATCCTGGATGATCTGATATGACGGCACCATGCCTAGTACTGCTTGTGGATTCACTGATTCAATGATTGTTTCATTCATTCAATTCATCCAACAAATAGCTTCTCTGTGTCTGCTATTGTACTCCATTCTCAGAGAAGTAAATGTTTAAAGTACCCACTTAATAACTTGAAAACTGATTTGACCAATTTCATTTCACTGCACAGCCTCCCAAAGGATTCCCTGAGTTAGCGTGCGCCCCTGCTGCCACCAGTGCGCAGGCCCACAGAACCAACTTGGTTGTTTGAAAGGAAACCCAGAAGTCAGTCACCCAGCACTTTCTAATTCAAATCGGCTGACAGTCAGTGGCTTTCTGCCCTGGGGCAAACCCTCCACCTTCAGTCCTGCTTTGATCCTCTAGCCCAGGCTGCTTTCATTTCACAGTTGGAGTAACAAAGGTTAAAACAGATGACAACTCTTTCTAGAGAGTGGGGTCCTTTGCCCCCGAGACGCACTGTGGTGAGACACAGAGGAGGCTCTTCAGAAGAAGGGCAAGGTGAAGCTGTGGAGACTGAAGAACCGTCTAGTTCTAACACTCTAGCAGCAGATTTCCCCCAACAAAGTGCAGAAGCCCAGTATTTACAATGCAGGGCCTGGGGTCTGGGGCAGGGACGTGCCCTCACTATGGGGCCAGGACCGTGAGGCTCCAATTCCGTCACCCTGCAGGTGGGGACACTAAAGGACCAAGAGAGGGGAGCTTGTCCAGAGTCACTGCAAGTTCATGGGCGGGAGGGAAGGTAAGGGGTGAGGGGAAGGGCAGCAAAGGAAAAGCAAAATAAAATCTAGTAAAACAGAATATGGCCCTGTGTTCACAGGGGAGCAGTTCTTTGAAGAACCCCTGGGACCTAAGAGGCCTGCTTCACCTGGTCTGTTCATTGCCTCTGAGGATCATTCTCCCAGACAAGGGTCTGCCCACTGGGCCACCCTCCCTCGACCACCCCACTTGGCCGTTGGGGAACAGGGGAGCTGCAGACGTGCTCTTGGGGTCCCTAGGTGGATGGCATTGAGTTTTTATCAGCAGAAGAGGAGGCTGCCCAGCCCAGATGTGAGATCCCTCCCCCTCCTCCCAGCCCAGCCTTGCCCTGTGCCGTGACAGCTTCCTTCCCAGCATCAGGTCTTCTGGGGAGTGCTTAAAGAGTGGCCCAGCTTCCAGACCAAGGCCTGCTGTTCTCGGCCTGGGGACATGTTTTCAGCAGAGAACGCTCAGCAAGGGCGGGTGAGGGTGGGTGAGGGCAGATCTCTCCACTCAGAATTCAGATGTGACTCCCCGCTCTGTCCCCTCAGTGACTTGACGTGTTCTAGGACAGCCTTCAGAATGCCTCCTGCCTTGGTCCTTGCAATTGCGGGTAGCGGGGAGCAGTGTGGGGACTATATGTAGAATTTGTTGAGATCAGGCAGAACGAAGCAAGACACCCTCTTCTGATTCATAACATGTGAGAACGTGCTTTTGATGGAAGCAGCTCCCAGTAATAGTAACAGCTCCCAGGTCTGCAACAGGTCCCAGAGCCTTCAGCACCCTGCCAAGCTCAGCAGCATCTCTAGGCAGGAGGGGGCGCAGGGTGGGGAGGCAGAGGCTGCCTGGGGATGGGGACTAAAGACAGACACAGAGAGAGGCAGAGTTAGAAGGTGCAGAGAGCAGAGATGGGCACGAGACAGAGAGAGGTGTGGATAGCGAGGCACAGGGACACAGGAAGTCAGAGGGGGTGGCAGATGGAGACAGGTGGAGATGGACATGCCAAGCAATTTGTCCTCTGTCACTTTCACCCTCCCTTGGGCCCTCCCCATGTCCTGCAGACAGCTCTCCTGCCTGGAAGCCCAGCTGCTGGCCCAGCGGGGGAGAAGGGAGAGAGGTGCCTCATGCCAGGCCAGTGGCCACAATAAATTTCTGGACCTCTGGAACCTACAGAGGTTTGGGGACCCGTATCTCTTGTCTCTAGCTCTGGGAAGTTGCCTTCCTCCTGATGTCAAGATCTGGGGGCTCTGGGTGGTGCCATTTATTTCAAAAAGAATATCTCTTTAAAAATAAATGGGACTTCCCTGGCGGTCCAGTGGTTAAGACTTTGCCTTCCGATGCAGGGGGCGTGGGTTCGATCCCTGGTTGGGGAGCTAAGATCCCACATGCCTCATGGCCAAAACCCTAAAAAATACAAAACAGAAGCAATATTGTAACAAATTCAATAAAGACTTTTTTAAAAAATGGTCCACATTAAAAAAATCTTTAAAAAAATTTTTTTTAAATGTTACTTTTCCTCTTTTAAAAATCTTTTCCCACCCCCACTACTTCATCACAAAAGAAAACAATGCAAGCTCATCATGGAGAGCTTGGAAAATATGAAAAGATACAAGAAAAAAATAAAACAAATTGTAATCCCATCACGTAATGATAACCACCGCTAGTAGTTGGATTGCTTTCCTCTCAGTCTTTTGTCAATACATAGAGCTATATAATTAGCAGTGATATTCCACAGGCATCTTACTAAATATTATTTGACATCACCATTTTGTTAGTGTATGTATTCTAATATAGGGATGAGGCTTTACTTCTTGAGGTAATCTATAGTTCAAGATTTAGGTTCCATCTAACTTTGCTACTATATGTAACACTTTAATAAACATCTTTCCAGCTACATATTTGCCTGAGTGCCTGATTATTTCTTTAGGATATATTTAAGTAAGGAAACTTACTGTATCAAAGGCCATGAACATTTTTAATGCATACATAAGAGATAATATAAAGTAAATAAATAAATAGATAATAGATCTATTTATTTATAAATTGATCTATCATAAATAAATATATAAATAAATATATTTGTCTATCTAATCTAGCATCTCCAAATTGCCCCCCAAGAAGATTGTACAATTACACTTATAGTGCAATACAGACTCAGATGCTGATCACAAGGCATCATTTGATAGTTGACAGTCTTTGTGGTTTGTGAGTTCTTTTTTTTTTTTTGCATGGCTCAAACCACAGAAATTTATTTTCTCACAGTTCTGGGTGAGCTCTCGTAGATGGAAGATAAGTCTAATTAGCTCCATTTTCTCAGGAGGAGACTGAGGCTCAGAGAGGTTGAGTCACTTGCCCCGAGATCTTAAACTTAATCTAATCTCTCTGCTGGCTCCCCATTCCAATCACACCATCAGCACCCAGGCTCTAGCTTGGATCGCCCTAGAACCACCTTGTCCAACGCGGCAGCCACTAGGTGCATATGGATATTTACATTCACATTTACTAAAATAAAACATTTAGCACCTCAGTCACTTCATTTCCAGTGCTTCAGAACTACGGGTGTTTTTACCGTATTGGACATCAGGGCATAGAGCATTTCCATCATTGCAGAAAGCTCTGCTGAATGACGTTGCTCAAGAAAGCTGGCGTCCTCACTTCTGGTGTGGATCCCCCCACTCCCCATCCCCCAGCTCTCACTCATCCTGTGTACTGAGGTTGAATCAAACCTCCTGGAGATACATATTGATCACACCAGTCCCAAACCTTTACTGATTCTCTCTTACCTGTTATCTGCCACATAAATAAGCACAAATCTGAAACTACCTTTGCTCTTTATCTATATTCGCTTTTCTCTTCATTATTACATACCATCTCTGTCTGGACTGAGGCCCTGTAGGCACGGAGGTAAACAAACTTTACCCTTAATGAGCATATGGTTGATGGGTTAAAATAATACACCGTCCCTGCTCTCCTGTCCTGCTTTATTTTTCTTTATGGCACTGACCACCACCAGTATTTCATTATTATATTATATTGTATTATGTTGTGTGATATTATATTATTTATTGTCTGTTACCTCTACTGGAATGTAAGCCTCACAAGGGCAGTGGCTTTCTCTGTTTTGTTGACTTCTATGTCCACAAAGGACTGCTGTAGTGCCTAGCACTTGGCAATTGCCTAACAAACATCTATGAATGAATAACTATATTCTGCGACACTGAACTTCCAGTTCTTTTTGATGAGCTAGAAAAATTAAAAATGAAGCAATCTTCAACCACAGCTGGGGTTGAAAGAAATGAAATAAGCAATTTTCTGCAACTCTTCTGTGGTATTAATTGCTGGGATGTTTATAACAACTGTGAGCCTTCAGTTTAAATAGTCAGAGTTCTTTCCTGGTTATCTGTTCACTTTTGACACTAATGGCAGCAGTAGGGCAAGGCACTATTGAAGAAGCAGTACTGGCAAAAGTAGTGACGGGTTTTCAGGTCCCCAAATGTGCCATAGAGACTGCCCCCACCTTTGTTCTGTTTTTGTTCATCTTTACCTTTATTCAAAGTCTTCCTGTCATTAGAAAGCTTTTTAATTTCCTCCTGTTGATTTCTGAAAACAAACTGGAGCGTCCCTATCTTTTATTTTTTATTTATTTATTTTAACATCCTTATTGGAGTATAATTGCTTTACACTCGTGTGTTAGTTTCTGCTTTATAACAAAGTGAATCAGTTATACATATACATATATCTCCATATCTCTCCCATCTTGCATCTCCCTTCCTTCCACCCTCCCTATCCCACCCCTCTAGGTGGTCACAAAGCACCGAGCTGATCACCCTGTGCTATGCGGCTGCTTCCCACTAGCTATTTTACATTTGGTAGTGTATACATGTCCATGCCACTCTCTCACTTTGTCCCAGCTTACCCTTCCCCCTCCCCGTGTCCTCAACTCCATTCTCTAGTAGGTCTGCATCTTTATTCCCGTCTTGCCCCTAGGTTCTTCATGACCTTTTTTCTTTTTTTAGATTCCATATATATGTATTAGCATACGGTATTTGTTTTTCTCTTTCTGACTTACTTCACTCTGTATGACAGTCTCTAGGTCCATCCACCTCACTACAAATAACTCAATTTCGTTCCTTTTAATGGCTGAGTAATATTCCATTATATATATATGCCACATCTTCTTTATCCAATCATCTATCGGTGGACACTAAGGTTGCTTCCATGTCCTGGCTATTGTAAGTAGGGCTGCAATGAAAATTTTGGTACATGACTCTTTGAATGATGGTTTTCTCTGAGTATATGCCCAGTAGTGGGATTTCTGGGTCATATGGTAATTCTATTTTTAGTTTTTTAAAGAACCTCCATACTGTTCTCCATAGTGGCTGTATCAATTTACATTCCCACCAACAGTGCAAGAGGGTTCCCTTTTCTCCACACCCTCTCCAGCATTTATTGTTTGTAGATTTTTTGATGATGGCCATTCTGACTCATGTGAGATGATATCTCATTGTAGTTTTGATTTGCATTTCTTAATGATTAAGGATGTTGAGCATTCTTTCATGTGTTTGTTGGCAATCTGTATATCTTCTTTGGAGAAATGTCTATTTAGGTCTTCTGCCCATTTTTGGATTGAGTTATTTGTTTTTTTGATATTGAGCTGTGAGAGCTGCTTGTAAATTTTGGAGATTAATCCTTTGTCAGTTGCTTCATTTGCAAGTATTTTCTCCCATTCTGAGGGTTGTCTTTTGGTCTTGTTTATGGTTTCCTTTGCTGTGCAAAAACTTTGAAGTTTCATTAGGTCCCATTTGTTCATTTTTATTTCCATTTCTCTAGGAGGTGGGTCAAAAAGGATCTTGCTGTGATTTATGTCATAGAGTGTTCTGCCTATGTTTTCCTCTAAGAGTTTGATAAGAGTTTGGCCTTACATTTCGGTCTCTAATCCATTTTGAGTTTATTTTTGTGTATGGTGTTAGGGAGTGTTCTAATTTCATTCTTTTACATGTACCTGTCCAGTTTTCCCACCATCACTTATTGAAGAGGCTGTCTTTTCTCCACGGTATATTCTTACCTCCTTTATCAAAGATAAGGTGACCATATGTGTGTGCGTTTATCTCTGGGCTTTCTATCCTGTTCCATTGATCTATATTTCTGCTTTTGTGCTACTACTATACTGTCTTGATGACTGTAGCTTTGTAGTATAGTCTGAAGTCAGGGAGCCTGATTCCTCCAGCTCCGTTTTTCTTTCTCAAGATTGCTTTGGCTATTCAGGGTCTTTTGTGTTTCCATACAAATTGTGAAATTTTTTGTTCTAGTTCTGTGAAAAATGCCAGTGGTAGTTTGATAGGGATTGCATTGAATCTGTAGATTGCTTTGGGTAGTAGAGTCATTTTCACAATGTTGATTCTTCCAATCCAGGAACATGGTATATCTCTCCATCTATTTGTATCATGTTTAATTTCTTTCATCAGTGTCTTATAATTTTCTGCATACAGGTCTTTTGTCTCTTTAGGTAGGTTTATTCCTAGGTATTTTATTCTTTTTGTTGCAATGGTAAATGGGAGTGTTTTCTTAATTTCACTTTCAGATTTTTCATCATTAGTTTATAGGAATGCAAGAGATTTCTGTGCATTAATTTTGTATCCTGCTACTTTACCAGCTTCATTGATTAGCCTAGTAGTTTTCTGGTAGCATCTTTAGGATTCTCTATGTATAGTATCATGTCATCTGCAAACAGTGACGGCTTTACTTCTTTTCCGATTTGGATTCCTTTTAGTTCTTTTTCTTCTTTGATTGCTGTGGCTAAAACTTCCAAAACTATGTTGAATAAGAGTGGTGAGAGTGGGCAACCTTGTCTTGTTCCTGATCTTAGTGGAAATGCTTTCAGTTTTTCACCATTGAGGACGATGTTTGCTGTGTGTTTGTCATATATGGCCTTTATTATGTTGAGGTAAGTTCCCTCTATGCCTACTTTCTGGAGGGTTTTTGTCATAAATGAGTGTTGAATTTTGTCGAAAGCTTTTCTCTGCATCTACTGAGACGATCATATGGTTTTTCTCTTTCAATTTGTTAATATGGTGTATCACATTGATTGATTTGCGTATATTGAAGAATCCTTGCATTCCTGGGATAAACCCCACTTGATCATGGTGTATGATCCTTTCAATGTGCTGTTGGATTCTGTTTGCTAGTATTTTGTTGAGGATTTTTGCATCTATGTTCATCAGTGATATTGGCCTGTAGTTTTCTTTCTCTGTGACATCTCTGTCTGGTTTTGGTATCAGGGTGATGTTGGCCTCTTAGAATGAGTTTGGGAATGTTCCTCCCTCTGCTCTATTTTGGAAGAGTTTGAGAAGGATAGGTGTTAGCTCTTCTCTAAATGTTTGAGAAAATTCACCTGTGAAGCCATCTGGTCCTGGCCTTTAGTTTGCTGGAAGATTTTTAATCACAGTTTCAATTTCAGTGCTTGTGATTGGTCTGTTCATATTTTCTATTTCTTCCTGGTTCAGTCTTGGAAGGTTGTGCATTTCTAAGAATTTGTCCATTTCTTCTAGGTTGTCCGTTTTATTGGCATATAGTTGCTTGTAGTAATCTCTCATGATCCTTTGTATTTCTTCAGTGTCAGTTGTTACTTCTCCTTTTTCATTTGTAATTCTATTGATTTGCATCTTCTCCCTTTTTTTCTTGATGAGTCTGGTTAATGGTTTATCAATTTTGTTTATCTTCTCAAAGAACCAGCTTTAAGTTTTATTGATCTTTGCTATCGTTTCCTTTATTTCTTTTTCATTTATTTCTGATCTGACCTTTTTGATTTCTTTCCTTCTGCTAACTTTGTGGTTTTTTTGTTCTTCTTTCTCTAACTGCTTTAGTTGTAAGGTTAGGTTGTTTATTTGAGATGTTTCTTGTTTCTTAAGGTAGAACTGTATTGCTATAAACTTGCCTCATAGAACTGCGTTTGCTGCATTCCATAGGTTTTGGGTGGTCATTATTTCATTGTCATTTGTTCTAGGTATTTTTTGGCTTCCTCTTTGATTTCTTCAGTGATCTCTTGGTTATTAAGTAGTGTATTGTTTAGCCTCCATGTGTTTGTATTTTTACAGATTTTTTCGTGTAATTGATATCTAGTCTCATAGCGTTGTGGTCAGAAAAGATACTTGATATGATTTCAGTTTTCTTAAATTTACCAAGGCTTGATTTGTGACCCAAGATATGATCTATCCTAGAGAATGTTCCATGAGCACTTGAGAAGATAGTGTATTCTGTTGTTTTGGGATGGAATGTCCTATAAATATCAATTAAGTCCATCTTATTTAATGTATCATTTAAAGCTTGCGTTGCCTTATTTATTTTCATTTTGGATGATATGTCCATTTGTGAAAGTGGGGTGTTAAAGTCCCGTACTATGATTGTGTTACTGTCAATTTCCCCTTTTATGGCTGTTAGTATTTGACTTATGTATTGAGGTTCTCCTATGTTTGGTGCATAAATTTTTACAATCGTTACATCTTCTTCTTGGATTGACCCCTTGATCATTCTGTAGTGTCCTTCTTTGTCTCTTGCAGTAGTCTTTGTTTCAAAGTCTATTTTGTCTGATATGAGAATTGCTACTCCAGCTTTCTTTTGATTTCCATTTGCATGGAATATCTTTTTCCACCCCCTCACTTTCAGTCTGTATGTGTCCCTAGGTCTGAAGTGGGTCTCTTGTAGACAGCATATATACGGGCCTTGTTTTTGTATCCATTCAGCCAGTCTATGTCTTTGGGTTGGAGCATTTAATCCATTTACATTAAAGGTAATTATAGATATGTATGTTCCTATTACCATTTTCTTAATTGTTTTGGGTTTGTTATTGTAGCTCTTTTCCTTCTCTTGTGTCTCCTGCCTAGAGAAGTTCTTTTAGCATTTGTTGTAAAGCTGGTTTGGTGGTGCTGAATTCTCTTAGCTTTTGCTTGTCTGTAAAGGTTTTAATTTCTCCATCAAATCTGAATGAGATCCTTGCTGGGTAGAGTAATCTTGGTTGTAGGTTTTTCCCTTTCATCACTTTAAATATGTCCTGCCAGTCCCTTCTGGCTTGCAGAGTTTCTGCTGAAAGATCAGCTGTTAACCTTATGGGGATTCCCTTGTATGTTATTTGCTGTTTTTCCTTTGCTGCTTTTAATATTTTTTCTTTGTATTTAATTTTTGATAGTGTGATTAATATGTGTCTTGGCATGTTTCTCCTTGGATTTATCCTGTATGGGACTCTCTGTGCTTCCTGGACTTGATTAACTATTTCCTTTCCCATATTAGGGAAGTTTTCAACTATAGTCTCTTCAAATATTTTCTCATTCCCTTTCTTTTTCTCTTCTTCTTCTGGGACCCCTATAATTCGAATGTTGGTATGTTTAATGTTGTCCCAGAGGTCTCTGAGACTGTCCTCAATTCTTTTCATTCTTTTTTCTTTATTCTGCTCTGCAGTAGTTATTTCCACTATTTTATCTTCCAGGTCACTTATCCGTTCTTCTGCCTCAGTTATTCTGTTATTGCTCCCTTCTAGAGAATTTTTAATCTCATTTATTGTGTTGTTCATCATTGTTTGTTTGCTCTTTAGTTCTAGGTCCTTGTTAAACATTTCTTGTAATTTCTCCATTCTATTTCCAAGATTTTGGGTCATCTTTACTATCATTATTCTGAATTCTTTTTCAGCTAGACTGCCTATTTCCTCTTCATTTGTTAGGTCTGGTGGGTTTTTATCTTCGCTGTGTGTTTCTCTGTCTTCTCATTTTGCTTATCTTACTGTGTTTGGGGTCTCCTTTTCTCAGGCTGCACGTTCATAGTTCCTGTTTATTTTGGTGTCTGGCCCCAGTGGCTAAGGTTGATTCTGTGTGTAGGCTTCCTGGTGGAGGGGACTAGTGCCTGTGTTCTGGTGGATGAGGCTGGATCTTGTCTTTCTGGTGGGCAGGTCCACGTCTGGTGGTGTGTTTTGGGGTGTCTGTGACCTTTTTATGATTTTAGGCAGCCTCTCTGCTAATGGGTGGGGTTGTGTTCCTGTCTTGCTAGTTGTTTGGCATAGAGTGTCCAGCACTGTAGCTTGCTGGTCGTTGAGTGGAGCTGGGTCTTGGCGTTGAGATGGAGATCTCTGGGAGATTTTCGCCGTTTGATATTATGTGGAGCTGGGAGGTCTCTGGTGCACCGATGTCCTGAACTTGGCTCTCCCACCTCAGAGGCACAGCCCTGACACCTGGCTGGAACACTAAGAGCCTGTCATCCACATGGCTCAGAATAAAAGGGAGAAAAAAAGAAAGGAAGCAATACATAAAATAAAATAAAGTTATTAAAATAAAAAATAATTATTAAAAAAATGAAAAACTAATAAAAAAAAGAAAGAAAGAAGAGAGCAACCATACCAAAGAACAAATCCACCAATGATAACAAGGGCTAAAAACTATACTAAAAAAAAGAAAAGAAAAAAAATGGACAGACAGAACGCTAGAACAAATGGTAAAAGCAAAGCTATACAGAGAAAATCACACACAGAGGCGTATACATACACACTCACAAGAAGAGGAAAAGGGGAAAAAATACATATATCGTTGCTCCCGAAGTCCACCACCTCAATTTGGTATGATTCATTGTCTATTCAGGTATTCCACAGATGCAGGGTACATCAAGTTGATTGTCGAGATTTAATCCGCCTCTCTTGAGGCTGCTGGGAGCGATTTCCCTTTCTCTTCTTTGTTCGCACAGCTCCTGGGGTTCAGCTTTGGATTTGGCCCTGCCTCTGCATGTAGGTCGCCTGAGGGCGTCTGTTCTTCGCTCAGACAGGACGGGGTTAAAGGAGCAGCTGCTTCGGGGACTCTGGCTCACTCAGGCCGGGTGGAGAGAGGGGTACGGAGTTCGGGGCGAGCCTGCGGCGGCAGAGGCCAGCGTGACGTTGGACCAGACTGAGGCGCGCCATGTGTTCTCCCTGGGAAGTTGTCCCTGGATCATGGGACCCTGTCAGTGGTAGGCTGCACAGGCTCCCGGGAGGGGAGGTGTGGATTGTGACCTGTGCTTGCACACAGGCTTCTTGGTGGCTGCAGCAGCAGCCTTAGCATCTCATGCCTGTCTCTGGGGTCCGCGCTGATAGATGCAGCCCACCCCCGTCTCTGGAGCTCCTTTAAGCAGCACTCTTAATCCCTTCTCCTCGTGCACCAGGAAACAAAGAGGCAAGAAAAAGTCTCTTGCCTCTTTGGCAGCTCCATACTTTTTCCTGGATTCCCTCCTGGCTAGCTGTGGTGCACTAGCCCCCTTCAGGCTGTGTTCACGCAGCCAACCTGGGATTTGACCTCCAAAGTCTTGGGATCTGCCCTCCAAAGCCTGAGCCTCAGCTCCCAGCCCCAACCTGTCCTGGCGGGTGAGGAGACAAGCCTCTCAGGCTGGTGAGTGCTGCTCGGCACTGATCCTCTGTGCAGAAATCTGTCCGCTTTGCCCTCCGCACCCCTGTTGCTGTGCTCTCCTCCATGGCTCCGAAGCTTCCCCACCTCCGCCACCAGCCATCTCCGCCAGTGAAAGGGCTTCCTAGTGTGTGGCAACTTTTCCTCCTTCACAGCTCTCTCCCATTCATGCAGGTCCTATCCCTATTCTTTTGTCTCTGTTTTTTCTTTTGCCCTACCCAGGTACGTGGGGAATTTCTTGCCTTTTGGGAGGTCTGAGGTCTTCTGCCAGCGTTCAGTAGGTGTTCTGTAGGAGTTGTTCCACATGTAGATGTATTTCTGATATATTTGTGGGGAGGAAGGTGATCTCCACGTCTTACTCTTCCGCCATCTTGAAGCTCCCCCCGTACATTTTAGTAGGAAGATCTCGTCCATTCACATTTAATGTAGCAACATTTTTACACTATTTTATTCTTTCAGTTGACTTTATATTACCACTTATTTAATTTTGTTTCTTCTTTTTCCTTTTTCTTGTTTCTTTTCAGTTTTTGTGATTCTTCATTCTCCTTTCCCCTTTGTAATTTTGACTCAATTTTTCTATTCTACTAACGATTTCCTTCTGTTTCCCCACACTCATAATTAAATACACACTTCTCTATTCTGTGAAAACAAAATGCCAAATATTACCCCTACTGCTTTTCTTCTCATTCCAATATTGTATGGCCTTTAAAACTCTTTTAATTCCCTCCTATTCCTACAGATGGGAACTTCAGAACCCTTTTTCTTGTACCATCTTTCCGTTTGCCCCCCCTTCACCAAGTCCTAGTTTTTCCCAAGATAGTTTTATTATAATTAGTTCCAGATCATTATTAAGTTTTTCCTCTAATATTGTGTCATTTCTGTTTTAAGATCTTTATTTAGCACTTTCATTACACATTCCAAGAAACTCTATAATTATCCATTTAAATTTAACTATATATAGGTTAATTCCTCACTGCTGTTTCTATCTGTCTCTCTCTGTCTCTCCCTTTTTGCAGTCTCCCACCAGTCTCTGTTTTGATTCATTTTTATTGTTTGAATTCTTCCTTAATTATTGTCCTTATATGATGTGGTAGTTTTAAAGTAAGTCCAGAATCCTTTGATACTCCTCCCTTAATTAGGTGGAGCTTCATTCCCTCCCTTTGTGTCGGGCTGGACTTGCTTCTAGTGAGTAGAATGTAAACAGCGACACTGTGTGACTTCTGAGATGAGGCTGTGAAGAGCACTGTGTCTTCCTTCTTGCTGTCTCTTTTGGATCACTCTTTTGGAAGAAGCCAATTGCTGTATTTTGAGGACTCTCAAGCAGCCCTATGGAGGCATCTGCATTGTGAGAAGTGGAGTTCTCTTGCCATCAGCCATGGGAGTGATTCATCTTGGAATCAGGCCCCCAGTCAGTCCCAGTCAAGTCTTCAGATCACTACAGCTGCCAAATTGCAGACCCCATGTTGAAGCACCCAGGAGAATTGTCTTCATCTTCCTGTTATCTCCTCAGCCACAGGATTGGTGAGGACCCAGTCCACCTGTTCAGCCCACCTATTCAGGTGGCCAGGAAGACCGGCAGATGTTCTCAGGAACACTCAGGCTGGCCTATGAGGTTCTTCTCCAGCATCTCCAAAGTCTGAGGTCTCTCCAAGACCTTCTGTTGCTCTGATCTTCTCCTCGGTGTTCTCGGCTGCTGAGACCCAGACTCTTGCCTGGACCAGAGAGGAACTGAAATTCTGTGCTGTCAGACCTTGGGAATTTGCTCCCAGTTTGCAGATCCTGCTGCTTACTGACTCCAGCACTCATTACCTCTGGAGAAGGAGCTGTGGTTGGGTTATATGGAGAGGGAAGCCACTTCCTTTCTAGACTACCATCTATCTCTTGACATAACTACTTGATCCCTGGTGAGAAGTGACTCCCCGTCCTCCAAATGTTCTGGAGGTCTCTGATCACAGCCTACCTTGACATGGATTATTTGGTTTTGGGGTGGACTCCCTCACCACACTGTGTTCTCCCAGTGCCTAGAACTGCATAAATCTTCATTAGAGACTTGGGAAATGGAGCTCATCTTTTCTTCCTGCTGGTTTGAGTAAAACACTGGCCTTCCCCTTTCATAGGGAATGGTACTTGTGTTCTAACCTTGGGTCCTGAAGGCCTTTGCATTTGCAATAGGTGGAAGTTGAGAGGGAGTTGTACCTAAACATCTCTACAGTTAAGAGTATTTGCTTCAGGGACTTGCAGAAGGTGTACGTGTGATCCTTTGGGCTGGAGAAGAGGGGTAGAGTCTTTGTCATGTATAATCCATATTGGTTCTGACCCACTTCGAGGAGTCTATCTGGAAGACCATCTTAGTAGACCCAGAACAGTCGGCTTCGACTCTAGGCCTCCCACAGAAGGCCTCCAAGACCTCCCCTACTGAGGATGGTGATCGTCAGTCTGGGCCAGCATTTTTCCAGGGCTTTTCTGGGGAATATTGTTCCCATGAGCTACTTTGTGCAAAAAAGACACCAAGGTCAAATATGTTTAGAAAACTTGCCAAACTCTGTCAGTGTACATTCAGATGTTACATAAACAAACACAAAGCAGAAAGCCAGCAAAGCAACCTTTTGAAATCTATTGAACCTAAATTTCTCAAACATACTTGACTATGGGTCTCACCCCCCTTCTCCCCGTATAATGCTGATCAGCAACCTGTGGGAGAACTGTCTGTGGATAACACTTCAGGAAATACTGGGACCCAGGAGCCCCCAGAGACCTTGAGGTTCGCGTGGAGTTCGGTTCCCCTTTAACTCTGAGGCAGCATGGCTTAAAGCGGTAGCTCGCAAAGTGTGGTCCCCACACCAGCATCATCTAGGAATTTTTTGGAATTGCAAGTTCTCAGTAGAACCACTGACCTGTTGCTTATGAAACAAACTCAAGCCACATTCCCTGGATTTAAATTCCACCTCTGCTACTTAGCACCTTGGTGACCTTAGGTGCATTTCTTAAACTCTCCCTGTGAAACAGTACCCATCTCACAAGGTTGTCATAAGCATTAAGTGAATTTAAATATATAAAGCACTTGGAAGAGTAATGCAACATATTAATTGCCAGTGAGTGTTTACCATTATCCAGTGGTTTCTCTGAATTTCCACTAAAAGGGCAAAGTAGGACAACAGTTATTGAGACCTACTGTGTGACAAGGGCTGGGTCACATAGTTGCCAGGGGTGGGTATGTGAATTGGTGTCATAAAATTTTGCCATCTGATCTGGACCTTACAGAATTCAAGACGTTCCCGTGGGAGGAAATGTTTTGCACTGTGACATTCCAGGAAACATCTTTTCATTACTGTTCATGGTGGTTAATTAGAACCACCGGTCTTGTGAAGTGAGGCGCTCGGAGGAAGTAGAATCATTCCAGCTGGATTTTCTGCCTTGGCTTTAGGTAGTGAATGAAATCTCAGCTTCAGCTTCAGCAAATGCCCTCTGATTCTACAGACCAGGCCCTCGTCTGGCCCTTGCAGCGATAATGTCATTTCCGTTTGTGTCACCACAACGACATAGGGGCCTCAGTAAATTAACAAAGATTCCCTGTGGCAGAGTTGGGATTCGAACCCCAGGCCTCAGTCTCTGCCTTGTTCTCCTAGCACATCATTAGCATGTCTTCCATCCAGAGGACTCTTGGAGAGCATCAAATACAACCTACTCAGCTTACAGAGAGGAGACTGCGGTCCGAGGGCCCTGTGGCTGGCTTAAGGTTGTCCAGCCCTGACGTGGCTGAGGTATGGCTGGAAGCTGGGTCTCCTCCTCTAATTCAACACTTACTTCAAGATGAGGCTGGTCCCCAGCCTGACTCTTTCTGGTGCTAGATGCAGCGTGGGGGTCGGATCTGGAGGGTCTTTCTGTTCTTATTTTCCAAGCATAATGCCGTGAGCAAGGCGGACCTCTGCCTGCTGTGCAGTGGGTGTGGTTGCGCTGCCAGAGGCCTTGTCTTACCCAGAGGTCCCATCTGAGGCTCTGGGAAAGCCAAACAAAAGGTAACTAGAATGTGCCACAGGGGGCCCATTAGCTTCCTGGAGCCTCCCAGAGCATTCCCAGGAGGCATCTTTGCTGGGAGCGTGTGCTCAGCGGCAGGCACCGTCACAGGCAGCTGCTGGCATATTAGTGTTCCAGATAAATGGCTTCTGGCTCAGGCAGAAGATCCTGCTTGGGAGCAGGATTCTCTTTGAAATTCCTAAGAGGGGCAGCTTGCAGAAAAAGACAGTTCTGCAAAATGATTCCATTGGAAACCCTCTGCTCCAATCCGTCTCAGTTTATTTTGTTGCTCTGTCTCTCCTGATTCATGGCAGGCTCAGAAGAAAGGAGGAGAGAGGCAGCTCAGCTGTACCCGTCCTCAGGGAGGAGCTGTCCACGATTAGCTGGGACAGCAAAGCAGCAGTGCTGGCTCGAGGCAGGATGCACAGCCCATCACTGCCCTGGGTTTGAATCTCAGGTCTGCTACTTCCCAGCTGTTTGACTTTGGAGAGATCACTTCACCTTGCTGAGACTCAGTTTTCTGGGCTGTAAAGTGGGAGTATACGACCACACGGTGGTCGAGAATTAAATACAGCCAATTATATAAAGTGCTTAACACAGTGCCTGAGGACAGTTGAAGGTAGATGTCATTATTACCAAGTGGGAGGCCCAGAGCAAGTAGAGACACCAATGGGGTCTGAGCAGGGCCGACAACATTAATTTCTCCCCAGTGACCCCTGCTTTTCGGGCTGGGGGAATGGGGAAAATGTCCAAATATTTCCAGCTTAGGGCAACTCCAGCCTACAGCCCTTCATACCCTAATTTTATAGGTGGGAAAACTGAGGCCCAGAGAGGGGAAGGAACTTGCTGAAGTTCACACAGCAAATTAGATGCTGGAGTGGAGCAAAACCTTGTTTTCTCCCCATCTTCCTGAGCACCTAAGATGCATTCCCAGGAGGAGCTGTACCACTCAGGGCCTTGCTCTCTTTGCCTCAAACTCTGCACTTTGGAAGGGGCATGTTTGTCATTGCAGGTCCATCCCTAGTGGACCAGGCTAGGTTAGACCAGCAGAGGGGGCGTGTGGTGTAGAAGTTCCCACACCTCTGATGCATCAGGGTCGCCTGGGCGGCAGGTTCCCCCACCCCAGTGTGACCTGGTGGGTAGGTCTGCATGGGGGTCCAGGCAGCTGAGTGGCTCCAGGGCTCCCCTGTATGTTCCGTATGTGAACAGGCTGGAGGTCTCTTGGCCTAGGGGACTGCACTCTGTACCCCTGGGAGGGGCATTGGTCACTGATCCCTGGGTGACCCTGATCAAGTTACTTGTCTGAATCTCAGTGTCCTCATCCGTGAAATGGAGACCAACGCTCCTCTTTTCAGGGGTACTGGGGGCAAGCCGACCCCATCCCTGGCGGTAAGGACTGCTCAGGCAAGTCCAAGAGTGCTCAGTGCAGCCCCCAGACTGGTGTGGCTGGGTACAGGCTCACCCATGGAAGGACACCAGCACATCGCCTGTGGAGACCAGAGACCAGCCTGAAGTGTGCATCCAGGCCGGGGCTGGGGACTCCGCAGCAGGCAGTGACCTGAGGGCCACACCCATGGTCATGCTGCAGTGCAGCAAGCAGGCTCAGTAGCCCTGATGGTTCCCACCTCCAGCAGAGGACGGAAGGGCTGCCTGGGTGTTTGAGAGGATGCTCCCAATGGACTGGCCAGCTTCCGGGCCGCAGACTTACTCAAGGCTTGGTGCCGGTCCAGGGTTCGAGTAGGGAAGTCTCACATCCTCCCAGCCACAGCTGTCTTCTTGACCAGAAGAGGACTGTGCCCCTGACTCTGGCTGCCACACAAGCCCTTCAGGAGGATGTGAACTTGACAGCCCTTGGGGAATGCCAAAGTCATTTTCAGTGGTAAGAAAGAAAAAGATGGCGATATAGGAGGAGAGGGAGGAGAGCACCAAATTGCCCCAAGTCCAAGAAAGTGATCATTATAAAACCCCAACCCTGAACTCTTCTATAAGCCCGGCCTGTCCAAGGCTGGTGACACAATCCATTCCCTAACAACACCTTTTCCCTCCCTCCCCACTTCCCCTCCTCACCCTCGCACACCTTCACAGTTCTGCCACTGTCCTTCAGTCCGGGGCCAGTACAGTGCCTTGGGCACTGGGGCACCCCCGCTCCCTGGCCATCAGGGGCCACAGTGTATCCCCTCACTGTTCCCTGGGTGCAGCTCAAATGGCATATCCTGGCTCCTGGGGGCAGAAGACTGATGCCTTGTTTCCATCAGACCTGCAGGAAATACTAAGAGGCTGGAGCATTAATAACAGTCTAAGCTTCCTGGAATTGTCAGGGAGGATGGAGCCTCAAAAGGACTAAAGCGAGGTCAGGCAAGAGCATGTGCTCCGCCTAATGCTCTATGGTCTTTTATGGTTTCATCCATGAGGTCATATCCCTATGCCCTGAGTTTGCTAGATAGCCTTCAACTCTGAGAGTCTGTGATCCTCAGGCACTCTGTCTCCACATCCATCCGATGCTTACCATCACTTACAGCATCCTTGGGAAGCGGACATTAGCCCTACCTGCACACATCTTATGATGAAGAACCGTTATCCCCCATGTCTGCCTGTTCCCTCTCCCTATGGCTCTGGCCTTGTTAGACAGCGTTCCTCGTGTGAGCTACAACCTGTGCCTCCTTGGGGCTGCACCCACTCTCCCCACCCCACGACCACCCTTCAAAGGAGCTCTTGGAGGTGAAGGCTTTCCCACTCTCTGAGTCCTCATGAGACACGTGGTGACAGCAGACTTGAGATGCATCCCCTTTCCCACACCTCTAGGGACCATAAAGCAAACTGCTGTTCACGCTCTTCCATGGAAATTTCCCATCTCTTAACAAAGGAAGGCAGGTCTGGCGCTTTCATCCTCGTTTAATTGATTAAAAGTACGGAGTGGAGAACTAACTGTCAAAAACCACATGACTGACAAGTTTAGGAAGCTGAGTTGAGATTTTAAGTGATCGCTCTCCAGTCTGAGGCTCTCTGATTCTGTGTGGGGCTCAGGGTTCAGTTGCAAGGGGTTCTGGGATGACCCATGGCAAGACATGGAACTTGGCCCCATCGCACCTTTTCCAAATAGCGCTCAGCCTCTACCTTGTGTGACCTTTGGAGGAGGGGACATTTTTTTTCTTCAGAATAGGGCCAGACAGCCCAGGCTGCTGGCTTTCCTTCAGCAGTTCTTGGGGCTACTTCAAGAAGAAATGTCTGGAAATGTGTGGAGTTCATGAGCAAATGGCTCCATGGAAGCACCTGTTAAAATTTCCTCTGGGCTTCCCTGGTGGTGCAGTGGTTGAGGGTCCGCTTACCGATGCAGGGGACACGGGTTCGTGCCCCGGTCCGGGAGGATCCCACGTGTGGCGGAGCGGCTGGGCCCGTGAGCCATGGCTGCTGAGCCTGCGCGTCCAGAGCCCGTGCTCTGCATCAGGAGAGGCCACAACAGTGAGAGGGCCGCGTACCACACACACACACACAAAATTTCCTCTGCTAAGACCGAAGTAGACAGAGCAAAAGCCAGTGGGCCTCCGACCGCCCCCCAAGCTCCTCCTGGGTCTCATTCTCCCTCCCTCCCGGCCCAGCCCTGGAAAGCACATACCCTTATCTAAACACCAGCACCAAGCAGACCCATGCAGAGGCCATATGTGTTAGATTACATTATTGTTTAAAATATTCGCTGGTCTTTTCCATGGAAGATTATTCCTCCTTACCCCATTAGGCTTGGCCATTTGATGTGATTTAGCCAATGAAATATGAACAGAAGTGGATTGTGCCACTTCTAAACAGAAGCATTAAGACCTATTGAGTCCTACTCTGTTCTCCTCCAGACCTGAGACTAACAATGGCCCGGATAGGGGCTGCTCTCTTAGCCTGGTACTGGAAGGAAGATGGCCTAGAACTTAGCTGCGGCTGATCTTAAAGGACATATAATGTGAGTGAGAAGCAAACCTTTGTTGTTGTAGGCCACTGAGAATTGGGAGATATTTGTTACTGCAGCCTAACTTAGGCTACGCTGACTCATGCACCAGACACGGCAGGAGATGGTGTATTGCCCTGAGGTCCCTTCAGATCAAATATCCCAGGAAGTATGGGAAGAGAGAGAAAGCACCTGCAGGTAAACCCAGAGATAGGAGCTTTGTTCCCCCAACTTCCTTCTGCAGCCTTCAGTGACTTCAAACGGGAAGGTAAAGTTGGCATTTGCCTCAATTTCCCCACATCTCCCCCAGCCATAAATTTGGAGCCTTTGATAGGGATGGTATAAGGCCCAATTTTTCCTCAAATACTGATTTTCATCCTCAGGAGAAAATCATTTGTGCTGTTTAAATAGAAAAGGGAAACAGCTTTGGAACTGATTCCTAAGTGATTCAGTCACCTTTTGTTCAAACTCTTCAGAGCTAGCTCAAGGAGGATCTAAATATTGACTCATGTACTGAATTCCCAGCAACGTCCAAAGACAGGAGGGGCATAGGGAGCTTTATTGCCACTGCCCCCTCCCCTCCTTGGAGAAGCATGAGATAGAAAGCTGCTCTGGACCACAACACCTTCCAAATCACCCCGGACCACAGAGTGGGAGGATCACTGATACCAACCCATGCCTATGAATATATGAGGAAAACTGATGCTCAGAAAAGGCACATACCAAAAATATCTTGAAGTGCTGGAGCACTTTATGTTTTATAAAGCATGTTCATATCTCTTATTTTAACTGATTTCCTCACCCACGTAAAGAAAATTGTCTGGCTGGAGGTCAGGAGAGTGGAGTCTGAGTACTGCTGCTACCACCACATTCCAGGGATGTCTTGGGCAAGCCATGTCATGTCTTGGAGTCTCAGTTTTACTGTCAGAAGGCTGGTTTCACCTATTCATTCATTCATTCACTCAGTAACCACTTACTAAACACCTACTAGCTACCAGACACAGTATGTAGATAAATAATACTAATGAAAGGAAAATAAAGTATGGGAGACTGGAAAAATGACCATATATTCTTTCCATCTCTGAATAGATTCTCTTTACATCAAGAGCTAGAGCGTTTCTAGGCTTGGTCATGTGACTTCTTTGGCCAGTGGGACGGTAGTAACTGTGACTTAAGCAGAGACTTGTAAAGCACTTGCTTAAACACTGGGGACTTGCATTTTCTTTCTGTGCTTGGATTTCTGAGGCCACTATGTGAATAAGCCCAGCCTAGCCTGCTGGAGGATGAGATTCATGTGGTCCAGTTACGCCTCTGACCCACACTGACAGCCTGCCAACCACCAGCATGTGTGGACCATCCAGCCATCAGCCAACCCATCGACTGATCGCAGTCACATGAGAAAGCCCAGCAGAGATCAGCTATATCAGCCCAGACCAGAAAAGTACCCAGCAAACCCATCTAATCATGAGCTACATAAAATAATTGTTATATCGTATTAAGCCATTAATTTGGGGGATGATTTGTTACACAGCAAAAGCTAACCAATACAGAAAAGAAGACATTTATTGAGCCTCTCTCTATGAAAGGTACTACACAGACCTTTCCTATAGGTTTCCTTATTACGTTATTACTATGACTCCAAGAGGTAGATAATATGCTCCCTACTTTATAGTTGAGGAAACTGAGGCTCAGAGAAGTTGCTCCACTGGCCAGTTCAGAGAATTAGTGGAGCCAGGAATAGAATCTGAAGCTAAGATGGACTTAACCTGCTAAGGGAAGGGTTTGTGCAGCAGGAGTGGATTCTGTCCTTTGAAGACTCAGAATTCTTGGTCTGCAGGCTGCACTCCTGGAGCCCTGGTGAGCTGTGTGCTGCATGGGGAAAGGAGCACTCGGATCCAGAAAGCCTTAAAGAAGATGGGGTCATGATGAAAGGTATGAGAAGAAGGGGTCAAGGCTGTGCTTCATGACCGAAGTGCCTCACAGGACCAGCTTATGGGAGCCGCTTCTAAATGATCAATTCCAATCTCATTATGACCGCAGCTGCCATTAACTCGGGAGCTAATTGCTATCAGCTTATAGAAACTCAAGAGGGTTTAGCTTCAAAAATTCCACGACACGAGGCCATCTCACTGCTTAAATGGCCACATTGCTGTTACTAATTCCATTTGACTATTAGCTTATTACTCTTAAGTTATTATAACTTTGTGTGAAGTCCTTGAACCGGATGCATGTCCTCCACACACATTTCATTACAGGGAGCAGAGTGCACCCAGAGGTTCAATATTTTAATTTCCATTTTTCTTTAAGGTCTCGGCATATTAAGAGGCATCAGGAAGGTCCTTGATTTGGAAGATGGCTCTATAAGCAAAGGCCATAACAAAAACCAGACTTTGCTTCACATTTTTATGCAATTAAGGTCTTGGCAAATGTAGAGAGAGTCTGGGCAACAACAAAGCTTAGCACTGGAAGGGCCCTTGGAGGTTCTAGTCCATTCTCGTGTTACAGTTGGGGAAACTGAGGACAGGAGATGGGGCAGGACTTAGGTAAGATAAACTGCCACGTCTGCATTGAGCAGGTGACATTATCTGAAATAGCCAGGTCTCTGTTTTCGATAAATTAAAAGTCGGCCGAGGTTGCCAACTGTGCAAGATTACCAATGCTAGACAATTACGGCAGGGTCCCTCGTATTCCCTGCGAAAGATCCCTAAGTGCTAGAAATGGGCCAGGATGCAATCTTTTACTCCTTTTCAGCAGAGAACCAGCTGGATGGAGAGCCACATGACAGTGCGTGAAATTAGACATACTTAATAGGTGATGACAAGGTTCTCTCTGTCTACATTCAGAAGCCTCCCTTAACGAGATCTCGTCGGTTTGTTAAGAAAATAAGAGTGTGTGCAATTACTAAGTTCACCCTTTGCTTTTGTTTAACTTTGTAGCTTCTTCCCAGGATGCCTCGGGGCATGTCTGGAAAAATGTCAGCACTTGTTGCTAAGCAGAGTCTGGTCCTGGGAGGTGTTCTCTTAGTGCTCTCTGGAGTCCCTCTGTGGCCAGGTCCAGGGGCAAGAACCGGGAAGCCCCGGTTCTGACACTATACCTCTCTCTAACTGGCTACATGACGTGGAGCATCATGGCCCCTCTCGGAGCCTCAGTTTTCTCATCTATACAACTGAGGAAGAGAAGGTGGGATGCCTTCAGTCCTTTCCTCCTCCAGATGTCTATTCTAAATCTCTTTTATTGCTCTTAAAGGCATGGAGGAGGGAGGTAAGACGGAGCAAAGGAAGCCTGTAGTTTGAGTGCAGGGTTTTCTCTGAGGTCAGGGTTTCTGAAAGAGTCCTAATTAAAGCCAAGCAAGCTCTTTTGAGTGAAGATCTCCGCAGAGTTGCTTGTTCACCTTGGGAAGTAGGGACTGCTGAATGAGAGAGAAAGGGATAGAAAAGAGAGAGGAGAGGAGAAAGAGGAGTCAGAAAAGGGCACAGGAGCCACAAAGGAAAAGGGAGAGAAAGGAAAGGAGATGGAGTGGGGGCAGTGAGGAGGAGATGGAGTGGGGGCAGTGAGGAGGAGACAGGCAGACTCAGGACAAGAGGAGAAATCTAAAGCAAAGAGACATGTTGGTAAAAATTAGAAAGGAGGAGAGGTGAGCAAAAGAGAATAAGAAGTAAGGAGGGGCACCAATGAAGATGGGGTAATGGACAGGCATGCATCTGTTGGTTAATTTCTAGACCATACAAAATAGAAATGAGCCTCCCTTGCAGCATGGATGGGAGGGTGAGATGGGAGAAGGTATGTGAAAGCAGGAAGTGCTTTAGTGTTTGATGTAGACACCTGGACAAGGTTCTGACACACTGCACATGCAGTAACAGGCAGTTTTTGCCCGGGGAATTTTGAAACATGGCGTGGGATCTCCTGCTCAGGGTCAGCGTTTCCGCAAAATTGTGATAATTCAACCATCGTGCCTGTTTCCACTCTCAGAGTGGAACTGACATTGTAAGTCAATAGCTTTATGGAATCCTTGCAAATCCCTTTCCTCTTCTTGCCACCCTGGAGAGACACAGTTGTGTTTTACCTAGAAACAAAGCAGCTGCACCCCCAGGGTAAACATGTGAGGAGAGAGCTGGGAGATAATCTCTCTCTGAGCCCATTTTCCTGGTGACTCCCCGCTGGAGTGCCGTCTGCAGCCCTCGGTGGCTTAGCTGTGTGCGGTCCCCTGTCGTGGGAAGCAGGAGGACAGGAGCCCAGGGACACTGGGGGAGGCAGTTTGACACGGCAGCTTTATCCCTTCCAGTTCTCTTGCTTCTGGGTCAGGTAATTTGGACACAGACACCACACAAAGATGAAACATGTTCCCTCACTGCTCAGTGGCTCATCCCCCAGGCTCCAGAGGTCTCTAAGCTATGAAAACAAAACAAAACAAAACAGAGCCTATCTCAGGGCTGCCAAGTCCTTTCAACCTCTTAGTTTGCCTTGATTTTGTCAGTTCCACCCAGAGGACAGGACCAGACGTGATGGTCCAAGTTGGGAAGGCAAAATGTAGTCTGTTTCTAAAGAAAAAACGTGGAAGCTGAGATGAAAACCAGTTGATAAAGTCCTAGAGGGGTTGGAACGGAGAACCCCAGCTTGTCAGTAAGTCCTGTGCTGTGCTGTGCATCCACTTTTCATCCTTAGCACCCGGACTGACTGGGGGTGTATGGGTAAATGGGGACTCCAAGAAAAGAAAGCTCTGAGTGTAGCGTTTGCCAGTTTCTATGGTGTAAATTCTTCCGCTATGGCCAGTTTCAAGGTGTCAGTGGTAGCGTCCCTGAAGGAGGAGTTGGGAAGAGATAGGCATATTCAGCACACCACTGAGGAATGTTTCCTTGGACCTCTCTTTCCTTGTTCTTAACCCTCTTCCATTCCTGAGAGTTCTTCTGAAACACAGGGATGACTGTAGTGCTTCCCTGGTTATAAACCATCAATGGCTCCCCATTAAGATAAAATTCAAAGGCCTTTTTAATGTGGCCTCATTCTGTTTTTTTCTCAATCAGATGTGTGACTCATGTAATATATATCAAACCTCCACCTGACAGTTCCTCTCCCTGGCCTGTAAGTTCCTTATGGAGGGAGAGTCACTCATCTTTGTGTCACTCATCTTTGCATCTGCAGTTCTTGGTCCGTTGTATGGGCTGTACAATGTGGAAGGAAGGAAAAAGGGATGGGATTGATGAATACTGGGCCTCTTGCCTTTCCCCAACAGGTCATGCTCACCAGTTCCTCTGTGGTTTCCTGTTCTTGCTGCCCTAACACTTTCTCCGCCTGTCAAAATTTAGACCCATTTCTCCTTGATCCAGAGTCAGCTGTGCGGGGGTTCCTTCGCCACTCCATCAGCACATCCACCCAACAGCAGACATTAGCTGAGCTCCAGCTGTGTGCCAGGGACTGTTCTGTGCACTGAGGATACAGCTTTGGAAAAGACAGACAACATCCCTGTCCTCCTGGAACAGGTTTCACTTGTCTGAAAAATATAGACCCCCAACATCCATAAACCAGGTAGGCTCAAAAACACCCCATCATACCAATAAACTACTTAGATATTTACCACCTATACAGACAGACATCTCCTTAGATCCATTAGCCACTTTATTAAAAAGTTAACACTAAATCTGACATAAACCTCCTGGTGGAAAACAATCATCAAATGAATGTAAGTGTAAATGCTATACAGCAAAAGTGATTGGAGAAAATTAAAGCAAGGAGCGGGTAACAGGGGTTTCAGCTTGATAGGAATGGCCAGGCAGGCATCTGGGGAGGTGCTCTGTGACGGGTGGTACCCGGGTTTTGTACTCCCCATGGAGTCCGGCCCCTCCTTTCTCCTCCAAAGTTTGTCTTGTTGATGATCTCATGTCCGTCTTACATAGTCAACCCATCTCTTACGTGGGCTTCTTCCTCTTAATGCAATGGACGTGCCAATGAACAAGTCCCGTCCTGAGAAAAACAGCCCCTTCTTGACCTCCTGCCCTTCCTCAGATGGTACTCTCTTTCCGGCCTCCCCACAATGGTGAAGAAGAACTTGCAGCGTGGGACTCCACTATCCTGCCTCCCGCATCTACTGTCTCCTCTGCTCTGACATCTGCTCCCAACCTTTAGTAAATCCATTTGTGGCCTCAATCCAGTGACCCTGCAGTGCCAAGTCCAGTGGACACTTCTGGTCCTTACCTTGCAGCCTCTGTAGAATCGACCTGTTAACATCCTCTCCTCCTGAAACTCTTCCCCTCATCTCTCTCCTCCAGTCTAGCCCCCTTCCTGGGTTCTCCTTCTACAGACTTCCTCTTAAAAGCTAGTCTTCCACAAGGTCTTCCCTTTCCTTCGGCTCCCCTTGTTGCTCTGCAACATGCGCAAGACATCAGCCTCTGCCTACGAGCTGGTGAGCCCACAGGCCACACCTACAGCCAACTCCTTTCCCCAGGACCAGCCCCCCGCTCCACACTGAACACCCCCGACCTTGGATGGCTCCAGGACTCCAGGATCAGCGCGTCTGAAACTCACCACCTCATTGCCCAGATCAGCAGCTCTCCTTGGGTCCCAGCTCGTGAAGGTTCTGCCAGGACCCCCAGCAAGGAAGCTGGACACCATCCTAGACCCATTCCCCTCCCCAGCTTCCCTCCCCTAATCTGGCAGTTCCTGCCCGCTTTCACCGCCTCACTAATTTCCGAGCTGATTCCTCCATTTCTGTCACTGCTCGCAGATTTCCCACCTCTCACCTCCCGTCAGGTCTCCCTTTTACCCAGGCTGGTACCTGATCCACTCAGAACTGCCAGAATAATCCTCGGAAATGCAAATTTGACCACATCCCTCCCTGCTTAAAACCTTTCTGCGGTTCCTTCTTGCCCGCAGCACGTGGTTGACACCCCCAGACCTGCCCTGCAGCCTCTCCACGGCTGGTGCCCGCCTGCATCTCCATCCACAGCATCCTCAGTCTCTGCCTGGCGCTCGGTATTCCAGGCACACCTAGAGCTCCTTGTCATTCTCTACACTCAGCAGGCTGTTTAATGGCTCAGTTCCTTTGCTTACTCAGGACCCTCTGCCTGGAATATCCTAACTTTGTCCCCCAGACCTGTCCCCCAGCTCATCTCTCTTGGTTCTTGCCTCTCAGATCAGGTATTACCTGCTGCAGGAACCTCCCCCCCACTGCTGCATGCTGACCCCCCAATGTGGGGACAGCTCTCCCTGTTCTGTGCACACCTTCTGTCTCTCTCTCTCCACCTCTCTCTCTCATTCTCTCGTTCTCTCTCTCTCACACACACACACATATCCTATACAGTATCGTAATTACCCGTTTGTGCCCATCCCCCTCACTGTCAGGGGAATATACAGCCACATCACATTCATCTTCGCATCCTCTGTACTTGACCGAGACTGTGCACTTGAAAAATCATTTATGTTCAATAAGGACAGCGCTAGGCACCAGGTTAAGAGAAAAGCAAGAAATGCACACTGGGCAGGGAGGCAAAATAGCATTATGGTTCCTGCCTCTCTACTTAAGGGCTGTGCACCCTTGGACAAGTCCCAAACCTCTCTGTGCCTCTGTTTCATCACCTGTAAAATGGGGTGATAGCAAAGCGCCTCATCAGAGGGTTGCTGGAGGATTAACTGAGATCGCGCGCGCTGAGTGCTTCCGGGTCAGCTGGCTTGTTACTCAGGCACACGGTGGGACCCGCCCCTTTGCCTACATTATTCCGTTTACTTGTCATAGCACTCTTGTGAAGTAGGTGTTATTATCCTGTTGTTCCCTGTCAAGGAAACTGTTGAAAGAGGTGGAGTGGGGGCACGCAGCCAGTCAGAGATGGAGTCACACTGCTCAGGGAACCTCTCCACTTCTCCTCAGTGGACCCGACTCCAGCGAGCTCGAGAGAAAGGGAGGCCTTGATGGAATCTGAAAGAGACGGCTTCCAGCAAGCCAGAGAAAACTCTGTGGTAGAGGCGGGCTGGGGAAGGACAGGCACTCACTGTGCCATGGGTAACTCTTACTATGCTCGCGGAGCAGAGGGGGACTTTCTTGGGCCATGATGGGTCAGAAAGGAAAGCTAGAGTGAGTGTATTTGGGGGGGAAATCTCTCCTCCTTTTGGGGGTGATGTCTGAGCTGATGACCTAGCCAGGTGCCTCTCCAACAGACCTGCTTCTTCCCATCAGAAAGGCTCTTGGGTGGGGATAGGGTCGTGGAAGGGCCCAGTGGGAAGCAGGGTGGAGGTGGTCTGAGTGGGGCTGCCTGGGGGGTCTAATCTGCTTCTGCCTTATCCTTGCTTGCATTTCTGCACCCCAGGCTCCTCATCTGTTAAATGCACTCATTATCCCTGTCCTCAGAGTTCATGTGCCCTGAAAAAAGCCCCTCTCTTTGGGATTTAGAGGCACATGGTAGAGATTCAGCCCCTGTTGGGGAAGCGGTCCTCCTGTCCCTCCAGGAGCTATTTCCATTGGAGACTCCAGCCTTGCACAATACTGGCCTCCCAGCTCGCCAGTCTCAGCACAGCCTGGACCCTAGAAACTGTTCCCACAGGACTTCAGATCAGGGGAGGCCTTAAGACCTCCAAGAAATCCACCAACTGGGGAGTCACTTTCCTTCACAAACAGCCTAGGTCAAATGAAGCATGTGTTTCTGATTTGGGGGGAGCGGACACATGAGGGGGAATCAGAGGGGCAGGGAGGTGGGAGGAAGCCTGTTGACAGGAGCGGGGTATGGAGATCTTTTTCATTTCCTAAGCCATGGGGAGAAGAGATCTTCTAAGGGTGGCTCTGGTCCCAGCTGGGGCAGAGTAATTGGTGCCAAGGAGAGAGTTCCAGGCCAAGGTCCTGGTAACGTATTCCTGGCTTTGCTGTAATTCATTCCATGGCCTTAGGCCCGTCTTATTCCCTGCCATGAGCCTCTGTTCGTCTCGTCAGTACAATGGGGAGACAGCACCCACTTCATCCATTTACCCATTCGTTGTTTACGAATGTCCTTGGGCCAAGCCAGGAGCTAGGTGCTAGGGATGCAGAAATGAAAGCCTCCGCCCACAGGACAGCTCACCCCTGCTGCAGAACTAGGCCACAAACGCCACTCCAAGTGAAGTGAAAGCCTGGGAGGAGTCTTGCTCAGGTACGGGGGGGAATACAGAGGAGGGGAACTATAATGGGTTGGATAGTGGCCCCCAAAAGACAAGACCAGATCCTAATCCCCGTACTAGGAATGTGATCTCATTTGGAAAGAGGGTGTTTGCAGATGTACTTAACTTAAAAGTCCCGAGATGAGATCACCCTGGATTATCTGGGTGCATCCTAAGTCCCATGACACGTATCCTTATGTGAGATAGAAGGAAAGAAGACACAGGCACAGAGGAGGAGGCCATGTGGTAACAGAGGCAGAGGTTGGAGCGATGGGTCTACAGGCCAAGGAACACCGTGGATAGCTGGCAGCCACTGGAAACTAGAAGAGAGGCATGGACCAGATTCTTCTTCAAAGCCTCCAGCAGGAGCCAATTCTAACCACACCTTGGTTTTGGACTTCTGGCCTCGCAAACTGAAAGGAGACGTTTCTGCGGTGTTAAGCCACCTGATGATTTGCGGCACTTTGTTACAGCAGCCCCAGGAAATTAATACAGGCACTTGACCATCTGCAGGAAGGTTGTCTGAGAAGGCTTCAGAAGGAGGTGGCATTGGAAATGAGTCTTGAAGTCTGAGTAGAAGGTAGCGGGGCTGGGAGGAGGGGAGAAGCGTGGCATTCAGGAAGAAGGCCCAGCACGGCACAGGCAAAGAGGCAAGAGGCAAGAAGAGGCGAGACAGGGGCAGAGAATCCAAATGATCTAGTAGGCCCAGAGCTTAGGAACCGGCAAAAGACCATGCCAAAGGTGGGCCTGCTCATCATAGGTTTGCTTGGATTTACCCCAAGAGTTTGGAGGTTGCTGTGTGGGTAACAGAGACTCATCTCAGGGTTTCGGCAGGGGAGTGACCTGGTCAGTGTATGCTTTGAAAAGACTCAGGGATCCAAAGGGAAGGGCCAATCAGGAGCTGAGCGCCCAAGACAGAGGGCCCGCGTGACAGCCTGGCATGGTGGGAGCTGGACTGGGGCAGAGGAAAGGCAGACATGGAGCCCAGAAATGGAGGACACGTGGGGAGGAGGTACCATCTCCAGAGCCTGGGCTACCTATGTGGAAGGCCTCCGGGCGGACGCCTCGTTAGGGTTCTGGGTGATGGGGTAGCTCCACCAAGGGATGGAGGAAGACTGGCCTCGGGAGGCTGTGATGTTTGCATCGGGGACATGTTGCATCCTCGTAGTGTTGCTCGGAGGATTGACTGAGTACAATATATGCAAAGTGCCTATTGCAGCGACTGGCTGGGAGAAGACTGGAGAAAGGGCCCCAGGGGAGGGAAGCAGGGCCTATTTTCCTTCCCATTCCTGGCATCATCCACGGTGCTGGGCACAATAGGTGTCCAGCGAACGTTCATCCAGTGGAACTTTGGGCTGGACCCCAGTCACCATGTTCACGGCTCTCCTAAGCACAGCGCGCTTTGCAGGACGGGATTCATCCTGCAGACCTCATCATCCACGCAGTCACTGGGAGATCAACTGGTCCGGCTCCAGCTGTTGAAGCTAGAAGCAGAGAGGAACCTTGGACAAATAGTCCTCAGCTCAGCACTTTCTCCGTCTGGGAAGAAAACCAGGTGTGGGAGGAGAGCACCAGGCCATCAGGAGGTTATGAGGCCATAAATAAGAGATTTGTGGTAAATAAGCTGGCGAACATATCCGCTCACTGCTCTTTTTTATCACTCACCTACAGAGCAAAATTCCCCCGCATCTTTTCTGCAGGCCAATAAATATCCTTCAAGGAGCCTGTATTTACATAGAGCGTAGGGGGTGCTGCCGCTGCTTCCCAGGCCCCGTGTCAGGAAGGAACAATGTATAGCCCTAAAGAGAACGGCTATGCAGAGAATCGATGCAAATGCAGTTTCTTTTCCCAGGATGATGCTCCCAAGCAGGGTTCAGCCTGAGTTCAAGGATTGTACTTGGGCGGGTGGTGCAGGCCCTTCTCTAAGCTGTGGGGACGAGTCTTTCCCCTAGGCTGTGGGCCGCATGGCCCTTCCTGCTCTGCGGCTCTGCGTGTGAAACTCTTTCTCCCAAATGAAGGAGACCTAAAGGAGATAATAAGGAACCTCTAGATCAGCCACCAGGCGTCACTCCACGGAAGGATGCACGAGGACCTACTGTGTGCCAGGAGTGATGGGGAAATGGAGGCAGGCAGGACAGACGTGGCTCCTGCCCTCCTGGTGTATAAGCTCGCAGCAGGGGAGCCACCAGCACGGAGAGCCCAAAGTATAGGCACGGAGAAGCATGGTGCCCGGAGGAGGTCATCAGCAGCCAACAGTCGGGGAGAAAAAACCTGGCTCAGGGTAGGACTGGAAGAGAAAGCAGGTGATTTCCTCGAACTGGCTCCTGCTTCCATCTCCAGCCCTCGGGGACTTTGCCCTTGGGCAGTGAGAAGCCACTTCAGGGTCGTAGGCAGAGGAATGACATTCCCAGGGAGCTCTTATTTCTGGAAAAAGAAACCAACAATTGTTCTCATAACCATGATGCTTGGATGGTGTCCCCTTCATCTTAGAATATTGCCCAGTGCAAATAAGTGCCTGATAAATGTTTGTTGAACCACTGAATCAATGTATGGAATCCCCCACTGAGTAGACCTTTTGGGTATGATGTCCTTGGAATGACCCGGAAAGCCAGTGCTGTGGGCAGCGTTTTATTTTTACTTTGCAGACGAAAGACAGTCTGATGGTGGCCAGTGACTTGTCCAAGGTCACCCAGCTGCTTGATGGCTGAGCTGAGACTGAAACTCAAGTTACCTGTTTGTTGAAAAGATTCCCTATGAGGCAGCTTGGGAAGACAGGCAGGGACAATATGGGGACCAAGATAGAGCAGGCCAGGGTAGAGGAGAGAAGAGTAAGTAGGAAAATGAAGTGCTAGTTGGGGAATGAAATTCCTCTTCCATCCTTTACCGCTTTGGGCTTTGTTTATGGTCCTGAGTGTAATCATATAGGATGTAACATCTTTTAAGCATTTGTGGAACCAACAGCATAAGCTTTTAAACACACAGACAAATTCACATCCGACCACAGTACATTGTTTTACTTTATAAAGAACGAGGAAAACTTTCTGAACATCTGGCTATTATTTCTCCAAACCCAGATGTGATAAACAAGAAAGACAAGTCAATAGGCTGTACCTGCCAGGAGCAATTGCCCAGCATTTCCTAAACCGTGTGCACCCTATTCCTCTGGACTCAGCTGAGGATACTGGCTCCTGCCCCCGGAAGCCTTCGATTCTCTAGACGGCGGTTTTTGCCATCAGTGTTTAATTGTATGTACTCTGGGGTCTCAGCTGTTGGAGAGGGGAACTTCCGCACTCACTTTCTTCTTTGAGCTTCTCGCTGGTGGTGAGGGATGGGGAATGATGGTGGGTGGGAGGGTTGCTTTGATGATTGGCTACAGCCCATGACAGTCACTGGGCCATGTTTTCTAGTGGGCAGAGTCATGTGTATTAACACTTAGGACTTTGTGGGGAATGTTGTCTTTTTCCTCTCTAGTCCCATAGAGTAGCTACTTTGTTCATTGACACAGTGTCAGCACAGAGCAGACCCAGTCACTATCCTTGTTCTCTCTTCCTGCTTTCCAGCCCATGGGGAGCTCAGATGGGGTGATGAGCTGCAGACGTATCCATTTTTGGTTCAAGGGGAAGGAAGTAGGATGCCTCACGTTGGTCCTCTGGTCTAAGCACCGTATTCCAGCCAGGTTGTTAGGGCAGAGTGACATGGAAGGCTGCTGGGTGGTGGAGAGCGTGCTGGTTCAAATAAAGGAGACTTCCCCTCCGGCCTGTTCCCGGCCCTCCTGTATCTTGCGTATGTACAGCCTGTCGGAGCCCCTGGGAAGGGGATTGAGTGGGAGGATTTGGGGGATAAGGCACATGTCATGTCAGCAAAGCAGAAGCCTCATTACCAGCTGCTGTTTTCTCTCTTGGTGATCAAAAGTGGTTAGTTACGTTCAGAAGTAAATGCTTGCTGGATAGAGGGGCACCAGGGAGGCAACTGACCAAATCCAAACCGTGACCAGCAGGGGATACAGGATAAGACCTGACTGTTTGCACCCTGACTGTCTGTGACTGGCCAGGTCACTTACCCCAGTGGGAATTAGAGTCACTACACTGCTGCCTTCACAAGGCAATTGTGCAGCTCCAGAGAGAGTACACATGTAGTATTTGGAACACTAGGAAGCATACTGTATGTGTGTGAAAGATAACTGGGGCAATATTAGGCTGTTGGCAAACTCTAACCTCTGAAAGAGGTCCACAAACCTTTGCTCTCAGAGGTAGACTTCCCCAGGGGGCAGCACCGGTCAGCGCCCCTAGCCCAGCTCAGGCTCTAGGCTGGGCAGGGAGTCTGAGCAGGGAAGAGGGCATTAGACCATTCACTGGCACTAGGAGAGTTGAGGGGTGCTCATCTCCACACGGCCCTCAGCTCTTCCAGGGCCCAGAGCGCAGGGCCAGGTTGGATACAATCGCTCCTCGTTCCTCCCCGCACCCCCTGGGATTGTCCTGCTTCGGCCTGACTCTCGATGTCATTTATCACTGGACAGACCTTCGGTGGAAGGACAAGTTGCAAAGAAAGTCTTCGATGTGGAAGTTCTGTTAGTTCTTCCGGTAACTCTGTGACCTTCGACATGTCATTTCTCTTTCTGCACCTTTGTTTTCTCATCCTCCGGCATGTCAAATCCATGCTCTGATTAACACACAGGGTTGCCTTCAGAATTAAAAGAGAACATGGGTGTGAAAACGGTTTGTAGTTTGAAACCTCCTACCACATGTAAAGGATTGCCATGTAACATTTAGTCCTATCCCATCGTAGTTCTTAAATATAGGTCCGGGACAAAACGTTAGAGACGGTTTAACTTGGTTCCCAGATCCAACACATGCCTTGTTAAATATCAACCAAGGTGGTATATAATAAAGAATTTCATGTTGAACCCGATATAGGTTGATTGATAAACATTGACCCTCCAACCCAAAGCTGGAGCTCCCGTTGCTCCAGACACTGATGCAAAAATCAATCTGCTCAGGTTCATGAAGAAACCAACAGCCTCTCGGCAGGGCGAAGACCTCTGTAGGTGGCCGTACAGGTTTGCTCTGGCTTTTCCAGATGAGGTCGGGAGTTATTAACTGGCACAGAGGTCTGAGTGGTCCTCCACCCGCTGCGCCCATTCATTTCGTAAGGCAACTGCATCCTGGCATGCTCTGCAGTTTCTCTTCTCTGGCGGACATTCCCAGGGTCCTTCAGCGGGCTCCACTGCATTCAGCCC
The DNA here is from genome assembly GCF_951394435.1 of Stenella coeruleoalba. Lineage (NCBI taxonomy): Eukaryota > Metazoa > Chordata > Mammalia > Artiodactyla > Delphinidae > Stenella > Stenella coeruleoalba. The sequence goes on along the minus strand of NC_137162.1, from coordinate 54,640,120 downwards.
CTCACGTTGGACGGGGATGTGTCCTGTGAGGGGATTCATGTCGTAACACTGTCGCTGGCTGGTGGCCCCAGTCACACCTCCATGGTAGGGCTGATCGCGTGTACTCATTTGAGATTCACTGCAACAACGCTGTTTGTAAGGAGGAAGGGTGTTAATGAGGCTGTCACAAAACCTCCCTCTGGTAACACGCAGGCAGTTGGAAAATGCAAATGCTCCTGCTTGGGAACCTGCCTCTTCCCATTCAGTCCTTCTTCAGGGTTCCCGGTCCAGGGTCCAGGACAAGGTGCTGGGATAACAGATGAGGAGCCGTGGGAGCAGCCAGGTTGGGGGCTTTGGTACTGCTGCTTCTCCCTGTGACCTTGGACAAGTTGCTTCCCTTTAGATGACTCGGCTTCAACGTCACACGAATGTCATTCTCAAGAACTGAGATGACGAACTAAGATAAAGGACGGGAAAGTGCTGGGAAAATTTTCATCAGCTGGGGTCATAATGAGCGCCACTGCTGGCATCTGTGCAGGATGCTGCCCTGCGCACCTAGCCTGTGCTGATGGGTACAGTCCTCAGGACAGCTCCTCACAGGGGTCGTCGTGTGTCCCCACGTTCTAGACGAGGAACCAGCTCTAATGGAACAGCGTGATCCCCCTTGACAAGCGATGCAGGATGTGCTGTGGGACTCCCGGGCTGGGATGCCCCCTGCAGGCTTCCCAGAGCAGGTCAAATACGAGGGGGATTGGAAAGAGTGAGAAGGATGCCATCCATCTGAGAAAGGGGAGGGCACATGAGCATGGTGGAAGTGGCATCACATTCAAAGGCATCAAGTGGCAGTGTGGGTGGGGTGTGCAGTTGGAGCAGAGGAGAAGTGCGTGTGTGCATGTTGGGGAGAAGGGCGGTGATGAGGCCAGAAAGGTATTCTGCACCTTCACGTGGGCACTTTGTTGCTGGTTGCCAATATCCCCCAGTGTTCCAGACAGGATCCAAAGCAGTTTTCTTGTACTAATCTCATTTTGGTTGGAGAGAGTGGCAGGAAATATATACACATCCAAGCTCGTCTTCATTTTTGGTAGCTGCAGACCCCACATCCACAGGGAGAGGTAGCAGTTCTCTCATAAGGAAAACCCACCCAGGGACCTGGAAGCAGCTTCAGCCCTTTCTCTGGCCAGGATATCAGAAGTCGTGGCTGAGTAATAGTCCACTGTATGTATTACATATGTACCACAAACAATGGAATATTACCCAGCCATAAAAAAGAACAGAATAATGCCACTTGCAGCAATAGGGATGGATGTAGACATTGTCATACTGAGTGAAGTAAGTCAGACAGAGAAGGACAAGTATTGTATGATATCGCTTATATGTGGAATCTAAAAATATGTACAAATGAACTTATTTACAAAACAGAAATAGAGTTACAGATGTAGAAAACAATCTTATGGTTACTGGGGTTGGGGGGAGGAGGGGAGGGATAAATTGGGAGCTTGGGATCGACATATACACACTACTATATATAAAATAGATAACTAATAAGGACCTACTGTATAGCACAGGGAACGCTACTCAATACTCTGTAATGACCTATATGAGAAAAGAACCTAAAAAAGAGTGGATATATGTGTATGTATAACTGCGTCACTTTGCTGCACAGCAGGAGGTAACACAACATTGTAAATCAACTATACTCCAGTAAAAATTAAAAAAAAAAAAAGAAGTCACTGCTGCTGGAAAGGCACTGGTGCCCCTGGGGCATGGCTGTCTCAGGGCGGAGGCCCATGACAGAGAGGTAGCCTCGCGCTGGAAAAGGCTTTGCCTTGCTTCCTGGGGCCAACAGCTGGAGAGGACCATCCAGCACGGCTTGCTGAAGATGCTGGTGCCCTCAGGTGGTTACGCCCCTGGCCTGACTCTCTGAGAAGGTGGTAGAAAGAGGGTGTCCAAACTACTTCCCTGTTTGTTTCTAAACTATTTAGATTGTCCTTCAATCAACAATAGAAGCTATCCACACTCCAGGCTCTTGCCTAAAAGCTCAGCCTGTAACCAACTCCTGGCTCAGAGCCCAGCTGAAACAATGGAGAACAATGGCCTGTACTTCTAATCGCTGTGCAGCTGAAAGGCCATTTTCACACATGGTATCTCAAGGGCAGTCTCTCCAACCACTCTTCTAAGTGGTTCTTGTCTACACTTCATAGATGCCTAGAGGGTAAATAGACTAATACCTGAGATCTAGGAGATCTGTGTACCAACCCATAGCTGTGTGCAAAATACAGCTAAGGGTACGTTGGGTGCAGGTACCTTTTGCTGGGGAGAGGGCCTTAGTTTTTTGGTTTTTTTTAAATCAGATTCTTTAAGGAGGTATCAGACTCTAAGAATGCTTAAGTTTGGTTCTTATGTTAAGAAGATGGCCAAAGAAGCCGCCTCTCCCAACCTTACTTATTTAGGTCTTGCTCCAAGATATACTCTAATATTGTGGTCCAACTGTCAGCCAAGGTCAGATGAAGGACATTTCTGCATCCTTTTTTTTTTTTTTTTAATTTTGTTTATTTATTTATTTTTGGCTGTGTTGGGTCTTCGTTTCTGTGCGTGGGCTTTCTCTAGTTGCGGTGAGTGGGGGCCACTCTTCATCGCGGTGCACGGGCCTCTCACTATTGCGGCCTCTCTTGTTGTGGAGCACAAGCTCCAGACGCGCAGGCTCAGTAGTTGTGGCTCACGGGCCCAGTTGCTCCACGGCATGTGGGATCTTCCCAGACCAGGGCTCGAACCCGTGTCCCCTGCATTGGCAGGCAGATTCTCAGCCGCTGCGCCACCAGGGAAGCCCCTGCATCCTTTGATTAACTGGGATGGAAGGCATGATCCATTAGAGTACTTGGCAGTCTCGACCCAAGACCCATGCAATACATCCTTTTTAAAAATTGATGCAAGGGATTAGTATCCACTCACTAAAGATGAGATGCGCGTCTTTCCTTTCCTCAGTAGGTGAGAATTGTATGACTCAAGATGTTTCCCTCCTTGCCGTGGCTGCCAGGAAGTTCTGAGTCACAAGTGATGTTCATGTATTCCACACTTTTTTTTCAGCACCTGTGTTCTAACATTACACTAAGCACTGGGGATAGAGACTGAGCCAGGCAGATGTGGTTCCTGCTGTAACAGAGTGGCTTTATGACCCCAGGTTTGTGTGTGTGTGTGTGTGTGTGTGTGTGTGTACTCTTTTTTTATCCTCTGCAGATTTTAAAGTGATGATAGCAAACACCTATATAGAGCTTGTTATATCCGAGCATCATCTAACTGGTTTAGGTATATTAATTCATTTAATGGCCCTCATGACCTTAAGAAGTAGGTACTATTATTATCTCAGTCCAAATATGAAAAAACTGAGTGAAATAACTGTCTCAAGTTCAAAGTGCTGACAGGGACAGAGTCAACAGCCAAAGCCCAGCCCTCTGACTCCAGTTGCTGGGCTCAGACCCGGTACCCACGCTGCTGCCCTCTCAGTGGAACAATACCTTGTGTGTATATGGCACGCTCCACTCTGTGGAGTATTTTACACCCACTGCTGCCAAGACCTTGGTCAGTAAACACTGTTATTCCCATTGCTGAGATGGCAACAGTGATCCTCAGAAAAGTGATGTGATTCTGTGCCTCACAGGCCGAGCTGGCACCCGAGTCAAATCCTCTGAGCCCAAGTCTTAAAGGGCTTCTTCCCTCGTGGCCTGAATCCTTCCCTTCTAGCGCACGTTTGCCTGTCACTGTGGACGGCTCCAGGCCTGGGAGGGGAGTGGAAAGAATCAGTACTTGGTGCATTTCATTTGATTACTAACTGGCTAAGTGTCCAGTTGGCCTTTTTTGGATGTGTGGCTGGAGAGCCTCTAGAGCTGGTTAAATGTGAGATCAGACCTTGTTAATGCTAAGAGGAACCTTGAAGATTGTTGATCCAGGAATTTCTGACACTTTGGAGTGGGGGGCGGGGGTGGTCGGAGTCTCTTCCGAGAATCTGGTGCATGTTATGGACACTGTCTTCCAAACCCAGGTCGCCCTGATCCCCAGCCTTGTTCTTATCTGACCACCAAGGCATTTTAATGATAATTTCTCATTGTTTCCAGAACTGGCTCTCAGGCTCTCGAAAGGAGGCTCATTGCTTGCTCTCTGCAGATCTGAATACCTTTCTCCTCGTTGTTGAATAGAGGAACATTTTTTCTTTCTTTTCTTTTTTTTCTGCAAAGGGGAAGAAGGGGAAGTGTTTTTTCAACTCTGAGCATAACATGCCTTTGATTAAAGTATATCGTAGTCATCACAGAATCCACGGCTGTCTATTAGCGATGGAACCAAATGAGTTGAATAGATTATCAAAGACCAGCAGCCCCAATCCCACTCTGAGGTGCACGCTTGTCTTTAGAACATTAATCTTGTTGCAGGTTGGAGTATGATTCCAATTTCCCTGACAGTAGGCAGGAGGGGAGGAAGACTCATCAAATACACCAGGGGCAGCGAGCGCTCAGATCTCGATGGGGCTGAAGAAAGGAAGCAGCGTGGTTTTCTTAAAATGATTATTCCGAAGGGATGAGAAAGGCGGAGAAGGCGTGCAAGGCAGTTTGAGAGGGAGAAGCGGGGTCCCTGGGCGAGCGGGCAGGGGGATGGGAAAGCTGTTTCTAGCACAGGCAGAGGGGCTGCCTGCAGGGGTGAGTTTCTCTGTGGGTGCTAGAGACGAGGAGATGCCAAGCTGGTAGGAAGCGGGTGAAGAATGTGGGGAAATGTAGCAAAGTAACCGGAGCCCAACCTTCGAGGCTCATTGAGCCCCCAAAGGCACTGGCATGCAGCAGGGGGAATGGAGCTCCGAACCTGAATTAGTGGTGGCTCAATCCCACCCCTGAGAGAAACCCCAGGCCCTGCCTCGAAGCTGGCCCGGGGCTCTGGGGGCTGCGGACCTGGACAAAGTCCTACTCTAATCCCCTCGAGAGCCAGCCTGAGAGCTTCGGCCTCATTGGTCCCATGGAGCAAGTTTCCATCCAAGTCACCAGGCAGAAGGACTCCCAGGGCTACCGTGTACAGCCCACGCTCCCTTTCCGCATGGTTCGCCACCCAGTTCTTCACACAGTCAGACTGTCTTGCTGCCCTCAACAACTTCCCCACCATGAGCTCAGACACCCACATGTACACACAGCCACTGCCGAGTGTGAATTTTAAAGAAGGAAGTTGCACAATCCTTTACCTAATTCGTCAGCTCCTCCTTCATCTGTCTGGACACTCGTCTTCGTCCTCCTCCCCCAGACAGCCCACCTTTCAGCGAAACCTGCCTACTCACTCTTCCTCGAAGTCAACAAAACTTTTCATGTCTGCACCCTTTTGCATGTGTTGGTCCCTACCTGGGACTCTGTTTCTCCTTGTTCATCTGTAAACTTCCCCCTTAAAGTTCAACCTCCAGCTCAGCAGTCACTCCAGCAAGCCAATGACCTTGATCAAACTCTCCTGTGACAGTGCACCTCCTTTTCCAGCTGGAGCCCAGCTGGACACACATCTTGAAGCCCCCATCACGTAGGGTGAGAGTGAAAGTTCCGCCCGCCTGCCTCCCCTTCGTGTGGACATCTTGAGGACGAAGACTCTGGCTTCCTAACCTTTGGGCTCCCAGTGCCGGTCACAGGGCCTGGCTCACATCAAGGGTTACATCCAGCTTTAAAACCTTTCCAAGTTCCTCTCTCACCTGCCTCCACCAGCCAGATCCCGTGTGGGGCATGTTCATTCGCTTGCCCTTGCTGGGAAGGGAAGGGTGGATTTATATGCCACTAGACAGAGAGGCAACCGAAGCTCAGAAGGTTCCCCATTCTGCCCAAATCCCAGAGCTCCTGCAGAGCTTTGAGCTTGGTCTTCCTGAGCACAAACTCTCCCACAGTCCCACTCTGAGAGAGTCCACGTTCATGGACTAGAAGGTAGGAGTTTCAAGTTCTGTCATCGACAACAGGGCCAGGACTGGGGGAGGTGGGAGAGGTGCAGAATTTGACCAGGCACTTACTCTCTGGGGCCAGTCCTGCACTTGCACACCCCCGAGGGGGAAGCCCTCCCTAAATTTTGTGCCCTTGGCCCCTCGCTCTTCTTACCCTAGTCCCATCAGCCGAGTCAAGAGGGGAGGGCGTTTGTTTTGTCCAACATTTAGATTTCAGGGCTGGCTGTGGATTTGCTGATTCATGGGACGCGGCTTTCCGAGCGCCAGCTCGGTGCCAGGCACTGGAGGCAGAAGGGAGGAGGGATCTGAGGGGAAATAGACGGTGAGCCTGATCAGGAGGTGGGAAGGCAGGAGGGGGCTCCAGACCCAGGACACAGCAGAAGGGAAGGCAGAGGTGGGACTGCAAGGGCTGTTCTGGGAGCTCCGTTTTAGTGAGGTGGCTGGGGAAAAGATCAGGAGGCAGGCTGGCACATGCAGTGTTGCCAGCCCCAGGCACTGGCATCGCATCCAGAGGACACAGTCAGTACCTCTGGAGCCACAGGGCTGGGTGTCCCGGATGAAGGGCTCTTGCTAAGGGCAGACAGTGCCAGCAAATCATGTCTCGAGCACACGCCGTCTGCAAAACTGTCACCCTAACCTCAGCCAGACCCAGTCCGTCAGAGTCGCAAGGGGCCTCAGAAGGCCCTGTGCTCATCCCCTCTAGTTTTTGAACAAGCTGTGTCAGCCGGGCACCTTGTCTTCCTGCTGAGATTCCACAGAACATGCCGGGCAGTGGCAGAGCGTTCTGGTCCAGCTCCACTGCTCATACTAGAGCAGGGCATGAACGGGCTTTGTAAGGCCATGGCTGGGAAAATCATCACGATGGGGCGGGGGACGGGATTGGCTGCGATTTCCCCCTTAAAGGACCTCTGCTCCATCCTCTGCTGTGACCCATAAATTCACCGAGATGAAGTCATTCCCCAGTCGTGGCTGTAAAAAGTCAGCCGCATAGCTAGGGAGTGTGCAGCCGAGTTAGATTATAAAATAAAATCAGGGGTTCTGGAGGAGGAGGGTCAATCCCGCAGAGCCCTGGGGGAAGGGAGAATGCTGTTCTGTTCTTTTTAATAAGGACCAGCAGGTTTTCAACTTTGAAAGATTCCTCACTCCACTCCCCCATGTGCCCCCAACTCCTTTTTGTAAGGGGTCATTCCTGCAACCGCCGTGGAGCTTCCTCAGTGTTAAAAAATAAAACCCAAATAAAAAATTTAAAACCCAGCCCGAAAGTTCTCTTTCCTGCTGTGTTTGAAACATGCCTCATTGTTCTGAAGTCTTCTGAAATGTGACCAGAATCTGAGGGCTACGAGAAGCGCCAGACCCAGCGATCAGCTGGGGAGAGTCAGAACAGAATTTGAACCCAGGTCTTTGTTACTCCAAAGACAGGGTTCTCTCTTGCATCTGAGTTCTGAAATTTCTATACCACTGTGGAATATAGAGCTAGCAGGAACTTTGAGAGACCTTATTGCCTGCAGCCCACGTCCCAAGCCCATGTCCCAAGTCTTCTGTCTTCACAAAGTAGGGAAGGTTATTTTTTTTCTTTTGAGTTTCCCTGGAATTCTTAGAATAATGGGTTAACTTCAATGGTGTGCTAGTAAATGTTGAACATTGCTCTCAAAAAAAAAAAAAAAAAAAAAAAAAGAACCCAAACCCCCTAAGCCTTGATTTGTAACATTTGTAGCATTTGCTGATTTCCATGGTGTCATACTCTAACCATAGCCAATTTCAAGTTACCAAGGCAAAAAGAGTTAGGCAGTCTTTCCACTGTACAGATACAACAGATGTTACAGACTTGTATAGTATTTTCACCATATGAATAAAATAGATGCTATACAGTTATATAGCATTTTCACCATATAGAGACAATAGGTGTTATAGAGTCACATGGTATTTCTGCCACACAGATGCAAGGGTGAAGACATATCCTCACCTTCTAGCTGTCTTACCTTTGCATGTGGTAGCTCTGTAATGCTTCCTTATTGATAGATCACAGTTCTCACTGGGTGTCCCCAGATGTCTTAGAATAAGCTCATGTTTTGGAATTGCTTCAGGGAGCCTGGATATTGGAGCTGGAAGAAGCCTGCATTAGGTACCCATTGCTGTGTAACAAATTACCCCAAATTTGAGTGGCTTAAAACAATGAACATAGGGTGTCCCAGAGTTTCTGTGGATCGGGAATCCCGGCACGACTGTGCCACATCCTCTGCTCAGGGCCTCTCACTGGCTGTACTCAGGGTGAGGCTAGGGCCACCGTCATTTCAAGGCCTGATTGAGGAGGCCCCTCTTCTGGAAGCTCTCAAGTGGGTGTTGGAAGAGTCTGTCTCCTTGGGGGTTGTTGGACTGGAGGGCTCAGTCCCTCACTGGCCGTGGGCTCGAGGCTGCCCTCAGTGTCTTGCCGCATGGGCTTTGCCACAGGGAGGCCCTTCAGAGGGAATGAGTGAGAGAGCAAGAAACGATGCGCAAGATGGAAAATGTAGTCTTTTTATAACCTATTCTTGGGTGTGACATCCCTTTACTTCTGCCGACTTCTCTTAATTAGGAGAAATTCGCAAAGTCCAACCCACACTCAAGGGGCCGGCATTACACAAGGGTGTGACTACCGGGAGGCAAGGATCGCTGCGGACCATTTTAGACGCTCCCTGCCACAGAAGCTAAGTGAGAACAATAATAACTACTATGACACTTCCCTGGCAGCCCAGTGGTTAAGACTCTGCACTTCTACTGCAGGGAGCACAGGTTTGATCCCTGGTTGGGGAACTAAGACCCTGAATGCCATGTGGCATTCATAACTAAATAAATGTTTAAAAAAACCAAAACAGTAATAACTACTAGTATTTGTTGGCTCTTATTATGCTCTGGGAACTGTTTTGAGTTCTTTCCATAAAAGTCTTATCTGATCTTCATACAACTCAGGAGGTTTGTTGTATGAACCCCATCTTGTAGATGAAGAAACTGAGACTTCAAGAGGTTACATAGTATGGAAACACAAAAGACCCCGAAGAGCCAAAGCAATCTTGAGAAAGAAAAACGGAGCTGGAGGAATCAGGCTCCCTGACTTCAGACTATACTACAAAGCTACAGTCATCAAGACAGTACGGTACTGGCACAAAAACAGAAAGATAGATCAATGAAACAGGATAAAAAGCCCAGAGATAAACCCATGCACATATGGTCACCTTATCTTTGATAAAGGAGGCAAGAATATACAGTGGAGAAAAGACAGCCTCTTCAATAAGTGGTGCTGGGAAAACTGGACAGGTACATGTAAAAGAATGAAATTAGAACACTCCCTAACACCATACACAAAAATAAACTCAAAATGGATTAAAGACCGAAATATAAGGCCAGACACTTTCAAACTCTTAGAGGAAAACATAGGCAGAACACTCTATGACATAAATCACAGCAAGATCCTTTTTGACCCACCTCCTAGAGAAATGGAAATAAAAACAAAAATAAACAAATGGGACCTAATGAAACTTAAAAGCTTTTGCATAGCAAAGGAAACCATAAACAAGACCAAAAGACAACCCTCAGAATGGGAGAAAATATTTGCAAATGAAGCAACTGACAAAGGATTAATCTCCAAAACATACAAGCAACTCATGCAGCTAATATCAAAAAAACAAACAACCCATTCCAAAAATGGGCAGAAGACCTAAATAGACATTTCTCCAAAGAAGATATACAGATTGGCAACAAACACATGAAAGAATGCTCAACATCATTAATCATTAGAGAAATGCAATCAAAACTACAATGAGATATCATCTCACATCAGTCAGAATGGCCATCATCAAAAAATCTAGAAACAATAAATGCTGGAGAGGGTGTGGAGAAAAGGGAACCCTCTTGCACTGTTGGTGGGAATGTAAACTGATACAGCCACTATGGAGAACAGTATGGAGGTTTCTTAAAAAACTAAAAATAGAACTACCATACGACCCAGCAATCCCACTACTAGGCATATACCCTGAGAAAACCATAATTCAGAAAGAGTCATGTACCAAAATGTTCATTGCAGCTCTATTTACAATAGCCAGGACATGGAAGCAACCTAAGTGTCCATCAACAGATGAATGGATAAAGAAGATGTGGCACATATATACAATGGAATATTATTCAGCCATAAAAAAGAACGAAATTGAGTTATTTGTAGTGAGGTGGATGGACCTAGAGTCTGTCATACAGAGTGAAGTAAGTCAGAAAGAGAAAAACAAATACCGTATGCTAACACATATATATGGAATCTAAAAAAAGAAAAAAGGTCATGAAGAACCTAGGGGCAAGACAGGAATAAAGATGCAGACCTACTAGAGAATGGAGTTGAGGATACGGGGAGGGGGAAGGGTAAGCTGTGACAAAGTGAGAGAGTGGCATGGACATGTATACACTACCAAATGTAAAATAGCTAGTGGGAAGCAGCCGCATAGCACAGGGTGATCAGCTCGGTGTTTTGTGACCACCTAGAGGGGTGGGTTAGGGAGGGTGGGAGGGAGGGAGATGAAAGAGGGAAGAGATATGGGGACATATGTATATGTATAACTGATTCACTTTGTTATAAAGCAGAAACTAACACACTATTGTAAAACACTTATGCTCTAATAAGGATGTTAAAAAAAAAAAGAGGTTACATAATTCCCCCCAAACCATCAAGCTAGGAGCTGGGAGAGCTGTGGACCTGGCAGCCTGCCTCTGTCACTCTGTGACTTGGACTACCTCTCCCCAAAGACCATTCAGGGACCCAGATACACTTCCCTTTTTGTGGATGAAAAGCCTGAGATCCAGGGAGTTTAAGTAAGTGTCTGAAGTCACACAGCAAGTTAGGAGCAGGGGTAAAATTCAAGTCTTACTGTCCCCTGTGTGTCCTGGTTCCTGAAGAAAGACTAAAGAGGTGGGCATCCAATCCATAAGACAGTATTAAATGCTCTCCTCTCCCTTCTGGCTCTCTAGAAGCAAGAAGATGACTGACATGTAGCCCAATTCTGAGCGTCAGCTGGCAGTCAAGCTCCCCTGCCCCTCAGGTTCTGACATGAATGTGATGGCCCTTATTTGTACCTATGGTTAATCCGTGTCCCTTTTCTAGGATACTTAATCTTGCCTTGGCTGGGAAAAAACCAACCAGGTCCGTCCCAGATGTCAGAGTCACGGACTGGTTTTAAGTTCTCCTGGGGGCTTAATAAAAGGTGGTGGTTTGGGTAACGTTTCTGTGATCGGCCCTTCTGTTAATACTTATCTAGCTAATGTATCTTCCAAATGGCCTAAGCACAGCGTTCAGGGCATTACAGAGCTTTCGTGATATTGTTCTACATATGGTATTTCTGCACCATATTTTTTTTCCCTTTCTACTTGCATAAATTATTTTACGATGAAGGTCGTGATGCCGAGGGAATAGAGACGGGAGGAAAGGTTAGGATTTCACAGGACCCAGCCTGAGGCATTTTTGGAGCCCAGAGGGAGCCAGGCCTCACATTCTTGAACGCGGCGGGGTGGGAACGGGGCGGGGAACAGGAGGATTGAAGTTGAGTGAGCCGAAGAGGCCTGTGGCTGACAAACACCAGCTGTGCTGAGTACGTATCACATCCTGGCCTGGCAGACGTCTTCTCCTTCAAAACGACACAGGCCATTAGCAAACTCACCCCAAAAGGATATGCCAGGAGTGGATGCATGAAATTCCTGCTGATACCCAGGAATCCCCAGATCGAAGCAGTCCTCCCTGCCCTTATCAGAACAGCTGAGATAACCGTACTCAGGGTGGAATCTGAACACCAGGAAGAAGTTCTGCCTTACAGATACCAGGAACCAGATCCAGGCCCTGTGTTTTATGAATTTCCTCATTCCACATAGCTGAATGCTTGCTCTGTGCCAGGAATAGTGCTAGGTGCTATAGACACAGGATGAATAAAATACAGTCAGCGCCGGGAGGGAACTCCCAGCCTAATGGAAGATGCAGATGGCACCTAAGCAACTGCAAATATACAGTGTGGTGAGTGTGTAGACGGAATGCAGCCAAGAGTGGGGTGGAAGCTTGGGGGAAGGGCCCAGGATCCATCACGGCAGTGGGGAAGGCTTTGGAGGATCAAGCTTGAGCTACGTCTTACAGGATGAGTGAGGGGAAGCCAAGCAGAGAGAGGTGGCATGCAAAGTCACAGGACATGTTTCTTTGTGGATGTGTATGAGGCTTTCTCTGAGACGTATACCCAGGAGCAGAATTGCAGGGCCATAGGGTATAAATACCTTAATTTCACTCAGAATATCTGTCTGACTCTCCCAAACAACAAAATTCCTACAGCTGTGCACAAGGGTATCCATCCCCCCACATCTGCACAAGAGTTAATATTTTCCAACTTACTATTGTTTGCCAGTCAGGTGGGGTATAAAGTGGTACCTCACTCCAATGTGCATTTCTGTGCTTTCTTGACGTTTTGAGTGCTTCCTAAGAAATTTATTAGCCATTTGGGTTTCTCTTGTGAATTCCCTGTTCACAGTTTTTGCTCATTTTCTATTTTGTTTTCCTTTCTTTTTCTTGCTGACTTATAAGAATTACTTGAATAACCTACTTATTAGTCACTTGCTAGGTTTTAGATTTTGCCAAAGTCTTTCCCCCAATTTGTCCTGCATCTGTTAAGGTTTCTAATGGTGCACTTCAATGAGTGCAATCCTGATATAAATCCATTTGTTTCTCTCCTTACGGTGTGGGCTTTTGGGGTCTTACTTAAGAAATAATTCATGACCCCAAACTAAAAACAGCAACAGCAACAACAAAACCTTAGTTTTTAGTCTTAATTTTCAAACCTAGGTCTTTAAATCACTGGAATTTATTTTTATTGAAAGAATGAGGTAAGGACTCTATTTTCTCCTGCATAGGAAGTTACTATTTCTAACGTAAATTACTAAATGATTCATCCCGTTCCCCAATGATTTGTGATGCTGACTCTACCATATACCTGTTGGGAGACAATTCTTCATGTGGCTCCTGCATTTCTGCACATCTTGTGATCAGAAGCTATGACAGATTTGTTTGCAATTATCTTTTTGAGGATATTTATATAGCGATCATTAGAAATCAAGATGGTATCTCCATGCAGAGCAAAGAATAGATTTGTTTTTTATACATATACTGCCCAGTATAATAAAGATAATATCACCCTCTGGGGCAAAAGACAGTAATCTTACTGACCATTATGAAGATCTGGGTTCCTTAAGCTAGGAGTTCCTCTCTTGTCCCTTAACCCACTGTGCGTGTGCAGGCATCACCCGGATCTCTGCATGTCAGCCTATAGGAATTGGGACCTAGGGAACCAGTCCCAACAAGTGCTGAGACTCTGACTACTGCTATCTTTAAAGTGTTCCTTACCTTTGATCCAGGGATCTCAAGTTCTGCCAACAACCCTGAAATTGTATTTGTCTTTTTTTTTTTTTCTTTTACACCAGTACCAACTATTTTAACTACCATGACTTTGTAATGAGTCTTGATGTCTGGTAGGCCAAGCTACTTAATCAGGATGTATTTTTTTAAAAAAATATATACCATTATATTCAGTTGTCTAAAAATATATTTAGGAGTTTTGCATCCATCTGGACCACTGTGTAGATTTTGGTGTTCTCTCTGAATGAGATGGAGAATCACCATAGGCTTTCCAGTGGAGGGATGACAAAATCTGATTAATATGTTTAGAAGGGTCATTCTGTCTGCAGTTTTGAAACTAGAGGATAGCACACAAGGATGGAAGCAGGGAGAAAAGTTAAGTAGCCTACTGTCTTTTCAAATCTAGAGACAAAATGATGCTTTGGAGAAGGGTGGCAACACTGAAGGGGATGAGGAGGCTGGATGCTGGGTCTATATTAAAGATCAGGCCTTTAAACAGGAAGTTCTGCTACACTGAGTGTTGCATATGAGAGGAATAAAAGGAATCAGGTTGTTGATTTTAGCAAGTCGAAGGACACAGTCGCCATTAAATGCCATGGAGAGCCGTGCAGGTATAGCAGAAGGTGGGGAAAAAGGTGTGGGGAGTGGTGGTTATTGAAATGAGTTTACTCTGGGCCACAGTGAGCATACTGGAGAGTTAATGAACTTATTATAAGGACTTGAGGACCTGTCTTGAGGTTAAGCTTCTATAAACACTGCCTGAAACCTGGCTCCAGAAATGGTCTGATGAGGGACCTACCACGCCGCTGGTGCTCCGTCATCACTATATCCTAGATATAACAGGATTTCCTATTTGCCGCCATCACAAATGCTATCAGCTGCATGCCACTTCTGTCCCCAAATGCAACTGTGCAGTCACTGCTGCTGCTACAACCTCCTGAGAACTTTCAGCCTCCACCCTCACCAGCAAACACAGATTCTGTTCCGAGTTTCTTTCCTCCAGTTTCTCATCTCTAACTCTCCAGCAGGTACCTCTGATTGGAGGAGTCACATGCTTGTGCTAGCTGCAAAGGAGGCTGGGTAAGCAAATATTCTCACTTCTCCCTTGAGAAGACAGAACTCATAATGCAGTATACTTAGGAAGCAAAACAAGGGTATTCAGAAGGTTCTGGGCTGCTAGAAAATGTGACAAGTAACTGTTAAGAGTTCTTGGATCACCTTTATTTCTCCAGTTTTGCTGCTTTTATCTCTTCTTTTGGTTTTTTTTTTTTTTTTTTTTTTTGCTCAAATGATGGGTTTTTAAAATTCATCCATATTTTTTATGTACCCGTGGATTCTCTTTTTTATTGCTGAGTATGATTCCATTGTATGAATATACCATAATTGGTTTTGGGGGTTTTTTTAGGTTGGTGGGCATTTGGGTTTTTTCAGCTTGAGGGCAATTATGCATAAAGCTGCTTTAAACATCCTTGTAGAAGGATTTGTGTAAACATGTTTTTATTTCTCTTTAAACGCCTAAGAGTGGGAATACTGGGTTATTGGCTAGGGGTGTGTTTAGCTTTGTACGGAACCGCCAGATCTTTGTTCAAGCTGGCTGGACAATTTTATAGGAGAGTCCCAGTTGTGCTGCATCCTCACAAACACTTGATATTCCCAGGATTCAAACGCGGGTCTGTATCATTCTGGAACACATCTGCCTGGAGCTCTTTCCTGCCCTTTGGCAGCAGGATCTGTGTGCCCTTTGCCATCAGAACACCTGTTTATTTCTGAACGAGAGGAAGTTTACTGTAATACTTATTCTTGGGCTGACCTCGGTCAAGTCCCTTCCCTTCCGTAGACTTCAGTTTCCTTTTAATGACTAGAAGCTTTGGAGAAGGTGATTGTTTATCTTCCTTCCAGTGGTGACATTTTCCTGTGAGCCTTTCCAATCTCTGTTCTTTCTTGGTTTCCTTTTCCATCTGTCACTTGACACCGTACGATTGATTACATTTCTTTAACTGCCTTGGAAAACAGCTTGTATTTTTTTTTTAAAAAAAAGGCTTTAAATAAAATAAAGCTTCATTTTGCTAACAAATTTGAGAAGAAAAGTGGAAGGGAATGTGACAGTTCTTGAACACCTACTCTGAGCCACACCCTTATGGAGACAGTTGCTCATTTAATTGTTGAGAGCATCATATCATGCAGCACTTCTGAGTGATGTTTTGACCTGAGCTCCAGTTTCCTGTCCGCTGGACCGCTCTTCCCCCAGCCAGCCCTGTGGCCCTCTCTCTTGCCTCATGCCTGCCTTGTTTTGTTGCCACCTTCTCAGGGAGGCCCAGCCCAGCCTATATATATATATATATATATATTTTTTTTGTGCGGTACGCGGGCCTCTCACCATTGTGGCCTCTCCCGTTGCAGAGCACAGGCTCCAGACGCACAGGCTCAGCGGCCATGGCTCATGGGCCCAGCCGCTCCGTGGCATGTGGGATCTTCCCGGACCAGGGCACGAACCCGTGTCCCCTGCATCGGCAGGCGGACTCCCAACCACTGCGCCACCAGGGAAGCCCTCTTATATATTTTTTCCTTCCCTTCTCCACTCTCAACTATAATTTAAGCTCCGTGAGGTTAGGAATATTTGTCCCTTTTGGTCACTGCTGTATCTCCTTTCCTAGACACACAGCAAGTAATCAATCGATGCTGAGTGCATAAATGAATACATGAATGAATGAGAAGAAGAAACAGAAGTTCTGAGAGGGATTATCTTGTCCAAGATGACCCTGGTAGTTAGCCACAGGCCTGGGACACAAAGATGAATGAGGCCTGGTCACCGCCCATCTAAGCTGACAGAACAGCCTGGTGGGCAAGATGGTGACCAGCTGTGATGACATCTGAAGGCTTTTGGTCTCTCTCTCTGACTGAAGCCATGCCAGTGCCCTGGATAACTTCAGTATCCATGGGAATTCACAGCACACAATTACTGTTTAAGGTACAAATCACAGCATGCTACCTTTGCCTAAAATATTTTGTGGGGTGCAGCACAGCATAGGTGCCACGGATAGACTCAGAGGCCCTGGATGACCAGCCCTTCCGACCTGACTTCACTCTCCCAGGCCCTCGCAGTGAGGCCCCAGTGGGGGAGGGTGAGCCTCATCCTCAAACACTCTAGATTTGAGACTCCTCGAAGGGCTCAGAAAGGGTCACGTGACTCCAGCCACTAAGCCCACAGCCCTGTCCACTGCTCCATTGTCTCCCTTCAACCCCTGATACATGACGAACAAGAAGATGCGGTTTGGGTCTGGAAAAAGCCTTTGCTCTGACCTCCCTCTGCCCCTGGCAGCCTCAGGCAGCTCTCTTCCCATCACTGGGCCTGTTTCCCCATCTGTAGTATTAGGGACTGCACTGTTTCTTTGATTCTCTGAAGGATTCCTGCTAGAGTAGACAGACCCCTGATTTTCAACTCCTATACAATTGTTCTTGTGTTTTCTCACTCTCTCTGGCTATACAATCATGGGACAGTTATTTTCATCTTCTCTGGGTCTCACGTTGCCCATTCATAAAATTGGAGGTGAACGCTAAGAAATCCTACCTCGGCACCTAGGTGGGCTGCCCTGGGAGCACAGGATAAGGTATGCAAAGGACACAGAGATGAGAGCAAGCTGCAGACCCGAGGTGTTTGTTTGGGTCAAGGCTGAGTCCACAGAAATTCCATCTGCTGGGCAGCGGCCCAGAACGCAGCCCGTGGCATCTGCCTGGGAGACATGCTGGCCCTGCAGTGCGAGAAGCACATCTGCTCGTGTGGGTCCAGGGTCTGGGGCAGGGCGTCCGCGGCCGGCCTCCCCAAACGCAAAGATTGCTCTCAGCCAGACCTCTCTCTGGCCTCCAGAACCCATCCCGGGCACTGCAGGACCAGTGGCTAACAGCATGGCTAAGGAGGCAGAGAGGAGGGGGAGAAGATCCTGGAGCCCTGAGCTTGCTGTCAGTTAAGGCATCTCCCTGCCACAGGGACCGGGCCGCCCAAGAGGGATGTGTGGTGTGTTCCTGGTACAGGAAGTGAGCCGCCCAGGGCCATCTGGGATGTGTTTTCAAGGAAATCTTGAAAACGGCAGCTCCAGCCAGAGGTAAACAGGATTTCATTAAATGATGCCTGGCCCAAGGGACAGGGAGCGGGTCTGATTTCACAAAAGCAGCCATGTCGCCGTGTGATGCTCCTGGCCGCCATTCTGGCCAAAGACATGCCTCCTCAGAGAAGATAAACAGAGACAGTCTGTGTGGCCCCCTCCCTCTGCCTTGGCCTCTGTGTGTGCAGGCACCAGGGGTGCCTCCCACCTCCCGACACCCACCATTTGTCCAGGTGACATTTTCCAAACCCCTGTGACCAGCTACTTTCACCAGCTGGACTGAAGTTAATCTCGGGATCTCTCTGTTGGGTGAGATATTAACATGCCCTTTTCACTCTTGAGAATCAGGAAATCGAAACTGTGGGCGATTCAGTATGTTGTCTACTGAATTGTGTGCGGTGCAGCTAGGAGGGGCCGGCCTGAGGTGCCAGTCCAGGTCTCGTCACCCGGTGTCTAGTCCCCGGAGCGGCCCCTCAGGACCTGAACCTCCTGGTTGTTCCTCCTACTTCTCTCATTCCTCCCGCTTGAGATGAAAATTCATCCCCTGACACCCTGGCTCTTGTGATGGCCCTGAGAGACCCCCAGAACAGGGATTAAACCCATTCTGCTGATGCAGAAACAGGGGTCAGTGAAGCTGGTTACCAGCCCACGTCACTTCGCCAGTTTGGGACGAATCTGGTTGCTGATCTGAGAACTCTTCCTTCTCTTGGACAGTGTCAGGCTAAGAGAGCCACACGCTTGCCAGGGAAAAGCGCCAACTAATTTTCTAGATATTAGTTCCTGGGTAAAGCTTTCATGTCCAGGCTTGCTGTCAAACCCTTGGAACAAGTTTTCTCTATCAGCCCTTCTTTTGTAGCTGAGCCTGTGTGCCCTCTAGGCGGGGTTCAGAAAAGGTTTCCTGCTTTAGGTGGTGTGGTCCCTCTGGTCTGTGGAGCTGTGGACCTGGGTCAGAGCACCTGAGCTTTGAGCAGTGTGGTTCCTCATAGCCGACTGATCTTAAATGATTCTCCATACCTCCTGCGGGCAGCCCCTGCGCCGGACATCTCTTCTACAGGGTTCTGCCTGCTTGTGGTGCTCTAGCTGGGTGAAGCACCCCCAGGGCAGCCCCAAAAGCCCAAAGTCTGTGGAATGGGCAACCCCTCCCACCCAGAAAGGGAAGCACCCGCTGTATGGTCTCCTGGGTTTGGCACATTATGTCACAGGCATTACCTTGCTGACCCTCAAATAACCTCAGGATGAAGATGCTAGTTTCCCTATTTCAGAGACAGAAGCTGTGGTTGAGAGAGGTTAAGTAACTTGGACAGGGTCACGTGACTTGGAAGGGGCACAGGTGGCCTTTGAACTCAGGCGTGGCCTCAGTATCCACGAACGCTTTCCTGCTCCAGTGACCGCTGGAGAGAAGTGGTCTGGCTCTGTATCCTGTGAACACAGAGCCAGGGGAGGGGCCCAGGAACCATGTCTTCAGCCCTAGGAATTCAGCTCTGGGAGGCTTGGGTGCCGTTACTGAGTCCCACCTCTTCTCTTGGGGATGGAGGCCTGACGCCAAGTAATGGGAAAGGGTTGTTCAGTGTCACAGCCAGGTTGGCTCTCTAAGGGCCAACACGCTCTCTAAAAGCCCACTGGAAGCTGAGTCCCCTCCGAGGCACAGCTGTGGGAGGCTGCAGACAGCAGGGAGCTTGCGCCCTGCCCTCCAGGGCTCCAGAGAAGCAGATTCACGGGAGAGCAGGGGTAGGTCTGTGGCTGGGGCCATGGTCCCACTCCTGTGCGCTACCTCCACCTAACCTTCCCCGGGAGCCCTCGTCTTGCAGCTGTGTGTCCAAGCTTCCTGAACCTTTCATCCCTGTCCTTCCAGTGACGCATGGTCTAGTCCTCACTCCCTCTTCTTTACATGCCATAAAGAGAGAAGCAGCTTAAGAAGTCCCAGGGGAGGCACGTTAGCTGATAATTGAAAGAGGCATCTGATTTTAAACACTGAGAGGGTGGCCTCAGCTCTGCCGCTTAAGTGGTGGTGGGCCTTTCCCAGCCAACCCTTCCCAACTCCAGGCCCCTTCCTCAGCCACCCTATGGGTGCGGGGACTTA
The DNA here is from genome assembly GCF_951394435.1 of Stenella coeruleoalba. Lineage (NCBI taxonomy): Eukaryota > Metazoa > Chordata > Mammalia > Artiodactyla > Delphinidae > Stenella > Stenella coeruleoalba. The sequence continues at coordinate 54,620,615 of NC_137162.1, read as the reverse complement.
GAACGGGAACACTGAGCTCCAGGAAGAAAGCTTCGTGAGGATATCTGAGCATCTTGGGATCCCTTGTAGCATATTATTCTCCTGCTAAATACCACCTAAGACTCCTCAAGCACTAGGATAAAGCACTGAAAGTCCCAAGCACGTTTCCAGTCTCTTTCCGCATGGATTCCTTCTCACCACACTGGGCTATTGTTGCCCCATTGTGTGAGTCTCTGATGAAAAGAGGAAAAAATCAATCAAAAGCATTGTGAGCAACAGCTGCTTCTAAGGGGTATGAGTGTCTATGAGCATGTGTGCAAATGTGAGATCTTGAAAATGGCTGGAGGTGACCAAAGGTAGCTGGTAGTTGCACAGGAGCATGGGTAGAACACAGGGAAAGCCATCCTGTCTGGCGGGGGATGGGGCGTTGGAGGGGGAGTTGTTAATTCATTCAATAACATCTTCACTGAGTTCCTACCATGTTCCAGGCAGTGCCAGGGGCTGGGCTAAATGATGAGCAAAGCAGAAACATCCTTGCTTTCTCAACTCTTACAGCCTGGTTGGGAGGCAGACAGCTACACACATGTCTATATAATAAGAAGATGAGAAAATGCTAGAAAGGACAATACAGACTAATGTGAGATAAACATGAAGGAGAAGCTAAATTAATCTGGAGAAGAGGGTTCCACGAGAAAGTGATCTCTGAACTAAACCCTAAAGGATGAGAAGAAGGTAAATAGGAGAACAGGAGAAGGAGTAAGAACGTTCTTGGCGGAGGACACAGCTTGTACAAAGGCCCTGTGGCAGGGCGGAGCATGGCACAATGGGTGGGCGGAAAGAAGGCCAAGGTCACTGAAGCTCAGTGAGTGGGGGAATGAGTGAGACAAGCTGAGCGTGGAGAGGATGGAGGACACTGTAGGACAGGTTAGGGGTGGTCCTTCCTCATAAAAGCAACTTGAAGCCATCAAACAGTGTGAAGCAGGGAGCAATCCTCAGACCTGTGTTTAGGAAGGTCCTGCTGAGAGCTTTGGTGGATGAGGGGTGGGAAACAGGGACAGGCAGATGAGAAAAGACAACTGTTTAGGAGGACTTCGCATTATCTATGCAGAAGAGAGATGGCAGTCACTCGGTCAAGAGTGATGATGAGAGAGTTGGGGAGAAATGGATGGATTCAAGAGACGCTTAAAGGGTCAGGTCATCATGACCTGGTGAAGGATTTTTTTCCTTTTTTTTTTTTAATTGAAATATAGTTGATTTACAAAGTTGTGTTAATTACTGCTGTATAGCAAAGTGACTCAGTTATACATGTATACATTCTTTTTCATATTCTTTTCCATTATGGTTTATCACAGGATATTGAATATAGTTTCCAGTAGGACCTTGTTGTTTATCCATTCTATATATACCAGTTTGCAGCTGCTAATCCAAACTCCCAGTCTATCCCTCCCCTGCCCCTCCTCCCCCTTGGCAACCACCAGTCTATTCTCCATGTCCATGATTCTGTTTATGTTTCACAGATAGGTTCATTTGTGTCATATTTTAGATTCCACATATAAGTGATATCATATGTTAGTTGTCTTTCTCTCTCTGGTTCACTTCACTTAGCATGATAATCTCTAGTTGCATCGACCTGGTGAAGGATTTTATTGGGAGGGGTGAGGAAATAGGAAATATCTAGGCTGAATGGACCCCAGTGCCATTAATGGGAATAAGAAATAGTGGTCATGGTCACCCTTGTTCTGATTTTCTAAATGTGGATGCTACCTCCCAGGAGATTATAGGAGGACAAAAGTTCACATCTGGCTAAGAGATGAAACCAGAATAATATCCAGGTATGGGCAAGGGTTGGAGCCATGGGCAAAATGGCATTGAAATATAAGCAAAGCTGTAGCCATCTGGTCCGCACTCCTTCTGTCTTCCTGCTCTGGCACCGGTTCTGCATGGTGATGCCCGCAGGGAGGGGAGGGTGTTGACTGCACGCTCTTGGCCTCAGTTTGGGCACTGTCCCTCTTCCCTCGCCCCTCAGCCCCTTCCTGCTTCTCCCTTCCTGCACTGCACTGTGGGCCATTCCTATGGGGGTCCCGTCCGCCACTCCCCACCGTGGCAGCTAACTAGTTACATTGACCATCCCACTTAATCCTCCCAGCAGCTCCTGGAGGAAAGTGCTAGTCATATGTATATCCATTTTGCAAATGAAGAAAGTGGAAGCTCAGAGAGATGACTTAATTTTCCCAAGGTCATGCCACTGGCAATGGATGAAGCTCTGGCTGAGCTCCACCACTAATCCCTGCCTGCTTGTCCCTGCTGGTTTCTCAGCCCAATAGCCAGGCTGGGTCTCAGCTGGGGGCATGAGACTGTTCCCCACGGCCTCACCTTCCCCAGACCTTTCGCCTGTGGTCGAGGGTCCCTGGCGCCTTTTGCCTCTCATAGTAGGGCTGTGGTGTCCAGCACAGGAAATACCTGGCAAGCACCAGGATCTCACTTCAACTCATTCGCTCTAAGCCACTGTTGGGACTCCAACCAATGTCACCCTAACCCATTCCCTTCCTGCCCCATGTCCCTTTTTGTTTTTTGGCGGTACGCAGGCCTCTCACTGCTGTGGCCTCTCCCGTTGTGGAGAACAGGCTCCAGACGCGCAGGCTCAGCGGCCATGGCTCACGGGCCCAGCTGCTCCGCGGCATGTGGGATCCTCCCGGACCGGGGCATGAACCCATGTCCCCTGCATTGGCAGGCGGACTCTCAACCACTGCACCACCAGGGAAGCCCCCCATGTCCCTTTAGCCCTAAACAGCAAGAGACCTGGGACGGAGTGGTGGGAGCACTCTCACCACTGAAGAGCCTCCTGGTTGTCTCAGCAAGCCCCCAACTCACGGCACCATGGGGGTCCCCAACACTGGGTCCCAGAAAACCCCATTCCCAGAGCCCCACCAATCCATGGTCCATGTAGACCTCATCCCCAGCCCATGACCCACACAGACTGGAGCCCTGGGCATGCATCACCCCAACTTGGATGTCAGTTTGGACCCAGCACCTCCTCTCTCTAAACTTAAGTTCCCAGACTGAAGAAATCATGACTTTAGACTAGAGGAGTGCAAAGGTCCTTTCCATCTCTAAAATTCTGTGATTATGTCTGGAAAATTACCAGAAAATAGCACAGCACATCCCATTCCAAATAAATCAAGAAGGCTATGGGCACTATCTAAACTCCTCATCACACCTTTTTGACAAATTCCTTGTTCCCTCTAAACAGTAATTCAATGAAAATGTCACAGGGACAGAAACTTTCATCTGTTTGGGTTCCTTCTCTATCCGCAGTGCCCAGACCAGTGCCTGACACGTGTTTCGATAAATATTTATTGGTCAACTGGATGCATTAGTTTATTAGGGACACTGTAACAAAGTACAACAAATTACGTGACTTAAAACAACAACAATTCGTTCTCTCACGGTTCTGGAGGTGAGAAGTCCAACAGCCAGATGTCGGCAGGACCACGCTCCCTCTGACGCCTGTAGGGGAGAATCTTTCCTTGCCTCTTGTTAGCTTCCCGAGGTGGAGGCTGTCAATCCTTGGGGGTCCTCGGACTGTAGACACATCCCTCCAATTTCTGCCTCTGCCGTCACATGGTCGTCTTCTCCCTGTGTCTCTGTCTTTTCCTTTCTTATAAGGACACAAACCATACTGGATTCGGGCCCCACCCTAATAACCTTACCTTGACTTGAGTATCTCTGCAAAGACCCTTTTCCCAAATAAGGTCACATTCACAGATACTAGGGGTTAGTACTGCATTACATATTTGGGGGGACATGATGCAACCTGTAACACTGAATAGATACCAAGAATGTCCTGGGATATTCCATTCCTGACTTCTGTTTCGGAAGGGCTCCTGCTGGAGTGGGATCCTTGCCACTTCACGGCTGAGCCAGTGTTTCCTTTTCAGGAGCCAACACAGACTGGTAGTGGTGACGGTGGGGGTGGGGTGTCTTCTATTTCTAGATCCCTAAGTCTGGGAGGAATTTGGGGCCCATCTGGGCCTCCCCCTCATGTTCCAGCAGAGGAAAACTGAACCAGGGGAGGGACGGGGCTGGCTCCTGGTGCCAGAGGAAGTAGGTTAAGCCTGCCCCACTTCTCCTTGGTCATCATTTACAATCTGCCTGCATTCGAGAAGGGACTTAAAGGAGACTGAGAGGGAGCTCGTGTGGTTGCCTCAGTTTGAAGCCGTGAACCACGCTGTATCTGGGGTGGGCTTGTGAAGGAGGAGTTAGAATGTACGTGTTCAAATTAAAGGATTCTGGGGCTCTGTGAGGGTCCCTTTGTGACTGATTCAGTGATGTGTCTGTCAGCCCCCCTTGTGTGCTGGGGACAGAGGCTGCTGGAAGAGGAGATGAAGCACAGAGAAGAGACAGCAGACACTACAGAGGGCCTCCAGGTTGACTCCAGGGCCCTGGGCTCGTCATGTCGGGTGTGTTGGAAGGGCCTGCTAGGGGTTTATTTGCCTGATGACTGCAATTGTTTTCTATCGCTGTCATAAAAACGACCACAGCTTAGGGGCTCGAAACAACAGGAGTTTATTAGCTCACAGCTCTGTGTGTCAGAAGTCTGGGTGAGCTGGGCTGAGTTCTCTGCTCCAGGTCTCACAAGGCCAAGGTCAAAGTGTCGAATGGCCAGGGCTCTTCTCTGGAGGTGCTGAGGGAGACTGTGCTCCGAGGCTTATCCAAGTCGTTGGCAGAGTTCTGTCCTTTGTGGCTGCACCACTGAGCTCCTGTTCCCTCCTGGGGGTGTGGGAACCTGTCTCAGCCTGTTAAGACCCCCTGCATCCCTCGTCCCATTGCCCTCTCCGTCTTCAAAGCCAGCAATGGTACAGCGAGTCCTTCTCATGCTCCAACCCCTTTGACTTCTTCTGCCTCAATTCTTCTGTCTCCACTCGAGAAAGTTTTCTGCTTTTCAGGGCTCATGTGATTAGATCGGGCCCACCCAACTAATTCAGATACTTTCCCTGCTTTAAGTCCATAACCTTAATTATGCCTGCAAAGTCCTTTTTGCTGTGTAATGTAACCCATTCACAAGTTCCAGTGATTAGGGCATGCACGGCTTTGGGGGACCCTCTGTCTCCTGGGATCCCACTCACCCTAAGGGAAGAGGGAGCCTCAGGGGCTAGAGGGAGATCTGAGTCTGAGTACCACTTGGGGTCTCCCACTCAGCTCAGCCCAGCGTCTTGAGGAAGGGGGTGAAAAAAATGGGGGTAGGGGATCAGCTGTGAGTGGAAGTAAAAATGCATGAGCTATTTCTACAAAAATGTTCATAAGTTGGGAGCACTTTGCAACATCTCTATGAAAGTGTGATTCAGAAAATGCGATAGATATCTTTTTCCCTTTAGCACAAAATAATACATTTTCTCCTGCTGCACAGGGGCTTAAGAAGGGCATAGCCCAACGTGGCGCCTCAGTACTGGCCGACTTGCCTGGTGGCTGGGTGCTTGGCAGTGCAGGTGGCAGTGCCAAGGGCAGAAGGTAGTGCCGGATTCCAGGCAAGCACAGGAAGACTTCCCCCTGGGCAGCTTTGATAGGTGGGCCTTGGGAACAGTGGCTGTACTGAGAGGTCTTCGTGGAGCCTTTGGGACAAGGAGTCCCTTGGAAGGAGACCTTCTTGGAAGGGCTGGATAAAAATGGAGCTCATGTGACCATCACAGACTGGTGGAGGCTACTGCTCTGTGTGTGTGTGTGTGTGTGTGTGTGAATATAGTTATATGAGTATAGATTTATGTAACCACCATCACAATTAAGATACAGAACAGTTCTATCACTCCCCCCACCAAATTCCTTGTGCTGCTGCTTTTTTCAACGCTCCCACCACCTGTATCCCATGTGACCCCTGATCTGTTCACCACCCCTATAGTCTGCCTTTTCCAGAATGTCATATAAGTGGAATCAGACAATATGTAGCCTTATGAGGTGGCTTTTCACTCAGCATAATGCCTTTGAAATGCACTCACGCTGTGACATGCGTTAAAAGCCCCTTCTTTTTTTTTTTTTTTTTTTATTGCTGAGTAGTTAGTATTCCAGTGTTTGAATGGACCACAGTTCGTTTATCCATTCACCCACTGAAGGACATTTAGGTTGTTTCCAGTTTGGGCAGTTATAAGTGGAGTGCTATTTGCATGAACACGTTTTTATGTCTCTTGAGTAAATGCCCAGGCATGGGATTGATTGTTGAGTTGTATGGTGTGTGTATGCTTAACTTTATAAGGAACTGCCAAACCGTTTTCCAGAGTGGCTGTCCCATTTTGCGTTCTCTCCAGCAGTTATAGAGTTCCAGTGGCTCCGTATACTCACCAGCATTTGTGGGACTTTGTTTGCTTTTTGTTTTGCCATTCTAACAGATTCTAATGGTATCTTGGGTTTTTATTTTATTTTGAACTTCATGGAGTTATTTGCCATCTGTGTGTCTTCTTTGGGGAAGTGTCTGTCTCAATTGCTTGCCCAATTTTTTATGGGGTTGTTTATGTTCCTTCTGTTGAGCTTTGAGAGTTATTTGTATATTCTGGATACAAGTCCTTTGTCAGATATGTGGTTTACGAATATTTTCTCCCAGTCTTTTCATTTTCTTTCTTTCTTTTTTTGGCCACACCATGTGGCATGTGGAACTTCCCTGACCAGGGATCGAACCTGTGCCCCCTGCAGTGGAAGCACAGAGTCTTAACCACTGGACCACCAGGGAAGTCCATCTTTTCATTTTCTTAACAGTGTCTTTCGTAGGGAAAAAGGTTTTAATTTTGATGAAGGCCAATTTATCAATTTGTTTCTTTTATCAGTGATACTTTTGATGTCATAGCTAAGAACTCTTTGCCTGACTCAAGGTCATGAAGATTTTCTCTTCTGTTATCTTCTAAAAGTTTAATCATTTTGCATTTAGATCTATGATCCATTTTATATAAAGAATGTGTGAGGTTGTTTTTTTGTTTTGTTTTGTGTTTTGCAATGGATGTCCCATTGTTCCATTGCCACTTCTTGAAAAGATAATGCTATCTCTATTGAATTTATAAAAACTCAGTTGGTCATATTTGTGTCTATTTCTGCATTATTTATTCTGTTTTATTGATCTACATGTCTGTCCCTTCACCAATGTCCTGCAGTTTTGATTACTAGGACTTTAAAATTGAGTAGTGTCAGTTCTCCAAATTTATTTATTTTTTAAAAACTGTTTTGGCTATTCTAATTCTGGTTCCTTCTTCTATAAATTTTAAAATCAGCTTGTCCATTGCTATAAAAAATTCTGCTGGGATTTTGATTGGAAGTACACTAAATCTATAGAACAGTTTGGGGGAGAATTGACATCTTAACTATATTGAGTCTTCCAATCCAGGAATACAGTAAGTCTCTCCACTTACTTAGGTGTTATTGCTTTCATAAGCATTTTGGAGTTTTTATCATACAAGTCCTGAACATGTGTTCTTAGATTCATAGCTAAGTATTTAAATCTGGGGGAACTTTTTGTACATCATATTGGTTTTTAAAATTTTAGCTTCCAAGTGTTTATTGCCAGCAAGTAAAAATATGATGGATTTCTTTTCATGTTGACTTTATGTCCTGCAACCTTGCTAAACTCAATAATAAGGTTTGTTTTTGTTTTTAGATCTTTTGGGATTTTCTGTGGTCGTATTGCCTGTGAATAGGGATAGTTTTATTTGTTCCTTTATAATCCATATGCGTTTTATTTCTTTTTCTTGCCGTATTGCACTGGGACTTCTAGTATGATGTTGAATAGCAGCTCTGAGAGTGAATAGCTTTGCCTTGTTCTCTGTTTTAAGGGGAAAGCATTCAGTCCTTCATTATTAAGTGTGATGTTAGCCATGAAATTGTTGTAGGTACTTTAAATCAAGTTAAGGAGGCTCTCCTCTAATCATAGTTTGCTGAAATTTTTATCACAAATGTACATTGAATTTTGCTAATTTTTTTCCTGCATCAATTGATATGATTGTGTGCCTTTAATTACTTAATCTATTAATACTATAGCTTGTGTTGAATAGTTTTCAAAAATTGAACTAATCTTGCATTCCTGAGATACACCCCATTTGGTTGTGGTATATTATTTTTTAATATATATTGCTAGACTTGATTTGCTAATATTTTGTTGATTATATTTGCCTATTCATGAGGGATGTTGGTGTATAGGTTTCTCTGTATGTACCTAACCCTAGCCCTAACTGCCCTTCCGCTCCCTGCTCTCAAGCCCTTCATCTGAACATGGCAGGCACAAGACTTCAGACCTTGGAGAACTCCCCTTGTTGGGATTTAAAAACAAAACCATAGAATTTCCTAGAATTATTTTCCCTCAATAGAATAAAAGTTCCAGGAGAGAAAAGTATTTCCTTTGGACCCTGCACTCCCTTTAAGCCAAATAAACATCTGTCAAGGAGGAACAAGACAGAATTCCTTGTGATCAGATGCTCCTGGTCCTACAGCAATTTATCAAAGCCCTTCTCATCAATTAGAGAAATATTTGAAAAATCATCACAGCTCCTGCAAGCGCCTCATGTATAATTCAAAGCAATGGCTCCAGATGGAATGAGGAAGCCACAGAAGCCAGCATTGCCTTTTGAAGGTAAACCTGCCCATCGTCCCTTTCATCTCAAACCTAGGAACAAACTCCGGGCCCTCGAAAATTACGTTTCTACTGAAGTGTAGAAATCTTAAGCCTGAAGTGTAGACACTTCCTCTGCCTCCCAGTGGGCCTCCTCTAGGGGAAACCATTTCTCAGTTCTTGGAAACTGGGTGTTCCTGTGAGATTAAGGCAGTGAGAAGTGACCCCTCTCATGCGTGCAGTATTCTGCTTTCTTTAATCGCAGCCTCCAGTACTGAGTGATTCCAAGAGGGCTGCAAATAAAAAAAACAACCAAACAAGTGATCAAGTGATCACCATGTGAAAACCACCCTCACTTTTCTTATTTCATTTGCCATTCTCATGAGTCACGTAATATCTTGAGTTTATAGATGAGAAGACTAGAGCAGAGAGGTGGAGTGACTTCCTCAGGGTCACACAGCAAATTCACAGTGAATAGTATTTGTACCTTGACCACCAGACACTGCCTCTGTGGGTATAAAACCCAAATTTTCATTTTGATTCTGTTGTTTGATTGAACAATGTGGAGACTAAGTGGGAAATTGATCATTTTTTTTCATTGAAATTTGGTTTGGAATAAAAAGTCTGAATTTAAAAATACCAAATATGTTTTGCTAAGTACAGTGGCCATATTGCTTATATTATTTCAACCACTCCACCCCTGAACTGTATTTAACAGTTTCAATTGATTTCACTTCTGAATTGCACGAATGGCATGTAGAGCCCACGTGATTTAAGACCCCAGCACCACCAGCTCAGGGCACTTTAACAAGAGACGACACAGGGAGGACTGTAGGAGACATATCTCTGTACTGTGGAGGAAACACTTCCTTTGGATTTGACCTAGAAGTTACTCTTCTTAGTTACTCTACTTGCTCACACCTGGTCTCCACCTGCCCTTGCAATATGGCAGCAACAGAGGTGGCTCTGAGTGGGACACGTGGGCTCTGTAGGATTCCTTGTGCAGTGGGTCAGTGGGGACTAACCCTCTGCAGGGTATGTGCAGAGGCAGGTGGATGGTCCTCCTCAGCTCTGTGCTCTAGGAGGCATCTAGGATACTGTATTCTAGAACACCAGAAATACAGTAGGTGAAGACCAGAATTCTAAGTGGTGCTAAGGGCAGAAAATGGGCATCCTCCTCTATGGGCAAGGAGGCCTTTTGAAGGCAGATGAGACAGTCCATCCCAGACCAGATGGGCCAGAGACACAAGGGGTGCAGAGAGGAGGGACCAGGAGCTACAAAATGCAAGCAGAAATATCCACCTGGGACCAGGTGATCAAGGCCAGCCCCCTAGGAGGAGAGGTGTATGCGGGAGGGGTCTGGCCTGTCCTCACCACTCTGCACCCAGCCCCCAGCCCAGTGTCTAGAACACAGCAGCTGCTCAGCAAGGTGACAGAAGGAGCTGCATCATCACTGCCTGCAGAAGCCGGCCAAGATGCTCCAGCGTGAGTTGGGGGCCCCTCTTCTGAGCTCCCATAACACCCTGGGCTTGCTCATCACCAAAGCACTGTCATGTCACCTTATAACGATCTGATTTCTAGTCTGCTTCCTTCCTAGAACCACTCTTGCATTCCCAGCATCTTCTCTAGCATATGGTGCATATTAAGTCCTGAAGGAAGGAGGGAGGAAGGGTTTCATCAGCTACTTAGGGTTAAGGGTTTCGCCAACAACTGAGAGAGAAGAAATTGGAAGTTAATAGCAGGTCTCACTGTACGTCATCTTGAGGTTGCGGAATATAGTTGTGTGGCTGTAAACTCTGTAAGGACCCACACATAGCTCTCCTTCTACAGTGGAAGCTCAGTCATGCTGTTACTCTACGAGGGTATGAGTCTCAAGGCATCAGGGTCTCTCTTGGTTATCACTGTTTCACTAGCTCCTGGCATACAACTTATTATATATAACAACTTAATACAAATTGTTTGAATGAATGAATAAGTCAGCGAGTGAATTGGGTCCTTAGTGTTCTTCATCAAGTCCTGGTTTACTGAGCCTATCTGTGCGTGGTTCTCGTGGTCCTCCAGGTCAGCTGCATCCATGATGCTAGGAGTCCGTAGCCTGGGGCCCACGGGACATGCTCAGGCCAGCTGCTCATTGCCGCATACTGGCTCTTTCCTTGAAATGTTCATCTTCACAGTTAAACCACGTGGGGCCTCCAGGTGGAGGAGGGACCTCTGCTGAATCTAGTGGCCTTCATTATTTTATTAATCTTATTCTAACTTTAGAACAGGTGTGAATGTGAGAATAGTCCTTCCCTTTTCTGGGCCTCGTCTTCCCCTCTATGAAAGGAAAAGGCTACCCAAGATGATCCCAAAGCTTTCCCAGCATTTCAGGCAAAGATGAGGAGGGAGGCGGATGTGGTGACGGCATCCTGGTGTCCTCCTGTGGCAGCTCCACCCCGAGTTCCCAGGGTTCCCAGGGAGCAGTGCGGTTGTGTGGGATGAGCTTCGAGGAAGATGTGTGAGTAAGCATGAATTAGCACCCCTGCTTGGGGCCCGCGAAAACGTGTCAGAGACACGGAGGGGGACCTGCCGTCACTGTGAAGACAGCAGACTTCCAGACTAAAGATAGGACCTGCCTCCCGACGGGGAGGGGCTCCCTGCCCCCCTGGGTGGAGGGATGGAAATGAGCTGTACACAGCAGTGTGCGCCCGCTGTCACTTTTGGGGTATGAAGATACAAGCCATCAGAAAACCCAGCAAAAGCTGCAGGTCCTCTCTCCAGAAAAATGCACAGACATCTGACATTTTGCATCTGATGGAAGGGAGGAGGATGGATTCCTTGAAGTCCATCTCTGAGCTCTGGGACCCCACTAACAAACTCATCCAGAGCAGAGAGATGGGGGAGGGGAGGGGTCCTCGTTCCTAGCTCTCATCTGGGCTCTGCTCCATCTGGCTGTGCCTTCGCTGCTCTGGATGACCTCAGTCTTGCCATCTGTAAAATGGATGGCCTGGAAGAGGACCATAGTGTGGTCCCTTCCTGGATTCCACCCTAGAATTTGGTTATCACAAGCACACACCCTGAGGGCAGCTCCTGGGTGCTGGGGCCGCTCTCCTAATGGCTAAGCTGAGAAGCAAGTGCGTGGGAGCTGGGCGTGGGGGAGCACCGCTCATGGCGCCTTCAGAACCCACTTTTTCTCTAGCTTTAAACCCAGCCTCCTTCTGACAGTGGACCCACCAGTCAGGTGGAGCCTGAAATGCTCTCCTACGTGGAGATGAGAAGTATTCAGACTCCTTCCTTCTCTTTCCCCAGCTCTGTCTAAAACGGCTGGATAATGAGAGTTGGGGTCTCCCTTGGCAGTGTCAGGTATGCCTGACAGAAAGCCGGGAGCCGGTCTCAGCCAGATTTTCAAGGATAGGAGCTAAGGCCTAGACGGCTGTGACCTGGCTCAATCCCACCCGGCCGGGCCTGGGGCCAGACGCCCCGTACCTGGTCTGGAGAGCTCGGGGGCACCCACCGCTCCATCTGAGTAAGAACAAGGAGGTTTCACCTCCCTCCCTGAGCCTGGTCTCCTCTTTCCTCATTGCCTCCCCACTTTTCACCTCCTAGTAACTTCTAGGCTGGGGGAAAGGGGCCTATGCCCAGAAGGCCAGCCTGAGCAGCAGACAGACTCCCCTGCCCAAGTGCTCTGCCCGGGAGAGGATGGCTGTCTAGTCCACGTACCGCCCTGTGGTCAGCCCGCCAGGGGCCTTCCCTCTCCCCCCACACCCCCCCCCAGCCCTCTATCCCAGCCCCACTCAGAGCTCCTAACCTTGGTGCTTCCTGGGCAGAAGCCTCGTGGTAGCTTTCATTGGGGTTTTCTTCTTGAGTCAGATTATGAGAATCTGACTTCTTTAGATAGAAGCCGTTACTCCCACTCCAAATTACGATGGATTTCCAAGGGTGATCAAACCCCTGGAGCACTGGCTGTCGCATTGCCCTTCCCTGCTGCCTGGGGTCCCCGTGCACCCTGCGACCCTCCGCCTCTGTACCCTCGGGCCCCATACGCCCTCCGTCCCTCCGCCTCTGTTCCCTCAGCCTTCTCCAACCCTCAGAGCTCCTCTCACCCTTCAAGAAAGCTCCCTACCACCTCCTCTATGAAGCCTTTCCAGACTACTCGAACTGGAGTGAGGTTTCCTTCCTCCGTAAGCCCAGCTGTGTGTCAGGAAGCGGGGAGAATATGGTGCTGAGCCCTGTGCAGCTGCTTCAACAGGGCAGGACCTAGGTCAGTCCCCACAGCAAGGCTTTGGGATAAATATTAACACCCCGCTTAACAGATCAGGAACTGCGTGGGTGCAGGTGGAGTGGGTGGGTTAACTGACTTGCCCAGGATCGCAGAGCTGGGAGATAAAAGGGTCTGCATCCAGAGATTGTGTTTTGTCCCACTGTCTGCTTAGCCTCCTGTCCCTGCACCCAGGCTTTCGTTCTTCCTGACTTTCTGTCCCGGCTTGTTTGTGTAGCTCTCCCCCTGCTCTGGGTCCCCCTGTGAACAGAGGCTACTGTGTTCTCCCCTGCTCCCTCCCAGAGCCGTGCAGAGGGCCTGCTCAGTCAGTGTTTGAAGGATTGGATGAAATCTCTCCACTAGTGCTTGGCACTTTCCCCGCACCTAGAGTTGCAGTAATGAAATTTCCACCCTGTGCCATAAATGATTGAAATGTTGAAAATATCACAACCTGGAGGAGACCAGAGCTCTTGAAATTTACAACTAAGACAACGGCTTCTATTTATGGAGCATCTGCTGTGGGATGTGTTTCGAGCAGTCCTCTCTTGACTCTTGACAATTGATTTAGGTGACTCTGGGGTAAGGGCACCTGTGTTTGTGACTGGCCCAGTTCTGACTGGTCAGTGCCCCTGTGTGCCCCTTGTTAGATGTTATAATACCACACCTTCCTGTAAGTCGTGTGCTGTTATGGATGCCCATTTTACAGATGAGGAAAGTGAGGCTCAGAGGGGAGAAGTGAATTACCCAGAGCCACACAGCCAGACCTCAGCAGAGCTGGGCATTGAAGCCTGGAGTGTTTGTGGCACACACAACTTAACCAGCACACCATCCAGCTTCAAAGCCCAGCTCCCTCCCTTTCCTAGGCTAGGTCAGGCCTTCCCGCTCTCAGCAGGCCTGGGGTCAGTATTTGCATGGGGGTAGGTGGGGGCCCCACCACCACCGACCTCCAGGCAGTGCAGCCCAGCTATTCATGAGAAAAGCACTCCTGCTGGGCCCCAAGTGCTGCCCTCAGAGGGCAGACACCTGCATCAGTGCTGGTGTGCAGGAGGGCCCAGGGCCTCCCCCAGCACCAGAGGGATCAGTGGTCCCTCTGTTCACATGGAAGAGGAGTGAAGAAGAGACCAACCACTTGGAGAAAGGGATTGCAAATGCTGATCTTTAGTCGGTTGTATTTTGTTAAGTCCACAGGAACAAACCATGGATTTGGGGCCAGGAGGCCCATCTCCCCGTTACTGTGTGATACTGGTCAGGGTGCTTGCACTGCCCAACCTTACTTCCCCAGCTGTCAAGTAAGTCACTTGGGCTGGATGCAGCCCAACGCCCCCTCCAGCTCCTCCTGGGCGAGTTGAGAGTGGGCCCTGGGGTCTGATAGCCTGTATTCAAATGTCAGCCCTGGGATAGGGGTGAGGGGAAGAAAGCGTCCACTTAACTCTTCTGTGCCTGGGTTTCCGCACCCGTGAAATGGGGATAACAATAGCAGTAGGTGCCTCGACCGAGCGTTACGCATAAAGTGCTTAGAAAAGTCGCACGGTGCGTGCTCAGTAACCCTTCATTTCTAGTACTTTACGGCTGAAGTGGTCATTTTAGCTCTGATTCTTGCCCAGCAAGTATTATCTCCCTGATGCAAATGAGAAATGGAAGCCCAGAGAGTAACTTACTCAAGGCCACATGGCTAAAAGAGAGACTGGGTCAGTTCTCAGTTTCCCCAAGGTCGCTGAGCTGTGCTTCCCTCCTCCTGCCCACCCACCTGTTCAAAGAAGGGAACTGGCAGGCAGTTTGGATAGCAGGTGAGAGCAGGCTCTTCTCCAAGGTGGAAGAAGGGTCGGCCTCTGTGCTTCTCCATTGCTCTGTGCTTCTCCATTGCTCTTCCAGCACTGGCAGCTGTGAAGGGGTGGGAAGACTCTGGAGCCTATGCTCAGTGGCCTTTGTCATCAGTCCTGCTTCCTTTGCTTACAAGCTGTGTGACTTTGAGAAGGGTGGGCAACCTCTCTGGGCCTTGGTATCTTCATGAGAAAACTGGGGAGAGCAGCCCTGACCTCTCCACTTACAGGGTTGCTAGGAGCATTAACTAAAATGCTGGATGAAAAGTGCTTCCTCAGTGGCAAAGGTCTACCGAGGGCTTCGTGTCCACCAGGGTCCCCACAGGAGAACTTTGGCTCACTCCAATGGTGAACTGAGGAGGAGTTGATAAGGGACTGTTGACAAAAGTGTGGCCAGAGTGGAGGAAAAGCACGGACACGGTGAAGCATGCAGCAGCTAGTAGGACTGCGGTGCCCTAAGCACCCCAGGTCTGAAGGCACAGGGAGGGGGCAGTTACGAGAGCAGGGAGGCAGCGAGGGCTGGGACAGGAGCCCCCGTGCCCCCAAAGGGAGGGAGCCAGAGGTCTAATACCCCGACTTCTTTTTCTTCCCTCCCTGGGGTCTCCTCCTGGATGGAGCTGACCACTGGCTGAACTCAGTGGGGAGCCCGAGAACATGCGGTCAACCTGGGCAGCCGCAGTGCAGATGGGGAGGGCGCAACGGGAGATGTCCCGGGCCTCTCGGAGGTTGCTCCCCTCCTCCCCGTTCTGCCTCTGCGTCCCGTGAGCCGGCTAGACAATAACGGGACCCACACTGGAGATAGCGCCATATTCACCTGTCAGGGGGTTTACTGTCAAAAGAGATTTAGCCTCCTTTTTTGTGAGTAAAACAATGAAACCTCCATAATTGTTCCAGGAGAAATAAACATGCCAAAATATTTAGGTACTAATAAAAGTTAAGAATTATCCCAGCATATTTAAGTATAGATGTATTTTTACAGCAGGCAATGAAGGCAGTTGCCAGCAGAATGCATTTCATCCAGGCCATTTAATACTAAACTGCCCGCCCCCTGCTTTGAGGCTTGGATGCGGAGGGAGCGCCGAGGAAGGGGGAGTTTGGGGCCTTCACAGTGATGGGAAGAGGGTCCCCTTTCTCAGGAGCAGACCCCACGCAGGACACCAGGCACTGCGCTCCACCCTTTCCGTTGCCCACTGCTCTCCAGTCCTGACCGCAACCCCAGGCAGTACTAGTGTCATCTCTGTTTGAGAGCAGAAAAATCCAAGACACAGGAAGATGAAATAAGCGCCCCAGGCTGCACAGCTGGTGGCTGCTGGAGACGGGATGAGGCAGCCTGACTCAGGAACACACCCTCCGCTCTGGACCATCTCTCAGGGCTACCTGGCCCTGTGCTGGGAACCTGGGATGCAGATTCACAGCAGGCTGAGTTCTGGGCCAGCTCGGCTCTTGCCAAGGCTATTCACTAGCCTCTGAACAAGTGCCTCAGACTCTGTTCCCACATGGCTGCCCACCACTACCCCCAGCCTCAGTGCTGCAACTGGAGGCTTCTCTCAGTCTGAGTGTGTGCATGAGTGTGGGTGCAAACCTGAGTCTCCTGGCTTTTAACCTTTCCGTAGTTCCCTGTTCCCCACAGGATACAGCCTAAGCCCTTGGGCCATACCCAAGGCTCTGCCCGTTTCTCCAGCTCTGTTTTCTGCCCCTCCTTGAGCTCCGAGCTGTAGGTGGACCAGTCATCTTTCGCTTCTCCACACACAGTGTGCTGTTCTGTGCCTCCTGTGGTCGCT
Source organism: Stenella coeruleoalba (assembly GCF_951394435.1). Classification (NCBI taxonomy): domain Eukaryota; kingdom Metazoa; phylum Chordata; class Mammalia; order Artiodactyla; family Delphinidae; genus Stenella; species Stenella coeruleoalba. The sequence continues at coordinate 54,604,220 of NC_137162.1, read as the reverse complement.
CGTGCATGGACCTCTGTCTGGAATGCCTTTCTATCCTTCCTCGCCTGGCCAACTCTTAGGCACCCTTCCTAGCCCAGCTCATGTACAGGTTTTCCAGAAATCCCTCCCAGAGCCTCTGAGTTCAAGTACACATCCCTTGTTCTGGGGCCCTGAATGCTCAGCGCTCACCATAGTACATTGGCATTATTTATTGATGAGACTCACTCCCCCAAATGCAGGACTGTATCTTCTTCATGTTTGCATGCAGCACCCGGCATCCGTTACTGGCCTGAAGACATCTTGAGGAAAGACACGTGGCTCAGTGACTGTGAAGGAGGCCGACCTGCCTTAGCATCTTTGCTCCATGGCTCAGTACCTCTGTGACTCTGAGCACATTTCTTAACCCCTCCGAGGCTTACCTGGAAAACAGGGCTAGACACGGCCCCCTTATCAGCCTGTGTGAGGAGTAAGTAGACTATCCCTTGTAAACACATCCACCAGAAAGCCGGGCACGTGTTCCATAAATGCTGGCTGAACGTGAGTCTTTAACTGTGAAACTGTTGCGAAACTGCCCCAGCCTCGGGCCCCTCCTCCCTCTGGTGAGTGGGCAGGCGCCCCTCACACACACACAGGCTTTGTCACTCACACAGGCCTTTGCGTCCACTCCTAGTCTTTGAGAACAACCTCCTGAGAGGTACAGGTGCAGAGAAGCCAGTGGCCCAGAGAGGTTAGTGCTTTACCCCAGGTCACACAGGAAGGTATAGATGGAGCTAAGACCGCTAACCAGGTCTGGAGCATCCAGGTCACTGCTATTTCCCAGATTCCCCAGTTCAGTCAGGAACAATCTTCTGTAAGGAGCTGATGACTCCCTTGGAGAAACCGCACCCCCTCCACACCACTCCTTGACCCACATCTGGTGGAGGACGGGGCTGGCAGAGGTCAGCTGCTTCTGGTTAGAGCTCCTCCAGCCTACTGGGAGCTGCCTGGCCTCGGGCCTCATGAAAAGCCCAGATAACCCCACCCAAAGGAGACATGCCTTGAGTGGACAAGAGGCTCCCTGCTCCCCTGCTCTGCCCACGTACACGGCCATTAGCCCACGTCCCTCCAGCTGGGCTCATGGTTCTGGCTGCACCAAGCAAACAGCAGGGTGACCTGGGGGTCCTCACCTTGGAGTGAGCCCTTTGGGAGCCTTGATTTCTTGATCTATTAAAATAAGGGTGTTTCCACTATGAGCAAGAAATGAGACCGTATCCGGTGGTTCAGAAAACTGTAAAATGGTTACGGTTAAGATCGTCACCACTAATCATCATCATCGTAGAGAATAAAGGTAATTCAGGGAATGCTGAAGTCCCTTTGGAAATTAAAACCCTGGAGGAACTTGATTTCTCTGTTAGAAATAACTCATGTCCTATTTTTTTTAGAATTTTTTAGTATGGTAAAATATTTATAACATAAAACTTACCATTTTGATGATTTTCAAGTGCCCAGTCCAGTGGCATTAAGTACATTCACGTTGTGGTGCAACCGTCACCACCATCCACCTCCAGAACTTTTTCATCTTCCTACACTGAAAGTCTGTCCCCATTAAACACTTAATACCCTATTTCTCCCCTCCCCCAACCCCTGGCAGTCACTGCTCTACTTTCTATCTTTATGAATTTGACTGCTCGAAGTATTTCATCTGAGTGGAATCACACAGTATTTGTCCTTTTCTTACTGGTTTATTTCACTTAGCATAATGTCTTTAAGCTTTATCCCTGTTATAGCACGTGTCAGGACTTTCTTTTTTATAAAGACTGAATAATAAGCCAGTGTACGTGTGTACTACCTTTCGTTTATCCATTCATCTGTCAATGGACACTTGGGTTATTTCTACCTTTAACTATTTTTAATAGTGCTGCTGTGAACACAGATGTATGAACAGCTGTTAGAATCTCTGCTTTTACTTATGTTGGATATATAGCCGTCAATGGACTTGCTGGATCATGTGGGAATTCTGTTTCATTTTTTTGAGAAGCCACCCTATTCAAAGCAGCTGCACCACTTTACATTCGCATAAGCAGCCCACAAGTGTTCCTGTCTTTCCACATCCTCACCAACACTTATTATTTCTGTTTTGTTTTGTTTTTCAGTACCTAATGGGTGTGAAATGGTATCTCATTGGGGTTTTGATTTGCATTTGCCTAAAGATTAGTGAAGTCGAGTGTCTTTGTATGTGCTTACTGTTCATTTGTGTATCTTCTTTGCAGAAATGTCTATTCAAGTCCTTTACCTGTTCTGTAATGGGTTTGGTTTTGTTGTTGAGTTGTAACTCACTTCCTATTTTAACATCAAATGAACTGCTGGACTGTCTTTCCATTGGTAGCAGAAATATGTGTGAGTGAATGTGAATATCAGTGGACAGAACACCAGCATTTATGGCAGACTTCTTTTGTTTAGTCCTCATGATAACTGTGTGAAGTAAGTGCTATGACCTTTATGTATGAGGAAACTAAGGTTTCAGAGAGATTAGATGACTCACCCAAGATCATACAGCTGGTGCAAGATAGAGAGATAGAGAGATAGAGAGATAGGGATTGAGGGTTTGGAACTCATCTTGGCACTCATCCCAGTCTATCTCCAAAGTGATGAGGATTTGGAACTCATCTTGGCACTCATCCCAGTCTATCTCCAAAGTGATGCCCACACTGCCTCCCTGCAGAGGCTGAGCCTCCTAAAACAGCAGGAGGATGGCCGCAGTGACGACCAATCCATTATTGTTATCTGCATTGAAGAGACAGCCCCAGGTGAATGATGTAACCAGAAGGTTCAGAGCAAGGCCCACCATTAATCTCGTGGTTACAAACAATATAGGAAGATTATGCTGGCTTCCAGCCCAGTTAAGTGGACATTTGGATGTTTTCCAAAACAAATGTGGATCCTGTAAATACAGATCAGCTGGTTTGCAGGAAATCAGCGTCCAGATGAAGCCGCATCTAGAGAGATTTTCCAAAAGTCCTACTGCAGAGAACTTGGGGGTGGCCCATTTGGAGCATGTCTCCCCCTTGTGAAATGTTTTTCATTCATTCAAGACTTCCTTGCTGAGGGACTCTGGGTGCCCAGCTCTCTGCCGGACTTGGGCTCATGTGTGAGATGCTGGAGGTGGAGGTGAGATGCTGGTGGTGAATTATGACTCTGGCAACCATCTACCTTCTAGTCTCCAGAACAGTGCACCTTCAGGCAGGAACTCTATGACCAGAGATGGGGGGATGCTTGCCCGTTGTCACACAGTAAGTTCCCAAGTAGTAAAGCTGGGAAGATGTCCCAAGTCTCCATTAAGTCACTCGACTTTCCCAAATACCCCAAATTTTGGTATTTATACTACTGAATTTTCCAGACTGCTTTTCAGCAAGGGAATTCCCAGAAGGGGTGCAATAATCCTTTGCCAGAATTTATGCCCTAATTTTGGTTTCAAAACAAAGTGAATGTAGATAGGTCTCTATTTCTTTCCTCTGGGAGCACATATACAGAGGTTAAGACTTCTTCCCAGGAAAAATTCGAAAACGACATGGAAATGAAAGTGAGTGCTCAGGGCACTAGGTGATTAAGTGCCGAACGAGTGGAACAGACAGTGAGTCCTTTTAATCTAATCCTTATCCAGGGTGTATGAGCACGTTCGTCCTCCTTTGTTAACACAAAACCCTGATGGGCTGAGACTTCACTCCATGCACTTTCCAGGAGGTGCGTCCAGTGGCTCGTGGTGTGGTTCCCCAGGTTTTATCTTCTCTTTGGGATGGAATGGTGTTGCCACACCAGGCTGGCTCTAGGGATGCTCCTCTCCGAATTAAGCGCTGTCTGGGGATGGATTCCACGTCTACTTGCTGGTTTCCCTCAGCGGAGCTGAGATACGATCCATTTGTCTGAACATCAAGGGTGGACAACGGGGGGTCGGGGGACAGACAAAGATGGAATGAGACGTATGAACTCAGCCCAAGGCTCTGACCCGCCATTGTTGGCTCACCCCCAAGGCTCCTGTCTAGGCCTCATGCTGGAACAGCGGGTTGCTGGCAGCACCAAGGGCTCCCTGACTGGGCTTTGGGCGTCCTCTTGGTGGGGGGGGCCGTGTTGTCACTATGAGCATATAAGTTCCTTGGTCCTTTAGCACAGAAACCAAATCTTAAGTCTACATTAAGTATGATTGTTTAAGTATAATCCTTTTGTGGAAGGAAGGAGGAAAGAAGAAAAGGAAGAAAGGAGGGAGTGAAGGATAAATAGAAATTTTTCCCTTTAACAGAAATCCATGAGATGCATCTGGTCGAACTACATTTGTTGGGAGTGGCAGGTGTTTTTGTCAGTAGAGCCTAGAAGATAGATAGCTACATAGAGAGATAGATAGATAGATAAAATAAGTGGTCACTTAATGTTTGCTGAGTGAATGAATGATTGAATATTGTGGAGATTTGTGATTTGCTTACTGAAAGGGAGATTTCCTTGTGGAACCATATTGGTCACTATTAGTAAGACTGAGGGGAATATGTAGACTAAGGCTTTGGTTTTAAGTCACAGGAAGTGCACGAACCTGTGATGACATTTCCACAATAGGAGGCCAGTTTGAATTAAGTGTAGTGAAGTCATTCACTATGCGTGATTTCTAGGTCCCGGCCTGCCCAAGATCATCTCTTCCAGTCAAGCCTTTAAATTGCCAGTGAAAGGGGTCTTGTCTGAACACAGTCCATGATTCCCCTCTTAACTTTCAAGCCAGAAGCACCGAGGGTCTCTTTCTTCTAAGTGATATAGTCACCGCTTCCTGAACAACTTCCCTTCCAGGAAATCCAGACCCTCCTCCACTTTCCCTCCATCTCCTAGTCCCTGATTCAGAAAATGAAGCTTGAAGAAGGTGCTTGCAAATTGGAGTGAGTAGCTCTGCAGGGTGAGGCCCGACATCTCGCCACATTAACCCTGGGAACTTGGGCCAGGAAATGAGGCTGGAGCCATTAATGCCTAATGATGTTGCATTGTCTTCCAATAACAAACCATCTCACCAGTTGGTTTTATAGGGGACCAGCTGTTGTTAATTGGGGAAGATGAGCATGAAATGACAGCTTTCACACCTGACCAAGAGAAAGCTGCGGCGTCCTGGGGCAAGATGGGAACCGCCTGCTGCAGGCAGGGGGCCCCTGAGCTCTGTCTCAGCAAAGGAGAGGCCTGGGGACGGCCTGGGGCTCCCATTACTCTCACATCTTTAGCAGGCAGAAAAACAGAAAAGAGTGTTGGGTTCATTTAACATCCCACGCCTCCTCCTGCAGCCCGACAACATCACCTTGCCATGCTGTGTCATTTGATTTGCTTGTGCGCGTGTCTCTGTAGCAAGGTGACGGGGGCCTAAAGTTGCACACAGCCTAGCATCTGGCGTATTCCAGGCTCTGCAGAGGAGGCATGACCAGGTCCTCTACCACTGATCCCGGCTGCTGCTCCCCGGCCACAGGTGCCCGGACCAGGGATCAGGCTGCCGGCAACTAGTGACACAAGGGCTCAATCACATTTTCTCCCTTAACATTTCATCAAAGAGACACAGGAAGCAGTTGTCACCCAGCAGTGGGTACGAAGCAAAGGGAGGAGAGAGAAGTGCTGTGACACAGAGTGGGTGCGGCGGCTGTTTGGCTGTTTGGTCCAGGAGCAAACCAACACGGGGAGAGGGCTGATGCACAGGGACAGGAGACTGGTGCAGGAGCCGGGAAATCTTACGTACGGAATACCTACCACATGCATTCTAACTTTATAGCCTCGGATGGTCCTCTCAGGACCATCCCAGGATACCTGGAAGCATGTTATATTATCCCCATTTCACAGATGGGACACTGAAGCTCTGTGATGTCAGGCAACCTGCTGATCGTTAGTAATCAAGAGCAGGGACTTGAACCCCATCAGGTGAGTGCCCTCCTGTGCACTGCTGCTGTTGGCATTTGAAGACCACTGCAGGTTCTCTACTGGCCGGCAGAGGCGGAGAGCTCCGTTTCAGGGCGCTCAGTCAGGCTGCCTCGAGTCCCGCAGACTGAGAAAAGCACAGACCTCTCTCTCTGCCTATATTTGCCTTTATTTGCAGTGTCGATTCAAAAGACGGGAATGAGGAGCATTAAAACATGTACTGTAAATAAACCAAATTAAAGTTAGATTGACTCATTTAGCAGCCAGCCTCCGATCTTGCATTAGAGGCAATTGAAGAGATTTCACAGATTTTAGTAACCAGATAAGATTATTATATAAACAGACTTCTGCACTGAATGATGAGCCATATCTTTTTTTTTTGAGACAGTTAAGATATAGTTTATTTTATTTTTTTTAACATCTTTATTGGAGTATAATTGCTTTACAATGGTGTGTTAGTTTCTGCTTTATAACAAAGTGAATCAGTTATACAAATAAATATGTTTCCATATCTCTTCCCTCTTGCGTCTCCCTCCCTCCCACCCTCCCTATCCCACCCCTCTAGGTGGTCACAAAGCACCGAGCTGATCTCCCTGTGCTATGTTGCTACTTCCCACTAGCTATCTGTTTTATGTTTGGTAGTGTATATATGTCCATGCCACTCTCTCACTTTGTCACAGCTTACCCTTCCCCCTCCCCATATCCTCAAGTCCGTGCTGTAGTAGGTCTGTGTCTTTATTCCCGTATTACCCCTAGGTTCTTCATGACCTTTTTTTTCCCCTTAGATTCCATATATATGTGTTAGCATATAGTATTTGTTTTTCTCTTTCTGACTTACTTCACTCTGTATGACAGACTCTAGATCCATCCACCTCACTACAAATAACTCAATTTCATTTCTTTTTATGGCTGAATAATATTCCATTGTATATATGTGCCACATCTTCTTTATCCATTCATCTGTCGATGGACACTTAGGTTGCTTCCATGTCCTGGCTATTGTAAATAGAGCTGCAATGAACATTGTGGTCCATGACTCTTTTTGAATTATGGTTTTCTCAGGGTATATGCCCAGTAGTGGGATTGCTGGGTCGTATGGTAGTTCTATTTGTAGTTTTTTAAGGAACCTCCATACTGTTCTCCTTAGTGGCTGTATCAATTTACATTCCCACCAACAGTGCAAGAGGGTTCCCTTTTCTCCACACCCTCTCCAGCATTTATTGTTTGTAGATTTTTTGATGATGGCCATTCTGACTGGTGTGAGATGATATCTCATTATAGTTTTGATTTGCATTTCTCTAATGATTAATGATGTTGATCATTCTTTCATGTGTTTGTTGCCAATCTGTATATCTTCTTTGGAGAAATGTCTATTTAGGTCTTCTGCCCATTTTTGGATTGGGTTGTTTGTTTTTTGTTATTGAGCTACATGAGCTGCTTATAAATTTTGGAGACTAATCCTTTGTCAGTTGCTTCATTTGCAAATATTTTCTCCCATTCTGAGGGTTGTCTTTTGGTCTTGTTTATGGTTTCCTTTGCTGTGCAAAAGCTTTGAAGTTTCATTAGGTCCCATTTGTTCATTTTTGTTTTTATTTCCATTTCTCTAGGAGGTGGGTCAAAAAGGATCTTGCTGTGATTTATGTCATAGAGTGTTCTGCCTATGTTTTCCTCTAAGAGTTTGATAGTGTCTGGCCTTACATTTCGGTCTTTAATCCATTTTGAGTTTATTTTTGTGTATGGTATTAGGGAGTGATCTAATCTCATACTTTTACATGTAGCTGTCCAGTTTTCGCAGCATCACTTATTGAAGAGGCTGTCTTTTCTCCACTGTATATTCTTGCCTCTTTTATCAAAGATAAGGTGACCATATGTGCGTGCGTTTATCTCTGGGCTTTCTATCCTGTTCCATTGATCTATCTTTCTGTTTTTGTGCCAGTACCATACTGTCTTGATTACTGTAGCTTTGTAGTATCGTCTGAAGTCAGGGAGCCTGATTCCTCCAGCTCCATTTTTCTTCCTCAAGATTGCTTTGGCTATTCGGGGTCTTTTGTGTTTCCATACAAATTGTGAAATTTTTTGTTCTAGTTCTGTGAAAAATGCCAGTGGTAGTTTGATAGGGATTGCATTGAATCTGTAGATTGCTTTGGGTAGTAGAGTCATTTTCACAATGTTGATTCTTCCAATCCAGGAACATAGTATATCTCTCCATCTATTTGTATCATGTTTAATTTCTTTCATCAGTGTCTTATAATTTTCTGCATACAGGTCTTTCGTCTCCTTAGGTAGGTTTATTGCTAGGTATTTTATTTTTTTTGTTGCAATGGTAAATGGGAGTATTTTCTTAATTTCACTTTCAGATTTTTCATCATTAGTGTATAAGAATGCCAGAGATTTCTGTGCATTAATTTTGTATCCTGCTACTTTACCAAATTCGTTGATTAGCTCCAGTAGTTTTCTGGTAGCATCTTTAGGATTCTCTATGTATAGTATCATGTCATCTGCAAACAGTGACAGCTTTACTTCTTTTCTGATTTGGATTCCTTTTATTTCTTTTTCTTCTCTGATTGCTGTGGCTAAAACTTCCAAAACTATGTTGAATGAGAGTGGTGAGAGTGAGCAAACTAGTCTTGTTCCTGATCTTAGTGGAAATGGTTTCAGTTTTTCACCATTGAGGACGTTGTTGGCTGTGGGTTTGTCATATATGGCCTTTCTTATGTTGAGGAAAGTTCCCTTTATGCCTACTTTCTGCAGGGTTTTTATCATAAATGGGTGTTGAATTTTGTCGAAAGCTTTCTCTGCATCTATTGAGATGATCATATGGTTTTTCTCTTTCAATCTGTTAATATGGTTTATCACATTGACTGACTTGCGTATATTGAAGAATCCTTGCATTCCTGGAATAAATCCCACTTTATCATGGTGTATGATCCTTTTAATGTACTGTTGGATTCTGTTTGCTAGTGTTTTGTGAGGATTTTTGCATCTATGTTCATCAGTGATATTGGCCTGTAGTTTTCTTTTTTTGTGACATCTTTGTCTGGTTTTGGTATCAGGGTGATGGTGGCCTCGTAGAAGATGAGCCATATCTTGAGGAGAACATTTGAAATCAATAGCAATACAGGCTGAGAATTAAGTAATGTGGTTAAGCACCTTTGAATGATGCCGTTTTTAAGAGCTGATTAGGAATAAATATGCCAATTGCAGCAGAGCTGATAGCTGAAATAAAGTGATGATTAATCAATTTGGGCCTGAGAGCCATGGAGGCCATCTTGGTGTTGAGAAAGCTCGGGGGCCTGATGGTGGCTCAGAGAAGGGACGAGAAAGGAGATATCAGAGTCCTCATGCAGAACCACAGCTCTGCCCACCAAGGGGTTGACCGTGGCAGTGTGGCAAGGAGGGCCTGGGGGCCGACAGAGGATTAGCTGTAAGCTGCTTAAGCTGCTCACGCAGGGCAAGCCAGCATCGCAGGGAGGAAATTATGGTGGGGGACACTGACGCCCCTAGGATTGTGTTTGGAATGCCCAATTACCATTCAACTGGGAAATGATTGGTCTTTTGGCCGCCCTGTAATCACCTCTCACCTGGACAATTGCACCGGCTTCCCAACGGGTCCCCGTTTGAGCTGGCGGATTCATTCCCTGCACTGTTAGTTACTAGAGTGGTCTTTCCAAAGCACTACTGTGATGCTGGCACTCACCTCAGAGGAACCTCCGCTGCCTCAGGGCCAAGCCCAGGTCCCTTAGCTTAGGGTTCAAGGCCCTCGTGGTCCAGCTGTCCCTACTTGCCTCAGTTCCTCCTACTCCCCATTCCTGCCCTATGATGGCTCCACAAGAAGGTTTAGTGGGGCCAGATGTCGCCTCTTCTTTGTGGTGTTGTACAGAGGTGGACCCTCCTCACCTCCCCTGTCTGCTGAAACCCCATCCTTTCTCTGGCCTAATTCAAAGCCCACCTTGACTGTTCCGCCCCCCAACCCAAGCAGAACTAGCTGCTCTCTCTGTTACCATCATACCCTGAACAATCCTTTCCCTGTTTCGTATCCGTGTCATCCACTCTTTCTTTTGTATTCCTTAAATACTTATTGGCACCTTTGCAGTGCTACCCACTGTGGTTGGCCCTGAAGAGAGCACAGAAGTGGTTCCCACCCTCCTGGAACTCAGTTTCACACCAAGCATTTAATGCTCTATGCAGCTGTCCCTGCTCTGAGAGGCAAGTCACACTTGTTTAACTCACCTGGCACAAGGCACGTGATCAAGAAGTGTTTGAATGAATGAATGAGAGATCAAACAAATGAATGAGTGGCAAAAGTGGATCAATGGGAGGGGTTACAGTGAAACAGGTTTTTTTCTGGGTAGAAGAAACGTAGGGCTGAGCCCCCAGGAACTAGAGGCATCCACGCAGAGGATGACCATCCATCAAGGAGCTTCCAGAAAAGACTCAGAATTAGCTGTGAGATTGAAGTTACAGTGATATGGACTCCAGGGCCAGCCCCACCACTGACTCAGTACGTGACCTCAGGTAGAGCACGTCCTGTCTTTGAGCCTCAGTTTCCCCATCTGTAAAATGAAGGCATCAGGCTACAAATGGCCAGTCGTGAGCCTTTGCTAACATGAAGAAAACAGGGGGTACTTCTTAAATGTTGGTGGCTTCCAGTGCACCCCTTCTGCAGTGGACTATAATTAGTATTGGGCTATAGCCCATGTTAGGTGAAGATAAAAATGGAGCAAGCGTAAGATGATAGGAGGAAAATTAAGCGCAAGATTAACAGGAGTACGGTAAGTGTGAGCGACACTCCTGTGAGCTAGTGTAGGCCGGGAAGGCTTCCTGGAGGAGGTACGACATTGACCTAAAGGGTGAATAGGACTTAAATATTGAGGAAAGGAGGGGTGAATTCAGGCTGATGTGCAAGCAGCTCTGAGTCAGCAAGGCATTGTCCCGAAGGCCCCCTGTGGGTGCGTTCCTGTGCCACGTCCTCCTCCCTGTCCTAGAAAGAGGCTGGGAAGGAGACCCTGGTTAGAAGGCTGAGCTTCTTGCTCAAAGGGGGCAGATGTGGGTTCTTCTCTGCTGTGTTTTTAACCTGGCTTCCTGCCTTCAGCAGGCCTGAATCCTCCCGAGGCGCTGGGCAGCGACCCCGCCATGGGCGGGCTGAATGTGGTGGCTGAAGCTGGGCTCTCCGGGAAGGACCCTGGCTCTGGTCCTTGTGGCTCTGCAGGCTGTGGGCTCAGGAGAAAGGGGCTCTGAATTATGTGACGCTCCCTAGCAGGGGGGCTGCTACAACCAGGTTAGCCAGGAACAGGCAGAGGATCCCACTCCCCAGGTTATCAAGCAGGACCTGGGTTTCCCTGGGGGGAGCTGGGGGCTGGGGGGGGGGCATGGCCGTCTGCTTGAGCTGCTCATCTTGTGAGGCCATCTGCCTGCCGGCCTGCTGCTCACTCTTCTGCCTGACTGTCCATTGCCAGCGTTCACAGCTCTGCGAGCCCTGGCGAGGGGCTCTGGGTGATGGGACACCTGCAGGGGCCCTTCCTGTTGGCTGCCAGCTGTAGCAAAGGTCAGAGGAGAAGGCAAATGTGCTGGTGTGAGGCTCCCGGCTTCTTACAACCTGCTTCCCCTCTCTGCTTCCTTCCTTCCTTTTCAGGACAGCAGAAGGACTCCTAAAGATTCCTAAGAGCTTGTCATAGATGGGGGAAACTGAGGCTCAGAGAAGGCAAGAGACCTACCAAAGATTCCAGGACGAATTAGCCAAAGGGCAGAGACCAGAGTCCCCCGACACCCCGTCCTGTTTGCTGTCCTGCGCAGCATGGTGTCCTGGCCTTTCTCCCCACTGCACAGTGGAGCCCGGGGGCAGGGTCCCCACTCCCTGCGGTGCTCATGGGAGTCACACCTTTCTCCTCCTGCCTCTTCTTCCACCTCTGCCCTCCCTGCTCCGTGTGTCCTAGACCCTCTAAGGCTCTGCTGTCTGGCCTGGCCCGGCTCTCAGTCTATCTCATTCAGCACCTGCAACCCTGAAGCTCTGACCCTTGGCCAAGGGTTGCATTGTGACCAAGTTATAAACTTGGTCACATACTTCTCTCTGGTTCTCTTCAGGTGGACCCAAAACACGGCCATGCCCAAGCGTTCGAGTGAAACACACGTGCTTCCCTCCCACCACCCCTTGGCACAAAGGGTGCGGGGAGGAGGCCAGGGCACGCCCGATCCCATCCATCCCGCGGGGCCTGCAGAGGCAGCAGTGGGGAGGCCTCGGCTGGAATTGCAGGGCAGCTGCTTCTGGTCCAGGGAGAGCACAGGCTCTATCAGGGGCCCAGCAGCAGCAGAGCTGGCTGACTTCCTGCGTGCCCAAGAGAGGAGACAGGCGGTTCCTCTTTTTATGAGCTCACCAGACTGAATGCAGCTGCAGTGTCTGTCAGCCGCCGCCGAACATACCCGGTGGCTGCTCTCTCACTTCTTCCCAAGGAATCATACTTATTCAAGTTCAAGCCAAGAAGTCTGTTACCATAACACAAAGTTGTTCGAGTAAGAGGCCTAGGAAGTTCTATGAATAATACTGATGGTGGGTGCCCATTGGAAGGGATTCCTCTTTCGTGACACGGTGAGCCTACAATCCCTGACCCAGTCAGGTGAGCTCTGGGCTCTTCCACCAGTGACCACCATTCAAAGGTCAACTGCTGCACCAGGGCTTGGCTCCGACACGCTATATAGACTGAAGACAGTGACTGAAAATCGCTTGCAGAGCAATGTGCTGGGAAGGTGCTTGGTGCCTCCTTTTCTGTTGGTGGTGGTTACAGACTTGCCAGGGAGGGTGCAACTGTGTCTTCCCCTTTCTCCATTCTCACCTAGGAGAAAACAGCAGGGTGTTTCTCAAAGCTTGGCATCCTTTGTCCTCAGGGAGTGTTTTTTTAATTTTTGATGTTTTAGAGCATGATGGTGGAACTTTTCAGTCCCTGGAGGAGGCTTTTTGAGTTTGAAGAGGAAGGGCTGTAAGAATATGCAGTCTGGTGATCTGAGAGACGATAAATGTGGAGTCTTGGAGGATGAAGAGAGGGGCAGCAGGGACCTGGGCTGGAGGAGCCTTAGGGAGGCAGCGGAGGGGATGTCGCCCCAGGAGCACCGACATCTGAGGCTGTCAGCACACCTCACACCTAGCAGATACTCAGCCACACACACACACACGCGCACACACACGCGCACACACACACACACACACACACACACACGTGCCTTGTGAGGGGGCATGTTTATTTAGAGGTCAAGGAAAGATCAGTGTTTCCAATCTGGGTGGACACAGATGGGACAGGCATGGTGACCATGGGATGGGGTGGACGATGGGGGACTGAACTGCCTCTGCTTCTGAGCAGAGACCAAGCTGAGGGCCCCTAGGCACCACGGCTCTGGACTCTGGTTGCCCTGCTGATGCTCACACAAATCTAGGTGGGTCACACTGGGGGTCGAACATTCCATTCAGGGCTCTCTGGCTTCTTTTCGTTTTTTTTTTTTTTTTTTTTTTTTTTTTTTGCGGTACGCGGGCCTCTCACTGTTGTGGCCTCTCCCGTTGCGGAGCACAGGCTCCGGACGCGCAGGCTCAGCGGCCATGGCTCACGGGCCCAGCCGCTCCGCGGCATGTGGGATCCTCCCGGACTGGGGCACGAACCCGTGTCCCCCGCATCGTCAGGCAGACTCTCAACCACTGCACCACCAGGGAAGCCCTCCTTTTTTTTTTTTTTAATTCAACAAACCATTACTTACCATTGACTCTGTTTTGGGCCATGTGCTTGGCACTTGGGGTATTGAGATGAATCAGACATTGACCTAATTACAGGCCCTGAAAGAGCTGGGGCCCTAGTGAGGAAACCAAAGTAAGAAAAAGGACAACAGAGTAAGATAAAGCCGGTGTCAGGACCAAGGGAGCACCCCTCTGGGGTGCTGGAAAGGATTTCAGAAAAGGTGTACCGCCAGATGATGGGTGTCTCTCACCACACCAGCGAGGCAGGTAGCTCTGACACACCCCACGTTCCTAGCACTTGACTTAAAGGAGCCTCCCGTCTACTTTCCCAAACGAGTCTCTCAATAACTGTGGTTTCTGATCTTATTCTCCAACACTCTCATCTTTGCCAGCTGTATAAACATTTGGGTGAAGCGACCGGGTATAGGTAATTATTCTGGGAACGTAGCAGGCCCGCAGAGGGACATGCGTCCACGTTGGAGCGATGTCTCCCACCTCCGGTGAGAACGGCCCCAGCCAGCAGCTGGGGAGAGCACCGTCCTCCTCAGGGCCCATCGCTCGGTAACTGCATCAGCCACGCAAACAAACAGACTCCCTCTGAGTGATCCCTCCAACGCTCCCCTCCTCTCAGTGCCGTCGCACCATAAATAACCACGTCCAGGCCAGGGACAGGGTGGGGGCGGGTTTAGCAGGGAAGAAGGCTGCTCAGAAGAGAGGGTTTTCCTCCTTTTGAGAAGCGGCTTTCACCTCCTGCCGGTCGTCCTGATGCCTCCAGTCTGGGGCTGCTGGGAGTGGGATGAGAGAGGGGCTAGCCAGGACTGAGATGGCAGGCTGGGGGCTCCTGGGGACTGGTTTAAAGCCCCACAGCCCTGTGTCCCCTTTCAGGACCTCAAGCATGGTCTCTTGTTTCTGGAAAGTGGGAATGAGGACTTTAAGTGAAGGGAAACCAGTGTTCCTGGAGCACGTGTGTTAGGCCTGTTTGCACGTGTTGTCATTGAACGTGAGCTGGATTGATTACTGCCCATCCGTAGAAGAGGAAACTGAGCCTCAGAGAGGGTTGAGGCCCTTTATGCCACCAGTTGGGGGGAATCAGAGTTGGAAATTGAGCCTGAGTGTGTTGGAACCCTCAGCCGGGCTTCCCTCCACGGGTCCGCACTTCCTGACTATCGCTATTGAGTTTGGTCAGAGGTGAGGCGGGGCTGGTGGCCTGAGGGTGCAAACACGAAGAACGCACTCCCTCGCAGGGTCCTGCAAGCATAGGACAGCACCTCAGAGTGGGGACCCATGGCTTGTGGTGCCCTCGGGCTCCCCTCGCCTCGGCCTGGGAAGCAGCTCCAGGCCTCCCTCCGCTCACACTTTACCTTCACGGTTTTCTGGACTCTTTCCCAGGGGCGTGAAAAGGGATTATGAATGCAACCATGACACTGAGGACACAGGACAATGCATCTGTAATTTTCCTCCATCAGATTAATCCACGGGGGCCATGAGGAGTCCCACGTCTGTCCCTATAGAGGCCTTTCCCCAGTGCACTGATTCACCTGAGACCCTCATGGCTGTGCAAATAAAAAACAAATGGGTGCAGTGCTAACTCCTCGTCTGTATGAGTTTATTGTTGTCTCTGTGGTGGACACTCCCACGCCCACGTGGGCCTCTCAGAAAGGCCAGACCTGCTGGCAACCCCTTTCCCACACTCCCTCTGTCTCCCCACTTCCTGGGTGAAACAGATATTGAAGAGCCTTCCCTTCCATCTCTGGTTCTATGTTTCTAGGCCAGATCCCTGAAACTGGGCCCCTAGTCAGCGAGGAGGAATAATGGCGCTATGGTTTTCTTGCAGGTGACGTGACTCCCTTCTGGGTCACTAAAGATGTCACGTCACTGATGGTGGCCAGTGATAATAACTGCCACCCGCTGAGTGCGCGCTATCTGCGGGCCCCTTGCAGACACTCTTCCGCCCTGCAGAGGCAGTGCCAATGCTCAGGCCTGGCAAGAGATTCCATGGTGAAAGCCTTCCTCCTTCTAAGCACCCGCCCACCTGCATTGCTTGAACGGCATTCCTTGGTTCTTCGCAATTCCAGGGGACAGGTGTGGCGTCCTGGTGAGTGAGAAAAGCAAGTTGCGGAATAGTACACAAAATAGAACATCCTGATGTTGAACACACATGCAATAACACCACATTTTTTTCTGGCTACGTATGTGAAAGAAGGAGGACACACCCCACCAAGAACGATACTCAATGACCTCTCACAGGAGGTCACTGGATAGGAGGGGTGGTGGTCGAATGATATTTTAATCTTATCTATAATATTGTTAATTTTCGACAAGGAGCAGGTATCCTGATATCATTTACATAATCAAAATTAATTTTAAAACGAGAGGAACCGGCAAAAAATAAAATGGGTTCTGTGGCAATATTAGGGATGGCAAGTCTGAGAGTAAAGCCTCTCTCTGCTGGCTTCTGAGCAGCCTTGGTTACTGCTGAGCGGCTGGGAAAATTAGCTGGTAGTTTTGGTAGTAATTTCTCTGGAGAGCTGAGGTTCCCCAGCATGGGGACTAGAGGACTTTTTTAAAGTATATATTTGTTTACTACCGACAAGAGTAACATATATTCTCTGTAGACCATTTGCAAACTATAGAAAAGTATAAAAAGGGAAATGAAAATCCCTTGTAATCTGCCCACAGAGTCATAATCACGTTTAACATTTCAACCCAGGAGCTGATGTGGGTTTAGACACGCCTGGCGTCACACCCCGCCTCTGCCACTCACTTGCTCTGTGTAAAACTTAGTTCTTAGTTCTTAGAACTGTGAAAGGGGGAAGATAATACCTACATCGCAGGGTGAGGACGAATTAACTGACAGGGCTCTGCTGCACGTTTCAAGGAGCGCTCAGTAAACATAAATACTCACTACCTGGTAGTTGGCAGCATAACGCCTATATATATATATATGTATCTTTTCACCAAATTGGAATCATACAATATATACAGTCTTGTATTTTTTTGACACTTTAAGATGTGCACTTTTAACATGAGCATTCTTGCGTCCTTGGGGACCTTCTGTGGGGACTCTTGCTATGCTAGGCGGACTTGCAGATCTGGTGGTAAGAACAAGCGCAGTGTCCTGTCCTGCCCCTGCTCTAAAGCCTCCCATGGCTCCCTGCTGCCACTAGAATAAATCGAATCCCCTCTTGATGTCTGGGTCCTTCAGAGTCTGGCCCTACTCTGGCTGCCCTGCCTTCTCCTGTCGGCTTAGCCTTCTCCACTCTGCATCTGTGGGGCCCTTGAGTCATCCTGACACCTCCGAGCATCCTCCCCCTACCGAGAACACTCGTCTTTCTCCTGGCGTCCATCCATTCCCAGTCTCTCCCTAGAGGCCCTGGTCCTCGCTGTTCTGGTCACAGTGACCACTCGCCTCGCGCTCTCACTTCCCAGAGTACTGGTGTGAATCAAATGTGCTAGACCTCATTTACTGTTTTGTGATCGTTTTTGTCTCCCAGTTACATTGCGTGTCTCTAATGACTGGATCTCATAATCTACCTCTTTTTTTATTGTAAAAGTTACCTAGCACAGTGCTGAGCACATATAGCCACCCACCTGCACGTGGTGGGTGTTTCTGCGATGAGTGACGAGGTGTTTTTTTGTTGATTGGTTTTCCTACCTCAGGAATGTCTCCTGGCTGGGTTAGCTGTCAGCTGTAAACAGAGACCTTGTTCCATGGCATGCATACCTGTTGTTTTTGTCTTTCCAGCATCCATTCCCCCTTCTTTTCATAACCTTTTCCCATTCTCTGTCCATGTATTTATAAGTGGGCCCCCATCCCAGGTCATAGTGATTGAGACAGGGATGGACGCAGAACTTAACCCAGCCAATGAAGTATTGATACATTCCTGGAGCTTCTGCCTGAAGGAAGAAAGGGGCAAACAGTGCTCTTTCTCGGCTGATCTTTTGTTTTTAGGCGATGAGGGATTCTGGATGGGCAACAGCTACCAAATGGAGGAACGCTGCCTGTAAATGGAGCCATTATAGGAAAAAACAGACTTAAGACATTCAGGGAGTGTTGGATGTGTTAGTATTAGATGGTGGTGTGAGAACCTTGGACCCAACCAGCCTGCAACTAAATCCTACTCCTGTGCTTTCAGTTATATGAGCAAAATGCTTTTTTTCCTTAAGCCAGTTTGGCTTAGGTTTTCTGCCACTTATAATTCAAAGACTCTAGACTCAAACACTCCAGTCTCCTGTTCTAAAACTCCTCCCATCTAAGCTCGTTTTCTATAGAAACTGAGCATTTAGAAGCTGCAAGGGTTCCTGGAGTCCAAGTCCCCCCTCCTGGCTCTAACTTCTGTTCCATGATTGCAATTTAGAGGTGAGGATCCCGAGGCTTAGAGAGGCCTGACAATTCTCTTAAGACCACACAGGGAGCTGAGGATGGAGCTGGGCCCCAGGGTCTCCCAGGACCAGGCTGTGCTCGCCTCCCACGCCGAGAGGATGGTGTGCACGGCCACGCTCCATGGCGGCCACAGGGCTCACGAAGGCACAGCAGTCAGTGTTATCACGGGGGCTCCATGGGCAGCCACAGGGGACCTGAAGTGAGCAAATACACACAGCCTGCTTCCCATATGCCTTCCGAGAAGCCCAAGGGAACACATTCTTATTGCTTCAAAGTATCAGAGGATCTGCTCCTGGTGGAGCCTGGCAGAAAGCTCGCAGTGCCCGGAGTATCCAACAGCGTCAGTTCTGGCTCCTCACGCCTGCCCGTTGAACCGGTAGCCCATAAGCATTATTGTCACATGCCACTGCGTACACCTCTCCTGGGCTGGAGCAGTTACCTCAGCAGTGGCAAATCACAAAGTCACCACTTCCTAACTTCCAAGGGCATCAACCACGGAACTCGTTCTTGCTGAACTTGGATGCAGCCTAAGTCTTTCTCAAAGAAGCTCGAGGCAGCCACCACCAATGCCTTGAGCGTTTAAAGTGAGGCCAGGGCTTCCCTGGTGGTGCAGTGGCTGAGAGTCCGCCTGCCGACGCAGGGGTCACGGGTTCGTGCCCCGGTCTGGGAAGATCCCACATGCCGCGGAGCGGCTGGGCCTGTGAGCCATCGCCGCTGAGCCTGCGCGTCTGGAGCCTGTGCTCCGCAACGGGAGAGGCCGCAACAGTGAGAGGCCCGCGTACCGGAAAAAAACAAACAAACGAACAAAGAAACAAATAAAGTGAGGCCAAACACTTGGACGTGCTGTTGGAAAGGAATTCTGATTAGGAACATTACACTACCTAGCACAGATGCTCGACACACTATAGACTCTAATATTAGAGCTGGGCAGAGAGTTAAGTCAGGAGGTGTTTATATGACCACCACATGTCATAGATCATGAAACGAAGCAGAGTTCAACAGAGGGGCATGATCAGTCAAAGGTCACCCAGAGGATTAGTGGCAGATATGGATCTAGAACTCCTTCTTTGCCTGTTGATTCAGAGGCATGAGGAACCCAAAAAGGCTGGGATCGCCGTCTTCCCCCCGAGTTCAATGGAATCATCGTTGTGTCTCCTGATGGAAGCATTCCTCCCTTTGGAAATAAGCCCTCTAAGCGAACAGCGCATAATGTCATGGCACCAGGAAGAAAAATTTTTGCTAGAAAATCACAAGTTGTGACAGTGATGGGTAACCCTTCCCATTTCCATGCTTTGACTCCTAGACCCGAGAATCCGGGCAATGAAGAGAAACATGACCACATATTGGATGCTGATTTAGAGCATAGACAGCATCCTGGAGGGCATTGCCCCACCCTGCAAGGTATTGTCTCCAAATCATTCTGCTGCTCTATCAAGCCAGTTGCTTCAGGTAGAAGAGGAACATGGGAAGACCAATGAATTCCACGAGCACAGACCCACTGCTGCACTTTACTTGCTGAGACGTGAGTTTCTTGATCGAAACGACTCCATAGAACGCCATGACAGTGGTCAAGGCCTTTTGTTAAGTCCTTGAATGGGAACTTTGCCAGAGGCAATGCGTGCCGGAAAGGCAAATCCTTACCCAGTATAACTGACCATCATAGATTCCAATCCCACCCATCCTTCAGTGCCCAGTTCACGTTCATCTCTACCAGTAAGACTTTAAGAACCTCTCAGGCAAATCTGACACTCGTTCATTCCACCAACACTTATTTAGCACCTTCTGGATGCCAGATGCTCTTCTTGGTGCTGGGGAAAGACGTGGTCCCTGCTATGACGGAACTTAGGAAACGGTCAGATGGAATCAATGGGCCCATTTCCTGTGTCCTCACAGCCCAGTGGGCATCGGTTTGACCTCATTGCTGGCAGTTTTCCCTCTGCCACGTGGCAGCTTGCATAATGCTAAGGACATGAGATGTGCTGGGGAACCACTGGGAAAGCTGAAGAGAATGCTTTCGCAGCAGCCACTCCTCTGGATGTGGCCCTTGGGGATTCGGCTTCTCCAGGGAGGGAGCACTGTGAGCGGGGCTGCAGAGGGGGCCTTCCCTGCCGTCTCCTTGCCCGACCAGGCGTCCTTGCCACACTCAGTTCAGCAGAGTCCTTCCACTTGGGCAGGATCTTCCTCCTTTTCTCCAGGACCTGGCCAGCGCCCCCAACTTGAGCGAGTGTGAAAGAGGGCAAAGGAAGCTGTGTGCACTCCTGGCCACCACCAAACCTATTCCCCCATCCCAGCTCCTGGCAAAAGCCTTTCTAATGCCAACCTTGGTTCCTATTCCCCCTACCAACCCTCCACTCCTGTCTCTGAGTGCCCAAGATACATTATTGATTAACATGGGCACTATCCGTCAGATATTGCATAGCCACTGTGTGCCAGGCATTGCCAATTTGTCACCTGATTGAATTCTCACAGCAGTCGTAGTGGTGGGTCTGTGTTGGGTGTGCATTCACATTTGGCCCCTGCAGCTTCACCTCGGAGTACAGCAAGCCCGCCTGAGCCCTGGCAATGCAGGGGAGGAAGAGGAACGCTAGGCTGAGAGCTGGCTCCCAGCTGGGTGAGCTTGGGCAAGCCACTTCCCCTTTCTGGCTCTGGGATTTCCAGTCTGAGAAGTGAAATATTTGGGCTGGACGATGCCTGGATCCCTTCCGTTGTAGCTCATAGATTTTTAGGCACAGCATAAACGCCAAAGCCCTGACTCTCTGCCCACAAGTCTTTGCATGATCAAGAATTTTTGCATTCCGCCAAGAGCACCGATTTCCTTGTGAGTCTGCTTTTGGAACAACTCTGTTTGCTAGGAAGCTTCTCACTGATTCACTCAATGTCTGCACACCTACTTTGTGTGTGTCCACCAAAACTGGCCTACTGCCTACTGCAGTAGACTGCACTTATTGGCCCCTATTCTTCTCTGCTCCCCATATCCACGAACAGGACATCCTCATACTCATCACCTTGGGTGCAGCCATTTGACTTGCTTTGGGCAGCAGAGTGATGGCGCCTGGACCTGGGCTTCCAGAGGCCTGCTTGCATTTTGGCTCCTCTGCCAACAGGATGAGACAAATAAGCCCAGGTAGCCCAATGGTCGCAGGAAGAAGATGAGAATCAAGTGACATAGAGCTACTCCCAGCCAACCCAGTCTGGATCACCTGCTTCCAGCCACCCTACAGACGCAGGAGCCAAGTCAGAGTTTTGTTATCAGCTTCCAAGACTCCCTGACTGTGCGCCACTCTGCATTTTATGTGGCCATGGCCGACTGAAACAGACTCTTAGCAAGGTGTTAAGAATCCAGACCTCATCTCTGGATGAGCTTGAGTGGTGATCTCGCCAGTACCTCCCCACGGTCACCAAACCAAGACGTGACGCTGTCTTCTCCTGTACTTTACGCACTCTCGGGGTTGGGGGACTCAGTCCTTCCTGCGGCAGCCTGTGTCACATTTAGAAATACACAGTGGCTGAACTTCTCTACCATGAGTCAAACCCTCTCTTTTAACTTCCACCCGTTGACCCTTAGGACCACACAAGATAGATACATCCTCTTTCTTCCCAACAGCCGCTCAGAGGTGTGAGAAGTGCTCTCACGTGTTCCCCAATCTTTGCTTCTTCAGGTTAAACATCCCCCCGCCCACCATCTTCTGCCGCGTCTTGTCCCCGTTCGACAGCCCAGCCCTCTGCCACTCCTGCATCTTCACCAACCTGGGGCGGCTCTGTCTTTCTCCCTTGATCCACATGCCCAGAGAGAAACACAGTAGCTAGAAGGACCTGATCGCAGCAGAGAAGCCCAGGGCTGTCACTGCCCTCCTCCCGACACTACCAACACCCCTGAAGCGGGAGAAGTGGCAGCCCCAGAACACGGTTGCAGCCCCAGCCCCAGCCAGCCCTGGACAAGCCCAAGCCATTCTCACATGTGCCGTGGCCACACCACGCCCCTGCCCTCCTGAAACCGTGGATTCCCAAGTGTCCCAAGGCATGTGGAACAAAGGAGCGGATGCTCCTCTGAGCGCGCTTGCTGCCTGTGTTTTCAGAAGGGAAGACTTGCAAGCCGGCCCCGCGGCAGGCAGCGGTGACAGGGATGTCACAGGAGCCCCCGCTCCTGAGAAGTGCGAGGCAGGCCAGGGTCTCTCAGGTCAGTAATACCCAGTTCATCTCAGAGTCTCTCCACTCCTGAACTGGTGGAGAAGCACCCTCTTAGGACCTGCTGGGGCTAGAGAGTTAGGCTGCAATGAGCTGGAACCAGTTTCAAAAAGAAGTTTTCTTCAGGGCAGTCCCTGATATCCACGGCCTCATCATCGATTACTCGGGCACTTGGCCGGAGCACGGCAGTACTGTGAACACGTGCAGGCCCTGGGTGCCTGGAGGTCCGCGCGACGCAGGGCACAGACCATTTGGGCCACAAGTGGAGCGCAGCCTCGTTTACAGAAAACATTTTTCAGCATCCTGGGCGAGTCTGAGAACCTGTTCCAGGGGTCTGGTAGAACCAGGAACCTGGATGACTGCCTGGGCTGAAGCAGGCCTGCCTGCCCTAGAAACGCATCTTAGGCGATCTCGTGCATCTTTGTGGCGGCTGTTTTATTATCCACTATCCAGCTCGGGGGGTGGTGGTGGCTTCTTCTGTGCCAGGGCTGTGTCTGGTAAGATGTCACAGAATCCGGGACTGGAAAGGATGTGAAAGATCATCCGTCCAAGACAGGCTGAATTTTTTCCTATAGCTTGTGTGTCTTAGACTCCTCTGGTCAAAGGAAGCCCATTGCCTGCCCCCATTGGCTTACAGTGACCTGAAATTGACTCCCTGTGGCTTCCACCCACTGAGCCCGGCTCTGTCCCCTGCAGTCATGTAAACCAAGTCCCTCCTTCATAACGAGCCCATCAGTGAAGACACCAACCACAGCCCTCCTTTACCCTCTTCTTCAAGCCAAGTGGCCCCGTTCCCTCTGCACAGTGCTTGTACAGCCGAGTTTCTGGCCCGTCACACCCTGGACTCCCTTTTATGGATGTTTCAAGAGGAAATAACCTCCGTTTGGTGTCCTACCAAGCCTGGTGTGGCAGGTAGACCATTAGACAAGGAAGTGGACCAGCTGGGTTGGTGCAGATGTTCTCTCTTATAACATCCATTCCCTTAAGCCTGTCCACTCACCTGGAAAATGGGATGATGCAGGTGATGTAAGAGACATAAATGTGGAACTGCAGTGCTATTGCTGGCATGGGGCTGAGTGCAGTCCCTCACTGTGACTGTATATTGATACCAGTGTTCCATTACTGGTGTTGACAAAGAAGGGCCATCCTTTTGGTACATTGCCGGGGCAGTGGGGCTGGGGTCAGTTTTGTTATCTGATCCTTCTCAGAGTCAGCTGTGATTCAGCCTGTAGACAGATGCAATTGAGGGAGCCAACACCCAGAGGAAGGGCCTTTACCTAGTGTAGTAGTCAGGGTTCTCCAGAGAAACAGAACCAATAGGAGACAGATGTATATAGAAACAAGTATAGGTAGATAGGTAGATAGATAGGTATGTAGATAGATACTGATTTATTACAAGGAATTGGCACATATGATTGTAGAGAATTGGCAAGTCCAAAATCTGATGGGCGATACTTCCCTAGTGGCTCAGTGATTAAGAATCCACCTGCCAATACAGAGGACATGGGTTCAATCCCTGGTCCGGGAAGATCTCACATGCCGCAGAGCAACTAAGCCCGTGCACCACCACTACTGAACCTGCGCTCTAGAGCCCTTGAGCCACAACTACTGAGCCCTTGAGCCACAACTACTGAAGCCCACGCGCCTAGAGCCCATGCTCCACAACAAGAGAAGCCACCGCAATGAGAAGCCTGTGCACCGCAATGAAGAGTAGCCCCGCTCGCCGCAACTAGAGAAAGCCCGCGCACAGCAATGAAGACCCAATGCAGCCTTTAAAAGTAATTAATTAATTAATTAATTAATTTTTAAAAATCTGATGGGGGAGGCCTGTGGACACAGGAAAGAGTTGCAGTTGGGATCCAAAGGCAGCCTGCTGGAGAATTCCTTCTTGCATGGAGGAGGTCAGTTTTTCGTTCCATTGAGGCCTTCACCTGATTGGATAAGTCCCTCCCACATTATAGAGGGCAATCTACTTTACTCAAAGTCGGCCTCTTTCAATGTACATCTCATTCAAAAATACCCTCACAGAAACATCCAGAATAATGTTTGACCACATATCTGGGCACCCTGGCCCAGCCAAGTTGACACATGAAACTAACCATCCCACCCAGCTAGCTTCTCATCCAAGGACAGGGCACACAGAACGCAGGAGGGACTTGGGATGCGGTCATACTTGGCTGGGATTTTTTTTAAAGGACAAAAAAAAAAATCCTTCCTCGGACCTCAAGGAGTTTCTCACATTTACATGAACTAAAGACAATGCCTGATGTTCACTGCAGCATCGACTACAATGAAAATGGTTACAAAAATTAGCACAGCCACTCAGCCATCAAAACTGATGTCCTGTGTATGAATACTTAGTTGGGAAGATGTTCATAATATACACATTTTTCAAAAGTTACACTGTATTTTGTATAATGTGATAATCATTTCTAGTAAAGATACGGATTATATTCAGTAAGGTGTTAACAGCATTCATCTCTAGATATTGGAATTATGGGTCTTTTGCCTTCCTTTCACTGGCATATACTATATAACCTTCCCATTAAGAGCTGGTGCCAAAGAAAATCTTGCGCCAAAGATCTTGTGCTAAAGAAAACAATAAATAAATAAAAGATCTTCAGGTAAACAAAATGATTTTTATATAGTCATTTCTGTCATCTAAAAATTTAGAAATCTCCAAAATATATCTGGCAGCACCTCCTTTGTCTGAGTTATGTCCCAGCTAAATTTAACTAAACTTTTACCTGCCAGAGCCTGTGGGTTTTGGTGGTGGTGGTGTTATTTTGGTTTAAAAAGTGCTTTTTACTATTTTTGATAAGATTTAAGAAAGCATGTCATAAAAACTAGTAAGTATTGTGCACCTATTATTTCTAGAAGATATTCTATCCTTAGACACTGGCCACAATTAATTCCTTCTCAGTCCTGTTTACAAATAACCATTACTTTTTTTGGCTCTGCTAAAGCCTCTGGGCTCATCTTTGGTTATTTCACAATAATTATGCGTCTGAGGCTCCCTGAAGGAAGACGCATCTCTTCTCTTCCCTGGAGTCACATGCATAAGCTTTATAACAGTTGTTTCTCACCTGGTTAATGGAGCCTCATCGTGTGTCAGTGTATCTCAGCCTCGCCACTGCCGCCATTCGAGGCTGGATAATTCCTTGTTGTGGTTGCTGCTCTGTGCACCGTATGAAGTTTAGCATCGTCTGTGGCCTCTAACCACTAGATCCCACTAGCAAACTCCAAATCGTGACAACCAAAAATATCTCCAGACATTGCCAAATGTCCCCCGGGGGGCAAAATCGCACCTGGTTGGAAACCACCGCTGTACATCATTAACTACCCACATACTTCAGAACAATAGGGGTTAGAAGGGATGGTCAGATAAGCATCTGGTGGGACAGAAAAAGGCCTTGGCTCCTCTGGTCCCTCCCACACCTCCTCCCCGTGCCAGTCTGATTGGATCTGGTTGACCCTGTGTCTCTGGAATCCAGCTAGGTGCGCCCCTGCATAGACCCACACTGCCGTGAGCACAGCACCTACCTCCAGGAGCATCACTATGAGACAGGCAGCAACCGCACAGAAGCCAGTGGAGAGAGTCTGCTGGAAAGAGGGAGCTACAGGAAGGTGGGGAAGAGGGGAAGACGTGTACACGTTTGAAGGGCATTTAAAAAGCCAGAGGAAAATAAAACTGGACAAACAGGTGATGAGGGATGGAGGATGCCTCATGTTGGGCCCAGGCCTCAGCTGGGTCTGGTCCCCTCACAGTTAGCCCATAGGACGCTCATAGGACCTTCCTTCACCCCCGTTCCCTGAGAGCGGGGCCTGCTATCAGGGAGGTCATTTTAGCCGTAAAGGGACTGGGGCAAAAGGAAAGGAAAATGCCCTTCCTGATCTCTTTTAAGTCTGCCTCCGTAACTTTGTGCTGCTTTTAGCCTTGGTGTGAGAAGACTACAGCAGACCCCCATCTGGGGCTGGGGAGATAAGGAAGGGGGTCATGCTTGGAATGTAATCAGTAAAGCTTCGTGGCTCTGAGAGGTGTCCTAGAACCCAGGCTCCAGTTTTTCCCGATTTGTTCAGGTCCTGAGAGTAGCCCATCCTACATATACCATCAGAATATTCTTCCACCAACTTGGAGCTCCCACACCTTCAACGGCTCCCTGCTTTCCCAAAGAACATCTCAGTAGCACAGAATGGTCTTTGTACGTGTTTCCCAGGCCTGCCGTAACGCATCCCCACAAACTTGGGGGCTTAAAACAACATATCTGTATTATCTCACCATTCTGGAGGCTAGAAGTCTGAAATCAAGGTGTCAGCGGGTTGGTTCCTTCTGAAAGTTCTGAGGGAGAATTGTTCCATGCCCCTCTCCCAGCTTCTGGTGGCTGCTGGCTGACCTTGGTGTTCCTTGGCTTGTAGCTACGTTGCACCAGTCTCTACCTCCATCTTCACGTGGCCTTCTCTGTGTCTGGATTCTTCCCATCTCTTTTCTTACAAGAAAACTTGTCATCGGACTTAGAATCCTACCTGATAATCCAGGATGGTCTCATCTCAAGATTGTTACTTAATTACATCCGCCAAGATGCTTATTCCATATAAGGTCACATGCACAGGCTCTGGGTGGACATATCTTTGGGGAGCCCACCATCAATGTCAGTGCAGTCTTCAAGGGCCTCCAGAGTTGGGTTTGCTCAGTTTCATTCATTTGCTCACTTACTGACTCGTTTATTTGGTCAGTTAGTTGGTGAGTTAGTTAATGAGCAAGTGCTTGGCACTTGGGGAGGGAGAGAGACAGGGTGACCTCTTCTTGGATCTGTCAGCCTGCACATCCCCATCTGGACCAGCCTCCTGCCTGTTTTCCCTGGATACTATTCCTTCCCCACTTCCATCCATGCTCCAGTGCTCAGAGTTCTGAATCCTTGCTACTCTAATAGAGAATGGTATCTTAACATGTCTTTAATTTGCATTTCCCTAGTGCTAACAAAGATGAACACCTTTTCATGTGCCCACTTTCCATCCATATATCTTCTTTCATAAAGCATCTGCTCAAATACTTTGCCCACTTTTTATAGGGTTGTTTTCTTTTCTTTTTTTTTAATTTACTTTTGGCTGCGTTGGGTCTTCATCGCTGCACGCGGGCTTTCTCTAGTTGCGGCGAGCGGGGGCTACTCTTTGTTGTGGTGCACAGGCTTCTCATTGCGGTGACTTCTCTTGCTGCGGAGCATGGGCTCTCGGTGCACGGGCTTCAGTAGTTGTGGCACGCGGGCTCAGTAATGTGGCTTGTGGGCTCTAGAGCGCAGGCTCAATAGTTGTGGCACACAGGCTTAGTTGCTCCACGGCACGTGGGATCTTCCCGGACTAGGGCTTGAACCCGTGTCCCCTGCATCGGCAGGCGGACTCTCAACCACTGCGCCACCAGGGAAGCCCGGCAGGTGGATTCTTAACCAGTGCGCCACCAGGGAAGTCCTAGGGTTGTTTTCTTATTACTGGTTTTTGAAATTCTTTAAATATTCAGCTACAAGACCTTTATATTCTCTCAATCTCTGGCTTATTTTTCACTCTATTAACAGTGCCTTTCAAAAAGCAGAAGTTTTTAATTTTGATGAAGTCCAGTTTATCAATTTGTTATTTCATGATCATAAAATTATTCATTTAAAACAAGGAAAGCTGAGTGGTTTACAAGATCCAATCGTTTAACATTTATGCAGAACCTACCATGTGCCAAGAACTGTTTGGCCCCATGGGGAAAAGAGTAAAAGACATGATCCCTGGTTTCCAAGTGCTCAGAGCATAGTAGGTGAGGGGAAGTGAGTGCTTATTATATTAGATAGGCATTATCAGTGCCGTAGAGAAGAACAAAGAGGATAATGGAGTTCATAGGAGAAAAGAGAAGGAAAAAAAGATACAGGAGAGTGGAGTCGGCATTTTGAACTAGGTCACACCCTGAACGACATAGAGAAAATATTTTTTGCTTTTGTTTCTGAAAAGGCCATCTTGACTATTTGTTTTCCCTTTGAGTGGAGGATGAAATATTGGGCAATATTTAAAATATTTAAGACTTAAAACACGAGAGGTTTGTGTCAAATGTGGAGAAGAGCTTGACCAGAGAGGATGTCAAGAGGGGGGAAACAAGACAGAGAATGAAGAAGAAGAAGAAGAAAAAAGGTTTGTAGCAAAGAAATGTCAAGGGAAGTCTCTACTCGTAAAATAGAAATTAATGAATTACAGAGCAAGGACATTAAGAAAGATCTTTGAGAGGTTGCAGGAAATGGGAGAATTAGGGCAAAGCTGAGCTGTCATGTGGAACATTTTACATAACAAACTACTGGTTAAAGCTAATATAAGCTTTATATTATAAAGGTAAGGGACAGCACGTGCCCAAGAGAGATGAAATGAGAGAGGATATAACACTTGGGATCCAAGCCATGACTCAGTTCAGCTCGCTTCGCTAAGTACCCTGTGCTGCTCTAGGCCAGGCATCCTCTGGAGCTTGTGTGTGGACTTGGAATGGAAGCCTCCAGTCCATCATGATTTGGGGGATGGGGAGTGTGCGTCTTTTTACTGCAATGCCTTAGGGAGCCCTTTTCATGTTGTATTTACTCTGGAAGTTGCTTCATTCAAAACATTAAAAATCAAGGGCTACGAAAATCTTTTCTTCCGCTGGGATGTAGCTGAGAAGCGCAATAGAGTGGAAACGGTGAGAATGACAGAGCAGATTGTGCTCAGAGAGAGAAGTCGCTCCTCGGATGCTCAGTGGAATCTGTTCCAGCATCTGATGGTCAACATGCTGACAGGAGGGTTGAGGACAGCCAGGGTGAGAGAGGCCGAGTTGGTGGAGAATTTCCACCTAAAGTGTAAAATGTGTGTGATCACAGATGAAGGCATCGTCTGCATTTGGAATCAAAGCCCAGCCACGACCACTCCGACATGGAACAGCAGGGACCACAGGACAGCGAGGGGTACAGGGGAAGAGAAGATGACACTAAATCAAGATGAGAAGCAGCCAGTGCCATGGCCACCTGAGGCCTTTTGTTTTCCATCTCCGTAGAGTGAGCACCAAAGCTGAGCGGTGTCTCTGTGTTTTGTCAGTGTAATTGAGCATAAGGTGACAGGTACTTTGTCTCAAGCAGCAACCTCAGTTGTGGCAACAATCTTATTTAGGATTAAACTGCAACTAAACAAAAAGTGAAGTGTAACGGTGACTTACACGAGATAGAGGCTTGTTTATTTTTTATATAAAAGTCTGGGTAGGCAGGCCAATATATATTGCACCCCACTAGGTCAGGGGCCCAGGGACCTTCTAAATGACCACCTTGCCATCCTTGCAGTGTGGCCCTTGCCTTCCTAGTCCAAGGGGGCATTTATGTTCCAGGAGAGAGAAAATGATGGAAAAGAAGGGATGAAGTATTCACACTGGCTCTCCTTAGCAAAGGTCCTGGAAGCTATTACACAACATTGCTGCTAACATCCCATTGGTCAGGACTTAGTCACATGGCCGTGCAAGGGAGGCTGGGAGATGTGGTCCTGGTTCAGGGCAGCCATGCAGTGCACCCTGGTAAACATTCATTCCTATGGGAGAAGGGGACGTGGATTTTGGGTGACAATATCTACCACATTGACCAATCCTTCACAAAGTTGTAAATTAGGGGAAAAGCGGAGGCATTGTAACATATTGAATGGCAGGCTAATGGGCAATTGTGGATTCTGGTCCCCAGAGTGGGCACATCAAGTACACAGTTCTCCAGCAGAGGCATCCCAGGAAGGCAAACGGAGAAGTCATAGGACTTACGAGAGTCACAGGACAGTGTTAAAAAAGGAAAAGGGAGAGCACGTGAAGAATCACGTTCAGGGGCACACGTTTTCTTCTGGAACTCGGGAGCATAATGGGGAAAAAAGCAGCAGTTTGAGAGTCTGCGTTGAAAGAAAAAGGAAATAAGTCAAGAGAGAGGAATGACTGGAGTGGGGGGTGGCATTTGAGGAGCCGAAGGATCGATCCATGATGGTTGGGGTGTTTTGTCTTTTGGTGGTTGGGAAAGACTGCAAATGGAACAAGCTTTTCCTGAATATCTGCTGTGTGCAGGTCTCCTATTGGGACTTTGAGGTGAAGGAAGAGAAACAAAACAGAGCCCCTGCCCTCAGGGAGCTTCCAGTCTCAGAATGTAAACTCACCCATGATGCTTGATAACACTCGAACTCACCCCTGCAAAAATGTCATCTCAGCTTGTAAACGAGGTAGCTGGAATCTTTACCAAGCAAGCGTTGAGTATGTTTAATAGCTCAAGTTCTGGCATCAGACACTGGCTTTCAACCCTACATCTGTCACTTATGAGATGATTCACACTCATCCTGGCTTGCCTGGGACCTCCCCAGTTTAGCACTGAAAGTCTTACATCCTGGGCACCCTAGCTACTTAACTTACAAACTTTGTGTCCTTGGACAAGTTACTTGATCTCTTTGAACTTCAGTTTCTTTAACCGTAAAATGTAAATAATAATAATTCTGACCTATTATACCTGTTGTGATGATTAAATGGGGACGTGTTTAGAGAGTTTAGCAGAGCACTTGGTTCCACAAGTGTTAATATGATGCTTTATTATTACTGTTATTGTAACAGTCATGGATTTGATGGCTTCATATACATTTGACCTGCCTTCTCCTGGATGGCGACTACATGCTGTACTCGAAAAAGTGAAACTGAGTATTTATGACGGTTTCATAATATATTTCTATGAATGGCAAGGAGCAACTGTTATTGAGGAATTTTCTTTTCAAATTTAATATAGATGTCTAATTTGCCTTCTTTCACCTTCTCTGTATACTAATCCTTTTTTTGTTCGTTGTCATGGGGTCTGAAATGAGAATATCCTGTGAACAGTCATGTAAAGCAATTGTCTGAAATGTTATAATAAATTTACTCTTAAAAGGCAAATTCAGGAAAGTTATAGGAACGATAGGGAAAATTTTCTTAGCATTCCTATTTTTATTCATTCCTTCTTTCAACAGATATTTAATTGTGCTATTATTAGTTGTCAAGCAACATGCCAGGTGCTGGGTGCACAGACTGAAGAGCCCACGTCCCAGCCCTTAAGGATCTCACGTGGGGAAACGGGCATATAAGAAATGTCCGTCACTATGCAATAAAGACAGAGACGGAAGTACTCCCCAGGTTAATGAGAAACCCTCCTCATACTTGGTGGAGTCAGATGGAGTCTCTAAAAGAAGCGAAGGATGAGCTAACCCCTGCATCCCAGGTGGAAGGAGAGGGGGGAAGATCTAGGTAAAAAGCCCCAGAGCCATCCAGGTTCTCTTGGGTTCTGATGACTTGGAAAGTGATGGCGACCTTGTTTGCAAATCCATCCACCAAATATTTGCTAAGCACCTAATACATGGATGGTACCGTTAAATACCATTTACACACAAGACCCAGACTCTGTCCTCGGAAAGCTTAGGGCTTAGAAGGGGAAATAAGATGTGCACACAAACCACCAATGCAAGTTATCTGTTACGGACTGAAAGTTTGTGACCTTTCAAATTCATATGTTGCAGCACTAACCCCAGTATGTGTGTATTCAGAGAGGGAGCCTCTAAGGAAGTAATTAATGTTAAATGAGATCATAATAGTGGGGCTCTGATCCTCTAGGACTAGTGTCCTTATAAGAAGGGATGGCAGAGAGCTCTATCTCTTTCTTGCTCTGCCTCTCTCTCTGCATGTATGCACCAGAAAGGAGGAAAGGCCACGTGAGGACAGAATGAGAATGTAGCATCCGTAAGCCAGAATGCAGGCCTTCACGAGAAACCAAATTGCCCAGAACCTTTATCATGGGCTTGTAGCCACTCAAACCGGGAGAAAATACTTTTCTGTTGTTTAAGCCACTGAGTCTATGGTATATATATATATATATATATATATTTTATGATATTTTCATTATGGCAGCCCGAGCAGTCTAAGACAAGCCCCATGGTGTGCCATAAGGGGGAGGAACAAAGTAGCATTGAACTGGGGAGGAGGGGAGATAAGTGCTGACTGGGGGAGCAAGACTTGCTGGAGGACGTGACCTTGAACCGAGGCTTAAACACTTGGAAGCACTTGGATTTAGGTGAAATTGATAGTGGAAGAACATTCCAGCTAAAGGAAATATTGCAGGCTCAGCCGGCAGTAGGAAAACGCGGACCTTCCATTTGCCTGGAGAGTCTGGTATGTGTAATATGGAAGAGTGTGGGACACGCTGGGTCATGTTGTAAAGGGCTTTGAAAGTCAGAATGAAGACTGTGGGCTTCCTTTAGGGAGCACTGAGGGCTCACTGCCAATTTGGACAAGGGAGTTTCGTTTGGCACTGTGTCTTCAGCGGACTAATCTGGAGATCTCAGAGAGGCTCAGACCTAGAAGCTCTGGCAGGTGAGAGTTAATGAGGGTGCAGCCCAGGGCAACAGCCACGGGAAGGTAGACGAGAGAGAGCCAGAAGGTGGCATCGACCACATTTTGCATCTGTTGGATATGGATGAGAGGAGAGCGAGAAAAATATTCATTATCACCGAGAGTTGAAAACAAAGTATGTTCCTAAAATCATCTTGCTGACTTATCAACTTCCAGATTGCTTACTCCTAGAATGTCTTGAGGATGAGAAAATTTAACATCAGGACACAGGACACTGGCTCTTCCTTTTGTGCCCAGCTGCCACCCAGTTTCGAGCCTGAATGATGAGGCCACTAAAAGGGATCGTGTGACTAAGACTAGAATGAGTTTTGGGACAATGTGATGTTTTCCTTCTAGTCATCTGGGCCTGAGAGTGCACCAAGCCATTGGGAAAGTACCACTATCTCTCCGAGAGGTCGAAGCTGAGAGAGTGGATTCAGAGGTCCAAGGAACTTAGAGGAACACCCTTGTAGATGCAGCAGAAGACGTAGCCCTGCAGACAGCCCACATTTAGAAGGTTAGGGAAGGAGGGAGAAAAACAAGAGAAGACTTGAGAATAATCGGGAAGCAAACTGGTATGATGTCAGATCAGCAACCATCTGGAGGAAGGAATTTCAGGAAAGAACTGGGCCAATGGCTGTCAATTCTAGAAAATGTGGACTTTAAAATATACATTTATCATGAGATCGAGCTATCCCATTCCCTGGGAAAGAGAATAGACAGCAATCTGCCCTGGATGGCTTAACTGTTCCCGGCCTGAGGGAGGCTTTTGGACCAATGCACACAGGGCCCTTAGGATGAGCCCACACACTTTGGTCTCCTATCCTCCTAGTGGACCATTCTTCTCCTGGGGGATGTAACAAGAGGTGAGCACAGTAGGCACAGCCAGCAAATCTATACTCGGGGAAGGTGCTGGAGAATGTCCCAGTTAAGGAAAGTTAGACAGCAGATTTCAAAGACCTCGAAAATCCAGTGCATTGCTTCCCAAGCTTAATGTACTAATGGATCACGGGTTTATAATGCAGGAATTCTGGGGCGAGGCCTGAAATTGTTCATTTCCAAGAGCTTCCAGGTAATGCTGATGTGCCTGGTTATCTGACCACATTTGGAGCTGCAAAGGTCTAGAGCAGAAGGTGCAAACTGGTAGCCCTAGGACCACACATTATATGCAAGTGTGCCTTTCTTGATGAGCATAAGGTTCTAAAAAATTAGAATTAGTTGAAAACATTTAAAAATCTGAAGATTTCATTTAAAAAAAATCCAGGTTCTGTCTTCTCTTGAAACCCTCAAGAATGCTGGCAATACTGGGCCTACATACCGATGTGGCAGCAACTGTCGACCTGATCTGCAGCTGCCCACTTTAGCAGGGCATCTATCCTCCAGTCGCCCAAGGCCTCACCACCGGGCCTGCTTCACACCCTCATGCTTTTCCATTCCTGATCTAGAGCAAGCCCCTCATTCGACAGAGCGGAAACCCAGGCCAGGGAGGGACAGGAGATGATGGATGTTCTCCTTGGAACCAGCAGCATCTTGTTTCTGCATCTCTGGATCTGTGAGCTCTGAGAGGGACCCAGTCCCTGCTGTGGAATGACCAAACATCCTTGCCCAACATCATGCCAGGGCCCAATAACAGAGGCTGGAACCTCCCCCGCAAGCCCCCTTGCCCAGGTGAGACAGCATGGGCGGAAATCACACATCTCTTTGTGGCCTTCTCCAGATCTGTCCTCTTTTGTTTCTTGGGGAGAGGCTGGGGCAAGTCAACTCACAATAATGTGCTTCAACCGAATGAGATCCTGGAGTTTATCTAATAGGTAGGTTGGGAAAAATGAAAACGCTAATTACTTGAGGGAAAGTGTGGAGAATGAGTCAGCTGATTGGGTCACCAGGCAGCCAGTAGGAGATGATTTTTTTTTTTTTTAAGAAGATAATGACTTATTCTAGGGGATTTCAGCCGTGCACACACAACAAAAATAATTCCAAGTGTCTGCTAGCAAAATCCCACGCTGCCGAGCATCACATCTGAAAATTAACGTGACAAGCTGGAGGCCCATTTTGCCCCAAGATCAGGAGACAGTAAAAGCTTCCTCCCCAGGAAGTTTCTCAGGGTAGAACCAGAGAAGCCCACTAGAGAACCCAGAGGAGCAACGCCTTCCCCGGGGGCAGTGGACAGGAATCGCACTGCCCTCCTTTGTCTGGGCGGAAGGGCCCAGCCTCCGAAGTTACTGAGGATCCTGTGGAGGCTGGTGGGGCGGCACGTTAATTGCCTTGTTCATCCCATCATGAAAATGACAGGTCTTTGCCCTTGGGACTGGTGCTGCCTGGCTGTGAGTCGGGCGCACCTCCTGGATTGAGGCTTCCCGACTGGGCCCCGCACACTGCTCTTTCTGAAGAGCCCAGCCGTGGGTTGGGGTTCACGAGCGTATATTCGACTCCAGACTCCCGGAGCTGGGAACCCCAGGGCCCTTGTTCCCGCTCCCTGGCCAGCGATGGAATTAATGAAGCCCGACAGCCCTGTATGCAGGGCACACTCTGGTCCTTTACAGCTCTTTGTCTGCAGCCGGGCTCTTGTCTTTCATTGCGGGCTGCCGCCCCGTCTCTGGGGCTGATGCAGCGCCAGATAATGAACAGTGTATCAGCGCGGGCGGGGGAGGAGGGGGGGGCGCGGGGGAGGGAGCGAGCGCCGGAGCCGAGCCGGCCTGACTTATTATTCCTTCACTCTCAAACAAAACAAAATCATTGGCCTGCCAGGGTCATTAAGGACCCCGAGGTTGTCATAGAAACGACCTTTGGGGCCCGGTGGTTGTTAATGCATGAGTGACTGCCTGCATTGTGTGCTTGGGGAGAGGTCAGAGTTTTGTTGGTGGCTTAAGAAAAGAAAGAAAGAGAGTAAAGAAGAAAGAGAGGCAGCACAAAGCCCGGGATTGGGCTGCTGACATTCAGAAGGAAGGTTGTACCCCGCCCAGAGCGTTGATTAGATGTCTGGGATCGCGAGCATCCCGTGCCCGGCACATAGTAGGCCCTGGAGAAATGTCTGCGAAGGTGAATGGACGTGTTACTCGGGGTTAAAAAATCTCCAGTCTCCACTACCAGTTCCACATCCCTGCCCGCCAGGGGCCTCTTGGGCGGTGCACTGCCTGAGAAGTATTGAGACAAGTCATTGCTCCGGCCAAGGTGAGCAAACTTGTGTACAAGTTTTAGGGGGAACACACATGTCTTCATCTTCCACGGGATCGTTTTTGTGGCTCCGAGGGACCCAGGAGGGTCTGGTTGTGAGTGGGTGGGCAGAGGCTGTGACAGAGCAGAAGCAGGAGGGCAGGGCCTACACAGCAAGACCTGGTCTTTACAAATGAGCCTTCAGTCCACTTTCTTTCCCTTATGATGTGAATCTCCTGCCAGGGCGTGCTCTGAACACCACCCACGTGATGTAGCTCACCCTCCCGGCTGACAGAGCTCAGCCCCAGGGCCTCCCCAGGTTGCTTCCAGGGTCAGGAGAGGTGGTGGTGGTGGGGGGGGGGGGTTTTCAGAACCAGCCCTGCCCCTAGCTACTGGGTATATCCTCTGGCAAATCCTCCCTGTCTCAGTTTCCTGAGCTATCACATTAGAGGTGGGCCTGGTGAAGTCTAGAGCTCTACCCTGTTCTTTGCCTTGCTAAGAGTCTACTCTGATTTAGGACTTTACTATCCAGGTGGAAAGAAAACATTCTAGGAGCATTCTTTGGATGACTTTAGGACTATTTGATCTCTCTGAGGAGACTAAACCTGGTTGCCTTCTCTGCTCCCTTCCAGTTCTGTTTCCAACAAAGAATTAGAGCCTTTCCAAGATCCTCTGATGGGCTGGGGTCTATATAGAACAAGCATGCTGGGATTAGTCTGATTTCCAATCTCATGAGGTCTTGCTGCCCCTTTCTGGGCACCCTTCTCCCCATCCTGAGTTAGCTACAATATACTGCCTGAACCCCGTGTCATACTTGGAGATTGGACCCATAACCTACCAACAGGGAGACGCACCCACTGAGCATTAAGTGACCGGGTGCCTTCTTTTTAAAATTGGTTTCAGGGATCTGCCTGCTGTGCTTCCTACTTCCCCGGCAGATTCTCAGATTTTGCTCAAACAGACCAGACTATCACTCACAGAATCCCTTCATCAGCTCAGGGGTTCAAGACCACAACGGCTGCAAAAGCCAGGTCTCTGATGTGGTCCAGGAATAAGCAGATACATCATCTTGGTGAATCACAAAGGTCTGCCTTGTACTTCCTTGCTGTTTTGTGGGCACTCCATAAGGATTCTGTCACAGAATCTGGGGTGGATGTTTGATTTCAGGCTTTCATTTAGTTCTTACAAAAAGGCAAATAGCTATCATCCCCCGAGGACAGATGAGGGATCAGACAGGAAAGAGCGTGCCTTGTCCAAGGTCACCAGGCGGTGAATGGAAAGAGCAGCATTAGAACCCAGACCCACAAGCTCCATGCCTGTCACTGTTCCATCTGCATCGCTGCCCATCAGCTGGGTGAGGGCCAGAGAGCAGGAATCAGTACTTTTGTTATTTACACTGGCATTGCATAAGATGTTATGTTCAGGGATATTCAGTTTACCTTTTTTTTTGTTTTTAAAATTTGGACAACTGATTTGCCTAACTGTCAGGGCTGCAGCCTGGCACCTGCTTCTCTGTGTGTACATCAGAAAGTTCCATTGGAACATCCAGTGTTCCATTGGAACACTTTTTCCCAGTTGGTGGAAGAGAGAGGTCTCTGTCCAGCTTGGACTCTAACTCAAACCCTGCTAAAACCTGCTGTATTCTCTGTTCAGCCCAAAACACCAAACTCTGCTGGTGGAAGATTTTCTCTTTTCAACAAACTGCATCTTCCCACCTCAGGAAGGAAACAAAAATCCCTTGAAGTTTCCTGAGTTTACAAAGGTAAAGAGCAAACAGTTCACCTTAAGTTTCCAAGAAGATAAATTAGTTGTTGATTTGGAGAAAAGGCCCAGGCTAGACATTACTAGCTCACTGGAGCTAAGATTGTTTCTAGATCAGGCAGTGACCTTGGGCCAGTCACTTCGCCTCATAGAGTCTATTTCTACTTTTCTAAAATGTAAGGGAGCCCAATTTTTGAAATGCTCTAATTCTGAAGCATAGGTTCCTATAAAGGTTGATAAACTCCAAAGTATTTGTATTTAATGAAGTTTAACACTAGGTTATAAAGTAGAAGCACTTTTGGGAAGAATGAGGCATCGTCTAAACCAACAGAAGTGAACAGAGTATTTTACTTTGTGTTAATATGTTCCCTTAGGGACGAGGATAAAACCCAACATTATTTTTTGTAAAAGTCTTGAATATTTGCATGTTGCATTTAGGATTTTTGCATATAGCATTTATGTAAAGCATGATGTTTATTTCTCGTGGTGGGAATGGAGGGAGAGATGATAACTTACTGACTACCTCCCCTGTACCAGCTGCTCTACATACAACGTTGACTTTTCAGCAACCCAAGGATGCATCATATTCATTCAACACTTAAAGAAACTGAGGTCCAGAGCAGTTGCCCAAAGTTACATGGTAACATGCAGAGATTTTCTTATCCCTTTATAGCACTTTTCCCTCCTGCAACTTAATAGGATGGGCATCCATAGTATAGGAGAAATGCATATAATAATGTCAGAGAAATGGATTTAGCTCAGTGGTTTTTACTCATATTCCTCTGTAAAGTTGGAGGTTTGGGCAAGGATGTCTCTAAGACCCATTTCACTTTTAAAGCCTAAATCTGAGTTACTTATTTAAACAGCATTGACCAAAATGCATTCTGAATCGCAATACCCACAAGAAACAGTCCCCAAAAGCACATTTCATGGTCAAGTAAGTTTGGAAAATATTACTAACTGTATCCTCAATGAGAGACTTACTATGTACATTATGATGTCAAAGGCTCTGATAAGTCCTGCAACAAAAGCTTGCATAACTATTTAATTTATTTTCTGGACATATTTGATTATGGGCCCTTTTTTCTCCCCAAATTAACATTTGGTGAAGCAAATTACTTTGCTATTTAACATACTTCGGAAAAACTAGAATAAGTGTAAAGTTCACTAATCCTCACTTCTTCCATGCCCTGCCTTCCGTTCTTCTCTCTGTGGGTAGTAAAGCAGTGGGCCTCAGGAAGGGTAATGGGCAGGGAGTGGGAGGAGAGAGTTCATTTAAGGCAAACCGGAGGCCTTGTTGAGCTTCTGCATGGCAGAGCAACTCACCCACAACTCTTAAAGTGCCCAGAAAGTTCACTCATGAAAAGCGAAAACGTGAACTCAAATCTAAGCTCTCCCACAAGAAATGGATATTGTTACAGCAGTTTCTGAAACTTTGGTACAAGAAATACTTTGATGCTCTCTCTATACTTATGTGTATATAAACCCATTTATAGACAAAGACGATGTGATAGCCATTCTGTTTTGATCAGCCCTTCTAAGGAATCTCCCTCCTGCTCCCCCCTTTAATGTCCATATAAAATGGCATCACCAAAGTGCCTGTCATTTATGGAAATTGTTCCCTCGACTTCCCCTAGCTAGTTCCTTTGTATGTTTTATATCACAGCTTAAATGTCACTTCCTCCAGGATGGCTTCCCTGACTGCAGACTGATCTGGTCCGCTTTTTCTGCTTCTGTGACTACTCTGTGAGAGCAGTTCTCTGGGCTGATAAATACATATTTAAGTGATTCTTTTCTTAGTGACTGCTTCTCCCACTAGACTGTAAACCTCATGAGGACAGAGGGCATGCCTGTCTTGCTCCTATGGCACACTCGGCATCCAGCACAGACTGGCAAACAGTAGGAGCTAAAGAAATATTTGTTGGGTGGGTGAATGAATGAACAAATTTCCACGTGAAAAAGTAGGCCTCATCTACCTGGGCTCTACATCAATCCCTTGAGCTCCTTTGCTATCAACTTTGATGTCATTTTTCTATTTCAACACCATCTCCCCCTTCAAGTTTGATGCATGCTCTGGTGTCTCTCATCTCCTGACCTCAGCTCCCTGCCACCACTCTTGGCCACATCACTCACAAACCACTAGTTAACGCCCACCCATCGCAACCACTGTGACCCATCCTCCATCCACCCCGTTGGGCCTGACCCCAATCATATTTCCTGTGGATGGGAAGACCACCAGAGGGGTTTATGATTTGTTACCTATAACTAAAATCATTGACTTTTAAACATCAAAGCCACCTTTAAGGCCATTTGTTCAACTTTATCTTTTGTCCAGTGAAGAAAGTAGCAATCAGATAACACAGGTGAATTGTCCTTGGGCAGACAGCAGGATGAAAAGATGTCTCTGGGTGTGGGTATCCCTCCAGGGATCCATTCTGTGTTGGCATTAATTGCAAAGCTGTGTCTGCTTGTTTTTTGTTTTTTGTTTTAGTAAAAATTCTGATGCATGCCTGACATTTGAAGAGTAAAAATGGATTCTAAAGTGCTACTTAGTGTTATAACACTACACGTTTGTAGCGTTACCCCCATTTTACAGATAAAGAAACTGAGCATTATAATGATCATGAAATTAGTAAGTGGTGCTGCTGGGCCTGTCTGCCTCCAAATCCTTTGTCCTTCGCTCTTTTGAGCCCCAGACACATGGAACCATTTCAGACTATACCTTCTCTGTACTTTACTCAACCATGAGCTGCTTAAAAACAGAGATCACGTCTTATTTATCTTTGGCAACACCAGTTCCTAGCTTAATATGTTGGCATATAATAGATCCTAAATAAACGTTAAAGAATGAATAAATGATTGAGAAAATGAGTGAATAATTAAAAGCTTGAAGCAGCAGTTACTTCAATATTATTTCCGGGTAGGGTAGGTAGGGAAGGGAAGAGAAGACTATTAACATTTATCTAAAAAACGGGTAGAAGCTGAAGATAGACGTTTACCTCTTTAAGCTGAGTGAACTTACAGAGAATAATTTGTTTTATTGTGAATGGTTTGGATATAAAAATCTGGATATATCTTACTGAAACAACCTGAGTATCGGTATAATTGCAGTGATGTGTTACTCTCCAAATTTACAATCTAGAGATGGCGGTGGAAGGAAGCACTGAGGGGGACATGTCCTCTTCTTACCATCGAATGTGACATAACCAACGCACCCACATACGTGTGCTTATATATGTATAGTATTAGCTAAATGATTTGACGTAGTTGTTTGAAAGCATAGACTGTTGGGAATCCGCATACATGAATTTGAATACATGGGAAGAGGTGATTTTAATGCTTTTGAATATATATAATAACCCTCCCTTAGTGGTTCTCAAGAAGTAATTTCTATAAATGTAGTTTTATTGACTAGTAATTAATGAATTGAGTGCTTCTAAAGTGCCCTCTTTGTCCTTTTTTTAGTAGCGTTAAGCCATCCTTTGTCATGACATTTGTTACTTGCAGGAACATGCCCTTTCTTCCATTTATGTCGCAAAGGTGAGCCTCACCCAAGCCCCAGCCTGGGAAACCCAGAAACTCCAGAAGGAGAGAGTATTGCAAGCTAAGGTGTGTGATGTATGAAATAGTAGTCCCTGCCTCCCAGGATTGTGAGGAATAAAGATGTCGAAGCAGGTATAATGTTAGCACATTGCTTGGCACATGGCACCTGCTCAAAACCCGGCAACTATTTATTAAAGCCGAGTGGAGTGGCAGTGAATCTGGGCTGCACAGGGGTAAGACAGGGCGGAAGAACGGCCTGTCGACCAGATAATGCTCATTTTCTCCAGGTCTCCTGGGATTGTTTTGGTAATTACTCCAGCTTCTTCAACAGCTTGTGATTTGTCCAGTGCCAGGGAACCTGGATTTGCATTGCATGATGCATAATTCATATGGCATGGACAGCAATTATGAGCTAATTGAGGGGTGTAATGTTTAAAGAAAGGATCCATTATGAGGAACATAAGGGATGTTGGGAGGGAAGAAGCTCTTGAGTCCATGGAGGCTCGTTCTCTCTAATTCCACTTCCTTTAAGATGACTGTAATTGTCTCTTGAAGGGCACGGAAGTTCCCCTCTCCTGCAAGAGGTCCTGGGGGCTGGGCGGCCGGAGCTGCTCTTTCTGCAGGAAGAGAGTTCAAGGTGGGCTGGAGTGGGCTCCTCTTTCTCGTGCTCTTGTGTGGTTAGCCTTCCAGGTGCATCTTACATACTGACATAGTCATCTGGGTTAATACGATTAGAGGGGTGTGATGTTACCGTAACCATAATTTCTGAATCAAAGTCAGGATCACTTCCTGGGGGGAGAGACAGTGTGGGAAATACAGTTGGGTGCGGAATTCCTAGAATTGCCAATATGAAATCATATTTTGGAAGGATTATAGAACAGCCTATTTAAATGGGAACTTCACTAAAAAATCCAGGAGCTGGGCTATCAGATTATAAGGAGCGCTGGCCTGGGTAGCAATAAGCCATAAGTCCGTCCTTGACTAGATTGGCCTCTTGCTGAAAAGACCTTGGGACATCACCACCCCTCTCTGAGCCTCACCTTCTGCATCTGTACAATGAGAAAATTGGGTAAGATGGCCTTCTGGGACCCTTCCAACTCTGATGTGCTGTGTGTCTGTGCATCAGACCTCATCCTTCTAACCTGAGGTTTTAAACTGTCTTGACAGATCTGCCTTTGCTCTCTGGGGACCAAGTATATGTGCCTTAAAACTCAGAGGATTCCCATAGTGTGACTGTCACATGCAATAGAAAACTTTTTAAATGGCTGTGGGGAGATGATGAAACAAATCACTTTTCCATTGACTTCCATTACGAAGTTAGTATCTCAAAATACTGAATCAAAGATATTTTGTAAAGGAAGGGTTGGGGCCAGCATCTGCTCCCTCTGGAGTACAGGAGGTTGTGGTCATTGAGTGCTGTTTGTTTTGTACTCCACGGACGGAAGACTCCTTAGCCTACCTCTCAGTTGAGAGTCACTCCATAATCTCCATCGGAGCCTGTGTTTTTCTTAACCAAGGATTTCCACATGAACATTTGATACAGGAAGCACTTCCTAAACATGCTGACTCCCATTACCATGCCTACTTGAGCTGGGCTGCAATATCACACCTCACCAGTAGAGGCCGCTTTCTGACGCATGGTATACGCACTACCTGAAGATTCAAAAAATCGTGGAATACTAAAAGTAGAAGAGGTCTTAGAGATCATTTTGTCCAAACAGGCGTCATACATCATTCCCTCCTTTATCATTCTGGACGTTAGACGTTCGGTAGAACTAATCTGCTTAAACTGAAGAGTGCCTGTCGTTGAGTCTTGTGCAGCCGGCTTACACGCTGTCCCTTCATTTAAAAAGAGCACCTGGCCAGTTTGCCTGCCTTTTGAGTCATGAGGACATTTTGCATATTCAAGGTGGAGATGGTGTTATTCTCTGCCTGGAGTGCTAATGCAGCTATTTATACCAGGAGCCAAAGCAGATCTTTCACCTGAAAGTTGGGCTGTCATGTCTGTTTAAGCATTCAGAGCAGCTCTGCAGCTTATTTGAGACGACTTTCAAATGGGTTTTGCCCAGAGTAACTGATCACCTGTGGGCCAAGGGCTTCTTTCTTTTCTTTTCTTTTCTTTTCTTCATGTAGCTTTTACAACAATTTAAGAAATCCTTCCCCAAACCTCAAGAGAGTGAGAGAGACGACCTTAAGAAAGGATGTGTCTATTTACACAGTCTTGTTTCAGGAGAGTCAGGGTCACTGTCAGGATACAGCAGACAAAGGAAACTCTTACTTGCCTCGAAGAACCAGCAGCAATAAGTATACAGTTGACTTGTCTTTTTTTTTTTTCATTTTTTCCATTTTTCCTTTTTTAAACTATAACCATCGACGAAGACTCCAGAAGGCAGACTCATTCCCTTTATGCATCTAATTCTCTGCGTTGGACGTGTCAGAGCAGAAATGTTCTGCTAGCCCCTGGTGCTCCTCTGGGCTTAAGGATTGATGGCCTCTTCGAGTTACATCCTGGTGAGAATACCCACTCACAGATACCCCATATTTAATCTTTATTTCTGAGTCTTCCTAAGCGAGAAGTAGCAGCAAAACACAATTGCCGTGTTGCTCCAAGGGTTAATTAGACATGGCCTAGAAAAAGCGCTTTCCTTCTTTCTGCCTTAAATTTGGGGCTTTTCATTCTGAGTGACTGCTGCCTTCTGCCAAATGGAATAAGCTAAATGCGAGCTCCTGATCTGAACTCCCCTCATTCTCTTCCCAGCTGCTAGTTTTCAGTGTTCCGAAAAAGAGAAAGCTCTTTGGATCTGCTGCTTTTCATAAACCTAAAACGTGATTCTCTTCCCTCTGGTTTGGAGTCCAGGTATCTTTGGAAGGAGATGATCCAGGCTCCTCTCTCAGTGGCTTTCTCTTGCAGATATTAAAATAATTTCCATCTCCTTTCCCCCCTCCCCAGTCAGACTGAACATCTCAATGGTGAAGTCTTCCATTATATTCTGACTTTTTTCACTGAGTCCAAAGCGACACCAAGATCTTTTCCTTTTTTTTTTTTTTCTCAAAGGTTACAGCTAATTCCAAATCCATCAGCTGGTGCAAACACTTTAAATTGTTCCCTCAAATGAAATTCATCTGCTGTCGTGTTACTCAATTACTTGGTTTTCCAAGATGCTTCTCGGTTTCCTCATAAAATGACCTCCCCTTTGCTGTCTTACAAATGTTGAAGCATCAGCACATTTTTGAACTCTGTGCTATTCAGGCATATCTTTAAAACCTCTTATTTGTTTCATTCAAGTGTTCATTCAACTGATGTTGTTGAGCATCATTATCTGCCTATGAAGGGCAGATAATGAAGAGGAGCTAGTTCTAATGGTTTCCTTGACTGTAAATGCCAGGATATTAAACAGGTCCCATTGTAAGGACCACCCACAAGCAACCATCTTTGGGATTCAGATAATTTTGTCAGCTTTGCAAACTTAAGGGACTTCTCAACAAACTCCTAGTAGGGTCCCCTTTAGGAAAACCACCCGGAACACGGACAGAAGAGATGGACTAGTGTGGCCTTTGTAAACTGTTTCACAAGTGTCCCCCAAAACCTTTGAAGTGTGTT
Organism: Stenella coeruleoalba; assembly: GCF_951394435.1. Classification (NCBI taxonomy): domain Eukaryota; kingdom Metazoa; phylum Chordata; class Mammalia; order Artiodactyla; family Delphinidae; genus Stenella; species Stenella coeruleoalba. The sequence goes on along the minus strand of NC_137162.1, from coordinate 54,559,585 downwards.
TTCATTTACAAAATAAGCCATTCAGTGCTTTGCAATTTAAAAAGTGCCTCCCTGTACATTTGAGCCTCATAACAAACCCGTCAGCTATTCTTGGTCCTTTCCTCATCTCAGCGGTGCTGATAAGCACCTTGGCCAAGGTCACACGGCCAGCAAACCACAGAGATCACCGGAACCTGAATCTTCTCCCCACCTAACACTTCTGAGCAGCGCCTTGGTGAATTCTCCAAGCCATTTTCTCTTTCTTTTTAAAGAAAAAAGTCTCCTTCCTCTTTCCCCCTCCCCTCACTCCTGGCAGCCACCTTTCTACTTTCTGTATTCTTGGTACCTCGTATAAGTGGACTCACACAGTATTTGTCATTTTGTGACTGGTTTATTTCACCCAGCATAGTTTTCCTGAGGTTCATCCAGGTTGTAGTTTGTGTCAGAACATCATTCCTTTTTAAGGCTGAATAATATTCCATGGTATGTAGAGACCACTTTTTGTTTACGAGTTCGTCTGTCGATGGACACTGGATAGCTTATACCTTTTGGCTGCTGTGAACATGGGGGTACAAATATCTCTTCAAGGTCCTGCTTTTAATTCTTTGGGTATATATCCAGATGTGCAATTGCTAGATCATATGGTATTCTACTTTTAATTGTTTAGTGAACCATAGCAGCTGCACCATTTTACATTCCTACCAACAGCACACATGAGTTCTAATGCTTGTGCTTATTCCAAGTATTCTTATTTTCTTATTCTTACCCCAGTTGTTATTCTCTGCTTTAAAAAAATAGTATCCGTCCTGATGGGTGTGAGGTGGTATCTCACTGAAGTTTTGATTTGTATTTCTCTAATGATTAGTGATGTTGAGCATCTGAGATGGACATTATTCCCATAGACTGGGACTCAGAGAGGTGAGTGATTCACCTGAGAAATGGTACAGGAGTAGAGGTAGGAGTTGAGCCCTGCTTTTTGAATTCCAAGTCCAATGCTGGGTCCACTACGTGGATGTTTCACAAATGGGTTCTCAGATGCACTCTCTGTGACTCTTATGAGTTCTTGGTGCAAATGCTTTAATTCTAGATAATCCAGAACAAGTGAATATAAGCTTCTTCAGATCACTGAAGTTGTTGGTCCTTCAAATGTGGTCCCCTGACCAGCATCATCATCATCAACTGGGAACAGGTCAGAAATGCTAGTTCCTCTGCCCCGCTCCAGAAATACTGAATTAGAAACTGTAGGGATGGGACCAAGCAATGGGGATTTTAGCAAGTTCTCCACGTCGTTCTGATGCACCCTCAAGTTTGAGAACCCGATCTAGATCATTGGTTCTCAACTTGGCTGCTTATTGGAATTACCCAGAGGGCATATGAAAGGTTCCAATTGGTCTGATTCAGCCTGGGCATTAGAATGTGTACAGTCTCCCCAGTCAACTCCAACGTGCGGCCAAGGTAAACAACCTCTAATCTAGAAAACTGCCTTACACCAAAGTGCCCCTTACCTTTTCAGATGTCCCAAATATGCTACAATCATGATGGTACCATATTAAATGCTTCAGACGAATGAGGAAGGGTCAAAGGCAGCCCCAGCGATGCCTCCCTCACCAGATGACCGCCAGGTAGCACCGTGGCTGCCCTGTGTGAACGGATGCTTCACAGAGGTTCTGGTGGAGAGAGGTGGTGGGGAATTGCCTCATCTCATGTCACCCAGCAACAGGACCATGGAAATCTCACAGGACTTGGCCCTGCTGTGGTGGTGTCATCGGATGCAGGTCTCAGGTGTGAATTCAGGTATGACAGAGGCAGCATGATCTTCCACACTCAATGGATGTTGTTAATCCACTTTTGCTGGTTTTATATCGTGTTTTCATCTGTACTGATGTTTTTGTTTATCATTGTGTACAAACTACAAGCAAAGGAAGTTTATTCCTAGCTTTGGTTTGTACAGATTTAAGTGACATTCAAATACAATAATTTAAGTCAATATTGGGGGTTAGTGGGAATCTGCTCTGCTTTTCTTAGGGGTCCTAGGCTATTCTAAGTTTGGGGAATTATAGCCTTCTGCCTTCCGTAGACACTTGGGTCCACAGAACACCTCTTGGTACGTGGGGTTTTGAGGGTCCCCTTTTGGGGGTTCCCAGCAGGTCCAAGGCTAGGCAGTCCCTCTTGGGGGTGCCTGGCTGACTCTAGCCTGTTCTCTGGTCCTTGGATTGAAGCAGAAGTTATCTTTGAAAATTTCCAGGCAATAATTAACTATAATTTCAGGGGAAGGAAATTTGGTCAGTTTCTATGCAGAGCAAATTGGCCTCCCCTGTCTTGGAGGGAGCTTTGTATTGGACTTTGTTATCGGGCTGTTTCCTGGAAGCATTGTTTCCCATTTCAATATAATTGCTTCAAAATAATGTGAAGAGATCAATTGCCGCTTGTCAGCTGTAATTTTCTGCCACTGGAGAAAAGTAATGTAGGGAGGAGAGCAAATATGGGATGCCTTATTAGCCAGCACGGAGGGAGGGGGCAGAGCTGCCTCTGCCTGGGAGGGGGTATATCTGGGAGGAGGGGGCCTTGCCCATCCCCATCTCTGTGCCCTGTGCCCTCCTAGCCTTCTCATCCTCGTCAAATCCTCCCCGTCCTTCCAGAGCCGGCTCTAATCTCAGGCCTGAGCGATCACAGGGACCTCTTCTTCCCCTAAAATCATTGATTTACCCAATCCTTAATGCATTTATTCAACAGATATTGATTGAGCAGCTAAGTGTATGTAGGAAGGCTTTGGGCTGCAAGGAACCCAATACCTCACTTACAGGGGTTTAAACAAATTGGTGTGAATTTTCCTCATATAATAATAAAAAGGTATTGGTTTGGCCAAAGAGTTCGTTCAGGTTTTTCCATTCGATGGTACAGAAAAAGCCGAATGAATCTTTGGCCAGCCCAGTACCTCTGGACGGCTTTAGCATCGCCCCCTCAGGAACCCTCTTGGCCTTCCCAGCATATTGGTCACTCCTCGTATCAGATGGCTAACCCGGGCTTCAGGCGTTCAATGAGCATTCGAAGCAGGAAGAGGGGAGAGTACAGGCTTTTTCCATGAAGATCCTTCTGATTAGGGAAGCCAATCTTTCCCAGAACCCCAGCAGAGATTTTTAAAAACAGCTTTTATTGAGGTATGATTGACATACTCCAATACTCCAACATACTCCAACAAACTCCACGTATGTAAAGTGTACAATTTGATCAGTGTTTGAAAAAGTGAGATATAATTGTCATGTAACGTTGTATTAAGTTTCAGGTGTGCAACATAATGATTTGATACATGTATATACTGCAAAATGATCACGACAATAAGTTTAAACACTCATCACTACCCACAGTTACAATCCTTTTCCTTGATGAGAACTTTCAGATCTACTTTGTCAGCAATTCTCAAACATACAATACAGTATTGTTAACTGCGATCACTTCTGATACACGAAACCATCACCACAATCAGGATGGTGAATGTATCCTTTACCTCCACAGAATCTTTTATGGAGGCAAACTGCCCACTCTAAAGATTTTTCAATTTCCTATTTCTGTTTCGTTGGCCAGTCCTAACTGGGAGGGCGGCTGGGAAAGGCACTACTTTGATTTCCAGCAGACAAGGGAAAAGGGGATTGAGTGTGAACATTGGGCCAGCTAATGAATAGCGTTTGCCCAGCGACTGCTCGGGATCTGGGGAAAGAGGGTGAGCACAACAGCCCCGCCCCTCTCATTGTGCAGTGGTGGTCAGCCTTCTTGGCCACTTAGTTGGCATGACCTGGTTATGTCAGTGTTCCAGTGCTATCAATCAGTAAGTTGGCTGCTCTGTTTTTCTTTCCCTGCACTTGAGCTTATAAGAACTGACTCCCTGGGCTTCCCTGGTGGTGCAGTGGTTAGGAATCCACCTGCCAATGCAGGGGACACGGGTTCGAGCCCTGGTCCAGGAAGATCCCACATGCCGTGGAGCAACTAAGCCCGTGCGCCACAACTACTGAGCCTGCGCTCTAGAGCCTGAGAGCCACAACTACTGAGCCTACGTGCCACAACTACTGAGCCCATACGCCGCAACTACTGAAGCCTGCGCACCTAGAGCCCATGCTCTGCAACAGGAGAAGCCACTGCAGTGAGAAGCCTGCACACCACAATGAAGAGTAGCCCCGCTCGCCGCAACTAGAGAAAGCCCACGCACAGCAACGAAGACCCAATGCAGCCAAAACTAAATAAATAAATAAATAAATAAGAACTGACTCCCTCCTCTGCCGCAGCTGCCTAGAAGCTCAGATAAAGGAAGAGAGCTACTGATACATCCACATTTATTGTGCATCTCCCCTGTGCTAGGTGCTGGGTGCCTCCTGCGAATCCCATCCTTTTAATGACCTTATGTACACAGTATGTGAAGCGTGCGTTCTTTCTCCTTTTTCCAAATGTGGACACTGAAACCCACAGCGGTGGCGAGTCTTGCCTGAAATGGATAGCTTGGAAATCAGCAAGCCAGGATTCAAGGCCAGCCTGAGGCCATCCCCTGTATTCTTTCTTTTAAAAGAAATCTCCACACCAGGCTTGGAATCATGTATAAGATGTGGATTCATGCTCTGACTCCCACAGAGGTGAAGTGACCTGCCCAAGGATGGGGAAATCTTGGACAAGAATTCTTATCTGCTAGTCTCCTGATCATTGTTTGTTCTACTGTGCCCAGGCCTGATCACTCTTGGATATGTGATGGGGGAGAATGGAGGGGAGGGGGCAGGAAGTAGTAGAAAATCCTGGGGAAAGAAGACTCCAATATTTGGTGTAACTTGGAGCTATGAACTGGTTGCAGGACCTTGGGGGCCCTTCAGCACTCTGACCCTGCAGAGCCTTCCTCAGTCTCTGACTCAGGGATCCCTCAGCACCACTCCGTGGCCCGTTGGTGCTGAAATGATTCCTGACACTTCTTCTACAGCGGCAACAGTGCGACGTTAAGAATGGGAGTGGATTTCCTGAATTGGAATCCTGAGTAGCTTTGTGACCTTGAGCAAGGCATACAGCTTCTCTGTGCCCACTTCCTCCATCAGTGAGACGGGGATAATCTTCCTGCTACCTCCTGAGTGTGCTATCTCATTGAAGGTAGTAACGTGTTCCTGGTGTGTCACTCATGGTCAGTACAGATGAGCCACTGCAGTGAACGTGGAGAGGGAGTACTCCCCAGGTGAGCCGAAGAGCAGTTCATTCACAGCTGGACCTCCCTGGGGGATAAGCCACCACTCAACTCCACTGGAAGCCAGGTCCACACTTCCAGGCATCCTCACATGACCCTCCTGGGGCTCTCCCCATCTTGCAGCTGCAAAACCCTGTTTTCACACCTGCCCAGGAAGTCCCACCCCACTAAGTCTTCTGGTCACCATCAGCCAGCACCCTGGTGCTCTCTCGCTTTGGCCTGAATCTGGACAGCGGCCAGTGACCTGGGCCCTGAGGCTTTGGGGCATTACAGTCAGAAGAACGGCAGCACCCCATGAGCTTGCTACAGGAGTTTATGGCTGGCGAATATGCTCACGCATCCGCTGGGGTCTTTTTCAGAGAGTCCAGGATTCTCAAAGAAAATAGGGTCCCGTGAGGGAGGCAGTAGTAAGACTCTCCCCTAACTCTTGAAACTGCCTTTCGAGGTGAAAAATTATCCATGATTGGAGCAGTCAAGATATCCCAGATGGGGGAAACCTTCCCGACTGGTAATCCTGCACTTCCCACAAACGTACACAGAATGTTGGTTCCTTGGAACAAGAGCAGGTATTGAGAGATAGAGAGAAAAGAGCCAAAGTCAAAATCATTTTGCAGAGGTGCATGCTTCCTCAGAGCCTGAGCTGTGCTCATTCGCCTGTGACCCTCCAACACTGTGGAAGTGGGTTGGCATCAGAGGTAGCAGCCCCCTCGGGGGACCATCTCTGGACTAGAGCGTGGGGGACGCTGATCTCATCAGCCTCAGGTCATCAGCTGGCTGGCTGCTGGGCGAGACTAATCGAGGCGTGCTCGTTCTCTGCCTTCCTTTTCCCCTCTGGATAATGGGGGTGGTCTTCATGGTGGCCAAATTGAGCCCAGGAGCCTGGAGCAGAGCCCTTAATGAGGGCTGCTTGGTGATGAAAGGCCCCGTTAAGCTCCAGCCGCCATTATTGCGTGGTGGAATAAATGTGGCCAGCCTAGGAGATGTGCACGAATAAATTTGAATAGCAAGACACAAATGCGGCCCTTAACTCCAACGAGCAAATAGAGTTTAATAAAGAGGTAAACTGAGACCGCTTTTATTTATTGCTGTGTAAATGTATTTAAAAAGGTATTGGCTTTCTGCAGCTGCAGAGGCCAGTTCCTCCACAGCCTGGTGCTTTAATGCCTGCCGCTGTTATTAGAGCTGTAATGAATGAGCCGCTGTGAGTGCGCTCTTCAGAAGGACTGCAGAGGTGCAAGATTAATGAGATGAGAGCATTGAAAGGTACAGACGGCCCCTGTTTCCCAGCCGCGTGCAATGTCTGCAGCGGCACCTCTGGCTTTGTTTGCTCCATGGTGGCTGAGAGGCTGCGGCAGGGAAATGTCCCCAGAATGGAGGCTGCAAAGGCAGGCACCTCCCGCCAGCTTGCATCCTTGCGCCCTGAGCCATGTCCCAGGCCCCCAGGCCGCCTGTCCCCGCGGCTGCCTCTGTCCTTCCCACGCTGGCCTTGAATGGGCTCTGGGTACCCCTCTCTCCTCTGTTTGGGTTTTTTCCCACACCACCTGCACACCCCTCTTTTGAGAATTGGGAGTTGGGGAGTTGGGCAGCTTCTAGGAAAAGGCGTGGCACTTTTGGTTGCCTGCTAACCCCTGTGGGTGCCCAGGGCAGGGTGGCTGCCCAATAAAGCAAAAGTGATCTTGAGTGATGACAAATGCATCAATTGGTGGGCGGACTTCCCTGAGTCAGGAATTCTCAAGTTATGTACTGAAAGATTACTTGGAGGCTGGAACAAGTCTAAACTTACTGAGGTCCTTCTACATACATCAACTGTGCCACTTCATGACTACCCTGGAGGCATGTGTAGACCCATTTTATGAATATGGACACAGAGACTCAAAGGGTAAAAGAAATATGCTTGGGGCTTCCCTGGTGGCTCAGTGGTTGAGAGTCCGCCTGCCGATGCAGGGGACATGGGTTCGTGCCCCGGTCCGGGAAGATCCCACGTGCCGCGGAGCGGCTGGACCCGTGAGCCATGGCCGCTGAGCCTGCGCGTCCAGAGCCTGTGCTCCGCAACGGGAGAGGCCACAACAGTGAGAGGCCCGCGTACCACAAAAAAAAAAAAAAAAAAAAAAAAATATGCTTGAGGTCACATGGCCAGGAAGTGCCAGATTAGAGACCCTCAAAAGGAACCCATTCTTCAGTGGGAACAAGTTCTCTCCTGGGGTCTCAGGTGTGGCCATGCTCTCTTGGCTGAAAAATAGGGTCTTCTTGCTGTGGTTCACCCTTCAGACATGGCCTAGATCGATATGGAGATCTGACTGCTAACTAAGGTACAGGGATCACTGCCCACCAGGGAGAGGGGATATAAATAGTGCTGGTGGTGGGGTCTAGCAGAAAGAGCACAGGAAGGTGGAAGCTGTGTGACATGGGCAAGTCACTTCACCTGTCTGAGCCTCAGTTTGCTCACCTGTCAAATGGGTATAATAAAAAACCACCTACTTCATTTGCATTTTGTGAATTGCAAATCAGATAATACATGTAAAATGCTTAAAAACAGATGACAAACTCTCAGTATATTTTCAATTGAAAAAACATGAGCCTGTGATCTGGGTCAATACACAGTGAGAACCCTGAACACAGGTATAGAGTACAGAGAAAGAAAAGTTCAGCACCTTTTGCCAGCCTAACACAAACCCAGAACGGGCCACCTTGAAGATGGGCTGGTAAGGCCGGGTAGACACTGATGACTGGATGGGCTTCATCATTAATTTTTTCAACAGTCCACTGTGGATCGGCTAAGTACCTGCTTCCTGTGCTGGGTGCAAAGATCTAGTAGTAACCAAAACAGTCAGATCGTGTGCCTTCCAAAAGCGTCCTTTCTAGTAGCACACAGTGTGTCAAGTGGCAAGGGCTGCAGGGGAAAGCAGGAGGAAGCAGAGCAGGGGGTACAGATGAGTAGACGGGGTGGAGGGTCACCCGCTTCAAACTGGGTGACCAGGCACGGCCTCACGGAGGTGACGTTCCAGGAATGACCTAGCAGGTGGAGAGTGAGCGTGTGCAAGTCTGGGTGGACAACTTCCAGCAAAAAGAGCCGTGCAAAGGCCCTGCAGTGGGGGTGAGCCCCAGCATTCGAGCGTGGCCAGTGTGCTGGGGCTGAGTGGACAAAGGGGAATGTAACAGGGGTCAGCCTGGCTGCTGCAGGGAGCCAGATGCTCTAGGCCTTGCAGATCCCCCACCTCACCCCAGGAAGCTGAGCTCTTCTCTCACTGAGATGGCAACTAGCAGAGGCAGTGAGTCCAACTGACTGGTAGAGTTGGCCAAGGTGTAGGACCAGGGCAAGTTCAGGGAACGATGAGCAGTGCTATCTGTCTACCCAAGGGGGCAGGGGTGGGGAACTAGCAGAAGATGAGCTAGACAGGGTGGCTGGTCCCGAGAAGCAGCCTTAAGAGGCTGAGAAAATCTGGCTGAATTCGGTGGGCCCTAAGCTGTCTAAGAGCTTCTGCCCAAGGCAGGTTTGGGTGTGGCCAGAGGCTGGCACGCAGCTTGAGCTCAACACAGACTCTCAAGAGTGCCCAGGGAGAGCACATGGGGGTGGCACTGGGCCGGTCCGGCAGGAGAGCAGGATGGGAAGGGGGAGCCAGGGATCCCAGAGGCAGGAGTGGGAGCCTGCCCAGGTCAGAGCGTGCCCACCCCAGCCCTCCTGGCCCCTCATTAGTACTCATTAGCATATCCTCTAATGTACCAAGAAATTCAATTTCCTACGAAATAACCAGCCGAGTCCCAAGGGAGCCAGAAGCCCTGTTCACCACAGCCAGGCTTTCCGGGGACCGTGCTGCTGTCCCCCTTGGATTTCCTTCTCCGGGATGCTGGCCCACCATGTGAAGACAGACTTATTAGCACCTCTATAGGTTGGGGTGTTTTTTCCACCAGATCTGCAGTTTCTGGGTAAACAGGCATCAAATCAGCAGTTGGCATGAGCTGAAAGAAAGTTTGCAAACTCGCCATGCAGCTCAAATTAAGTGAGTGGTGCCGTCACTAAAGCACGTGCACCAACAAATAAACACTCCGAATGTCAGGGCGGAGGATATTCTTTTAGGGAAGGCAGATGTCCATTTCTTTTCTTTTTAATTCCAAATGAAAACGTCACTGGCGATGTTTCTGATTCCACTTCACAGGGGTCAGCAGTGGTATGTGTACTTGTGTGTGTGTGAGCATGTAAGAGAACGGAAGGTGTACATGGACACATGTATGGCGATGGGTAAGACTGAATTTGTGTAAATGTGTGCACACGCGAACATGAGTTTGTGGGCATTTGAGTGCACGTGTGTGGTCGCGCATGTGAGCCTGTGTGTGTGAATGTGTGTGTGCGTGTCTGAAGGTGTGGATGTGTGTGTATGCCTTGCGTTTCTGTGTGTATGTATGTGTGTGTGTGAAGAGGGGCGAGTGCGGGTGTGTGCATGTGCATATATTGTGTGTGAGTGTGAGTTTGTGCACATGCGCAGGGGTATCGTGTGTGGACGGGTGCAAGCCATGAAGGTGTGTGCATGCGCGCGTGTGTGTGCCGTGCACAGACCGTGGCACCGTCTCTTAGCTGCCTGCCTGTCATCTTCCTCCCGCGTTCTTCAGCGGCAGCCCCAAGGCTGCACCAAGAAAGCAATCAGGCTCCCATTTGTATCCCGCCTGTCATCTGCGGGCCTGGCGGGCAGGCAGGGGTGAGGGGATGCCGGCCTTTCTCCTCCATGCCGAGGCTCCCCTAAAATAGAGGAGGACTTGGCCGTCTTGGGGCGGTGGAGCAGCCCCAGGCTTCCACTGTGCTCCCAATTACTGGCACCTCCCGAGCGGCTTATGGAAAGTGCGTCGGTTGCCATGAGGAAGATATTCCACTGGAGCATTCCTGTTCCCCACAAAGAGAACCTTCTGCATATTATACACATTTTTCAATGTAATTATCCCCAGCCCACACACACAGCTTGGAGGATTAAAACATAAAATACAGGCTGCTCCCCACGCATGAGACCGACACTGCAACTAGCATCATAATAAATAAACGAAGTGGCCTCTCCTCTCCTTCCTCCCCCTCTTCCCCTTCCTCCTTCCTCCTTCCCCCTCCTCCTTCCTCCTTCCCCCTCCTTTCCCTCCTCCACTTCTTCTCCCCCTCCTCCTGCACCCCGATTTCTCCTCCTCTAATCCCCTCAACCCCTTCTTCCCCCTCCCTGTCCTCTCCCCCTCCACCTCTGCCTGGAGCTGGGCTTGTTTTGCTTCTGTCTCTGAATCCCCTCCATCCCCTCCTGCCCACCCTCCCAGCACAGCCCACAGTGGGCAGCATCACCGAAAGCGGGGTAACCCCCATGCTGCTGCCACTCTGGAACAAGGGCTTTGTTCAACAAGCCACCCGGGGCTCCTGTTCACTGCATCTGCCGCAGAGGGTTCACTGCACTAAAAGCTGGTGGAAGGGCGGGGTGGGGGCGGGAGGAGGAGGGAGGGAGATTTTATAAGCAAATGGCTTCGTGGATCATTGAAGGAACATTAGGAAGCGTTCTGGAGCACCAAAAACCAAACGCCTCGGTGCAAATGGATGGAAGGGCGTCAGCTGTGGAACTGCAGGCTGCAGCAGCTTGGGTTGCTAGGGAACGCCGAGAACGTTTTGTCTTCTGACTGCAGATCCTGGATCCACCTGGGATTTCCAGTTCTAGAGCCACTGCCAGTCGGCGGTAGTGCCAGCACTTCCGGCGGGAGATGGGAGCAGGAAAGCTGTGCAGCCCCAGGCGGCAGCCCGGGCACGAGGGCCGAGGGTGGCCCTCTGTGAGACCAAGTATGCCTTGAGGGGGTAGGTTTGGCGAGCAGCCCATGCTGGTGATTTTCTTTCCACAAAAATGCCGGTGCCCAGCTTGGCACACAAAGCTGGGACCACGGGGGTTTCAACGTGCTAGTGACAACGTTCCAGTTTACAACCTGAAGCTGGTTCGTTCTGAGTTCGGCAACCCCTGCCCTGCCCCCATAGTCTTCTCTCTCTGTGCCCCTCATCTGTCTCTTGCACATGTGTACTCCTTGGAAAGCAGGGACCATGGATTTCTCCTCTGAGCCCAGCACGGCGCCTTTAATCATACTTAAGCTCCAGTTAAGTAATAAAAGATGTGGGGTGGTCCTGGTCTGCACAGATGAATTAGGTGTTTGGGGTGAGTGACAAGGGAGCTGATTCTGTTCCCCTTGAGTTTTACTACAGATGGATTGCTCTGGGTTTTGGCTCAGGGTCCAGTTTTTGTTAAGGTGGTGATGAAATACTCCCCAGTGGTCCAGGTCAGTCTTGAGTAGCACAGAGAGTCGGTCGACTTGCGTTCTCATCACATCTCTGTCACTTAAGGTGATGTCATACGAGGCATTGACTGCAGATGATCCTCAGTTTCCTTATCTGTAAGATGGGTTCATTGAGGATTGGCTAAAATAATGTGTAGAAAGTGCTGGTCACAGTGACCCACTGCTTGAAGACTGGGCCCCAGTGCTGTTTAGAAACCCTGGAGTTGGGCTGAATTTTCTCTGCCCTGCAGCCTTGCTACCCTTCCTTCTGCCCCACCAGGCCCTGCCCTCAAACCCTCAAGCCCTCAAGCCCTGGAACTTGCTTGGACTTTCCATTCTGAACCTGCATTCTGACCTTAACCTGATGATGAAGTGCTGGCTGAGGGTTGACTTTCAAAGAATTTGCAGCTGTTTTCCCTGCCTTTATTGCTGCCTGGTGGCTGGCCCACAAGCCTGCTTGCCCAGGGTTCTCACCGTGCAGGCTGAGAGTGGAGGCCTGGGCCACCCAGAGGAGGCCTCCTTCACCTGGCAGCGCAGGCCCTGTGACCCCCAGAGACAGAGACCTTGGCCTCCACACTTGTTCTTAGGGCGGTGGCACCCAAGCTATGCCCAACGTCATATCCCTCCAGCACAGCCCAGAAGAGAAGAAGATAGGGTCATGGTACCAGTTCCTTCCTGCAGGGTCTGCCGACCGTCTGGATGAAGGGAAAGAATGATCAGTTAAGCCCCTGCTGTGCTTCTGGCTCAGGGCCTGGCACATCACGCGGCCCCCACATACTTGTTGAATGAAAGAGTACATGCCTTTGGGCTATAATCTCATTAAGGCTCTTGGTAAGCTTAAGAGAGATGGAGTATCAACCCCATTTTGCAGATGGGGAAACAAAGGCTCAGGGAGCCTCGAGTCTGGTAGGAACTCCCTCTCCATTGAACTTTTGCGTCCCTACTGAGTGCCCGTTGTCCACAGTGCCACTTTCTGTGTCACTCCCTACTGGCCCGTTCACACCACCAGTGCCTATACACATTGATGCTGCCGCCCTAATTCCTCCTGGTCACTGGCCTTTTAGCATCATTAGGTTTAGCAGAGGGAAGGCTGTGTTTATGGCTTGGCATGAAAGAAGAACAGGCAGATCTCTGTTGCCAGGTTACAAATGACTCTTTTTCCCCCCTAGAAGAGAGTAATACTGATTAAAAAATACTCAGTTGCTTCGCAGGCTTCTGGGTGGCTTCTCTGTGAATATTCCAGGGCCTTTCACAGACCCTGCTGCCTCTCCAGACTCTCTCGGTTTTGGATGTTTACTTCATCCATCTTCTGAAGAAAAAGAAGGTGATGACCTGTGAGCAATGAAAAAAATCAGCATTCTTCTTTTCCAGAAAGACACAAGCCCTTGATTATTTGATTCGTTCTCCTCGAATGGAGTGGGCAGAGTTCCCAAAAGAACCAGAGTTAGCAGTAATCTAAGGGGCATGTCTAAGATCAAGTAGAGGGAAGGAAGGGTAAATTCAAGGTGAGAAGGCAGAGGGTCATAAATGGATGAGAACAACCACTGGTCAGGAAGTGGGGGGCCAGGCAGCAGTAAGGAAGACACTTCAAAATGAAGACTGGGAACCCAGCTAAGGCACCTGCACCTATTCTGATTGTCACCTCCTCCTTGGGGCCAGGCATAGCTGTCTAGTGCAAAAGCTGGCTGACTACACACCACTTTGGCCCTGCTAAAGACTGCAGGCTGGCTCACTTATATTTGCAAACACAGACCTGAGAGCCCATGGCCATGATGCCGGAAGAGTACCGGTCCATATGGGCAGGGCAGCCCTACATGTCCTGGGTTTCTGAATTTTTTTGGCAATTCTATTATTTTTGGTAAAAATAACATGTTCAGTGTGAGTTAATTTGTATACCTCTGTAAGACTTTTCCTGCAAATGTATTTATAAAAGAAATCTAATAGCCTTTGTCAGACTACGTATACTTTTGCTACTGCTGTTTTGGTTTGAACCATGGGAAAAGACCCTAACGTTCATTGAAAGCCCACTAGGAGGTATAGGCATTGTTCTGTAGTATGTTATTCTACAAAACCCTGGGAGTTGTGGGGAGTTGTTGTTTTCCCCCTTTAAGAAATTAGCTACTTTGTATAAAATAGATAACTAATGAGAACCTACTATATAGCACAGGGAACTGAGTGATCCGTGGTGACCTAAATGGGAAGGAAATCTAAAAAAGAGGGGATATATGTATAAGTATAACTGATTCACTTTGCTGTACAGCAGAAACTAACACTAAATATATATATATATATATATATATATATATATATATATATATTTTTGGTGGTACGCGGGCCTCTCACTGTTGTGGCCTCTCCCGTTGCAGAGCACAGGCTCCGGACGCGCAGGCTCAGCGGCCATGGCTCATGGGCCTAGCCGCTCCGCGACATGTGGGATCTTCCCAGACCGGGGCACGAACCCGTGTCCCCTGCATCGGCAGGCGGACTCTCAACCACTGTGCCACCAGGGAAGCCCCTGCATTAGTATTCTAATGCTGTGTAACAAGCTAACAGAAACTTAGTGGGTTAAGACAACATCCATTTGTTATCTCACACTGTAGGTCAGATGTCCACACACAATTTAACTGAGTTCTCTGCTCAGGGTCTCACAAAGCTGAAATCAAGGTATCCTCAGGGCTGTGTTCTCATCTGGAGGCTAGACTGGGGAAGGATTTGCTCCCTCAGGTTGTTGGAAGATTTTCCCTTGCAATTCTGAAAAGATGTTGCCATGTTGCCAAAAGATGTTGCTGGCTGGGGGTCTCCCTCAGCCCCTAGAAGCTGCCGTTAGGTTCTAATCACACGCCCCTTCTCATAACATAGCTTACTCCTTCCTTACTTCTTGCTCACTTCCTCTTCAGGAAGGGCGAAGACCTTCTAGTAAGTGCTTTCACCTGATCAAGTCAGGCCTACCCAGGAATCTCCTTTTTGAATAACCCAAAGTCATATGGCTTGAGACTTTATATCTGCAAAATACTGTCACCTTTGCCAAGTGTAGCCTATGCATGAGAGTGAGATCTCGTCATACTCACAGGTCCCACCCAGATTCAAAATAAGGAGATTATACAGGATCTGTGCACTGGGGGTGGGGGAGGTGGGCATCTTACAATTCTGCCCACCAGAGGGTTATCAAGCAGTCTTATTGGGCCATGCCATGAAGTTAGAATTCCATAAAGAAGCCACTTTGCTGTCTGTCCTATACCAATCCGTAGCTGACAAAACCAGTAGTGGAAGGGTGACCATATGTCCCCATTGGCTTAGACAGTCCTGGTTTATTCCTGTTTTTTGGATGTTATTATTAACAGTACATCCTTTCACTCTCAAAATTGACCCAGATTGGAGGAAAATGTTTATTGTCACTCAGGCTAAAGGAAGCAGCTACTCTTTAGAGTCTTCCAGGCTCTTTTGGAGGAAGGTTGGAGGCGTGTGAGTTGTCTTCATGGGCAACATGAGTGAATCTACTCAGCCATGGACAGACCTTAAAATGAGAAAGTAAAAGGGGAGGTAAACAGACTCTTTCTACCCTAGCACAGAGCTCGAATGTCAGTTCCCTGGGGTGGCAGCTACATCTTCATCGCTGCATCCCCGATGTCTAGCAATGCTCTCATAGACCACATGGAACCTGTTAAATATTTGTTCAAAGGATGAGTGAATAAACCCTTGACTCAAGGGAAATTCAACTTTAATATCAAAGTCAACTTATCTCTTTGAAAATGCATTCCGACAAAGAATCCACCGCACCCAACAATTCTTCTACCTGTCTGGCTGAACCTTCCTTTCATAAGACCCAGTGTCATGAGAATGAAATAATACACATTTTTAAATCATGGCTAAGACCATCGATTTACACAAGTTCTCCAAGGCTGAGAGCAAATTAACCAATCAACGGCCACTTCGATCAACTCATAGGTGGTGGCATGCGAGGTCTGCATGGTGTTCTGAGTAACACACCCGGGTGTGCTGGGTTTCTTCTGACTCAGAGGCTTTGTGATGTGTGTGACGTGGTACTGATGGAGCCGGCAGATCTGAAAACTCGATGGGGGAGCTTTTGTATGGGATGAAATGATGAAGCTGATTACTCGCCTCACCTCTGCATCCTCACAGATAGTCCTGATTGCTGGGTGACGCCAGCCAGGGCAGGGCTTCTCCCCTACTGAAAGGGGATGGCAGGGTGTCTGATGGCATTTGCCACAAAATCCCTCCTGATTAATCAGGCTGCTCCAATCTGTGAGTCAGAATTTCTCAAGGAGAGAAATCTGCCTTGAATAGAATTGTCCTGAACTCTGATGCCAATGCAGGTAAGCTCTTCAAAAAGTGGAGGCAGCTCTTGGGAAGCCAGGCTTCCTGGTGCTGAGACACAAACTTTGGGAGAAGAAAATGGCTCACAAAAAAGATGAGAAAGAAAGGCTGAAGGATTGATACTTCCATTTCTCAGGGATTGGGAAAGCCATGGAAAGGCCACTGTATTTCTCTATTCAAAGTAATTTTATGTAGGGCAGATGCATAACTATTGGGGTCTTTTAGACTCAGGTTTGACACCATTTTTACTTACTAGCTGTGTAACCTGGATGAGTTGTATGTTTTGAGCTTTGGTTTTCTCTTTTTTTTTAATTGGAGTATAGTTGCTTTAAAATATTGTGTTAGGGGCTTCCCTGGTGGCGCAGTGGTTGAGAGTCCGCCTGCCGATGCAGGAGACACGGGTTCGTGCCCTGGTCCGGGAAGATCCCACATGCCGCGGAGCGGCTGGGCCCGTGAGCCATGGCCGCTGAGCCTGCGCGTCCGGAGCCTGTGCTCCGCAACGGGAGAGGTCACCACAGTGAGAGGCCCGCGTACCGCAAAAAAAAAAAAAAAAAAGACTAACGCAAACTCCAAACTCACATGGCCTCTTTCACCTTCCACTTGTGTGCTCATTCTGGTCCACGCACCCAAGATACCTTCCCTCCTGCTTTTGCAAAGCCCCACTCCAGCCCCCTCTTCTCTAGGACATCCTGCTCCCCTCTGCTCGAGGTTCCTGCTAATTCTTTGAACACACACCAGTTCTGTCAATGCCCATGTTCCCACCCACGTTCTTCTGTTTAACCAGCTTTTACTGGATGCTTCCATGTGTGCTGAGCTGTGTAAAGGTTGTTCCTTACACCTGTAAGGAAAGTGCTAATGGCGCTCTTTTATAGTTGAGGACGTGAAGGCTGAGAGCAAAGTGCATCACCCAGGGTCGATCAGATGCTGAATGGTAGAACCAGAATTTGAATCAGGACCTTCTGACTCCAAAGGCTGCATTCCTTCTCCCATGCCTGCTGCCTGCTGTCCCGTTCAACTGTTGGGGTGCCCCAGACCCCAAAGGGCTGCATTGCTGTGTTAACTCTTAACACTTTAAAGCATGCTTTCATATAGTTTATCTCACTCACTCTTCCTAGGAACCGTGTAAAGTATTTTTACCCACAATTTACAGATGAGAAAGAACACTGAGACCCCCAGAACATTTGTTCATTCGTTTACTCATTCCACATCATTTATTGTGTGTTGAAGAGGTGCCGTAGAGTCCTACACCCTGGGATACAGAGCAGGAACAACTCTGCAGGCCAGAGTGGGGAGCAGATGTGTAGACAGAGCCTGTGCCAATTCTGGATCGAATCTATAGTCCTGCTATAAATGCAGGCTCAGAGAGAGGAGCTCAACCCAGGCGTGGAATGGGAGTCAGAATCAGAGGGCTTCTGAGAGGAAGTGGCAGGCAGAGCATGTTGAGGGAGAGTTACCCTTGTAGCCATCAGGGGTCGGGGAACAGGAGGTCTTGCCTGAGACGTCCAGCTTGCACGAGGCGGACACAGGACTCGGTTTGGGTGGACCCTCCCTTGCTCTCCACTGCTTCTCAAGTAGGTTGAGGTCTCTGGTTGATGGGACATCTGCAAATGTGTCTCTGCATCTCCTGAAGCTTTAATGCCTCAGGATGTCTCTGGGACCCTTACTGAGCACCCTATGGAAACAGAAACAAACACATACACACACACATAAACACATTCAGATAAATGCACTCACATACACGCACTTGTGCCCAAAACATACTGTATTCACACACACGTACCCATCCATTCACACACACAGACATGTACATATGTCCCCTACACACACACAAATACATATTCATACACATAAATACACTCACACCCTCATACATACATGCACACAGGCACATACATATACTCCACATACATATACACATTCATACACAGAGACACATAAGTGTGCACACACACACACACACACACACACCTTTACAGGGAACCAAACTATGTGAATCTCAGCAGAGCCAATGAGATGCCCCAAGAACTGGTTTTTGTTATGCAGAACAGAAAGGCAGGTGACGGACTGTCAAACGCAGTCTTGTCCCCAGTCACCTATTGAGGACCAAGCAGACAGCACTGTGGTTTCCAAGCAAATTCCAGCTGCTTCCCTGGCACCCTGGGTACATAAACCCAAGAAGCCAAATGATGATTTTCCCCTGCAGAAGAATAACATTGCCTAGCCTTCCCTCCCCGGGCTAGAAAGGTTTCTGTATTGCGCAGTCTCCGCACAGGCCAGGCGGTCCCGTCAGGATGAAATGCCATGCAAGGAGCTGGGCAACTTCATCAATTTCTCCTGGAAAGCCCAGAAGAAATTTGGTCGTAGAAAATCCCTTCCCTCTTTGCTAATAAAACTTATGAGTGCAGGGCAGGAGTCTGGGAGGAGAGGGACTACAGACACTCGCCTTGCTAAATTACTTGGAGAAATGGTCCTGATCGGCCATCCAGGGGGAGAAAGGCAGGAAGTAATATAACATTTATTGGGCCTGATTTCTTTCACCTAGAGATTCTCCCACTCGGCTCTCTCAGCTGCCCTGTGGTACGGCATTAGCTCCATCCCATAGATGAGGAAACTGAGGCCTAGCTATGCACCAGAAAGAGTGTGGGTTTTGGAGGAAAACCAGTGTGGGTCTGAGCGCCCACCCTGTTGCCTTGCTTGCTGCCTGGCTCAGGCTGGTGACTTCACCTCTTGCACCACAGTCTTCCTGTTAGGACCCCCAGCCTGGGTAAGCTGGTTCAAGATCAAATAGATAACGCGGGCAAAGCAGTGACACAGACCCTGAGTACACAAAGCTGGTTCCAAGTCCTTGTTCTTTCTGGCTTCTCTCTCTCATCTGAGCCTCCAGAATCCCTCTATTCTTCCTGCAGAGTGACAAGTGAGCCCCCGTGGCCCTGGGGACCAGCTCTCCTGTGAGCTTACCAGGCAGGCACTTGGTTGGCTCCCAATGCCCCATCCTTGTTTTTTTTTTTTTTTTTTTTTGCGGTACGCGGGCCTCTCACTGTTGTGGCCTCTCCCGTTGAGGAGCACAGGCTCCGGATGCGCAGGCTCAGCGGCCACGGCTCACGGGCCCAGCCGCTCCGCGGCATGTGGGATCCTCCCGGACCGGGGCACGAACCCGTGTCCCCTGCATCGGCAGGCGGACTCTCAACCACTGCGCCACCAGGGAAGCCCTACCCCATCCTTTCTGAAGGGAAAGTAGAGTCCCAGCTCCATACAACAAAAGAGGAAGCCCAGAGAAGTGAGCCATCCTTCCCCAGACTGCAGCAAGGGCTTCCCCAGTTCTTGACGAGGAGGACCTTCATTCCTTCGTGTCCTTGAATTGGCCGTGGTTGCTCTTGGCTTCAAGGGGGCCTGGTGTCAACCCTCACTAGGGGCCTCCTTCCTGAACCCTCATCTGTAAAACCTAGAGTTTACCCAACAACAGGGCAAGAATATGGGCTCTGAGGCTGTGAAACATGGGAATCCCAAGTAGGCAAAGCCGTCTGCAGTGGCACGGTCCTGAGGAGGCAATGGACGAAAACGAAAAAGGAAATGTGGGCTAAGTAACAGGAGAAATTCCCCGTAGGAAGATCTATTAGACTGTGAAAT
This sequence comes from Stenella coeruleoalba, assembly GCF_951394435.1. Classification (NCBI taxonomy): domain Eukaryota; kingdom Metazoa; phylum Chordata; class Mammalia; order Artiodactyla; family Delphinidae; genus Stenella; species Stenella coeruleoalba. Next base: position 54,540,162 of record NC_137162.1, on the reverse strand, counting down.
AGTATTCCACAGGAAATAGGGGAGGGGTGCCCAGAGGTATTTAAAGCCTTTCTGGCCTAAGTAATAGAAGCTGCGTGGTGTTTGGAGTGGCCGAGAACTGGCCTCCGGGGAGCAGCTGCCTTGCTCTAATAGGCCGTCTCCATGTATATGTAATTTCCCAGCCTGCCTTAATTCCATGGAGCTGCACTTCTCTTGCCAGGAAAAGATGCATTCACTTACAGCTCAGAATAAGCCATAGCATTTGAAGTGGTCACAGCCATCATTTTGTCAATGGGGAGGCAAACCCTGTGAACAGATCTACAGATTCAACACAATTCCTATTAAAATCCCAGTTGTTTTTTTTCTGTAGAAATTGACAAGCCAATTCTAAAGTTCATATGGAGTTGCAAGGGTCTCAAAATAGCCAAAATGATCTTTAAAAAGAAGAACAAAGTTGGAGAACTCTTGCTTCCCAGTTTCAAAACTTCAGTTACAAAGCTGTAGTAATCAAGACAGCATGGTCCTGGCATAAGGACAGATATGTAGATAAGTAGGATAGAATCAAGAGTCCAGAAATAAAATTCCTACATTTATAGGTAATTGTTTTTTGTTTTTTTTTTTAATTTTATTTATTTATTTATTTTTGCTGTGTTGGGTCTTTGTTTCCGTGCAAGGGCTTTCTCTAGTTGCGGCAAGTGGGGCCACTCTTTATCGCGGTGCGCGGGCCTCTCACTGTCACGGCCTCTCTTGTTGCGGAGCACAGGCTCCAGACGCGCAGGCTCAGTAGTTGTGGCTCACGGGCCTAGTTGCTCCGCGGCACATGGGATCTTCCTAGACCAGGGCTCGAACCCGTGTCCCCTGCATCGGCAGGCAGATTCTCAACCACTGCGCCACCAAGGAAGCCTGGTAATTGATTTTTGACAAGTGTGTCAAGACAGTTCAACAGGGAAAGAAGAGTTGTTTCAACAAAGGGTTCTAGGACAACTGATATCCACGTGCAAAAGAATGAAGTTGGACTCTTACCTCACAACATATACAAATGGACTATAGCTCTAAATGCAAGATCTAAAACTGTTAAACTCTTAGAAGAAAACATATAATCTGCATGACCTTGGATTAGGCGCAGATGATGAAAGAAAATATACAGAATTTGGACTTCCTTAAAATTCAAAATTTTTGTTTTGTCAACAATTTCATCAAGAAAGTGAGAAGACAACCTATTGAATGGGAGAAAGTATTTGCAAATCATATACTTATAGGGGACCAGTATCCAGAATATATAAAGAACTCTTACAACTCAATAACAAAATGACAAAGAACTCAATTAAAAAATTGGCAAAGAATTTCAATAGACATTTCTCCAAAGAAGATATAAACAGATTAAAAGATGATCAACATGGCTAGTCATTAGGAAATATAAATCAAAACCACAAGAATATACTTCTTTACACCCCCTAGTATGGTTAAAATTAAAGCGACAGATAACAACATGCATTTGCAGTGATGTAGAAAAGTTAGAACCTTCAGTCGTTGCTGGTGGTGCTGGTGGGAATGTAGAATGGTGCAGCCACCTTGGAAAACAGTTTGGCGGTTCCTCAAAATGTTAAGCATGGAGTTACTAGCCATTCCATTTCTCAGTACATACCCAAGAGAATTGAAAACATATTGTATATCGCTGTTTATATCAGCAAAAGTCATAATAGCCAAAACATGGAAACAATCCAAATGTCTATCAAGTTATGAATGAACAAAATGTGATATATGCATACAATGGAATATTATTCAGCTTTGAAAAGGAATGAAGTACCAATAAATGCTACAGCGTGAATGAACCTTGAAAACATTATGCTAAGTGAAAGAAGCTAGTCACAAATGATCCCATATTGTATGATTCTATTTATATATGAAATGTCCAGAATTGGCAAATTTATAGAGACAGAAAATGTATTGGTCTCTGGCAGGGGCTTGGGAGGGTGGGGGTAATGGGGGTACAGTTAATAGGTATGGGTAATGAAATTTTTCTAAAATTAGACAATGGTAATGGTTGTACAACTCTGTGAATACACTAATACCCATAAATATTACACATTTAAAAGGGGGAATTTTTTTGGTATGTGAATTATATCTCAATTAAGCTGTTATTTAATAACAAAGTCACCCCTTAACTTCCCACACATAATTTTGGTCTATATCTCTGTTTCCATAAATATTATTTTACCTAAATGAGTTCTTACTGTATACATCATTTTGTATTTTGCCTCACTCTCAATTGGGTTTTAAGGCTTTTCCTATGTTATTAAAAAATCTTCATTAATATTATTTTTCATGGTTGCCTAGTATTCTATCATATGGCTATAACCATGCTTCCTTCTCTATTATTGTGTTATTGGGTGTTTGCATTCTTTCCCCAGGTCTTGTTATTATAAAGAACATCTTTGTTGGATATATTTGTGCATAAACTCTTATCTGCAGTTTTTAGATTGTCTTTTTTTTAGGATAAATTTCTGAAATTGAGATTACTGGGTGATAGTCATCAGTTTTAAGATCCTGCATCTGTGAGCTCCCCTCATTTGCCCTAAATATTTTGAGATATTTCATGCAGATACACTCAATTTACTGAACTAAGGCGGCACATCCATCAGAATAATTTCTCGGTGTGAGGGAGAGATTGTTGTCCTTGAGGTCAGACGTACCCAGGGTCGCACTCCAGCTCTGCCACTTAACACTGAGTGATCCTGATAAAGCTCGACTGACCCTCCATTAAGTCTCAATTTTCTCTCCTATGAAATGGGCACAACAATAAGGTAATGGACACCAAGTGTGCAGTGTTTGCCCCCCTCGAAACTAGACACTTGTCTTATGTCTTTTTCTTCATTCTTCTCCTCAGAACCCCTAACTCTGTCAAGAAATGCACTTTGGGATCCTGAGTCTTCTCCACATCCGAGCCCTGGGGGGTGGCATCACTCCTCCAGCAGTATGACTAGGCAGTGCTCTGGTGGGATTGACAGGGATGAACCTGAAGCCTGAAGCTCAGGGTTTGGGCCTGGGTCTACCACTCGTTGGCCTGAACTCTTAGGCAGGTCCTCAACATTATTTGAATCTGGCCGGTCATTAAAAGTGGAGGCAAGGAGGCAGTTGCACATCAGCCTTGCCATGGGATCAGGTAAGAAGCTGGATGTAACAATGCTTGCTGTGCCCTCCACAGTGCCTATAAACAGCCATTAAGTTTATCATCACAGCTCTCTCCAAATACGCCGGGCTTGCTTGAGTGTACCAAGCGCGATTCATTTTCTGCCACTAGATTATAGGCCCACAGACTGACTGAGTAAGCACCGCGCCACTACATACTATAGTAATTACTAATTACATGTTTCTGCATTCTGTAGCTTATTAGTAAATTGCATGTAGAGAGATCTAAAAGTAATTGCCCTTCTCCCTTAACTTCAGCAGCCGGCAGAAATCACAAAGAATTACCTTATTTACTTCCTAAGTGATTCCCAGTGGCCATTTATCAAATACATGGAAGAAAAAAAATCATACAGTAACCAAATATTCTTCTGCTTACAAATGATATGTGAGGGTCACGAGAAATCTTGAGTGGAAAAGGTTGTTAAACAGCTGCCGACTAACTGTGTGTAAATATCCCCCTGTGGGTAACAGCTTAATTTTGATCATTGTTCAAAAGAGCAGGCATTTTAAATTATTAATAGGTGTCAGCTACAAAAGAATGTTTAACTGGAAACTTACAAGAAGAGAGCCTGATCTGTACAAATGACAGCGCGTCTTTAACCACCCTAGTGTGTGGGAAAGAAAGGAGGGAGGAAAGGAAAGAATAAAAGGCACAGTTGGCAAAGAGTCAGCCTCATTTCTCCCTCGGACGGGGGTTCTGTGGCTTGTGGGTGGTGTTACTTTACCACCGTGGAAGCTGGCCTGGGCTTCATTCATTCCTTATGAAGCTTGGTTATATGCAAGTTGCTTCTCTTTATAAGGAACGTCGATTCCAACCAAGCAGAAAGCTCGAGGCTGCAGGAAGCGCCAGGCTGAAATGCAAGCTTTATACCTTTGCTGTGATGAAACTTGTGCACATCCAAACACAGAGCCTAGACACCTTTCATTTCGAGCAGCCCTGACATGGTTGTGCTCAAGTAAACTGAAGATCCCGTTTCAAATGACTCACTTGATAGAAACATCAGGGTGGCTGAGGCACGGATTGGCCTCTAAGATCCGTCTTCTAAAAACACAGACCGTGGATCATGAGATTGTTGAGTTAACAAGAAAGAAGAAGTGGCCAGTTTTTCTGTTTCCTTTCCTTGGCTTTTCTGGCAGCGCTGGCTTCTGGCGTTTTGGGTGACCCGCGAGTATTAGAGATTGAAATAAAGGAAAAGATAGGATGTAAAGGATTGCGGGAAAGCTCAGGTGGGTATACTGCTATGATGTGCCAGGATAAGAAACTCGGTCCTGGTGTTTCTGCCCTCTGTGCTCCTCCTTCCCTCTCCATACCTGTAGGATGAAGAGTTAATATGCCCACATAACTAACTGCTACCAAGTGATGTATGACAAAATCATAAGGAATCTGACAATCAGAGACGGCAAAATACTGCCCTAGGCTACCCAGCTAGTGGACGGCAGAGCCAGGGCTTAAATCCAGTGAACAAATTCCCGTGGTGATTTTAAGTACGACTTGGGCCCCATCCACCAACAGTGGAGTCGCAGGATCAGCTGCCCCGAATGCCCTGGGGCTGGGACAGAGCCTGGAGCAGCCTCACCAGATGCAGAGGGCTGAGGCCCTCAATGTCCCTTGGGTCCCCTGCCTCCTACTCTGGGGCTGTCCTCTCTTCCTGACTGTCCTCCTGTCCCCTTCTCTATAAATCCGTTCATCCCGTGACTGACTCCTCTGACCACCCAGACCTCCTCTGTCGTTCACGGAGCGTGACGACAGGATTGACGGGCCCTTGAGCCCAGGCTGTCATAAGCACCACACCACTTAAAGCTCACTGGGTTGTTCTGTGGCTCAGCAGAGCCTCCCTCAAAGAGCCGAAGGGCTCCCCAGAGAAGGAGGGACACCACCAACTTTGCCCCCCACTGTTGTCAGGCATTGGGCTAGGCTCTAGGCACTCCCACACTCCTGCTGAAGACACATAGGCCAACAGCTAAGCATTGCACAGTGGTGACGAGGCCAGAGTAGGGGTAAGAATGAGGGACAGAGGTGACATCGAAGCTGGGTGACCACTCCAGGCGCAAGGACAAGATTACATTGGGGGATGGAAAAGAGCTTGCCGCCCAGGCAGCTAGGTGGAGAGGACGTTCCTGTAGAACCGTGTCTTCATTTCTGATGAATTGCTGCCCTCTCCTCCCCAGCACGTGTGGAGATTGCCTAGAACAAATTTGGATGCACGTAACAATTGCTTGGTGAATTCAGGTCCAATCGGCCATGTCAGGCACTTTAATAGCCTTAGGCCAAGTTATATGAGCCCCTTAGCATCCTGTGCTGGATCCTCTCCTAGACGCAAGGCCACTGAAGCAAACATTAATCAAGCTGGTATACCTGTCTTGTTGCAATATTTGAATGATTGTCACAAGATAATAATGAGAGCTGGCATTAATGGAACCCTGCAGTGTGCCAAGCATGGTGCCTTAGGTGTCTCAACTCATGTTATCTTAATAATTTTGGTGCTATAACATTCCCGTTCTACAGATGAGGACAGCGAGGCTTAGCAAGCTTAGGTAATTTGCTCAAGCTCACAGAGCCAGGATCAAACATTGTCTCGTCTGATGTTTGCATTGGAGCTCTTGGCTTTGTGCTTCCTGGCATGGCATTAGGTGTGCAGTGGCCTCTCAGATGTCTTATTGTTTAGCCGTTGCTTATATGGGGCCTTCTGTGCTCAGCAGGGTGAAGGCTACAGGGATGATAGATGTTATTCTTGCCCGGGGAGCCTTATTCATTTAACTAACCTTCACCGTGGGCCAGCCTAGTGCTGAGCACCGGATTATCAGGAGAAGAGGTGGGCTTTTGCCCTCCAGAAGCTGAGTACAAGGCAGGGAGACACACTGTGGTCCTGCAGTAGGTGGTTTGTCCATTAAGGACTTCACAGGAGAGGGAAGAGGATGATTGAATGAACCACACGGGCAAGAGCGCTAGGAGAGGAATACGTCCATGAAAGATCACGGTGGCACGTGGTCAGGAGAAGACTCATGCCAGGAGTGGGGCTGGAGCTGGAAGACAAGCTATGGCCAGGAAAGCCCTGATGGGGAGGGTTGGGTTTTATTTTATAAACGTGGGAGGGCTTTGGCTGAGCTTTTACTGTAGTCGAGACGTACCGACACCACCCAATCTGGGCCTTTCTGTTTGTCGTCCATTTGACTGTCTTCTGCAGCAGAGGTTCTCAGACTTTATCTGCATCTTGTACTGGAGTGATCTCTCTAGAACGTGGCTCTAAAAACATGGTCCCTGCACTGGCCAGCAACCTGTGTCGAAAGGAGCCCTCAAGATGTTTCTGAGCAGCAGGCAGAAGTCTGAGACCCACTAGTCTAGATCAATCAGGTTGTGTCCCAAACATCATCTTCCCTGAGGTATGGAGTCCTCAGCCCAATCAAGTTTTATTCACAAGGGAGAAAGGGGAGAGTGGTTCTTACATAGACAACCACAGGCATCAGCTTCCCACTGGTGAGGACATCAGAGAAAGATGGGCATGCAAGAGTATAATGGATGCCATGGTTTTTAAAGTCATTCAACAAAAATTTACAGAGCAGGTACTCTGTGCCAGGTATCTTATAAGAATGGAGGAACTCTTCTCCGTATTTTTTTTATAATTCAGCATTTATTCCCCTTTCTTTCGATAACAGTACCCAACTGTTCCTCTGGCAACCTGCCCAGACTCAGTTCAAGTGTCAGGTGGAGCTGGCTCTAACCTCAGCTCCACACGTGGACATGTGACTCTTCCTGACCAGAGCACAACATCGTCTTACAATGGTGATTGGTCAGGGTGGGCACGTGACTGAAGCCAAGATCCAATCGCTGCTGAGTCCAGTGCTTTTAATTACATGAGGAGAAGGATAGTTTTCTCTTTGTGCTCTACAGCAGTGAAGATAAAGCCTAGAGCTTCTGGGAGGCCAAACATGTCCTTTGAGAAAGAAGTCAAAGAGAATTGGGAGACAGAGAGAGTGATGGGGTGCTGATGATGTTGTTTGCAACCCTGAACACGACACTTCCTGAAGCATGGTCTGTCCTCAGACTTCTCAGTTATGTGAGCTGATGTATTACTTGTTTTGCTTTAGCTGGTTTGCATTTGGTTCTTGATCGTTGCAAATAAAATCGTCCTAATACTCTAGTGTCAGAAGGGCCACAGCCCAGAGGAAACTGATATCTTGGGGAAATGAGCTTTTAAATTCATACTCAGAGGAAGAAAGATGAGGAAGAAATTAACCTGCTGCTCAGGCCCAATAAGATAATGCAGCTGTGATGATGCAGATGGACCCTGTCTTTCTAGTTCAGGATGATGGGCTTTGGGCTGAGAGGGAGAGCTGAGGGTTCTGGAGACAGAAGAAGAACCCAAGACCTCTGGCCATTGGGCCAAAAGAGAACCTGAACATGGGGTCACTTATCCTTGGCCAGAGATGTGGAAGGAGTTGAGAAACAAGGGAGAAGGGAAGATGCTGACTATCTTGGTGCACGACCATGAACTTCCCGTACTCTGAGCCCTGGCCGCTAGCCCAGTGCCAGACAGAGAGCAGGGCCTTGACAAAGTTGGACAGATGAGTAAAGATGGGCAACGTTATTTCAGTTTTCAAAAAAACCACGAGGGCAACATTTAAAGGCCCATGCCGCGTGTTGTTCCTGCGCAGCCATCCAGCGATAAAAAGCACGGTTTTCGTGAAAAGATGGTTTGGGAACAAATGTTGATTCATAACAGTCAGGGTGTCCGTTTAAAAATGAATCCTGTCAGAGCAATCTGATTTTCTTCTCTTCCCTCCCTCCCTTCCTTCCTTTTTTCTGAGGATGTTTGTAATTATGAGATAGTTAGATCAGGGAAATGCAATTGGGCACAGTGTATTTGGGTTTCCAAATGGTATATAATAAAGTTTTTATGATATCCTTTTGGGTAACATGAAAAACTCTAGCTAAGGTAATAACACAGTTAGGAAGGTGGACTTGTGACCGCTTCAAGAACCATGCCCAGAGCTCGCTGATTAATTCATGCCTGTTCAGCTTGTCACTTCAGGAGCTCTCCAGGGCGCCGAGATAAGACTTTGTCCTTGGCTCTCTCCTGCTAAAACAAATTTTGCGAATACTTGAGTGAAGGCATAGAAAGCTCCTTATCACATCTGTAGACACCACTGAACTGGGAGGGGATGACAAATGAGGTAGATGGGAGAATTCCGATCCAAGAAGCTCTCGGTGGGTTATGGTGATGCAATGCAACCTACAAGGCAAAAAACACAAAGGAGGAACGTAAGCTTCTGCAGTTGTCCCCAAGAAGCTCCACTGTGCAAGCACAGGGTGAGAGAGCTGTCTTGGAAGCAGGCTGAGTGAGACAGGAGAGGTCCTCAGCCACTTCATAGGCATCGGCATTGTGCTCTAGCTCTCACTGGAGAGAAGCAATTTGGAGTTGCATTAATAGGAGTAGACCCTGTAGAATGAAGAAGTTCAAAGTCTCCTATACAGGGTTTTCCTAATCAGGCCTCGTCTGAGTCCTGTATTCAGTTCTCAATGCCAAGATTGAGGAGGAAAACTGACAATCTTGAACATGCTCAAACCTCATCATAAGAGTACAAGGAAGTATAAATAATCAGCCTGAAAAAAATTCAGAGGGTGTATATTCCCTATTTCAACTCCTTAAGGGGCTGCCAGCTGAAAGAGATTAGACGCAGTGTCTGCTGTACAAGTGTTAGAATTAGCACCAAGAAGCAGAGGCCCTCCATATACTGGGTTCTTCCATATGCTGAATGAAAGAACAACAGTATAGCCACCCAAAATTGAAAATACTGTATTGTTAGGAAGTGAGTTCCCCAGCACGAGAGGCATCCCAGCAGTTGCTGGACACCAGCCTAGCAGGAGTTTGGGGGAGGAGGCTTCAGAATTAGCTGAGCCATGGGAAGCGATGACTCTACCAAGACCTCCTTCACCTCCGCACATCTGGATCTCCATGATGATAGGAGGACCCACGGTGGGAGGACAGCCATAGTGCCCCATGTGCAGCAAAGCGGAGGAGGAAGCAGAGTGAGGACGTCCCCCACTCTGGGGTCTCGGCGGTCACTGATGACCTTTGAGAGAGCAGCAGGACGCCTTTCTTTCCATTTCAAGGGGTGCTTCTCCAATTATTGCTCAAGTCTCCATGATGATATGGAAAGGCACTTCCAAAATTAAACCACCATTGAGAGCACACATTAATAACACACCAAAGGACACATAAATTACACCTGCGAGTCATATCCCACTGCAGACGAGTACACTGATTAATGGCACATTCCAACAATATCAAGAGCACACCGTAATTAAGCTACCTCTGGCGGCTTGGAAAGCTGCGTTAGATCACCATGGACACACACAGCAATCTAGATGACTAAAGCCTGAAAAATCTCTCAGTTTGGAGTCGTATCATTGTAGTGGACGGTTAAAAGTGTGTGTTCTATGAGTCAAGGTTCTCTGGATTTTAATCCTGGTCTTACCATACACCAGCTATGAAACCTTGAGCAGGTTACCTAACTTCCCTGAGCCTCCGTTTCCGGATCAGTAAAATGGTAAATTTATGCGGGGGTTCTTGGCAGTAGTCATTCAAAGGATAGATGCAAAACGCTTCGCACAGAACAAGCACCCAGCACATGGTTCTCAGGAACATGAGTTCCTGTGTCTGACCACAGGTTTATGTCAACAGTCATCCACTGGTCCTACCCATTAGCCTCATGCTTGTCACATACTTAGTTCAAGTGAGCATTTCCAGTTATTTTTAAACTGCAGTGTGATTGCTGCTTTGACATCTTGATTACAGCGCTCGTGGTCGACCGGGTGCAAATCTCCCACCTAAAGTGAGAGGATTGTCATTTGTTTTGATTCACGCTCATAGCCTGAGAGAATGACTAATAATCAATGTCCCACATTCAACAAGTCAATCACCGGAATATGTCTGGTTCATAATGATTTGGTGAAGCGGTTGGGGGGTGATGGAAAAACACTGGCCTGGTTGTTCGCGGACTGTAAGGTCTTGGAGCTCCTCTGAAGTTGTAGCTTTGGACGGTTCTCTCATCTTTACATGCGATGAAATCATCTGACCCCCAGAACAGCGCTCTAGACGGCATCAGCATCCTGTTGAGACGAGTCACATTTGATTGAAAATCTTTCCATCCACTCCTCTGTGCATATATGCGTGCAGATATCCTAGCAGACAAGCTGTTTAGCTTATGGACACCTTCATTCGCTTTTTCCTCTTTGACTTAGCATTTTCTTCCCCACTCCTCTGCTTTTCTCCCTCCTCCTGATTTCACCTTTCAATCCATCTCCCTAAACCCCAGGCACCCAGTGTTAATAATCTGAAGGGTGTCCCTGACGCACCTTCCTCAACGCTCACATGATCATATATAAATATTCCTCTTGATTTGACACATTGGGATCATATTCTATACACTTCTCTGCATTTGAAGCCCCTCCCAGTCAACTGGTACCTGCTCTTTTGAAAGGCTGCCCCACATTCCACCCTGGGGGCAGAGGTATAGCAGAGCTCACACCCACTCCCCTCCTACTGGGCACTCACCTTGCTCTCTTGGGTCCAGATGCACTAGAGACCATGGTGCTGTAAGCATCCCTGAACGCACATCCACCCTTCCTTTCTCGTGCCTTTATTTCAACAGGCTGAATTTCTACATTTCTTGATTCAGGGAAGAAAAGCAAGATATATAGATGGAGGGGCTGGAGTCTGGAGTCACATAACCAGTAAGTGTCAGAAACGGTTCAAAGCAGATCCACTGGACACCATAGCGAACACTCTTTATTCTACCAGACACTCTACCCTTCTTCTAACATCTTACTGCTAGAAGTGGTTCTTTCTATCAGATTCAGTCAAGGCTTGCCTTGAATCCCCACCCACGCATCCCCCCATCCCCTGAGACAGCCTGGCTGTCACAGAGTCTCCCAGTGGCCCTGGGTCGGGAGAATTCAGCGCTAGTGCTGGCACGTAGAAAGCACTTAGGGAAGTCATGCTAAAAATACTATATCTGCTCAGTAAATGAGTACCGAACCCTGACGGTGCTCCAGGCTGGCAGGCGGCAGACTTTGGCCAACCCTCTCTGAAGGTGGCATGAACAGCCTCGGGCCTCGTTCATTTCCATCTTGGAGGTCTTGACAGGTGGGCCCGGAGTCCCTGGGCATGTTGTCACGGGGCTTTAAGGCCCCGTGACTGGTTGCACCCGATTGGCCACAAAATTCTGTGGCCCTGCTTCCTGAGCCACACTGTCCTCATCTGTGGACTGGGAAGAGAAGAGGCTTACAGAATTGGGCCTGAGGGATCTTGGACTTCAAACCTGCCATCCCATCAGTGAGGAGAGTAAGGTGCAGCGCGGCAAAGGGATGTTTCCAGAGTGTCCCAGGGAGCCGGTGATGGGATTAGGGGGCGAGTCCTTACTGGGGGGGGTGGGGGGGGGCGGCTCCTGGCCTTATTGTTTTTTGTTCTGTGCTGCTGTCATTGCAACCTTGTGCATGGACGTGCCTGCTTTCTTTTCCTTTCCACAAACCTGGCTAACAGGCACACAGATGAAAATCACTGGCTGTTAGGTCCAAGCAAGCCTGAGTTTGAGTCCTAGCCCTCCTACCCATTCAGTGACCTTGGGAGGATTATTTAACCTCTGTGAGTTAATAACAATAGGCAGTCCCCTGGGGTTCTGGGGATTCCTGGAAACAATGACTTGAAAAGGCCTAATAGGAAGCTGACCACATAGTACGCACTCAGTAAATGTTGGTTGTGTGTTTTAGTTCCCATTTGCTTCTTTGAATTCTTGCAAAACCTCCTTGCAATTCCCAAAGTCTCCAATACAGCCTGTTTTCCCCAAACAATAACCCTCTTGACGTATATGGAGACGTGGGCTGCTCTGTGAAGCGCTTCCAAACCCTCTTTTGCAGGCTTTTATGCACTGAACCTCTGAGGAATTGTCGGCCTGCACTTAACTTCTCCAGAAGCAAGACTCTGCTGATCGCTTTCTGGTGAACAGCAATGAACTTGTCAAGAAACGAGCGAGGAGGGAGGTGGTGAAAGGCCGAGAGCAGGGCAGGCAGGTGTGCAGCAGGCCAGGAGAGCTGGGGCCATCCATCTTGATTCTTTTCTCTGTGTCCAAGTGTAAAGGGATTTGTGTCTACAAGGCTGTCTTCGCCCACCTCAGGGAAGAAGAGAAGTCATTTAATTTGAAATTTTTACTTCTACCACAGGGGAAGATTCTGGGGCAATTAGGGATATTGTAATTTCTTATTAAGATCAAAAAGAAATTATAGGTAGAGCCCATGAGTCACCTTCCAACACAGTAAAAAATGGAATTTCTGGGTGACTTGGTGTGGGTGAACCTGTGTGCCCCCGCCCTTAACGATTTGGGTCGGGGGAAGGGAGCAGGCCACCTCCTTCCTGCCTCTGAAATGCTCACCTTTTTGGAAACCCAATAAAATTAATTCCAAGCTCAGATTACTAATTCATCCTGGTGTGTGAATAATTCATTGTGGCAGTAGCCGTGTCACATTTTCACATTTTGGAGTGCATGCCCTCTCCTGCTCTTGCCTTGGAAGGGATGGCTTCACCCCTCAATCTGCCCAAGTGTGGGAGGGACCAAGCACTCAACAGTCCACTCCCCAAGGGTGCCAGAGCCCTGGTCGCTGCCTGACGCCTACTTCGAATCCAGCGGGCAGAGTGTAGGCGGCTGCAGTGACCCGAGGCGACCTGCTGAAGTCAGGATGCTTCTTAAGGAAAAGGGGGACTTGCTTGCCAGGCTCATGGCTACACCGGGAGGTTAAAGGAATTCCTGTCATGGCCGAGCGCTACTGCTGATTACAGTTCAGTCCTCCGGGAGGGCCTCCACTGGACTGCCCATCAATTATGCATTTCCCCAACACACCTCGCAGGCTGGCTTCTCATGTTAGGGACATTTCCTGACCAGTCCCCTCTGCGCAGGTGTCCCCACACCACTCCTGGGGAAGAGATAAAAGATGAGGCACTGCCGGGTCGACAGCCTCTAGGGAGCCCAGTACCAAGGCCAAAGTGGGACAAGGGAAGGGGTGAGCTAGTTTGGAAACTTCTCTTTCAAACTCGAATAAGGGACGTGGACCATCCTCTGTTAAACCAGTGTGGCTCTGGGGCTCAACAGTGCTTTCCACGCACATTCTTACTGAACTGTGCGCTTACAAAGGACCCTGGGATGCAGACGGGCAAGCAGAGCTGCTCTTGCAATAGATGAGGAATCTGCGACTTGAAGAGGCACGGGGAATGTGTAGGTTTGCCTGGCGGGTTCTGGCTGGGCTTGAAGTCGTGCCTAATCTGGTGGGCAAGTAATTCCCTTATCTATTATTTCACCAAAGAGGATGCTCACCCCAACTCTGCTTGTTCGTTAATCGTGGTCTGATTCAAAACCAGACCCCATGCCCAAGATAGGGGTCCTGGAGATGACTCAGACCCAGTTCTTGTGCTAAAGGAGCTTCTGCTCTTGAGCTGGAGGACACCCAATAAGGTCTCCATCGTGACAGGGTTGTGCCGAGGGATGAAGACCCTTGAGAAGCCAGGGGAGAGCAGTGTGCAGGTCGGCCTCTGCATCCCTCTCTGTTTATTGCTCCATCCCTCTCTCTCTCCCTAAGCTTCAGCCACAACAGCAGTTGGGTTCCTGCCCCGAGGACCGTCTGCCCAGCGTGTCCCCTCCCACAACTGGGCACATGGGTGGCTCTTTTCATCCTTGGATCCCCCCACACTAGCTCCCATGTGACTTCTTTCCTCCAGAGCACCGATCACAATTTGTAATAGATTCTTATTCATGCTCTCTCTCTACCACCAGACTACAAGTTCCGTGAGGAACTTTAACCACTTCTGATTCATGTGCCATCGTAGCCTATCGCGTATGTCGATGAAAACAATCAATGAACAGTCTATAACAGGGATAGAAAAGAGTTTTATTTGAGCCAAACTGAGGACTATAGCCTGGAAGACAGCCTTTCAGATAACTCTGAGGAACTGCTCCAGAGAAGCATGGTTTTCAGCACAGTTGGATGTCTTGTCAGAACAAAGAACGTCAAACAAATCAGGGATACATTCCTTCAAGGTTTCAGAAAAACAGATCAGCATGTACATGGCGAGTCAGGATGGCCTTGGCACCTAGGAAAGGAGTCTTATCATTGAAGGGGGCCCAGCATCGGCATCCCAGGACGGGAGGCTGATCTTTATTTTTAACTTGGACATTCTTTACTTCTGGTCAATGCACTTTTTTTTTTTTTAATAATTAAAGCAGATGTACAATGCATGTTTGATAGACCACGAGTAGGCTGTTTTAGTTAGCATAAAATTCAAGTGAACTCATGTATAAGCCAGAATGACTTTCCCATACCTTAATATGCGAAGATTTCTTTTATCACGTGGCACAGTTGTATTTTAATAAAAGCTGAAAGAAAGAATAAATGAATGAACACAAGACAGGCACCGAGGAGAGTCAACAGAAAGGTAAAACCAAGCAGCCCTAGGAGGCCTGAGGAGAGAGCACTACCCCCACCTGGGGGATCTGGGATGGCTTCGTGGAGGAGGCAGCATTGAAGCTTTGGAGATTCTCTGGCTGTGAATTATAGGGTGTCCTCCTGCCTCATGTAGAAGTTCAAAGACCACTTAACAATTAGGGACAGAGTTCTGCAACCAGACTACTTGCACATTAGCTGAGTGTTAAAAAGACTTGGGAAGCACAGTAATGATTGGTCGGTTTCCAGTTGTGCCTAGAATCAGAGTGTGAGTTGTTGCGGGGGAGGGCTTGGGAAAGGAGGGTAGACGGCTCAGGCTATGGTGGAGCTTGTATTATACCCCTCTCTCTTCCTTCCAGAGAACATCTTTCCAGAGACCATAATGTTCTATCTTGTCAAATACTTGGTCAACCTCTTTTCTCTGGGCAGTGCTGATGGGGAACAACATATGCTTGGCCTTTTGCCTTCTCATACACACACCCCTATACACACCCACATCACACCCATTCATCTCTTGACAGCAAGGGGAGAGACGGGCGTCTGATGCTTCTGGGCCTCACTATACAGATGTATAGCCTAGGGACTTGGCAGTTCTGGCCCTGCAGCCTCACAGAGAAGGGCTGGAATGATCGCAGAGACCATGCATGGGGAAGGGAGGGCTTTGGGATTGCTTATGCCCCTCAGAGATGAGGGGTCATTGCCCTGTGTACCCTACTGCTGGCTGTTTCCTGATGGCATATGTGTGTGTTAGAAGAGGCTGGTCATTTCACCCCCAAACAAACACCCTCAGCATTTGTCAGGGATGAGCAGTGATCTGGGGAAGAAGGGCCGGCTTTGTATCCAATCCCAGCTCTACCACTTTCCTTGTCTTGTGAGTCCTCTGAACCTCAGTATCTTCATCTATAAAATAACAACTCTGTAAAAGGACTGCTGGGACTTCCAGAAATTGGCATAAGAGATCTATCAACTGTCCCATCTTAGAAACCAACCAAATGAGATCGGCCAAAACCAGAGGTAGGGGTAAGAGGAGTAGAGAACTTGGAAACCAGCAAAATAGGGAAACAACTAGACAGTCTAATTAAGAGAAACAGTAGAGATAAAATGATACTCAAAATTAGGATTGGGAAGGAGAATGTGACCCTTGGTATTGTATGGAGGGCATTATAAAACTAATACGAGGATATATGTACCAACTATGTAAAATATGTTGAAGTCAAGATCAAATGCATGTTTTTCTGTGAAAATATAAAATTAACTTTAAAAACAAAAATTTCATCAGAGCAAAACCCTGGGAAAAATTGAGGGGAAAAAAGTCAATGAATTACATCTCTAACCAATTTGCATTTTTTGTAAGAAAAGTAACAGACTAAAATAGTTTCACAGACTGTTTTTTTTTTCTCTTCAAAATTTCAAGGAATAAATCATTACCAATCTATATAAAGTATGCTAGAATGCTAAAAAAAAATGAAGCAGTACCCAATTCATTTTACAAGTTAGAATATTCTTAATAACCATGTTTGACAAAGATAATATACAAAAAATACTAAATCTACAAGATAATATCACCAGTGAATTTACATGTAAAGATTCTAAATAAAGTATGCATGTATATCAAGTTTCAGAAGCATATTAAAAGGATAATGCACTTTGATTAGGTAGGGTATAATCTGGGTATGGTAGGTTTAAAAGTCAATCAGCATAATTTATCAAGTTCAAAATAATAAAATGTGATAGTAAATATCCTATTAAAATACATTTATATAAAAATTCTGAAAATAAAAATTACTAAACTGGATTTCATCGAAACAAACAAAAAAACTATTACTCTCTAAAAAACACCCCTGAGAAAATGAAAAGATGAACCACAGATTGGGAGGAAACATTTGCAAGTCCTACATCTGATAAGAATGCATATACAGAATATATATATATTTTTAAAACTCTTGAAACTCAATAAGAATGTAAACAATACAGTTAAAAAAATGGTGAAATAGTTGAACAGACCTCTCACCAAAGAAGATATATGAATGGCCGACAAGCACATGAAAGCAGGCTCACCCCTCATTAGTATTAAGGAAATGCAATTTAAAATCAAAGTGAGATATCGCTTCACATCTACTAGAATGGCTCTAATCAGAAAGACTGACAATGCCAAGTGTTAGAAAGAATATGGAGAAACTGGAAGCTTCTTAGATTGTTGTTGGAATGTAAAATGGTACAGCTACTTTGGAAAACAGTTTAACAGTTTCCTAATCAAGTCAAACAGACACCTACCACACAGACCAACAATTCTACTCCTGGATATCTACCTAAATAAAATGAAAACATACATCCCCACAAAGACTTGTACAAGACTGTTCATAGCAACATGACTTATAATAGCTGAAAACTGGAAACAGCTTAAAAGGACACGTGTATGCCTGTGGCTGATTCGCTTTGTTGTGCAACAGAAACTAACACAGTATTGTGAAGCAATTATACTCCAATAAAGATCTGTTAAAAAATAAAAATAAAAACCCATCCAGCTAGTCCAAGTAGCGAATGGATAAACACACTGGTACATTCATACAGGAGAATACTCTCAACGATAAGAAAGCATGAACGCCTGACACGCGTGACGACATGGTGAACCTCAGAAGCGTTATGCTAAGTGAAAGACATCAGACACCAGATACAGAAGACTATACGTCTTTTTTTTTTTTTGCGGTACACGGGCCTCTCACTGTTGTGGCCTCTCCCGTTACGGAGCACAGGCTTCGGACGCGCGGGCTCAGCGGCCATGGCTCACGGGCCCAGCCGCTCCGCAGCATGTGGGATCTTCCCAGACTGGGGTACGAACCCGTGTCCCCTGCATCGGCAGGCGGACTCTCAACCACTGCGCCACCAGGGAAGCCCTGACTATATGTCTTTTATATGAAATTTCTAGAAAAGGGACAGAAGGCAGGTCAGTGTTTGCCTGGAACTGGGGTTAAGAGCAGAGATTGACTACAAACGGACACCAGGAGGGATTTGGGGGGTGATGGAAGTGTTCTCAAACTTGATTGTGGTGATACATTCCCAGCTGTAAAAACTTCCTAAAACTCATCAAACTATACACTTAAAATGAGTGGGTTTTATGGCATGTAAATTATATTCCAACAATGCTGTTTTTAAAAGTTTCTGAAAGGACAGAGAGCAAACTGATGAGTTGTCCTCTCTGAGTGATGAAATCAAAGGCGATGTGTGTGTTTTGTTCTTGGGTGGCTTCTACTTTTTCCTCTAATTAAGCATATATTACATTCATAATATCAAAAATTTCCCCACTGAGAATATCGTTCCTTGCACAGCTGCTCACATGGAGTGGGTGCTTGACAGATAGAATGTTCCCTCTTTGTTCAGAAATCCCTCTGCTTAGGGCCGTGCACCATCTAGCCCTCACTCTGACCCTTCCAACGTATTCCAGGGCAGTGTCAGCGTCTCAGGTGCACCTGGCTGACTGATGGACGCCTGAGCCAGTGCCCTTCAGAGGGCAGCTCCCCCTCACCATTTAGTCTGCAGGAAGCTTTATCACCACTCTTAACGGGCTCGCCTGCCACCCGGCTTTCTTTCCCAGTGATTCCTGGGCTCCCACTGCTCCTTCTCTAGCCGGAGTCATAACAGTGCTGCCAGGAGAGCAGAATTGTTTGCCCCGAAATCACTATAATGTCACAACAAATAGAGGCTTATGGACTTGGCAGGTAGAGTGCAGTCTGTGCAGCTGCAAACCAGGAGAAGACAGTGCCGGCATCTTTGGTTGGGGTGGAGGATCGGAACCACAGGCATTTAAATTTTGCTGGTGGCAAATCCCAACGTGTTGGCTCTGGGGTCAGGCAGCCCTGCCGCTTGCGTGAGCAGGGCCTGAGCATCTCTGAGCCTCTGTGTCTTAGGGGCCTTGCCACGTTTTTGTGAAGATAATTTTAGAAAAGGGAAAGTGCTTTGTCTATTGCAACATGCCACCCCAATTGTGAGCGAGTGTCGCTGGAACTATTCCTGGCACTGCAGGAGGCACTGGGAGTCAGATTCTAGCTCGGGTTGGCCATAACCCACCACAAATGGGAATTGTCCCGGAAAAGGGATCTCCTGTGATACAGTATATTTGAAGTCACTGGGTAGCAGGATGGGAGAGACAAATAGGAGGGTTCTCTAGCTGGAGGAAATATTATCAAAATCCTAAAATTGAGACAAGGTGGAATATTATGGACTGGACGTATCTTCCTGCCGTGCGCAAGTAGGAAAATGGAACAAATACATGAAATAGTTCTTTCCAAACATGGGGCAACAGGTAGCACAGGACTGTGATCCCTGAGAGAAGGGCAACATATTAGGGGAGGCTTCTGCCTGCGTCACCCTAGCTTTCTGCCTAGTGGCAAGCTCTGGACGCAGGAAGGGGAGGTCCCATGGGACTCATGGCCTTGCTGTGAGTGGAGATGGAAGTTTGGGAAGGCTGAAGTGGTTGGAAGTCACAGGACATATTTCTGGAGTTACGGAGTAAAAGAGCTCCAGAAATCTACAAAAGGGTCTCCTTGGGTCTTAATAAGTACGGGACCTTGCTTCATAACATGAAATTCCACAAAGTCAGGTAAACAATGAATAGTGGATTGTAAGATGGACAATTCCCAGTATTTACACAGGGCAGGGAGATGGTTGAACACTGACAACAAGAATGATGAGTCCTCAGCAGTCACGTGGGCGTCCAGTGGGACCTCAGAGGGGTCACATCTGAATATTCAGGCTGAACTATCCCTATAGTGAAGGCTACTTCAGATCTGCCCGAGCGGATCTTAGAGACAGGCTGAACAGGATCAAATCATCTGTAAGTAGCTTAACTGCTTTCCAGAGCAAAATCCAACTCCCTTTAAAGGAAGCCGACAAAATCCAGACACTCCACAGCATAAAATTCACCAAGTGCATCCTCCACTAAAAACCACCGGATGTACCGAGAAGCAGGAAGAGAAGCAGACAATGAGGAAGAAAAGGCTGTCAATACGAACGGGTGAGAAATTGCAGAGATGGTGAAACTGGCAGACCAGGATGTTAAAACGATTATCATGTTCCAATGTTTAAAGGAAAATAGGAACAGAACAAGGAGGGAAGTAGAAGATATAAAGAAGAAGCAAATGGAACGTCTAGAGATTAAAACCGTACTATATCTGAAACGAATATTCCATCTGATGAGACTGACAACGGATTAGATGCTGGGGGGAAAGAGATCAGTGAACTTGAAGACTTAGCAAATGAATTTATCCACAGTGAAGCACAGATATTGAAAAATAGCAGAGCCTCAGTGTGCTATGGGATAATATCAGACAGCCAAACATAAGCACAAAAGGGAGGGAGGCAAAAAAAAAAATGGCTGAACACTTCCAAATTTGATGACATTTATAAACCCACAGATCCCAAAAATCTCAACAAACCCCAGGCAGGAAAAACACAAAGGAAACCGAATCACAATACATCATAATCAAATTGCTGACAAAGATAAAGGAAAAACTGCAAAGCAGCCAGGGGTGGCAGGGGTGGGGGGGATGTTACACACAGAGGAACAAAATTTGCAATCATTTTGGAGGAGTAGGTAGAGAGAGGCTGAAGAGATGAGCAACACCAAATCAGCCCAGCCCAGAGGGGCTGGAACCTGGTTCAAGGGGCAGTGTGGAACCAGGGAGGGGTTTCCACGGGGAATGACACCTTCAGATCTAGGTTCAGGGAAGAACACTCTGGCTCAGTGTGAGAACTGTCAGAAAACCTAGATGCATGGGGAGTGACAGTGAGGACAGGCACAGGGGCACTTGCACAAGAGGTATTTAGAGGGTGAGGTCTCCCTGGCTTGGGGTCCTGGGTTATGGGAGGTGGAGCCTTGGAAATGAGAACACAGAGGAGGAGCAAGTCTAGGGGAGGATTCGAGTTCGGTGTTGGGCAGAACCCATTGGAGGTGCTGTGATGACATCCCTGTGGAGGTGGGAAGAGGAAGTCCAGATGTGGGCTTTGCTGAGATGGCAGAGACTGGGGCTTCTCCAACTGAAGTGCGTTCGCCTCACCCTGTCACCTGGAGACCTTGTTAAAGTACAGATTCTGACTTAGTAGGTGTCTTGTAGGGTCCAGGAATCTGCGATTCTAAAGAACGCTCATGATGGTGATGGTTGGGAGACCGCACTTGGAGTCGCAAGGAGGTAGAGCACAGCCACATATTAGAATTTTTTTAGTTGTTAATTTTTCTCTTGTTTTTACCCCAAGTCTGTATTTGCAGAAGCAGTGATGCTCCCTCTAAGCAAAACAAATAGGAAAAAGAAAAACCTCCGTATCCTCTATGGGCCACCCCCCCCCCCCCCGGAAGACACAGATCAGGGAACTGGCTGCCTTCCAAATTTCCCTGCCTGCCTCACTCGCTCTTAAAATACTCTCAGTCACAGATGCTTCTAGAATGTGAGCTGACCTGGAACACTCTTCGTCAAGGGCAGCAAAGCTTTCAAGTGGTTTCCTGGAACAGGAAAAAGAAAGAGAGAGAGGAAGGTTTCTGAAAATGAGACTTAGCAGATCCCACAAGTGGCCCCAAACAGAGAGGTTGGGTTCCTTGGAAAGAATGCCGACTGCCCGCCTCAGGCCCCTCTCTGCACCTCAGTCTTTTCACCTCTAAAATGGGGGCCGCAGCAGCCCCCTTGCAGAGGCTTCTGAGGAGGAATGGGGTTCCCCAGGTAAACCGGTGGGCCGGGCCGTGGGCACAGAGAGCACGCAGCAGGTGCAGCCCCTTGCACGTGCCTCATCCGGGGGTCAGTTGCACCCCAGCCTCACTCTGGTCCCCTCACTTAGTACAGATTACTCACCACAGATGACCCTCGAACACCCTTCTTAACCTCTCTGGACTATTTATTGAACGAAGATGATACAAGTCACCACACAGGCGTGTGATGAGGACTAAATGAGCTCGTGTTTGCGAAGCACCGGGCGCAGCATCCACATGTAATAGGGGCGCGATTCGCCTTAGCGGCGTTCTCCAGCTTCCTCTACTGGAGACATCGCGTTGGAGATTCACAGTGACCCCTGTGTAGTCCTCCAGTTATTTTTAACATAGCATAAGTGGCTTGCCACTCTCTCTTCTTACATCTCTCCCATTCCCCCTTTGACAGGTCTCCCACAAGCCCACCTACACAGGGGCTGTGAAATTCAAAAGGGAAAATAACCCTCTGTGTAGATTAGCAGACGACAACACAAAGCAGAGACGTTTTCTCACCAGGAGTCCCCGAGGGCATCACTGCTGTGTCTGGCTGCCGTCTGCCCATCTCCCTTCTCTGTGTCTGTGCACGCCCACCTCCCACCCTGGTGCCTAATAAACTATCCAGTTTCCAGAGCCCACCCGTTGTGACCCTCAGAGCCCAAAGCAAAGGAAGTGCCCAGTTTGTGAAAAAGGAAATAAACGTGTGTTTACAAGACACTGGATGGTCTCTGGCACCAAAGCTGACTCCCAGACTCTGGGCGCAGAGCCAAATTAATCCCTGGCTCCGCAGACAGGAAGGTCAAGCGCTAAAAGACCTCAAGTGCACAAGACCCAAACTGGGAGCTTCGTGCCTTGGTGGCTTTGTCACTGCAGAATGAGTTCTGGTTTCCCACACAGGCCCAGGTCCAGATAGAAGTCTTCCCTGTGCACAGCTTGTCTGGTTGACTCAGATCAACCAGGGAGGGCGGAGAGGAGAAAGTCAACTCCAGAGACACCTGAGGAGCCCATGCCCAGAATACTGGCTGCTGCCCCAACCCCATGGAGAACAGGGAGAGGGATGGGCTGTCCCATGCGTGGCAGAGAGGCTGCAAACCCCTCTTATGGAAGGAATAAGTCACCTGGATTTGGGTGCCCATGGGGGACACATATGAGGGGCAAGTTTAAGACAAGACACTGAGTTGCTCTGGACCTTGCATATTTCTTCGGATAAAGTGACCAGCCACCATCCTGAGTAGTACTGAACTAAACTGTAGACAGACAGAGGTCCCTGCGGGGAGCAGGAATTGGAGAGTCTTTGTGATGCTGCTGCACTTGAGGGCCACAGAGGACCCAGACAAGGTGTCGACTCACACCTGTCACCTTTCCTGGACCTCCTGACCAAAACATCCAACTCCTTCCCGTAGGCCAACATGACACCAGTCTCCCCAAAGTCAACCCCTGCCCAGCACTGCAACTTACACATCAGGACAAGGGAGGGGCTCATGACACTCAACCGAGACACTCAGTTTCCTTGTCGTGGGAGAGAGTCGAGACTTCCTCCTGGGTTTTAGCACCTTGTGACCTCAGCCTGTAAGGACTGGAGGGAGGGCTTTATTGAAGAGCTGGGCCTTGGGCCCTTCTCTGATGCCCAGCACGGACAGGTATAAATAGGTAGAATTGTATGCGTCGTGCAAATGGCCCCAGGGAAAGAGAAATGGCTTCTGTGGTCTTTCGGCATCTAGCGATCCCTCATACCCTGGTTTTCTTTTATTTCAGAATAAAACGCATGCAGAAAAGTGAGCAGAGCCGTGAATGAGCACAGGTGTCACACTCACACGAGAGACTCAGGCCTCCTTTCATTTTTAAGCAGCTTGATTGAGATATAATTCACCAGCCAGACAGTTCACCCACTTCAAGTGTACAACTCAATGGTTTCTGGTACATTTAGAGGTCTGCAACGTCACTATAATCCGTTTTAGAAACTTTTAATCACCCCCCAAAAGAAACCCTGAACCCTTTAGCTGTGACGCCCTCAATCTCAACATCCCTTCTAGCCCTTGGAAACCATTCATCTACTTCCTGTCTCTATAGACTTGCCCATTCTGGGCTTTCATATGACTGGACTCGTATGGCACGTGGCGTATTGTGTCTGGCTTCCTTTGCTTAGCATATTTTCAAGGTTCATCCATATTGTAACACGTATCAGCACTTCCTTCCTTTTTATGACCAAGTAATATTCCTTGGTATGAATATATCCCATTTTATTTATCCACTTATCAGTTAATGACCATTTAGGTTGTTTCCACTTTTCGGCTACTGTGAATGATGCTGCTGTGATCACGTGTATACAGGTTTCTTTGTGTATATATGTCTACATTTCTCTTGGGTATATACCTAGGAGTGGAATTGCTGGGTCATATAGTAACTTTATGTTTAACTTTCTGCCAGTTTCCTTTGAGGAACTCGTTCTTTTCTACTGTCTAGAATCTCATGAGACAGTAACTAAGTCTCTACTCATCCAACCACTGAGCAGGTACCGACCCAAACCAAGTCCACCTTTCTTGGTTCTGGTGCATTTTCAGCTTTCCCAGTGATTGAGTCCTCGAGATCCTTCCAGCAAATCCACTGTTGGCTGGGTTAGCCTGAGCTGTTTTCTGCTGCTTGTTTCCAATGGCCCTTCTCAAACTCAGAGCATGCAGGCAGCTTTGATAAGAGAGTGGCGTGGCATAGCAGACAGGCCCCAACATCATGCAATGCCGGGCTGTCTGTGACACCAGATTTCCAAAGTTTAGGTAAGGAACCCAGAACAATCCACCACGTCCAACTAGAGAGGCCCCTAGTAAAAATTCTTGCATGGGCTGTGAAGCTCATATCTGACCCCAGGCACGCAACAGACACCAGGGGCCTGCAT
The DNA here is from genome assembly GCF_951394435.1 of Stenella coeruleoalba. Classification (NCBI taxonomy): domain Eukaryota; kingdom Metazoa; phylum Chordata; class Mammalia; order Artiodactyla; family Delphinidae; genus Stenella; species Stenella coeruleoalba. The sequence continues at coordinate 54,515,889 of NC_137162.1, read as the reverse complement.
CACATCCCGCAGACCCAGCTTTGATTTCAGCCCCATGAGCAGTCCTGTGCACGTTCAGACTCACCCTCCACTGCCAGCGTTGTCCCCTCGAGGACAGCCAAGCAGCTCTCTATATTCTGTCCCTCCGTCCAGCATTGTCAGGGATCACTCAACGTGCACACAGAGAAGAGCAGGGAATTCCTGTCCCCAGGGGCAACCCTCAAAGCAACAGGGCTTGTGGCCAGTGGATAAACGCCCCGGCTTCTTAGCTTTCCTTTGGATAGATCGGAGGCATCCTCTATGCTTCTCAGAAGTCTTGGTGAAACTGCGCCCTGCTGCCGATGGCAGTGACCTCACTAAATCCCCTGAACCATGGCCTTCCCCCTTCTTACCCTCGTTCTCCCTGCTCCGTCATGTCTGCCTCCCAAGATCACCTCCCTGATAAACCGCTGGCATCCATGTCCTTGAGTCAGCATCCACTTTTGGGGAAATGCAACCTAAAACAATCTGCAAAATCTCTTTAAGAACAGTCCTTGGCCTCACAATATATAGTGTCTACAGGAGACAAAAGACTGGACCAGGAGTCAGGATGGGTGCCCAAACCCTGGCGCTGTGAGGTTCAGGCAGAGTCTCAGTGCCTGTGTCTATGAAACAGAATCTTTGGGAGGATGCTCTCAAAGGCTTCAGCCACCCCTAAAGGTCTGGGTGTTAAGAACTGGTTTCTTCTTTTTTTTTTTTTTTTTGGCCACGCTGCGTGACTTGCGGAATCTTAGTTCCCCAACCAGGGATTGAACCCATGCCCTCAGCAGTGAAAGTGGGCCGTCAGGGAATTCCCAAGAACTGGTGTCTTCTGACACTGCCCTGGGCACTGAAGTCTCTTCTTGGGTCTTAAGTGTCAGCTCTCGCTCTGCAGGCTCACAAGAGTCACTATCTCCCAGGGGGCAAGGCAGACAAATGGAGGATTGTAGTACGAGGGGGTGAGTGGAGGGGCGGGGTAAGCAGGGGAGGGGAGGGATGGGGAGTGGAGGAGACTGAAGAGGCACATGTATCATGTGTGTTCATGCCCCGTCCCACACCGTGGCCCACCTATCACTCTGGCCACTGCTACAACAATTGGCTGCCTTTAGATGTGACCTGACAACACCAAACCTCAGCTGCTTTAAGGCCCCCTGCATCCTGTCCCAGAGCCTCTGCCACCACCCATTGGGGCACCTGTGAGCTGCCCAGCCACACAGGCACACGTAAGTGAGGGGTCAACACCCCCTGGGGCAGCTCAACCAATGGGGGACGCAAGCTGCTGGAGAAACACTCCTGTGTTCTATCAATTCTATCAGAATTCTCAGGCACTTTTCTGAAGGTTGCTCAGAGCTGTAACCAGCTCAATGAAACATTCCTGGCTTCTCCTTTCCTGTTCCCCTCTTTCCAGTCCCCCCACCCTGAGATCATTTCCCCCAACAAATACCTGCCTACAAACCCTTGACCTAGGAGCTAGTTGGGGGGATGAGGGGCAAGGGGACAAGCTAAGAGAGGCAATTAACCCTATCTTGGGAGGGCAGGAGGAAGTCCTGGAGGAAGTGGCTCCTGAAACCTGAGTAGGGGTAGGCTGGGTGAGGAAGGAGATGAAAGGGGCTCTGAAATCCTGGCCGGGGGGCAGACACCAAGAGCAGGGCTGCGGCTGGAAGAGCGAGCTCAGTGCCTCCCATGAGCTGTGAGTGGTTCACTTGGGGAGAAGGGCTGGTGAGAGAGGACCCTGGAGAGGGGTACAAGGACTAGATCGTGAAGATGGAGACCCTGATCCCGAGGCACAGAGTATAAGAATACAAGGCACAGCCTCCCTAGGAGAGATGCTCATCTACGTCTAACCTGGTACGGTGCTCACCAAGCACCCCCCACTATCACAGAGCTTGCTGGGGCCACTACCAGGGATTCCCCACGTCTAGGTGAAGAAACCGAGGCACAGAGAGATTCAGTCACTTTATGGGCACACAGCAATGGACACACACACGGCTAATATGTGGTGGAGACAGGCTGTGGGCGAGGGCAGAGAGCTCCAAAGGCCATGCTCTTCACCACCAGACTGCATGTCCTCCTTCAGCTGAAGAGGAAGGGGTGAGGTGTGGGTTGGTCTCACCTCCTCTTGCTCTGTTTTCTCTCCCTGGATCAGGGGTTCTCAACCCCAGGCAGTTTTGCCTCCAGGGGATGGATGTTGGGCTCCGCCCCCTGTCTCCTCTCCTCCCAGCTGGGTGACAGCTGAATGATGCCGGGAGGTCAGGACCATGGGAAGAGGAGGGAGCCGACCAGCCAGCGCACACAGTGCTTGATGCTTTCACACCCCTGATGTTGGTCAGTAGGGGTGGCTCCCTGCTATTCAGTTAGCCACATCCAGTGACTCAACAAGAGGAACACGCTGATGGAGACAAAGAGACCTGCGCTGATCCTGTGTGTCCACAGCAAGCAGGAGAGCGCTCCGGGACGCCCAAACATTGAGTGCAATGGTCTTTTTGAATTAAGAGATCAGAACTGCCCTGGAAATTCCACTATGGGGTCATCAGAGCAGTAAAACCCAGATCTGGAGGGTTAGATGCTGGTGCCCGTCTTCCAGCTCTAGAGGTCAAAAAGACCTCCAACTGACTTTTTATGAAACTGACATTTTTGACATTTACAGCAAAGTAAAGAAAAACAGAGCCTGGAGTGGGAGCTGCCGAGTGTTAGGCCAGACAGAGCAAACAGGGGCCGGGGGATGGGGGTCACGCCCTTAGCGGGAAGGAGCTGCGGGGATCACGCCATCTCTCTAGCGAGAAACCTCCCCTCTGGCAACGGGAGGATACCCACCCAGCAGTTCAGCCTTTCACCTTCATGGAGTGGTACTATCAGGGCACGGGGTGTGACAAATGTGAGTGTGCCGGACCTTCCTAGAAAACCCATCCTCAGGGCCAAGTCCCTGCTCTGTGACCACACCTGGGAGTGTCTGGACTCAGCAGGGAGCCAGCCAAAGCCCGCCACACCCACCTCACCACCACACGCACAGCCGTGGCCCAGCGGCTACACCAACACTGACTGGGCGTGCAGAGCCACCGCCCAGAGCCCCAGGTCTGACAGATGAACCCATGGTCCTCTAGTCTCTGTTTGGCACTGCTAAAGATAAGCAGAGCCAGACACTAGTTCATGTGGTCAGGACAGATTTTAATCAGTGATAACTATTGCAAGAGGGATAAAAGTCCAGGGTGAACGGAGCTCATTTTTGTAGAGGTGACTGGGCGTTTTAAAGGGAGAACCAGGAAATAGGGAGGCGGGGTGAGCAGGGGGCTCAGGAGAGGCAGAGAAGTAAAGAATTACAAAAAGCGGGAAGGAGGTGTTGGTCCACATGAAGCCCTCAGGGTTGGCTTACTGGCCTGATGGAGATTAGGCTTCTCCCCTCCCGTGGAGGCTGGGAGGTGGGCCCTCTCTTCAGGTGACGGCTGGAACAGTCAGTTCTTTCAACAGCCTTGAGTTTTCCCACTCAGACACTTTAAGAGGGGCCAGCATCATCCTAGGGATGTGGCCCTGAGCTGTTAGAAACTATGTTAGTGTCTGTTCAGGTCGTTATAGTCCAAGGTTAAGGCGTGCTCCACAAGAGGACTCAGGGGAGCCTGGCTGAGATTTGGTCAAAGAGAGAATCCTTGTCAGTACCCACAAGCTACCATAATAGCTGAACATCCCACCATGGTAGCATGATATCTCAGACTTCCGTGTACTCAGTGCACTTCCGTGTACTCACCGTGATAAAGGATCCACATCTCCACCTGGCCTCTTGTGCACCTCTTGCTGCACAGGGACTGAGGGAGGCTGTGGTCCCTCGAGACCAGCCATCCCTCCATCCTGGGCACCCCATACCCTGTGTCCTTGGGGCTGGCATGAATTGGTATGTGCGTTTCCTCCCTGGGTAGCTGTGAAGTTTTGCTGCTTAAGCAAGGCTATTATTAGATACAGTATTAGCCCCTTCATAAGATAGACGGTTATTTCTCTTTTGAGTCACAGTTGGGTTGCGGGAAGTCTGGAGTTCCTGCCGCGGGTTTCTTTCCATCAGTGCTCCTCCCGTCCTGTTGCTCTACCGTGTGTGGTCTCCACTCCTAAGACTACTTCAAGGTCCCAGAAGACTGGTACCATGCCAGCCAACATGCCCAGACACCAGCTTACAGGAAGGGAGAAGAGAACGCCAGGTCAAAGAGGAAGCAAAGGGCCGGGACCTCACTGTCTTTTCAGGAAGGTCCTGGAAGTGGCCACACCACACTTACACTTACATCTCGTTGACGAGATCTTCATTAAGCATCAAGGGAGGCTGGGGAATGTGGCCTTTCATGTGGTGGCCAGGTGCCCCAAGAAAAGTTGGGGGTCGCATTACCAAGCAAAGAAGGGGAGAGACAAACCATGGCCTCCGCTATGGTGAGTGGTTTGAGCCAGGGTCTGCCCCCACGGAGCCTGCTAACCTTCTCTCTCCCTGGGCACAGTGGAGCAAATTTTGGTTGTCAGGGTGAGCGAAATAGGAGGTCCCACTCAGACCTCCGTATCTCAGCCACACGCCCCAGCCAGCCTCTCCACAGAGGCCAGTGCTGGGTGGTGGGCGACTTCTCACCAGCTATCTCTAACCCAGCTCTCTGGACCCCGTGCTCCTCTGGCCCTGGGTCGTGGCTCCCCTGGGCATTCGTTCCGGGAGCCCAACTCTGATACCAGTCCAGCCCTCTGGGCCCTCTGCCTGGAATTCTCCCCCCAAACCTTTCCAGCTCAGCATCCTTATCTCCTTGAGACTTCCCTGGCCCTGTCTACATTTAGTCACCCTAGCCTATACCACATTTAGTCTTTTCCCTTTCACTGGTCTCCCCCTGCTGTCATTTGGCTCATGTAATTTGTTTTCTGTCTCCCCACTCTGTAACATACACTCCAGGATATAGAGATCCTGCCTGTTTTGTTCCCCATGGCATCGAGAATAGTGCCTAGTACCTAAAAGGCAATTGAAAAATGTGTTTGAATGACTGGATGATGGATGAATAAGTGAAGGAGTGAATGGGTGAGTGAATGGAACCATTCAAATGCTTTCCCTTACGCTCACCAGCACGTGTGCTATTTTTCTTGCTACAGCCAGCTGCCCCTCCCATTCTACTACCAGGACCCTCTCCCACCCAGCTGGCACTGGAGTGAGTCTCTCTGGCTGCCCCTGTAATGCCCCAGGGAGCCGGGGGAACCTGAAGGAGGGGGGCTCTTGGCCCCCAAATCCAAGGTTCCAGGCTCTGATTGGGAAGGTGACTTAAAGCTCCTAGCCCCGATTTCCACGCCTGCATCAGAGCTGTAAGCTACTATCTTCCCTTGGTCATTGGGAGGGGCTCAGAGGTCATGCATGTCTGACCCCAGGACATTTGGCATGTTCAAGGTGATTCCCTCCTCCTTCTCAGTGGCCCTGAAACCAGCCTTCGGCCTCTTCCTGATAACATTTCATGAGCGTTCATCCAAGGGGAAGGACTGGGGCATGTTCTAGTCCTATCTGTGGGTTAGAGTCTTAAGAAGGGACATTGGGACTTTTAGGCTTGATTTCTGTGGAAAGTGCCCAGCCTTTGGGATTAGTGCAACGAATCACAGGTCACCCCATTCACTGTATGACTTTGTACGGGTAAATGCCCGCATAAAGGCCCCCGCCCACCCTGGAGACTCCCACCCACCCACTGAGATTCAGCACAGATGTCCTGCCCCTCCCCTCTCCCTTACCTAGATGAGCTAGAACCCCCTCTTCTTCCCAGAGCACTTCGTACATTCATTGTTGCAGTGCTTACCTCACTGACTGTGGCCAACTCTTTAGTGCATTTATCCACTCACTCATCTGTTTATCTATCTATCCATGCATCCCCCATGCAGTCAGCAAGCATTTTCTAAGTACCAGTTACTACTGAAGAGAAAGAAACAGACAAGGGCATGGTCTTGACTCCCGTGGACCTCAGCCCATAAAAAGCAATACCCGTGAAGTGGGGCAAGTGGGATTAAGCAAGAATGGGCTGGCTAGGGAGGCACTGACCTCAGCCTCTGTGAACACTGGGAAGACCGAGGCAGGTGGGCTCAGGGTTCCGAGAGCCTAGGCATCGGGCAAAGGGGGGAGATGGGCCTCTGGGGAAAGAGGGGGAGGAGGGGACATTGGGGAGGCTGTAGCAGTGGAACAAGGCAACTGCTTCAGAAACGGCCATCCTGAAGTGACAGGGTGAATTAAATGAAGAGTGACAACAAAAATATTATGGGTTACAGGTATGCCCCACTCTTCAAAAGTTTGCTTTACATCACTTCACTTTGCGAAAGACCTACATTAGTACCTACTTTCACAAAAGAAATTCAGAGGGGATTTTAGCTTTTATGAGAAAAGGCGAAAAGCACCAATAGCGTTCAGCAATTGTATTGCAGGGAGCTGAGCCATTACACAGGCAGCAGGCACCCTGGGCAGCAAGAGTGGCACTGCCCTACTCCTTCCCCAAAACTACACTCAGCATCTCAGCATCGAGCTGCCATAGCTTTGAACTGTGTCTGTGAGCATCGGTGCTTCATCTCCGTCTATTCTGTGCATCCGTTAGCAAGAGGTGTCCTAAGGTAACTGCTTCTTTACTCTATGCCATTTCGGCTTGTGAAAGGTTTCACAGGATATAGGAGCACTCTACTTTTGGATAGTGGGAGACACCTGGATAGAGAATTGTGCTACGTGTCATGCACATGTTATTTCACCAAATTCTCTAGTCCTGTGTGAGGGTGAGGGAACAGGTGAGCACCTTCTAGGATCATGTCAGGGCCCCACAGCTAGTGAAAGGCAATATCCAATCTCAGCCCAGGAACGTCTGACTCCACAGCCCTTGCTCTCACTTCTAGGCTACACCACCAGCCAGCACGGAGGGAGGAGGGGCAGGGGGCTCTGCGTCGCATGGTGCCCAAGGCAATGGGGAGCCACTGACTCTCCACTGTTGAGCAGAGGAGAGTCGCATCTGCACTGGGGGCTCTTGGGAAGCATAAGGTTAGGTTTCATTCATCTCTAGGCTCTTAACACCCAGCACACTGCCCAGCAAGGAGAATGTTTGCTGGGTGACTAAAAAAATACCTCAGAGAATTAGTAAGTGAATAAAGCAATGTGGTGTTGTCAGACTTTGGAGTCAAAGTGTATCTGTTAGGATTAGATTTAGCAGTATGTGACAGAAAACCCATCACAGTGCTTTAAGCAGAATGGTAGCTTATTAGATTTTCTATAAAGAAGTCCATAGGCAGGCAGTCTGGGGTTGGTATAGTGTTTCCTACGCGCGAAGGACTAAATCTTCAATATTGCTGACCCATGATAGGAGCCTAGCACCTGGCTCCTATTGTGTAGGTTACCTTGAGACCCACAAAAGGTGCTGGAGCTGCAGGCATCACATCCCCATTCTAGAAAAGGAAGGAGTAGGATGTGCCCTATGCCTTTTAAGAGACTTCCCAAAGTTACCATACGACTTCTGCTTACGCCTCACTGGTCAGAACCTAGTTAGTACATGGTCCCCTTCAGCCCCAGGGAAAGCTGGAAATAGTAGTACTTTAGCCGGAGCCATTGCTGCCCTGAATACATGTTGTTGTCAAGGAGAAGAGGGAGAATGGATGTCATGGAAAGCAACCAGCAGCCTCTGTCACCGGAAGTAAGTGGCTTCGTGCAAACCTGCATGCAGATGGCATCTCTTGCTGGGAAAGGAAATGCCCCTTCACCTCCTGGGGAAGCAGTTATCGTAAGGAACTCCAGCAAGAGCAGGACTGGCCTCTATGTGAGGAGATTACATCCACCTGATAAATGGAAGCCACTGAACGCCACTGAATGCCGGGAGGACAGAAGATAGGAACTGTTGGCTGGCTCCCGGCGCTGTCCCCAGCAGCGAGGCCTTCCTTATCACCGCTGCATCAGGGCCTGCTCGACAAGGCCCATTAAAGGGCCGGGGTTAGGATTCCAGCAGTTCCCCGGAGCTGGGTGTTTAGAACCACCTGTTTTCTGACAGAGAAGATAGCAATGCCTGGGCCAGAGGATTCCTCCCTGGGCTGACCTGGGCACACTGGGCTCAGAAGCTTACGCTGAACATGGGTTCCAAAGCCCCCTGCCACCTGCAGACCTCCCCAGCCATGGCCCACGTGGGCTGGCCAAATTCAAAGGCACCTTCCACAGGGAGAGGTCACGGGGAGGTAAAGACTCGCGCACTCCTTGAGCCCAGAGCTGATGGGGCCGTGGAGCAGTGCCAGGAAGCCCCGGGAGACAGCAGGCCGAGCCAGAAGCAGGAGGTGCATGCAGCGAACATGCACGCTAGGGAGGGATGCTCTCAGTGGGATGGAGCGGTGGGACCAGGGTCTGGACCTGGCTCCCTGGCGGTGCCGATTCTGAGTTTCTCTTGGGTAAAGCCAAGACTGCCATCCATGAGGTTGGGGGTGGTGTCACTGTTGGATTCTTCACCCTGGGCCCTCGGGTCCCCTGCAATTTCAACCAGAAGACATCTCCGGTCAGTCCCATGGTAAAAGCCCTGTACACTTAAACAGAGCTTTAAATAGTCCTTCATTTGTTTCCGTCGGGGAGGCAAAGTGGGCCTTGTTATCGTGCCCACTTTTCAGATAAGCAAATTGGGGTGCAAAGAGGGTTCAGACATCTGTCCAAGCTCTCTGTCAGGGTATAAGGGGGTAAAGCTGGAACTGGGACCTGCCTGTCTAACATACAAGGAGGAGGCTGTCACTAAGACAAGGGGACTTCAGGGGGAGAGTTCCTCTCCTAACGGCGCCTACACCCACGCGCCTCTGTCCCTTGAAGTCCAGATTCAGTTGAGATGCTGAATGAGATGCGGCCAGCACATGCCAGGACTGTCCTAAGGGTAGGCCACGGCTTCCTGTTCTCAGGCAACTACACCAGCCCGCCGGCTGAGGGCCGGTGTGGTGACCCACAGAGATGGGCATCGGTGGAATCCCGAGGCTGGACCACCTTTGTGCTCAGCTGGTGTGAACCACTGCCAGCCTCTGTTCCTGGTCTCTCTGCTGGTGCCCAGGGCAATGACTGCGTGTCATCCATCTCTGTCCCGCCCCAGCAGACGAGGAGGAGAGGCAGTTGACAATAAAGTCCAGTTCCAGGCCCCACGTGCCTGCCGCAGGATTGAGGAAGACAGGACCCCCCCAGGACCCTGCAGTCCCCTAACTAGCAACAGCACAGACGTAGCCGCCGAGGCTCCATCTCGGTTCCCTGGGGCTCTTGAGAGCTTTCTTTTCAAAGGCAAACATTTCTGTAACGTGTGCCAAAGGCCTCCGTTTCCCCGGCTGGTATGAAAATAGGTATGAAAATCCCCCCCACTCAGGGCGAAGAGACTGTGGGAAATTGTAGGAGAAATCGTTGGCGTATTGGCTGGACAGCGTTTACTACCCCAAGATGTTTGGTTTCGTGCATCTGAGAGATAAGCATGGCAGCCTTTGGGGTCCAGCAAAGGAAGGACATCCGAGGCGGGAGAGCTGCCTGTCTCCCCTGCAGGGCCATCCTGCTCCCCATGGCCGCCTCTAGTGCCCACCCAGCCTGTTCATCCAGCCTTGGAGGGTTCTGGAGTGGGGGCCTCATTTGGGGGGCTGTCATGGGGGTGGAGTGGGAGAGGGGCTGGCCTGAGAGCTAGAGTTGGACTTGGGGAAGAAGAAGGAAGCTGCCCTGGAGCGGAGGCAGGAAGTGAACCCCGGGTGGCCTGCAGCAGAGCCCAGCTCCACCCTCCCCAAGCACTAGCCATTGCCACCATCGCGGTTCATTCACTGTTTGAACGACGTGCTTTATATTTTATAAAAGCAATTGCATATCTTTGCTCTTATTTGACTTACTCTAAGGTATAGTGATAACCCATTTTATAGACGAGAAAAAGGAGGTTCGGAGGAGACTCCATAGTTCACGAGGGACAAACAGAATCCAGGTTCCCCCATTGCCCTGTGTTCTGAACATGCAGGTTACAATATCTGGTCCCAGGAAACCACAGAGCACATCTGTCAAGGGATTGTAAAGAAAAGAGAGAAAGTTTACCAAAGGAGCTGGACACTGTGTGTGTGTGTGTGTGTGTGTGTGTGTGTGTGTGTGTGTGTGTGCTTGTAGACAGAGAACCAGTGATTAGATCCAGCCAGAGATTTTGTTAACAATTTTATTTTGTGCTTCTGAGTGTTTTCCACATTTCTTACAATGTTACTTTTGTAATTAGATATAAAAAAGAAACAGTAAATGATATTAAAATCATTTTAAATAATGAGAGAGGGAAACTGGGTCTTGGGGAAAGCAGCATGGAGCTGGAGTCAGGAAGCTTGGCCTCTGGTTCTGAATCTTTCCCTTCGCAGCTGTGTGACCTTGGCCGTGCAGCATCACTCTCTGAGCTTCAATCCCTTTGTTGAGAGCTTGAACATTGGGCTAGAAGTTCCTGCAGAACCTTTCCCCAGTGGTCTCTCTGGGTCATGAATCGTCACTTCTAAGGAGAAAGCAGGTCAGGGATTCCCAGTCTGAAGCCCTATACTCCAGACTTCCACCCCTTTGCTCTGGGGGATCTGGACTCAGGGCATGGCCACGTCCACTCCCTGCCACGGGGGAAAGAGTGAGAAGAGGCAATTCCCAGTGAATCTGACAAGTTGTTTCCAGCTGCTGCTAACATGTCATTAGCAGCATTTTCCTAAACCTCACATCCACTTTACAAAGTCACACCAGGCACAGTGGCCTTCTTTCTTGTCCTCCTTGGCCCTCAGAGCCTGAGGAGGAAAGAATGCACGCTCGAATTTCTGATCAGAGCACTGCCTGCCTCTCCTAGCCGGCTCCTCGCAGGTTACAGCTTAGAAGCCTGATCGAGACGTCTGGACACAGTGATCCCTGCTTTTGCTCTGGGGCTGTGTCTCTACTACTTCCAGATGTTTACACAGCTGGCTGCATTACTTAACTGCCTTGACATCATACACCTTGATATTTCCTCTGCACAAAAGCAGTTCAGATGGGAAAGAAACTGGCTATTGAGAATCCGTGCTCCACAGAACTAACCATTTGATAACCACTTGTAGAGCACCTACAATGGGCCAAGTATCGGGGTAAGTCTAGATGGACACAAAGATGGAAACACAATCATGCTAACGAGTGTACCCAGTGATTCCTGTGTGTCAGGCTCTGTGCTGAGCCCTTTGTGGCTAGTGTCTCTTTTTTAGCCTCATAACAGCTCCAGGAGATCTATATGTTTTGCTTGGTTTTATAGATAAAGGGACAGACACTTAGAGATGTTAATTCACCCAAGGTCACAAAATCTGGGGCATCCAAGGATATCAACCCACATGTGATTGATTCCAGAAGTCACACCACTAAGCATCACTGTGTACCTACCGCTCCCTGAATAGTTCCTACCCACACGTACCCACTGGTCGAAAAAGAGACACAGCCAAGTAAAGAATAAACATTTGCACCACCAGAAGTTGGCAAGTGCCACAATCAAGACATGCATCAAGTGCTAGGAGGGCTCTGGCTGTTGGGGAAAGGCTGCCTGGAAAAAGGGCCATTTGGGCTGGACTTTGAAGGCTGAGTAAGAGTCTACCTGACAGAGGCAGCTCGGGGGAGGACACTGCCACTAGCTGATGACGTTGCCAGGCCCTGACACGGTTCAGTGCTTCCTGCACACTGCCGCTTTCACAGCCTTCTCATTTTAGGAACCGCCCAGAGGGTTCTGGGTCTAGATGTCACTTTGCGGCCAACAGTGGCTTCTTAGCACAGTCTCTCCCTGCCCGTCAGCTCTGTAAAGCCAGGGTCAGGGCCCATCTGGGGTTTTGCCCTGGCACCTGGCACCAAGCAGAGCACAGTCTGTACTTGCTGGATAAATAAACGTTTCATTTTGCAGGACCCATTTCCCAAGCAGCAGCAGCGTTAACAACTAAATTTGTTGAGGGGGGTGTGCCAGGCGTCCTGCTAAGTCCTTTTCATGCATCATCTTATTTAATCCACCCAAAGCCACGCTCTGAGTGAAGAACGATTATTTTCCCTACTTGACACGTGAGGTTAAATAACTCATCCAAGGTCACACAGTGAGCAAGTGGTGGAGCCGGGATCATGCCCAGCCTGCGAGGCTTCAAAGCCCGTGGCTTTAACCCCTCTGCCACCGGTTTCTCTTTGTCGTGCCCTCGCCGCCCTCTTTGTTCCCCAGGGAGAAGGGCTGTTGCAAGCAGGCCTGATGTGCCACAAACCTCCCAGCACATCCTGCCCCTTTGTCCTCTGACATCTGTTTATCATTTCCCTGCTCCGGAGCCGGCTGGGCCCTGCCTCCTGCCTTGCCATGATTCAGATGTCAGGGAGGATGGAAGCCAGAGCCTGGTGTCTGAGCATCTGAACTGGCAGAGAGTAGGACAGCCGGTACGCACTTGCGTTTGTTTTGTCAGCCTGCAGCACGGTGTTTGTCAGAGACGGGGACTCGTGGATGCCACCCAAGCCTCCCCAGGCTTCTTGCCGTGGCCTGCCAGGCAGCCTCTCGCGGTCGCCCCCAGCTCTGGGGAAGGTGACACAGGGGGCACCCTGCTTCTTGCCCGCCCCCCTCTCCTCCACTCGCTGATACCACTGCCTCCCCCACCCCCAATTCTGCTGCGAGCCTCCACCGGGATGGAATTCCTCCTTCCCTTTGGAGTAAGAGCAGGAGCAGCTCTGGAAATTTCTAAAGGCAGCATTTCTTCAAAGCATGTTCTCTACAACATTGGCCCTGAGAGATGTCCTGCGAAAAAAACAAAGGAAAAGAAGAAGAAGTTTGGAGAGATGCTTCATGCTCTGCTCTGCTCTCGTGGTTCCCAGTGCACACTGGAGTGATCCAGGCACTGAGAAGGCCTGCAGCATTTCCCAGATGACGTTTTATCCTCGGAGCACTTGCTCTGAATGGGAGAACACACTCCAAGGCTGGAGGGGAAACCAGGCTCAGGCGGGAGACGCAGCGCACACGCCCACCAGCAGGAGACACTCTTCTCTGTGGACCTGTGCAGCCTGGAGTCCCTCCCTCCTGCTGTGTGCGCTGGGCATCTCCTACCCTGCCAGGAAGTCCCTGATTCACTCAGCATCCCCAGGATGGAGTTTTCCTGGAAGTCCTCAGGGCGAGAGCAAAACCAGTGTGGGGAGGCAGGGACAGACTCTGCATAAGTGCATTGCACTTATGCAGAGCTTCTCCGGACCGCGATGAAGATGCGTGTGCGAGGCCAGGCAGGCCGACTATGGGGGCGGGGGCGGAGGGAGTCAAGCTTCAGAGGGAGGCTGGCCTCTTCCTACCTTTCAATTCTAGGACACTGGGAATGCGCTCAGGGAAACTCGAGTGGCCCTGGATAGACCCTCCAGGTGCAAACCCCTGTGACGGCCCCCAACACACTTTACACTAAGATGTGCTTACCTGTCTGGTTCCCCAGACGGAGAGCCCACGGACGGGAGCCCACACAAGGTGTTCCATCTGTACGCCTGTCCCCGGTGCCCGCGTATGTCTGGTCCATGATGGGACTAGATGCAGATTTACTGAATATGCGTTACATTTAGGTCAGTGACTGTTGCATGTCGGGTCCCCTGGGAAGCAGGCTCTGAGCAGGAGATTAATGTGGGATGTTCCTGGGATCCACACCTGTGGAAGAAGGGCAGAAAGCAGGCGTGGGCCGAGGGAGAATCAGGCTGCAATGAAGTCAGGGCAAGCCCTCAGCTGCCCCATGGGAGAACGCTGAAGCTGGCGGCTTTCCACAGCGGTCCTGCGTTTAGGCGTAAGGGCTGGGCCTCTCCACCTTGCCTGCTGGGGTTGGAGGGTGTGACCTTGACAGTGCAACTCTCTTCAGTCAGCTAACTCCTAAAGAGGGCTGACCATGGAACACTCTCAGCTGAAAACCTTCCCAGCAGCTGGAGGAGAAAGTCCTCCTTTCCTGCGGGGGAGACCTGGACACCCAGGACAGATCACGAGAGTCCCATACTGCTGACCCCGCCCCCGGTTTTGCCATCCACTGATCTGGGTCTTCCTTCTCCTCCTGGCCCCTCTGCCCAGGCCAGCTCTCCCCTTCCCTCCTTCAGCTTTACTTAGTGCAGGACAGGGGCTCCTCCGAGGGACAGCCCCCTTGCATTGGGGGCTGGAGCAGGACATGGTCATGCTCCGTGTTCAACCTGGTACTCCAGGACCCTGGAGCAAAGAAGGGCTCCTTGGGCTGTCCCTGCTGGGTCACCCATCTGGGCACCCCTCAGCCGTGTGGCATGTGAGACACCGCCGCCAGGTCGTGATCTCTGGGCTGTGGACCTGTTCTGGACAGAGCCCAACAGCCCTGCCGTGAACCAGGAGGGCCAGCACCCAAGCCCACCGCAGCAGCCATCGCTAAAGAGCATCCCTGAGTGGGGGACACATGGGGCTTTGTAGACCGCAGCTCACGTTTCAGGACGTGAATAACTGTGTGCATTTCTGTAGGAACTCATGTCTCCCAGCATCAGTTTCTTCTGTAAATGAGATCGACGAGAGGCACAGAGGAGACACTGGATAACTGTTTGTAGGGCAGATGGGGGAGAGCGTGGTGTGGACCACGCTGCTGGGCGACCCCGGCCGGCGAGTGTCCAACCAGGGCCGGGATCAGAGCGAGCTGACAGCATCGCGGTTAAGAACAAGGGCGCAGCCCAGCAGGTCCTCCATCCATCCACTAGCTGGGTGACTTCCACAGTTTGCCACACCTTCTGCTGTTCATTTCCTCTTCGTGAAGCAGGGATGATGGGGCTCAGCTCAAGGGGTGCTGCACCCCGAGGCTGGAATGAGAGTATGAAGAGCGCCATCCACACTCAGCACACGCGTGATTTTGTTCTCACTATTATGCTCAGTCCTGCTTGACTCCATGTCCACACAGCTCTTCGTCGCCCCACACAGCCCACCCCCTCCCCTCCAGCATGAATATTCTCTGCATCATTTCATGAATAAACTCATGATCCAGACCTAGCAGGGCAGCCCGCTGCTTTTGCCTGGAGTCTGAGCTGGTCCCTCCTGCATCGAGCCCTCAGAGAAGCTAGTGAGGTTCCCAGGAGGAAGAAATGGATTGCTCGGCCAGGGACTTTCCCCTGCTGTTCTCTGAGCTGGCTGGGGGTCCCATTAGTGAACCAGCCCAGCTTTCCCCCAGCAGGAGAGGGCACTGGCATGTAGGATGGCCTGGAGCTGCGGGAGTGCCCAGCTCTTAATGGAAGGGGACGGCAACCCCAAAACGCTGTCCATTAGCAGCCTCTGCTGTGACCCCAGCCACTCCCCGCAGAGTGCATCTCACCATCTCCCGGTGTCCCATCTTTGCGGATGGCAGACGTTTTCCTGGCCCAGGATTCCTTGTTAGCGCTGATGGAAATACTCATGCCTCAGAAGGACTTGGCTGCAGGGCGTGAGGGGGCTTTCTCAGCAGGCTGGTGAGGAGAAAGGAAGGGGCCTTGAGTGGGCAGTGGCTGGTCTGCCAAAGGGGTAGCTGTTGTTTATGCACGGTGGCCCCAGCCAAGGGTGGCCATGCAGTAGCAGGAATCTTCAGCTAGTGGGGATTTGGGGAGTTTGGGGGGGCCACAGCTCCATGGTTTTGGGGTTGGCAGCAGTTGGGAGGAGTCTGTTCGGTTCCACATTGGGCTCCCATCAGCGAGGGAGGTGGAATAAAGACAGCTCTTAGATGGGGTGTGTTTGGGAACTGGAGTATGAGGAATGCTGACACTGAGGGGCAGGGCTGCAGGCACAGTGCAGAAGTGGGGTAGAATATGGGTGGTGGGGGACTCTCTTTGCAACCACAGTCCAGGAAAGGGCCCGGTTGTAGTGCCTGGGCAGGCCCACAGGAGTGAGGGAGGGAGGAGGTCACACCCCAGCACAAGGCTTAGGAAAACAGCAATGAGATTTTTTAGAATCACTAATCGAATGTCATCATTCCACTGCTTAAACCTTCCAGTGATTGCCTGTGCCATGTGCCCTGGCCAGTTCTTCACCCCACCTTGCGTCACCTTCCTCTCCTCCCAATGGTCTAGCTACTGCCGATTCCTCACAATTCCTCTTGAACACTCTAAAAGTCTTTCCCTACCCCAGGCCCTTTGCACATGCTGCTCTGTCTGGCAGGAAAGCTCTGACTGCCTTGGGCTTCGGTACCAGCCCCTACCCCGATCTTCTCAAAGTCTTTACTTAAGTATCAACTCCAGGGAAGGACCATCTCTGCCCACCTTATCTAAATTATCCCCACCATCCTAGTATCCTCTATTTTAACATCCTGTTTCGTTTCCTTTAGGCTTCTTATCAGAATTCATAGTTATCTTGTTTATTTGGTAATTCACTTGTTTATTGTCTGTCTCTCCCTCAAGTTGAAAGACTCCAGGAGGGTAGGGACCACCTCTGTCTCTCTCACTTGCCATTATTGCCAGCCCCAGACATTCAGGAAGCTCTCAGTAAGTGTCAGCTGTTATTTCTACTATTTTATTACTGCCGTGGTGGTTGTTACTGTAGGCGTGCAATAAATATCGCCTGAACGTTGAATGAATATCAAGATTCACTCTAGGCCCCACTAGCCGGGGGGTTGTGACACCAGCCGTGCTGCAGGCCCTGGGCGGCAGGAAAGACCTCCCTGCTCACTTCTGCCCCTGGTCCTTTCGGGGGCCATCTCGGCGGGGCATGCCAACCCCCGGCCCAGGATCACTCGGGCTCCATCCTACCTCTTGCAGGCTTGCCCAGCTGCTGGAGTCATCCCGGTGTTTCCCCAGCACACATACTATCATCTCTTCACCGTGAACTGTATTTAAAATGTAAATAAAAAAAGGCTTTTAGGAGATTTAACTGTTTCCCTTGGTATTTAAATTATTCAATTATAACTAAAGCTATTAAAATACAGTTAATTAAAATTGTTAGATTGTTTTCCTTTGCACTGATCACAGCGTTGCCCGACTTCTCCCTCTAGCTGTTGAATTCCTATTAAAAATGATAATGCCTCGCTTTATTCATAAATGCAGCAACCTTCCCGCACATTCTTCAAGTGATCTCCTCAGTACAAACCGCGCTGTTTTCTTTTCTTCTAGCAGCGAAGCGGAAATTCTGCTGTAGTCTTTAGAGGTTTAATCAGCAGTAAAAGGACTCAAAATTTAAACATTAGCATTACCGAGTCACAACAAATAATACAAACCCCTGTAAAAAACTGTCTAGTTCTGATGCAACGTAATGTCATTAGAGACCAGAGGAGAACCCGGAGGTTTAATAAAAGGTGGGACCTAAATAAAGGTTTCATAACTCACAACATAAAATCACCAGATCCACACGTTAAATATTTTCTTTGAAAGGTTTCACGGCATTTCTAGTGGGAATAGATCTGTCGTGGAAGTACGGATGGGTTAGTGCTGCCAGAACAAGAAAAAGAAAAAATGAAGGAAGGAGGAAAGAAGGCTTCTAGGACCAGCTCACATCTCGAGTTTGGCGTGTTTAAGATGATGCACCCCGAGAAACTCATTGGTTTTAGTGTTTAAACTCCTGGGCTATGTGTTCACACAAGGATAATGGCTGTTCCAGGTAATGGTGGGCAAGGTGGCAAAGGCACTTAACTTTTCAGAACGTGGCAGGTGCCACTTCCGGCATTTGGAGTGATTTGTGAGCCACGTGAGGTGGTGGCAGTGACAAGTCCTAGTTCCCACGTGCACAAGGGGAAGGTGTAGTACAGAGATGCACTGGATTCCGCTGGGGACTAGCTGACTAGGAACCTTCCGTGCTAAGATGGGGGCTGGGCAACAGCATCCTCCCCTTCAGGAGCTCACAGCCCCCCGAAGCCCCCGTAAACTGTGTACGGATGCAAGTTCAGACAGTGCTGACCCTGAAAGCCTTCCTGTGAGGGTGAGGAGGGCCACAAGGGAGGCTTGGTGCTGCGGCCGGCTGAGAAAGTCTCCATCGTCCAAGAGAGGGAGAGCACGTGGGAAGATTCAGGCAGGGAGGCGGGAAGGAGCTGGCAAGTCTGGGACACTGGGACTTTGTAAGATCTGGAACACGGGCTTGGGTGGGTGTGGAAGGATGGGGTGGGAGAAACTAAATTTAGGAACTTGATCAAGAAGGGCCTCAAAGATCATCCGTAAAGAGTTTTGGCATTTTGTCAACTACTCGGAAAGCTGCCAACAACCGGAGCCCATCAAAGACTTATACTGGTCACAGAACTGAACACTGGGAGGAACTTCGATTGCTAAGCAAACAAATCAAGCCTGAGGGTTAGGACCTGATGCATCCTACGTACTGAAGACCTACGGAGAAGCTCCAGGATGGGCTGCTGAGCGAGTGGATACCCTGTCCGAAGGGTGGTCTCTGCCAGTCGGAGCCACGGGGCCCATACCTTGGTCTGCAAGTGCCCTGGGCCCTCACGTGGTCCTCCAGTCTTCATCCTGGGCCCAACCACTTGCGCGTTCTCTGTTGGGGACTTGAGTGTTCACCTCTAAGCTGCAGGGTCAGTCCCTGAGCTTCCCAGGCTCACTGCATATGCCTCTTCACCCAGAAGCGCACAGTGCCCCAGAGAAGCAGGAAAGGGAACGGCAGGGTGATAACATCCACACTGCTGGTCATTAGGAAAATGCCAGTGAAAAGCACAATGAGACATCACTGCAAGTCCATTGGAAGGGCTCTAATGAAAAAGACTGGAAATGCCAAGTCAGTCCATGGAGAAACTGGAACCCTCTCACGCTTCTGGGGGTAGAGCCACTTTGGAAAGCCACTTTGGGCAGTTCCTTAAACAGTTAACACATACCTACCATATGATCTAGGCATTCTGCTGAAATGAAAGTGACGTCCACACAAAGACCTGTACGCAAAGCGTGGAAGCTTGATTCATGACTGCCAAAAACTGGAAACAACCCGAGTGTCCATCAACATGGGACTGTATAAACCAACTGTAGTATATTCATCAGATGAAATACTACTCAGCCCTAAAAAGGAATGAACTATCAATGCATGCTATAACATGGATGAATCTCAAAGCAAATATGAGTGAGAGAAGCCAGGCAAAAAAGAGTACATACTACTACTACTATTTATATAAAATTCTAGGAAATGCAAACCAACCTATAGTAAACTGTTCCCTGGGGCTGCTGAGGCTGAGAAGGGCTGGTAGGGAATTGTGACAAAGGAACAGGAGGGGGCTTTTCAGGGTGATGGGTATGTTCATTTTCTTGGTGGTGGTGATGGCGTTATGGGTGTATACATATGTCAAGCTTATCAGCGCACTTTAAATGCAGGCAATTCATCACGTGGAAAGTATACCTCAATAGAGCAGCCTTTAACAAAATTTAAAAAGCCAGGACTTTGGAGTTTTCTGTTTTACAGTGTTAATGTTGACATAGCTTTAAATGCATCGAGTGGCAAGAACAGTCCAGTATCCCCTGCACATCCTTCCCCAGGTTCTCCAGTTGCCACATTTGTCTCAGTCATTTTATTATTCTCTCTCTCTCTCTCCCTCCCCACCCCACCCCCATCTATTTAAGATGGGGACACTGGGGACACTGTTCCCTATTATTCTTAAACACTAAGTGTGTATTTCTTAGGAACAAAAACTTCTCCTACATTTCCATAGTATAGTTATGAAAATCAGGAGATTTAACATCCATACAAAACTATTTTCTGATCTGGATTCCATATTCAGATGTCACCAGTTGTCCCCATAACATCCTTTATAGCTATTTTTCCTGCCCCCCAGGATCCTCTCCGTACTACGTTTGGCCACCGCGTGTCTACCCCCTCTGACTGAGCTCAAATCCTGACTCCATCACTTACGTATCCTGTGACCCTGGGCGTTCACACCTGTGGTCTCTGAGCTGTGCAACTCAACCCCGACGCCTACTCCTGGGGCCTGAGGGAGAGAGAATGAGAGGACTTCTGGACTGTGTCTTCACCACAGGGCTGCACACAGGAAGCATTCAGGGAGTAGGATTATAGTAAAACAGCCCAACGCACTAGAGCCATCGTCGCAGACCCTCTGCAAACGCCCAGGGCATACAGGCTGACCCCCAGCTGGGCCAGGGCCCTGGCAGCCCTCTCCTCCTGCCCAGCCTCTCCCTGCCCACCCCTTCCATCACCGGCTGCTGTCACACCGACCCAGAGCACTGAGCTCTTCTGAGCAGTGCATCCTCCAGTGAGGGAGGCAAGCGGGTTGCAGTGTTGACTTTTCAAAAGCTTCTGTTGATGACACTTTCCTTCTTACATCTGAAAAAAGTGCCTCTTCCCTTTCCTCTCCCTATTGCATATTATTCAGTTCTGTAGGAAGCTCAGTCTCAGCGGTGCAGGTGCCACCAGCCTATCTCCAGTCATCTGTCCTGCCCTCCTGGAGCCTCCCTACGCAGATGGGAACACATGGCCGGCCTCCCTGGCCGCAGCTGAAGGAGCAGGGCGGAGGGCCGCTGCCTGTGAGGTGGCCTGGGGTGAAAGCTTTGCCCTTTGGAGATCATGTGGTGAGCTAAACCACCAGATCACCTCTCTCGGATACTTTGAATGTAGTCAGAGAGTTGGCTGGTCGGTATATGTAAAACACGGAAAGACCAACAAGCAGACGGACGCAGCTCAGGCTGCAGAGAGCCTCCAGCGAAGCAAAGCCCCCGCGTGCGGGCCTGAGATGGAGGCATACAGAGGAGGGGGAATTGGTGGGCTGGTGGCAGCTGGAAGTCAGCGCAGAGAGACCGAGGGGCTGAGAGCTGCCAGGGTGAGAAGGAGAGTGGGGAACCCACACATGATGGTAAGGACCAAGGGCCCCCTGACCTGCTGGTCCTTATGGCCTTGGTGGGCTTCCCCTGTATTCTTACACTGTACAGTTGTATTCACTTCCTAGGGCTGCCTAGGTAACAAATGACAACAGTCGGGTGGCTTGAAGTAAGAGAACTTTATTCTCTGACAGTTCTAGAGGCCAGAAGTGTCCGCAGGATTGGTTCCTTCTGGAAGCTCTGAGAGCAAATCCATTCTAGGTCCCTCTCCTAGCTTCTGTGATTGTCAGCAATCCCTGGCATCCTCTGGCTTATGGACCCTCACTCCAACCTCTGTCTTTGTCTTCACGGGAATCTTCACAAGGCCTTCTCTCATGTGTCTGTACGTCTTCTCCTTTCTGTCTCTGGTAGGGACACTTGCCACTGGATTGAGGGTCCACCCTCCTCCAGGATAAGCTCGTCTCAAGATTCTTCCAATAATTACGTCTGCCAAGATCCTTATTCCAAGTAATGTCCCAGCTTGTGGGACTACAGATTCTGGTCTTCACTATGGCTCCCTGGATCCTTACTGTAAAACTTGAAACCTTTGCGAACCTCATGCTCTGGAAGAATTGGTGAATCTCCTGGGAGGGAAGAGTCATGGGTTTTTCCATGAATCAAAGTGTCTCCGGTGATCTGTGAGCCTCATTCTTCCAGGCCTTCGCTTTCCAATGGCCCTGCTGGTCCAAGGCTCTTGGGCAGCTGGTGGAGAAAACATGAGGAAGGAAGTGAGGGTTTTGCAGAGGAAAGACAGGTGTAGCCCTAGAAACAGAGGTGGTTAGTGCGCTGTAGATGGTGCGGAGATGCCAGAGCAGGCAGGGGGGCAGGGAGGGGTCATGACAGGAGAGGGACACCAACTGGGCTGCTTCCCAGACAAGTGGCATTCGATCCATCTGACCACTCTGAGCCTCAGTGTTCTCACCTGTAAACTCGATTTCACCAGTGCCAGTTGAGTCCCTACAAGGTGCCAGAACCACGCTGGGTGGAGGGCATAAGGCAGTGAGGGGGCATGACTCGTAGGCCCGACGGGAGGAGGCTGGTGCAGGAAGGACCCAGGAGACCCTCAGGTGGTGAGAAATGCAACAGCCTTCGGTATAAGCCCTCTGGTAACACTGGCAGCCAGGTGGGCAGGGGACCCCTGAAGTGGGTGATGCTGAGCTGCTGTTAAAGAAGCATAAGAGCCGGTCAGCAGGATGAGAGAGGCCAGAGGTCCAGCCTGAGCTCACGGCCCAAGCAGAGGCACGGCCCCTGGAAGGACTTGGTGTATTCAGAAATCACAGCATCACCTCCAAAGACTGGACGGTGGGGCTATGGTGGAAACTCCAAGGAAAGGGGCTTGTAGAGAGAGGGCGCAGTCCTTGAATGCACGGGAGTTGAGACTTTAGTCTATAGCTTGTGGGGCTGTTGGAGGCTATGACACCAACCGCAGGATGAAAAAATTTGCGGTACAAAAAGATCACTCAGACAGCAAGAGCGGACGAGAGGGCACGGGCTGGGAGCACGAGACCATGAGAGGCTATTGCAATATCCCCAAGAGATATACAAAGGGCAGTGGCGGAGCAACGGAGAAGAAGGAACGGACGCGAGAGGCATTTGAGGGGCCGCACGCACGGGGCTTGGTGACCTCACATCAGCCTGCTTCTCGAGCCTGTCTGCAGGTCACGGGAGATAATGGATGCAACGCACTCTGAAGACTGCAGAGCACATCGTCAGGATGCTGCGGCGGGTTTCTGCTGGATGCTGGAGGCTTTCATGAAGTGAAGCCTCTCTCCTCCTCCCTGGCTCATCTCTGATGATGCTTTCTTTTGCCTGTAAGCAAGGGGGAGGGGGGCGGGTGAAAAACAGAGACATTAAGTGCCAAAGCTTATGTTAATATAGCATTAAGGTTGAAAATGTAATCTCCTAGGAGTCAGGAAATTCTGAACCCGGGGTTTCCATGGTAACCCAGCCACACTGCTCCTCTGTCCATTCGGGCCCTGTTTTCCTTGTTAAATATGATCCCGTCGTATATTATATTTTATCGAGCTAAATGTGTTACCCACAGCATGCAGAGCCCCAGTCAGCAGCAGCGCGGAGCTGCAGGAAATGTGGTGTGTGTGTGTGTGTGTGTGTGTGAGAGAGAGAGAGAGAGAGAGAGAGAGTGTGTGGTGTGTGTGTGGCAGGGGTGGACCTTCCGAATTCACCTGATATAACACAGCCACATCTTAGGTCCTTGTATCTAATAAATGGAATGTAATTCTATTAAGAGCAGCTCCTGTGAAAATAAATTGAGCAACAGTGCTGCAGCCCTGTGCTCTGAGGGGGGTCTATCAGGGTGCCCACTCCCCCTGGAGGGACCCAGCCGGGGTCTCACAGCCTTTTCTCAGCACCCTCTCAGCCCCAGGAGCAGGGGCCACACTCCACCCCGGGATCCCTCCTGGACTGAGCTCTGAGGAGGTGGATTGGAATTACCTGGTCCAGTGGTTCTTCACCCGCGCCAGCCAACTGAAGCTCATCTGTCACTGTTCGTTAGCATCCCAGGGTGCACCAGGCTCCGCAAACAGATGCAGAAAGGAAATTCGATTCTCCTCCAAACCCTCTCTCCCACTAAGGCAGCACAATGGACAAAAGCCTTCCTTGGTGGCAGCAGAGATATTAGGAAGGAGGAGGGAAATGGCTTGTCAGGGAGGACAGCTCAGTGGTGGAATGTGTGACAGAGAAACATCTGTAGGTTAATGTGGTGGAAAGACCATGGAATGTTAGAATCAGGCTGCCCGGGACTCGGCTATCTCCCAGCCATGTGGTCTTCAGCAAGTCTCTTTATTTCCCTTTGTCTTAGTTTTTTCATCTGCAAAACTGGGATAAAATTACCATTAACCTCACACAGGCTTGTTGAAGGATTAAATGGGATAATTGATGCAAAAGCTCACTGTAAACGTCTAAATCCCTACACAAATGTTACTCTTACAGGGAGCTCTAGAAAACCATGCTTCTAGACTTATGGGTTCCAGAATTAAAGGATAGATCTAGAAGAGAAGTTGGCAAATTTTTTTCCATAAGGGCTCAGATGGTAAATATTTTAGGCTTCGAGGGCCGTGCTGTGACTAGTCAACTCTGCCACTGTTGCTCAAAAGCAGCCAGTGATAATACATAAATGGATGACCGTGGCTGTGTGCCAATAAAACTTTATTAACAAAAACAGGAAGTAAGCTGGAATTGGCCTATAAGCTGTGGTTTGCCAGCCCCTGGCCTAATACTGCCTTTGTAGAAAGCTGTTTTCTTTTTTTGAATGCTGCTTTTCTGCTCAGAATTTAAATCTGCTTCCTCTCCATCCTCCACCCCTTGCCCTGCCCACCTCCCACCCACTCAAACACATACCTACTTCTTTATCTGGACAACTTGTAAATCTTCTAGAGTCAGTAGAGTCCCCTCCTCCAAAAGCAAATAGCAATAATCCCTTGGCCTTTGTCTGCTTCCCTCATAGCCTGTGAGATCCTTAGGGCAGCCAACTCTGTCACCCCAGGCCCTAGGTCCTGGTAGAAGTTCAGTGGATCTTTGCAGAATGGATATAAGGGAAAACACAGCATCCAAGGGAACTGGGACATTGCCGTTCTCTCACGAGGTCTGTGAACTGGGGTCGTTTCAAAACTCTTAGGTCTGGCATCTTTCATCAGGAGCTGCTCCATCAGAGCTTCCAGAACAATCAGAAGGCAGAATCACCTTTGCAGACCCAGGTCAACATACGCGCCTACCTCATGAGCCAAGGGGCTCACGTTCTCTCTCTGGAGGCATGCTGGAGCCCTGGGAAGCAGGCCGGATGAGCAGGAGGGGTCAGTGCGGAGGGTCTGGCTCTGAGGTCGTGACAGTGTAGTAGCTACTCACTCTGCCCTCAGGGAGCCTCTGCCTCCACCAGCCTGGACAAGTGACATGACATGTGGAAGCTTCCAGAAGTGCAGCAGCCCTTTCAGAGTTCACATTTGCAAGCCTTCCTCCTCCTCCCCCTCCTGGGCAGAGCACACAGGCAGAATGGAGTTGTGTAACTCACCTCTGAGTCACACTTCCCCCTGCACAGTATTTGCTTTCTGCCTGACAAAGCCCAGTTTCCCCAGGACAGCCAGACAGGCTGCTATTGTTCCAAAGTCAGGGCCCGGTGGTGGGCTCTTCTGCCCCCAATACACCAGCTAAGACATCATTTTTCATTGCCACGTTGGGGGAGTAGACATGTGGGTGGGTGAGCCTGCAGGGTGGGAGTTCACGGGTACATGCAATGTTCGTGCATGCGTTCACACATGGCGTCCATGTGTCCTCAACAGTTTTGTGTGCTGCATAGGTGTGTGACCGGGGCCCATGTGCCTACGTGTGAGTATTTAGGCATATGCTTTCTTGTATATGCGAGGCTGTGTTGTTCCGACACGTGCCTGAGAATGTCTGCTGGTCGGGCATGTGCGTTTGTCTGGCTCTGTGCATGTCTTTAATTTAGGACTCTGCTTCTCCTGGAAGAAACGATCAGTTCCGTCCTCTGGCCTCAGCAGATGAATATTTTATTACCTTGCTTTTGCCATGGCATTAGGCAGTTTTCCTGTGAAAAGCCAGAGCATGACACACTTCAGGGAGGTGGAGATGTGGACTCTGATATTGGAGCACCAGCAAGGAAATCGCCCCCTCCTCCTGAGACGAAGCCCCAGGAGGGCTCACAGATGCTGCCTGCTAGTGTCATTAGGAACTGATGAGTCAGCCGCTTTTCCCCTGTCCCTTGACGGCGTTCTCTCTAAATACAAAGCCGGCACACCCATTTCCCAGGAGGCGTGGGAGAACCCCCTCCTGCCCCTCCTGAAGCTAGCCTAAAGCAGTTTCATTTTTTCCCACCTACCTGGTCCTCCCGTGGAGGAAGATGCTTATGTCCTGGGAGCCGAAGGTCACTGTGTGATCCAGACGGCCAGCAGAAGGTCCTGACTTCTCCCACACCTTGGCATGGGGGTGAGGCAGCCACGTTGAGGAAAAGCCAGGCGACACCGGAGCCAGGAGGCCATGGAGACAGCATCTCCCAGCCACAGGGCCCTCCCAGTCCCCAGCCACGGAGTGACCCAGCCACACATTTCTCTGTAGCTGGGCTGCCAGGAGCAGTCCCTAAGACTAGGATTTGGGTGCGAGTAGTTTATCTGGGAAGTGACCCCAACCTAGGAGCACGGTGGGAACACAGGGAACAAGAGAGTAAATACAGACAAGCAAATTAAGCACGTATTAATGCAGAGGTATCTAGCTCATTCCCCCGGGGGCCGTCTGTGAGGCCGAGGGACTGAGGCGTATGCCCACCAACTCTTACCTCACCAGTCCAGGCTTGGCTGCCCCATAGGCAACTAGCACCCTCTGCTGTAGAGCCTGGGCAGGCCAGGGGCGTAGGACTCTGCTGTTCCCCGGAGGGGCACGTAGCCTGGCCCACATCTCTAGGTGGCAGGTGCTAACCCAGGCCCCCGGACCTCTCTCGGTTGCCCTCTGCGTCCTCCCTGGTCCTCGGATGGTGGTGGAAGCTCTCCAGGCTGCCCTCTCCAGAAGGGAGCAGGGATTCCCCACTGGGCCTGTGTGGGGCGGGGAACGCTGACCCCCGCTGGCCGTGAGTACCCGATGGAAGCTCTGGGAGCCAGACATTCTGGAGCTCCTGCTCTGTGTCAGGCCTGTGCTCAGCACACATTATTTTATGTAATCTCCACGGCAATGCGATAAATTAGGCACAACTACCTGTGTTCTACAGAGAAAGAAACTGAGGTTCTGAGATGCCCTCTCACTTCAGGTCACTCTGCCCAGAAGGGACAGAGATGTGTCCGGGCCGGTGCCAGTGGAGTGGGTCTTCACACATTTGCATCTACTTCCTACTGGTCTGTGAGCTCCTGGAGGGCAGGGCCTGACTCATTCCCTCCAAGCTCCTCCAGAGCCTGGAGCCTTGTCCCCTGCGGGTGGTTATTAACCGGAGGCCCTTTCATCTCTTCGATTATCTATCTACCCAATCAGGAGTCACTGTGCCTTGGCCAACGTCCAGTGGAAGGGCCTGTGAGCAGCTCCAGCCTCGGGCTTCGAGCCGGCTGCAATGGCCTTCCACACCGCTCCAACCAAAGAGCTGAGTGTGGGTCTGCCCCGGTGGAAACAGGCAGGCGGTAGCGTCACATGGACTTGGGTTTAAAATTCACTCCCCCATGACCCAGCTGTGCGGTCCTAAGCAGGTTGCCTAGCGTCTCTGCACCTCTGTGAGCTCCAGTGGCGGATTCGGCCTCCCACACAGCATGCTATGAGGCTGGAATTCGAGAGAAGCATGTCAGACCCCTAGGCTGACTTTCAGGAAGCTCTTAGTAGAGCTTATGGGTTCCACCCCGACCAGAATGTGAGCTTTCTCAGGGCAAGGAAAGGGGTTTATTTGTCTCTGTCTTGGCCACACCCATCCCAGGACCTAGCCCTGCGTGGACGCGTGGTAAGTGGCGGTGCCGTTGAGCTGTCCTCAGTTCAGTGGTGTTTATAAGGACTTGCCCTAACGCACAGGCTTCAACCAGAGGACGGACAACTGAGTGTTTTGCAGCCAGGACTCCAGCCTGTGTGTGCAGCTCTTTGAAAGCATAGTGGTTCCCTTCTTCCCGTTTGTTTTCCTTTGGCCGGCCTCCTCCGTTCCACACCTGCAGTCAAAGGCTGCCAGGGCCAAGTCCCCAGGCTGCGCTGAGTGAGAGCTCAGGGCAGGGGGAAGAGCTGGAGGGCCTGCAGACGTAAGAGTGAGGCAGGCCAGCTGTCAGGATGTTAGGCTTGTCTCCAGCTCCCTGGCCACTGCAGGGCCACACCCTGCCACCCAGCCCTGACCTCTCTTGCTAGCCTAGCTCTGCTGGGGTGGTGGTACCATCTTCCAGCTGCCAGAACCCCGAGCTGGGGCCTGCATGGCAGCCCGTGCGTCCTCCTCCCCTCACATTGCCTTCTTCCTGACCCATCTCCCA
Source organism: Stenella coeruleoalba (assembly GCF_951394435.1). Taxonomy (NCBI): domain Eukaryota; kingdom Metazoa; phylum Chordata; class Mammalia; order Artiodactyla; family Delphinidae; genus Stenella; species Stenella coeruleoalba. The sequence goes on along the minus strand of NC_137162.1, from coordinate 54,488,256 downwards.
AGGGTGTCCAGGGGTGGTCCCTCAGCCACCCTTCGCTCCTCTCCTTCCCCGTCCTCTGTGTTTGGAGATGCTCACCCCTGCTCTAAGTTTTTCTGGTGCCACAATGCTTTTCTCTTTCCCCTTTGATAAAATCCTTGCTTCTAGCTTCATTCTGTACCTTCCTGACTGTGGATGGTGGTGCCACACTGATGAGTCTGGCTCATCCGTGGGCTGTGGAGAAATTCCCACGTGGTACACACCATCCGTACATCAGGACCCTTCCTGCCAAGTGATTGCTCCGTGTGCGGCCAGATCTCCGCTTGTTTCCTTGCTGCTTCTCCCAGCGCAGGATGCCTCTTTCTCCTCCACCACATCTGGGTGGACTGGGGAGCCGCTGAGCCCAGTTCTGCCCCGTTCACCCACTCCTCCTACAGCTGGGGGCTCACGTGCCAAGCCTGGCACTGGCGGCAGGCGCCACGGAGGGCAGACGACTAGCTAGGGGATGAAAACCTCTATTCAGGACAATATCAAATCCCTGGCTCCGGACAGAGAGACAGGTTTGCTCCCGGTCCGAGACATCGCCTGCAAAGCGAAAGCCGATACCAAGAGAGGAGCGTCTCGTTAATACGGGCTCTGTTCTTTTCACCTGGCAGGCCAAGCACAGCGGCTCACTTGTGCCTCTGAAATCCTAACTGGCTCCTGGCTGGGAGCTTTGGGAACTGCTTGGGAGACGTTAGGCAGAGTGTGCCAGGTGTACACCTAGCCAAGTCCCAATTCAGCCAGGGCAGGGACTGGAGAGAAAGACCCCTGGACGGCGGACCACACGCGCGCCATGCGGTCACTGTCAGGACGAGGCTGGAGCCGCGTGCTCCAACCTCCCCAGTGTCCTTCAATTGCCTTTTCTTCCCCCCAGACTCCTTTCCAAGCGTATGCCATAAGGTGGGTAGAAAGGACTCATACAATATGGGTATGGAGGGCCATGAGTAATTCTTTCACTCTGTTTCTCAACTTTTTAGGGTCAAAAACCTCTCATAAACCTTGAATGCCATAGTCACTCTCCCGAAAAAAATGTACACCCCCAAATTGAGCATATAATTACATGGTATTCACAGACCCCAAAAGCCCCCCCTTGGCTAGCTCCATGGGGTCCATGTTAAGAATATTTTCCAATGTCTCCTTCAACGGTTGGGAGAACGAAGGCCAAATAGGGCGACCTCACTTTCCCAGGAAAACAGCATGCTGCTGGCAGAGAGTTGATCATATTTAAATTTTATTTGGTTAAAAATAAGTATGACAATTCACAGAATGTATTTTTCAAATAAGAAATATCAAACTAAGACAAGCCAGTGGGCTTGCACAGCATCACTAGCTTTTCTTCCATAGATCCCTTCTCTCCATCCTCCACAGTGGAAGAAGTTTTAGATGGGCACATGGAAGTCTACAATTCCCAGCATCCCTTACAACTGTATGGTGTTGCCTCTAAGTGTGGCCAATGGCATGTTATCAGATTTCTAAGTCATATCTTTGAAAAGAACGGGTGCACCCCCTTCCTCCTTTCCCTTATCCCACCGGTTGGAATGCAGATGTGTCAGAGGGAGTTGGAGCAGCCATTCTGGGCCACATGATCAAGGCTGGGTATCAAAGATGGCAGAGAAACGAGATAGAAGGAGTCTGGGTCTCTGACTATTGTGGAATCACCATAGCAGTCTGGGACTGCCTACCCAGTCTTTTATCTTCTTTCAGCCACTGATTTGAGTTTCTCTGCCATAGCATTAGAATCCAAATTGTAACTTACAATCTAAGAGACCAGAACATCCCTAGATCCCACTTCCCACCTCATCCCAGTGGTCCCCAATCCCATCAGCAATGAGCATCACTATCTCTCTTTCCTCTTCTTCTCCACCCATTGCCACTACTCTACTCCAGGCCATCTCCCTCTTGCCCCTGAACCACTCCAGGGATCCCCTGGTTGGTAACTGCGTTATAGCCGTTCTGCCATCCAGTCCAAAGCACCTTTCCTGAAATGGACACCCAGACCGGACGCTCTACTCTTCAGCCCTTCAATGGCTCCTTGTTCCAGCAGAGTGAACCTCACCCCCCCCCCCGCAGTCTGGCCCCTCAGCCTGCCTCACCAGCCCCAACTATTGCGACTTCCTTTACGTACCCTCTGCTCCCAAAACATGGAATTGCTTGCCCTTTTCCAAGCACCCTGCAGCCTCAAAAGCCTTTCCACCATCTCCTGGACAGCCTGGTGTGTTCATCCTTCAAGGCTGACCTCCTTGGCCAGCCCACCCAGCACCTCCTCCTGCGCACCCCCCGCTACCCTGTCCACAACTCCAATACAGCCTGTAACCGTGTCATTGTTATTGTCCGTCCCCCGTGCATGACTTTCACTGCCAGAGAACTAGAATGGCTCCCCTAGGTGCCCACCACACAGCGGGAATAGAGGCTCTGCTCAAGAAAGCTGTTGAATAGAAATGTATTTGCTGGAATAAGAGCTAGAGCTGAGCTTCCTTGACGCCTCTCTCAGGGCCCAGTCTGCTTTGTGGGGCTCTATCACCCTAGTGAGGAATTTACTCCTTCCTTCCTGCCCTCTTTCCCTCCTTTATTTCCTCTTTCTGTGAGCATAACCCCAGTGCCCCCGTGATGCTGGTAGAAAGAGCAGAAGAACTGCTGAGTATTTGTAGAATTCATAAACACATGCATTTAGTGAGTGAGTATTTTATTTTACATTTTTGCTGGTCTCTGTGCTGGGCACTGTGAACACAGATGTGGAGAAGGCCCCGACGTGCCCTCCAGGCCTTCCCAGCCTGAGAGCTCAGAGGAAGCCCCAGCTGTGGAGGAAGTGGAGGCATCAGCTCCCCAGCACCTCATGGGTGGGTCTCTGTAACATTTACTTTTGCCTGAGAGATGCAACAGGACTCGAGGAACTGGTCTTTCCCGATCCCATGGGCGGGCTGGAAGAGGTGAGAGGTGGAGTGATCCGAGCCTTCTGGCAATGTGATGAAGTCATTTGCAGAAAGACAGGTTTGTTCTGAGTGTTTTTCCACATGACTTCATCCCCCAGCAGGCTATGCTTGGGCCTTAGTTTGCGATCGGCCCCAGCCCCAGCTACCTGGAGAGAATGGCCCCGATCCCTTTTCTGGGCAGCTGTGCCAGGACAAGCTGAGTCGCCTGCCGCCCTGTGAATGGCCCAATCGTGGGCAGCACCCACCATGGCAGGAAGAGGCTACAAGGAGCCTGAACTAAGTACTGCAGGGGCTCCAATAAGTGGACGCTCAACCCTGTGGTCAGGATGGGGTGAAAACTTCTCAAAAAGGGACTCTTGAGTTGGGTCTTAAAAGATGAGAAGCAGTTTTCAAAACAAAACCAGAGGAAAGGGCATTCCAGGCAGAGGGATAAAAGAGGCTGACTCAGACATCTATTAAAATGCATCTAGGAGCTGGAGGAATCAGGCTCCTGGACTTTAGACTATACTACAAAGCTACAGTAATCAAGAGAGTATGGTACTGGCACAGAAACAGAAATATAGATCAATGGAACAGGATAGAAAGCCCAGAGATAAACCCACGCACATATGGTCACCTTATCTTTGATAAAGGAGGCAAGAATATACAATGGAGAAAAGACAGCCTCTTCAATAAGTGGTGCTGGGAAAACTGGACAGCTGCATGTAAAAGAATGAAATTAGAACACTCCCTAACACCATCCACAAAAATAAACTCAAAATAGATTAAAGACCTAAATGTAAGGCCAGACACTTTCAAACTCTTAGAGGAAAACATAGGCAGAACACTCTATGACATAAATCACAGCAAGATCCTTTTTGACCCAGCTCCTAGAGAAGTGGAAATAAAAACAAAAATAAACAAATGGGACCTAATGAAACTTCAAAGCTTTTGCACAGCAAAGGAAACCATAAACAAGACCAAAAGACAACCCTCAGAATGGGAGAAAATACTTGCAAATGAAGCAACTGACAAAGGATTAATCTCCAAAATTTACAAGCAGCTCATGCAGCTCAGTATCAAAAAAACAAACAACCCAATCCAAAAATGGGCAGAAGACCTAAATAGACATTTCTCCAAAGAAGATATACAGATTGGCAACAAACACATGAAAGAATGATCAACATCATTAATCATTAGAGAAATGCAAATCAAAACTACAATGCAATATCATCTCACACCAGTTAGAATGGCCATCATCAAAAAATCTACAAACAATAAATGCTGGAGAGGGTGTGGAGAAAAGGGAACACTCTTGCACTGTTGGTGGGAATGTACATTGATACAGCCACTATGGAGAACAGTATGGAGGTTCCTTAAAAAACTAAAAATAGAACTACCATACGACCAAGCAATCCCACTCCTGGGCATATACCCTGAGAAAACCATAATTCATAAAGAGTCATGTACCACAATATTAATTGCAGCTCTATTTACAATAGCCAGGACATGGAAGCAACCTAAGTGTCCATAAACAGATGAATGGATAAAGAAGATGTGGCACATATATACAATGGAATATTACTCAGCCATAACAAGAAATGAAATTGAGTTATTTGTAGTGAGGTGGATGGACCTAGAGTCTGTCATACAGAGTAAAGTAAGTCAGAAAGAGTAAAACAAATACCGTATGCTAACATATATATGGAATCTAAAAAACCAAAAAAAAAAATGGTCATGAAGAGCCTAGGCGCAAGACAGGAATAAAGACGCAGACCTACTAGAGAATGGACTTGAGGACACGGGGAGGGGGAGGGGTAAGCTGAGACAAAGTGAGAGAGAGGCATGGACATATATACACTACCAAACGTAAGGTAGATAGCTAGTGGGAAGCAGTCGCATAGCACAGGGAGTTCAGCTCGGTGCTTTGTGACCAGCTAGAGGGGTGGGTTAGGGAAGGTAGGAGGGAGGCAGATGCAAGAGGGGAGAGATATGGGGCTATATGTATATGTATAACTGATTCACTTTGTTATAAAGCAGAAACTAACACACCATTGTATAGCAATTATACTCCAATAAAAATGTTAAAAAAATTCTAATCACAATAAAAAAAGGAGGTAGTGAAAATTAAATACAAGTAATAAAAAAAAAAAGATGCATCCAGTGCAAACCAGGGAGACCCCAAGAGCAGTGGTATCTGCAGAGGGGCATGTCATCGCTACCCAAGAGCAGCATGGTCCCGGGGTTATATGGAGGCCCAACAATGCCCGCAAAGACCCAGACTCACCCACGTTTCTGCTCAGCCTTCCTTAGCGTACTGGCTTTTTGTTCATTGTGTGTTATCACATGATCAAAAGATGGCTGCTGAGGCTCCAAACATCACATCCGCTCGCAACCATGTTCCAGAGGGGAAGAAGAGGATGGGGAGACTCAAGGGAATGCTTCCACTTTCTGTCCTGAAGCTCTCTGGCATATATCCCTGTCTAAGCCTGTTCGGGTTGCTATAACAAAGTATCATAGACTGGGGGGCTTATAACTACAGAAATTTCTTTCTCACATTTCTGAAGGCTGAAAGTCTGAGATCAGGGTGCCAACACGATCAGGTTCTGATGAGAGCCCTTTTCCGGTTGCAGATGGCCAACTTCTTATTATATCCTCACGTGGTGGAAAGAGGGAGAGAGAGCTCTCTGGGGTCCCTTTTATAAGGACACTCATCCCATTCATGGGGGCTCCACCCTCATGACCTAATCACCTCCCAAAGACCCCCACGTCCTAATACCATCAAGGGTATTAGGTTAGGGTTTCAACACATGAATTTGAGGGGTTCACAAACATTCGGTCCATAGCGATCCCCTATTCTCACTGACTTTGTCATTGGGCTGGTCACCACCATCTGTGAGGAAGGCTGGGGAAGTGCCTGGCAAAGGGGATTAAGATAACCATGCCTTGTTTACACTGGGGCTGCTGAGGGACTGGGTACCAGAGTGTCTGCCCACCACTCCCACAGCATCAGAGCTCTGCTAGCAGGGAACACAGCTGGTTGGAAGAGAGGAATGGCTGTCGGGTCGCCAACGAGCAGGGCTGTCACATGTGTCACATGTTGGTAAGCGTGAGTTTCCGTGGGGCTCAGTATAGTGAAGATGGCAGGAGAGGAGGCTGGCCAGACAAGAATTTGAATAGAAAGATTAGGGTCTGGGGCTTTAAACTAAGAGCAGCCCATCCAAGAGCTGTGGACATGAGGTTGGTTCGTGTTTTAGAACTAGAACTCTGCCAGCAGCGAGCACTACCTGGGGGGACAGAGATACCCCAAGGATGGTCGTGTCATTGTCACTTTCCGTCTGGGCAAGTCTGTGGGTCCCTGAGAGTAGGGGCGGCATTCACGTCACCGTCCTTAGTGCCTTCCACAGCGCTGCTCCTACCGAAAAGGATGGCTGACTGAGTGAATGAATGAATGAGTGAGTGAGTGAAATTCACAGCCTCTCCTAGCATCAGCTCCCTCCTCTCTATCCTGGGATCAATAATAGCAGTTCTTGTCTCGCAGGGCTGCTGGGAGAATCAGATGAGCTGATGGCTGCCACAGTGCTTAACAAACGGGAAGGCAGTGGGCAGAGAGGGGGAGGCAGATAGGGAATGTGGGTCGCCTCGAACCCACACGATGGCAAGCACAGGCCCCCGCCTGCTGGCACCACTCACCACCTGACCACACGGAACTGCCTGGAGGGGCCTGAATGGCCGTCCGGGATTTTCAGAAAAGAAAGCAAGGCAACGCCCAGTGGGTCCTGCCAAAGACAGTGATGGGAGAGTGATGAGGATAAACAGCTGTCTGTCTCTGGTAACGCAATTAGGAGCTAAAATATTAAACGCTTTACGGCAGGACATATATCTCCCACGTAAGGAGCTGCCTCTTGCAAAAGCAAGCATTGTCCAGGCGGGAGGCAGGCAGGCAGGCAGGCCCACATCTCAGACCCAGCAGCCTCTGAAAAGGGCAACGACTTCACATTCCATCATCATTTGGGGAGCTCCTCTTACTTCCTCATCACCATCATTGCAGTTACCGTTTACTGAGTGACTACTGTGTGCCCGGAGCACTGTCAGAGACTAGCTTGTAGGCTGAACCACTTTTTCTTTTCAAGGGAAAAATGTGGGGTAAGGGAGATATGCAGAAACCAAACTCAAAGATATTAAGTAACTTGCCTACCGTCAGCCACCTCGCGAGAGGCAAAGCTCCTTGGCAAGTACTGTCCTTTGCAGGAAGCCAGCACAGAAGCTGGAGATGGAGTGACTTAGTAAGTGGGGAGGATGAGATTTGGCTTGTCCTGGGATGTCCCACAGAGCAGGTGCCCTGCTGTGCCCCTGGCTTCCCAGGTGCTGGGATAGATGGACGTGAGACTGATTTGGATGTGAAACACACAGATTTCCTGGTTGTCTGTGTCTCAGGGAAAGGTCTGTCTCGCCACCTCTTTGCTTTGATGGTGAATGACTGATTACTCTAATGGGCTTTGAGTTGACACAGATTTGTGGTAAGAATGGTGGAATTTCAGGCATCAGCAAAGAGTCAGGGCACCTCATAGCACTTCTGAAAGCATACTTCTTAGGCAGCCAAACACTTCTGGGCACGTGTTTTCAGAGCCCTGTCTATGTCTAAATCAGGGTCACTGCTGATTCTCGTTGGGAGGCTCAGGAGGAAAATCATGCAGCCGTCACATGAGGTTAGAGGATGTTTGCCAAAGTCCATTTGCATTCATCATCTCATTTTCTTCTCAAAAGAACCTTGTGAGAGAAATGCAGTTTCAACCCATTTTATAGATATGGAAACTGAGGCCATAGGCTTTTAAAATGGCATGTGTGGCCCAAGAGACAGAACGCATGTTTGCTGAGCACTTGCTATGCACTAAGCTTTGGCTGTAAGAAACAGAAGGATGGGTGTGTGCAAAGGCCCTGAGGTAGGAAGGACCTGCCATGTTTCTGGAGCTGAGAAGTGGCCAGTGTGTCTGTGGGAAGGTGAGCAAGGCCCCCCTACACTTGCAAGGGCCCCTAGGTTGTGCTGTGCCTTCTGGTGGGTATCTAACTTTGGTCTAGAGCCCTCTCCATGCATCCGGAGGACGTGGTCAGCCCCGGCTTTGAGCAGCAGCCCCATCTTGCTGCTAGGAAGCCCCCCTCTCTGCCTGCCCCCCTCATCTGTCAGAATCCCCCAGTGTGCACAGAGCCCCACCACTGTGGCCCCGTGCTCCCTGCCGGGTGTGGTCCCTTCACCTCTCCTGGCCCCCCTCCTTGTGTCTGCCTCCATCTCTAACTGGCAGCATTCCTAGAAGCCAGTGGGTGGGTGCTGAGGGGCCAGCCGAGGGAGGGCTGTGCAGGTTTCCACGAGCGTTACATCTGGAGAGGGAGACCGGAATGTTTGTGTCTGAAATTTAGCTAATATCCCAGGAATTTCTCCTGGCGTTTCAGAGGGTTCCTAGGGGGACTGCAAAGCTGGGATGTCTGGGTTCTGGGGGCGGGCTGGCCTTGCTCAAAGCCTCTTTGTCTACATGGCTCTGCCTGTGTCGATCTGGCTCTGCATCTGTGTGGCTTTGTGTGTGTATCTTTCTGTTTAGAGTGGATGTGTGCATCTCTGTGCATGCCAGTGTGTGTCTGGGTGTGGATGTGTGTCTGTGTGTGCCTGTGTATGTGTGTTGTGTCTGTGTGTGTCTCTGTGTGGGTCAGTGTGTGTGTATCTGAGACACACACACTGTCGGCGTCACAGTGTCTCTCGGTTTCTTGGTGTGTTGGTGGGTCACCACAGGCCTGCCTATGTACCCGTCCCTCTCTGAGCTTTGCCTCTGCAAAGAGGTAACTCTCTCTGGGACTCTGGACTTCTGCTTTTGTCTCTCCCTCACCACCCTTGGGCTGGGGTTGGACCTTGCCCTCCCTGTGAGTAGCGAGTGGACAGTAGGGAGAAAAGAGAAAGAGTAAGTAAGAGGCAGGGGTGGGAGGGAAGGAGAGAGTCAGAGAAACAGGCTCCTCTGTGAGTCTGTGTGGGTCTGAGTGTGTCTGTGTGTGCACACATGTGTGTATGCATGTGTGTGTGCATGGCTGCCTGGCCGGGAAAGCGTCCTCGCAGGCCAAGCCTTGCTTTCAGCACCACCACAAAGAGACCTGAGATGCCCTCAAGCTACATTTTGGTTCTCTGGACTCTGCAGCCGGAGCCATGACCCACCCTCCTGCCCTCGCCCCTCCACGCATTTGGTCACAAGGCATTTCAGCATACATTCTCCAGCTGAGTCAGCCTCTCCCCTCGGCCCCCGCAATACCTTTGCCTCTCCCCCCATAGCCCACTGCTCTGCCCTGCACCCCCCCCCCCACCAAGTCCTGTACACAGCCACGGCCACATCACACTCCCTGGAGCATCTCACGGCTCCCTGCTCAAAGACCATGCAGACACCGCCACTGAATGGTCAAACTTCATGGAACCAAACCTACCGCTTCTGCCAGGAAGTCTCCCTGGACACCCCAGCCCGGGGAGAAGCCTCTTCCACCTGATCCCCTTGCATTTTGCCTGCATGCCTCTGTGACTGTCACCCTTTGGGCTCCAGGTGTCCACCTCACCGACCCCTGTAGACAGGAAGGGACAGGGCAGGATTCAGCTCTGGTTTCCCACCACGTGGTCCACTGCCTGGAACTCAGTAATCTCCACTATACCGGTCCCTGGACCAGTAGGTCACTCCCAGGGCCTTCTAAGGTAGATAAAGAAGCTGGGGGACTTGATTTTCCACAGTCCCCTGACAGCCACTGTGTTCTGTGTCTCCTTTAATGTATCACCACCTCCCAGAAACACAGCACTCCAATGCCCACCTCCAAACTCCTAAGTGGGCCGAGGCACCCTGGCTCCTCAAATGCGCTCAGCATCCTTAAAGCCCAGGTGCAGGCCGCCTCCCAGCAACGTTGCTCACAACCTGGCTTGCTGGCCTCGCAGCCCCCCAGAGCCTCCACTGAACAGTGAGGCACCCCTCAGGGCCCTCCCACTCCATCAGGGGACCTCATCACCCCACCACTCTGAAAACATCTCAAACACATGGGTAGTCTCTTTATCTTAAATTTTTTATTTTTCATGGGGTGTATTCGTCGCCTAGGGCTGTGGTAACAAATTACCACAGATTGGGTGGCTTAAGCAGAAATGTATTCTCATATGGTTCCAAAAGCCAGAAGTCTAAAACGAAGGTACCGGTGGGGCCTCAGTTCTCCCCGAGGCTCCAGGGAGACCCCTTCCTTGCCTCTTCCAGATTCTGGTGGTCACTAGCAATCCTTGACGTCAAGTTCCTGGGCTTGCAGACGCATCACTCCAATCTCTGCCTCTATCCTCACCAGGCTTTCTCCCTGGGGCTCTCTGTGTCTCAGATCTCTAGCTCCTTATAAGGATACCAGTCAGTGGATTTAGGGCCCACCCTAAATCCAGATGATCTCATCTCAAGATTCTTAACTTAATTACCTCTGCAAAGGCCCTATTCCCAAATAAGGGAATGTTCCACATTCACAGGTACTGGGGGTTAGGACTTGGGCATATCTTTTGGGGAGACACAATTCCACCCACTTCATGGAGTTATCATGCTAGAAACTCAAAAATACCTCTTTGGCCTAAACAGCTGATGATAACAAGTAACAGAGACTGCAGGGTTGTCTGGGTTGGAGGTGACCTAACGCACTTGGTGATAGATGCCCTACATGATCTGCATGTCGGCTGAAACATCTGCAGGGACAGGTAGCACATCGCCCGCTGGGCACGCCAGCTGGCGAGAGAGGCTGGGTGACTGGTGAGGCTGTCAGGGAGCCCCGGAAGGAAGGATGGTCACGCACTCAAGACTCCTCCCCCTTTCCTGAATACGTGCGGCTCCTGCGCTTTTTGACATCAAATCAAAGAGTGGATCCTGGCAAAATGAAGAAGAATAGCTCAAGGGGTAAAAGGCAGCAAGTGCTTCCAGGCCTTCGGAAGCAAGGCTCTCCCCAGGACGTGACCGTGAGCAGTGCGGTGGCAGAGTCCTGCTTGCAGATCTCTGTGCTAATCCACGCTTACAGAACGGCCCTGAGGGAGGCCAGCCTTCAGGCTCTCTGGGCATCACCTGTGTGGTGGAATCACCAATGCTGTGGCCCTACATGTCTCAAGGTCACTGCAAGGCCCGTGTAACCTATGGACCCGAGCCACTGTGTGCCTGTGAAGGCCAAGGCTATGCTCATGGTGAGGGAAATTGCAGCATCTGGGGCCCAGCAGGAGCACAGCAGGCAGCTTGCTTCTATGAGCTCCTTAACCCCCAGGAGCTCTGAAAGGCGGGAGAACAGGCAGGCTCGTGGCATTATTGTGCACCTACTACGTGCCAGGCATTCTGCGAGGCCATGGCCTGCAGGATCTCATTTAACTGTGCCGAGCATTCTGCCCAGCACAGGGGTTAGGAAACCCATGTCTTTTCACAAGAGGAAAGTGGAGCATAAAAACTGACCAAGGTCATGTCACCAGAAGACTTTTGAGTGTCTACAAAGAAGTCACCAAAAAGTGGCTTGAGGTGAGAGCCAGTGTGATGAGGGTCAGGTTTAGAAGCTCAAGTTCATCTGAGACCTGGATAGACGTTCTGGAGCCAAAAATAAATAAATAAGCCACTGATTTCCCTGGAGGGGACTCAGGCCACCTTACATTATTTCATTGGCTCAGGAGCCATAACAGCTGCATTTTATCATTCCTCAGAAATCCATAAAAGGGTTGGAAAATGCTGGTGCTTGTGGGGAAAATGGATGAGCATTTCAATTTAATTGAGGGCCCCCACTGCTCTGTGACGGGGCCTTGAGATATCACTTATGGGGCCTTGGGGTCCCAGGTAGAGCAGTGGCGAGAAATGTTTCACCTCCGGGGCTCCAGTCCTCATGAGTGATCTCTTCTGCCCAGCCTTTGGCCCCAGGCCCACCCTGACCACACCTTCCTCTGGCTTCCTGCCCCAGCCAGGGAGCTCCTTGCAGGAGGCTGAGTTCTCCCAGCCATCCCGGGCCTGCCAATGGTCACTCCTGCAGGAGCTGTCCCTTCCCTCCCAATAAGGGCCTTGCTGGGTATTCCCAACTCATCCTTCTTAGCTAGAACAACCAGGCTGAGCTTCAAACTTCAAAGTTAGGCCTTGGCCTGGCCTCAGGTACTAACTGTGAATCGCACAACGCCCAAGTTGTCGAGCGTGCAAGAGACTCGGGAACTCACGAGAGCTTCATTGTGCTACAACCTCCATGAGCGTGTGAATCACCCGGGGCCCTGGAAAAGCACAGATTCGGATCCAGGGGCCCGAGATTCAGCCCTTCCAGCCGGGCTCCCGATGCCGACCTTGAGTCGCAAGGCTCTTGGTCATAGATTAGGTGAACTGAGGCCCAGAAAGGGGCAGAGTTGCCTGAGGTTGCACCGTGAACGAGAGGGGCTGAGAGGGACCCCACCCGCTGTTCTGCCCCCTGTTCCAGGGTTCACACTCTCAAATGCCTCAGGGATTGCAAAAGCAGAGAGCCAGGTGCCAGCACTCCTCTCTAGGGCTGCCTGCCTTGCACACTTCATGCGGCAGGGACCCAGCCTTCCTGCTCCCAAATGCTGGGGCCAGAGCGGGTCACTTCCAGTCCCAGCCCCGTTCAGGAGAGGGGTCCAAGGCAGCAGACGGTGCTCTCTGAAAGGCAGCCTGGAGAACGTGGGCATGATGATCTGGCCAACTTGGGCACCAACGCCAGCTCCGCGCACTCTTGACTGTAACCTCTCCCAGTCTCAGTTTCCTTACATGTAAAGTGGGGATATGAATGGCACAGACCCCACAGAGATGTTGTGCTCACGGAATGAGATGCAGGGGCCAGTCCCTGGTCCAGGGCAGTGGCTCAGCCAGGTGGGGCCCTCTCCTGGTGCCTGTCCTCCTGATGCTGCTCTAGACACCCTGCCCACTGCCAGGAACCCTTAGGTGCTGCTGCCACTGCCCACGGTCCATTTGGTACTAAGAGCCCTTTACCCTGGCTGGGTCTCCTTTCCTACCTTCTCCTTTTTACTTAAGCTCTGGCTTTTCCAGCAGACATCTGGCTCCAGAGCAGCAGCTTCTCAGCAGACCATGGAAGGATGGAAGCTCAGATTCGAGCTTCACTAGACTGGAAGTGGCTTCCTGGGCCACTATGGCCGGAGAGGAGCTCTGAGACAAGTCCACATCCGGGGGAAGAAAGTGCTGTGATCAGTTAGCGATGTCTGCCCTGGGCTCAGAAGTGGGGAGTGATGGCGTGAGTGCACGCCACCCCTTGCGGAGCAGACGTGCCTTTCAGGCAGCTCTTCACCGTCCACTTTCTTATTCAATGACTGCTCAAAGGCACACTGTGACGTCACCGGTGGTACCCCCATATGGTAGGTGAGAGAATCCGAGACATAGGGAGGTGATGTGACTCGCCCAGAGTCCCCAGCAAGCACCGAACGTAGGACTAGAGCCCAGTTGTGCCTGAGCGCCCTTCTCATGTTTCGCCTGCTGGCCTCATTTCTCCCCATCCTAGAATGACCAAGGTCTGGGGTCAGGGGGATATAGGTTGGCAGTCCCAGACTTGCCCCAGCGCAATGTTTGGGGCCTCTCTAAGCCTGTGCAAACATATCTCAGCGAGAACACAGACTTTGACATCTCCAGACCAGCCTGCCTCTCCCTCGGAAGTGCCTCTCCATTTCCAGGCCTGTCTTCCCATCTATGTAGTGTGGAGAGTGGTGCTTCCTCCAGAATGAATGGCCAGGTGGAGAACGGGCCTGAAGGGCTGGCTTCCCAGGAGATAGCTCGCAGCTCTCCCCTCTCTCCTGTTCTTCCCTTCCCCTGTCCAGCAGAGCTGACCCCTGCCAGCTCTCAGAGAAGGACCTCTGACCCCTCTCCAGCCTCCCCCATAGCCGTGGCTCAGTTACAGGCCTGTAAACAGCCCCAGGAGCAGCATCCTGGTGGCCTGCAGAAGGGGAGGCAAACAGGAACCTCCCACAGGCCTACCCCCACCCCCTTGGGATGCTGCCAAGGCCGCCACCAGCAGGAAAACATTTCTGCCCCTCAGGCCACCCAGCGAGGCCAGGCTGGGCCTCTCTGCTGTTGTGCGCCAGGGTCCGGGGTCAGCGCCCTCTCCTGCATGCCCGGTGAGAAACCGCAGCTTCTGCCTGGTAAGCCACGGTTGCTGGTGGCGCCTGCCCTGCGCCCCATCACCTGGCGGGAGAGAGTGGGATGAGAGAACGTCTGGACCGGGATCCGGCCATGGTGAAAGAAAAGCTCTTTGCACATGTGGCTGAGCCTGCACTTATTTATTTATTTTTGTTTGCGGCTCTCAGCCCGGCTCGGCAAACCGGGTCGTGACAGGGGGAAACTCAATTCTCTCCTGCAGCCTGACTTCCCAGGAGAAGGCCCCAGCGTTACAGTTCTTGGGGTTCCCAGCAAAGAATAGCACTCCGGTTAGAAGCTCGTGAGGACCGGGAAAGGCGATAAACCACCCAAGAACACGAGGGTATTTTGGGGGGTGGGGGAGGAAGTGAGGGGGTTCTAGGAACAAGGTTGAGATGAGCATTAAAAACTAGAGCATTAATTTAGCCCCTACTGTGTCCTAGGTATTCTGCTGAAGATTTCATCTCAGCTCTTTTATCCTGAAAATGATCAATTTGAGTCAGTGTTTTCAATCCCGTCTGAGAGCTCTTAAACACCACCAGTAGTTCTGATTTATTTTGAGGGGGTGGGTATTTTTGAAAGCCCTGCAGAGCCTTCTAACATGCAGCCTGGGGTGAGAACTGTAGCCCAAGGCAGTGCTTCTCAAACTTCAACCTTCCTGGGAATGAATCTCATGGATCTTGTTGAAACACAGATTCCATTTCAGCAGTGCCGGGGCAGGGCTGAGTGTCTGTATTTCTGTCCAGCTCCAGGGGACGCTTGAGCTTCTGGTCTTTGGACCACACTTTGAGTAGCAAGTGTGCAGCCTGTCAACTGCACAGCAAGACTCTCACTAGTTCATTGCTGGATCCCAAGCAGCACTAACAGCACTGGGACAAAGTAGACGCAGAATAAATATTTGTCAAAGGCAGAAAGAAACGAACAAGCCCTGAAGGCGTGTGTTGCATGGTTGCCATTCTATGCACAAGAAAGTTGAGGTCGATGCAAGGCCATAAGGAAAGTAGGCTCGGAGAGGGGCTGACTTGCGTGTGAGGTTGCCAGCTGAGTGACCAGGGCCTCTGGGGCTCAGGGATGACAGTGGGCAAGGAAGGGCTCAGGCTCTGGGATTTGACTGCCTGAGTCCGAATCACGCCTCCAGCTTCCACAAGGCGACTGGACCCGGGAGATGGGCCCACAAGCCGGGTTACGGTGCATGCGAGGTTTATTGTCTCATTCACTCCGTTTTTCATCTGAAGGGTGGGAGAAATCGCATTTGTAATTCCAAAGAGTTATTTTGAGGATTAAATGAGATGACTCAGACTGGATATTAGATGATATTAAGAACGGTTGTTTACTTTTTTTGGTGTGATAATAGTTTTTGCTTTCTTTTTTTAAATTTTGTATCCTGTAGCAATACATACTGCGGTATTTACAGGTGAAAGGATACAATGGCTAGGATTTGCTTTAGACATTCCAGCAGAGAGGGAGGGAGATGACAGAAAAGGAGGAGGAGGAAGAGGAGGAGAAGATAAAAGTTAGAAGGGATGGGGCTTCCCTGGTGGCGCAGTGGTTGAGTCCGCCTGCCGATGCAGGGGACACGGGTCCGTGCCCCGGTCTGGGAAAAAAAATGTTAGAAGGGATGGATAAAAAAAGAATGACAAACATCAATCATTTTTTTAATATAAATGTATTTATTTATGGCTGTGTTGGGTCTTCATTGCTGTGCGTGGGTTTTCTCTAGTTGGGGTGAGTGGGAGCTACTCTTCAATGCTGTGCGCGGCCTTCTCATTGTGGTGGCTTCTCTCGTTGCAGAGCATGGGCTCTAGGTGTGCGGGCTTCGGTAGTTGTGGCTCGCGGGCTCAGTAGTTGTGGTGCATGGGTTTAGTTGCTCTGCGGCATGTGGGATGTTCCCAGACCAGGGCTCGAACCTGTGTCCCCTGCATTGGCAGGCAGGTTCTTAACCACTGCACCACCAGGGAAGTCCCAACATCAATCATTTTTGAAGCTGGGTGATGGGCCCCAGGGGGTTCGTGACTGTCCTGTCTTTGTCTATCCTTGAACATTTCCACAATCAAAGGTTCACAATGATAAATCAGAAAGCGATGAAGCAGGTAACATGCCTGGCTTGGCTCCCGATTCATAGTAAGTGCTCAGCGAACGTCAGCTCCTGTTCCTTCAAGATAAGCCAGGCTCTGGCCGTGAAGGAGATGCTCAGGGGCCAACCAGGTGTGTCCCCCAACCATGAGTGATGTGCCCAGGGTCCCACTGTCGGTACGAGCAATGCAGAGATTTGAAACCAGGCTTCCGGAGTGCTCATCCCACAGGACCACGAGGCTGGAGGAGCAGAGTTGGTTTGCCTTCTAGAACAATCAGCAGTAGGGGTGGTGCTAAAAATAATAACCACTATTGAGGACGGACTATGCCAGGCCTTTTGTGGATGTTACATTATTTAATCGGCGTCCCCCCACCCAAACCCTATGAGGCAGAGGTCGTCCTTCCCACTTCCAAAATGACTCAGATTGCTGAAGTGCCTGGGCTGGGGACACGCTGTCTGCTGCTGGACATCCCCGTTCCACAGGGGGCAGCCGCTCTGCCCACCCATTCCCTCCTCCGCATTATTTAATGTCTGGCCTGCTTTGGTTCAGGGCTCTGAGGCTGGTCTCAGCTCCTGGGGGTATGTCCTGCCTGCCCTGCTCTGACCCACCCCCAGTGCCTGCACACCCAGAATGGACACACGGTCAATGGCTCTTGCCTGCCCGCTGGGCTCTGCCAAGGGTGCTCAGGCCCTCTGAGGGGACAGCCCCCCCGCCCTCCCCTCCCTGTCTGAACCCAGCAGGGTGGGATTTCTGTCCCTGGCCTGGCTGTTACAGGAACGCGGCCGCCTGCTCCCCTGGGCGGCACACCAAGTCCTGCTGCCCCACCATGAATGGCAGCCATTCTCCAACCCCACTCCAGCCTGCCACCTCCCCGCAGCCTGGGAAGAGAGACCTAGCCTTCCCCAGGCCTGTAAACGCCAAGCCACACACGCAGCAGGGCCCCAGCAGCCAATAAATCTTGGTCCCAGGGTTCTCTTAAAGAGGCAGAGCCAGGACAGACACCAGCCAGGCCCTAGGTAGCTGCGGCGACATTGTGTAACCAGCACTCCGCCCGGCCCCTCCACTGCCCGCCCCACATGAAGAGAGACAAAGCACACATTTAGCAGGCATTCCCCGTGAGCTTTTGCTCTTGCTTATAACACCTAACTTTTCTTTCCTCTTTTTTTCCCCCTCTGCTTCTCACCCTGGGGATAGGAGAACAAGGAGACCCACTGGTGGGAATGAGCACACGATTCATTTTCTGGAAGATGAGCCCCTGGGCTCATGGCCGGAGTGGAGTGGGGAGGCAGAGGTCTCTGGGCTTTGCACCCAGGCAAGCCTCAGGGCCGCCGAGGGAACAGTTGGGGTCAGATGGGGAGCAAGCCCAGCCCAGACGCATGTTCTCTGGAAGCAGAGTCTGTCCCGATTAGGCATGGTGGCCTCTGGGAGGACTCTGAGGCCCACAGAGCTGGGAGAAGAGAGCCTTAGGGATGACATTCTTTCATTCCACCCCAGGGAAGAGCCAGGTCCCTCACCGGGGGGTCCACGGCAGAGCCATGGTTAGACTCTTCTCCATTAGAGGTGTTTTGATTTGTTTGTTCTTTGAATATGGACGTACCCTCACGTGAGGAGTCTTAAATTGCATTCTCCTAGAAATAGTGTGTCCAGTTATTTCCGGAATCAAATTCCCACATGTTCACAAACCCACCAGACAAACTACACGGCACCCCTACAGTGTGCGTCCTGACAACCTCCTGGTGCCGTTAAGTGTCAGGTGCTGGGGGAGACGTGGCTCCCGCCCTAAGGAAGCACACAATTTGGTTGCAAGTCGAGGACTCTCCTGCCAGCTCCAACCCAGTGCCCTTTGATCACCCATACCGAGCACCCCGGATAGACCTTCACTGTTACCCACGATCAAAATCAGAAGAAAGAAGGGCTGGGTGAGAGAGCGAGGGCACAGAAGGCTTCCCTTCCCGAGGGGAGGAATGTGGGCCAGGTGGGAGGATGGGATCAATTGGATTCCAAGTGTAAGAGCTGGAGGGCAAGCAGGCTGGGCACACGGGCTCCTGTGCAGCACAGCAGAAGGAAAGACCCGGGTGCATGCATTCTGGGGAAAGTGTGTGAGAAGACTGCGCCAGAAAGGGAAGAAGTGACACTTGAGGTCGCCTGGTTCCAGACCACTTTCCAACCTTTGAATCCATCAAGAAACAGTGCCCTCTGCAACTACCTCTGAATCCCAAACTCTTATTTCACAGATGAGCAAGCCGAGGCCACAGTGGAGAAGGTAACTGCCCAAGGTCACCCAGCTAATTGGGGTCAATCCAGATCAGAAGAGGTGCCCCTGAACCTTGCCCTGGCTGTGTGATTTTTATTATCCCCAAGTATGTGGAAATGGGGTGTTTGCTTGTGTTTAGAAGAAATGATTAACTTCTGACATGCTGACCTTGATTACCTGGTTGCCAGAGTGCTAATTAACCACTTGGCTGGTCACCTGGGCCAAAGAGGGCTTGGGAAAGGGCCACAGCCCTCTGCCCCAGGCCAGACCAGCTGCACTGGCTGTCCTCTGCATCCTGGCACCCCAGGAAGTTCCAGCCGGGAAGGCTGAGAGAACTTATATTCCCTGCTTGGAGAGAACAGTCAGGCCCAGAGAGGGAAAAGGATCAACCTGGAAGTCACATAGCTGAGGAAGACGGGCACAGATGCCCCCAGACAACGAGGCATACAGCGCGTTCTTGAGGACCGGAGAAACGATCCGTCCACCAATCAGCACTGGCTCTGCCAAGCCTGGCCCCAGCCTGGTGTGGCGGGGAGGGGTTGGCGGGCACAGGAAGCTGTAGACGCACTGAGGACTCACCATCCCAGGCTCCAGCAGTGGATTTTATGCCTGATCCTTTTCATTGCTCTCTACAGCCCTGTGAGACAGGCATCGTCGTGCCCATTTTATAGATGGGGAAACCAAGGCTCAAAATTATAGAGAAGGATCACACATTTTAAAACTGGCACAGCCAGGGTTCCAACATGGTCAGTCTGACTTGGGAGTTTGTGTTTCCTCTTTCTCCCTCCCCAGGTAGTCCCTGCCCCTGAGGGTGAATGTTCCAGCAAGAATGCCCCAAACTCTAAGGACAGGGTGAAGCCCTCTCCTTGCCCCATGCTGTGCACTCTTAGAGATGAGGGTGTGAAGCATCAGGAAGCCCGAGGCCTGGGCTGTCAGGTGCACCTCGAGGGTGGGGGGCTCTTTGAGGAGAAGCCGATTGAGGATGGCACAGGGCAACATCTGTCGAGCCACCCTGCCCACCCGTGTGCGCCGAGCCTCAAGGGGAAAGTTGACAATTTGGTTGGAAATTCGTCACTTGTCTGGCGTTGGGCTGTCTCCCAGGTCTCAAGGAGCCAGGGCCCTGCGTTCTGAATCCCTCTGTCCCTCCTCAGACCCGCCCCCCTCACCCTCACCCCGAGTCCTGAAAGTCTGTGATAACATGTAGGGACTGGCTCTGGGGTAGAGAATGGAGCTGGGAGATTTGCCACCAGGATCAAGACCTGCCTTGACACCCAGAGGCCAAGTCAGCTTGGAGAGATCACTGACCCTCTTGGGTCTTGGTGTCCTTATTGATGAAATAGACATAGGTCTCCACTTTGCAGGGCTGCGGAGGAAGTAGTCCAAGCCATAGAAATGGGCTACCCGACCCTCACGCCTATGTATTCGGGAAATCTCAGAACTGATACCTGGTGTCGCTCTGCCTGCTTTGCTAAATTGCCCCCATCTCGGGCAGCGTCTGCGGCTTACTCCCTCGGGCAGCAGGGGCCTGGCGCACGGCAGGCGCTCGGGCAAGTTCTGGGCAACCACACTGAAGACCACTGAGTTGCACAGCAGCCCCGGGTGCCCTTATCCCTGGATTGCCAGCAGAGCACTGGGCAGGGCTGGGCCACCACACCTCGGTCCTCTGAGGAGGGTCCCCAAGACTGAAAAATTGCAGGAAGTCCCCATCCTGAGTGTCCCCTGCTTGGGCCTCTGCACTGTCACATGGTGAAGGTGACAGGCCTGGAAGAGCCCCCAGAGGCCATCAGACAAGCAGCCGGACATCACACACTCCTGGGGAGTGGCAAGGATGGGGACTCTTTTCAGATTAGTTATAGGAATTGGCACCAGCCATGACAACAATGACAGTGACAATAATCATAGCTCTCATTTACTGAGATCGGACCCGGGACCAGGCACAAACCCTGTTCACGCAGACAGCTTCTAATTCCTATTTCAGGGTCAGAGGGGAGTGCTGGCAGAGCCCCTTTATGTGTGAGTCCCTGAGCCACCATGAGGGTAAGCAGCTCGTCAGGCTCTCACAGCCCACTGCGGACAGCCCTGCAGCCCGGACACCCGGCACCAGCAGGCACTCTGGTCCAGCACGTGGGCCTGACACCTGTGTGAGATTTTGCTCAATAAGTGTATCAGTGACTCGTCACTGCTGCGCACCCTGCTGCCAGTGCACAGGCCCCCGAGGCCCAAGGGCGACATTCCTGAGGCTTTTGAATGGTCTTCAGGGGGCCTGACCCTATGCCCACCCAAGGCCTCCACACGAATGCAGGGCCCGAGGTCCGGCCAGCTCTCAGGGACACAAGTCCTACAGTGGCGGGTAGGGGGGAAGGAAGGCAGAGTCGGGGGATGGACAGGGATGGGACAGGCTTGCTCCTGCTGTCGCCCCTTCCCCTGCCCTGACGGAGGGGAACCAGGTCACTATTGAGCGCCGTTTTCTAAAGGTCTGTGTTTTACAAACTGTGCGGACAGGAAGGCATCCTGTGGAGCTGGGAGGCCGGTGGGCACGGGAGGTGAGCAGAGCGCCTGGGAGAAAGGAAGCCTTGAGAGCGAGTCAGACGTAGGCCGCCTGAAGGGTGGCCTTTGGGTTCTTACGTAAAAAGAAGGGGCCCCAAGACTTTCTCTCTCTCATCCCGTTGCCTTTGTACTTGCTCTTACGGTGAGATGGAAGCATCTGGAAAGGAGAAAACAATGTCTTTTGACATGTAGGAGCCCCGTGTCCAGAGAGTTTTCAGCTGTGACGACAGACCCCTGCCCCCATCCAGGGCCTTGCCACCCCTGACAGACTCTCCTGAATCCACCCGGTGGACCAGGGAGTCCTTGAGCCCATGGTTTCCCAAGCCTCCATCACCCTGCAGGCCCTCTCGTCTCACCCTCACCTTTTACCACCTAGACTCTTATTGGCTGATTCATTTTCATTAGGTCAACTTATTTTTAAGCTTCCACAAGTGCATTTTCAAAGACCATTTCGTATCACTCTCATAAAAGGGAAACGGGTATTTTTCTAAAACATTAAAATAACTCTCTATGAAGATGTATGAAACAGCTTCCTGTGTACCAGCCCAAATCACCTCACTCCCCACGGGATGCTGCTTCATCTCCACGGGATTCTCCCCTGCTCACCCAGCCCTCTGCCGTGTTTGCCACTTCGTGGCTCAGACACCTTCACAACTGGCACCGGCTCACACAGCTTGAGGCCCCACTGTCCCCTTTCAGACCTGCCAATCCTGGGTCAGATCCTCCTGTGTCCTCTGCCCCACTCCACGGGAACGACTTCTGCACCAGCCAAGTTCAGCTGTGGAGGGCACGCTTACCATGTGGGGAGCTCCGGGGCCATAGCCTGTGAGGGATTAGAGGAAGCACCTGGCCACGTATTGCCCACAGCTCCACACGCCGCCTCACTCTGTCTCTGGGATGCATTCAGGAGTTCATCCCCTACAAACGTTCTCAAGAATCCAGTTTCACCGCTTAGTTCCAACTGAAATGTGTTCTCCCTAAAGCAATTCAAACACTAGCTCCAGAATTTTCTCCACCAACTAGATTACTCCAAGGTAATTCTTGGCCAGCTTTTATTACTTGTTTCTCTTTGAGAAGCAAAATCCTCCAAGTGTCTCTTCCCCCGTTTACCTCCTTCTCTGCCTTCCCCCTGGTCAAGGAGGGTCACCTGTCCTGCTTTCCTGAAGCACCAACACCTGTTGTAAGCCATGCCGCCATCTGATTTCCAATCCCATGGCACTTGGCAAGGGAACATCTGGTGAGTCGCCTGAATGCCTGAGGATGCCCTCGGGTTAGCCGCCTAGCCCCATGTTTTTCCTCCTCCCTAGAGGCAAACACCACTGGCCAGATGCCTGGGGAGAGCGGCCCTACCTTAACAGAGCACCTACTGCGCTCTAGGCACTGAGCTGGGGCTTTCCCACGCTGTTCCACAATTTCCCACAGCAACTGGGTCAGCTAGGCTTTCAAAAGGTGCACGGATCCCTCCCCGTTCCCACCACCTCCTCTGCTCCCTCCTGGTCCAACCCGTCGTTAAATGGCTCCCCCAGAGTCTGGCAACAGCCCCCTGAGAAGTTTCCCTGCTTCCACCCTTGCCTCCCACACGCTGTGCCCCACCAATTCCTGGTCTACCCAAATGGCATCTTAGTGGCTCCTTCTTTGGACATCTTACCGGAAGTGGTACCCCAACCCAGGCATTTCCTTCTCCCCTGCCCAGATGGAGTTTTCTTCTGAGTACTTCCCGCCTTCTGATTTTAACGTGTATGTTAACTCGTTTATCGTCCATCTTTCCCTCCCAGCCTGCCCCTCACTATTAAAATATCAGCTTCCCAAGGGCAGGGACTATTGCCTCTTTTGTTCTCTGGGGTATTCCTTGCACACAGTGACTGACTGATTCCAGGGGTTCTGGGACTATGCTACCATTTGATTGAGCAGTCTGAGAAACGCTCAGAGAAACTAAGAGTGCTGCCCAAGATCCCCCAGCTGTTAAGTCATAAAGCAGTTACCGACACTCTGGTTTATCTGTCCTCCATACCATGCTGCCTCTTACACCCATGACAATGGTTCTGCCAACCATGGTTTTGTGTGTTTCAGTCCCTGTGCAAAGCAGTAGAAGCAGTTGCAACCAGATTCCCCCAGGACTTATTGGTCTCCCAGCATCACGGGTTTCCCAGATGAGAGACCCCTTAGTGACAGCAGCTGACAGGGGCCAATAATTCAGTGCCAGTTGCTGGGAAAGTGAGACTTTTTTTTTTTTTTTGCTCGTTTTGCAGGAAAGGAAAAATGCCATTTGGCCTCAGAAAGATGTTCTTGCTGCCAAACACATGATTTTTGCACATGGTGAGGATGTGTGATTTTTACATATGTATTTTTTTCCTTTTTTCTCTTTTAGTAAAAACAGATTCATCTTTGGCAAGAGGGTGAAAGAAAGCGAGTATAAGAAGATTACTATAGAAAACCGTTACTTTGCTATTACAGAGGCCAAGAGCCAAAAGTTTGGAATCTCCATGGATAAAAGGAAATTTTTTAAAATGCAGGGTTGGGGGGGGGGGCGGAAGTGAGGCAAAAGATCACCAGAGTTTATGAAACAAGAGGTAGATTTGGGAGCCGGCTCCCATGTGTCCATTCTAAAGCATCCCGGGTCTTCAAGGGTACTTAGATATTCCTTAACTCTGAGATGGCAAAGGAAGGGCAGAAGTGATGCCACTCCTCTAATCTATACCCAGGGCAGACATTAGTAATCAATCAGCATTCTTTCTCACCAAGCAGGGATGCAGACTCAAGACTTTAGGAAACCTTTAGGAATTGATGAGAGTTGGCAGGTAAGATGAAATAAGGTCGCTCTTTTGTCCTAATTAACTCCTTCATTTTACATATGAAGTGACTGAGACACAGAGAGAAGCAGCAGCCTGACAGAGGTTACATGGAATATTCTGCTGCCTCCCGGGGTAAGACTTACTTCACTAAACTCCCCGTTTCCTGGGTGTCTCCCAAGTCCCTTCACAGAGGCGAGAAATTCTGAGGTGCCTGAATACCTAAAAGAGGATTCAGAGCATAAATCTGGGAGCTTAGATTTCCTGCCTCCACAGACTTTCCATCAGAATCTATACAGAATCACATCAGGACAAAATGGCTGCCAGAAAGAAAGAAAAGTCTCCATCCCAGCAACACGGCCTTTCACGTGTTTATGAAGATCACTCTTTTTATTTGTTTTTTAACATCTTTATTGGAGTATAATTGCTTTACAATGGCGTGTTAGTTTCTGCTTTATAACAAAGTGAATCAGTTATACATATACATATGTCCCCATATCTCTTCCCTCTTGCGTCTCCCTGCCTCCCACCCTCCCTATCCCACCCCTCTAGGTGGTCACAAAGCACCGAGCTGATCTCCCTGTGCTATGCGGCTGCTTCCCACTAGCTATCTATTTTACGTTTGGTAGTGTATATATGTCCATGCCACTCTCTCACTTTGTCACAGCTTCCCCTTCCCCTTCCCCATATCCTCAAGTCCATGCTCTAGTAGGTCTGTATCTTTATCACTCTTAAAAGGGAAGAACTATTAACTAGGAAAGGTCGGCATTCCCACAGGAAATTGTTACCACTCTAGTTTTCCACTAGATTAGCATTTCCAAAGTGTTTTTGGAGAAGCACATTCCGAAGGTGTTCTAGAAGATCTTCCACAAGATAACATAAAATAAAAACACAAACAAAATAAAGTGGAAAAGATTTATGGCCAAATATGGAGGAACTAAGCATATCATACCTCTCTTATGGAAACACATTACATCTTCAGATATTAAAGGTGCTGAGAAGTCCTGCAGTAAAGTCCTGTATGTTATATTTTTCCAGATGCATTTGTCTACAGAAATCTGTTTGCATGTAGCATTTATTAAAATGCTGCTGGACCTTCTTTCAAAAACACCAGTTTAACTGCAGCACATTAGAGGGGAAAGAATGCAGGAGTCAGATTTGGAAGAACTAAATTTGAATCCTGGTTACATGACTTTGACATTTTATTCTAAGGCGTTTATACTTCAGTTTCTAGGTAATAGAAAATCATCTAGATTAAGTTTAGGTTTTAAAAATATATTTATTTGTTGGAGATAATATAGGTTCATTATAAAGAATTCGGAAAATATAAAAAATGTATAGAAGAAAATTAAAATTACTCATAATTGCATCATCTAGAGATAATCACTGTTAAAAGTTTGATATATTCTTTCAATCTCTTTAGTCTATTAAAAGACTCTGTAGACACATACTTTAAAAAAAAAGCAAAACACATTAAAATGCTCATAGTTTTATATTCTACTATATTTTTTTGGTTTTAACAATAAGAAGTGTGATTAACTAAAATATCCAACAATACTCTCTGCGAATGTGAATTTAAATGATGCTATAGGATTACATCATATGAATATGATCTGAAACCCCTCAGGCCAAATGTTTCAGAAATCAGAATTATTTAGATTTGAGAAAGGTAAGACCTGGTAAAAATGGTATCTTATGAAGCCCCTGCAATGGAACATTAGCAGCAGCCTAGAATCAAATACAGTATCTGAGCAAGAAAACATTTGAAGAATCACATGAAGGGAGATAGATAATGGCTGTGAGAAAACCTCCTTTCAGTTTAGGTCAGATTTTCACCACCAATGAACTTGCAGCAAACTTAACAAAAATCTGTCAGTTCAAAGAGTTTGGTGGATTTTGGAATTGCACATACTGAATTGTAGGCCTACACTCTGATTGCCAACTGAGCCAAACCTCCACTGTTGACTACTTGGGTTGTTTCTTAATTTTCATTATTATAAGTAAGGCTATTAAAAGCATACTTGCCCATACATTTTTTGCACATCCATGGTTACCTCCTCAGAATATATTCCTAGAAATTGAACTGCTGGGTCACAGAGAATTAACATTTTCAAGGTTCTCAATATATCTGCCAAACTGCTCTCGAGAAAGCTGAACAATTGACACTGCCAGCAGCACTGTGTGAGAGAGGGGCTATTTCCCACCCAGGAGCAACAATGGGTATTATCAGTGTTTGAAGAATGAATTCCAATTTGAAGAGCAAAAATTTCCATCTCTCTCTGAGTCACATTCCCTTTATTACTAGTGATAGTCAACCTTTTTTTTTAATATGCTAACTGAATGATTATATTTCTTTTTAAGTGTCTTTATATTTCCCATGCAGATCTTTTTATTAAGATGTTCATATTTCTCCTCTTGACTTATAAGAGCCCTAATAGATTATGTATAGTAAAACACTTTGGGTATATGTTGTAATATTTGCCTATTTTTGTCGTTTGACTTAACGTTATTGATGATGTTTTAATGGTTCCCTAAATTTTAAAAGTGAATTATGTAATACATGTGGAATATGAAACACCAAAAAACACAGAAGAATGTCAAACAAAAGAGCTTCCTCATTAACTCAGTCACCCAGAAATAGCCACGCTAATATTTTAGCATAGAATGCCTAATATTTTCTGCTTCTTTCAAACAAGGGTATGTCATTTTGTATATGATTTCATATACATATGAAAAGCATATACATACGATTTGCCTTCCCTTATTATTGTGAAGTTTTTTTCCATTTCAACAAATATTCTTCTATGACTCGATTTTTATGATTGTGTAGCACTCCATTGTATCCAGCCATCATTTACTTAAATATTCCCTGGTTTTGAATATTCAGGTTGTTTCCAATATTTATCATTATTTTTAGTGCTGTGTTGAGTACCTTCTTACCACCATCCATTCTCACATCTCTAATTATTTCTTTGTAATGAATTCCTATAATTTCTGGGACAAAGGGCAGGTACATTTTCAATTTTTCATTGTTTTTTTTCCAGTAATTGATATTTATTAAGCAAATTTTAAAAATATAGAGTGATTTTAAAGGAAATAGGAATCATCCTTAATTTTCCCACCCAGAAACAGCTACTATTGAAATAGACTTTCATCTATATCTTTTCATCTGTGCATTATGTTTGTATAAACAGAACAGGGATTGCCTTGGACATACTGTCTTCTAAATGCAATTATTTGCTATATTATAAACATCTTTTCCAGTACAAATGTAATTTAAACCAAAATACTTTTACTGGTCACATAATACTATGCTGTTTGGATGCCCCATAATATAATATATTTAATCAGCCTTTCTTTACAAGGAATTTCGGGGGTTTGTTTTCCATTTCCATACAGTGCTGAAGTTATCTACAGCACTGTAATGAACAATATTCCGGTATCTTTAATTACTTCCTTGGTATACATTCTTCGACATGAAATCAGTGTGTCAATGATGTGTACATTTTTTGAGGATTTTTATATATACTGGCGGTTTATGCTGTGGAGTTTGATGTAATTTATGCTCCCTCCCATGTTGTTCAAGACAGTTTTCCAGAAGGCTGACTAGTTTGGGGGTGAGGTTATCTTTTAATTAAAAATATTTGGTGAAACGTGGCATCTTATTGTTGCTTTAATGTGCTTTAAAAAAAACAAACCAGCCACATTAAATATTCTTCCATATATTTACTGACCATTTTTTTCCTCTTCTGTTAATTACTTATCCCTATTAGCTTATTGGAGTGTTTATCTTATTGTTTTGTAAGCTTTCTTTATAAGTTAAGCTTATTAACACTTTCAATGTGCCATTTTTTTGGATGTATTTTTCCAAGTTTTACACTTGCTTCTGATTTTTAAGATGTCTTTAGCGTATAGCAGCAATCATTTCATATAGTCTAACCTATTGGATTTGTCTCTATAATATCGTCTTTCAAAATCTTCCTTAGAAAGACCCTCCCCAGCCCCATATTTTATAGAGTGACCTACATTTTTTTCTAGTACTTTGTGACTTTATTTTTATATACATATCTTTAATTCACTAGGGGTTTATTTTACTTTATGACTGAGCTAAGCATTGGAGTTAATTTTTTCCAACATCATTTATTGAATAATCTATCCTTCCCACAAGGATTTGAGATGTCTCCATTATCACATACTAAATATTTATACATACTCCCTTCTGTCCCTGGGCTTGTGGTTCTGTCCCATCGATCTCTCTGTCTATTCTGGGGCTGAGGGGTGAGAGATTTCTGGGGTAGAACAGGCAGGACTTGATAACTGATTAGACATAGGGGGAGTCAAAGATGACTTCAAAGTTTGAGACTGAATAACTGGATGGATAGTGGTACCATTAATCAAGAAAATGGAGGTGGGGGGAGGGATTGCTCTATCCTGAATCTCGCCTCTCTTCAATCCATCACTCACATTTCAGGCAGAATAAAAATTTTAATACATATTTATTTAATATATTGGAAAAATAATGCATGCACATGGTAAAAAATATTCCATCAGTACAAAATGTTTGCAGTTTAAAGCAAGTCTCCCTCACAACTCCTACTCCCAATTCTCCTCCATAGAAGCAGCCCTGTTAATCGTTTTTTGTGTATTTTTATAGACTTGTTTTAGTTGTATACAAGCATAGATAGATAGATGCCTTCACGCGTGCACCTTTACACACATCTTTCAAACAAATAAAACCGTCCTATAGACACCATACAGCACCTTGATTATTTTAACCTTAACAATTTATCTTGGAAATGGTACCGTATGAGCACATATAGATCCACCTTGTTGTTTTAATAGCTATTTGAGGTTCCACTGAATGATGTACCATCACTTTTTACCCGACTTCTGTAGAGGAACATTTTGGGAATTTGTTCCAATTAATTTTTCTTCTTAAGCACAGAGCTGACCGTGTTTCTCTTCTGTTTAAAATTCTCCCTGGCTCCTCACTACTCACTAAAAGCCCTGGTTCTGACTAGTGGAGTCTTCACACATAGCCACCCTTCCCTCTGAATGTCATCTCAAGCCATTTCTCAGCTTGGCCCTCTGACCCACCACCTCAGACTTCTTGGAAGCCCTTCCGTACCCCTATGTGCCTTTTAGATACAGTCCCTGTTGCCTTAAATCTCTACTTCATCTTGTCCAACCGGGGAACTCTTACTTTTCCTTCAAAACTCTGCTCAATAGTCACCTCCTCTGTGAAGCCTTCCCGTAACCCCCTTCACCTCCTTAAAAATATGCACTTCACACCGCCCCCCCCCCCACACACACAGCCAGACCAAATGAGCTCGTTCATCCTCAGTGCTCCTAACACCCACACCTTACGCCATTGTAACTACTACTATCCTTCCTAATGTAGCTCAAGGGCAACCTCCTCTGCGCGGCCTTTCTTGAGCCTTCAGGTAAAACTGACCACTCCATCCCTCATCTCACTATCCTATACATATCACAGGACCCACAGGTCTTCATTTCTAGCATTTCCATGGCCCTTTTCTTTCCTGGAGAGGAGAGGTTGTAAGCTCCCTGACACCAGCCATTATCTCCTTGGCCACGGCAGTTCCCACAGTCCGACATTGCTTCTGACAGCTGACATGACATAGAGTCGGGTGGCCACACTTTTTTGATGCCCGTGGTGGGCGGGGGGAGGTCCTAACTCTTTTCCCAGTTGCCTGTGCCGATGCCACCACTGAATACCACCTTAGTGCTTGATCAACGTTGTTGATTGAAGGCTAACCATTGTTTACATGTCTATAATTCTCATTAGACTACCTCTGACACAAAACAGAGTGTCATATTTATTTTTGAATCCTCAAGGACCCAAGGCAGTGCCTGACATGTCAGAGATACTCAGTGAAGGCAGCTGGAAGAAGTGAGCAGATGAATACATAAAGAAACAATTTGCTTTGGAGCCTGTGCTAGGGAAGGCTTCCCACCCCCTTCAGTTACTGTTTCCCATGCTCTTAGGCTGAGAACAAAGTTCTTAATGGGGCCTACCAAACCCTGCACAGTCTGGCTTCTGCCTTTCTGTATGAGTTAGGCTTGTGCTCAGCTGTGAATGATAGAAACTCCCGAATAGCTGTAGCTTAGATACGAGAGGAGGGTATTCCTCCCTCCTGAACACAAAGAGACAACTGGTGGAGGGCAGGGAATGCAGTTCCTTGGTCATCAGCGACCCAGACTTCTTCCCTTTTGTCATTCTGCCATCCCTAACACATAATTCTACAGCATGATCCACAGTGACAGCTCGGCTACAGATATACTTGGATTTCACCCACTCAGAAAGAGTAATGGACAAAGAAGCATGTGCCCTTCCCTTTAAGAACATTTCCCAGAAGGCACACATAGCACATTCCATTGGCCAGAACTTAGTCACATGTCCATGTCTAGCTGCAAGGGAGGCTGAGAAATGCAGTCTTTGTTCTAGGCTGTCTTAGACTCATTTAAAATAAAAGGCTCTCTAGGCAGAAGTAAAGAGGAAACTATATCTTGGGGGACAAAGTTCAGTCTTTTCCATACTTTCTCTCCACCCTGATTACAGCCATGCTCCCTTCAGTGTCTCCTCTGCTCACCACCTTCTTCCTGCCATGCTCCCTGGTAACATGAGATGCCTGTCCACGTTGTTACGTCTCTCCCCTCCCACTTCTCCTAATTCACTCCTGGTCAGTCACTCCCTTCAGAACTCAGTGTACCCTTTACCTCCATAGGAAACATCCTTACTAAGTCAAAGAATCCATTATTGGAATTCAAAGAATCATGTATCTCTCCTTTCAAACACTTGTCAAAATCCCAGGTGTACATTTGCAAGATTATTTGCTTAACTAGACTATAAGCCCCACCAGGTAGAGAGTGTGTCTGCATTTGTTCACTCTTTATCTCCAGCACCAAGCACAGGGCCTTGTTCGTAGCAGGTTCTCAGTAAATCAGTGTAGAGCAAGTTGATTAATTCCTTGTACATATACTGGGAAGTTTGAGATAAAGCTCTGGGGCTGGGGGAGGCTATTAGACTAAAGGTCTTCATTTGGAGTTCCTCGCACAGAAGTGAATGAAATTGTGGGAGTAGCTAAGATTTCTTAGAGGACAAGAGAAAGAGAGAAAAGAAACCAATACCGTTTGTATTTGCTGCATTGATGTATAAGCAGAAAGATAATAAGAAAACATAAAATATAAAATAAAAAGAGAAAAGAAGAGGAGGCAGGTTTGACAAGCCCTGTGCCAAACTCCTTGTTTGGATTATCTCATTTGTCCTCGAAACAGCCCTGAGACCTAGCTCTTGGTGCCCCAAGGAAGAGAGACAGACTGAGGCTTAGTTAAGGGACCATGTGACCTGTTCAGGAGACAGATCAAGTTGGCTCTTGGCCCATGCCTCTCGATGGGGATTCTCTACTGAGAATGTGCTCCTGAGGAGGGAGGAGAGGATAAGGAGAGGGCAGGATCCAAAAGGCTATGGACACAAGTCCTAAAGGTCAAGAAGAGTCAGAAGGGCCTCAAACAGAGCAGTGACTGTTGGCTCTGCTCATGGGAGGTCACTGTGGATGAGCAGGCCCAGCAGAAGCGTGGCAGTCCACAGGACAATGAGATGAGCAAGTCTATGTCTCTGGGGTCTGTATATTCTATAAGTACTTAATGTTAAAGAAAACAGACAGGGCTCCATGGAGAGGGTAACCAGTGCTAGCTATTGCAGTAGAGGAACCCCCAAATCTCAGTGGCTCAACCCAACAGAGGTTCATCTTGCTCCCTTCATAGAATGATGACAGCTCTGGCAGGTGTCCTGCATGGTCCTCCTACAGTTGGTGACTCAGGGACCCAGGCTACTTCTACTTTACAACCCCTGAATCTTGGAGACCTTAACTTCCAGCTATTAAACAGAAAAGAAAAGAAAAGAACGTGGGTGGAGAAGGCTCGCCTGCTCTTAACTGCCTTTGACCACAGGTGGCTCCTCACTTCTGCTCACCTTCCACCTGCAGGAATTAGGGCTATGACCTCTCCTAGATGCATGGGATCTGGGGAAATGGCAGGTGCCCTGGAAGAAGAAGTGGCTCCCTAAAAACACAGCATTGCCTCTGCCACACAAATGTTTTCTAGACTGAAGGAGGATTTGACTCATTTATAAACAGAGGAAAAGGAACTGGCGGAGAGGGAGGTATGAAGACAGAGGAGGGCAGATGAGGCCTGGCGAAGGGCTCTGGCTGGAAGAGAGCAAGGTCCCCTCTGAGATTGGAAGATGAGAGAAGGGCTAGGACCATTTCAGCAGCATACATGCATGGAGATTAAGAGCTCGGACTCTATAACCAGACTTCCCAGATGAAAATGCTCCCTCACTATTTGCCAGCTAAATGACCTTGGGTGAGTTACTTAACTTCTCTGTGCCTCATCTTATCATCTGTAAGGTGAGAACAGGACTACAATCTGTACCACAGCTGTATGGATTAAATACGTTAAAGAGAGCTGGGTGGAGTACTAGACATATAATAATAATTCAAGAAATATCCTAGACTCTTACAAACATTTATTTGTAATATATGTACATATATGTTTTTACACAAATGAGCGTACACACCACGAGTTCCCTGAAACGACTGTTTCCACTCCAGGCCACACGCAGTCCCTTATCAGAATGCTTGTGTAGCATTCCATTGCACACAAGCACCATCATTTATTCAAGCAGTCCCCTACTACTGAGTACGTAGTGGTTTCCAGTCCCTTACTGCTACTAATAATATAAACAACACTGCAGTGAACATTCCAGTACTCTCGTCTTTGAGCACACGTGAAAGTCTACCTGTTCTGGAAGTGGTCCGTTGTGCTCAAAAGCACACGTGTTTTCATTTAGAGTCTCACTCCTCCAAACTGTCCTCCATGATGTGGAGGACAATTGTGTGTCCTCCCTAACTCCTCCTGGGAGCCCGGAACGAGGGCGCCAGCTTCCTATGTGACAGACGTCTGTTTAAGGAGTAAGCAGGACTGTTTTATATATCTGGCACCATAAAGTCTATGAAAATCTTAGAGATGTGGAAACATACACACACACACACACACACACACACACACACACACACACACACACACACACACACACACACTCCAAATTAAGGAAAGAATACTGCAAACTCAAAATGAATAAATATTTAATTCAGTGGCCCCCAAACAGAGAGGCAGTCCTGCAGGGAGATAAAGAGTAAAGGCTGTGACAGGCAGCGGCTGCCTTGCTGTCCTCTGCCCCACACTGTGTGACCCGGGGAAGCTGCTTAGGCTGTGTGAACCTGAACTGCTTCCTCTGTAAGATGGAAACACAGGCAATTCCTGCCACGTGGACTCCTTCTAAGGATTAAAAGATAACACATATACATATAAGTACCTAGGAACATGCCTGATACATAAGAGGTCCCCAAGCATGTCACTTACTAATGCCCTATGTCAAGAAGGCACCCACAATTCATCTCGTTGTTATTTATAAATGATATATATGTGAACTGCGGGGTGCAGGTGCATTGAATATCGTGAGATGTTGAGGTGGAGATCCCCAAGCAGGAAGAGAGCCCAGGGCCCTGAAATGGCCACGTGAGAAAGAAACAAGCTCGTGAAGATGGAGAGAAGGAGTTGACGGGGAAGTGAGAAAACTCGTGTCCTGTGTCTCTTGCTGAATGTTCTCATTTAAAATAAGGGTGGGGACCAAAGCAACAAGGGCTTGGAGAGAGGCTCCCATCTGCGGAGACATACATGTGGGGAGCTCAAGGGCATGGCTGGTGCCTCCAGTGACACTGAGTCCCGCGTGGAGAAAGGCACTGTGTTTCAGTCTCCATCAGCTCTTCTGTAACTCCACGTTGTCTGTGTGTCCCTGACTTACATTTGATTCCTGCTGCTCTGTGCCTGTCCCTCTAAAGACAAGCTCCTTGAGGGCAGTGACTTCTGCTCGTTTAATTCACTGGCGTGTCCTGAGTCTTAGGAGCGCTTGGCACATAGAAGGCTCTTAATAAACATTTGTTAACTGTGATTGAATGAAACAGGAAGTTTCGTTTGGGGGCTAATATGTCTCTAACAACCTCTAACGCTTGCTAATCTTCCTTTTTTGAAACAAGAGACAGGAGTTCTCAGGCTCTGAATCTTCCGTGGCAAGAATTTAACAGCACCTCGCTTTGGTTTCTTTGTATTGACGATGGTCAGCTGTCATGGTGGCCACGGGGCTGCACACAACATAGCTGGCCATAGTCTAGCTCTCCTCTCCCTCGTGGCGCTTGGTGTGATGGCAGCCCCAGCACATTTTGAAGGTAGCCAGGCCAGTTGACTTGCTTTGGCCAATGAGATGGGACCGGAGGTGACAGGTGTCCCTCTCAGGCAGGTCTTGAAGAGACAGTGCGTGGTTTACAACATGGCCTTCCTTGCCTCGCGGTGGTGGGAGCAGACCATGGGGTTGGCGTCGGCCTGCAACTCTGGGTGACAGTGAGGGGCAGAGCTCCCTTGCTGACCACCTTTGCATGTGTATATAATGAGAGGAAGCGCCTTGCTGTAGTCAGCTACTGAACTTTGAGGTCTTTTTTGGCCCAGTATGACCCAGCCTGGTCTGTCTGGTATCAATTCCGCTGAAGGACAGGAAATGCCCTTGGAGTGGCCAGTGGGGAGGAGGCACGGATACAGGAGTCCTGGACTCCAGTTTCCTCCATGGGCATGGCTCCTGCAGGGTCGCCCTGTCTCTTCAGGTGCCCCAGGAGGCGTCTGGCCACCACATGAACTCAGAGGAGAGAAAAGAAGAAAGCCAGGGTGGCCCAGGGTGCCTCCTGACAGAGGATGGAGAAGGTCCAGCTGAGGGTGAGACCCCTAAGGGCAGGGACCCTGGCACAGTCAACCTCTGTAACCCTCCCTGAGTGTCTAAAGTGGAGCCTTGCCCATAACATCTTCCTGGTAAAGTTTGCGGGATAGATGGATTAATTTTAAGCAAGAAGGCTAATGGAATGTTTAACATTGGGGGCCCTGAAAATGGACAAACCTGGGCTCAAAACCTAGCTCCACAACGACCTGCACATGTGACCTCGAACATGCCCCTTCAGCAATCTGAGATGCAGTTTCCTCATCTCAAAAATGGGGATGCCCAATGTTCATAGCAGCGCTGTTTACAATAGCCAAGACATGGAAGCAACCTAAGTGCCCATCAACAGAGGAATGGATAAAGAAGATGTGGTACACACCACACACACACACGCATGCACACACACACACACACACACACACACACACACACACTGATATATTACTCAGGCATAAAAAAGAATGAAATAATGCCATTTGCAGCAACATGGATGCAACTAGAGATTATCACACTAAGTGAAGTAAGTCAGAGAAAGACAAATATCATATGCTATCATTCATGTGTGGAATCTAATTTACAAAAAAATGATACAAATGCACTTATTTACAAAACAGAAACAGACTTACAGATATCAAACTTATGGTTACCCAGGGGGAAACGTGGTGGGGAGAGATAAACCAGGAGCTTGAGATGAACACACACACGCTACTATATATAAGATAGACAACGAAGAAAGACCTACTGTGTAAGACAGGGAACTCTACTCAATATTCTGTGATAACCTATATGAGAAAAGAATCTAAAAAAGAATGAATACATGTATATGTATAACCGAATCACTTTGCAGTACACCCGAAACTAATACAACATTGTAAATCAACTATACTCCAATAATATTAAAATATTTAAAAAAGAAATATTTTTCAAAGCTATAGAGAAATAAATAGACATAGAGATAACGATTTACTTAGCTGAAAAAAATGGGGATGATAGTAACATCTATTCATGAGATGATAGTGAGAGTTACATGAAGTAACATGTGCAGATCGCTACACTTAATACCAGACGTGGGGGAGCAAAGGCCGGCTCTGCAGCCAGACACAGGTTTTAGTCCTAATCTGGTCACCCAGGTCAGTTATTTCTTCTTTGAAGCCCCTTCATTGCTAAATGGAAATAATGCTCTCAGGCTGGACATAAAGCACCTACGGCGGTGCCAGGGCGGTCAGCGCTTTCCCCAGTCACTCTTCCCGGGGGAATCCCATGGCATCCCAGCGGTCTCAGAACCAGGATGCCTGCAACACCCACCAGGGCCCAGATTCCAGCTCCCACTTTTTCAAAGTAGCAGCTCGTTATGACAAATGAAGCCGTGTAGGGGTGTTAATAGGGGGCAATGGGTTAATTTGTTACCTTTCCTGGGGTCAAATTTAGAACTTCTGTGTCACTGAGCGGGTCTCATGGTTTTGCTAAGGTCCTGTCAAAAGGCTGGTGTGGCGGGACAGGGTAGTTAATGGTGATCCACCTCTCGGGGCTGTTGGGACGAGGCTGACCGTGATCCTTTCTTTTTCGCAATGGCCCTCGGTGCAGCTGTCCTAGAGATGTTGGCACTCACAGCCGGACAGCGAGCTCAGGGGTGGAGAATTCAGAGTGGGTGTGAGAGGCTCTCAGGCCCAGAGAACTTACTCTTCGCTTCTACGGCTCTCCACCCCTAGCCCCAGCTGGAACCTCTTACCAACAGATCCTTTACAAGCTGTTATCAGTCTGATACCCAGATGTCCTGTCTTCCCCACATCTGGAAGTGGCTCTCTTTTCCAATAACATTTATCAAGCACCTACTATATACCCATGCACAGCACTTTCCCAAATGCCATTACATTCAGCCCTTCCAGGAACACTGTGAGTTATACATACGGCGTCAACCCCATTTCCCAAACAAAGCATTGAGTTTTGGAGATAATAAATAAATTACCCCAAATCAAGGGGACGATGATGTATGTTATCCAGGCCCAAAATCCAGTTCATCTTCTACCTCATTACCTTGCTGCTCCCGAAGGCGCAGAAAGTAAAGAAAACCTGCAAGGGTGACAAACTAAATGTTCAACAAGAGCTTCGGGAAGAGAGGGGGGCGGGCTGTGACGGATGGGGTCTCAGACACTGTCTGATGGTGATGGGAAGGGCGGTGCTGCTGAACAGACCTCCCCAGGGATGCTGCCCAGACTCGCCATGTGGAGGGGTTTGGAAGCTGCTCAGCAGGCCTGAACCATCACAGCATGAGAGCTCCTCTCCAGAAAAGAAAATATCCGTTGCCCTTGACAAGTGCAAGTGACTCCCTAGAAAATGGTATTATCAAGCCCTAGAGCCCAACCCAGTAATTTCAGGGGAAATCAGTAGTTTCCCCATGGAACTGGGTGAGCTGCTGGGTGAGGACCTGGCCACCCATCCTGGGTTGCAATAGGCCATGGAGGCTGAAAGGGTTGGGCCCTGCTCTGTTGCTCTGCTCTCCTTCTGAGGGGCACAGGAGGGTACCCTGTGCACGCAGCACTTGGGGGGTTGGGAGTGGGGGCCCAGTCACTGTTCACTGTGGTCACCCCAGCCTCCCCCTGTCCAGCTCAGTGCTGTGCCCAGTTCAGGACCCCTTAGCAGCTCTCCTGGAAGGTAGCAGCTATACACCTAGCTTCTCTCCCAGCCTCCTTTTCTCCCACCTTCCGCTGCAAAGTTAGAGGATGCAGAGCCATGCGACGTGAGAAATTTTTGAAGAATGACCCTGGAGCTATTTGGCCTGCAAAAGAGAAGACTTGTGGGGTATAATGCCACTCTCAAGTCTCTGACAAAGGGGCCAACAGACTCTATGTGATGCTGGGAGGCAACACCAACATTGATGGGCCAAGTATCAGGGATGCGGTGGAGGATGTGCTGGAATGAGAGATTTCAGGTCTCCCTGAGTAGCACCGAGACTGCCCCATTGCACTGCGCTTCCTTTCCACCTGTGAAGATTCGCTGGCACAGGGATGGTGGTAACTTTCCTATTAAACCCAGCAGCTTGGAGGGAGGTGTCAGGGAAGATGGAGGCCACATCAGGGTTTGGAGGAAAGGAGTGCTATGATCCATTCACAAGGGCTGGGGATGTGAGGGGACCTGTGCTCGGCACTTGCTATCTCTGGCCTGGCACTGCTCTATGCACTGGAGAATTCTCAAAAATGGTGCATGAAATGGAATGGCTTTGCCTTGGATGTGCTGAGCTGCATCCAGCCATGACAGTACGTCTTCTGATACAAACTGCCGGGGCCCTGAGACCCCTCTCCTACAGGTGGGCTGGGAGCAAAGTGGGAGCCTGCAGGGGGTCAAGTTACATGGTCTCCAGCCACGCAGGAGGATGTAAAACCCACATGCGTGCATGTGACCGTCATCTGTCTGGAGAGAAATGCTCACAGGCTCCCTGATAGAACCTGAGCGTAGTTTATTCATGTCAGTTGACTTCAGGTACGTGAAGTACAGAGTGCCTTTAGACAAGCCCAGAATAATCAGAAGACAGAGGAAGGACGTGGATTTTGGCATCTGACTCACCTAATTTTAAGTCCCAGTTTTGCCATATCTTGCAAGTGTGTCCTCTGTCACCCTCGAGACTCTCATCTGTCCATGGGGCCCAGTGAAAGAACCTCCTACACAGGTTGATGTGGTGATTACACGAGGTGACGCAGGGAAATCAGTTTGCCCAGGGCCTGGTTCATGTCAGGTTTAACAAATGGTCGCTATGCTAATTAATATAGTTTTAATAAAATGCAGTCCCCTGGGAGCCTGATTGAGTGGAAGGATGGTAATAATTTGTAATCAGCCTGTCAGCAGTGTCTATGCAAGTGGCTACCTTCTGAAGAGTTCCAAATCACCTATTTCACGGAGCCATTGAGACATCCTTCCTACAAACGTGATGGCACTCTTGGGCTAAACCAAACTTCTCTCCAGAGGGGGAAGCAGTACACGTCTCCTAATCACCTGCTCTGGACCAGGCACTTTCCCTTCCAGCCTCTCATTAAGCCTCTCGAGGGCTGAGATGGAAGTGTTATCATCTCTGTTTTGCTGGCGAGAGGACACAGTGCTTTCCCTGGGGCTCCAGGGCTGGTAAGGGGCGTGGCAGGGGTGCAGACCCAGTTTGCTTGATTCTCCATCCAAATCACTTCCCATGACCCACAGTTGCTTCTAGAGAGAACCAGGGTGCCCCTGAGTCCAGGCTGTGCCCCAGAATCACCCCAGAATCTTAATCGGGGTGGTTTCCCCACTAGTCTCAGTCCCACAGATGGGGCCGACCGGGGATCCCCATCCCTTGCATGTGGCGGCTTTTCTCGCTGAGCACCAGAGCTGCTGGGAGTGGGTGAGCGGGGAAGGCAGCTTTGAAGTCCTCCCTCATGCTGAGCTGCAGAAAGCACTTGCTGTCTTATGCAGAGAGCAGTTGAGGATATCAAAGGGAAGATGGGATGTTAAATTTTGAGTGATCAGTGTTTAATAATCAGAGTTGTAAGCTGTCATGAGTGATGCTCCAGGAGGGATTCTGCGTGAATTACAGGGTTTGCAATGCAATGTCTGGGGGAGGATCAGCCCTCCAGAGTCCCCGAGTGGAAGCTCTGGTGCAGGGCCCATTCATGGACGTGTCTTGGGGGCTTGACCAGAGCGTGGGCATGGTTAGGGAAGAAAGGGTGAGGATACAGCCTCCCTCTGCCCCTGGAGTACCCCTTCCTGCACTGATCATTCATCCAGCAGGTGCTTTCAGGGTAACTAGGTGCAGATGGAGGTCCACGTGGCCAAAAGAACCTACGGATCTAGCACTTGACAGGAAACATCTATTTGATTTTTCACCAAAACTTCTCTGGAAAATTCCAGCCTTGCCACAAGGCACCAAGGGAATGGGTAAGTGTCACCTCTGTACCGAGGCAAGGGGCAGTGTGGATTCCAGAGACAGTGATGCTGGGTTGGAGGTGGCCTCTTACCCTGCAGGTAAGGCCAGGCAATGTACACTGGTTTTCCTTTCCCTTCTGGATATCCTAATATCAAGTGAGTTCTGTCATTTACTCGGATAGCTCAGAAGAGAGGAGAGAGAGACCATATCCCCTTGCCTTGTGACCAGCAGACCCCAGCAGATCCAGGCCCCAGTCTTCCCAGGACCATGAGAAATGTACTGTCCACCGTTGCAGACTACCACTGCAGCAGAGAACATAGGCGTGAGTTCCAGGTCCAGGCCTGTTTCCTCTGGAGCTCACACTTTCTCAACAGGGAGGCCATGGACAAGGCCATGCGTGGGGAGGAGCTCTCCTTAAAAGCTTTTCTGGCTGGAGAGCAAGAGACAGGCCGAGGTGTCCCCCTCTTCTTCTGTGGCCAAATTCGGGCATCACAAGAAAAACTAGAGAGGCTCAAGTGAGTACCAGGGGTTCCAGCTGAGCCCAGGGTTGTGGAGAGAAGCAACTGGCACGAGGGCAAACCTGGAGCTCCAGCCACCTGTGTCAGGCGGGGTTGCTGGACTGCCCGCGGGCGCCCGCCATCTCCTCAGCAAAATGCAATTTCACAACTCTTTGGGGGATAAAAGATTTTATTTACTTCTTTTCCAAAGCTTTGGAATTCTTTCTGAACATCAAATAGCTTCTGGCAAACACATCCTGATGAGTAACACGGAGTGAAATAGAACCAGATGGGCACACACACTCCGGGCTGTGCACTGGAGGAGGAAAGGCAAATCCCATTTGGAATGAGGTCAGGCCCCGGGCCACAGGAAGTCCACTGGGAGGGGTTACAGCCTTCCCCGGGGGCATTCAAGGTCCCCTGGACCTTGCCAGGAGACGGGGCCATGCCGCCTGCTGTCTGCCTTTGCTGGGAAGAGAAATGAGGAGAGGCCCCAGCAGCTGCAGCCCGGGAGTGCCCATCATGTCCCACTGGCAGCGATGGCCGTGAGAGGCCCTGGGGCAGGGACTGGGGTTGCGTGGTGGGGAGTTAGGGTGCCTCGGTGTTACGTAGAATCCTGGTGAGGTGGGCTCAGCTAGCTGCCTAAACAATACCCATCTCTCCTTTCTTTCTTGCAAATGGAACCCCTGAATTTGTTCAAATCAGCTGAAGCACTACATTCCCCAGGCCCACTTTCAACCAGGGAGACCCTGTGACTCATCCGGCCAATGAAAGCTGCAAGCGTCTGAAAGGGGTGCCTGGAAAGCTTGCTTTTCTCCTATAGGCACTGTCCCTTCCTCCTTGCCACTTCCTTGATCTCCAGGAACATGGACATGACCCTACACACCAAACATGGTGGACAAGATGGAGAAGCCCAGACTTCAATGGCTTCATGGAGCCCCCTTACCTTGGACCCTGGCCCTCTGGACAAAATGTTTAATGAGAAAAATAAACCACTCTTCAATTAAGCAGGTGTTCTTTGGATTCTCCATGACACACAATCCAAAGCAAATCCCACACCAGAACTGGCAGCTCCAGTACTGTACAGGCTCCTACTCTTTCCTCCTCGAGCTCGACTTCCTCTCCAGCTGCCATGCCATCTCCCACAAGATATCACACGTCTGCAACCACTGAGGCCTCAGGCCATCCCATTCCTATCCCATCTGAGACGTTCGGCTGTGATGTTCCGTCTCACCCCTAGTACCTCTTCCATGCCAAGGTCCTGTCTCTTCAGGCAGAACCAGGACGTTAGATTCATGGATCTTGGCTATAAGATGGCAGCCCTCTAGTTTGTTCGCCACTGAGGTGTTTCAACATGGGACTTTCTGAGTTACTATGGGGCACATCCAGGGCAAAGCAGAATGAGTTTGTCACCTTAAGATGTCAGAGCCTCACAGGAACTTGGGGAGCTGGTCCGGTAGTTTTACACATGGACTCTTACTAGCAGAACCATTTGTCGGAGGAAATCTTAGGTGCAGCCCCAGTATATAAAACAGCCAGACGGGACTGCTCTGGGAAAGTCCTGGAGATTCCACCAAGCGTTACTAGAAATCGTTGTAGCCTGGAAGGGAAGTGACATGTCCAGTCACCCAGCAAGCTGGAGGCAGAGGCAGAAGTGGCAGCTGCGGTGACTATTGCCCTAGGATCTTGCCTCCCCGAAACGAAGGCTCTGAGATTGAACCTGTGTCTACCCTCTCCTTTCTTCTTGCACTGTCCCCTCCTCTGCTGCACCACCAACTCTTCGTCATTCATCCACCTGAGTAATCTTCCTCAAAGATGAATCTAATGATGTGTTCTCCCATTTGAAACACTTTTGCTAACTCCGTGTTTCACTCCATGTTACTTCACTTGACAGTCAAGGCCCTAGCCTCTGGCTCCATCCTCACCCTCAGGCTCATCTTTCACCACTTCTGCCCTCCTGAGGACCCTTTGCCTCTCCATGCTTCACCCTCATGCCACATCCAGTCCCCTGAGGCCCTCTCCTTTCCCTGAGCACTGGGTGGGTGCCCCTTCGTGATCCTGAGCCTATGCACGTGCTGTCTCCCCGCCCCTTTCCTCTCTGCCCTTGTCAGCCTGGCAACCCCTGCCCATCTTGCCTCTTTTTCAAGGCCGAGCTCTTTTGCCATCTCCTCTGTGAAGACTTCCCTGACTGCCTCCTCCCTAGGCCACAATGCCTGGGTCATCTGGTGTTGCAGCACTGGGCCCACTGCCTTTCCCTGTCTGTTTACTTAACTGGTACCAGACCCAGGCTCTGAAAGGGCTGTCAGCATTAGGTCCCCAGGGCCGACACGTAGTTGCTTGTAGTCAGTTGTTGAATGAATGAATGAATCAATCAATCATTCAATGAATGAATGAACGAATGAGTTTCCTCCAAACGGGGTATGTATTATTTTAATTACACAACTGTTGGTGGGAATGTAAACTGGTGCAGCCACTACGGAAAACAGTATGGAAGTTCCCCAAAAAGCTAAAAATAGAGTTGCCATATGATCCAGCAATCCCACTCCTGGGCATGTACCCAGACAAAACTATAATTCAAAAAGATACCTGCACCCCTATGTTCACAGCAGCACTAGTTATCATAGCC
This sequence comes from Stenella coeruleoalba, assembly GCF_951394435.1. Classification (NCBI taxonomy): domain Eukaryota; kingdom Metazoa; phylum Chordata; class Mammalia; order Artiodactyla; family Delphinidae; genus Stenella; species Stenella coeruleoalba. Next base: position 54,445,675 of record NC_137162.1, on the reverse strand, counting down.
AAGACATGGAAGCAACCTAAATGTCCATTGACAGATGAATGGATAAAGAAGATGTGGTATATATATATATACACTTATATATATATAATGGAATACTACTCAGCCATCAAAAAGAATGAAATAACGCCATTTACAGCAACATGGGTTGACCTAGAGATTATTGTACTAGGTGAAGTAAGCCAGAAAGAGAAAGACAAATACTGTATGATATAACTTATATGTGGACTCTAAAATATGACACAAATGAACTTATTTACAAAACAGAAACAGACTCACAGACATAGAGAACAATTTGTGGTTGCCAAGGGGGAAGGGGGTGGGGGAGGGAAGGATTACGAGTTTGGGGTTCACAGATGAAAACTATTACATTTAGAATGGATAAACAACAAGGTCCTACTGTACAGCACAGGGAACTATATACAATTTCCTCTAATAAACTATAATGAGAAAGAATATATGTATATACGTGTAAATGAATCACTTTGCTGTACACCAGAAACTAACACAACGTTGTAATTCAACTATACTTCAATAAATTTTTTTTTAAAAAAGAACAAAAAACAAAACAAAAGAAAAACCAACAGTAATGCACATTTGTCATGTTTTGTTGGCTGCCCCCCCCACCCCCGCCCTCCACCTGACACTCTCTCACTAACAGTGGCCTCATTTCCTTCCGGAACTTGCCTCTTCTACATTGTGTGTGGTCTTGGTGGAGGGGAATTCTAGTCTTCTGCCTCCCATTACAAAAGCCAGCTTTTTACATCTCCTGGTCTACCCTAGGGAGCAGGCACATGTCCTGACATCTCTCCTGGGACTTTGCATCTGGAATGAGTGACACAGGGTGTCAGCCAGGCTTATTGGTTGCTGGCAACAGAATCCAACCTGGTGAGATTGAAGCAGGAAGGGGGATTTATTCAAAAGGAGGTGAGGTGGCCCACAGACTCACTGGGAAAGATGGGAACCAGGCACAGAAACAAAGAGGCCAGACCACAGCTGGCCACAGGCAAACCATCCTCAAGAAGCCAGTGCAGTGAGGACCATGCTACCACACCACTTGCCCAGGCACTGACCAGTGGTGCTCCCGGAAGTGAATTTTGCTGCTGCAGTTGCTGTCTCCAACCTCTTGTCACCAGCAGAGATGTGCCTTGCCCCTGTTCCGTGGCCTTCTTGCTCCTGGCTCGCTGTATGGGTGGGGGGCTTGGCGGTTGACCAGTCTGGGCAGGAGCCCCCGTTCCCTAGCTGCAAGGGATGCTGGGACCACGCCAATCCATCACTCCCGGTCCACACTGGGAGGCTGACTCTGCCTCTTCCCCTAAAGACCTTTAAGATAGAGAATTTCTCAAGCCTGGGAAGGAGGGGTCATCAGATGATGGACAACCAAAAAGAATGGCAAAAGCCACCGAACCCAGAGACAGAGGAGAAGATTGGAGGTCATTCGTCTCAGCCGTGGCGGCATGTAGACCAGATGTTTCCTGCTACCAGGTGGTGGCTGTGGTTCTTAATCTAGGCCCTCGGGAGAGGCCTGGGCCCCCACCCCTCTCCAAGTCTGCTTCTCTGGGCTCCTGTCACTTCTGTGAGCTCCCGACATCCTGCCAATAAATTCCTTTTTGCTTAAGTTAACCAGTGTTAGTGTCTGCTGGCTGCAGCCAAGCAACGCTAAGTGAAACCACATGGAAACACGAGTCCAAACTGCTTGTAAAACACTAAGGCAGCCTTGATAAGGCCGTAGGCTTCCTGACACCCCCCTGGCCAGCATTCTTCCCCAAGGGAACCACTGGTATGAGCTGGATGTGTGTGTCCCAGAGCTTACTGGTCATGCTTCTATACAAATGTGTGAAGCCCTAGTAAATATTTCCTGGAAATAATGTTCTATCTCATTGTGCCTAAGACATCTCCAATTGTAAGACATGCCATTGTTTTATGAAGGAAGGAAGAAAAAGTTGCCAGTGAAACCATGACTCAATGTTAAGATGTATCAATTATAAACCACATCTCAATTGCTGGTTTAAGATGTGGAAAAAAGATGTGTATGTTAGAATAGATGAAATACGGTCATAGCAACAACTAACTTATTTAGCCCTTACCGTGGGCCAGGCATTCTCATAAGTACTTTGCTCACTTTAACTCAGGTAATCACTTACTCCATTAAATAATTTCTTTCCTTTTTTTTTTTGGCTACTTTGAGTCTTCGTTGCTGCGTGCAAGCTTTCTCTCGTTGTGGTGAGCAGGGGCTACTCTTTGTTGCAGTGCACGGACTTCTCATTGCAGTGGCTTCTTTTGTTGCAGAGCACGGGCTTTAGGCACGCGGGCTTCAGTAGCTGTGGCATGTGGGCTCTAGAGCGCAGGCTCAGTAGTTGTGGCGCACGGGCTTAGTTGCTCTGCGGCATGTGGGATCTTCCTGGACCAGGGCTCAAACCCGTGTCCCCTGCATTGGTGGGCAGATTCTTAACCACTGTGCCACCAGGGAAGTCCCAACTCCATTCAATAATTTCTTGAGGTGGAAATATAATTATCCGTATTTTACAGATGAGCAAACTGAGGTACAAGAAAGTTAGACTATTGCCTAAGGTTACAAATTTAGGAAGCGGCAGAATGATGATTCAGAGAAATTCTGGATTTAGAGGTTGCTCTCCTCACCACCAATGTTCAGTGTTCTGTTTGTGAGTGCCTGTGTGTGCGCCTGTGCGTGCATGTGCGCATCGTGTCTGTGCATGACTATATGTGCATATGTGTGTGTACGTTGTGTGTCTCTGTGTGTGCTTGTGTGCATTGTGTCTGTGTGTGCATATATGCATCGTGTGCCTGTGTGTGTACGTGGGCCTGAGTGTGTGTTTGCGTGTGCGCGTGCACATGTGTTTTTTCACTTCAGGAGGATCATGTTATATGTGCATTCTGCACTGCGCTTTGTTCATTCAGTACTATCCTGGAGACCCTTCTGTCTTGTACCTAAGTTTCTCCCCCATTCTTTCTAACTGCTGAAATATAGACCCGCCATAAGGCCTCTAGACATTCTCGCACTCATAGGCATTAAGGCTGTTGCCATTTCTGACTCTGCCTAACAAGCCTGCAATAAACATCCAGCAGGGCTCCGCGAGCACGCGCGTGAGTGTTTCTCTCGGGTAGACGGACAGAAGTAGAATCGGTGCATCAGGACACACGTGCATTCTGAGTGTTCAGAGATAAGCCACCCTCCCCCCGCCCCACCCTTCTTGGTTCACCTTCCATCGCTCCGCTGGTGGAGCGGTAGATGGTAGACTGGACATATGTGTGTACTCCTACCAGTGCCTGCATACGATTTCTACCCCAGACTCCTCCTTACCAAATCTGCAGGCCATCTCACACCTCACCTTCCTCGGCAACTGAGGCATTTGCACCGCTGACCTACTCCTTGTCCTGGACATCCTCTCCTTCCCTTGAATGGGAAAACCCACAGCCTTGCCACTATACATTTCAATTCCTGGTCGCCAACTCCTCCCTCCTGACCTGGCATCCACGTTGCCTAGAAATGAACTTCCCAAGGCGAGTGGCAAGGGATGTTAAAAGGCATTCTCAGGTGACAAGAAAGGGCACCTTGGTAGACACTGGGAAAATTGAAATTGCTGCAGGACTTCTCAGGGTCTTTACTGAGTGAAGCAAAATGCAATTGCAATCTCCGGTGAACTCAGGACACCCAAAGAGGGGCAGCCCCAATTGGCTCCATGACCAGCCAATAGAAGTGCACCCTGAGTCAGCCAGGAGCGTCAGCAGCTTTGGACCTTCCTCTCCTCTTGCTCCCCACTGTGGCCCTGGCACCCTGGTCCTCCCTGGGGCCCCTATCACCTTTCTAGGTCTGCCTGTACCATGCCCCACCCTCCACAGTCCTCCCTGGGTAACTCAGAGGAAAGAGGGCTAGCTAGGGGCAGAAGATCTGGTCACCTGAAGCTAAAGGCCTTGGGCCAGTTACTTAACCTCACTACGCCTCAGTTTCCTCACCTGTAAAATGGGGGGAAATTCAGTAGCCATCTGGGATACTATTGTGCATTAGTATAGAGAGAACAGACCAAAAAGTGCTTTGCACGAAGTAGGGCCTCAATGAACCTCTGCTAGAGGGAAGCAGTAGAACTGAGTTCCAGATCCCTCCACTGCCCACTCTCTGTTTGTCCCTGACCACGTCACCCTCTTCCTCAGGATCTCTGCTTCTTCATTTGTTAGTGGAGGCACCTGGACCACAGTGGAAGGCTAGGTGAGTTCCTACCTTCAGAGGATCCCAGCCTATGTCTTGGTCAACCTGGGTCTCCCAGAGCCTGGCATGGAAACTACCATGGAGCACTGCTCAGTGAAGTGGGGTGAGCTGGGCTGAATACAGGGGTCCCCGGAAGGAGAAAGAGGCACTGGCAATGCATCAACAGGACAGACAACAGCAATGGGACAGGCTCCAAGCAGGCGGTAGGGGCAGAGATGTGCCAGGCAGGGAGCCTCCTTGCACTCCTGAAACACTCAGGGGTGTCACTCAGATCGCTAGGAATCTAGAAGAGTGGGGAGGAATTTAGGAAAGGTTTCACGAAGAGGGAGCAACTCGAGATCAGCCTGGAATGACGGGAAAGATTTTACTCGGCCCCAGGGAGCAAAATTGGATATTGCAAGAGTGATGTTCACAGAGCAGTCACAAGTGGAGAGAGCAGAGCAGGGGGTAGAGCTTTAATGGTGACGATTCAGGCATCTGTGCAGATGTCTGGGGACCTTCACTCTGCTCCGGAGTGAGGCATGCCCAACTTCCCTGCCCCGCCTGAGCAGAGATCAGATCTGTCCCCCTGGCAAACAAAGCCAAGGTCTCCCGCCCCCTTCCCCAAGCTTGCGCAAGGAGAGCAGCAGTGTGGGCTTAACCATCCCCCAGAGAAAGAGGGAGTCTCCTCTCGACAGAGACAAATGAGACGTGACATCCTCCTGGCTCTGCCGCCTGGGAGACCCAGGCACCCCTCACGCCCATTACGAGCTTCCTTCCTCTGCTCCCTCATTATCTCTGCTGGGGTGTCCTCAGGCCAAAATAACGTACCCACCCAACCCCTGCCCCTACCTGGGTATCATTATGACGACTCCCACTTGAAATTATTTGTTTTTCTCTATTGATCTTGGTTCGACACTGGAAAAATGTATTCTTTGTAAGGCATTCCCAAGGGCTTAATTTGTCCGTGTTGGAAGCCTTTTTTAATAGGATTCTGCCCCATTGTTTATTCTGAACATTGAGTTCTGAGAGCTGAGATTCAGCTCTTTTAATAGAAACTCATTACTGGGGTCCCTCTGCATCAGAAAGCTGATACTGGCGCTGTGAGGAGGAAGCAAATTAGGAGGCTGCCAAGGGCCCGTCTGATCGGAAGGCCCCCTGGGAGGCAGAGTCACCATCCAGCCTCCACCCCCCTCCTCCTGTTAGAGGGACCTGAAGAGTGATAGCCACCAGGCCAGGCAGGGAGCTCCCAGGCCTGTGAGCCTGCCCCAGAGCTCACTGGTGACCCAGGAAGCCCTCCATCCCTGACTAGCTTCAGCTCTCAGAAGCTCTTCCTACCTGGAACAGACACTAGTCTGCTAGAGCAATGTTTCCCGAAGTATGACCCACAGTAGCTCCACATCAGAATCCCCTAGGGTGCTGCTGTAAATTCAAGCTCCCAGGTCTCCTCCAGACAGTACTCCCCTGCCATGTGGCTTACACCTCAGGGGGCTCCCTGCTTTGGAGGGCCTTCCTGGTGCCCAGGACTGGCCGGGTTTATAGTGTTATCCATATGGTGTTCCCATGCCTGGACCTGGTCCCGTATGAATCCCAATCCCCACTTGTTTCTCTTCCTCAGAGACTGTGTACCCCCGCTACCACCACCCCACTGCCCCCATGGGTTGACCAGATGCCCTAGAGAGCTCCTAGCACTCACATATATGGGGTCATCCCAGGGCCCCATGGTCGGGCCCCGTACCAGGCAGAAAGCTTGGCAAATGAATTGCTCCCACCAGCCAGCAAAGTATTTCTTTCACAGGATCACATGAGATTGGGCCAGCAGAACGGTGCTCACATGATTTTGAGCGACTCAGAGTGTTTTGCCTCGCCTGCAAAAAAGAAAAAAAAAAAAAAAAAGGTAGTGGCCTGGGGCCCTGTATGCCCTACGGGCAGCCCTGCCTCAGACCCACTAAAATAGTATTATAGCATTGAAGAGGAAACTCAGGAATCTGTATTTTTACAAATGCCCCAGGGAATCCTAATGCTTGCTGAAGTTCAGAATCTACTGGAAGTGTGGTGGTGAAAGGGAAAGAGAGTGGTTTTTAGAGTTACTAAGAACTGGGCTCAAGCAGTGATTTGCAGCTAGCCAGTTGGGTGACTAAGAGCAAAGTACTAAACCTCTCTGAGTCTCACTTTGCGCTCATAAATATTTTCGGTCCATGGTGGCTTTAAGAGCCCTTTTAGGAGCAAAGGAGTCTGCAAATCTTGCATGTGTAAGGCTGAGACCACGCCCAGTTCCAAACCCAACATATGGCAGGGATCTAAGCAACAATGTCTGGTATCATTCGATCAGTCAACAAGTATTTATTGAAACCCTACTATGTGCAGGGCACTGTGCTCAGCGGTGGTGAGACAAAACAGGCTCAGTCCTTTGCCTTCATAGGGGAAGACTGATATGAACAGATGAAAGATATTTCATAAACATTTATTTAGTGGCAGTAGTGATTGGTCCTACGTGGGGCAGAGCAGCATGGCATGGAGAGCAGGGGACGTGCTCATGTAACCAACTGAGGGTGAGTGAGTGAGGGCTTCTCTGAGGAGGTGAGGTATCCCACTAGGACCTGGAGGTAGAGCAGGACTTGCCAGGTGAAGAGAGAGACCATGTGTACTTTCTGGTCTGGTTTCTGCATTTCGGGGGCCCCTTCCTCTCCCAGAGACAGCTCTTTTTGGAAGTAAAGATGATCGAGTTGACAGCTGCTCCGCACAGAATCCAGATGAGCTCAGTGGGTTTGCAGAGGGCACGCAGGCAGACGCATGGCATCGCCGAGGTCTGAAGGTGTGCCAGCCACGGACCAAGTGCGTCCCACGTGCCATCTCATCAGATACCCACAGTAGGTCTTCATGTGGGTTTTATGGTTACCCCCATTTAACAGATAAGGAAGTTGAGGCTCAAAGGGGATAAGTAACTTCTCACCTAAGTAGGGTCACAGAGCTAATAAACAGTAGAGCCAGGATCCAAGCCTGGGCAATGTGACCTCTCCTGCCCCTAGGCTAAGGACCCCATGCCCCACCTGTGACACTGTCTTCAGAACCCACTCGGGGGGGAGGTCACTTTTCCGTGTAGAGAAGGATCGAACGCAGCTGAAAGTCACCTAAGAGAGAGTTGATTTGAATGATATGAAACTGCACAAAATGTGCAGCCAGCAAAAGGGCTGGAGAATAGTGGACCTGAGATCGCATCTTGACAGCTTCCAGGACCCAGCGACCCCATTTACAAGACGAGGAGCTTGGAGCAAGGCTGTGGTTCCCCAAATGTGTTCCTTAGAGCTCTGGGCTCCCTCAGAGGTGCCTCAGGGCTGCCCTGGCTGGGTGCTGGGCTATCGCTCCCATCAGTCCCCCCAGATAAACACCACGGCTTCCCAGCAGGCAGTTTTGGAAGACAGCCTCTGAGGCTGTGACAGCACAGACGATCATTACAAGCTTTACTTCTTTAACATCACTCTTAAGTCAGTCAGCATTCGTGAAGCACACATCACAGTGTGAGCTGGGTGTGGAGGATCCAGACAGGTCCCTGCCCTTGAAGAGCACCTAGGCCAGGGGAGGAGGTACCCAGATCCAGTGCCCAGGTAACCAGGTGCCATGAGCCACAGGGAGGGTCCTTCCCTGCTTGGGCAGAAGCTCAGAAAAAGGCAGAGGCCAAGTTGGTATTTAAACCCAGGATTCTTGGCACCAAGTGCCGTGCTTTCCCCCCACCCTACCTGCATCAGGTAATTTGATCTGGGCATCAATGAAATGACCATTTAATGGAATAAGAAGATCTAGGTAGAGTCTCGGGGGAGAGTGGAGCTGCAGCGACAGAGGCAAGGGGGGAAGGCAAGAACCGAATCATCAGACAGAGGCAGAGGATCAGGGCAGAATCTGTAGCCAAGCTGGGTTTGAACAAGAGCTCCTGACGGTCATGGTCAAGTGTCTGCTGCTGGGGAGGCAGGATTACCAGGGCATCTACTCGCCTATTACAGTAACAACCCTACCAATAATAATCGCTAATATTTGTTGAGCACCGTATCAGTCAGGAAGAGTCTGGGTGCTGCAGCAATAAGTGGCTACAAAACCTCAGAGCCTTTACCACAACAAAGGTGTGTTTGCTGCTCACACAACGTTCATTGTAGATCCTGGCAGCTCTCCAGGATGGGTGATCTCCATGCAGTGACTCAGCCACACAGCTGACAGGTCCTTCACCATCCAAAGCTGCCCCATGTGACCTTCTCGGTCACGGCTACAGCAGGAGAGACTGGCTTTTCATGATCCCAGTTCAGAAGTGACATCTGTTACTGCTGCTCAGATTTCATTGTCCTGAACGTGGCACTTGGTCCACTCAACTTCAAGGGCATTGATTAAGCACCTTACATAGGTTATTTCCCTTTGCATATAAGGAAACGGAGACACAGAGAGAATGAACAGAAAGAACTTAACCAAAGCCACACAGCTAGTAGTGGAAGACTAATAAATTAAACCCAGAAGGTCTGGGGGCTTAACCCTCATTCTACTTCCTCCCAGACTCTCAGTGGTCATTGGTACTTCAGAAATGGGCAATCCGTTGTCAGAGTGCCGTCCTTCAGTTAGCCCAATGAAGGCATCCATGTCGTCTTGGCATTAGATAAATTCAGAGAGGGATGCCATGCTCCCCTGTGGCTTGGGACCATCCCTAGCCATGTGGAAGAGAAGTCGACAGACTAAAGTGTTTCTCATGAGGAAGGGAGGCAGGTGCCACGGAATTGCAAATCTGCCGTGAGTGGCTTCTGATGGCACGGTGGTGGGGGGAATGGGGGAAGGGGGTGCTCCCTGGAAATCGTACAGCTTGCCAACCAACTCTTCAATCACAAATTCCAAGTGCAGGGGGTTATAAACAGATCATCACTGTGGTTCAATCCATGCACTGGGGTCTGAGATTTCCATTTCAGGACAGGGGAAATAATAAGTAACCACTGACTAGCATATCCAGGTTTATTGACTTGAAAGGTCATATATTGATGGACAAAAAGCCAAGGTCAATATTTGATTTTAAGGAGCAATAAATCTTGGTATCCATGAAAAGAAGCGTTAATGCAGGTGCTGTTGGCGGGGGAGAGGGATGCCTTCGTGGCGAGGGACTCCTCCCTCCTCTGTGGTGGGTGAAGGGCACTCTTGTTTGGTTGGAATATTAGGAAGGAAGCCTGTGTGTGTTTAGCAGTTTTTAGGTAGCTCCGGGTGGGTGCATGTTTTGAAGAAAGCAAAAAAGAGAAGCGTGCACTGTTTTCAGAGGACTGCCATTTGTGTCCCTGTTCACACAGACGGAAGAAAAATACCTGCCTTGCACACTATCCCCGCTGCCTGCTCCCCCCACCTGCCAGTATCTGAGATTTACCTCCACTCGCGCTAAGTTGAGATGTGCTGGAATTTCCCTTTGTCTGCTTTCCGACTCTCTACCCACCAATCCTTCAGTGTCTTCATCTCCCCATGCAGATTTGGGGCATTCCCAAAGAAAGGCATGACACTGAAACCACAGGTGATGCAAACCCTTCATTATCTGCCTTAAAGAGGCGACTCGCTCCATTCTCCTCCCTATCCAGGCCCCACTCTGGGCCCCGACCCCACCTCATCCCTCCACTTCACAGTAGGGCCACCCAGACCGCTTGCCAGCCCTGTCCAGTTGGGTATCTTGGACCCTCGTGAGTTTGCTTGTGCTGTGGCCGCTGCCAGAAATCTCTTCTCCTTTTGCCCCACCCTGTACACCTCCTCCTGGGGATATTTTGCTAATCCCGAAACTCCCTGTTTGACACTGTCTCCTTGGTAAAGCCCTCTCTACCCCTCCCAGGCAGAGCAGCCTCCTCCTTCCGTCTATCCCCCCATCCCTCCATCTACCCCTGTATCCCTCCATCCCTATTCTAGCTCTTGCTTCCTTCCTTGAACAATTTTTGTTCACATGTCCATTGGTCTTCATTTTTCCTGGATTGAATGCTTGAAGGACAGGGCTGGTCCTTAATTCTGAATCCCCATTGCCTGGCTGTAGTAAATACCCAGTATGTTTGCAGAATGGGTGGCTGGACAGTGGGAAGGACAAATAGACCAGGTAAGGGACTCTCAGCAGAGCTTGGGCAGGAGGAGGGAGGGGGACGCAGGGCCTGTAGGGACTGGGGAGGGGCAGGGGGCGCCCCCAGGCAGCGAGCACAGGAGGCTGCTGACCAGCATCCTGTCTGGCCCCTCATCCTCACCGGCAGCTGCCCTGACGGTATTAATCAAGGCCAGAGCGCGTAGAAATATCAGTCCACTGTGTTCTATTCAAGTTCCCTGGAACTAAATTATGTTGTCAGGATTGGACAGAGCAGGAATGGAAAAGACCAGGCTGGATGACATGGGGCTGTTAAAAGGAGATGAATGAGCCCAGTGGTTTCCATTCAATTTTTCAAGGTTTCCCAAGGCAAGTCTGACAAATACCACCTTATGATTCTCAGGCACCCTGCACAGTGCCTCTTACACTCTCATTTTTTTATTTCTGCCTGTCCGATTAGAAGGACAAGGGATTCTTCTTTCTGTCTCGCATATGGGGAAATGGAGGAACTGGGGTGAGGGGAGCACTTTGACCAGAGTGAAGGTCAGGCCAAGGTCAGGGCATAAATCAGTGACACAGTCAGCAGGAGGATGCAGACCTCTGAGTTCACAGTGAAATGCCCTCTCCATTACCCCACCTGCTCAGCTTCCTCTACAAAATGCAACTGGCCAGACCTGCCTCTCAGGGCTGCTGCAGAGCGTCAGGGAGAAAATGCACCTGAAAACACTTTTAACTGAAACAGTGCTGTTCATTCATTCAACCGGCATTTTTTGAGTACATACCACATACCAAGCCATGTTAGCACTTCGTATTTAAGAGTTTTCATAAGGATGTAGAAAGAGGCTGAGAACTAGAAATGGATACATACGGGTTTTACATCTGTCTCACCACTCGGTAGCTGTGTGATATGGGGTTGGATATAAAACCTCTCTGATCCTCTTCAGGTGATTGTCGGGATGGAATCAGTTAAAGACAGGACAGCATCCATCACGGCACCCATCAACTTTCTTTCCTATGAGGAAGAAAGTTGTAAATAAGAACTTATTGAATCTGAATGTGTCCTCCCACAGAAAAGCAAGTGTCTCTCTTTCCTCTCTGTAGGAGGAGCGTCCCTGCACAGGGGATGCATGTGCCTAGCTTCCAGCTCTGCCGTGTGCTGCAGGAAACCATATCTCACAGCCCAGCCTCTGTTGTAAACAAAGGACTAATTAAATTAGCATAAGTTATTTTATGTAAATTAAAGATCCACGTTATAGCTGTTTATTGGTAGCAGCGTCAGATCTAGCCACTGCATAAGCTTGTGTAAAATTAATGTGCATAGATGCTCCAAATATCATATTATTAATAATGATAATAATGTTGATGAGGATGATAATAATGAACACATTCTCATAACAGTGCCTCCCGGCTGGCTCTAAAACCTCAGCGGGGAGTGTGCTGAGTGTCACAGCTCCTCAGGGAAACAGCCAGATTACACAGCTCCTTCTCAGCCTCCCAGCCCTCACTCATCGCACCATTTTGGCTTCTACTACTGGGTTCTGCTAAATTTTGGCCTCTTCAAATCCTGTCCATCTTTCAAAGTCTTACTCAGGGCCACTTCTATGAGTCAGCCCAGCCAAACTGAACTATATAGAGCTCTCTCCCTCCTTTCAGCTTCTGAAACAACTTTTCCACATCACTCTTTTCACCTATAATCTCCTCGAACTCAGATCTGTGAGATAGGTAGCAGGTGTACTTAGGATTCCCATTTTATAGACAAGCTAACAGAGATCAAAGAGTAGAAGCCACTCAAGGTAACATAGCTAGGAAGTTACAGAGCCAGGACTCAACTTTCCCCAGCTCGTATACACCAGAGAAGCCCCTAGCTAAGAGACTGGCACATAGTAGATATTGAATGAGTGTTTGTTAGGAAGGAGGAAGGAAGGAACACATGAAGGGATGAGTGAATGAAAATTTTGCAGAGTGTAGTCTTTAAAATCCCTTCATATAACGATGACCTTCCCTCTCTATCACCATCTATCCACGAGTCAATCCATCAATAAAACTGCATTTATTACTGACCACACATCTATAAGAATCCCCTGAGTCTAAGCCCAAACATCAGAACATCCCCGTTGCTCAAGAGAAGATGTACCCAGAGAACTTTGTGAGACATTTAGAAAGGCATCCCGCCCCAAGCAGGCGCGGTGACTGAGCCAGAGTTCGCTTCACCCTCCTGGCCAGTGGCCAGCCCACACAACCACAGGTGGCGGCCCTGGATTCAGCAAGGGTTTCAGAAGGCTAGAAGATTGAGCACTGCTGCCTCCCTCAGAGTTCCATGTCACTCTCACTCCTCATGATAGCACCAGGCAGGGACTGCCTGCCTACAGGGGTGTGTGTGTGTGCGTGTGTGAGATTCTTAAGTACCAGACATCAGGGGGTTGTAGGGCAAACGCTGGTTTCTGAACCACACCAACTTGGGTTTAAATTCTAACCCTCACCACCATCATGGATAGAATTCTGGGGACCCATGAAGCTGGATGGGAAAAATGACATGTTTCAATTACAAATGGAGGCAACAAACCACAGTCGTATTTGTGATAGCTGAGATTTTTGTCACCGTAGAAATCACGATTTCTACGGGATTCAAGTTGTTGCAGTTATTTCAAAACATTGAACACAACAGGGGTCAGCAAACTTTTTTGTGAAGTCCAGATTGTAAATATGTTAGGCATGGTGGGCCACGCATTCTCTGTTGCAACTACTCAGCTCTGCTGTGGTAGCTGTAGAGCAGCCGTAGACAATAGGAAAATAAGCGGGGGTGGCTCTGTTCCAATAAAGCTTTATTTACAAGGGGCTTCCCTGGTGGTGCAGTGGATAGGACTCCACGGTCCCAGTGCAGGGGGCCCGGTTTCGATCCCTGGTCAGGGAACAGATCCCATACGCATGCTGCAACTAAGAGTTCACGTACCACAACTAAGGAGCCTGCCTGCCACAACTAACACCCAGCACAACCAAATAAATAAATAAATATTTTTTTTAAATGGTGATCCAGGTCGTAGTTTGCTGATTTCTGATATATCCAAGTCATTACTTTAAAATTAAAATAGTTATTAGAATCTTGTTATTTAGTGCCTTAACAAAGAAGCATATAATTTACTATATCAGGCTTTCTTGTTATTTTGAAAACTGTATTTCAGAATCATTGGTTGCCCTTGTGAGCCTATGTATTTTGTTTTTTGCATTTAAGAAAGTTATTCTGAATTGCGGTCCACAGACTTCACCAGTCTAACCAAGGGGGTCCTTGACCCACTGGAAATAAAGAGCCTCTGTTATTTAATCTCTCTCAGCTTTAGTTTCCTCACAGCAGTGGCAAAGCGAATAATAATAATATCTATGTCAGAGAGTTTTTGCAAGCATTCAATGTAACTGTGAATATAGAAGTTCTTTGTTAACTAGAAAGAACTATAGAAATTTAAGATATGAACATTTCCACTTCCCCAGCAGTGCCTACCACAGTCCTCTGTACACAGTAGGTACTGAGCAAATGCTTGTGGCAGTGAGATTAGTTGAGCCTACAGCCTGGCATCCCTCCCCCAGGAGACTTCTTGTGCAATATGTGAGGAAGAGGGAGAGAGAAAGACTGCAGAATCCCGGAGGTTCTGAGGATTCTCTCACAATTGTCTCTGCAGAATTCCCAACCATCACATCTATTTAGACATCACACTGGGGAATGAAAAGAGGAAGGGAGAGATGGCCATGTTCTGAGCGGAGACTTCCTGCTGACGCGGCTGGTTTTAGGAGTGCGACTTTGCACAGTTTGTGAAAGCACGTGAACCTTGAAATAGAACCACGGACCTCTTAATTCATCTCTCCGTTATTTGATAAAGTATAAAGTAAATGAATGCAGAACGTTTTTCCTTTAATTACACAAGGGGGAATGGGCGGGGGGTGTGAGGCGGGCGGAGCAGAAGATTGAGGGTGAGGGGCCACTGTGATGCATTGTGCTTCCAAAGCAATTGTGCAGCATGGATGCTGCCTGCGTGAGGGCTTCTCTGAGATTTCAGTGGTGGGGAAAGAGGCTGAAGCTATGGGTCACAATGAGACCTACCCCAGAACCCAGCAGCTTCCGATCAGGTTGCATCTGAGACAGCAATGGGACAGGGGGGTCTCTGCCCTCAATAAGCTTACAGTTCAGTTGAGAAAACAGTCTGAAATGCATAAACCAGGCATCAATATTTGCTGTGTGGTTAAGACCGTGTGGTTCAGTCCCAGCTCCAGCCCTGGGCGGGGGACCTGGCCTCTCTGAGCCTCACTATGCTGTCACGACAGATGTCCACCAAATATTTCCAGTTCTGCCCTCATGGAGATGGACAATGCAAATAAACCTCCGAGTAAATAATATGTCAGACGTGGGACCTTGGGTCTAAACCCTTCCTCTCCTCTCTTTCCGGATTCTTTGACTAACCATCCCCTTCAAATGACTGCAGATAGATGGTCGCTCCAGGGAGCGTGGACCCGAGGCACAACCAATTTACGTGGCAGTAGTTCAGACTCATGGTGTCGCATTATTCAATTATTTAAAGCTGAAATTGTTCCTTCCAGCCTGCTAAGAGCTCATATTTTATTCAATTCGATTATGATTTGTTAAATTAAAAGTTGGTCTGGATAACAAGAGGATAACTTAAGTGTTAAGAGATGGGGGTTCATTATGGATTGAATTATGTCCTCCCAAATTTACATGTTGAAGTCTTAAGCCCCCAGAACCTTATTTGAAATAAGGTCATTTCAGATATAATTAGTTAAGTTGAGGTCATACTGGAGTAGGGTGGGCCCCTAAGCCAATATGACTGGTGTCTTTTTTTTTTTTTTAATTTTTATCGGAGTATCGTTGATTTACAATGTGTTAGTTTCAGGTGTGTAGCAAAGTGAATCATTTATACATATCTATATCCACTCTTTTTTACATTCTTTTCCCATATAGGCCATTACAGACTACTGAGTAGACTTCCCTGTGCTATACAGTAGGTCTTTATTAGTTATCTATTTTATATATAGTAGGTGCCCTTTTTAAAAGGGGAAATTTAGATACTGACCCGGATACACGGAGAAGTCCATGTGAAGATGAAGACAGAAATTGGGGTGATGTGTCTTTGGACTTCCAAGGAAGACCAAAAGTTGCCAGCCAACCACCAGAAGTTAGCAGAGAGGCATGGAACTGATTCTCCTTCACAGGCTGGAACCAACCCTGCCCACACCTTGATCTTGAACTTCTAACCTCCAGAACTGTGAGAGAATACATTTCTGCTGTTTAAGCCATCCAGTTTATGGTGTTTTGTTACGGCAGCCCTAGGAAATGAACAGAGGTTCTAATTTGGCTTTCTCCCGGCTGAATGACTTGAACAAGTTATTAGAGAGGCAGTACAAGTAGTGGAGGGCAGGAGCTGGGAGCCCACCTGTTTGGCTTTGAATCCCACCTCTGCCACCACAAGCTGTGTGATCTTGGACAAGACTCTGAACCTCTCTGTACCTCCATCTCCTCCTCTATAAAAAGAGATGAAAGACTAGGTGGTCTCCAGGAGGCCTTGCAGCTCAAATACTCCACAAGTCAAGCATATACACCTTTAAAATATAGCAAGGGGCGCCTTTGGCGAGATACTAGGACCATCCTAACAGGATCCTGAGGAGAAATAGCCACATGGCAGAAGGTGCAAAATAAAGGGACATGCGGGACAGAGCCAGAAGATGTTCCTGCTGACATGGCTGATTTTTATCATAGGGAGGATGTTTGCGATCTGCTCAGGTTACTGGACCCTTAATTGAGTAGAAAGCTCAGAGTGGGTGAGCTCTTAGCTGACCACACGGTAATGGGCGTGGCCAGCACCTCTGAACCCAGAGTCAGAGCAAAGGAAACTGCAATTTGGCCACTGAAAACAGCTTCTTGCTCGATGAATTTAGGTATTGACTAATAGTTCAAAATAAATATTTTGTTTTCGTAAATATTTGTTCAGAGTCCGTCCTGAAATCAAAGAGTGGCTTAGATTCCAGACCCTTCGAAGGCCTAGGAGTGGCCCCCCTCTCTGCACTGCTCTCCAGGGAGGTCCCCAAAGGAGCCAGGTCCCCACTGTCGCTCCTTACAGGCTGGATGGCCCCGCATAATTAAAACCTCGGTGGATTTCTTGTAATGTTTTATTGCTAACTTGAAAAAGGGCTTGTGGAGACGGATTCTTCGTGTTGTGTCAGGAGCACAGCGTGTTCCTATTTCTCTGTCAAAAAAAAAAAAAAAGAAAGAAAAAGAGAAAGAGAAAGAAACACAGCCCAATGACAGCACAACCTGCCCAGCAAAACGGCCAGCTGTTCTTGTCATGAAGCTGCAAGGTGCCCAGAGTCAGCTGTCTGGGGCCCAGCCCCGGCCCGGGTGCTGTGTGGGTAGCAGAAGAGACAGGGCAGCAACCAAGACCTGCTCAGAGAACAGTGCAGCTTTCCCCATGCATTCCTACCTGAGCAACGCTCAGGTTGTGATTTCAGCAAACAGCTGAAATCTGACGGTACCGGGCGAGGCAAACATCCTGCAACGGACCAGCCAATTCACAAGCGTTAAACGCACTGGGGTGAGATCTTGGACAAAGCATTTGTTATGGCTGATCCTCTACACGTGGGTCACACACTGATCAAAGTCACACATTGATACAGGGCTGTTGGGTTCACGACCAGGACTCTAGAGATCCTAAGGTCATTTTTGGTGACTCAGTAGCAGGTTGAGTACCCGTTCTGTGCCGGGCACTGTTCTAGGAGTTAGGACACAATAGTAAATCAGTAAATAAAATAGCCAATATGTCCTGCCTTCATGGAGTTTGTATTCTAACAGAGTGAGGGTGGAAAGTACCAACGCCACCTGCAGCATTTACAGAATCGCTGCGAGGATTCAGCCACAGATTACAGTGTGACTTGGAATGTCATTGTCCCTCTTCTGGGCTTCACTTGGCTCATCTGTAAACTGAGGCAGAGGCTGGTATTCTCTTGCGAAGACACTGGCAGTTTCCCATCTAGGCTGCATCCTTCAACTAGCTTTGTGACTGAGGGCAAGTTCCTTAACCTCTCAGTGTCACAGATGCTTCATAGGAGTGTTGGAGAAACAATTGAGTTAGTACAGGTCGATGGCTTTGCAGGTACCCAGCACACCGGGGACACTCAGCAAAGGTTATTATCATCCAAAGAACATAGAACCAAGTGAATTTCATTCCTCCCTCCGCTGTCTTACCCTCGAGAGGTTTACTTCTCTCCAGAGAGAAGAGATGCTACGGGTACCTCTCCAGGCCTCAGCTTCTCTCTCACTTCCCCTCACCTGACCCAAGTCACCTGTCCCTCTGCACACTTCGTCACACTCCCCACAGCAGGAAACTTCCAGCCGTGGGACTCGCTTCCTGGAAGAGGCATGATGGCACAGTGGGGGACAACTTGCTCCGGGGTCAACGTAGCCAGGTGCAGACCCAGGCTCTGCCACCTCATAGCTGTGTGACCTTGGGCCAGTTACTTAGCCTCTCTAGAAGGTTAATAACAGTGGCTACGTCACAGGGCTGCTGTGAGGATTAGGTGGGAGGATGACGGAAGGTGCTTAGGATGGTGTCACGGAGAAAAGGGCCAACACATGTCAACA
This sequence comes from Stenella coeruleoalba, assembly GCF_951394435.1. Taxonomy (NCBI): domain Eukaryota; kingdom Metazoa; phylum Chordata; class Mammalia; order Artiodactyla; family Delphinidae; genus Stenella; species Stenella coeruleoalba. The sequence continues at coordinate 54,427,771 of NC_137162.1, read as the reverse complement.
ATGGTAATAATAAACTCCTACAAAGACCCACAGCAGAGAAGAACAGATGTGTGGTCTCCCGGCATGACTGAGCTCTCTGTTCCACCGCAGCAAGGACATAGCCAGCACCTGCAAAGGCCTGGGAGAGCCTGTGAACATTTCCACTAATGACTGGAATAAGGACATGGAAAGCCAGCTTATCAAATTTGAGTCTGACATGAATTTGAAAGGAAAGATAAATGAATCGAATGAAAGTCTGATCCAAAAATCTTTCAGCAGGTAGGACTGGTAAGGGGGAGTCAACCAGATGGAACTGAACAGAAGAATCTAAGTCCTGTGCTTGATCCCCCCGTGCGACTGCACATGCTTGATAAGGGACACAACATTTACCAGCAGCGAGGCTTCGAAAACGTGTGGCGCTTCAACGGAGAGTGAGTGTAGAAAAGTCCACAGTGTGGTGTGGCCGCAAGAGTCTTTGCTAACTTGGGTCGCGTTAATAAATGTCTAGAGCCTATAGTAGGGGAGGTGAGCGTCTCCTCTTCTGCCCTGAACAATCAGAGCTCCATTTCTATTTTGGGAGCCATTTGTCAAGAGGGATACTGGTAGCCTAGGACGTGACAAGGAAACAGACACCAGGGAGCTCAAAACCGAGCTGTCACAGGATAGGTTCACCAGGAAACAGATTCTAAGAGGGAGGGACTCGGCCGGGGACCCTCAGTAAACAGCACTCCTGGCAGCTGTGGGAGTGCGATCCTGGCAGATGCGTGCAGCCTGGGCACCACATCACAGTGTCCACCACAGTCCACCCCTGGCAGTGCCTGGCTCCACTATTTTATATAAGTTCTTGGAGCAGCTTTTGCTCTGTCTCCGGTATTCTGGGTGTCTCTTTTCCTGGGGAAGCGTATAAAAGGGGAGTTAACGGGACAATCTGTAGACACCACTACTGCAGGAGATGCTCATAATCTCCCTCCTCCGCTACCTGTTCTAGAGTCCCTTCACTAGGCACCTGGCACCTATGCTGGTCTCTGTGACTCATCTGGTGTCCTGACCCAGATCCTGATTCCTGAGGGGTCTGAATCCCTGGTTGCCATACTCTTCTCAGACCTCTCTGTGTAAACGGGACTTACGTCACAGGTTACCGTGTTTCTCAGTTTACCATCAAGTTTGGGCAGGAAAGAACAAGAGACTCCCTCGTGCCTTGGTACCAAGCATATTCTTCTCTGCCCTTTTTTTTGTTTGTGTAGCAATAACCTTACTTCCGCCTGACAATCAAGGTCCCTTAACCCTACTACGTTAGTGCCTTTTTCCCTTGCCTACTGGTCTTTCAATATAAATAAGCAGCCCAGAGAGACTGGGTGACACCATACCCTAGAGTTTAACGAGACTCTTCCTGTGTCTCCTAGTGAAAACATTCCTCCTCTGAAAACCAGGACTTCCAGTGTTGTGGAGACAGGAAGCACAGATTCCCCAAGTGGGTCTCCGGCAGTGATGGTAAACAGACACCCTCCTGTTTCTACCTCTCATTACCCACACCCATTCATTCTGTCTCCTGGAAATGTAGCACCATAAAGTGGTCATTGATTTAGAGTCCATCATGCATCCTGGAGAATGGTGTCCCATACGCATAGGCATCATCTCCAAACTGGTGCCCCAGCAGTACACTCAGAGGCTGTCCCATCACTCTATCAGGTGGTAGTGTCTAGGGGTACAGTTTGTGGTGGACCTGAAAGATCCTGTGCTCTTACGCCCACTGCCATACCTCGTGTGTCTTAAAATGATTCTCTTGAATCATTTGGTTTGATGTTATATGGGATCCAGAGTTGGTGGGTCAAATACTGCCTAAGCCATCAGACTTGGTGCAGGCGGAGGCCCTGCAAGGCAGGAAAGGTAAACCTATACCCAGAGTGTATGTCAGTTCAAATCAAAATGAATCAATTCCCCTTCCAGAGGGAAAGGGGGTCAAAGTAATCAAGTTATCAGCAAGTGGCCAGTTGATCTCCTTGAAGGACGGCGCCGCATTGGGGTATCAGCATTGGTCTGTGTTGCTGGCAGTACAGACATTGGACAATGGCAGTATCTAGGCCAGCTTTGATGAGTCAGGAGCCCTTGCTGTTGGGATCACGTGTAGCCTCTATTCTGGCCCCATGACATCCATTTGTGCCAGCATGAGGGTGGCCAAATGGCAGAGGCTGGTCGGCATCATGGCATCAGAGTCATTCTGTCATTCTGCCTCTTCCAGGGTGGATGCTCTCTCGTGGATGGTAACGTGTAATACAAAGATCTTCACACCACGTGACCACTCCCATAGTTTCATCCATGTGCCTCTTGCCTGGACCTTCTTATCACTTCTCATCTTTCTCCTTCCAAGACTGTGACCAAGAGCTCAGTTACGCATTGCGTCCCATGAGTCCATATGTGTTCCACCTCAGGGATTTCTCTTTATATACAAAACTGATGATTAGGTATACTGCTTGGGGCTCTGCCCACTGGGAGGATTTCCCCTTTCTGCTGGTTTTCAGGGCCACCGCTGAGTAGGACTGTAGCATAGCAGCAGTTCATTTCCAGCTTTTACCTGTATATCAAGTCAACATATCCATGAACAGAACTCGACTTTTTTTCTACTCCAGCAGCTAGTCTTAAGGTACTCCACCCATGAGGGCTCAGGTGGGAGCTGAAAAACAGTGATAGACACGACCTGGGGGTTTGGGTCTCTTACATGGGCAGCTTCCTGGTGTCATCTGGCTGCTTCATGCCTGATCCCAGATGTACCACCTCCACATTACACCAGTCTTACGACTTGGTGTCTCTGCGTGAACCCCGTTTATGCTGAACACGTTTGGCTTCATGGTCACTTGATGTCTCATGGTCAAGGCTCCATCTGTACCAATGCCCAGTAGCATGCTAAGAGCTACAATTCTCCACTGCAGGTGGCATGGCCTTGTTCCGGAACCCTAGGGGCCTGTGCGGTAATTTTCCTTTTGGAGCTTACTATAAGCTCCACACAGCTTCTTTTCCCATCACAGATACCTGTAATACCATGGAGTCGACCCAGCCTTGTGGCTCACACAGCACGGCTGTTTGCACAGCAACCTGGACCTGCTGCAGGAATCTTTCCCACAAAGTTAGGGGTCTTCCATGTCACTTGATACACGGTTTGGAACAGTTTTCCCAAGTGCGGCATATGCTGCCTCCAGAACCCAAATGGGCCCACTAGGTGTTATACTTCCTTCTTATTGGTGGAGGATTTAAGATGTAATAATTTGTCCTTTACTTTGGAAGGGATGTCCTAGCACGCCCCAGAACACCAACCCCTAAAAACATCACTGAAGAGGTGGCTCCCTAAATCTCTGTAGGCTGATCTCCCATTCTCTGGAGCACATGTCTCACCAAGGTCTTCAACATCCTTGCAACTTCTTGTTTAGCCAGGTTTATTGACTCGGTGTCATCAATTCCACAGACCAATGAGATGTTCCACAGATTGTCTAGACAGTTCTAGACCTTTGGGACTCTATGCTGATAGAGGATAAAAGAGTTAACTACCCCTGGTGAAAGACCATAAATGTGTCTGCTTTTCCGCCTCCGTGAGAATGTGAATTGCCTGGCCCTCCTTCCTGGTGTCATCAGTGAGCACACACCATGTACCCGGAGCTGTCTTTATCTGCTCTAGCAGAATCACGGCAGCTGCAATCAGGGCTACTGCTTGGTCAGACATGTGGTTCACCCTCATCCTCCAAGATCCATCTCATTTATGTGAATTAAATGATAAAATGATGGGGACCACCACCCCTGCATTCTTTAGGACCTTAAAGGTGGCACTAATCCCTGCCATTTCCCTTTCCATCTTAACTGAGGGTGGGGTGGAGAAGTTTCAGAGGCTTCCGCTCAGGCTTTCCCACTAGGATGCCTTGTACCCCATAATCCGAGGAACCAATGCAAGGGATCTGCCAGCTGCCAGGTATATCCATTATCACTATGCATTAAGGACCGGGGAAATGTCCCCAGAGTGGCTCAGCGAACGCTGTATATCCGCATGAGTCAGATCTGTTCCAGGAGTGTATTTATAACCTGACCCCACGAGCACCCACTCCAGTGGTGACCACGATGACTTTGAGTCACTGTTTATCAATGTCAACTTTGAGTATTTGTCATTCCTCAGTATATAAATCCCCAAGGACTAGGATAGTCACCACTGAACCCAGTCTCCATGGTGATGCAGAGTCCTTCCTTATGGACACCTAGCCCCTCCTTCAGTCAGTGGGTTCCCAGCCTGAAAATCGTCTCAGATCCAGACACTGGGCAAGGGGTCATAGGGTTTTTGTTTTTGTCTTGAACGGGGACAGCTTTTAGCCTACTGATCATTCATCTTTGAATTCTTTTGATTTTGTAGATTTGAGCGATGCCTCTGTTAGCTTCTTCTACCCCGAGGGGAGGGTGACGTACTCATCTCGGTTTGAGTGGGATTTTCTTGGTTTTAGCACTGAAAGACCTGTTCCCAGGAACCCCCTCAGTCCTGAATACACCAGCACAGTTGGTCACCCTGCCTTAGGGACACCTTGATCTCCAGCCACACCCATAAATCTGCAGGTTGGGCACACCCGTCTGCCATTCTGACCTTACTGGTCACAGCAATCATCGTGTCCACCCTGCTTCCAACAGAGAAGCCCCACCTCCCGGCCTCTGTTCTTTCCTGGGATCCCAGTTGGTGGCAGGGAGAGCAGGTCTGTAACAATATCTCCTATGGCCATGCCTGGTCTGCAGACCACACCCTCACTGAACTCCTCCCTGATGCTGGACCTCCTCACCAGCACATCTCCCACTGCTTTGATGAATGGCGTATAATCCAGGCCATTCTGTGGAACAGTCAGTTGGTGGGGTTTCCAGCCTTAAGTATAACATCCTCTCCACACACTCCTCAGAATTTTTTGATTCCCTCTCCTGCCATCTGCCACGGTAATTCTGGCATTTCTACTGCACATAGTGTGGGCCATGTCTTCTTCCAAGCTTCCAAGAGCTTCCCAAGCAGCATGTTAGCATCATTTCCCAGGGTCCTTGTCAGGGTATGAAATCTTGTATCAGGGGAGAGTCTTCCGTATTGATAAACTCACTCATCCAGCTTTATGCTCCATCCGTAGCAGCCTCAGTTTGCCACGTGTACACCCCTTGCCAGTACGCATGGTGGGTCCCACACGTCCTTGGGTCCCAACTTCCTTTCCTCCCCTAGAAGGTCCCCCACTTCCCTGGGAGTTTGTGTAGTGACTTGCTGGTTGGTCCAACGTCCAGGAGGGGAATAGGATACCTCCTGAGTGGACAGATGTTGTCATGTGAGGTGGAAACCTCTACATCATCTTCAAGCAAGGGAGGGGTGGCACTAGACTTTAATGGTGGGACGTGGGCTCAGTGGGTCTGGGGTTTCAAAGTTCTCAAGTTCATTGACCCCAAGCCTCACAGTTCTGCTCCTTCCAAATCAGGGCCCTGATCTTGGCATCACCAACTTACGCTGGGTGAGGATTCAGAATGTAGTCTTCTCTGAGCTCCACCCTTAGGATTAAGTCTGGGTCCTGAGCCTCAGCTTTCTCTTCTCTCCAGCTGCTGGAGAAGTGAATCTCTCTTTATATGTAGCCAAGGAAGCCCACTGGCTTTCACTCCCTGCCTTCAACTGGTCATCAATCAACTACAGACTTTCATTGTTTGTTTGTTTGTTTCCAATCCATCGGTTGAATTCAGCAAGAGCCATACAATTCCACTGACCTTATAATTACTAATTTCCCCGAGCCTCTCAACCTCCTGAAATAGGCACCCTGCCCTGCATTCCCTTCCACCAGCATCCCAACCCAGTTTCTCCAGCAGGAAAAGTCTAACAACTGCACAGGCAGGAGCTCTCAGTCCTGCACCCACCATTAACAATGGGGTCTTCATTGCCCGTTGGCCAGTGGGGGATCCAGTGCCACGATCCCATCTGGAGTCCACTTCCTCAGCCCACCCCCTGTTTCATTTGTCTTTGGTCAGGATCCCAGAGGGTCTGCCATGAAGCTTGGCATGCGGGAAGTTTACTGGGGCGCGTCCTCGGCTCAACTCCTGTGGGGACTGAGGAAATCACGACTGGGCAGAGGGGGGGGTTGAGCTGCAATGCGTTTGCAACAGGGCCTCAGCCACCCCACGGCAGCTCTAGAGTTGGGAATGACTTTTCAGAGGTGCTTCTACCAGTCATTGGCTGTGACTGCCCCCGGGGAGGGGCAAAATCTTAGGCCAGCCAATCCCTTCGGCCCAGGACAATTCCTGAGAAGGATTTTTTTTCTTTCTTTTCCAATAATTAACCTTAGCCTTCACTAGGTTAAGTATTTGACTTCACATCCTGTGAAGCCAAAGGAATGGTCCCTTTAGTCCTGAGAAAGGAGACAGATGGAAAACTCACGGCGCTTTTCTTTTTAGGTCAAGGGGAGGAGCACTTTACCTGGACTAATCCAGGCACTATTTAGGATTCTGGAACCATCAGCAGGATTGCCTCTTGGACCGGAGGTCATCTGGGAAATTATTGCTTGTAGCTCCTCTGATGCGGGACCCACAGGGCCTTGGCTGGATGAGGGAGACCCAACATCTCCGGAAGGCAGTGTGAGCCATTGACAGGCAACACTCCTGGCAGCGGGAGAACAAGCAATTGGGTCCTGTGGGGAATCTGGGTGGTGCTCCTCTGCACCCACCACGCAAGCCGGGAGAGGAGAAGCCAAAGGAACAAAGGCCAGGAAAGAGGAGGCTCCAGGGACCTGATGCCACACTCAGAGCTCTGAAGGGCTGCGTGTGCTCCGAGAAGCATCCTTGTTCTGTAGGATTGCATGGGTCAGCTCAGCTACAGTGGGCAATAATTATAATACAAATTTCACCTCAATCAAGGGAGGACCTTTGAGCTTCGGACTCTTAGGAGACAGATCGGGGCAAACTCCAGAAAGATGGCGCTCCCTGTCTCTAAGGTATAGAAGCAGAGACTATCCCCCCAACTTTGAAGCTGTTGTTGAAGCTTTAATGATGACTTAAGCATCATTCATTCTCATCTTGAGCTTTGGAGATGTGGACAATTTCTGCCCGACTAGTCCAGCAGATGTAGCTCTGCTCTTAGGTACTTAGGGCAATGCCCCTACTCCGGGTCCTGTTTTCTTTTAGGGTTCCAGAGGAGACGCTGGATGGGTCTGAAGAGGGAGACAACAGGGTGGGCAGATTTAATGGCTGTGCAGCGAGCCGTGGAGTCCATGGTGACGTGGGCTGTCCTCCAGAAGGAACTCTGCGCGCCGAGCCTCCCTGCTGTCGTTGCGTGCCCCTCCAGCTGGAACGCGCATCCGCCGGTTCTGTGCCCAAACGGGTATGCGTCCCTCTGTGTGTACACAGACATGCACACGAGGTCTTCCCAACACAAATATATATTTAAGATTTACTGTTCTGGAAAACCTAGTGAATAATGTAAATGATGAAAGCCTGCGTCTGGCAGAAAATATTGTTCAGGCTGCCTCATTGACATGCAGCCTCTCATGCACACTTGGTAATACACACGCCGTATGAATTACGGATTCCGGGCTTCATCTCTCACACGACACATGAATGTTTGATAAAGATTGTTTCCAATATTATATTTTGTCAAAATGCTCATCTAAAATTCAGTCAAAAATGCTTTCCGGTAATTATGCACTGACTTCATAGGGAGCAGAGAAGGGGAGGTAGCAAGTGCCCCTCCGTGGGGTCATTGCTTTGTGTGTGTGTGTGTGTGTGTGTGTGTGTGCGCGCGTGTATGCGGCTTTTGTTACCCCGGGTATTTTTGCTGAAAGGGAGGGGGAGACCGACAGTGTTTGTGCTGAAATTCTTTATTCCTCCTGCACGCCCTCATTACAGAAGCAGCTACAATAAGGTCTATCCTTTGCCTTGCAGACACCTGGTAGTTCATTCGTTCCTCAGATATTTTTAAACTCACTGCTGGCTCATTGGCACCGTGGCCTTAGTCTGGCCTCCTAGCAGCTTGTGCTCCCCAGAGCTTCCAGCTGATTGTCTCCAGCGCACATTCTTAGCCCTCACTCCTCAGCCCCACCCTTTACTTTCCTTCAGTGGCTCTTCATCTCTCACAGCAGAGATGGCAAATCCCTACACTCAGACTGCCAGCTCCACTCCTGCAGCCAAGCAGGCATCACTAGTAATCATGTCCTTCTTTCCCCCCGACTCCACCTCAGAATCTTTCTTAACACATGCTCCAGGCAACCACTATCAATCCGATGATGATGACATACAAAAGGAAGCCTATTTATGCTTCAAGGGTAAGTTCCACCTCTGAAGCGTGGCATTCTAGGCCCTTTAGGACCTTTTCCACAGCCTGTGGTTTCAATTTCATCTCCAGCCTTTCCCTTTCCAACTTCTCCGTGTTCTCTAGTCCCCACTCCACGCCTCTACCTGCTTTTCACCCTCCTGGTATGCTCTTCATCTCCGATCTCCTTGGCAAACTCCTACTCATACATCAAGAGCTCTATAAAGCCTTCCTCCTCTCCGCCAGGTCTGGATACACTGTCCTCTGTGATCTCAGGGCACTCTCTCTGTGTACATCTCTCTACGTATCACAGAGTGTGAAACCCCCAGGGGAGTTTACTAATGGGGTGATCGAGAGTAAGGAGGCTGCCTAACCCAGTCACCAGGAGGGACTCAGTAGATGCAGTTGAGTCACAGTGCAAAGGAAATTGAGGTTCTTTGCTCGCAAATGGCCCTGGCCTCAATGGAGCCACAGCATAGAAGATAGAACATTCATAACTCAGATATGGGAAGGATATCCCCTTTATCTTCCCCAGTATCTAGGAAAATCACTAAATCACTATGCATTTGGTAGCTGTGGCTTTAACAAAAAGCAAGGCAGGCAAGCATCCTTGGAGGTGCCCAGTGTTCTTCCGAAACCTCTTCACTCAAGTGTTCCTTTTCTCTGTGGGGGTCAGTCCCCTACCCAAACCCCTTCCAGCACCTGCCTTGATGCATCTCTCTTCCTCTCCCTCTGCACTCACTACCCATGAGAAATGGGAAGTCCATCCCAGACGCCCTTTGAATCCACCCCCTTCTCCGTTTCTGCAGCCCCACCATGCTGCGGGCCGCCAGTATCTTTCCTCGAGAAGACTGGAATAGCCTCCCGTGGTCTTCCTGCCTCCCATGCTTCCTCCGACCCATGCTCCATTGGCAGCCAGCGTGATCTTTCTAAACCCGAATCTGATCATCTTACTCCCTGCCGAGAACCTTTTGATGCTTCTCCATTTCTCTTAAGCTAAAGGCCAACTTGCCCTCTGTGGCTTGAGGGGAAGGAGCAGTATGCATAATATTGAGCGATCAGTAAGGCCTGGCCATCGCCCATCAGAAGAGATGCAGAGAGGGAGTTCCCTGGTGGCCTAGTGATTAGGATTCTGGGCTTCACTGCCGTGGCCTGGGTTCAATACCTGGTCTGGGAACTGAGATCCTGCAAGTCATGCGGCACGGCCAAAAAAAAAAAAAGAAAAAGAAGAAGAGATGCGGGGAAACAACCATGAAGACCAGGGATTGAGGATTAGCTCCAGATGAGCGAAGCAGAAGGCCTGGGGCCAGGTCCCGTCCTGACTGCTCTCTGCAGCCACATCCACCTCTTTCCCCATCCTTACTCTCTGTCCTCCAGCCCACTCCTCTCTCACTTCGATGTTTCTGTCGTCCCTTCAGCAGAGAGGACACCACATCACAGCAGAGAGCCGGGCGCAAAATACGTGTTTGAAAAATATGTATTGGATTTAATGAAAGGCCAGGCAGTGCAGCAGCCCCAGGGGTTCCATCAGGAAAGTCTGCTATAGCAGCAAGCAAGGCTCCCCACATATCAGCCAGGCATGTGAGCTGGAGCTGACAAATGCAGCATCGGAAACATGGAAGCATGTAAGCAGGGGTGCTGACAGCCCCTAAGCTGAGTGCTGAACAAACGCTGTTTCTCTAGACATTGAATATTTCAATATAACTGGTGTGAGAATTACAGCCCTGGATTTCAGCTGTTCCCAGGAGGGCTGGGAGCAGAGAGTATGCCAACAGGGAAAATCCCTGTGAGAATCCCCGGATGTGTTTTGTTATATAGTTTGTGTGTATCTACAGCCTTCCTGTCTTTCTTCCACAAACGCTGCCTGCCTGCCGACTCTTTGCCAAGCCCTGTGCTGGGAACTGGGGATACAGTGATGGAGACTGCAGGCCTCTGCTTCCAGAGCTCTCACATTCTAGTGGGTAAGTCAGACGAGCAAGCAGACGTGCTCTGGGATCAGGAGAGGCTGGCCAGACTGGGATGAGAACCCACAGGTGGAGGACCCTACCAAGACTGGGCATTGGAAACCCAAGTTTCTAGGAGAAGGGGCCTCAGGGCTAAGTCCACACGGATGAGTAGGAGTTTGCTGAGTGGAGTTGAGACAAAGGACAGAAAGGCGTTTCAGGCACCAGGAGCAGCACGTCCGTAGGTCTGGAGGCCGTAGAAAGCCCTGGAGTGTGGAGAAATCGTCAGGGAGTTCATCAAGGCCAAAGCCAAGGGCCAGATGAAAGGTCTGTATGCTGAGATCAGGAGTCTGGACACTGCCCTGAGGTTTTAAGAGGGCAGTGTACACACAGGTCTTAGAGGGAGTCAGAGCCAGAACTGGATCTTGAACCTGTGTCTGCTTTGATATTGTGAAGAAATAAAATAGATAAATCACTAGCTAAATGAATCAAGAAAAAAGTGCAAATACATATATTTAGAAATGAAAATGGAGAAATGACCATATATAGAGGAAATTAAAAGAATTACAGCATTACTCAGTTTTGAAAATAGATTTGAACACATGGACAAATGGGTGATTTTCTAGAAATATAAATGATGAAAACTAACCTCAGAAAAGATAGGAAATCTGAATAATCCAATTACCAGAGAAGAAACTGAGAATGTTGTCAAAAGCCACTATTCATTAAAGTACTAGACCCAGACAGCTTCACAGGTAAAATCCATTACAAGTTCAAGAAGTAGATCACGGCAATGCTTTTTAAAGTGCCCCTGAGCATTGTGGGAAGGGGGAAAAGGACTTTCAAGTGAATCTAAGAATCCAGTATAATGGTGAAAACAAAATGCAGAAACAAAGAACGCCACCACCAAAAAACTATAGTCCTATCTTTAACACAACGTAAATGCAAAACGCTAAATAAAATATGATCAAGGAGAACACAAATATATTTTTAAAGGGTAATATGCGACCACTACATTGAGTCTATTCCCTGATGCAAGGATGGTTTTCTATGAAGGAATCAATTAATATAATTCACAATATCAAATATCAATAAGAATACCATGTCATTCTCCATATATTCTGGGAAAGTAGGTGATAAAAAATTCAACTTTGATTCCTGATTAAAAACTCTTCATTAAATAGAAAAATATGGAACTTCCTTAATATGAATTTTTACACATATATACTTATATATATGTGTGTATGTATATATATATATATATATATATATATATATCTGTACCTGTATTTACCTATACCTGTAGTTATATATACATGTCGTATGTGTGTGTGTGTGTGTGTGTGTGTGTGTATATATATATATATATATATATATATATATCACAACTCAAGCCAAAATTCAGTCATTTCTGATGGCAAACCACTAGAATCCGTTCCATTAGGGTCAGGAAGAAGCAAAGAATGCCACTGTAATTTGCTCATCGTGCAAGTCTTCATCCCTCCCTGTGTCTATGTCATTAGCCATGTGATTTTGCAGTTTCTCCTCCTAAAGACAGGGTATCTTTCCCACCCCACTGAGGTTTGGTTTGGTCATGTGACGTGTTTTGTTTGGTGGGAAGTGGGCAGAAACGACAGAGTGCCAATTCTGAGGACTGATGTAAGCAGCATCATGTATTTCTATTCACCACTTTTGCATTCCATCATCATCATAGAAAAGGATGCCATAGTTTGCTAGCTGGTCAAGGAAGATGAAAGATACACAGAGCGGACCTGGACCCACTTGCAGTCTGGAGCCAAACCCAGTCAAGCCCAGCTTGGATCAGCCCCCCTCAATTGACCTACAGATATACGAACGAGGATAAATTATTATTTTCAACTGAACTTTGAGTGGTTTGCTATGCAGAGTTATTGTAAGCTGATACACCTATTGTCATGACTAATATTAAACATTGTTTTGACCTACTAGCCAATGCAAATAAAGAAGAGAAAGAATTAGGAGGTAGAGCATTGAAAGGACCATACAAAATGATCATCAGTTATTGGTCATCTGATTAGACACTTTTAAAACAAGGAGAAAATCCCAGATTTTTAAAAAAGTGCAAAAACCACTAGAAGATTTTAGTAAGAATCAGTATATTTAAAAATAAATAGCTTTCCTATATAAAATAACCAATTAGAAAATTAAATGAAGAAAAGAGCCCATTTACAGTAATAAAAAGATTTGAAAAACCTAAAAATATGCTGTATACAAAATGAGCCTAATCTATAGGAAAAAAAAATTATCAAACTCTACTGAAAGACATAAAATTAGATTTCAATAAATGAAAACGCACCTTGTTCTCGGATTAGAAGAGACCTGCTGTAAAGATTCCACGTCCCCCTAAATTGATCTATTAGTGTGATCCAGAAGTCCCAACAGCTAGCACCCAGGCGTATGACCTAGACTCTGCCAGGTGATCCCACATGAGACCTGGATTAGGAGAGGGTAATAGGAAAGCAGGTGCCACACGTGATCTGAGTTGATGGGGGAGGTGGTGGAGACACCAGGCTTGTGGGTGGGAGAAGCAGGGGGTGGGGGCTCCTGATGACCACCCTCGCCCCCAAGTGCCATCAGGGAGGGCTTCAGATTTGTGCCCAGAGGTGGCAGCAGCAATGGTGTGTTCCCCAGAACAGTCCTCCAGGGAGGCCAGCTTCCTGGCTGCACAGCCACCAGGTCTGATTCTCTGGCCTCCCTGGAGAGTCCCCCAAGAGATCTTAATAAATCCCTTTTCTGCTCCAGTTGGCAGAGTAGGTCTCTTTGTTTGCAATTTCAAATCCTGAACGGTACACAGACTAAATGAATAGAATAGAAGGTCCAGAAATAGACATATATATCTGGAGGGAATATCAGTAATGATAGCATTTATTGAGAACCTACTCTGTGCCAGGCGCTGTTCTACATACTCATAATTATCTCATTAGCCCTTTCAACAACCCTAAATTATTATTTTCATTTACAAATCTGGTAACCAAGATACAGAGAAGTTCCTGCAACTCATATACTATAGTAAAGTTGACATTTTAGTTCATTAGAAGAAGCATCACTCAATAAATAATTTGAGGCTAACCAGCTGGAAAACTAATGTGGATCTCTATCTCACTCCTTACACTAAAATTAACTCCACATTGATCAAATAGGAAAGAAAAAAAAATTAAGCGATAAAATAAGTAAAGGAAAATATAAGAGTACCTTTCATAACATTAAAGAAGGCCTTTCTAAGACACAAAATTCAGAAGCCATTAAAATACTGATAACATTAGTCACATTAGCATGAAACAATTCTTCCTGGTAAGGAAGAGAAGTGGAGACAAACCCAGATTACAAGAATAGCAGGCCATCTGACAATGGGCTAATATATGTAAAGAGATCTTGTAAATCAATAAGAAAAACAACAACAATCCAATGTAAAGAAAGGGCAAGGGCATTTCAGAGAAAAACATTCATATATAAATGACTTATAATCCCTCATACTTTTAAACATGGAAAGTAAAATAATAATGTGGTATAATGTTTCACCTATTAGATAGAAAATGGAAAAACTCAATAATGTGTGTCGTTGAAGAAGTCATGTGGAAATAGGTGTGTGTCCCACTGTTGTGGAGTAATTGTCACGTGAGGAAAATTTTCCAATAAATATTTTTAAAATTACGTACATTTTGAACCTGTAAATCTACTTGTAGAACTGTATCCTGTAGACACACTCGTGCATGGACATAAATACATATATAACTAAAGTCTGTGGTAAAGTTGTTTGTAACAGCAAAAGCCTGAAAACAACCTAAATGTCCATCGCTAGGGAACTTGGTTAAACAACTAATGATATGCAATAATGATAAGGAATGAGGTGGAGGCATTATCTTTAAGATAAAATTCTTTTTTTTTTTTTTTACAAAATCAAGGTGCACAGCACTGTATCAACTAGACGCCATCCACTAGAAATTTCTGTGCTGTTGGAAATGTTCTACATCTGCACTGTCCAGTAGGGAGCCACATTCAGCTAGTGATGTTGGACGTGCAGCCAGTGTGATTGTGGGGCTGAATATCTAATTTTAATTTTAACTTATATCGATCTAAATTTAAATAGTCACATGTGGCTCTGGTGCTCGATAATGCAGGCTGGAAACACATCTGTGCATGTGAACAAAAGTAGCATTTCTGAAAAACCATAGAAGTGGTAACAGTCATTGCCCCTGCCAAGGAGAACAGGGGTGTCAGATATTTCTGAGAAGAAGAGTTCTTTGTCTATTTGTATCTGTAATATCTGAATGGTTTACCATGTGTGCAGTGACCCATTTCATATTGAACTAATTCATCAAAGTTCAAAATGAAAAGTTAGGAAGTTCTTGAGTGAGCTTGGGTTTTTTCCA